>NC_141880.1:17380357-18610000 GCF_030686135.1 Camelina sativa | reverse complement strand
GGTCGATTATTCGGGGCGCTCGGTGATTGTCGTTGGACCTTCTCTTTCATTACATCGTTGTGGATTGCCTCGCGAAATAGCAATAGAGCTCTTCCAGACATTTGTAATTCGTGGTTTAATTAGACAACATCTGGCTTTGAACATAGGAGTTGCTAAGAGTCAAATTCGTGAAAAAAGGCAATTGTCTGGGAAATCCTTCAAGAAGTCATGTAGGGGCATCCCGTATTACTGAATAGAGCACCTACCCTACATAGATTAGGCATACAGTCATTCCAACCAATTTTAGTGGAAGGGCGCACTATTTGTTTACATCCATTAGTTTGTAAGGGGTTCAATGCAGACTTTGATGGGGATCAAATGGCTGTTCATGTGCCTCTATCTTTAGAGGCTCAAGCAGAGGCTCGTTTACTTATGTTTTCTCATATGAATCTCTTATCTCCAGCGATTGGAGATCCCATTTCTGTACCGACTCAAGATATGCTTATCGGACTCTATGTATTAACGAGCGGCACCCGTCGAGGTATTTGTGAAAACAGATATAATCCATGTAATCGAAAAAACTATCAAAATGAAAGAATTTACGAAACAAACTCTAAGTATACGAAAGAACCTTTTTTTGCAATTCCTATGATGCAATTGGAGCTTATCGACAGAAAAGAATCAATTTAGATAGTCCTTTGTGGCTTCGGTGGCAATTAGAGAAGTTCCTATTAAAGTTCACTATGAATCTTTTGGTAACTATCATGAGATTTATGCACACTATCTAATAGTAAGAAGTGTAAAAAAAGAAACTTTTTGTATATATATTCGAACCACAGTTGGTCATATTTCTTTTTATCGAGAAATCGAGGAAGCTATACAAGGTTTTTCTCAAGCTTGTTCATATGATACCTAATAATATGGTATTAAAAAAAAAAGAAATTCTAGGAAACCCGTGTGAATTCGGACCTCTCCGATTCAACTCGGACCATAGTTCCTGACCTAAAATTCTACGCAAATCATGATCGAGAAAAGGAAGTTTTGCAATCATTGACTCAAACTCATTGTCGAATCCCATTCAGCAGAATATGGAGGTACTTATGGCGGAACGGGCCAATCTGGTATTTCACAATAAAGTGATAGATGGAACTGCTATTAAACGACTTATTAGCCGATTAATAGATCACTTCGGGATGGCATATACATCAGACATACTAGATCAAGTAAAGACTCTGGGTTTCCAGCAAGCCACTGCTACATCCATTTCATTAGGAATTGATTATCTTATAACGATACCTTCTAAGGGCTGGCTTGTCCAAGATGCTGAACAACAAAGTTGAATTTTGGAAAAACACTATCATTATGGGAATGTACATGCGGTAGAAAAATTACGCCAATCTATTGAGATATGGTATGCTACAAGTGAATATTTGCGACAAGAAATGAATCCTAATTTTAGGATGACGGACCCCTTCAATCCAGACCATATGATGTCTTTTTCGGGAGCTAGGGGAAATGCATCTCAAGTACATCAATTAGTAGGTATGAGAGGATTAATGTCGGATCCCCAAGGACAAATGATTGATTTACCTATTCAAAGCAATTTACGCGAAGGACTGTCTTTAACAGAATATATTATTTCTTGCTATGGAGCCCGTAAAGGAATTGTAGATACTGCTGTACGCACATCAGATGCTGGAAATCTTACGCGTCGACTTGTTGAAGTAGTTCAACATATTGTTGTACGTAGAACAAATTGTGGGACTATCCAAGGGATTTCTGTGAGTCCTCGAAATAAAAATCGGATGATGTCAGAAAGAATTTTTATCCAAACATTAATTGGTCGTGTCTTAGCAGACGATATATATATATAGGTTCCTGATGTGTCTCCTTTCAAAATCAAGATCTTGGGATTGGACTTGTCAATCGATTAATAACCTTTGGAACACAATCAATATCTATTCGAACTCCTTTTACTTGTCGGAGTACATCTTGGATCTGTCGATTATGTTATGGTCGGAGTCCCACTCATGGTGACCGAGTTGAATTGGGGGAAGCTGTAGGTATTACCGCGGGTCAATCGATCGGCGAACCGGGGACTCAACTAACATTAAGAACTTTTCATACCGGCGGGGTATTTACAGGAGGTACTGCCGAACATGTACGAGCCCCTTATAATGGAAAAATAAAATTCAATGAGGATTTGGTTCATCCTACACGTACACGTCACGGGCATCCTGCCTTTCTATGTTATATATACTTGTCTGTAATTATTGAGAGCGAAGATATTATACATAACGTGACTATTCCACCAAAAAGTTTTCTTCTAGTTCAAATGATCAATATGTGGAATCAGAACAAGTTATTGCTGAGATTCGCGAGGGAACATACACTTATCATTTTAAAGAGAGGGTTAGAAAATATATTTATTCTGACTCAGAGGGCGAAATGCACTGGAGTACTGATGTGTCCCATGCACCCGAATTTACATATAGTAATGTTCACCTTTTTACCAAAAACAAGTCATTTATGGATATTATCAGGAAGTTCGTGCGGATCTAGTCTAATTCTTTTTGTGATCCATAAAGATCAAGATCAAATGATCATACCCTTTCTTCCCGCCGAAAGAAAATCTATTTCTAGCCTCTCAGTGAATAATGATCATGTGAGCCAAAAAAATTTTAGTTCGGATTTTGCGGATCAAAAAAACTTAGGGATTTCCAATTATTCAGAATTGAATGGAAACTTAGGTACTAGTCATTTTAATTTCATATATTCTGCTATTTTTCATGAGAACTCGGATTTATTAGCAAAAAGGCGAAGAAATCGATTTCTTATTCCATTCCAATTTATTCAAGAGCAAGAGAAAGAACTCATACCGCATTCGGGTATCTCGGTTGAAATACCCATAATTGGTATTTTCCGTAGAAATAGTATTTTTGCTTTTTTTGATAATCCTAGATACCAAAGAAAGAGTTCCGGAATTCTCTCGGTTTTAGCATGTTTTCTCGGTTTTAGCCTATTTTGGGATAAAACGGGTTTAAGTGTTGTCTAAACACTCCAAATTCAACTCAAACTATTATAATCAGTCAAATGCATTGTATTGTTACAAATTTTGACCCTAGAAAGAGTAACACAGCTGTTTACTTATTCGAATCAATGCTTTCCCTTGGTTTTAGCCTGTTTTCTCGGTTTAACCATGTTTTGGGATAAAACAGGTTTAAGTGTTGTCTAAACACTCCAAATTCATCCCGAATTCTTACAATTAGTCAAATGCATTGGAATGTCAAAGATTCTGACCCTAGAAACAGTAACAACGCTGTTTACAGCTTAGAATAAATGTTTTCTCGGTTTTAGCCTATTTCTAGACAAAATGGGTATAAGTGGTGTCTAAACACACCAAATTAAACCCAAACTCTTATAATTTGTCAAATGCATTGGATTGTTATATACTTTGACCCTAGAAAGAGTAACATAGCTTTTTACTGCTTCGAATCAATGTGTTCTCTCGGTTTTAGCCTGTTTTCTCGGTTTATGCCGATTTTGGGATTTAACAGGTTTAAGTGTTGTCTAAACACTCCAAATTCATCCCAAACTCTTACAACTAGTCAAATTCATGGATTTGTTACACATTTTGACCCTACAAAAAGTAACAAAGCTGTTTACTACTTCGAATCAATGTTTTCTCGGTTTTAGCCTGTTTCGAGTTTAAACGGGTTTTAGTGTTGTCTAAACACTCCAAATTCATCCCAACTCTTACAATTAGTCAAATGCATTGGATTGTCACACATTCTGACCCTAGAAACAGAAACAATGTTGTTTACTGCTTCAAATCAATGTTTTCTCGGTTTTAGCTTCTTTCGGGACAAAATGGGTATAAGTGGTGTCTAAACACTCCAAATTTATGACGAACTCTTACAATAAGTCAAAGCATTTGATTGTCACACATTATGACCCTAGAAACAGTAACGAAGCTGTTTACTGCTTGGAATCAATGTTTTCTCTGGTTTAACCATTTTTGGGACAAAATGGGTAAAAGTGGTGTCTAAACACTCCGAATTCATCCCGAATTCTTACAATTAGACAAATTCATTGCATTGTCACACATTCTGACCCTAGAAATAGTAACAACGCTGTTAACTGCTTTGAATCTATGTTTTCTCGGTTTAGCATGTTTCAGGACAAAATGGGTATAAGTGGTGTCTAAGCACTCCAAATTCACTCCAAACTCTTACAATAAGTTAAATGCATTTGATTGTCACACATTCTGACCCTAAACACAGTAACAAAGCTGTTTACTGCTTCGAATCAATGTTTTCTCGGTTTTAGCCTGTTTCGGGACAAAATGGGTATAACCGGTGTCTAAACACTCCAAATTCAACCCAAGCTCTTATAAATAGTAAAATGCATATTGTTATATATTTTGACCCTATAAAGAGTAACATAGCTGTTTACTCTCGGTTTTACCTTGTTTTCTCGGTTTTAGCCTGTTTCGGGACATAATGGGTAAAAGTGGTGTCTAAGCACTCCAAATTCATCCCGAACTCTTAAAAAATGCATTGGACTGTCACACATTCTGACCCTAGAAATAGTAACTAACCTGTTTACTGCTTTGAATCAATGTTTTCTCGGTTTTAGCCTATTTCGGGATAAAACGGGTTTAAGTGTTGTCTAAACACTCCCAATTCATCCCGAACTCTTACAATTAGTCAAATGCATTTGACTGTCACACATTGCGAACCTAGAAACAGTAACAAAGTTGTTTAGTGCTTCGAATCAATGTTTTTTAGGTTTTATCCTATTTTGGGACAAAATGGGTATAAGTGGTGTCTAAACACTCCAAATTCATTCCAAACTCTTATAATAATTCAAATGCATTGGATTGTCACACATTGTGACCCTAGAAACAGTAACAAAGCTGTTTACTGCTTCGAATCAATGTTTTCTAGGTTTTACCCTGTTTTGGGACCAAAATTGGTATAATTGGTGTCTAAACACTCCAAATTAAACCCGATCTATTAAAATTAGTCAAATGCATTGGATTTACATATATTTTGACCCTATAAAGAGTATCATAACTGTTTACTGATTCGAATCAATGTTTTCTCTCGGTTTTAGCCTGTTTTCTCGGTTTAAGCATGTTTTGGAATAAAAGGGGTATAAGTGGTGTCTAAACACACCAAATTCAACCTAATCTCTTATAATTAGTCAAATGCATTGGATTGTTATATATTTTGACCCTAGAAAGAGTAACATGCCTGTTTACTGCTTCTAATCAATGTTTTCTCTCAGTTTTAGCCTGTTTTCTCGGTTTATGCCGATTTTGGGATTTAACAGGTTTAAGTGTTGACTAAACACTCCAAATTCATCCCAACTATTCCAATTAGTCAAATGCATTGGATTGTCACACATTCTGACCCTAGAAACAGAAACAATGTTGTTTACTGCTTCGAATCAATGTTTTCTCAGTTTTAGTTTTTTTCGGGAAAAAATGGGTATAAGTGGTGTCTAAACACTCCAAATTCATTCCGAACTCTTACAATAAGTCAAAGCATTTGATTGTCACATATTCTGATCCTAGAAACAGTAATAAAGTTGTTTACTAATTCGAATCAATGTTTTCTCGGGTTTAACCATTTTTTGGGACAAAATGGGTAAAAGTGGTGTCTAAACACTCCAAATTCATCCCAAACTCTTACAACTAGACAAATGCATTGGACTGTCACATATTCTGACCCTAGAAATAGTAACAACACTGTTAAATGCTTTGACTCAATTTTTTCGGGACAAAATGGGTATAACTGGTGTCTAAACACTCCAAATTCAACCCAAACTCTTATAAATAGTAAAATGTATTGGATTGTTATATATTTTGACCCTATAAAGAGTAACATAGCTGTTTACTCTCGGTTTTACCTTGTTTTCTCGGTTTTAGCCTGTTTCAGGACAAAATGGGTAAAGTGGTGTGTAAACACTCCAAATTCATCCCGAACTCTTACAATTAGTCAAATGCATTGGACTGTCACACATTTCGAACCTAGAAACAGTAAAAAAGCTGTTTACTGCTTCAAATCAATGTTTTCTAGGTTTTACCCTGTTTCGGGACAAAATGGGTATAATTGGTGTCTAAACACTCCAAATTCAACCCGAACTATTAAAATTAGTCAAACGCATTGGCTTTTTATATATTTTGACCCTATAAAGAGTATCATAACTGTTTACTGCTTTGAATCAATGTTTACTCTCGGTTTAAGCCTGTTTTCTCGGTTTAAGCCTGTTTTGGAATAAAACAGGTTTAAGTTTTGTCAAACACTCCAAATTCAACCCAAACTGTTATAATTAGTCAAATGCATTGTATTGTTATATGTCTGGACCCTAGAAAGAGTAACATAGCTGTTTACTGCTTCAAATCAATGTATCTCTCGGTTTTAGCATGTTTTCTCGGTTTTAGCCTATTTTGGGATAAAACGGGTTTTAGTGTTGTCTAAACACTCTAAATTCAACCCAAACAATTATAATCAGTCAAATGCATTGTATTGTTTCATATTTTGACCCTAGAAAAAGTAACACAGCTGTTTACTTATTCGAATCAATGCTTTCTGTCGGTTTTAGCCTGTTTTCTCGGTTTAAGCATGTTTTGGGAGAAAACAAGTTTAAGTGCTGTCTAAACACTCCAAATTCATCCCAAACTATTACAATTAGTCAAATTCATTGGAATGTCAAACATTCTGACCCTAGAAACAGTAACAACGCTGTTTACAGCTTAGAATCAATGTTTTCTCGGTTTTAGCCTATTTCTAGACAAAATGGGTATAAGTGGTGTCTAAACACACCAAATTCAACCCAAACTCTTATAATTTTTCAAATGCATTGGATTGTTATATATTTTGACCCTAAAAAGAGTAACATAGCTGTTTACTGCTTCGAATCAATGTTTTCTCTCGGTTTTAGCCTGTTTTCTCGGTTTATGCCGATTTTGGGATTTAACAGGTTTAAGTGTTGTCTAAACACTCCAAATTCATCCCTAACTCTTACAATTAGTCAAACGCATGGGTTTGTTACACATTCTGACCCTACAAAAAGTAACAAAGCTGTTTACTGCTTCGAATCAATGTTTTCTCGGTTTTAGCCTGTTTCGAGTTAAAACGGGTTTTAGTGTTGTCTAAACACTCCAATTTCATCCCAACTCTTACAATTAGTCAAATGCATTGGATTGTCACACATTCTGACCCTAGAAACAGAAACAATGTTGTTTACTGCTTCGAATCAATGTTTTCTCGGTTTTAGTTTTTTTCGGGACAAAATGGGTATAAGTGGTGTCTAAACACTCCAAATTCATTCTGAACTCTTACAATAAGTCAAAGCATTTGATTGTCACACATTCTGACCCTAGAAACAGTATAAAGTTGTTTACTAATTCGAATCAATGTTTTCTCGGGTTTAACCATTTTTTGGGACAAAATGGGTAAAAGTGGTGTCTAAACACTCCAAATTCATCCCGAACTCTTACAACTAGACAAATGCATTGGACTGTCACATATTCTGACCCTAAAAATAGTAACAACGCTGTTAAATGCTTTGACTCAATTTTTTCGGGACAAAATGGGTATAACTGGTGTCTAAACACCCCAAATTCAACCCAAACTCTTATAAATAGTAAAATGTATTGGATTGTTATATATTTTGACCCTATAAAGAGTAACATAGCTGTTTACTCTCGGTTTTAGCCTGTTTCAGGACAAAATGGGTAAAGTGGTGTGTAAACACTCCAAATTCATCCCAAACTCTTACAATTAGTCAAATGCATTGGACTGTCACACATTTCGAACCTAGAAACAGTAAAAAAGCTATTTACTGCTTCAAATCAATGTTTTCTAGGTTTTACCCTATTTCGGGACAAAATGGGTATAATTGGTGTCTAAACACTCCAAATTCAACCCAAACTATTAAAATTAGTCAAACGCATTGGCTTTTTATATTTTTTGACCCTATAAAGAGTATCATAACTGTTTACTGCTTTGAATCAATGTTTTCTGAAACTGACTTTCTTCAGCAATGTTCAAGGTCACAAGACCCTCTTTGACATCAATAACTGCTCCAACTGTGGCTAGGAATGGCCTTCCAAGAATGATTGGATCTTCAGGTTCCTTGTCCATCTCCAACACCACAAAATCAGTGTGAACCCTTGCCTTCCCTATCTTGACTGGGACATTCTCCAACCTTCCAACTATCTCCTTGTTTGACCCATCAGCTAAACATATATGAAGGTTGGTGGACTTGAAATCAGTTCTCCCAAGCTTTTGTGCTATGGAGTATGGCATCACACTTGTTGAAGCTCCCAAATCACAAAGGCATTGGTTGTAGTGAAGATAGCTAAGTGTGCAAGGCAGATAGAATGGACCTGGATCCTTAAGCTTGATTGGAATGATAACTCCTCCAAGGTCCTCAAGATCCTTCTCATCTTGAGCTTCAGCCTTCTTCTTTGACAAATCAAGCAAAAAGTCTTTGTAGAGAGGATATGGATCATATTGTTCCTAGGCAGGTCCTCTCTCTTCTTCTTGGTAAGCAATGGTGATCTCTTATATGGCCAACACTTCCTCAACCACAGCTTCTTCCTTTAAAACCCTCTCTTCTTCTTGTTGCTTAGCCATCATCTCCATCATCTCCTTTCTCTCAATGATTTCCCTAAGCTCCTTAATCTTTTGTGCTTTGAAACGTCCTGGGAATGGAAGAGGTGGCTTGTAAGCAGGAGGAGTGTACTTAGCAGGCTTGACAGCTTCTGAGTCTGCAACTCGATCGACCACTCGAGCATGCACTCGATCGAGTGGCTGTTCGAGTACTTGGTCGAGTGCAATAACGGACTCCAGTTGCTTTGCACAAACGTCACTTGGGGCTTCAGTAACTAATGAATTCCCCCAAACTTGGACTTCACTGTCCTCAGTGACCTCCTCATCAGAGATATGAATGGCTTTTGCAGTGAACTCCCTTGGATTTTGAACAGCTTTTCCAGGGAGTTGGTTGGGTTTATGAGCTGAAGTAGAGGCAATGTTACTCTCCATATACTTCATCCTGGAGTTGAGACCTTCAAACTTCATGTTCAGATCATTGTACTGTGATGTGAGCCTTTGATTCAACTCAGCAAACTGCTTGGCTTCCTCAATCTTGCCTTGTGTTTGCCCAATCAACAATTGTTGCATCATTGCTCTTAAGTCTTGTTCCTGGCCCTGGTTAGTCTGAAATCCTGGTGGGGGACACAATTGGGGCTGGAACACTTGGTGTTGTTGCTTGGGGATGTAGTTTTGTTGCTGTTGAGGTTGTTGAGGTGGATAGACATGGTCTTGAGGGTTGGCCACATTGGTGCTCCTATAAGAGAGATTGTTGTTCTTGAAACCTCCTTGGTTGTAGCCTTTGAATCCTCCCTGGTTTTGCATGTAGCACAACTCAGCAAAGTCAGGCTCCCCCTCTTGAACTGGAGCTTCCTCTTCACCAATGAAGTGAATGGACTTGGATTGGCTGAGGAGGATCTTGTCAAGCTTCTCATTGACCATCTTCAAATCCTTCTTATACTTGTCCTCTTGATCAGTTGAGGACTCCTTATGGTCCTATCATAGTCCTCATTATAATTGTCATCAGATTGAGCAAGATTCTCAACTAATTCCCATCCTTCTTCCACATCCTTGTTGAGGAAATTGCCATTAGAGGCTGTGTCAAGAAGCATTCTTATCTTGGGAAGCACTCCTCTATACAAGGTGCTTAGAAGTGACTCATTGCTGAAGCCATGGTGAGGACACTGAGTTTGGAATCCTTTAAACCTCTCCCAAGCTTCACAAAAGCTCTCATTATTCCTTTGAGCAAACCCATAAATCTCATTCCTCAGCCTAGCTGTCCTTGCATTGGAGAAGAACTTGGCCAGAAAAGCTTTCTTGCATGCATCTCATGTGGTGATAGCTCCAGTAGGTAGAGTCTTCTCCCAAAGGTGAGCTTTGTCTCCAAGAGAAAATGGGAAGAGCCTTAATTTGAATCCATCTTCACTCACTCCATTGATCTTTGTGAGGCCACATATTCTGTCAAACTCATCAAGGTGATCTAGTGGATCCTCCATTGGCAACCCATGAAACTTGTTTGCTTGTATCATTGACATCAATCCACTCTTGATCTCAAAGTTATTGTTTGCTACTAAAGGTGGCACAATTCCAGCCCTTTGGTTGTGGGTATTGGGTGCATCTCCTGCACCAATGTGCCTTGGTCTCTGCTCATGGATAGCTTGTTGCTCCATGATGTCTTGACCTTGTTGTTGTTGAACTACTCTTCCTTGCTTATGTCTCAAACCCTTTTGTAGCCTGTGGATGTTGTCAATAGGCTGTTGAAGACTATCTTTGCCTTTTGACCTTGTGTGCAACAACAAACTCTACGACAGACTAGAACAGGTACACGGTCGAGCGCAGGCTCGAGTGGGTGGTCGAGTCGACTAGGAAGTAATGGCTATTTAGGTCCGGCTTCTGGCTCGATCAAGTGCTCGATCACAGCTCGGTCGAGTGGTGGTCGAGTAGGTGGTCGAGTGGGTACCTGAAACACAAAACAGCCAAGCAAAGGAAGATTCCAGTTCAGTAACTTCACAAGTGTTTAAAACGAACTTAATCTTAGACTAATAATGATCCTAAATGTCACAAAACACACTCAAATGGGCAACGGCGCCAAATTGAAACTGACTTTCTTTGTGGTGTATGAATGAATGATGTATGGAATGATGATGTATGGAAGGAATAGAAGTCAGGGTGTTTCAATTCCCCTTATGCAGTTGCAGTATAAGAGGTGTCAATCCTATCTGAGTGATTGTGAACAATTAAGATGTGCATATGAGTCTAAGTCAAGCCAATTGTAAAGATTGTTTGTCACTAACAATCCTAAAATGAGATAAGAAATGCAGAAAGTAAAAACAACTAGAACAAGATACTAAATGCAAACAGAACAGACAAATTAAAGCTATAATGAAACTAGAACAGAGATAGACACTATGCTAATGAACTAATGCAAGACAAGTAATGAATAGGAAACTACGTGAATGCAATGGAAATGAAACAGGAATGAAACAAGACAATCACAAATCAAAAACACAAGTTCTGGGGATGAACTCGAGCAGCACTCGACCGAGTGTAGGTCGAGTACGTGGTCGAGCTAGACTTAAACGTGAAAACAGAGCAACACAAGAAAAACAGAGCAATGCTAAAACTATCAAACAACAAGCAAGCAATGATATTTAGACTAAGATTTCAATAAACAAAGAAGGCCTTGAGGAGGGATTCATGGGGTGAGCTAATCATTGTGGTTATCTAACTTGGTCAACAAATCTCAAGCAAACATTGAGCTGATCTCTAGACATACTATTCTAAGACATGTTTAATCCACTCTCATGGCAAGAAACAATCAAACCTATGCATTTCTAGACTTGTTCTCACAAAGAAAAGAATCTACACAAGCAGGCATTAAGCAATACATCTCAAACCAAACAAGACCTCTAATCTCTTAGCAAGCCTAATGGGAAGCTCTAGATCTAGCCTTATCTATGCTCCTTAGACATTGGTGTGATGCTAAGATGCTTGAAATCAAACCCTACCTTCTCAGATATAGGATCAGCATTAAGATCCTCTAGCCTAGAAGAGATCTACAACAATCAAGCTTGACCAAATCAAACAAACCACAAGATCAACCCAGCCTAACCCATCCTCAAGGTCCTAAACAAACTACTCACAAGAACACATGGTGAAATATGTCAAAAACCCAGAAAATAATGAAACTTACATCATTGGAAAGATGAAACAGAGATCTACAATATTGATGAAGGAATAAAACTCGAAATCCTAATACTTTGAAAGTTATGAAACAAACAAAATATAAGAATCTAGTCTTTCTCTCTCAAACAAGTACAAAATCTAAAATAAAAGAAAAGTGCAAAAGGAATAATATCTAAAAAAGGTAAAAACTAGGTTTTAGACTCTCTAAAAAGCTGGACTCCTGGGTGGCTGCAGGTACAAGGGCTTTTTATAGGAGATGAGGTGGAAGCCCTAAAAATACAAAAAGTCAAAGCAGTCAACGGCTCGGTCAACTCGACCAGTGCTCGGTCGAGTGGCTGGTCGAGCTGGCTTCTCTCGTGCATTCTCCACTCGGTCGAGTCCTTCTCAGCACACGGTCGAGTGGTGCGGTCGAGTTGGACTCCGGACCTTGATTCTACAGCCTTAACTCTCTTGTTTTCTCCTCAGGATTGCTTCCATGCTCCTTAAGCTCCAAAATCACCTGTTTATGCATGAAAAGATGCAAATGCAATGCAACTATACTCTAATGCATGATTAGTCCTAAAGCTACACAATAATGGCCTAAATGGATAGCAAAAGATGCAAAAGTTGTGAATAAACTAAGGGAAAACAAGGTAAAATATATGAACATCATTTTCTCTCGGTTTAAGCCTGTTTTGGAATAAAACAGGTTTAAGTGTTGTCTAAACACTCCAAATTCAACCCAAACTGTTATAATTAGTCAAATGCATTGTATTGTTATATATTTGGACCCTAGAAAGAGTAACTGAAACTGACTTTCTTTGTGGTGTATGAATGAATGATGTATGGAATGATGATGTATGGAATGAATAGAAGTCAGGGTGTTTCAATTCCCCTTATGCAGTTGCAGTATAAGAGGTGTCAATCCTATCTGAGTGATTGTGAACAATTAAGATGTGCATATGAGTCTAAGTCAAGCCAATTGTAAAGATTGTTTGTCACTAACAATCCTAAAATGAGATAAGAAATGCAGAAAGTAAAAACAACTAGAACAAGATACTAAATGCAAACAGAACAGACAAATTAAAGCTATAATGAAACTAGAACAGAGATAGACACTATGCTAATGAACTAATGCAAGACAAGTAATGAATAGGAAACTACGTGAATGCAATGGAAATGAAACAGGAATGAAACAAGACAATCACAAATCAAAAACACAAGTTCTGGGGATGAACTCGAGCAGCACTCGACCGAGTGTAGGTCGAGTACGTGGTCGAGCTAGACTTAAACGTGAAAACAGAGCAACACAAGAAAAACAGAGCAATGCTAAAACTATCAAACAACAAGCAAGCAATGATATTTAGACTAAGATTTCAATAAACAAAGAAGGCCTTGAGGAGGGATTCATGGGGTGAGCTAATCATTGTGGTTATCTAACTTGGTCAACAAATCTCAAGCAAACATTGAGCTGATCTCTAGACATACTATTCTAAGACATGTTTAATCCACTCTCATGGCAAGAAGCAATCAAACCTATGCATTTCTAGACTTGTTCTCACAAAGAAAAGAATCTACACAAGCAGGCATTAAGCAATACATCTCAAACCAAACAAGACCTCTAATCTCTTAGCAAGCCTAATGGGAAGCTCTAGATCTAGCCTTATCTATGCTCCTTAGACATTGGTGTGATGCTAAGATGCTTGAAATCAAACCCTACCTTCTCAGATATAGGATCAGCATTAAGATCATCTAGCCTAGAAGAGATCTACAACAATCAAGCTTGACCAAATCAAACAAACCACAAGATCAACCCAGCCTAACCCATCCTCAAGGTCCTAAAAAAACTACTCACAATAACACATGGTGAAATATGTCAAAAACCCAGAAAATAATGAAACTTGCATCATTGGAAAGATGAAACAGAGATCTACAATATTGATGAAGGAATAAAACTCAAAATCTTAATACTTTGAAAGTTATGAAACAAACAAAATATAAGAATCTAGTCTTTCTCTCTCAAACAAGTACAAAATCTAAAATAAAAGAAAAGTGCAAAAGGAATAATATCTAAAAAAGGTAAAAACTAGGTTTTAGACTCTCTAAAAAACTGGACTCCTTGGTGGCTGCAGGTACAAGGGATTTTTATAGGAGATGAGGTGGAAGCCCTAAAAATACAAAAAGTCAAAGCAGTCAACGGCTCGGTCAACTCGACCAGTGCTCGGTCGAGTGGCTGGTCGAGCTGGCTTCTCTCGTGCATTCTCCACTCGGTCGAGTCCTTCTCAGCACACGGTCGAGTGGTGCGGTCGAGTTGGACTCCGGACCTTGATTCTACAGCCTTAACTCTCTTGTTTTCTCCTCAGGATTGCTTCCATGCTCCTTAAGCTCCAAACTTACCTGTTTATGCATGAAAAGATGCAAATGCAATGCAACTATACTCTAATGCATGATTAGTCCTAAAGCTACACAATAATGGCCTAAATGGATAGCAAAAGATGCAAAAGTTGTGAATAAACTAAGGAAAAACAAGATCAAATATATGAACATCAATAACATAGCTGTTTACTGCTTCAAATCAATGTATCTCTCGGTTTTAGCATGTTTTCTCGGTTTTAGCCTATTTTGGGATAAAACGGGTTTAAGTGTTGTCTAAACACTCTAAATTCAACCCAAACTATTATAATCAGTCAAATGCATTGTATTGTTTCATATTTTGACCCTAGAAAAAGTAACAAAGCTGTTTACTTATTCGAATCAATGCTTTCTCTCGGTTTTAGCCTGTTTTCTCGGTTTAAGCATGTTTTGGGATAAAACAGGTTTAAGTGTTGTCTAAACACTCCAAATTCATCCCAAACTATTACAATTAGTCAAATTCATTGGAATGTCAAACATTCTGACCCTAGAAACACTAACAACGCTGTTTACAGCTTAGAATCAATGTTTTCTCGGTTTTAGCCTATTTCTAGACAAAATGGGTATAAGTGGTGTCTAAACACACCAAATTCAACCCAAACTCTTATAATTATTTTGACCCTAAAAAGAGTAACATAGCTGTTTACAGCTTAGAATCAATGTTTTCTCGGTTTTAGCCTATTTCTAGACAAAATGGGTATAAGTGGTGTCTAAACACACTAAATTCAACCCAAACTCTTATAATTATTTTGACCCTAAAAAGAGTAACATAGCTGTTTACTGCTTCAAATCAATGTTTTCTCTCGGTTTTAGCCTGTTTTCTCGGTTTATGCCGATTTTGGGATTTAACAGGTTTAAGTGTTGTCTAAACACTCCAAATTCATCCCTAACTCTTACAATTAGTCAAACGCATGGGTTTGTTACACATTCTGACCCTACAAAAAGTAACAAAGCTGTTTACTGCTTTGAATCAATGTTTTCTCGGTTTTAGCCTGTTTCGAGTTAACACGGGTTTTAGTGTTGTCTAAAAACTCCAAATTCATCCCAACTCTTACAATTAGTCAAATGCATTGGATTGTCACACATTCTGACCCTAGAAACAGAAACAATGTTGTTTACTGCTTCGAATCAATGTTTTCTCGGTTTTAGCTTCTTTCGGGACAAAATGGGTATAACTTGTGTCTAAACACTCCAAATTCAACCCAAACTGTTATAATTAGTCAAATGCATTGTATTTTAATATATTTGGACCCTAGAAAGAGTAACATAGCTGTTTACTGCTTCAAATCAATGTTTCTCTCGGTTTTAGCATGTTTTCTCGGTTTTAGCCTATTTTGGGATAAAACGGGTTTAAGTGTTGTCTAAACACTCCAAGTTCAACCCAAACTATAATAATCAGTCAAATGCACTGTATTGTTACATATTTTGACCCTAGAAAGAGAAACACAGCTGTTTACTTATTCGAATCAATGCTTTCTCTCGGTTTTAGCCTGTTTTCTCGGTTTAAGCATGTTTTGGGATAAAACAGGTTTAAGTGTTGTCTAAACACTCCAAATTCATCCCAAACTATTACAATTAGTCAAATTCATTGGAAGGACAAACATTCTGACCCTAGAAACACTAACAACGCTGTTTACAGCTTAGAATCAATGTTTTCTCGGTTTTAGCCTATTTCTAGACAAAATGGGTATAAGTGGTGTCTAAACACACCAAATTCAACCCAAACTCTTATAATTATTTTGACCCTAAAAAGAGTAACATAGCTGTTTACAGCTTAGAATCAATGTTTTCTCGGTTTTAGCCTATTTCTAGACAAAATGGGTATAAGTGGTGTCTAAACACACTAAATTCAACCCAAACTCTTATAATTATTTTGACCCTAAAAAGAGTAACATAGCTGTTTACTGCTTCAAATCAATGTTTTCTCTCGGTTTTAGCCTGTTTTCTCGGTTTATGCCGATTTTGGGATTTAACAGGTTTAAGTGTTGTCTAAACACTCCAAATTCATCCCTAACTCTTACAATTAGTCAAACGTATGGGTTTGTTACACATTCTGACCCTACAAAAAGTAACAAAGCTGTTTACTGCTTTGAATCAATGTTTTCTCGGTTTTAGCCTGTTTCGAGTTAACACGGGTTTTAGTGTTGTCTAAAAACTCCAAATTCATCCCAACTCTTACAATTAGTCAAATGCATTGGATTGTCACACATTCTGACCCTAGAAACAGAAACAATGTTGTTTACTGCTTCGAATCAATGTTTTCTCGGTTTTAGCTTCTTTCGGGACAAAATGGGTATAACTTGTGTCTAAACACTCCAAATTCAACCCAAACTGTTATAATTAGTCAAATGCATTGTATTTTAATATATTTGGACCCTAGAAAGAGTAACATAGCTGTTTACTGCTTCAAATCAATGTTTCTCTCGGTTTTAGCATGTTTTCTCGGTTTTAGCCTATTTTGGGATAAAACGGGTTTAAGTGTTGTCTAAACACTCCAAGTTCAACCCAAACTATAATAATCAGTCAAATGCACTGTATTGTTACATATTTTGACCCTAGAAAGAGAAACACAGCTGTTTACTTATTCGAATCAATGCTTTCTCTCGGTTTTAGCCTGTTTTCTCGGTTTAAGCATGTGTTGGGATAAAACAGGTTTAAGTGTTGTCTAAACACTCCAAATTCATCCCGAACTATTACAATTAGTCAAATTCATTGGAATGTCAAACATTCTGACCCTAGAAACGGTAACAACGCTGTTTACAGCTTAGAATCAATGTTTTCTCGGTTTTAGCCTATTTCTAGACAAAATGGGTATAAGTGGTGTCTAAACACACCAAATTCAACCCAAACTCTTATAATTTGTCAAATGCATTGGATTGTTATATATTTTGGACCTAGGAAGAGTAACATAGCTGTTTACTGCTTCGAATCAATGTTTTCTATCGGTTTTAGCCGGTTTTCTCGGTTTATGCCGATATTGGGATTTAACAGGTTTAAGTGTTGTCTAAACACTCCAAATTCATCCCAAACTCTTACAATTAGTCAAATGCATGGGTTTGTTAAACATTCTGACCCTACAAAAAGTAACAAAGGTATTTACTGCTTCGAATCAATGTTTTCTCGGTTTTAGCCTGTTTCGAGTTAAAACGGGTTATAGTGTTGTCTAAACACTCCAAATTCATCCCAACTCTTACAATTTGTCAAATGCATTGGATTGTCACACATTCTGAGCCTAGAAACAGAAACAATGTTGTTTACTGCTTCAAATCAATGTTTTCTCGGTTTTAGCTTCTTTCGGGACAAAATGGGTATAAGTGGTGTCTAAACAATCCAAATTCATTACGACCTCTTACAATAAGTCAAAGCATTTGATGGTCACACATTCTGACCCTAGAAACAGTAACAAAGCTGTTTACTGCTTCGAATCAATGTTTTCTCGGGTTTAACCATTTTTTGGGACAAAATGGGTAAAAGTGGTGTCTGAAACTCCGAACTCATCCCGAATTCTTACAATTAGACAAATGCATTGCATTGTCACACATTCTGACCCTAGAAATAGTAACAACGCTGTTAACTGCTTCGAATCTATGTTTTCTCGGTTTTAGCATGTTTCAGGACAAAATGGGTATAAGTGGTGTCTAAGCACTCCAAATTCATTCCGAACACTTACAATAAGTCAAATGCATTTGATTGTAACACATTCTGACCCTAAAAACAGTAACAAAGCAGTTTACTGCTTCGAATCAATGTTTTCTCGGTTTTAGCCTGTTTCGGGACAAAATGGGTATAACTGGTGTCTAAACACTCCAAATTCAACCCAAACTCTTATAAATAGTAAAATGCATTGGATTAACATAACTGTTTACTCTCGGCTATACCTTGGTTTCTCGGTTTTAGCCTGTTTCGGGACATAATGGGTAAAAGTGGTGTCTAAACACTCCAAATTCATCCCGAACTCTTACAATTAGAAAAATGCATTGGACTGTCACACATTCTGACCCTAGAAATAGTAACAAAGCTGTTTACTGCTTTGAATCAATGTTTTCTCGGTTTTAGCCTGTTTCGGGATAAAACGGGTTTAAGTGTTGTCTAAACACTCCCAATTCATCCCGAACTCTTACAATTATTCAAATGCATTTGACTGTCACACATTTGGAACCTAGAAACAGTAACAAAGCTGGTTAGTGCTTCGAATCAATGTTTTTTTAGGTTTTATCCTATTTCGAGACAAAATGGGTATAAGTGGTGTCTAAACACTCCAAATTCATTCCAAACTCTTATAATAATTCAAATGCATTCGATTGTCACACATTCTGACCCTAGAAACAGTAACAAAACTGTTTACTGCTTTGAATCAATGGTTTCTAGGTTTTACCCTGTTTTGGGACAAAATAGGTATAATTGGTGTCTAAACACTCCTAATTCAACCCGAACTATTAAATTTGTCAAATGCATTGGATTTACAGATATTTTGACCCTATAAAGAGTATCATAACTGTTTACTGATTCGAATCAATGTTTTCTCTCGGTTTTAGCCTGTTTTCTCGGTTTAAGCATGTTTTGGGATAAAACACGTTTAAGTGTTGTCTAAACACTCCAAATTCAACCCAAACTGTTATAATTAGTCAAATGCATTGTATTGTTATATAGTTGGACCCTAGAAAGAGTAACATAGCTGTTTACTGCTTCAAATCAATGTATCTCTCGGTTTTAGCATGTTTTCTCGGTTTTAGCCTATTTTGGGATAAAACGGGTTTAAGTGTTGTCTAAACACACCAAATTCAATCCAAACTCTTATAATTAGTCAATTGCATTGGATTGTTATATATTTTGACCCTAGAAAGGGTATCATATTTGTTTACTGCTTCGAATCAATGTTTTCTCTCAGTTTTAGCCTGTTTTCTCGGTTTATGCCGATTTTGGGATTTAACAGGTTTAAGTGTTGTCTAAACACTCCAAATTCATCCCAACTCTTACAATTAGTCAAATGCATTGGATTTTCACACATTCTGACCCTAGAAACAGAAACAATGCTGTTTACTGCTTCGAATCAATGTTTTCTCGGTTTTAGTTTTTTCGGGACAAAATGGGTATAAGTGGTGTCTAAACACACCAAATTCATTCCGAACTCTTACAATAAGTCAAAGCATCTGATTGTCACACAATTTGACCCTAGAAACAGTAACAAAGCTGTTTACTGCTTCGAATCAATGTTTTCTCGATTTTAGCATGTTTGGGACAAAATGGGTGTAAGTGGTGTCTAAACACTCCAAATTCATTCCAAACTCTTAGAATAATTCAAATGAATTGGATTGTCACACATTCTGACCCTAGAAACAGTAACAAAGCTGTTTAGTGCTTCGAATCAATGTTTTCTAGGTTTTACCCTGTTTCGGGACCAAATGGGTATAATTGGTGTCTATACACTCCAAATTCATTCCAAACTCTTAGAATAATTCAAATGCATTGGATTGTCACACATTCTGACCCTAGAAACAGTAACAAAGCTGTTTGCTGTTTCGAATCAATGTTTTCTAGGTTTTACCCTGTTTCGGGACAAAATGGGTATAATTGGTAACTAAACACTCCAAATTCAACCCAAACTCTTATAATTAGCTAAATGCATTAGATTGTCATATATTTTGACCCTCGAAAGAGTAATATTGCTGTTTACTGCTTCGAATCAATGTTTGCTCTCGGTTTTAGCCTATTTTCTTGGTTTATGCTGATTTTGGGATATAACAGGTTTAAGTGTTGTCTAAACACTCCAAATTCATCCCAAACTCTTACAATTAGTCAAATGCATTGGTTTGTCACATATTCTGACCCTAAAAACATTAACAAAGCTGTTTACTGCTTTGAATCAATGTTTTCTCGGTTTTAGTTTGTTTCGAGTTAAAACGGGTTTAAGTGTTGTCTAAACACTCCCAATTCATCCCAACTATTACAATTAGTCAAATGCATTGGATTGTCACACATTCTGACCCTAGAAACAGTAACAAAGCTGTTTGCTGCTTCGAATCAATGTTTTCTAGGTTTTAGCCTATTTCGGGACATAATGGGTATAAGTGGTGTCTAAACACTCCAAATTCATTCCAAACTCTTACAGTAATTCAAATGCATTGGATTGTCACACATTCTGACACTAGAAACAGTAACAAAGCTGTTTACTACTTCGAATTAATGTTTTCTCGGGTTTAACCATTTTTTGAGACAAAATGGGTAAACATGGTGTCTAAACACTCTGAATTCATCCCGAACTCTTATAATTAGTCAAATGCATTGGATTGTTATATATTTTGACCCTCGAAATAGTAACATACTTGTTTACTGCTTCGAATCACTGTTTTCTCTCAGTTTTAGCTTGTTTTCTCGGTTTATGCCGATTTGGGGATTTAACAGGTTTAAGTGTTGTCTAAACACTCCAAATTCATCCCAACTCTTACAATTAGTCAAATGCATTGGATTGTTATACATTCTGACCCTAGAATCAGAAACAATGTTGTTTACTGCTTCGAATCAATGTTTTCTCGGTTTTAGCTTTTTTCGGGACAAAATGGGTATAAGTGGTGTCTAAAAACTCCAAATTCATTCTCAACTCTTACAATAAGTCAAAGCATTTGATTGTCACACATTCTGACCCTAGAAACAGTAACAAAGATGTTTACTGCTTCGAATCAATGTTTTCTCTGGTTTAACCATATTTTGGGACAAAATGGGTAAAAGTGGTGTCTAAACACTCCAAATTCATCCCGAGCTCTTACAATTAGACAAATGCATTGGACTGTCACACATTCTGACCCTAGAAATAGTAACAACGCTGTTAACTGCTTTGAATCATTTTTTTCGGGACAAAATGGGTATAGCTGGTGTCTAAACACTCCAAATTCAACCCAAACTCTTATCATTAGTTAAATGCATTGGATTGTTATATATTTTGACCCTCGAAAGAGTAACATAGCAGTTTACTGCTTTGAATCAATGTTTGCTCTCGGTTTTAGCCTATTTTCTCGGTTTATGCCGATTTTAGGATATAACAGGTTTAAGTATTGTCTAAACACTCCAAATTCATCCCAAACTCTTACAATTAGTCAAATCCATAGGTTAGTTACATATTATGACCCTATAAACTGTAACAAAGCTGTTTACTGCTTTGAATCAATGTTTTCTCGGTTTTAGTTTGTTTCGAGTTAAAACGGGTTTAAGTGTTGTCTAAACACTCCAAATTCATCCCAACTATTAAAATTTGTCAAATACATTGGATTGTCACACATTCTGACCCTAGAAACAGTAACAATGCTGTTTACTGCTTCGAATCAATGTTTTCTCGGTTTTAGCATGTTTCAGGACAAAATGGGTATAAAGTGTGTCTAAACACTCCAAATTCATTCCGAACTCTTACAATAAGTCAAAATGCATTTAATTGTCACACATTCTGACCCTAGAAACAGTGACAAAGCTGTTTCCTGCTTCGAATCAATGTTTTCTCGGTTTTAACCTGTTTCGGGACAAAATGGGTATAACTGGTGTCTAAACACTCCTAATTCAACCCAAACTCTTATAAATAGTAAAATGTATTGGATTGTTATATATTTTGACCCTATAAATAGTAACATAGCTGTTCACTCTCGGTTTTACCTTGTTTTCTCGGTTTTAGCCTTTTTCGGGACAAAATGGGTAAAAGTGGTGTCTAAACACTCCAAATTCATCCCGAACTCTTACAATTAGTCAAATGTATTGGACTGTCACACATTTCGAACCTAGAAACAGTAACAAAGCTGTTTAGAGCTTCGAATCAATGATTTTTAGGTTTTAGCCTATTTCGGGACAAAATGGGTATAAGTGGTGTCTAAACACTCCAAATTCATCCAAACTCTTACAATAAGTCAAATGCATTGGATTGTCACACATTCTGACCCTAGAAACAGTAACAAAGTTGTTTACTGCTTCGAATCAATGTTTTCTAGGTTTTACCCTGTTTCGGGACAAAATAGGTATAATTGGTGTCTAAACACTCCAAATTCAACCCAAACTCTTATAATTAGTCAAATGCATTGGATTGTTATATATTTTGACCCTCGAAAGAGTAATATTGCTGTTTACTGCTTCGAATTAATGTTTGCTCTCGGTTTTAGCCTATTTTCTCGGTTTATGCCGATTTTGGGATATAGCAGGTTTAAGTGTTGTCTAAACACTCCAAATTCATCCCAAACTCTTACAATTAGTCAAATGCATTGGTTTGTTACATATTCTGACCCTATAAACATTAACAAAGCTGTTTACTGCTTTGAATCAATGTTTTCTCGGTTTTAGTTTGTTTCGAGTTAAAACGGGTTTAAGTGTTGTCTAACCACTCCCAATTCATCCCAACTATTACAATTAGTCAAATGCATTGGATTGTCACACATTCTGACCCTAGAAACAGTAACAAAGCTGTTTACTGCTTCGAATCAATGTTTTCTCGATTTTAGCATGTTTGGGACAAAATGGGTGTAAGTGGTGTCTAAACACTCCAAATTCATTCCAAACTCTTAGAATAATTCAAATGAATTGGATTGTCACACATTCTGACCCTAGAAACAGTAACAAAGCTGTTTAGTGCTTCGAATCAATGTTTTCTAGGTTTTACCCTGTTTCGGGACCAAATGGGTATAATTGGTGTCTATACACTCCAAATTCATTCCAAACTCTTAGAATAATTCAAATGCATTGGATTGTCACACATTCTGACCCTAGAAACAGTAACAAAGCTGTTTGCTGCTTCGAATCAATGTTTTCTAGGTTTTACCCTGTTTCGGGACAAAATGGGTATAATTGGTAACTAAACACTCCAAATTCAACCCAAACTCTTATAATTAGCTAAATGCATTAGATTGTCATATATTTTGACCCTCGAAAGAGTAATATTGCTGTTTACTGCTTCGAATCAATGTTTGCTCTCGGTTTTAGCCTATTTTCTTGGTTTATGCTGATTTTGGGATATAACAGGTTTAAGTGTTGTCTAAACACTCCAAATTCATCCCAAACTCTTACAATTAGTCAAATGCATTGGTTTGTCACATATTCTGACCCTAAAAACATTAACAAAGCTGTTTACTGCTTTGAATCAATGTTTTCTCGGTTTTAGTTTGTTTCGAGTTAAAACGGGTTTAAGTGTTGTCTAAACACTCCCAATTCATCCCAACTATTACAATTAGTCAAATGCATTGGATTGTCACACATTCTGACCCTAGAAACAGTAACAAAGCTGTTTGCTGCTTCGAATCAATGTTTTCTAGGTTTTAGCCTATTTAGGGACATAATGGGTATAAGTGGTGTCTAAACACTCCAAATTCATTCCAAACTCTTACAGTAATTCAAATGCATTGGATTGTCACACATTCTGACACTAGAAACAGTAACAAAGCTGTTTACTACTTCGAATCAATGTTTTCTCGGGTTTAACCATTTTTTGAGACAAAATGGGTAAACATGGTGTCTAAACACTCTGAATTCATCCCGAACTCTTATAATTAGTCAAATGCATTGGATTGTTATATATTTTGACCCTCGAAAGAGTAACATACTTGTTTACTGCTTCGAATCACTGTTTTCTCTCAGTTTTAGCTTGTTTTCTCGGTTTATGCCGATTTGGGGATTTAACAGGTTTAAGTGTTGTCTAAACACTCCAAATTCATCCCAACTCTTACAATTAGTCAAATGCATTGGATTGTTACACATTCTGACCCTAGAATCAGAAACAATGTTGTTTACTGCTTCGAATCAATGTTTTCTCGGTTTTAGCTTTTTTCGGGACAAAATGGGTATAAGTTGTGTCTAAAAACTCCAAATTCATTCTCAACTCTTACAATAAGTCAAAGCATTTGATTGTCACACATTCTGACCCTAGAAACAGTAACAAAGATGTTTACTGCTTCGAATCAATGTTTTCTCTGGTTTAACCATATTTTGGGACAAAATGGGTAAAAGTGGTGTCTAAACACTCCAAATTCATCCCGAGCTCTTACAATTAGACAAATGCATTGGACTGTCACACATTCTGACCCTAGAAATAGTAACAACGCTGTTAACTGCTTTGAATCATTTTTTTCGGGACAAAATGGGTATAGCTGGTGTCTAAACACTCCAAATTCAACCCAAACTCTTATCATTAGTTAAATGCATTGGATTGTTATATATTTTGACCCTCGAAAGAGTAACATAGCAGTTTACTGCTTTGAATCAATGTTTGCTCTCGGTTTTAGCCTATTTTCTCGGTTTATGCCGATTTTAGGATATAACAGGTTTAAGTATTGTCTAAACACTCCAAATTCATCCCAAACTCTTACAATTAGTCAAATGCATAGGTTAGTTACATATTATGACCCTATAAACTGTAACAAAGCTGTTTACTGCTTTGAATCAATGTTTTCTCGGTTTTAGTTTGTTTCGAGTTAAAACGGGTTTAAGTGTTGTCTAAACACTCCAAATTCATCCCAACTATTAAAATTTGTCAAATGCATTGGATTGTCACACATTCTGACCCTAGAAACAGTAACAATGCTGTTTACTGCTTCGAATCAATGTTTTCTCGGTTTTAGCATGTTTCAGGACAAAATGGGTATAAAGTGTGTCTAAACACTCCAAATTCATTCCGAACTCTTACAATAAGTCAAAATGCATTTAATTGTCACACATTCTGACCCTAGAAACAGTGACAAAGCTGTTTCCTGCTTCGAATCAATGTTTTCTCGGTTTTAACCTGTTTCGGGACAAAATGGGTATAACTGGTGTCTAAACACTCCTAATTCAACCCAAACTCTTATAAATAGTAAAATGTATTGGATTGTTATATATTTTGACCGTATAAATAGTAACATAGCTGTTCACTCTCGGTTTTACCTTGTTTTCTCGGTTTTAGCCTTTTTCAGGACAAAATGGGTAAAAGTGGTGTCTAAACACTCCAAATTCATCCCGAACTCTTACAATTAGTCAAATGCATTGGACTGTCACACATTTCGAACCTAGAAACAGTAACAAAGCTGTTTAGAGCTTCGAATCAATGATTTTTAGGTTTTAGCCTATTTCGTGACAAAATGGGTATAAGTGGTGTCTAAACACTCCAAATTCATCCAAACTCTTACAATAAGTCAAATGCATTGGATTGTCACACATTCTGACCCTAGAAACAGTAACAAAGTTGTTTACTGCTTCGAATCAATGTTTTCTAGGTTTTACCCTGTTTCAGGACAAAATAGGTATAATTGGTGTCTAAACACTCCAAATTCAACCCAAACTCTTATAATTAGTCAAATGCATTGGATTGTTATATATTTTGACCCTCGAAAGAGTAATATTGCTGTTTACTGCTTCGAATTAATGTTTGCTCTCGGTTTTAGCCTATTTTCTCGGTTTATGCCGATTTTGGGATATAGCAGGTTTAAGTGTTGTCTAAACACTCCAAATTCATCCCAAACTCTTACAATTAGTCAAATGCATTGGTTTGTTACATATTCTGACCCTATAAACATTAACAAAGCTGTTTACTGCTTTGAATCAATGTTTTCTCGGTTTTAGTTTGTTTCGAGTTAAAACGGGTTTAAGTGTTGTCTAAACACTCCCAATTCATCCCAACTATTACAATTAGTCAAATGCATTGGATTGTCACACATTCTGACCCTAGAAACAGCAACAAAGCTGTTTACTGCTTCGAATCAATGTTTTCTCGATTTTAGCATGTTTGGGACAAAATGGGTGTAAGTGGTGTCTAAACACTCCAAATTCATTCCAAACTCTTAGAATAATTCAAATGAATTGGATTGTCACACATTCTGACCCTAGAAACAGTAACAAAGCTGTTTAGTGCTTCGAATCAATGTTTTCTAGGTTTTACCCTGTTTCGGGACCAAATGGGTATAATTGGTGTCTATACACTCCAAATTCATTCCAAACTCTTAGAATAATTCAAATGCATTGGATTGTCACACATTCTGACCCTAGAAACAGTAACAAAGCTGTTTGCTGCTTCGAATCAATGTTTTCTAGGTTTTACCCTGTTTCGGGACAAAATGGGTATAATTGGTAACTAAACACTCCAAATTCAACCCAAACTCTTATAATTAGCCAAATGCATTAGATTGTCATATATTTTGACCCTCGAAAGAGTAATATTGCTGTTTACTGCTTCGAATCAATGTTTGCTCTCGGTTTTAGCCTATTTTCTTGGTTTATGCTGATTTTGGGATATAACAGGTTTAAGTGTTGTCTAAACACTCCAAATTCATCCCAAATTCTTATAATTAGTCAAATGCATTGGTTTGTCACATATTCTGACCCTAAAAACATTAACAAAGCTGTTTACTGCTTTGAATCAATGTTTTCTCGGTTTTAGTTTGTTTCGAGTTAAAACGGGTTTAAGTGTTGTCTAAACACTCCCAATTCATCCCAACTATTACAATTAGTCAAATGCATTGGATTGTCACACATTCTGACCCTAGAAACAGTAACAAAGCTGTTTGCTGCTTCGAATCAATGTTTTCTAGGTTTTACCCTGTTTCGGGATAAAATGGGTATAATTGGTGTCTAAACACTCCAAATTCAACCTAAACTCTTATAATTAGTCAAATGCATTGGATTGTCATACATTTTGACCCTCGAAAGAGCAATATTGCTGTTTACTGCTTCGAATCAATGTTTGCTCTCGGTTTTAGCCTATTCTCTCGGTTTATGCCGATTTTGGGATATAATAGGTTTAAGTGTTGTCTAAACACTCCAAATTCATCCCAACCTCTTACAATTAGTCAAATGCATTGGTTTGTAACATATTCTGACCCTATAAACTGTAACAAAGTTGTTTACTGCTTTGAATCAATGTTTTCTCGGTTTTAGTTTGTTTCGAGTTAAAACGGGTTTAAGTGTTGTCTAAATACTCCAAATTCATCCCAACTATTAAAATTTGTCAAATGCATTGGATTGTCACACATTCTGACCCTAGAAACAGTAACAAAGCTGTTTACTGCTTCGAATCAATGTTTTCTCGGTTTTAGCATGTTTCAGGACAAAATGGGTATAACTGGTGTCTAAACACTCCTAATTCAACCCAAACTCTTATAAATAGTAAAATGTATTGGATTGTTATATATTTTGACCCTATAAAGAGTAACATAGCTGTTCACTCTCGGTTTTACCTTGTTTTCTCGGTTTTAGCCTTTTTCGGGACAAAATGGGTAAAAGTGGTGTCTAAACACTCCAAATTCATCCCGAACTCTTACAATTAGTCAAATGCATTGGACTGTCACATATTTCGAACCTAGAAACAGTAACAAAGCTGTTTAGTGCTTCAAATCAATGTTTTTTAGGTTTTAGCCTATTTCGGGACAAAATGGGTATAAGTGGTGTCTAAACACTCCAAATTCATTCCAAACTCTTACAGTAATTCAAATGCATTGGATTGTCACACATTCTGACACTAGAAACAGTAACAAAGCTGTTTACTGCTTCGAATCAATGTTTTCTCGGGTTTAACCATTTTTTGGGACAAAATGGGTAAACGTGGTGTCTAAACACTCTGAATTCATCCCGAACTCTTATAATTAGTCAAATGCATTGGATTTTTATATATTTTGACCCTTGAAAGAGTAATATTGCTGTTTACTGCTTCGAATCAATGCTTGCGCTCGGTTTTAGCCTATTTTCTCGGTTTATGCCGATTTTGGGATATAACAGGTTTAAGTGTTGTCTAAACACTCTAAATTCATCCCAAACTCTTACAATTAGTCAAATGAATTGGTTTGTAACATATTCTGACCCTATAAACTGTAACAAAGCCGTTTAGTGCTTTGAATCAATGTTTTCCTGGTTTTAGTTTGATTCGAGTTAAAACGGGTTTAAGTGTTGTCTAAACACTCCCAATTCATCCCAACTCTTACAATTAGTCAAATGCATTGGTTTGTTACATATTCTGACCATATAAACATTAACAAAGCTGTTTGCTGCTTTGAATCAATGTTTTCTCGGTTTTAGTTTCTTTCGAGTTAAAACGGGTTTAAGTGTTGTCTAAACACTCCCAATTCATCCCAACTATTACAATTAGTCAAATGCATTGGATTGTCACACATTCTGACCCTAGAAACAGTAACAAAGCTGTTTACTGCTTCGAATCAATGTTTTCTCGATTTTAGCATGTTTCGGGACATAATGGGTGTAAGTGGTGTCTAAACACTCCAAATTCATTCCAAACTTTTAGAATAATTCAAATGCATTGGATTGTCACACATTCTGACCCTAGAAACAGTAACAAAGCTGTTTACTGGTTCGAATCAATGTTTTCTAGGTTTTACCCTGTTTCGGGACAAAATGGGTATAATTGGTGTCTATACACTCCAAATTCATTCCAAACTCTTAGAATAATTCAAATGCATTGGATTGTCACACATTCTGACCCTAAAAACAGTAACAAATCTGTTTGCTTTTTCGAATCAATGTTTTATAGGTTTTACCCTGTTTCGGGACAAAATGGGTATAATTGGTGTCTAAACACTCCAAATTCAACCCAAACTCTTATAATTAGTCAAATGCATTGGATTGTTATATATTTTGACCCTCGAAAAAGTAATATTGTTGTTTACTGCTTCGAATCAATGTTTGCTCTCGGTTTTAGCCTATTTTCTCGGTTTATGCCGATTTTGGGTTATAATAGGTTTAAGTGTTGTCTAAACACTCCAAATTCATCCCAAACTCTTACAATTAGTCAAATGCATTGGTTTGTAACATATTCTGACCCTATAAACTGTAACAAAGCTGCTTACTGCTTTGAATCAATGTTTTCCTGGTTTTAGTTTGATTCGAGTTAAAACGGGTTTAAGTGTTGTCTAAACACTCCACAGTCATCCCAACTATTACAATTAGTCAAATGCATTGGATTGTCACACATTCTGACCCTAGAAACAGTAACAAAGCTGTTTACTGCTTCGAATCAATGTTTTCTCGGTTTTAG
The DNA here is from genome assembly GCF_030686135.1 of Camelina sativa. Lineage (NCBI taxonomy): Eukaryota > Viridiplantae > Streptophyta > Magnoliopsida > Brassicales > Brassicaceae > Camelina > Camelina sativa. The sequence continues at coordinate 18,580,864 of NC_141880.1, read as the reverse complement.
CATGTTTCGGGACAAAATGGGTGTAAGTGGTGTCTAAACACTCCAAATTCATTCCAAACTCTTAGAATAATTCAAATGCATTGGATTGTCACACATTCTGATCCTAGAAACAGTAACAAAGTATTTTACTGCTTCGAATCAATGTTTTCTAGGTTTTACCCTGTTTCGGGACAAAATGGGTATAATTGGTGTCTAAACACTCCAAATTCATTCCAAACTCTTAGAATAATTCAAATGCATTGGATTGTCACACATTCTGACCCTAGAAACAGTAACAAAGCTGTTTGCTGCTTCAAATCAATGTTTTCTAGGTTTTACCCTGTTTCAGGACAAAATGGGTATAATTGGTGTCTAAACACTCCAAATTCAACCCAAACTCTTATAATTAGTCAAATGCATTGGATTGTTATATATTTTGACCCGAGAAAGAGTAACATAGCTGTTTACTGCTTCAAATCAATGTTTTCTCTCGGTTTTAGCCTATTTTCTCGGTTTATGCCGATTTTGGGATATAACAGGTTTAAGTGTTGTCTAAACACTCCCAATTCATCCCAACTATTACAATTAGTCAAATGCATTGGATTGTCACACATTCTGACCCTAGAAACAGTAACGAAGCTGTTTACTGCTTCTAATCAATGTTTTCTCGATTTTAGCATGTTTCGGGACAAAATGCGTGTAAGTGGTGTCTAAACACTCCAAATTCATTCCAAACTCTTAGAATAATTCAAATGCATTGGATTGTCACACATTCTGACCCTAGAAACAGTAACAAAGCTGTTTACTGCTTCAAATCAATGTTTTCTAGGTTTTACCCTGTTTCGGGACAAAATGGGTATAATTGGTGTCTATACACTCCAAATTCATTCCAAACTCTTAGAATAATTCAAATGCATTGGATTGTCACACATTCTAACCCTAGAAACAGTAACAAAGCTGTTTGCTGCTTCGAATCAATGTTTTCTAGGTTTTACCCTGTTTCGGGACAAAATGGGTATAATTGGTGTCTAAACACTCCAAATTCAACCCAAACTCTTATAGTTAGTCAAATGCATTGGATTGTTATATATTTTGACCCTCGAAAGAGTAATATTGCTGTTTACTGCTTCGAATCAATGTTTGCTCTCGGTTTTAGCCTATTTTCTCGGTTTATGCCGATTTTGGGATATAACAGGTTTAAATGTTGTCTAAACACTCCAAATTCATCCCAAACTCTTACAATTAGTCAAATGCATTGGTTTGTTACATATTCTGACCCTAAAAACATTAACAAAGCTGTTTACTGCTTTGAATCAATGTTTTCTCGGTTTTAGTTTGTTTCGAGTTAAAACGGGTTTAAGTGTTGTCTAAACACTCCCAATTCATCCCAACTATTACAATTAGTCAAATGCATTGGATTGTCACACATTCTGACCCTAGAAACAGTAACAAAGCTGTTTACTGCTTCGAATCAATGTTTTCTCGATTTTAGCATGTTTGGGACAAAATGGGTGTAAGTGGTGTCTAAACACTCCAAATTCATTCCAAACTCTTAGAATAATTCAAATGCATTGGACTGTCACACATTCTTACCCTAGAAACAGTAACAAAGCTGTTTACTGCTTCGAATCAATGTTTTTTAGGTTTTAGCCTATTTCGGGACAAAATGGGTATAAGTGGTGTCTAAACACTCCAAATTCATTCCAAACTCTTAGAATAATTCAAATGCATTGGATTGTCACACATTCTGATCCTAGAAACAGTAACAAAGTATTTTACTGCTTCGAATCAATGTTTTCTAGGTTTTACCCTGTTTCGGGACAAAATGGGTATAATTGGTTTCTATACACTCCAAATTCATTCCAAACTCTTAGAATAATTCAAATGCATTGGATTGTCACACATTCTGACCCTAGAAACAGTAACAAAGCTGTTTGCTGCTTCGAATCAATGTTTTCTAGGTTTTACCCTGTTTCGGGACAAAATGGGTATAATTGGTGTCTAAACACTCCAAATTCAACCTAAATTCTTATAATTAGTCAAATGCATTGGATTGTCATATATTTTGACCCTCGAAAGAGTAATATTGCTGTTTACTGCTTCGAATCAATGTTTGCTCTCGGTTTTAGACTATTTTCTCGGTTTATGCCGATTTTGGGATATAATAGGTTTAAGTGTTGTCTAAACACTCCAAATTCATCCCAAACTCTTACAATTAGTCAAATGCATTGGTTTGTAACATATTCTGGCCCTATAAACTGTAACAAAGTTGTTTACTGCTTTGAATCAATGTTTTTTCGGTTTTAGTTTGTTTCGAGTTAAAACGGGTTTAACTGTTGTCTAAACACTCCAAATTCGTCCCAACTATTAAAATTTGTCAAATGCATTGGATTGTCACACATTCTGACCCTAGAAACAGTAACAAAGCTGTTTACTACTTCGAATCAATGTTTTCTCGGTTTTAGCATGTTTCAGGACAAAATGGGTATAAAGTGTGTCTAAACACTCCAAATTCATTCCGAACTCTTACAATAAGTCAAAAATGCATTTGATTGTCACACATTCTGACCCTAGAAACACTGACAAAGCTGTTTACTGCTTCGAATCAATGTTTTCTCGGTTTTAACATGTTTCGGGACAAAATAGGTATAACTGGTGTCTAAACACTCCTAATTCAACCCAAACTCTTATAAATAGTATAATGTATTGGATTGTTATATATTTTGACCCTATAAAGAGTAACATAGCTGTTCACTCTCGGTTTACCTTGTTTTCTCGGTTTTAGCCTTTTTCGGGACAAAATGGGTATAATTGGTGTCTAAACACTCCAAATTCAACCCAAACTCTTATAATTAGTCAAATGCATTGGATTGTTATATATTTTGACCCTCGAAAGAGTAATATTGCTGTTTACTGCTTCGAATCAATGTTTGCTCTCGGTTTTAGCCTATTTTCTCGGTTTATGCCGATTTTGGGATATAACAGGTTTAAATGTTGTCTAAACACTCCAAATTTATCCCAAACTCTTACAATTAGTCAAATGCATTGGTTTGTTACATATTCTGACCCTAAAATCATTAACAAAGCTGTTTACTGCTTTGAATCAATGTTTTCTCGGTTTTAGTTTGTTTCGAGTTAAAACGGGTTTAAGTGTTGTCTAAACACTCCCAATTCATCCCAACTATTACAATTAGTCAAATGCATTGGATTGTCACATATTCTGACCCTAGAAATAGTAACAAAGCTGTTTACTGCTTCGAATCAATGTTTTCTCGGTTTTAGCATGTTTCGGGACAAAATGGGTATGAGTGGTGGCTAAACACTCCAAATTCATTCCAAACTCTTACAATAAGTCAAATGCATTGGATTGTCACACATTCTGACCCTAGAAATAGTAACAAAGCTGTTTACTGCTTCGAATCAATGTTTTCTCGGTTTTAGCATGTTTCGGGACAAAATGGGTATGAGTGGTGGCTAAACACTCCAAATTCATTCCAAACTCTTACAATAAGTCAAATGCATTGGATTGTCACACATTCTGACCCTAGAAACAGTAACAAAGCTGTTTACTGCTTCGAATCAATGTTTTCTAGGTTTTACCCTGTTTCGGGACAAAATGGGTATAATTGGTGTCTAAACACTCCAAATTCATTCCAAACTCTTAGAATAATTCAAATGCATTGGATTGTCACACATTCTGACCCTAGAAACAGTAACAAAGCTGTTTGCTGCTTCGAATCAATGTTTTCTAGGTTTTACCCTGTTTCGGGACAAAATGGGTATAATTGGTGTCTAAACACTCCAAATTCAACCTAAATTCTTATAATTAGTCAAATGCATTGGATTGTCATATATTTTGACCGTTGAAAGAGTAATATTGCTGTTTACTGCTTCGAATCAATGTTTGCTCTCGGTTTTAGCCTATTTTCTCGGTTTATGCCGATTTTGGGATATAATAGGTTTAAGTGTTGTCTAAACACTCCAAATTCATCCCAAACTCCTACAATTAGTCAAATGCATTGGTTTGTAACATATTCTGGCCCTATAAACTGTAACAAAGTTGTTTACTGCTTTGAATCAATGTTTTCTCGGTTTTAGTTTGTTTCGAGTTAAAACGGGTTTAAGTGTTGTCTAAACACTCCAAATTCATCCCAACTATTAAAATTTGCCAAATGCATTGGATTGTCACACATTCTGACCCTAGAAACAGTAACAAAGCTGTTTACAACTTCGAATCAATGTTTTCTCGGTTTTAGCATGTTTCAGGACAAAATGGGTATAAAGTGTGTCTAAACACTCCAAATTCATTCCGAACTCTTACAATAAGTCAAAAATGCATTTGATTGTCACACATTCTGACCCTAGAAACAGTGACAAAGCTGTTTACTGCTTCGAATCAATGTTTTCTCGGTTTTAACATGTTTCGGGACAAAATAGGTATAACTGGTGTCTAAACACTCCTAATTCAACCCAAACTCTTATAAATAGTAAAATGTATTGGATTGTTATATATTTTGACCCTATAAAGAGTAACATAGCTGTTCACTCTCGGTTTACCTTGTTTTCTCGGTTTTAGCCTTTTTCGGGACAAAATGGGTAAAAGTGGTGTCTAAACACTCCAAATTCATCCCGAACTCTTACAATTAGTCAAATGCATTGGACTGTCACATATTTCGAACCTAGAAACAGTAACAAAGCTGTTTAGTGCTTCGAATCAATGTTTTTTAGGTTTTAGCCTATTTCGGGACAAAATGGCTATAAGTGGTGTCTAAACACTCCAAATTCATTCCAAACTCTTACAGTAATTCAAATGCATTGGATTGTCACACATTCTGACTCTAGAAACAATAACAAAGCTGTTTACTGCTTCGAATCAATGTTTTCTCGGGTTTAACCATTTTTTGGGACAAAATGGGTAAACGTGGTGTCTAAACACTCTGAATTCATCCCGAACTCTTATAATTAGTCAAATGCATTGGATTGTTATATATTTTGACCCTTGAAAGAGTAATATTGCTGTTTACTGCTTCGAATCAATGCTTGCTCTCGGTTTTAGCCTATTTTCTCGGTTTATGCCGATTTTGGGATATAACAGGTTTAAGTGTTGTCTAAACACTCTAAATTCATCCCAAACTCTTACAATTAGTCAAATGAATTGGTTTGTAACATATTCTGACCCTATAAACTGTAACAAAGCCGTTTAGTGCTTTGAATCAATGTTTTCCTGGTTTTAGTTTGATTCGAGTTAAAACGGGTTTAAGTGTTGTCTAAACACTCCCAATTCATCCCAACTATTACAATTAGTTAAATGCATTGGATTGTCACACATTCGGACCCTAGAAACAGTAACAAAGCTGTTTACTGCTTCGAATCAATGTTTTCTCGATTTTAGCATGTTTCGGGACATAATGGGTGTAAGTGGTGTCTAAACACTCCAAATTCATTCCAAACTCTTAGAATAATTCAAATGCATTGGATTGTCACACATTCTGACCCTAGAAACAGTAACAAAGCTGTTTACTGCTTCGAATCAATGTTTTCTAGGTTTTACCCTGTTTCGGGACAAAATGGGTATAATTGGTGTCTATACACTCCAAATTCATTCCAAACTCTTAGAATAATTCAAATGCATTGGATTGTCACACATTCTGACCCTAGAAACAGTAACAAAGCTGTTTGCTGCTTCAAATCAATGTTTTCTAGGTTTTACCCTGTTTCAGGACAAAATGGGTATAATTGGTGTCTAAACACTCCAAATTCAACCCAAACTCTTATAATTAGTCAAATGCATTGGATTGTTATATATTTTGACCCGAGAAAGAGTAACATAGCTGTTTACTGCTTCAAATCAATGTTTTCTCTCGGTTTTAGCCTATTTTCTCGGTTTATGCCGATTTTGGGATATAACAGGTTTAAGTGTTGTCTAAACACTCCCAATTCATCCCAACTATTACAATTAGTCAAATGCATTGGATTGTCACACATTCTGACCCTAGAAACAGTAACGAAGCTGTTTACTGCTTCTAATCAATGTTTTCTCGATTTGAGCATGTTTCGGGACAAAATGGGTGTAAGTGGTGTCTAAACACTCCAAATTCATTCCAAACTCTTAGAATAATTCAAATGCATTGGATTGTCACACATTCTAACCCTAGAAACAGTAACAAAGCTGTTTGCTGCTTCGAATCAATGTTTTCTAGGTTTTACCCTGTTTCGGGACAAAATGGGTATAATTGGTGTCTAAACACTCCAAATTCAACCCAAACTCTTATAGTTAGTCAAATGCATTGGATTGTTATATATTTTGACCCTCGAAAGAGTAATATTGCTGTTTACTGCTTCGAATCAATGTTTGCTCTCGGTTTTAGCCTATTTTCTCGGTTTGTGCCGATTTTGGGATATAACAGGTTTAAATGTTGTCTAAACACTCCAAATTCATCCCAAACTCTTACAATTAGTCAAATGCATTGGTTTGTTACATATTCTGACCCTAAAAACATTAACAAAGCTGTTTACTGCTTTGAATCAATGTTTTCTCGGTTTTAGTTTGTTTCGAGTTAAAACGGGTTTAACTGTTGTCTAAACACTCCCAATTCATCCCAACTATTACAATTAGTCAAATGCATTGGATTGTCACACATTCTGACCCTAGAAACAGTAACAAAGCTGTTTACTGCTTCGAATCAATGTTTTCTCGATTTTAGCATGTTTGGGACAAAATGGGTGTAAGTGGTGTCTAAACACTCCAAATTCATTCCAAACTCTTAGATAATTCAAATGCATTGGACTGTCACACATTCTTACCCTAGAAACAGTAACAAAGCTGTTTACTGCTTCGAATCAATGTTTTTTAGGTTTTAGCCTATTTCGGGACAAAATGGGTATAAGTGGTGTCTAAACACTCCAAATTCATTCCAAACTCTTAGAATAATTCAAATGCATTGGATTGTCACACATTCTGATCCTAGAAACAGTAACAAAGTATTTTACTGCTTCGAATCAATGTTTTCTAGGTTTTACCCTGTTTCGGGACAAAATGGGTATAATTGGTTTCTATACACTCCAAATTCATTCCAAACTCTTAGAATAATTCAAATGCATTGGATTGTCACACATTCTGACCCTAGAAACAGTAACAAAGCTGTTTGCTGCTTCGAATCAATGTTTTCTAGGTTTTACCCTGTTTCGGGACAAAATGGGTATAATTGGTGTCTAAACACTCCAAATTCAACCTAAATTCTTATAATTAGTCAAATGCATTGGATTGTCATATATTTTGACCCTCGAAAGAGTAATATTGCTGTTTACTGCTTCGAATCAATGTTTGCTCTCGGTTTTAGACTATTTTCTCGGTTTATGCCGATTTTGGGATATAATAGGTTTAAGTGTTGTCTAAACACTCCAAATTCATCCCAAACTCTTACAATTAGTCAAATGCATTGGTTTGTAACATATTCTGGCCCTATAAACTGTAACAAAGTTGTTTACTGCTTTGAATCAATGTTTTTTCGGTTTTAGTTTGTTTCGAGTTAAAACGGGTTTAACTGTTGTCTAAACACTCCAAATTCGTCCCAACTATTAAAATTTGTCAAATGCATTGGATTGTCACACATTCTGACCCTAGAAACAGTAACAAAGCTGTTTACTACTTCGAATCAATGTTTTCTCGGTTTTAGCATGTTTCAGGACAAAATGGGTATAAAGTGTGTCTAAACACTCCAAATTCATTCCGAACTCTTACAATAAGTCAAAAATGCATTTGATTGTCACACATTCTGACCCTAGAAACACTGACAAAGCTGTTTACTGCTTCGAATCAATGTTTTCTCGGTTTTAACATGTTTCGGGACAAAATAGGTATAACTGGTGTCTAAACACTCCTAATTCAACCCAAACTCTTATAAATAGTAAAATGTATTGGATTGTTATATATTTTGACCCTATAAAGAGTAACATAGCTGTTCACTCTCGGTTTACCTTGTTTTCTCGGTTTTAGCCTTTTTCGGGACAAAATGGGTATAATTGGTGTCTAAACACTCCAAATTCAACCCAAACTCTTATAATTAGTCAAATGCATTGGATTGTTATATATTTTGACCCTCGAAAGAGTAATATTGCTGTTTACTGCTTCGAATCAATGTTTGCTCTCGGTTTTAGCCTATTTTCTCGGTTTATGCCGATTTTGGGATATAACAGGTTTAAATGTTGTCTAAACACTCCAAATTTATCCCAAACTCTTACAATTAGTCAAATGCATTGGTTTGTTACATATTCTGACCCTAAAATCATTAACAAAGCTGTTTACTGCTTTGAATCAATGTTTTCTCGGTTTTAGTTTGTTTCGAGTTAAAACGGGTTTAAGTGTTGTCTAAACACTCCCAATTCATCCCAACTATTACAATTAGTCAAATGCATTGGATTGTCACATATTCTGACCCTAGAAATAGTAACAAAGCTGTTTACTGCTTCGAATCAATTTTTTCTCGGTTTTAGCATGTTTCGGGACAAAATGGGTATGAGTGGTGGCTAAACACTCCAAATTCATTCCAAACTCTTACAATAAGTCAAATGCATTGGATTGTCACACATTCTGACCCTAGAAATAGTAACAAAGCTGTTTACTGCTTCGAATCAATGTTTTCTCGGTTTTAGCATGTTTCGGGACAAAATGGGTATGAGTGGTGGCTAAACACTCCAAATTCATTCCAAACTCTTACAATAAGTCAAATGCATTGGATTGTCACACATTCTGACCCTAGAAACAGTAACAAAGCTGTTTACTGCTTCGAATCAATGTTTTCTAGGTTTTACCCTGTTTCGGGACAAAATGGGTATAATTGGTGTCTAAACACTCCAAATTCATTCCAAACTCTTAGAATAATTCAAATGCATTGGATTGTCGCACATTCTGACCCTAGAAACAGTAACAAAGCTGTTTGCTTCTTCGAATCATTGTTTTCTAGGTTTTACCCTGTTTCGGGACAAAATGGGTATAATTGGTGTCTAAACACTCCAAATTCAACCTAAATTCTTATAATTAGTCAAATGCATTGGATTGTCATATATTTTGATTCTTGAAAGAGTAATATTGCTGTTTACTGCTTCGAATCAATGTTTGCTCTCGGTTTTAGCCTATTTTCTCGGTTTATGCCGATTTTGGGATATAATAGGTTTAAGTGTTGTCTAAACACTCCAAATTCATCCCAAACTCCTACAATTAGTCAAATGCATTGGTTTGTAACATATTCTGGCCCTATAAACTGTAACAAAGTTGTTTACTGCTTTGAATCAATGTTTTCTCGGTTTTAGTTTGTTTCGAGTTAAAACGGGTTTAAGTGTTGTCTAAACACTCCAAATTCATCCCAACTATTAAAATTTGCCAAATGCATTGGATTGTCACACATTCTGACCCTAGAAACAGTAACAAAGCTGTTTACAACTTCAAATCAATGTTTTCTCGGTTTTAGAATGTTTCGGGACAAAATGGGTATAAAGTGTGTCTAAACACTCCAAATTCATTCCGAACTCTTACAATAAGTCAAAAATGCATTTGATTGTCACACATTCTGACCCTAGAAACAGTGACAAAGCTGTTTACTGCTTCGAATCAATGTTTTCTCGGTTTTAACATGTTTCGGGACAAAATAGGTATAACCGGTGTCTAAACACTCCTAATTCAACCCAAACTCTTATAAATAGTAAAATGTATTGGATTGTTATATATTTTGACCATATAAAGAGTAACATAGCTGTTCACTCTCGGTTTACCTTGTTTTCTCGGTTTTAGCCTTTTTCGGGACAAAATGGGTAAAAGTGGTGTCTAAACACTCCAAATTCATCCCGAACTCTTACAATTAGTCAAATGCATTGGACTGTCACATATTTCGAACCTAGAAACAGTAACAAAGCTGTTTAGTGCTTCGAATCAATGTTTTTTAGGTTTTAGCCTATTTCGGGACAAAATGGCTATAAGTGGTGTCTAAACACTCCAAATTCATTCCAAACTCTTACAGTAATTCAAATGCATTGGATTGTCACACATTCTGACTCTAGAAACAATAACAAAGCTGTTTACTGCTTCGAATCAATGTTTTCTCGGGTTTAACCATTTTTTGGGACAAAATGGGTAAACGTGGTGTCTAAACACTCTGAATTCATCCCGAACTCTTATAATTAGTCAAATGCATTGGATTGTTATATATTTTGACCCTTGAAAGAGTAATATTGCTGTTTACTGCTTCGAATCAATGCTTGCTCTCGGTTTTAGCCTATTTTCTCGGTTTATGCCGATTTTGGGATATAACAGGTTTAAGTGTTGTCTAAACACTCTAAATTCATCCCAAACTCTTACAATTAGTCAAATGAATTGGTTTGTAACATATTCTTACCCTATAAACTGTAACAAAGCCGTTTAGTGCTTTGAATCAATGTTTTCCTGGTTTTAGTTTGATTCGAGTTAAAACGGGTTTAAGTGTTGTCTAAACACTCCCAATTCATCCCAACTATTACAATTAGTTAAATGCATTGGATTGTCACACATTCGGACCCTAGAAACAGTAACAAAGCTGTTTACTGCTTCGAATCAATGTTTTCTCGATTTTAGCATGTTTCGGGACATAATGGGTGTAAGTGGTGTCTAAACACTCCAAATTCATTCCAAACTCTTAGAATAATTCAAATGCATTGGATTGTCACACATTCTGACCCTAGAAACAGTAACAAAGCTGTTTACTGCTTCGAATCAATGTTTTCTAGGTTTTACCCTGTTTCGGGACAAAATGGGTATAATTGGTGTCTATACACTCCAAATTCATTCCAAACTCTTAGAATAATTCAAATGCATTGGATTGTCACACATTCTGACCCTAGAAACAGTAACAAAGCTGTTTGCTGCTTCAAATCAATGTTTTCTAGGTTTTACCCTGTTTCAGGACAAAATGGGTATAATTGGTGTCTAAACACTCCAAATTCAACCCAAACTCTTATAATTAGTCAAATGCATTGGATTGTTATATATTTTGACCCGAGAAAGAGTAACATAGCTGTTTACTGCTTCAAATCAATGTTTTCTCTCGGTTTTAGCCTATTTTCTCGGTTTATGCCGATTTTGGGATATAACAGGTTTAAGTGTTGTCTAAACACTCCCAATTCATCCCAACTATTACAATTAGTCAAATGCATTGGATTGTCACACATTCTGACCCTAGAAACAGTAACGAAGCTGTTTACTGCTTCTAATCAATGTTTTCTCGATTTGAGCATGTTTCGGGACAAAATGGGTGTAAGTGGTGTCTAAACACTCCAAATTCATTCCAAACTCTTAGAATAATTCAAATGCATTGGATTGTCACACATTCTGACCCTAGAAACAGTAACAAAGCTGTTTACTGCTTCAAGTCAATGTTTTCTAGGTTTTACCCTGTTTCGGGACAAAATGGGTATAATTGGTGTCTATACACTCCAAATTCATTCCAAACTCTTAGAATAATTCAAATGCATTGGATTGTCACACATTCTGACCCTAAAAACAGTAACAAATCTGTTTGCTTCTTCGAATCATTGTTTTCTAGGTTTTACCCTGTTTCGGGACAAAATGGGTATAATTGGTGTCTAAACACTCCAAATTCAACCCAAACTCTTATAATTAGTCAAATGCATTGGATTGTTATATATTTTGACCCTCGAAAAAGTAATATTGCTGTTTACTGCTTCGAATCAATGTTTGCTCTCGGTTTTAGCCTATTTTCTCGGTTTATGCCGATTTTGGGATATAATAAGTTTAAGTGTTGTCTAAACACTCCAAATTCATCCCAAACTCTTACAATTAGTCAAATTCATTGGTTTGTAACATATTCTGACCCTATAAACTGTAACAAAGCCGTTTACTGCTTTGAATCAATGTTTTCCTGGTTTTAGTTTGATTTGAGTTAAAACGGGTTTAAGTGTTGTCTAAACACTCCAAAGTCATCCCAACTATTACAATTAGTCAAATGCATTGGATTGTCACATATTCTGACCCTAGAAATAGTAACAAAGCTGTTTACTGCTTCGAATCAATGTTTCTCGGTTTTAGCATGTTTCGGGACAAAATGGGTATGAGTGGTGGCTAAACACTCCAAATTCATTCCAAACTCTTACAATAAGTCAAATGCATTGGATTGTCACACATTCTGACCCTAGAAACAGTAACAAAGCTGTTTACTGCTTCGAATCAATGTTTTCTAGGTTTTACCCTGTTTCGGGACAAAATGGGTATAATTGGTGTCTAAACACTCCAAATTCAACCCAAACTCTTATAATTAGTCTAATGCATTGGATTGTTATATAATTTGACCCTCGAAAGAGTCATATTGCTGTTTACTGCTTCGAAACAATGTTTGCTCTCGGTTTTAGCCTATTTTCTCGGTTTATGCCGATTTTGGGATATAACAAGTTTAAGTGTTGTCTAAACACTCCAAATTCATCCCAAACTCTTACAATTAGTCAAATGCATTGGTTTGTTACATATTCTGACCCTATAAACATTAACAAAGCTGTTTACTGCTTTGAATCAATGTTTTCTCGGTTTTAGTTTGTTTCGAGTTAAAACGGGTTTAAGTGTTGTCTAAACACTCCCAATTCATCCCAACTATTACAATTAGTCAAATGCATTGGATTGTCACACATTCTGACCCTAGAAACAGTAACGAAGCTGTTTACTGCTTCTAATCAATGTTTTCTCGATTTTAGCATGTTTCGGGACAAAATGGGTGTAAGTGGTGTCTAAACACTCCAAATTCATTCCAAACTCTTAGAATAATTCAAATGCATTGGATTGTCACACATTCTGATCCTAGAAACAGAAACAAAGTATTTTACTGCTTCGAATCAATGTTTTCTAGGTTTTACCCTGTTTCGGGACAAAATGGGTATAATTGGTGTCTAAACACTCCAAATTCATTACAAACTCTTAGAATAATTCAAATGCATTGGATTGTTACACATTCTGACCCTAGAAACAGTAACAAAGCTGTTTGCTGCTTCGAATCAATGTTTTCTAGGTTTTACCCTGTTTCAGGACAAAATGGGTATAACTGGTGTCTAAACACTCCAAATTCAACCAAACTCGTATAATTAGTCAAATGCATTGGATTGTTATATATTTTGACCCGAGAAAGAGTAACATAGCATTTTACTGCTTCAAATCAATGTTTTCTCTCGGTTTTAGCCTATTTTCTCGGTTTATGCCAATTTTGGGATATAACAGGTTTAAGTGTTGTCTAAACACTCTAAATTCATCCCAAACTCTTACAATTAGTCAAATGAATTGGTTTGTAACATATTCTGACCCTATAAACTGTAACAAAGCCGTTTAGTGCTTTGAATCAATGTTTTCCTGGTTTTAGTTTGATTCGAGTTAAAACGGGTTTAAGTGTTGTCTAAACACTCCCAATTCATCCCAACTATTACAATTAGTTAAATGCATTGGATTGTCACACATTCGGACCCTAGAAACAGTAACAAAGCTGTTTACTGCTTCGAATCAATGTTTTCTCGATTTTAGCATGTTTCGGGACATAATGGGTGTAAGTGGTGTCTAAACACTCCAAATTCATTCCAAACTCTTAGAATAATTCAAATGCATTGGATTGTCACACATTCTGACCCTATAAACAGTAACAAACCTGTTTACTGCTTCAAATCAATGTTTTCTAGGTTTTACCCTGTTTCGGGACAAAATGGGTATAATTGGTGTCTATACACTCCAAATTCATTCCAAACTCTTAGAATAATTCAAATGCATTGGATTGTCACACATTCTGACCCTAAAAACAGTAACAAATCTGTTTGCTTCTTCGAATCATTGTTTTCTAGGTTTTACCCTGTTTCGGGACAAAATGGGTATAATTGGTGTCTAAACACTCCAAATTCAACCCAAACTCTTATAATTAGTCTAATGCATTGGATTGTTATATAATTTGACCCTCGAAAGAGTCATATTGCTGTTTACTGCTTCGAAACAATGTTTGCTCTCGGTTTTAGCCTATTTTCTCGGTTTATGCCGATTTTGGGATATAACAAGTTTAAGTGTTGTCTAAACACTCCAAATTCATCCCAAACTCTTACAATTAGTCAAATGCATTGGTTTGTTACATATTCTGACCCTATAAACATTAACAAAGCTGTTTACTGCTTTGAATCAATGTTTTCTCGGTTTTAGTTTGTTTCGAGTTAAAACGGGTTTAAGTGTTGTCTAAACACTCCCAATTCATCCCAACTATTACAATTAGTCAAATGCATTGGATTGTCACACATTCTGACCCTAGAAACAGTAACGAAGCTGTTTACTGCTTCTAATCAATGTTTTCTCGATTTTAGCATGTTTCGGGACAAAATGGGTGTAAGTGGTGTCTAAACACTCCAAATTCATTCCAAACTCTTAGAATAATTCAAATGCATTGGATTGTCACACATTCTGATCCTAGAAACAGAAACAAAGTATTTTACTGCTTCGAATCAATGTTTTCTAGGTTTTACCCTGTTTCGGGACAAAATGGGTATAATTGGTGTCTAAACACTCCAAATTCATTACAAACTCTTAGAATAATTCAAATGCATTGGATTGTTACACATTCTGACCCTAGAAACAGTAACAAAGCTGTTTGCTGCTTCGAATCAATGTTTTCTAGGTTTTACCCTGTTTCAGGACAAAATGGGTATAATTGGTGTCTAAACACTCCAAATTCAACCCAAACTCGTATAATTAGTCAAATGCATTGGATTGTTATATATTTTGACCCGAGAAAGAGTAACATAGCTGTTTACTGCTTCAAATCAATGTTTTCTCTCGGTTTTAGCCTATTTTCTCGGTTTATGCCGATTTTGGGATATAACAGGTTTAAGTGTTGTCTAAACACTCCAAATTCATCCCAAACTCTTACAATTAGTCAAATGCATTGGTTTTGTAACATATTCTGACCCTATACACTGTAACAAAGCTGTTTACTGCTTTGAATCAATGTTTTCTCGGTTTTAGTTTGATTCGAGTTAAAACGGCTTTAAGTGTTGTCTAAACACTCCAAATTTATCCCAACTATTACAATTAGTCAAATGCATTGGATTGTCACACATTCTGACCCTAGAAACATTAACAAAGCTGTTTACTGCGTCAAATCAATGTTTTCTCGGTTTTAGCATGTTTTGGGACAAAATGGGTATGAGTGGTTGATGTTCATATATTTTACCTTGTTTTCCCTTAGTTTATTCACAACTTTTGCATCTTTTGCTATCCATTTAGGCCATTATTGTGTAGCTTTAGGACTAATCATGCATTAGAGTATAGTTGCATTGCATTTGCATCTTTTCATGCATAAACAGGTGATTTTGGAGCTTAAGGAGCATGGAAGCAATGCTGAGGAGAAAACAAGAGAGTTAAGGCTGTAGAATCAAGGTCCGGAGTCCAACTCGACCGCACCACTCGACCGTGTGCTGAGGAGGACTCGACCGAGTGGAGAATGCACGAGAGAAGCCAGCTCGACCAGCCACTCGACCGAGCACTGGTCGAGTTGACCGAGCCGTTGACCACTTTGACTTTTTGTATTTTTAGGGCTTCCACCTCACCTCCTATATAAGGCCCTTGTACTTGCAGCCACAAAAGAGCCCAGCTTTTTAGAGAGTCTAAAACCTAGTTTTTACCTTTTTTAGATATTATTCCTTTTGCACTTTTCTTTTATTTTTAGATCTTGTACTTGTTTGAGAGAGAAAGACTAGATTCTTATATTTTGTTTGTTTCATGATGTTCATATATTTTACCATGTTTTCCCTTAGTTTATTCACATCTTTTGCATCTTTTGCTAGCCATTTTCATCATTATTGTGTAGCTTTAGGACTAATCATGCATTAGAGTTTAGTTGCATTGCATTTGCATCTTTTCATGCATAAACAGGTGATTTTGGAGCTTAAGGAGCATGGAAACAATCCTGAGGAGAAGTGAAGCAATCTTGAAGGGAAAGCAAGAGAGTTAAGGCTGAAGAACCAAGGTCCAGAGTCCAACTCGACCAAGCACTCGACCGAGTGGGTAGATGGACTCGACCAAGTGGGTAGATGGACTCGACCGAGTGGAGTGTGCACGAGAGAAGCCAGCTCGACCATGGACTCGACCGAGCACTGGTCGAGTTGACCGAGCCGTTGACTACTTTGACTTTTTCTATTTTTAGGGCTTCCACCTCCTCACCTATATAAGGCCTTGTACCTGCAGCCACCAAAGTGTGCAACTTTTTAGATATTCCCTAAACCTAGTTTTTACTTTTTTTAGTTTTATTCCTTTTGCATTTTTATTTTTTAAGATCTTGTACTTCCTTAAAAAAGAAGACTAGATTCTTATATTTTGTTGGTTCTATAACTTTCAAGATATTGAGAATTTGAGTTTCATCCTTTCATCAATATTAAAGATCTTTGTTTAATCTTTCTAATAATGCAAGTTTCAATATTTTCTGGGTTTTTGACTTTGATCATCATGTATTGTTGTGAGTAGTTTCCTTAGGATCTTGAGGATGGGTTAGGATGGATTGATCTTGTGGTTTGTGTGACTTGGTCAAGCTTGATTGTTGTAGATCTCTTCTAGGGTAGATGATCTTAATGCTGATTCTATATCTGAGAGGGTAGAGTCTGATTTCAAGCTTCTTAGCATCACACCAATGTTTAGGAAGCATAGATAAGGCTAGATCTAGAGCTTACCATTAGGCTTGCTAAGAGATTAGAGGTCTTGTTTGGTTTGAGATGTATTGCTTAATGCCTGCTTGTGTAGATTCTTTACTGTGTGAGAACAAGTCTAGAATTGCATAGGTTTGATTGTTTCTTGACCATGAGAGTGGGAGAAACTTGTCTTAGATTAATATGTCTAGAGGTTAGCTCAAAGTTTGCTTGAGATTTGTTGACCAAGTTAGAAAACCACAATGATTAGTCCATCCCATGAATCCATCCTCAGGACCTTCTTCGTTTATTGAAATCTTAGTCTTAATCCTGTTGCTTGCTTGTTGTTTGATTGGATTTAGCATTACTCTATTTTTATTGCATTGCTCTGTTTCTGCATCTAGTCTAGCTCGACCACCCACTCGACCTACACTCGGTCGAGTGCTGCTCGAGTTCATCCCCAGAACTCTGTGTCTATGATTTGTGTTTGTCTTGTTTCATTCCTGTTTCATTCCAGTTGCATACATTTAGTTTTCAGTTCATTAATTATCTTGCATTAGTTCATTAGTAGTAGTCTCTGTTTCTGTTCTTGCTTTATCACTGTTTCAATCATTCAGTTTCATCTGCATCTAGTTGTTAGCTCTTGTAGTTTATTTTCTGCATTTTACATTTTCTTCCTAGGATTGTTAGTGACAAACAATCTTTACATTTGTCTTAACTTGGATTCATATGCATATCTTAATTGTTCACAAACACTCATTTAGGATTGATACCTCTTGTACTGCAATAGCATAAGGGGAATTGAAACACCCATCCATCATTCCATTCATATCTCACCATTGCATACATCATCATTCACACCACAATATAAATCTTGTTTCAATTTGGCGCCGTTGCCCATTTGAGTGTGTTTTTGTGACATTTAGGATCCATATTAGTCTAAGATTAAGTTCTTTTATACGCTTGTGAGGTTGCTGTACTCGAATCTTCTGTTTCTGGGTTGAAGTTCCATTTCAGGTACCACTCGACCAGTCACTCGACCACCACACGACCAAGTCGTGATCGAGCACCTGCTCGAGCCAGAAGCCGGATCTCTATAACCATCATTTTCCAGTCGACTTGACCTCCTACTTGAGCCTGTGCTCAGTCGCTTGCCTAGCAAAAATCGTTTGTGTCTGTTAATGCACACAAGGTCTAAAGGAAAGGAAAATCTTCTTAGGCCTATTGACAACATCAACAACAAGACCAAGAGTTTAGGAGCTAAGCAAAGGAGAGTTGTTCAGCAACAACAAGAGGTTATAGTAGCTATGGATCAACAGGATCAGGTTCAGAGACCAAGGAACATTGGTGCTGGAGATGCACCCAACACTCACAACCAAAGAGCTGGCATTGTGCCACCAACTGTTGCCAACAACAACTTTGAGATCAAGAGTGGATTGATCTCAATGATTCAGGCCAATAAATTCCATGGATTGCCTATGGAGGATCCACTAGATCATCTTGATGAGTTTGACAGAATCTGTGGTCTTACCAAGATCAATGGAGTAAGTGAAGATGGTTTCAAGCTGAGGTTGTTCCCTTTCTCACTTGGGGACAAGGCTCATTTATGGGAAAAGACTCTCCCTACTGGTGCAATCACTACTTGGGATGCATGCAAGAAGGCTTTCTTGGCCAAGTTTTTCTCCAATGCTAGGACAGCAAGACTAAGGAATGAGATCTCTGGATTTGCTCAAAGGAGTAATGAAAGCTTTTGTGAAGCTTGGGAGAGGTTCAAAGGGTACCAAACTCAGTGTCCTCATCATGGTTTCAGTGTGGAGTCTTTGTTGAGCACATTGTATAGAGGAGTGCTTCCCAAGTTCAGAATGCTTCTTGATACAGCCTCCAATGGAAACTTCCTCAATAAGAATGTGGAAGAAGGCTGGGAGTTAGTAGAGAACCTTGCACAGTCTGATGGGAACTACAATGAAGACTATGACAGAACCATAAGGTCATCATCAACTGATCAAGAAGACAAGTACAAGAAGGATCTGAAAATGGTGAATGAAAAGCTTGATAGGATCTTGCTCAGTCAGCAAAAGTCTATTCACTTTGTTAGTGAAGAGGAGCCTCCAGTTCAAGAGGGAGAGAATGAGTTTGCTGAGTTATGCTATATGCAAAACCAAGGAGGTTTCAAGGGTTATAACCAAGGAGGGTTTAGGAACAATAATCTGTCCTATAGGAGCACAAATGTGGCCAACCCACAAGATCAAGTCTACCCTCCTCAACAGCCTCAACAGCACCAAAACTATGTCCCCAAACAACAGCAACAGGTGTTCCAGCCCCAGTTGTGTCCCCCACCAGGGTTTCAGACTAACCAAGGCCAGGAACAAGACTTTAGAGCCATGGTACAACAACTGTTGATTGGTCAAGCACAAGGGAAGATTGAGGACACCAATAAATTTGCTGAGCTGAACAGGAGGATAACAGATCTTTACAGTGACCTAAATAGAAAGTTTGACACACTTACTTCAAGGATTACAACACTAGAGGGTCAACAAACTTCTGCCTCTAAGCAAGAGTACAACAAAGGCAAAGCTATTATGCAATCTTTAGAAAGTGCTCATGCCATTAATTTGCGCAGTGGAAGAGTTTTACAAGACAAAAAGGGAACTTTACCAACCACTGAGGACAGTGTGGAACAAGATGGGGAGGGTTTTCAACAAGAAGGAGCTCAGGATAAAACTAGTGTTCAGATCGACCGTCCACTCGAGCAGGCACTCGACCGTGTGCATGATCGAGTGCCTGATCGAGCAGCTGCTCAGGAAACATCTAAGCCAGCTACCTCCAAGGAAAAGGAAGCTAGGTCAATTCCCCCTCCTTACAAGCCTCCATTTCCCTTCCCAGGAAGGTTTAAGAAGCAAATGGTCGACAAGTATAAAGCATTGTTTGACAAACAAGTTAGAGAGATTGAGCTTAGGATGCCCTTGATTGATGCTTTTGTGATGATTCCTCCTTACCAGAAGTTCTTGAAAGATGCTGTGATGGAAAGAATCAAGGAAGTTCAGGGGATGGTGCATCTTAACCATGAGTGTAGTGCCATAATCCAAAAGCAAGTTAACCCTCAAAAGTTGAGAGATCCAGGCTCCTTCACTATACCTTGCTCAATAGGACCTTTGACTTTCAACAGATGCCTTTGTGATTTGGGAGCCTCAGTGAGCCTCATGCCTTTGACAGTTGCAAGGCGCCTTGGATTTACAAGGTATAAACCATGCAATATATCTTTGATCTTAGCTGATAGATCAATAAGACTACCACATGGTGTTTTGGAAGATCTACCTGTTAGAATTGGAGCAGTAGAAGTCCCAACAGATTTTGTAGTCTTGGAAATGGATGAAGAGCCAAAAGATCCTTTGATTTTGGGAAGACCTTTCCTTGCTACAGTAGGAGCAATAATAGATGTGAGAGAAGGGAAGATTGATCTCAACTTGGGAGATGACCTCAAAATGACATTTGATATTGTGGAGGCTATGAAGAAACCAACAATTGGGGGACAAGTCTTTTGGACTGAAGAGCTGGATAAGCTGACAGGAGAACTAGTGGAAGAACTAGCAGAACAAGATCATCTTAGGACTGCCTTGACCAAAAGTGGAGAGGAAGGGTTCATCTATAAAGAGACCAAGGCCTATGAAGAGATATTTGATTCATGTAAAGAATCAGGCCATCCAGAGATTTTCGAGGGATTACCAACATTGAGGGAGGCAGTTTGGTCAGTTCAAGTAGCAAATACGGACAGCTCGACTGCCCACTCGACCACGCACTCGACCGAGTGCAGGAACCACTCGACCGATTGCACTGCTGAATCCTCTAGAGATGACTGGTCTGAGTTGAAAGCACCAAAAGTAGAGCTAAAACCTCTTCCATCTGGGCTAAGGTACGTTTTTCTTGGTAAGAACTCTACTTATCCAGTAATAGTTAATGCTAAATTGAATGAGAATGAACTTGACTTGCTAGTTGTTGAATTGAGGAAGTATAGAAAAGCCATTGGTTATACTTTAGATGACATTCAAGGACTTTCACCTAGCCTATGCATGCATAGAATTCACCTTGAAAATGAATCTTATTCTAGCATTGAACCCCAAAGAAGGTTAAACCCCAACTTAAAGGAAGTAGTCAAAAAGGAGATCCTTAAGTTGCTTGATGCTGGTGTAATCTATCCTATTTCTGATAGTACTTGGGTTTCACCAGTCCATTGTGTCCCTAAAAAAGGAGGAATCACTGTAATAAAGAATGATCAAGATGAGTTAATTCCAACTAGAACCATAACAGGTCATAGGATGTGCATTGACTATAGGAAACTAAATTCAGCAACTAGGAAAGATCATTTTCCTCTTCCTTTCATTGATCAAATGTTGGAAAGATTAGCCAATCACACTCATTACTGTTTCTTGGATGGATACTCTGGATTTTTCCAAATTCCTATTCATCCTAATGATCAAGAGAAGACAACATTCACATGTCCATATGGTACCTTTGCATATAGGAGGATGCCATTTGGATTATGTAATGCTCCAGCTACCTTTCAAAGGTGCATGATGTCAATCTTCTCTGATCTCATTGAGGATGTGGTTGAAGTTTTTATGGATGACTTCTCTGTCTATGGAGATTCTTTCCCTTCTTGTCTTGCTAATCTATGCAGGGTCTTAAAGAGATGTGAGGAGACAAACCTGGTTTTGAATTGGGAAAAATGTCACTTCATGGTTGAAGAAGGGATAGTCCTTGGTCATAAGATTTCAGAGAAGGGAATTGAAGTTGACAAGGCAAAGATTGAAGTTATGGTTCAACTTCAACCACCAAAAACAGTCAAGGACATAAGAAGCTTCCTTGCCAATGCTGGGTTCTATAGGAGGTTCATCAAGGACTTCTCAAAGATAGCTAGGCCATTGACAAGGTTGCTTTGTAAGGAGACTGAGTTTAATTTTGATGAAGATTGCTTGAAAGCATTCAAGGAGATCAAGGCTGCTTTGATTTCAGCCCCAATAGTCCAAGCACCAAACTGGGATCTTCCATTTGAGATCATGTGTGATGCTTCAAACTTTGCAGTAGGAGCAGTTCTAGGACAGAAAAAAGATAAGAAGCTGCATGTGATTCACTATGCAAGTAGAACCTTGGATGAAACTCAAGGAAGATACTCAACAACAGAAAATGAACTCCTAGCAGTGGTATTTGCTTTTGAAAAATTCAGAAGCTACTTGGTAGGATCCAAGGTGATTGTGTACACTGATCATGCTGCCTTGAGGCACATCTACTCAAAGAAAGACACCAAACCAAGGCTGTTGAGGTAGATTTTGCTTCTCCAAGAATTTGACATGGAAATAGTTGATAAGAAAGAGATAGAGAATGGAGTAGCTGATCATTTATCAAGGATGAGGATAGAGGAGGAGATTCCAATTGATGACTCAATGCCTGAGGAGAAACTGATGCTACTTGGAACAACCCGGCAGCCAGCTCGACCACCAACTCGAGCAGGCACTCGACCGTGTGAGTTTGGTGACCCGATCGAGCAGGAGCAGATGGAGGAGTGGTTGGCACTTGAGAGTGAGGATCTACCTTGGTATGCTGATATAGTCAACTACAAGGTGTGTGAGGAAATCCCAGTGGACATGGACCATTACAAAAAGAAGAAACTCCTCAAGGACATAAATGGATACTATTGGGATGAACCTTATCTCTACAAAAAGGGGTCAGATGGGTTGTTTAGAAGATGCATAGCAGAAAGTGAAGTAGAAAGAGTGTTGGGACATTGTCATGGTTCTGCTTATGGAGGACATTTTGCAACTTTCAAGACAGCCCAGAAAGTCTTACAAGCTGGCCTATGGTGGCCTACTTTATTCAAGGATACTCACAAGTTCATTACAAAGTGTGATGCTTGCCAAAGAATGGGGAACATCACAAGGAGGAATGAGATGCCACAGAATCCAATCCTTGAAGTTGAGATATTTGATGTGTGGGGAATTGATTTCATAGGACCTTTTAACCCTCCTTCAAATGGGAATGTCTACATACTTGTGGCAGTGGACTATGTCTCAAAGTGGGTAGAAGCCATTGCTAGCCCCACTAATGACCACAAGGTAGTCCTTAAGCTCTTCAAATCAATAATCTTCCCAAGGTATGGAATTCCAAGGGCTGTGATAAGTGATGGAGGAACACACTTCATCAACAAAATCTTTGAAGGAATGCTAAAGAAGTATGGAGTTAAGCACAAAGTGTCTACAGCTTATCATCCCCAAACTAGTGGGCAAGTTGAAGTTTCCAATAAGAAGATCAAGGCCATTCTGTCAAGAATAGTGGGAGCAACAAGAAAGGATTGGTCTACTAAACTTGATGAAACACTTTGGGCATATAGGACAGCTTTCAAAACACCAATAGGAAGAACCCCATTCCAGCTTGTGTATGGCAAGTCTTGCCACCTCCCAGTTGAAGTTGAGTACAAGGCTCTCTGGGCAATAAAACTCTTAAACTTGGATCTAGAAACAGCACAAGCCAAGAGAAGCCTTGATCTGCATGAGCTTGAGGAAATCATATTGGAAGCTTATGAAAATTCCAAAATCTACAAGGAGAGAACAAAAGCCTTTCATGATAAAAAGATTCTTATCAAGGACCTAAAGGCTGAAGACCAGGCTTTGCTCTACAATTCAAGAGTCAAGTTATTCCCTGGGAAGCTAAAAAGTAGATGGGGAGGCCCTTTTGAAGTCAAGGATATCCTACCTTATGGAGCTGTAACACTTCTCAACAAGGATGGGAGTGAATTTACAGTCAATGGTCAGAGAGTTAAGAAGTATTTAGGGGAGAAGGAAACTCATGAGAAGTGCACAATGCTTCTCAAGGATGCTCCTCAATCATGAAAAGGCATCAAAGTCAAGCTTAGTGACTTTAAACAAGCTCACTAGGGAGGAAATCCCTAAGGTATCTCTGTACATATTGCCTTGGAATTTTAGTATTTTGATTTTTGCTTTCGTATTTTCATGGTTAGGCAAGCTAGGGAGTCTGAATAGAACAGGAAGGGACAGCTAACGGAGACTCGCGGTCCAGCTCGACCCCCCCACTCGGACATGCACTCGACCGAGTCACGGTCGATTGGCATTGTCGAGCTGCCCCAATCACCTTCCTCCAGTCACCAGCAGGATCCCAGCTACACCTTTGATAGTATGCAGGAGGATGTGGACAGCTTCTTCTCCAATCCTTGAGGTAACATTATCACCTTACCATTGTATATACCATAGCATTTCATATGTTGTGTTTTGTTTTAAGTCTTGAATCCTCAAGCAAATTTCTTTCACACAAGGGACTGTGTGATTTAAGTTTGGGGGAGGGTTTGAGATAGCATTTGATGTTGTGTTTTGTTTTGTTATTTCAAATTTTTATCATCATCATGTTAGCACTTGCATAATCATCTAAGGCATAGAAAAACCCTAAAAATTTGAAAATTTTTGCAAAAATCTTTATAAAAAAAGAGTGTTCATGTAGTTTGCACTGCACATTAGGATCTCGTTTAGCATGTTTCATGTAGGATTGTATAGTATTTGCATTAGGGATCTATGATGAGTATTCCCTTGTTAACTTGTTTATTCACTAGACTAGGATCAATGCCCAAGTTAATAGTACTTTGATGCTAGTTGAGTGGTTAGAAGCATAAGATTGAACCAAGCCTTGAATTCCTGAATTGCATTTGGTCTAAATTGAAGCATGCTGTGATTTGATGCCATTTCCTATCTATAAGAACCTAATATTGACTGTTAATTATCAATGTATGCATTGCTTTAAACTCATGGATACCATATACTTATTTGGATCATCTTACTCCTTTTGCCACTCTTGTTGATCCAAGTAGCTGATTTCACTTTTAGATCAGTTTCCCTACCCCTAACCAAACCTTCTTTCAAGCCATGTTTATTCTTGTGTGTGTGAGGCCTATTTTTGGGATTGAGCTTGGTAGAAAGTGTTAGGTACAAATCAGTGAAGGTTGTGATATGCTTGTCTAAAGTCTTTAAGTATAGCTCATTCAAATTGCATCATAGTACTAGTAACTTGGACATTGATTCTAGATAGTCTATTTGCAAGCTTTAGGAGCTGAGATCCCACTTTCAAACCTCACCTACCATCTTTTGTCTTGATTATTTGCTTGAGGGCAAGCAAAGACTAAGTTTGGGGGTGTTGATGTTCATATATTTTACCTTGTTTTCCCTTAGTTTATTCACAACTTTTGCATCTTTTACTATCCATTTAGGCCATTATTGTGTAGCTTTAGGACTAATCATGCATTAGAGTATAGTTGCATTGCATTTGCATCTTTTCATGCATAAACAGGTGATTTTGGAGCTTAAGGAGCATGGAAGCAATCCTGAGGAGAAGTGAAGCAATCTTGAAGGGAAAGCAAGAGAGTTAAGGCTGAAGAACCAAGGTCCAGAGTCCAACTCGACCAAGCACTCGACCGAGTGGGTAGATGGACTCGACCGAGTGGGTAGATGGACTCGACCGAGTGGAGTGTGCACGAGAGAAGCCAGCTCGACCATGGACTCGACCGAGCACTGGTCGAGTTGACCGAGCTGTTGACTACTTTGACTTTTTCTATTTTTAGGGCTTCCACCTCCTCACCTATATAGGGCCTTGTACCTGCAGCCACCAAAGTGTGCAACTTTTTAGATATTCCCTAAACCTAGTTTTTACTTTTTTTAGTTTTATTCCTTTTGCATTTTTATTTTTTAAGATCTTGTACTTCCTTAAAAAAGAAGACTAGATTCTTATATTTTGTTGGTTCTATAACTTTCAAGATATTGAGAATTTGAGTTTCATCCTTTCATCAATATTAAAGATCTTTGTTTAATCTTTCTAATAATGCAAGTTTCAATATTTTCTGGGTTTTTGACTTTGATCATCATGTATTGTTGTGAGTAGTTTCCTTAGGATCTTGAGGATGGGTTAGGATGGATTGATCTTGTGGTTTGTGTGACTTGGTCAAGCTTGATTGTTGTAGATCTCTTCTAGGGTAGATGATCTTAATGCTGATTCTATATCTGAGAGGGTAGAGTCTGATTTCAAGCTCCTTAGCATCACACCAATGTTTAGGAAGCATAGATAAGGCTAGATCTAGAGCTTACCATTAGGCTTGCTAAGAGATTAGAGGTCTTGATTGGTTTGAGATGTATTGCTTAATGCCTGCTTGTGTAGATTCTTTACTGTGTGAGAACAAGTCTAGAATTGCATAGGTTTGATTGTTTCTTGACCATGAGAGTGGGAGAAACTTGTCTTAGATTAATATGTCTAGAGGTTAGCTCAAAGTTTGCTTGAGATTTGTTGACCAAGTTAGATAACCACAATGATTAGTCCATCCCATGAATCCATCCTCAGGACCTTCTTTGTTTATTGAAATCTTAGTCTTAATCCTGTTGCTTGCTTGTTGTTTGATTGGATTTAGCATTACTCTGTTTTTATTGCATTGCTCTGTTTCTGCATCTAGTCTAGCTCGACCACCCACTCGACCTACACTCGGTCGAGTGCTGCTCGAGTTCATCCCCAGAACTCTGTGTCTATGATTTGTGTTTGTCTTGTTTCATTCCTGTTTCATTCCAGTTGCATACATTTAGTTTTCAGTTCATTAATTATCTTGCATTAGTTCATTAGTAGTAGTCTCTGTTTCTGTTCTTGCTTTATCACTGTTTCAATCATTCAGTTTCATCTGCATCTAGTTGTTAGCTCTTGTAGTTTATTTTCTGCATTTTACATTTTCTTCCTAGGATTGTTAGTGACAAACAATCTTTACATTTGTCTTAACTTAGGTTCATATGCATATCTTAATTGTTCACAAACACTCATTTAGGATTGATACCTCTTGTACTGCAATAGCATAAGGGGAATTGAAACACCCATCCATCATTCCATTCATATCTCACCATTGCATACATCATCATTCACACCACAATATAAATCTTGTTTCAGTGTGATGCTAAGATGCTTGAGATCAGATCCTACCCTCTCGGTTATAGGACCAGCATTAAGAACATCTAGCCTAGAAGAGATCTACAACAATCAAGCGTGGCCAAATCAAACAATCCTCAAACACAACCCAGCCTAACCCATCCTCAAGATCCTAAGCAACTACTCACAAGAACACATGATGAATGATGTTCATATATTTTACCTTGTTTTCCCTTAGTTTATTCACAACTTTTGCATCTTTTGCTATCCATTTAGGCCATTATTGTGTAGCTTTTGGACTAATCATGCATTAGAGTATAGTTGCATTGCATTTGCATCTTTCATGCATAAACAGGTGATTTTGGAGCTCAAGGAGCATGGAAGCAATGCTGAGGAGAAGTGAAGCAATCCTGAGGAGAAAACAAGAGAGTTAAGGCTGAAGAATCAAGGTCCAGAGTCCAACTCGACCGCACACTCGACCAGACACTCGACCGTGTGCTGAGAAGGACTCGACCGAGTGGAGAATGCACGAGAGAAGCCAGCTCGACCAGCCACTCGACCGAGCACTGGTCGAGTTGACCGAGCCGTTGACTTCTTTGACTTTTTGTATTTTTAGGGCTTCCACCTCATCTCCTATATAAAGCCCTTGTACCTGCAGCCACCAAGGAGTCCAGCTTTTTAGAGAGTCTAAAACCTAATTTTTACCTTTTTTAGATTTATTCCTTTTGCACTTTCTTTTATTTTTAGATTTTGTACTTGTTTAAGAAAAAAAGACTAGATTCTTGTATTTTGTTGGTTTCATAACTTTCAAGATATTAAGATTTCGAGTTTCATTTCTTCATCAATATTGTAGATCTCTGTTTTATCTTTCTAATAATGCAAGTTTCAATATTTTCTGGGTTTTTGACTTATTTCTCCATGTGTTCTTGTGAGTAGTTTGCTTAGGACCTTGAGGATGGGTTAGGCTGGATTGATCTTGTGGTTTATTTGATTTGGTCAAGCTTGATTGTTGTAGATCTCTTCTAGGCTAGATGTTCTTAATGCTGATCCTATATCTGAGAAGGTAGGGTTTCATTTTAAGCATCTTAGCATCACACCAATGTTCAAGGAGCATAGAGAAGGCTAGATCTAGAGCTTACCATTAGGCTTGCTAAGAGATTAGAGGTCTTGTTTGGTTTGAGATGTATTGCTTAATGCCTGCTTGTGTAGATTCTTTACTTTGTGAGAACAAGTCTAGAAATGCATAGGTTTGATTGTTTCTTGCCATGAGAGTGGATTAAACATGTCTTAGAATAGTATGTCTAGAGATTAGCTAAAAGTTTGCTTGAGATTTGTTGACCAAGTTAGATAACCACAATGATTAGTTCAGCCCATGAATCCCTCCTCAAGGCCTTCTTTGTTTATAAATATCTTAGTCTAAATATCATTGCTTGCTTGTTGTTTGATTCGTTTTTGCATTGCTCTGTTTTTATTGTGTTGCTCTATTTTCACGTTTAGTCTAGCTCGACCCTGTGCTCGACCTACACTCGGTCGAGTGCTGCTCGAGTTCGTCCCCAGAACTTGTGTTTATGATTTGTTATTGTCCTGTTTAATTCCTGTTTTATTTCTGTTGCATCCATTTAGCTTTCTGTTCATTACTTGTCTTGCATTAGTTCTTCATCAACATAGTTTCTATTTCTGTTCTTGCTATTATAATCATTCTGTTTCATTTGCATTTAGTTCTTAGTTCTTGTTGTTTGCTTACTGCACTTTGCATTTTCATTATAGGATTGTTAGTGACAAACATCCTTTACATCTGGCTTGACTTAGACTCATATGCACATATTGATTGTTCACAAACACTCAAATTGGATTGACACCTCTTATACTACAATTGCATAAGGGGAATTGAAACACCCTGACATCCATTCATTCATAAGTCATCATTACATTCATCATTCACCACACCACAGAAAAAGTCAGTTTCAATTTGGCGCCGTTGCCCATTTGAGTGTTTATTTGTGACAATTAGGGTCATTATTAGTCTAAGATTAAGTTCTATTGCTACCTTGATCACTACTAATCTCGATTCTTCTTCTGCTTGTTTGTGTTGAGTTTCAGGTACCAACTCGACCATCAACTCGAGCTAGCACTCGACCGAGTGCTGATCGAGTACCTGATCGAGTCACAACCCGAATACATTTGTCTTCTCATCTCAGTCAGCCAGGCCTTCAACTCAAGCCTGTGCTCGACCGAGTACCTGTTCGAGTCAGTAATGATGTACCACAACAGTATGTTCAATTACATACCCATGCAACATCAACCAGTATACCAGGCTGACTTGTATCCCTCTCCATGGTTCCAGACCTCACAGGCTCAAGAACCTGACTTAAGAGCTATGCTGCAACAAAAGTTGCTTGGGCAAGCCACTAAGCAGATTGAGGAAGCAAGGCAGTTTGCTGAGCTGCACCAAACGTTGAATTCTTATTCTACTGGACTGAACAACCAGTTGGAGAGACTGAGCTCTACAATCACGAACATGGAGAGTTGCATGGCTTCTACTTCCTCTCCTACACCAAACCAACTTCAACACCCAAGGGAATGCACTGCTAAGGCCATTCATCTCAATGAGGCAGTTGTCACTGAGGATAGTGAAGTTAAAACTGGGGAGGATTGGTCATTTCTTGAAGCTCAAAGTGAAGATTGTGCAAAACAAGCTGAAGTTGACAAAGAACTCGACCCCCCACTCGAACACACACACGATCGAGTGACTGATCGAGTTTCCAGTCGAGTTGATGTCCCAGAAGCTGTTAAGCCTGCTAAGTACATTCCTCCTGCTTATAAACCACCTCTACCATTCCCAGGACGTTTCAAAGCACAAAAGCTGAAAGAACTCAGAGAAATTATTGAAAAAAGGGAAAAGTTGGCTTTGCAACAAGAAAAGGAGTTAGCTTTACAACAAGGGGAAGTCATTGAGAAGGAAAAAGTCATGGCTTTGAAGGAAGAGGTTGTGAGTGAAAAGAAGGAAGTGAGGGTCATTCGATAGGAGGTTGTCATTGAAGAGAAGGAAGAGGAGAGAGGACCAGCTTTGGAACAATATGCCCAATATCCTCTCTACAAAGACATGTTACTTGACATATCCAAGCAGAAAACTCAGAATCAAAACAGGAGAGATCAAGAAGAGATTGGGACAGCTATTGTACCAACAAAACTTGAAGATCCAGGTCCATTCAATCTACCTTGCTCCATCAGCTACCTTCATTTCAACAAATGCTTGTGTGATCTTGGAGCATTTGTTAGTGTCATGCCCTACTCTATAGCAGAAAAGCTTGGACACACTGAATTCAAGCCAAGCAATCTCTACATAAGTCTAGCTGATGGTTCACACAAAGATGTAGTTGGTAAATTGGAGAGCCTCCTAGTCAAGATAGGCAAGGCAAGAATTCCCACTGATTTCATCATAATAAAGATGGATAAGGAGGTAGAGGATCCAATCTTGCTTGGGAGACCGTTCCTTGCCACAGCAGGAGCAATCATTGATGTTAAGGAGGGACTGATAAGGTTGAACATATCTGAAGGTTTGACCATGAACTTTGATATTACAAATCCATCTAACCTACCAACCACTGGAGGTCAACCATTTAAGATTGAAGATAAGGCTGATTTTGGGGTTTTGAGAGAAGAAGAGACTTCAACAGCTAAGGTCACATCTCATGAGGAATCAATTCAACATCTTAAGGGTTCAGTTCAAGAGCTGACTGATCTGGTGAAGGATCTTCAAGTTCAGCTCAACAAGAGGTCTTTGAAGAAGGCAAGACCAAGACTCAAGTTTAAGAAGAAGCAAAGCTCAAATGTTAAGGAGGTAGTGATCAAGAAACAGCACCAAGGTTATCAAATAGAACCAGGGGGGATTTCATCACCTCCTTGGAATCCAAACCAAGCCTGAACAGGCATCAAAAGTCAAGCTTAGTGACTCTAAACAAGCTCACTAGGGCGGAAGTCCCTAAGGTATCCATGTACATATTGTTTAAGGTTTTTGGTATTTTGATTTTTGTTTTGGTATTTTCATGATCAGGGAAGCAAGGGAGGCCAGATAGAAGAGGAAAAGAAGACTCGGCAGCCAGCTCGACCCCCCCACTCGACCAGGCACTCGACCGAGTACCAGTCGATGGCC
The DNA here is from genome assembly GCF_030686135.1 of Camelina sativa. Taxonomy (NCBI): domain Eukaryota; kingdom Viridiplantae; phylum Streptophyta; class Magnoliopsida; order Brassicales; family Brassicaceae; genus Camelina; species Camelina sativa. The sequence goes on along the minus strand of NC_141880.1, from coordinate 18,550,110 downwards.
ATAATCGAGTTGCCCCAATCTCCAACTCCAAGTCATCAACAAGACCCCAATTACACCTTTGACAGCATGCAAGAGGATGTGGACAATTTCTTCTCCAATCCTTGAGGTACCACTATAACCTTCCCTTGTAAATACCATTGCATTTCATGTAGTGTTTTGTGTTTGATCTTGAATCCTCTTACAAATTTCTTTCACACAGGGACTGTGTGATTTAAGTTTGGGGGAGGGTTTGAGATAGTATTTGATGTTGCGTTTTGTTTTCTTATTTCAAATTTTTATCATCATCATGTTAATACTTGCATAGCATCTAAGGCATAGAAAAACCCTAAAAATTTGAAAATTTTTGCAAAATTCTTTATAAAAAAAAGAGTGTTCATGTAGTTTGCATTGCATATTAGGATCTTGTTTATCATGTTTCATGTAGGATTGTATAGTATTTGCATTAGGGATCTATGATGAGTATTCCCTTGAGCAACAAGCTATCCATGAGCAAAGACCAAGGCACATTGGTGCAGGAGATGCACCCAATACCCACAACCAAAGGGCTGGAATTGTGCCACCTTCAGTAGCCAACAATAACTTTGAGATCAAGAGTGGATTGATCTCAATGATACAAGCAAACAAGTTTCATGGTTGCCAATGGAGGATCCACTAGATCACCTTGATGAGTTTGACAGAATATGTGGACTCACTAAGATCAATGGAGTGAGTGAAGATGGATTCAAATTAAGACTCTTCCCATTTTCTCTTGGAGACAAAGCTCACCTTTGGGAGAAGACTCTTCCTACTGGAGCTATCACCACATGGGATGCATGCAAGAAAGCTTTTTTGGCCAAGTTCTTCTCCAATGCAAGGACTGCTAGGCTGAGGAATGAGATTTATGGGTTTGCTCAAAGGAATAATGAGAGCTTTTGTGAAGCTTGGGAGAGGTTTGAAGGATTCCAAACTCAGTGTCCTCACCATGGCTTCAGCAATGAGTCACTTCTAAGCACCTTGTATAGAGGAGTGCTTCCTAAGATAAGAATGCTTCTTGACACAGCCTCTAATGGCAATTTCCTCAACAAGAATGTGGAAGAAGGATGGGAATTAGTTGAGAATCTTGCTCAATCTGATGGCAATTATAATGAGGACTATGATAGGACCATAAGGAGCTCCTCAACTGATCAAGAGGACAAGTATAAGAAGGATTTGAAGATGGTCAATGAGAAGCTTGACAAGATCCTCCTCAGCCAATCCAAGTCCATTCACTTCATTGGTGAAGAGGAAGCTCAAGTTCAAGAGGGGGAGCCTGAATTTGGTGAGTTATGCTACATGCAGAACCAGGGAGGATTCAAAGGCTACAACCAAGGAGGTTTCAAGAACAACAATCTCTCTTATAGGAGCACCAATGTGGCCAACCCTCAAGACCAGGTCTATCCACCTCCTCAACCTCAACAACAACAAAACTACATCCCCAAGCAACAACACCAAGTGTTCCAGCCCCAATTGTGTCCCCCACCAGGGTTTCAGACTAACCAAGGCCAGGAACAAGACTTAAGAGCAATGATGCAACAGTTGTTGATTGGGCAAACACAAGGCAAGATTGAGGAAGCCAAGCAGTTTGCTGAGTTGAATCAAAGGCTCACATCACACTCCAATGATCTGAACATGAAGTTTGACGGTCTCAACTCCAGAATGAAGTATATGGAGAGTAACATTGCCTCTACTTCAGCTCCTAAACCCAACCAACTCCCTGGAAAAGCTGTTCAAAATCCAAGGGAGTTCACTGCAAAAGCCATTCGTATCTCTGATGAGGAAGTCACTGAGGACAGTGAAGTCCAAGTTTGGGGGAATTCATTAGTTACTGAAGCCCCAAGTGACGTTTGTGCAAAGCAACTGGAGTCCGTTATTGCACTCGACCAAGTACTCGAACAGCCACTCGATCGAGTGCATGCTCGAGTGGTCGATCGAGTTGCAGACTCAGAAGCTGTCAAGCCTGCTAAGTACATTCCTCCTGCTTACAAGCCACCTCTTCCATTCCCAGGACGTTTCAAAGCAAAAAAGATTAAGGAGCTTAGGGAAATCATTGAGAGAAAGGAGATGATGGCTAAGCAACAAGAGGAAGAGAAGGCTTTGAAGGAAGTGGTTGTGATTGAAGAAGCTGTGGTTGAGGAAGTGTTGGCCATACAAGAGATCACCATTGCTTACCAAGAAGAAGAGAGAGGACCTGCCTTGGAACAGTATGATCCATATCCTCTCTACAAAGACTTTTTGCTTGATTTGTCAAAGAAGAAGGCTGAAGCTCAAGATGAGAAGGATCTTGAGGACCTTGGAGGAGTTATCATTCCAATCAAGCTTAAAGATCCAGGTCCATTCTATCTGCCTTGCACACTTAGCTATCTTCACTACAACCAATGCCTTTGTGACTTGGGAGCTTCAACATGTGTGATGCCATACTCCATAGCACAAAAGCTTGGGAGAACTGATTTCAAGTCCACCAACCTTCATATATGTTTAGCTGATGGGTCAAACAAAGAAATAGTTGGAAGGTTGGAGAATGTCCCAGTCAAGATAGGGAAGGCAAGGGTTCACACTGATTTTGTGGTGTTGGAGATGGACAAGGAACCTGAAGATCCAATCATTCTTGGAAGGCCATTCCTAGCCACTGTTGGAGCAGTTATTGATGTCAAAGAGGGTCTTGTGACCTTGAACATTGCTGAAGATATAGCCATGAAGTTTAACATCTATAACCCAACCAACCTTCCTACCATTGATGATCAACCTTTTACTATCAAGGACAAAGGAGGTCAAGAAGGTTCAAGTGGTGAAGCAACTCCAAAGGCTAAGCTCTCCTTTCAAGATGATTCTGTGGAAAAGCTTAAGAGGTCAGTTCAAGAGTTGACTAGTATGGTTGAGGATCTTCAAGTTAAGCTGAACAAGAGGTCCTTAAGGAAGGCAAGACCAAGGCTCAAAATCAAGAAGAAACATGGTTTGTGTGTTAAGGGTGAGGTGATCAAGGATCAACTTCACAGTGATCAAGAGGTTCCAGGGAGGATTTCATCACCTCCTTGGTATCTAAACCAAGTCTAAAAAGGACACCAAAGTCAAGCTTAGTGACTTTAAACAAGCTCACTAGGGAGGAAGTCCCTAAGGTATCCTTTGTAAATATGGTTTATTTTCCTTGTAGTTTTGATGTGTTTTCTTTTTTGTTTGTGTTGGACAGGCCTTTAGGTGAGAATGTAGTTGGGTAAGGAGAGGTTTAGACTTGGAGAAGGAGACTCGCAAGCCCACTCGACCAACCCACGAGAGGTACTCGACCGAGCTGGAAAGGAATTGAGGCCCATTTGATCTTCAAATCATTAGAACGATCGAGTGGAGCGAAGAACAAGAAGAAAAATTTTGAAATTTCAAAATTTGGTCAAGGTGCTCGACCGTGTACAGTCGAGTGTGGGCTCGAGTGGCAGCAAAAAGCAGGTCAAAGATTCCCATTTCAAATTTGAATGGTATGGACGCTCCACCCTTGTCTCTTTGTCCCCTTAGCTTCTTTATATAGACTTTGCACGAAATTATACCTCTCACATTCTCTCATTTGCTCAAAACCATTGAATTCAAGTTTTAAAGTCTCTCTCTTAGCTTATCTTTTGCTCAAGCTTAGTTCTTTCAAGTTTTTGGTTCACTAACCTATTAACTTTGAGCTTTGAGTCTATTCCCTTCAGTTCTATTTGAAATATGTCTTCAAGAATCACTAGGAAGTCTCAACAAACCGCTGCAACCTCCATGGAACGTGATGATGCTAGCCTTGAATCAAGAGGAGAAGCTGGAAGGGCCACTCGACGCCCCACTCGATCATGCACTCGACCGAGTGGTGGTTCGAGCAGCCGGTCGAGCCAGATGCCGCGTCCAAGGAGAGAGAGAGTTGAGGAAGATCCTGAGAGGACTGAGAGTGAAGAGGAAAGGGAGTCAACTCTCAATGAGTTCATGAGGAGACACAAGGCCAAAGGGAAGAGGCCAGCAGTTGAGGTTGAACAAGAGGAGAGTGAGAATGAGAGTGAGGAAGAAAGTGAAAAAGAAGAGATAGAGGATGATGGAGAAGCTGAGTCCTGTGGGTTGTCAAAGAGACAACTCTATGATGCTTTCATGAGAATGGAGTTCTTAGGGACAAGATATCCACACAAGGAAACCATGGAGAAGCTAGCCATTGGTGAAGATGTGGAGTACCTCTTTGAGAAGAGCAACCTAACCAAGTTTATGGGGCTTTACATGGAGGGCTACAAAGAAGAGAGTTGTGAGTTTCTGGCCACAGTCAAGCTGCATACATATGCAAGGAAGGATGCTGAGTTTGGAGCTGGCCACATTGATTTCACAATCAAGGGGAAAAGGTATGAACTCTCAATGAAGAAGATAGCCAATGTGTTTGGTTTTGAGGTTGGGAGCAATAGGAGTTTGATGATTCCAAGAGAAGAGCTCTATGCTGTGTGGGAAACCATTGGGGACAACAAATACTACTCATCCTCCAATTCCAAGAGTTCAAGGATAAGGAGCCCAGTCCTAAGGTACTTCCACAAAGCTCTTGCCAACACATTCTTTGCTAGGAAGGAAACTGGGAATATTAATGAGGGGGAGCTAAAGATGATTGATTTGGCTCTTAATGGAGTCATCTTTCAAGCAAGGAATGGCACCATCATTCTTGGGAGCACTGTGGAGACTGACCTAGCAATGGTGCTCATTGATCACATGGTTTACTTGAGAAGTTGGGTAGGCAAGTTGGAGAATAAAGGATCAAGAGGAGCACTAACCATTGGAAGCATCATTACTCCAATCCTTCAAGCTGCTAAGGTTCCACTTAGAGGAGAAAGGGTTTCACCAAGATGGATTGACTCTAGCTACCTCACTTCTACTCTCATCCTAGCCAAGGAGCTGCATCAAGGGAATCACATTTTCAACTTTGAACTTCCAACACTTGGGAAAAAGCAACTGATTTTGCCTAACCAAGAGCTCGCCACCATTCAAGAAGGAGCCAACATTGATTTTTGGCCAGCTGAGGAGCATTTGTTTGATGGGATAGTTCAACTTAGAGTTGATGAAGCTGGAGATGTGCAAATGGCTGATGGGGAGGAGCAATTTTACTTTGAGGATTATGAGCTCAACCCAAGAGATAGTAGAGGAGTGAGGGAGGCTACCAAGAGATTAACCCTTCTGTAAAAATGGAACAAATGGCATGGGAAGAGGTCCATCAAGGGATTAAAGAAGGAGATTGTTGAGTTGAAGAGTGGGAATTCTTCACCTACACCATCAAGCCCTTTGAGGAGGAGTAGCTCAACTAGAGCACTTTCTAGAGTTGCGAACACTGTGGAACCAGCTAGGGCTTCAATGTATGAGCCAAATCAGAGGAAGAGGAGCTCAAGTACCCGAGAACAACCCTTTTCAAGGAACTCGACCGGGTCACTCGAGCACCCACTCGACCGAGCACCCCCAATGCACTCGGTCGAGTTCCAGCCCAGATCACCCTATGGTTTCCCACCTCCAGCTGCTTATCCAGGATATCAAGGTTACCCTCCCATCCCACCCCAATACTTCATGGATCCAGCACTCTACCAGCAGTTCTACCAGCAGCAAGGTCAACATTTTGACAATCGTGGTCCAGCTCGACCCCCCCACTCGAGCACGTACTCGACCGAGTCCCGGTCGATCCCCATCGTCGAGCTGCCCCAATCTCCACCTCCAAGTCACCAACAAGACCCCAACTACTCCTATGACAGCACGCAGATGGATGTGGACAACTACTTCCACAATCCCTAAGGTACCACTATCACCTTCCCTTGTAGATATCATTGCATTTGACATTGTGTTTTGTTTTTTTTTGTTTTTCATCTTGAATCCTCAATCAAATTTCTTTCACACAGGGACTCTGTGATTTAAGTTTGGGGGAGGGTTTGAGATAGCATTTGATCTGTTGGAAAAAGCAACTGATTTTGCCTAACCAAGAGCTCGCCACCATTCAAGAAGGAGCCAACATTGATTTTTGGCCAGCTGAGGAGCATTTGTTTGATGGGATAGTTCAACTTAGAGTTGATGAAGCTGGAGATGTGCAAATGGCTGATGGGGAGGAGCAATTTTACTTTGAAGATTATGAGCTCAACCCAAGAGATAGTAGAGGAGTGAGGGAGGCTACCAAGAGATTAACCCTTCTGCAAAAATGGAACAAATGGCATGGGAAGAGGTTTGATAAGCTGAAGAAGAAGGTGACCAACATGAACTACACAAGGCATTATTCTTGTCAGTTCAAACCTAACACTTTCTACCAAGCTCAATCCCAAAATAGGTCTTACACACTCAAGAATAAACATGGCTTGAAAGAAGGGTTGGTTAAGGGTATTGGAAACTGATTTTAATGATTCAATCAGCTACTTGGATCAACAAGAGTGGTAAAAAGGAGAAAGATGATCCAAATATGTATATGGTATCCATGAGTTTAAAGCAATGCACAAACTGATAATTACAAGTCAATATTAGGTTCATATAAATAGGAAATGGCATCAAATCACAACATGCTTCAATTTAGACAAAATGCAATGCAGAAATTCAAGGCTTGGTTCAATCTTATGCTTCTAACTACTCAACTAGCATCAAAGTACTATTAACTTGGGCATTGATCCCAGTTTAGTGAATTAAACAAGCTAACAAGGCAAAACTCATCATAGATCCCTAATGCAAATAATTAACAGTCCTACATGAAACATGCTAAACAAGATGCTATTATACACTGCAAACTACATGAACACTCTTTTTATAAAGATTTTTGCAAAAATTTTCAAATTTTTAGGGGTTTTCTATGCCTTAGATGCAAATACTAACATGATGATGCTAAAAATTTGAAATAATAAAACAGAACACAACATCAAATGCTATCTCAAACCCTCCCCCAAACTTAAATCACACAGTCCTCTGTGTGAAAGAAATTTGTTAGAGGATTCAAGACTAAAAACAAAACACAACATCAAATGCAATGATATTTACAAGGTAGGTGATAGTGGTACCTCATGGATTCTGGAAGAAGCTGTCGACATCCTAATTCATGCTCTCATAAGTGTAGTTAAGGTCTGGTTGGTGACTTTGAGGGGGAGATGGAGGCAACTCGACGATAGGAATCGACTGGCACTCGGTCGAGTGCATGGTCGAGTGGGGGGGGGTCGAGCTGGGCTGCGAGTGCCAAAACTCTGACCTTGCTGCTGGTAGAACTGGTGCAAGAGTGCTGGATCCATGAAGTACTGGGATGGGAAGGGAGGGTAACCTGGATAGTTTGGATAAGCAGCTGGAGCTGGGAAGCTATAAGGTGTTCTGGGCTGGAACTCGGTCGAGTGCATTTGGGGTGCTCGGTCGAGTGGGTGCTCGAGTTACCCGGTCGAGGGCCTTGAAAATTGTTGTTCTCGGCTACTTGAACTCCTCTTCCTCTGAATTGGCTCTTACATGGAGGCTCTAGCTGGTTCCACAGGGTTTTCAACTCTAGAAAGTTCTCTAGTTGAGCTACTCCTCCTCAAAGGGCTAGATGGTGTTGGTGAAGAATTTCCACTTTTCAACTCAGCAATCTCCTTCTTTAGGCTCTTGATGGACTTAGCCATATTGCCCACCTTCTTCTTTAGCTTATCAAACTTCTTCCCATGCCACTTGTACCACCTTTGTAGGAGTGTCAACCTCTTGCTAGTCACCCTCAATCCTCTACTATCTCTTGGGTTGGGCTCATAATCCTCAAAGTAAAACTGCTCCTCCCCATCAGCCATTTGCACATCTCCGGCTTCATCAACTCTAACTTGAACTATCCCATCAAACAAGAACTCATCAGCTGGCCAAAAGTCAATGTTTGCTCCTTCTTGAATGGTGGTGAGCTCTTTGTTATGTAAGATCAACTGTTTTTTCCCAACTGTTGGAAGCTCAAAGTTGAAAATGTGATTTCCTTGATGCAATTCCTTGGCCAATATGAGAGTAGAGGTGAGGTAGCTTGAGTCAATCCATCTGGGCAAAACTTTCTCTCCTCTAAGTGGGACCTTGGCAGCTTGTAGTATTGGAGTGATGATGCCTCCAATGGCTAAGGCTCCTCTTGACCCTTTGTTTTGTAGCTTGCCTACCCAACTTCTCAAATATATCATGTGGTCAATGAGCACCATTGCAAGGTCACCCTCAATGAGCATCTCTTGCCTTAAGGATGATTCCATTGAGATCCATATCAATCATCTTGAGCTCACCCTCATTGAGATTTCCAGTTTCCTTCCTAGCAAAGAAGGTGTTTGCTAAGGCCTTGTGGAAGTACCTTAGGACTGGGCTTCTTATCTTTGAACTCTTGGTCTTGGAGGATGAGTAAGTGATGTTGTCTCTAATGGTTTCCCAAACAGCAAAGAGCTCTTCTCTTGGTATCATTATGCTCCTATTACTCCCAACTACAAAGCCAAAGATATTGGCTATCTTCTTCATTGGAAGCTCATACTTCTTCCCCTTGATAGTAAAGGCAATATGACCAGCTCCCAACTCATCATCCTTCCTTGCATATGTGTGCAGCTTGACTGTGGCTAGAAACTCACAACTTTCTTCCTTGTAACCCTCCATGCAAAGCCCCATGAACTTGGTTAAGTTGCTCTTTTCAAAAAGATACTCCACATCTTCATCAATGGCTAGCTTCTCCATTGTTTCCTTGTGTGGATATCTAGTCCCCAAGAACTCCATTCTCATGAAGGCTTCATAAAGTTGCCTCTTTGTCAAACCACAAGATTCTGCTTCTCCATCATTGTAATGCCCCCGATCCGTCCTATGACCACGCAGGCCACGGACAGCCACGGAACGCCACTATGGGAACTGCACCGAGGTGGTCCAGTCGAGGGACGGAAGCTGCAGACTTCCCGACCGGTCCTCCCTAGCACAATTCTGCCCACGACCGAGACTGCTTAGGCTTTGCAACCCTCGCGGCCTGGCGCGTTGTGTTGGCCCGGACAAGGCTGGAACCAAACAAAACCACACAACTTAAATAAAACAACTTCGATACTTTCATTACTTAACGAAAAAGTTCACAAAACATTCATAACGTTTTTGGTACCAGGCCTAGAGCCAAAAAAGCGATAACTTAGATTACAACAACAAAACACCTTGCAAAGGCAATACAAACTACACCGGCTGGCCTAACGTCATGCGCTCCCTTCTAAGGCTTTTTCCCACTAAGGTTACCTGCAAAACAAAAATATGGAGTCTTGAGTGCTAAACACTCAGTCAGTTCGGAAACCTAACAAGAAACCAAACCCTACCCCAACCCCAGCAAGCAACACACAACATGCAAGTTAACTAACAACAACTACATGCAGCACTCAAATGCAACAAGTATACTATCAAAGTATACGCATGCGGAATCTAACAACTCTTCTTCGTCTTCAAGGCCCTTCACTCCTTCACTCCACCATTTCATCGCTTCCTCACTTCATCACTGCATCGCCTCCTCGCTTCGTTACTTCCCCCCATTCTCGTGAACACCTATACTCACAGCCACAAAGGCACGCGAGCATAGAACATCACATGCGAGTCCCTCTCAAAAGGCGCACTCGAATACATCGTCGTGTATACTTGGCCTTAGGCTGCAATCCCGTCTCTCCGAGTCTTCGTAATCAGCCCCGATTACGGCCTTGGGGAAGTCTTCTCCTGCACAACCTCACACACAACCAAACAAACCTGCAAAGCCCACAAGCTACATGCAAGCTACAACAACTACATGCAATGCACACAAGCAAACATGCGACCACAAACAAGCAACATGCAAGGCACACAAGCCACATGCAACCACAAACAAGCAACAAAGAGACTAGAAATAAATCTAGAGACTAAGTGCTAAACACAACCTCACACCAACATGCAAACAAGCAATAAACGAAACTTAACTTCCTAGAACTCAATCTAGAAAGAAAGAAACGAGTCTACACTACAACCCACGAAAACGCCTAGATTTATCACCTAAAATCCTAAGCAACTCACTTCTCATAAACGCTTCAGTCTATCCCGCAAAGACTTTAAAGAAAAACACCCCAAAACCCAACCTATCATGTGCCATATCACACGCTTCGAAACTCACCTGGCTTGGCTGAGAAGAACGAAATCTAATCGGACTTCTAGCAAGGACTAAACGCGAACAGCTCCTACGGCGGCACTTTGGCTAACAACTCGCGGAGGGGAACTTCTAAGGGAAGAACTCTCTCTCTCTCGCTCTCGCTTCAACTCTCACTCTCTAACTCTTTCTCTTTTTCTCTAAGGGAAAGAAAGGACCGAAAATGGCTTCTAAGGCTCCTATTTATAGTGGTTTGGTGCGAGTTTTGGCTGAGACAAGTGGCTGGACAAATGGCGATCTTAGAAGCTTCTCCTTAGTGCATGCGATTTCACACTTGTGCGATTTTAACCTTAACACTTGGCCACTAAATTCCCACTAACTTGCCTTCATTTGTTTACTCGCCCACTAACACCACTAACATCTCCTTGAATTGTTTAATTGCCCACTAACGCCACTAACCCTCCTTGATTAGTTTAATAGCCCACTAACTCCACTAACTTCTTCTTAATTTAAATAATCTTAGTGGAAATTCCACTTAGATTAAAATAATTAACTTCTCTTAGTAGACTTCTTTCCATCCTTAGTTTACGTCTGTTCGCATCCTTAATCGCTCGGGTTTCGTCTGATACGCCCGTCTGTGCTCGTACGTCCGGTACGGTACATGGTACATGGTACATGGTACCATCGGCCATCTCCTTATCCGTCCAGAAAGTCTCGGACTTTCCTTCAACAATCTTTTTGCTCTCCTTGCTGGCTTCCTTTCTTGGTCTTTTGGCCTTGAGTTTTTATTTTTAAATTTTACCCCTTGGCGAGGGTCATTACATTCTCCCCCCCTTATAGGAATTCGTCCCCGAATTCCCCTTGAACTCCTCTGATCCTTCTTCTAATGCATCTTGCTTCAGTTCTCTTCTTCTCCTTCGCGCGTTTGATCTTGGCCAACTCTCTCGAACACGAACTTGCCTCCAACCACCAAACCAACTTGCTCGACCAAACTCAACACTTCCACTAACAGGCTAGGAAAAGGGTTCAACCTAGAACACTAAGGTTTCCCCTACACGGCCTATCACTAAAGGTTCTCTAAAACGCTTAGCTAGAAGGCTTCCTGCACACAACAACTAAGACTTGGACTAGCACCACCATGTGCTTCCACAAGCCTAGACAACAAAGACACAACAGGACAACAAACACGCAACCACACAAACACACAAGCACACAAATACAAAAAGGGAGTTAGCACCCACACTTACCTTCCCGATCGCCACACGCACCTGAAGGTCTAAGGGTTAACTACCTAAGGGGAAGGATACACGCGATCCCTTCTCACTTGCCGCTTCACAGGTTGCTCATCCTCGGGACTGGTCAGTGGGGGATATTCTGCTTCTGGTTCCGCTACCATGGCATTGATCATCGGACAAGCTGCCATGTAATGGCCACCCTTGCCACAATTGAAACATATGATGTGAGATGGCACTGGGCGATCACTCCTTCCTGCCTTCGGGCACTCTCGAAAATAATGGCCCGACTCTCCACATGAGAAACACACAACTCCTCTATTCCCCAGTTCTGAATTACGCCCTTCATGGTCGGATCGACTCCTCTTTCGCGTTGCACCACCACTGGGCATCATCTTCGCCTTGCCTTTCTCTTGGTCTTTTCTCATGGCTTCCTTCTCCATTTCTATGTGCTCCTCCACGTTTACAGCTTTCTCCGCCAACTTGTCAACTCATTGGTAAGTGACAGACATGAGCCTACTCCGGATATCTGGCCGTAGCGCATGTAAAAAGTGGCGTGTCATAGCTGCTTCATTGTCTCGCCCTCGGTACACATACTTTCGCAGTCGAGTAAAGATTGCCTCTAGTTCTCGAACACTCTTCCCACCTTGTTCTAAGTTTATAAACTCATTCTCCAATCTATCTCTGGCCTCCGGTGGAAAATACTTTCCTTCAAACTCCTTTCGAGACTCTTCCCATGTTGGATCTCTATGACCGTAGTGTCTCTTCACACTAGTCCACCAATCACTAGCATCATCCTTTATGTAGTACACTGCCACATCTTTCTTATAGTCTTCTTGACATCGGGTTGCTTCAAAATTCTTCTCCATGCCTCGCAACCAATTATCTGCTTCAAACGTGTTTGATCCTCCTCTGAAATACTCGGTTCCCAAATTCCTCATCATCGTCACAATCTCCAGAAAGCTCGGGGCCTCTGGTTCCCTTGAGCGTGACGCTTGCTGTCGCATAAGCGCTATCATCTCTTGGAACACAGCTAGCAAAGGATCTCTTGGTCCATTCTCTTGACCTATTGGCTCTTCGGGTGCACTCCTTTGTCTTGGTTCCACTGGTACACTCCTTTGTCTTGGCTCTTCAGGGACATTCGTTTGCCTTGGCGGCACACTCCTTGGCTCATATGGTTCGTGATATGCAGGTTGTACACTAGGTGTTTGACGGAAACTTGCTCGCTGCTGACCCGGATTGTTAAATCGCATACCAGACCAGTCTCCACCGAAAAATGTTTCCATCAGGAATCTTGAATTCTCTCCGGGTAATGATCCTTGCGACCCACTCCTTTCGGAACTTGACCTCTCTGTCGTCTGATCGTCATTCTCTCTCGATCCGGTCTCACCCTCGACATCATATGGATCACCCTCCATCGGCTCTTGCCACTCTTCTCCATCAGCTCTTGAATCACCCCATGACCATCCCTCTTCACTTCCCCGGTCTGACATCTGCACCAGCACCAAAGGGTAAGTCCTAATCCCATCTACCTAAAAATGCACAAGGACGTACCGGTTTCCTAAAATTTCCTTTGCGACTCATTTTGACTAGATAAAACATTAAAAAAACGTGTGTTCCACGAGCATCATAACCATGCTCTGATACCACCGTTGTAACGCCCCCGATCCGTCCTATGACCACGCAGGCCACGGACAGCCACGAAACGCCACTATGGGAACTGCACCGAGGTGGTCCAGTCGAGGGACGGAAGCTGCGGAAGCTAACAACTCTTCTTCGTCTTCAAGGCCCTTCACTCCTTCACTCCACCATTTCATCGCTTCCTCACTTCATCACTGCATCGCCTCCTCGCTTCGTTACTTCCCCCCATTCCCGTGAACACCTATACTCACAGCCACAAAGGCACGCGAGCATAGAACATCACATGCGAGTCCCTCTCAACAGGCGCACTCGAATACACCGTCGTGTATACTCGGCCTTAGGCTGCAATCCCGTCTCTCCGAGTCTTCGTAATCAGCCCCGATTACGGCCTTGGGGAAGTCTTCTCCTGCACAACCTCACACACAACCAAACAAACCTACAAAGCCCACAAGCTACATGCAAGCTACAACAACTACATGCAATGCACACAAGCAAACATGCGACCACAAACAAGCAACATGCAAGGCACACAAGCCACATGCAACCACAAACAAGCAACAAAGAGACTAGAAATAAATCTAGAGACTAAGTGCTAAACACAACCTCACACCAACATGCAAACAAGCAATAAACGAAACTTAACTTCCTAGAACTCAATCTAGAAAGAAAGAAACGAGTCTACACAACAACCCACGAAAGCGCCTAGATTTATCACCTAAAATCCTAAGCAACTCACTTCTCATAAACGCTTAAGTCTATCCCGCAAAGACTTTAAAGAAAAATATTCTAAAACCCAACCTATCATGTGCCATATCACACGCTTCGAAACTCACCTGGCTTGGCTGAGAAGAACGAAATCTAATCGGACTTCTAGCAAGGACTGAACGCGAACAGCTCCTACGGCGGCACTTTGGCTAACAACTCACGGAAGAGAACTTCTAAGGGAAGAACTCTCTCTCTCTCGCTCTCGCTTTAACTCTCACTCTCTAACTCTTTCTCTTTTTCTCTAAGGGACAGAAAGGACCGAAAATGGCTCCTAAGGCTCCTATTTATAGTGGTTTGGTGCGAGTTTTGGCTGAGACAAGTGGCTGGACAAATGGCGATCTTAGAAGCTTCTCCTTAGTGCATGCGATTTCACACTTGTGCGATTTTAACCTTAACACTTGGCCACTAAATTCCCACTAACTTGCCTTCATTTGTTTACTCGCCCACTAACACCACTAACATCTCCTTGAATTGTTTAATTGCCCACTAACGCCACTAACCCTCCTTGATTAGTTTAATCGCCCACTAACTCCACTAACTTCTTCTTAATTTAAATAATCTTAGTGGAAATTCCACTTAGATTAAAATAATTAACTTCTCTTAGTAGACTTCTTTCCATCCTTAGTTCACGTCCGTTCGCATCCTTAATCGCTCGGGTTTCGTCTGATACGCCCGTCTGTGCTCGTACGTCCGGTACGGTACATGGTACATGGTACATGGTACATGGTACCATCGGCCATCTCCTGATCCGTCCAGAAATTCTCGGACTTTCCTTCAACAATCTTTTTGCTCTCCTTTCTTGCTTCCTTTCTTGGTCTTTTGGCCTTGAGTTTTTATTTTTAAATTTTACCCCTTGGCGAGGGTCACTACAATCATCCTCTCCCTCTTCTTCTTCATCTTCTTCTTCACTCTCACTCTCAACCTCCTCTTGTTCAATCTCAACTGCTGGCTTCTTCCTTTTGGTCTTGTTTCTCCTCATGAATTCCATAAGACTTGGCTCTCTTTCTTCTTCACTTTCAGTCCTCTCAGGATCTTCCTCAGCTGACTGGTTCCTTGAACTCGGCATCTGACTCGACCTACCACTCGGACGACCACTCGGTCGAGTGCTTGCTCGAGTGGGTCGTCGAGTGGTTCTTCCAGTTTCTCCTCTTGATTCAAGACTAGCATCACGGCGATCCATGTAGCTTTCAGCCGCTTGTTGAGACTTCTTAGTAATCCTTGAAGACATTTTCGAATAGAACTGAGAGGAATAGCCTCAAAGCTTAAAGTTAATAGGTGAGTGACCCAAAAACTAAAAAAAGATAAGGTTGAACAAAAACATGAACTTTGAGAGAGATTTTAAACTTGAATTTAATTGTTTTGAGCAAATGAGAGAATGTGAGAGATACATGATCGAATCAAGCTCTATTTAAAGAAGCTAAGGAGACAAGGAGACAAGAGTGGAGCGTCCATACCATTCAAAATTTGAAATGGGAATTTTTGACCTGCTTTTTGCTGCCACTCGACCCCACACTCAACCAGCACGTGGTCGAGCTCCGTGAAAAAAGTTTGAAAATTTAAATTTTTCTTCTTTTTCTTCCCTCCACTCGATCATTCTAGAGAAATGGGAATCGAGTGGGCCTTAGTTCTTTGCCAACTCGGTCGAGTACCTCTCGTGGGCTGGTCGAGTGGGCTTGCGAGTCTACTTCCACAAGTCCAAATCTCTCCATACCCATCTACACTTTCATTGAAAGGCCTGTCCCACACAAACATAAAAGAAAACACATCAAAAGTACAAGGAAAATAAAGCTTATTTACAAAGGATACCTTAGGGACTTCCTCCCTAGTGAGCTTGTTTAGAGTCACTAAGCTTGACTTTGGTTGCCTTCTTCGGCTTTGTTTAGATACCAAGGAGGTGATGAAATCCTCCCTGGCACTTCTTGATCACTGTGAGTCTGATCCTTGATCACCTCACCCTTAACACACAAACCATATTTCTTCTTAATTTTGAGCTTTGGTCTTGCTTTCCTCAAAGACCTCTTGTTTAGCTTGACTTGGAGATCTTTAACCATACCAGTCAACTCTTGAACTGACCTCTTAAGCTTTTCCACAGAATCTTCTTGAAGAGGGAGATTGTCCTTTGGAGTTGCCACTTCACTTAAACCTTCATGACCACCTTTGTCCTTGATAGTAAAAGGTTGATCATCAATGGTAGGAAGGTTGGTTGGGTTATAGATGTTAAAACTTCATAGCTATACCCTCAGCAATGTTAAAGGTCACAAGACCTTCCTTAACATCAATAACAGCTCCAACTGTGGCTAAGAATGGCCTCCCAAGAATGATAGGATCTTCAGGTTCCTTGTCCATCTCCAATACCACAAAATCTGTATGAACCCTTGCTCTTCCTATCTTGACTGGAATATTCTCCAACTTGCCAACCACATCTCTGTTTGAACCATCAGCTAGGCATATATGAAGGTTGGTTGACTTGAAGTCAGTGTGCCCAAGATTTTGTGCTATAGAATAGGGCATCACACTGATAGATGCTCCCAAATCACATAAGCACTGGTTGTAGTGAAGATAGCTAATTGTGCAAGGCAGATAGAATGGACCTGGATCCTTAAGCTTAATTGGGATGATAACTCCTCCAAGGTCTTCAAGATCCTTCTCATCTTGAGCTTGATCCTTTTTCTTTGACAAATCAAGCAAAAAATCCTTATAGAGAGGATATGGATCATACTGTTCCAAGGCAGGTCCTCTCTCTTCTTCTTGGTAAGCAATGATAACCTCTTTTATGGCCATCACTTCCTTTTTCTCAATCACAACTTCTTCCTTCAAATCTTGCACTTCCTCTTGTTGCAAAGCCATCATTTCTTTTTTCTCAATGATCTCCCTTAGTTCCTTAAGCTTATGTGCCTTGAAACGCCCTGGGAATGGTAGTGGAGGCTTGTAAACAGGAGGGATGTACTTAGCAGGCTTGACAGCTTCTGACTCTTCAGCTCGATCGACCACTCGAACACTCACTCGGTCGAGTGCTTGCTCGAGCACCTGGTCGACTGCAATACCGGATTCAGTCTGCTTTGCACAAACTTCACTCTGAGCTGCTTCTTCAAATATATGAATGGCTTTGGCAGTAAACTCCCTTGGGTTTTGAACTGCTTTTCCAGGGAGTTGGTTAGGCTTAGGAGCTGAAGTAGAGGCAAGGTTGCTCTCCATAAACTTCACTCTAGAGTTGAGACCTTCAAACTTCATGTTCAGATCATTGTACTGGGATGTGAGCCTTTGGTTCAACTCAACAAACTGTTTGGCTTACTCAATCTTTCCATTGGTTTGCCCAATCAACAGTTGTTGTATCATTGCTCTTAGGTCTTGTTCCTGGCCTTGGTTAGTCTGAAACCCTAGTGGGGGACACAATTGGGGCTGGAACACTTGTTGTTGCTGCTTGGGTGCATAGTTGTTCTGTTGTTGAGGCTGAGGAGGTGGATAGACTTGGTCTTGAGGGTTGGCTACATTGGTGCTCCTATAAGAGAGGTTGTTCTGCTTGAATCCTCCACCTGGTTGTAGCCTTTGTATCCTCCTCCTTCGTTCTGCATATAACACAACTCAGCAAACTCCCTATCTCCTTCTTGGACTGGAGCTTCTTCTTCACCAATGAAGTGAATGGTTTTTGATTGGCTTAGGAGAATCTTGTCAAGCTTCTCATTGACCATCTTTAAATCCTGCTTGAATTTGTCCTCTTGATCAGTGGAGGTGATCCTTATGGTTCTATCATAATCTTCATTATAATTACCATCTGATTGAGCAAGATTCTCTACCAACTCCCAGCCTTCTTCCACATTCTTGTTGAGAAAGTTTCCATTGGAGGCTGTATCAAGTAGCATTCTAATCTTGGGTAGAACTCCTCTGTACAAAGTGTTGAGCAAAGACTCATTGCTGAATCCATGGTGGGGACACTGAGTTTGGAATCCTTTCAATCTCTCCCATGCCTCACAAAAACTTTCATTATTTCTCTGTGTAAAACCTGAGATTTCATTCCTCAACCTAGCAGTCCTTGCATTGGAGAAGAACTTGGCCAGAAAAACTTTCTTGCATGCATCCCATGTGGTTATTGCTCCACTAGGAAGAGTCTTCTCCCAGAGATGAGCTTTGTCTCCAAGGAAAAATGGGAATAGCCTTAACTTGAAGCCATCTTCACTCACTACATTGATTTTTGTGAGTCCACATATCCTGTCAAACTCATCAAGGTGATCTAGAGGATCCTCCATTGGCAACCCATGAAATTTGTTGGCTTGTATCATGGAGATCAATCCACTCTTGATTTCATAATTATTATTGGCAACTGCAGGAAGTACAATACCAGCTCTTTGGTTGTGTGTGTTAGGTGCATCCCCAACACCAATGTTCCTTGCCCTTGGAGCCTGTTGATCTTGTTGCTCCATTAGCACTTGTTGTTCTTGTTCCTGATTGATTCTTGTTCTCTGCTGTCTCAGGTCCCTTGGTGGCGGTTGATGTGATCAAGGAGTCTCTGAAGATTGTGATGACCCTTGGATCTTGTTTACATCAACAGACTCGAGTACAGACTCGGACAGGCACTCGGTCGAGCGCAGGCTCGAGTGGATGGTCGAGTCGACTGGGAGGTGAGGTCTATTTGTATCCGGCTTCTGACTCGATCACGAACTCGAGCACTCACTCGGTCGAGTGGCGGTCGAGTTGAAGGTTGAGTTGGTACCTGAAACTCAATCACAAACAAGCAGTAGAAGAATCGAGATCAGTAGCGAACAAGGGGATAAAGGAACTTAATCTTAGACTAATATAGACCCTAATTGTCACAAATAAACACTCAAATGGGCAACGACGCCAAATTGAAACTTGTATCTTTCTTGTGTGTGTGTGATGGAATGTGAATGAATGATATGGTGATGAACAATGGTGAAAGCAAGGTGTTTGAATTCCCCTTATGCTGTAGTAGTACAAAAGGTGTCAATCCAATCTGAGAGTTTGCAAGCAATCAGGATGTGCATAAATGTCTAAGTCACCAAATGTAAAGGATGTTTGTCACTAACAATCCTATTTATGAAATGTAAAATGCAGAAAGTAAAAACTACTAAGATAGATGCTAAATGTAAAGAGAACAGACTAATCAAAGCTATGATGAACCAAGAACAGAAATAGAACTATGATAATGCAAGTAATGAACTAATGCAAGACAAGTAATGAACAGGACACTAAGTGAATGCAGCAGAAATGCAACTAAAATGAAACAGGAAACAAGACAGGACAACTACAAAGCATAAACAAGAATTCTGGGGATGAACTCGAGCAAGCACTCGATCGAGTGTAGATCGAGTGCAGGGTCGAGCTGGACAAATCCGGAAAACAGAGCAATGCAAGAAAAAGAAAGCAATACAAAAGCAAGTCAAACAACGATCAAACAACAGGATTTAAGCTAGGAAATCAATAAACAAGGAAGGTCTTGAGGAGGGATTCATGGGCTGGACTAATGATTGAGGTCATCTAACTTGGCCAACAAATCTCAAACAACTTGAGCTAATCTCTAGACAATAATTTCTAAGAACATGTTTAATCCACTCTCATGGCAAAAAACAATCAAACTCATATATTTCTAGACTTGTTCTCACAAAGTAAAGAACCTATACAAGCAAGCATTAATCAATATGTCAAAAATCAAACAAGACTTCTAATCTCTTAGCAAGCCTAATGATAGTCTCTAGATCTAGCCTTATCTATGCTACTTAGACATTGGTGTGATGCTAAGATGCTTGAGATCAGATCCTACCCTCTCGGTTATAGGACCAGCATTAAGAACATCTAGCCTAGAAGAGATCTACAACAATCAAGCTTGACCAAATCAAACAAACCTCAAACACAACCCAGCCTAACCCATCCTCAAGATCCTAAGCAACTACTCACAAGAACACATGATGAACAACAAAGTAATAAACCCAGAAAATACCGCAACTTGCATCAATAGAAAGATAAAAGAAAGATCTACAATATTGAAAAAGGAATCAAACACGAATTCTTAATATCTTGAAAGTTATGGAACCAACAAAATCCAAGAATCTTATGTTTTTCTCCTTCAAGGAGGTACAAGATCTAAAAATAAAAGTGCAAAAGGAATAATTCCCAAAAGGGTAAAAACTAGGTTTTTGACTATCTAAAAAGCTGGACTCCTGGTGGCTGCAGGGTACAAGGCCTTTAAATAGAAAAAGTAGTGGAAGCCCTAAAAATTCTAAAAGACAAAACAGCCAGGCGGCTCGGCCAACTCGACCCGGTGCTCGGTCGAGTGACCGGTCGATTTGGGTTTTCTTGTGCTCCTTCCACTCGGTCGAGTCACTCTCAGCACACGGTCGAGTGTCTGGTCGAGTGGGCAGTCGAGTTGGACTCCGGACCTTGGTTCTCCAGCCTTAACTCCTTTGCTTTCTTCTCATGATTGCTTCACTTCTCCTCAGCATTGCTTCCATGCTCCTTAGGCTCCAAAATCACCTGTTTATGCAAGAAAAGATGCAAATGCAATGCAACTACACTCTAATGCAAGAACAATCCTAAAACTATGCAATAATGGTCAAAAAGGATAGCAAAGGATGCAAAAGATGTGAATATATTAAGGGAAAACAGGGTAAAATATGTGAACATCAGTATAAGTGGTGTCTAAATACTCCAAATTCATTCCGAACTCTTACAATAAGTCAAAGCATTTGACTGTCACACATTCTGTCCCTAGAAACAGTAACAAAGCTGTTTACTGCTTCGAATCAATGTTTTCTCGGGTGTAACCATTTTTTGGGACAAAATGGGTAAAAGTGGTGTGTAAACACTCCAAATTCATCCCAAACTCTTACAATTAGACAAATGCATTGGATTTTCACACATTTTGACCCTAGAAATAGTAACAACGCTGTTAACTGCTTCTATTCAATGTTTTCTTAGTTTTAGCATGTTTCGGGACAAAATGGGTATAAGTGGTGTCTAAGCACTCCAAATTCATTCCGAACTCTTACAATAAGTTAAATGCATTTGATTGTCACACATTCTAACCCTAAAAACAGTAACAAAGCTGTTTATTGTTTCGAATCAATGGTTTCTCGTTTTTAGCCTGTTTCAGGACAAAATGGGTATAAATGGTGTCTAAACACTCCAAATTCTACCCAAACTCTTATAAATAGTAAAATGCATTGGATTGTTATATATTCTGACCCTATAAAGAGTAACATAGCTGTTTACTCTCAGTTTTAGCCTGTTTCGGGACAAAATGGGTATAAATGGTGTCTAAACACTCCAAATTCATCTCGAACTCTTACAATTAGAAAAATGCATTGGACTGTCACACATTCTGACCCTAGAAATAGTAACAAAGCTGTTTACTGCTTTGAATCAATGTTTTCTCGGTTTTAGCCTGTTTCGGGATAAAACGGGTTTATGTGTGGTCTAAACACTCCAAATTCATCCCGAACTCTTACAATTTGTCAAATGCATTGGAATGTCACACATTTTGAACCTAGAAACAGTAACAGAGCTGTTTAGTGCTTCGAATCATTGTTTTTTAGGTTTTAGCCTATTTCGGGATAAAGCAATTTAAGTGTAGTCTAAACACTCCAAATTCTTCTCGAACTCTTACAATTAGTCAAATGAATTGGTTTGTCACACATTCTGACCCTAGAAACAGTAACAAAGCTGTTTACTTCTTCAAATCAATGTTTTTTTGGTTTTACCCTGTTTCGGGACAAAATGGGTATAAGTAGTGTCTAAACACTCTAAATTCAACCCGAACTATTAAAATTAGTCAAATGCATTGGATTTTTATATATTTTGACCCTATAAAGAGTATCATAACTGTTTACTGCTTTGAATCAATGTTTTCTCTCGGTTTTAGCCTGTTTTCTCGGTTTAAGCCTGTTTTGGGATAAAATAGGTTTAAGTGTTGTCTAAACACTCCAAATTCAACCCAAATTGTTATAATTAGTCAAATGCATTGTATTGTTACATATTTTAACCCTAGAAAGAGTAACATAGCTGTTTACTGCTTCAAATCAATGTTCCTATCGGTTTTAGCTTGTTTTCTTTGTTTTAGCCTGTTTCGGGACAAAATGGGTAAAAGTGGTGTCTAAGCACTCCAAATTCATCCCGAACTCTTAAAATTATACAAATGCATTGGACTGTCACACATTCTGACCCTAGAAATAGCTGTTTACTGCTTTGAATCAATTTTTTTCTCGATTTTAGCATGTCGTCTCGTGTTATGCCGATCTTGGGATATAACAGGTTTAAGTGTTGTCTAAACACTCCAAAGTCATCCCAAACTCTTGAAATTAGTCAAATGCATTGGTTTGTTACACATTCTGACCCTAGAAACAGTAACAAAGCTGTTTACTGCTTCAAATCAAAGTTTTCTCGGTTTTAGCCTGTTTCGGGTTAAAACGGGTTTAAGTGTTGTGTAAACACTCCAAATTCATCCCAACTCTTACAATTACTCAAATACATTGGATTGTCACACATTATGACCCTAGAAATAGTAACAATGCTGTTTACTGCTTCAAATCAATGTTTTCTCGGTTTTATCATGTTTCGGGACAAAATGGGTAAAAGTTGTGTCTAAACACTCCAAATTCATCCTGAACTCTTACAATTAGAAAAATGCAGTGGAATGTCACACATTCTGACCCTAGAAATAGTAACAAAGCTGTTTACTGCTTCGAATCAATGTTTTCTCGGTTTTAGCTTGTTTCGGGACAAAATGGGTATAACAGGTGTCTAAACACTCCAAATTCAACCCAAACTCTTATAAATAGTAAAATGCATTGCATTGTTATATATTTTGACGCCACAAAGAGTAACATAGATGTTTACTGCTTCGAATCAATGTTTTCTCTCGGTTTTAGCTTGTCTTCTCGGTTTATGCCGATTTTGGGATATATTGGGTTTAAGTGTTGTCTAAACACTCCAAATTTATCCAAACTCCTACAATTAGTCAAATGCATTGGTTTGTCACACATTCTGGCCCTAGAAACAGTAACAAAGCTGTTTACTGCTTTGAAACAACGTTTTCTCGGTTTTAGCCTGTTCCGGGATAAAATGGGTATAAGTGGTGTCTAGACAATCCAAATTAACCTTGAACTCTTATAAATAGTCAAATGCATTGGATTGCTATATATTTTGACCCTATAAAGAGTAAATTAGCTGTTTACAGCTTCGAATCAATGTTTTCCCTCGGTTTTAGCCTGTTTTCTCGTTTTATGCCTATTTTGGAATATAATAGGTTTAAGTGTTGTCTAAACAGTCCAAATTCATCCCAAACTCTTACAATTAGTCAAATGCATTGGTTTGTTACACATTCTGACCGTATAAACTATAACAAAGCTGTTCACTACTTTGAATCAATGTTTTCTTTGTTTTAGTTTGTTTCGAGTTAAAACGGGTTTAAGTGTTGTCTAAACACTCCAAATTCATCCCAACTATTACAATTATACAAATGCATTGTATTTGTCACACATTCTGACCCTAGAAACAGTCACAAAGCTGTTTACTGCTTTGAATCAAATTTTTCTCGGTTTTCGCTTGTTTCGAGACTAAATGGGTATAAGTGGTGTCTAAACACTCAAAATTCATTCTGAACTCTTACAATAAGTCAAATGCATTTGATTGTCACACATTCTGACCCTAGAATCAGAAACAAAGCTCTTTACTGCGTCGAATCATTGTTTTCTCGGTTTTAGCCTGTTTCGGGACAAAATGGGTAAAAGTGGAGTCTAAACCCTCAAAATTCATCTCGAACTCTTAAAATTAGACAAATGCATTGGACTGTCACACATTCTGACACTAGAAATAGTAACAAAGCTTTTTACTGCTTCGAATCAATGTTTTGTTGGTTTTAACCTATTTCGGGACAAAATGGGTACTAGTAGTGTCTAAGTTTTCTCGGTTTTAGCTTGTTTCGGGATAAAGCGGGTTTAAGTGTAGTCTAAACATTCAAAATTCATCTTGAACTCTTACAATTAGTCAAATGCATTGGTTTGTCACACATTCTGACCCTAAAAACAGTAACAAACCGTTTAGTGCTTCGAATCAATTTTTTCTTGGTTTTAGCCTGTTTCAGGATAAACGGGTTTAAGTGTTGTCTAAACACTCCAAATTCATCCCGAACTCTTACAATTAGTCAAATGCATTGGACTGTCACACATTATGAACCTAGAAACAGTAACAAAGCTGTTTACTGCTTCGAATCAATTTTTACTAGTTTTTAAACTGTTTCGGGACAAAATGGGTATCAGTGGTGTTCTTACACTCCAAATTCATTCCAAACTCTTACAATAAGTCAAATGTATTGGATTGTCACACATTCTGACCCTAGAAACAGTAACAGAGCTGTTTACTGCTTCGAATCAATGTTTTCTCGGTTTTAGCCTGTTTCGGGATAAAGCGGGTTTAAGTGTTGTCTAAACACTCCAAATTCATCCCAACTCTTACAATTAGTCATATGCATTGGATTGTCACACATTCTGACTGTAGAAACAGTAACAATGCTGTTTACTGCTTTGAATCAAATTTTTTCTCATTTTTAGCCTGTTTCGGGACTAAATGGGTCTAAGTGGTGTCTAAACACCCAAATTCATTCCGAACTCTTACAATAAGTCAAATGCATTTGATTGTCAGACATTCTGACCCTAGAATCAGTAACAAAGCTCTTTACTGCTTCGAATCCATGTTTTCTCGGTTTTAGCCCGTTTCCGGACAAAATGGGTAAAAGTGGAGTCTAAACACTCAAAATACATCTTGAACTCTTAAAATTAGACAAATGCATTGGACTGTCACACATTCTGACCCTAGAAATAGTAACAAAGCTGTTTACTGCTTCGAATCAATGTTTTGTTGGTTTTAACCTGTTTCGGGACAAAATGGGTATTAGTGGTGTCTAAACACTCCAAATTCATTCCAAACTCTTACAATAAATCAAATGCATTGGATTTTCACACATTCGGACCCTAGAAACAGTAACAAAGCTGTGTACTACTTCAAATCAATGTTTTCTCGGTTTTAGCCCGTTTCGGGTTAAAACGGGTTTAAGTGTTGTCTAAACGCTCCAAATTCATCCCAACTCTTACAATTTGTCAAATGCATTGGATTGTCACACATTCTGACCCTAGAAACAGTAACAATGCTGTTTACTGCTTTGAATCAAATTTTTCTCGGTTTCAGCTTTTTTCGGGACTAAATGGGTATAAGTGGTTTCTAAACACTCAAAATTCATTCCGAACTCTTACAATAAGTCAAATGCATTTGATTGTCACACATTCTGACCCTAGAAACAGTAACAAAGCTCTTTACTGCTTCGAATCAATGTTTTCTTGGTTTTAGCCTGTTTCGGGACAAAATGGGTAAAAGTGGAGTCTAAACACTCAAAATTCATCTTGAACTCTTAAAATTAGACAAGTTGATGTTCATATATTTTACCTTGTTTTCCCTTAGTTTATTCACAACTTTTGCATCTTTTGCTATCCATTTAGGCCATTATTGTGTAGCTTTAGGACTAATCATGCATTAGAGTATAGTTGCATTGCATTTGCATCTTTTCATGCATAAACAGGTGATTTTGGAGCTTAAGGAGCATGGAAGCAATCCTGAGGAGAAAACAAGAGAGTTAAGGCTGTAGAATCAAGGTCCGGAGTCCAACTCGACCGCACCACTCGACCACCACTCGACCGTGTGCTGAGAAGGACTTGACCGAGTGGAGAATGCACGAGAGAAGCCAGCTCGACCAGCCACTCGACCGAGCACTGGTCGAGTTGACCGAGCCGTTGACTGCTTTGACTTTTTGTATTTTTAGGGCTTCCACCTCATCTCCTATAAAAAGCCCTTGTACCTGCAGCCACCAAGGAGTCCAGCTTTTTAGAGAGTCTAAAACCTAGTTTTTACCTTTTTTAAATATTATTCCTTTTGCACTTTTCTTTTATTTTAGATTTTGTACTTGTTTGAGAGAGAGAGACTAGATTCTTATATTTTGTTTGTTTCATAACTTTCAAAATATTAAGATTTCGAGTTTTATTCCTTCATCAATATTGTAGATCTCTGTTTCATCTTTCCAATGATGCAAGTTTCATTATTTTTTGGGTTTTTGACATATTTTACCATGTGTTCTTGTGAGTAGTTTGTTTAGGACCTTGAGGATGGGTTAGGCTGGGTTGATCTTGTGGTTTGTTTGATTTGGTCAAGCTTGATTGTTGTAGATCTCTTCTAGGCTAGATGATCTTAATGCTGATCCTATATCTGAGAAGGTAGGGTTTGATTTCAAGCATCTTAGCATCACACCAATGTCTAAGGAGCATAGATAAGGCTAGATCTAGAGCTTACCATTAGGCTTGCTAAGAGATTAGAAGTCTTGTTTGGTTTGAGATGTATTGC
Source organism: Camelina sativa (assembly GCF_030686135.1). Lineage (NCBI taxonomy): Eukaryota > Viridiplantae > Streptophyta > Magnoliopsida > Brassicales > Brassicaceae > Camelina > Camelina sativa. Next base: position 18,524,022 of record NC_141880.1, on the reverse strand, counting down.
TTAATGCCTGCTTTTGTAGATTCTTTTCTTTGTGAGAACAAGTCTAGAAATGCATAGGTTTGATTGTTTCTTGCCATGAGAGTGGATTAAACATGTCTTAGAATAGTATGTCTAGAGATCAGCTCAATGTTTGCTTGAGATTTGTTGAACAAGTTAGATAACCACAATGATTAGCTCAGCCCATGAATCCCTCCTCAAGGCCTTCTTTGTTTATTGAAATCTTAGTCTAAATATCATTGCTTGCTTGTTGTTTGATAGTTTTAGCATTGCTCTGTTTTTCTTGTGTTACTCTGTTTTCACGTTTAAGTCTATCTCGACCACGTACTCGACCTACACTCGGTCGAGTGCTGCTCGAGTTCATCCCCAGAACTTGTGATTTTGATTTGTGATTGTCTTGTTTCATTCCTGTTTCATTTCCATTGCATTCACGTAGTTTCCTATTCATTACTTGTCTTGCATTAGTTCATTAGCATAGTGTCTATCTCTGTTCTAGTTTCATTATAGCTTTAATTTGTCTGTTCTGTTTGCATTTAGTATCTTGTTCTAGTTGTTTTTACTTTCTGCATTTCTTATCTCATTTTAGGATTGTTAGTGACAAACAATCTTTACAATTGGCTTGACTTAGACTCATATGCACATCTTAATTGTTCACAATCACTCAGATAGGATTGACACCTCTTATACTGCAACTGCATAAGGGGAATTGAAACACCCTGACTTCTATTCATTCCATACATCATCATTCCATACATCATTCATTCATACACCACAAAGAAAGTCAGTTTCAATTTGGCGCCGTTGCCCATTTGAGTGTGTTTTGTGACATTTAGGATCATTATTAGTCTAAGATTAAGTTCGTTTTAAACACTTGTGAAGTTAGTGAACTGGAATCTTCCTTTGCTTGGCTGTTTTGTGTTTCAGGTACCCACTCGACCACCTACTCGACCACCACTCGACCGAGCTGTGATCGAGCACTTGATCGAGCCAGAAGCTGGACCTAAATAGCCATTACTTCCCAGTCGACTCGAGCCTGCGCTCGACCGTGTACCTGTTCGAGTCTGTAGTAGAGTTTGTTGATGCACACAAGGTCAAAAGGCAAAGATAGTCTTCAACAGCCTATTGACAACATCCACAGGCTACAAAAGGCTTTGAGACATAAGCAAGGAAGAGTAGTTCAACAACAACAAGGTCAAGACATCATGGAGCAACAAGCTATCCATGAGCAAAGACCAAGGCACATTGGTGCAGGAGATGCACCCAATACCCACAACCAAAGGGCTGGAATTGTGCCACCTTCAGTAGCAAACAATAACTTTGAGATCAAGAGTGGATTGATCTCAATGATACAAGCAAACAAGTTTCATGGTTTGCCAATGGAGGATCCACTAGATCACCTTGATGAGTTTGACAGAATATGTGGCCTCACAAAGATCAATGGAGTGAGTGAAGATGGATTCAAATTAAGGCTCTTCCCATTTTCTCTTGGAGACAAAGCTCACCTTTGGGAGAAGACTCTACCTACTGGAGCTATCACCACATGGTATGCATGCAAGAAAGCTTTTCTAGCCAAGTTCTTCTCCAATGCAAGGACTGCTAGGTTGAGGAATGAGATTTCTGGGTTTGCTCAAAGGAATAATGAGAGCTTTTGTGAAGCTTGGGAGAGGTTTAAAGGATTCCAAACTCAGTGTCCTCACCATGGCTTCAGCAATGAGTCACTTCTAAGCACCTTGTATAGAGGAGTGCTTCCCAAGATAAGAATGCTTCTTGACACAGCCTCTAATGGCAATTTCCTCAACAAGAATGTGGAAGAAGGATGGGAATTAGTTGAGAATCTTGCTCAATCTGATGGCAATTATAATGAGGACTATGATAGGACCATAAGGAGCTCCTCAACTGATCAAGAGGACAAGTATAAGAAGGATTTGAAGATGGTCAATGAGAAGCTTGACAAGATCCTCCTCAGCCAATCCAAGTCCATTCACTTCATTGGTGAAGAGGAAGCTCCAGTTCAAGAGGGGGAGCCTGACTTTGCTGAGTTGTGCTACATGCAAAACCAGGTAGGATTCAAAGGCTACAACCAAGGAGGTTTCAAGAACAACAATCTCTCTTATTGGAGCACCAATGTGGCCAACCCTCAAGACCAAGTCTATCCACCTCAACAACCTCAACAGCAACAAAACTACATCCCCAAGCAACAACACCAAGTGTTCCAGCCCCAATTGTGTCCCCCACCAGGGTTTCAGACTAACCAGGGCCAGGAACAAGACTTAAGAGCAATGATGCAACAGTTGTTGATTGGGCAAACACAAGGCAAGATTGAGACAACAAACAGGATTGCTGAGCTGAACAAGAGGATAGATGATATTTACAGTGAACTTCATGCCACGTATGACACACTGACGTCCAGGATGGTGACTATGGAGAACCACCAAGCTTCTGCCTCAAAGAATGACCATCACAAGGGCACAACCATTGTACAAACTACTGAATTTGCCAATGCTATCAATCTTCGCAGTGGGAGAGTCTTACCAACACGGCTAGGAGCACATCCCAACACTAAGGATAGTGGAATTCAGGAAGGGGAGGGGTTCCAACAGGAAGAAACTCAGGATGAACACACCATTGAATTCGACGTACCACTCGACCACTCACTCGACCGAGTAGGTGGTCGAGTACCCGATCGAGCTGATTCTCAGGAGAAAATCAATCCAGTCACCTCCAAAGAAAAAGAAGTCCGGTTCATTCCTCCTCCTTACAAGCCTCCACTACCTTTCCCAGGAAGATTTAAGAAACAGATGGTTGAAAAGTACAAGGCATTGTTTAACAAACAAGTTAGAGAGATTGAGCTTAGGATGCCTCTAATAGATGCCTTTGTGATGATTCCTCCTTACCAAAAATTCTTGAAAGATGCTGTGATGGAAAGGATCAAGGAAGTTCAAGGAATGGTGATTCTCAGCCATGAGTGTAGTGCCATAATCCAAAAGCAAGTGAACCCTCAAAAGCTAAGAGATCCTGGTTCCTTTACTCTACCTTGCTCTATAGGGCCCTTAACCTTCAATAGATGCCTTTGTGATTTGGGAGCCTCAGTAAGCCTAATGCCTCTATCAGTTGCTAAGCGCCTAGGGTTTACAAGGTATAAGCCATGCAACATCTCCCTAATCCTAGCTGATAGATCAATAAGATTACCACATGGTGTTTTGGAAGATCTACCAGTTAGAGTTGGAGCAGTGGAAGTCCCAACAGACTTTATAGTCTTGGAAATGGATGAAGAACCAAAAGATCCTTTGATCTTGGGGAGGCCTTTCCTAGCTACAGCAGGAGCAATAATTGATGTGAGACAAGGGAAGATTGATCTCAACTTGGGGGAAGACCTCAAAATGACATTTGACATTGTAGAGGCTATGAAGAAACCAACAATTGGAAGACAAGTCTTTTGGGTTGAAGAGTTGGACAACTTATCAGGAGAATTGATGGAAGAGCTAGCAGAACAAGATCACCTTAGAACTGTTTTGACCAAAAGTGGAGAGGAAGGGTTTATCCATGAAGAAACTAAGGCCTATGAAGATATATTGGACTCCTGTGAAGAATCACACTATCCAGAGGTTTTTGAGGGGTTACAAGCATTAAGAGAGGAAGTTTGGGCAGTTCAAACAGCAGATACGGATAGCTCGACCACCCATTCGAGCACACACTCGGCCGAGCACCAACGCTACTCGACCGAGTGCACTTCCGAATCCCACACAGACGATTGGTCTGAACTGAACGCACCAAAATTAGAGCTAAAACCTCTCCCTTCTGGGCTAAGGTACGTCTTTTTAGGTGAGAACTCTACTTATCCTATGATAGTAAATGCTAACTTGAGTAGGAAAGAGCTTGATTTGCTAGTTGTTGAGCTAAGGAAGTTTAGAAAAGCTATTGGTTATACTATGACATTAAAGGAATTTCACCTAGTCTTTACATGTATAGAATCCACCTTGAAAATGAATCCTACTCTAGTATTGAACCTCAAAGAAGGCTTAATCCCAACCTAAAGGAAGTAGTCAAAAAGGAGATTCTAAAATTGCTTGGAGCTGGTGTGATCTATCCTATCTCTGATAGTACTTGGGTCTCACCAGTCCACTATGTCCCTAAAAAAGGAGGAATCATTGTAGTAAAGAATGATCATGATGAGTTAATTCCCACTAGAACCATAACAGGACATAGAATGTGCATTGACTATAGGAAGCTTAATTCTGCTACTAGGAAAGATCATTTTCCTCTTCCATTTATTGATCAAATGTTGGAAAGATTAGCCAATCATACTCATTACTGTTTCTTGGATGGATATTCTGGATTTTTCCAAATTCCTATTCATCCCAATTATCAAGAGAAGACAACATTCACATGTCCATATGGTACCTTTGCTTATAGGAGGATGCCATTTGGATTATGTAATGCTCCAGCTACCTTTCAAAGGTGCATGATGTCAATCTTCTCTGATCTTATTGAGGATGTGGTTGAAGTTTTTATGGATGACTTCTCTGTCTATGGAGATTCCTTTTCTTCTTGTCTTACTAATCTATGCAGAGTTTTAAAGAGATGTGAGGAGACAAATCTAGTCCTAAATTGGGAAAAATGTCACTTCATGGTTGAAGAAGGGATAGTTCTTGGTCATAAGATTTCAGAGAAGGGTATTGAGGTTGACAAAGCAAAAATTGAAGTCATGGTTCAACTTCAACCACCAAAAACAGTTAAGGACAAAAGAAGCTTTCTTGGTCATGCTGGATTTTATAGAAGGTTCATCAAGGATTTCTCAAAGATAGCTAGGCCATTGACAAGGTTGCTTTGCAAGGAGACTGAGTTCAACTTTGATGAAGATTGTTTGAAGGCTTTCAAGGAGATCAAGGCAGCTCTAATATCAGCCCCAATAGTCCAAGCTCCAAACTGGGATCTTCCATTTGAGATTATGTGTGATGCTTCAGACTTTGCAGTAGGAGCAGTTCTGGGACAGAAAAAAAATAAGAAGCTGCATGTTATTCACTATGCAAGTAGGACCTTGGATGAAGCTCAAGGAAGATATTCAACAACAGAGAAAGAGCTTCTAGCAGTGGTCTTTGCCTTTGAAAAATTCAGAAGCTACTTAGTAGGGTCCAAAGTAATTGTGTACACCGATCATGCTGCTTTGAGGCACATCTACTCAAAGAAGGACACAAAACCAAGGTTGCTAAGATGGATTCTGCTTCTGCAAGAGTTTGACATGGAAATAGTTGATAAAAAAGGGATTGAGAATGGAGTAGCTGATCATTTGTCCAGAATGAGGATAGAGGAGGAGATTCCAATCGATGATTCAATGCCTGAGGAGAAGCTGATGCTGATAGGGACAACTCGGCCTCCAACTCGACCGCCTACTCGAGCATGCACTCGATCGAGTATGTTTGGGCACACGATCGAGCAGGATGAGATGGAGGAGTGGATGGCACTTGAAAGTGAAGATCTACCTTGGTATGCTGACATAGTCAATTACAAGGTGTGTGAAGAAGTCCCAGCAGATATGGACCCTTATAAGAAGAAAAAGCTCCTCAAGGACATCAATGGGTACTATTGAGATGAACCTTACTTATACAAAAAGGGATCAGATGGGTTGTTTAGAAGGTGCATAGCAGAAAATGAAGTTGAAGGAGTGCTAGGGCATTCTCATGGTTCCACTTATGGAGGCCATTTTGCAACTTTCAAAACTGCCCAGAAAGTCTTACAAGCTGGTCTATGGTGGCCTACACTATTCAAAGACACTCACAAGTTCATCACAAAGTGTGATGCTTGCTAAAGAATGGGAAATATCACAAGAAGGAATGAAATGCCCCAAAACCCAATTCTGGAAGTTGAGATATTTGATGTGTGGGGAATTGATTTCATGGGACCTTTTAATCCTCCTTCAAATGGGAATGTCTACATATTAGTGGCAGTGGACTATGTCTCCAAGTGGGTAGAGGCTATTGCCAGCCCTACTAATTATCACAAAGTGGTACTTAAACTTTTTAAGACCATAATCTTCCCAAGGTATGGAATTCCAAGAGCTGTGATTAGTGATGGAGGAACACACTTCATCAACAAGATCTTTGAAGGAATGCTAAGGAAGTATGGAGTCAAACACAAGGTGTCTATAGCCTACCATCCCCAAACAAGTGGACAAGTTGAAGTGTCAAACAAACAAATCAAGGCCATTCTATCAAGAATAGTAGGAGCAACAAGAAAGGATTGGTCTAGTAAACTTGATGAAACACTTTGGGCCTATAGAACAGCTTTCAAGACACCTATAGGAAGAACCCCATTCCAACTGGTCTATGGCAAGTCTTGCTGAAACAAGTTTATATTGTGGTGTGAATGATGATGTATGCAATGGTGAGATATGAATGGAATGATGGATGGGTGTTTCAATTCCCCTTATGCTATTGCAGTACAAGAGGTATCAATCCTAAATGAGTGTTTGTGAACAATTAAGATATGCATATGAATCTAAGTTAAGACAAATGTAAAGATTGTTTGTCACTAACAATCCTAGGAAGAAAATGTAAAATGCAGAAAATAAACTACAAGAACTAACAACTAGATGCAAATGAAACTGAATGATTGAAACAGTGATAAAGCAAGAACAGAAACAGAGACTACTACTAATGAACTAATGCAAGATAATTAATGAACTGAAAACTAAATGTATGCAACTGGAATGAAACAGGAATGAAACAAGACAAACACAAATCATAGACGCAGAGTTCTGGGGATGAACTCGAGCAGCACTCGACCGAGTGTAGGTCGAGTGGGTGGTCAAGCTAGACTAGACGCAGAAACAGAGCAATGCAATAAAAACAGAGTAATGCTAAATCCAATCAAACAACAAGCAAGCAACAAGATTAAGACTAAGATTTCAATAAACAAAGAAGGTCCTGAGGATGGATTCATGGGATGGACTAATCATTGTGGTTATCTAACTTGGTCAACAAATCTCAAGCAAACTTTGAGCTAACCTCTAGACATGTTAATCTAAGACAAGTTTCTCCCACTCTCATGGTCAAGAAACAATCAAACCTATGCAATTCTAGACTTGTTCTCACACAGTAAAGAATCTACACAAGCAGGCATTAAGCAATACATCTCAAACCAAACAAGACCTCTAATCTCTTAGCAAGCCTAATGGTAAGCTCTAGATCTAGCCTTATCTATGCTTCCTAAACATTGGTGTGATGCTAAGAAGCTTGAAATCAGACTCTACCCTCTCAGATATAGAATCAGCATTAAGATCATCTACCCTAGAAGAGATCTACAACAATCAAGCTTGACCAAGTCACACAAACCACAAGATCAATCCATCCTAACCCATCCTCAAGATCCTAAGGAAACTACTCACAACAATACATGGTGATCAAAGTCAAAAACCCAGAAAATATTGAAACTTGCATTATTAGAAAGATTAAACAAAGATCTTCAATATTGATGAAAGGATGAAACTCAAATTCTCAATATCTTGAAAGTTATAGAACCAACAAAATATAAGAATCTAGTCTTCTTTCATAAGGAAGTACAAGATCTTAAAAATAAAAAATGCAAAAGGAATAAAACTAAAAAAGGTAAAGACTAGGTTTAGGGAATATCTAAAAAGTTGCACACTTTGGTGGCTGCAGGTACAAGGCCTTATATAGGTGAGGAGGTGGAAGCCCTAAAAATAGAAAAAGTCAAAGTAGTCAACGGCTCGGTCAACTCGACCAGTGCTCGGTCGAGTCCATGGTCAAGCTGGCTTCTCTCGTGTACACTCCACTCGGTCGAGTCCATCTACCCACTCGGTCGAGTGCTTGGTCGAGTTGGACTCTGGACCTTGGTTCTTCAGCCTTAACTCTCTTGCTTTCCCTTCAAGATTGCTTCACTTCTCCTCAGGATTGTTTCCATGCTCCTTAAGCTCCAAAATCACCTGTTTATGCATGAAAAGATGCAAATGCAATGCAACTAAACTCTAATGCATGATTAGTCCTAAAGCTACACAATAATGATGAAAATGGCTAGCAAAAGATGCAAAAGATGTGAATAAACTAAGGGAAAACATGGTAAAATATATGAACATCAACACCCCCAAACTTAGTCTTTGCTTGCCCTCAAGCAAATAAACAAGACATAAGAAGGTAGATGAGGTTTGAAAGTGGGATCTCAGCTCCTAAAGCTTGCAAATAGACCATCTAGAATCAATGTCCAAGTTACTAATACTATGATGCAAGTTGAATGAGCTGGAATTAAAAATTTTAGACAAGCATTTCACAACCTTTACTGATTTAAGCCTTAGATATCCACATGCATTCAAATCAACCAATTCCTTTAACATTCATTAATCAAGAACATGAATCAATTCTATGCAATGCTTAAACTCATTTGGCTTGGTAATAAAGGGTTTTGAGACAATGATGGTCTCTTTTTTTTTTTTAGAGTGGGGCTTGTCAATATCAAGGTTCTCTCATAAAAATGGATTGAGCTTTAGAAGAATGCTAAAGGTAAGAACACCTAGACACATACAAGAATAAAGCCTTGTCTACCCAAAGGTACCCAAAGTGTTTATCCTATCAATCTAAACCCAAATGATCCTAGTGCTACCCTTTAACTTCTTCTTTTCTCTTTCACCCTTTTCTCTTTTGGTTTTAAAGTCTTAATTGATCTTTCTAGTGGAATGGGAATTTTTTTCTTATTGCTATGGTTCTCTTTTCTTCTTATTCTTAAGACATATAAGCTTTTTGCTAAACTTCACTTTGCTTTCTTTTCTTTTCTTTAACTAGAACCATCTTAGATAACAATTTTTACTTCCCATCCTTTCACTAAACTTTAGCTTTTGCTTAAACTCATTCCCCTCCTAAATACTCTACCCTTTTTTTTTTTTTTTTTTTTTTTTTTTTTCTCTCTCTCTTTTCTTTCTTTTCTTTTCAAAACAGCCAAGTCCCAAACCCAACAAGTGAACCACCTAGTCCTATCTAGTTTGAAAAATGCAAACTAGAACTACACAAGGTTTTACTCTTGTCAGTTCAAACCTAACACTTTCTACCAAGCTCAATCCCAAAAATAGGCCTCACACACACAAGAATAAACATGGCTTGAAAGAAGGTTTGGTTAGGGGTAGGGAAACTGATTTAAAAGTGATATCAGCTACTTGGATCAACAAGAGTGGCAAAAGGAGAAAGATGATCCAAATAAGTATATGGTATCCATGAGTTTAAAGCAATGCATACATTGATAATTAACAGTCAATATTAGGTTCTTATAGATAGGAAATGGCATCAAATCACAACATGCTTCAATTTAGACCAAATGCAATTCAGGAATTCAAGGCTTGGTTCAATCTTATGCTTCTAACCATTCAACTAGCATCAAAGTACTATTAACTTGGGCATTGATCCTAGTCTAGTGAATTAAGCAAGCTAACAAGGAAAAACTCATCATAGATCCCTAATGCAAACAGTCCTATATGATAAACAAAATACTTAAATATGCAATGCAAACTACATGAACACTCTTTTTTTATAAAGATTTTTGCAAAAAAATTTCAAATTTTTATGGTTTTCCTATGCCTTAGATGATTATGCAAGTGCTAACATGATGATGATAAAAATTTGAAATAAGAAAACAAAACACAACATCAAATGCTATCTCAAACCCTCCCCCAAACTTAAATCACACATTCCCTTGTGTGAAAGAAATTTGCTTGAGGATTCAAGACTTAAAACAAAACACAACATATGAAATGCTATGGTATATACAATGGTAAGGTGATAATGTTACCTCAAGGATTGGAGAAGAAGCTGTCCACATCCTCCTGCATACTATCAAAGGTGTAGCTGGGGTCCTGCTGGTGACTGGAGGAAGGTGATTGGGGCAGCTCGACAATGCCAATCGACCGTGACTCGGTCGAGTGCATGTCCGAGGGGGGGGTCGAGCTGGACCGCGAGTCTCCATATCTTGAGTCTGGTACTGCTGGTACTGATGGTATAGTGCTGGATCCATAAAGTATTGGGGTGGTATGGGGGGGTAACCTGGATAGCCTGGATAAGCAGCTGGAGGTGGGAAGCCAAATGGTGGTCTAGGCTGGAACTCGGTCGAGTGGCTCCAAGGTGCTCGGTCGAGTGGGTGCTCGAGTGACCCGGTCGAGTGCCTCGAAAACTGTTGTTCTCGGGTACTTGAGCTCCTCTTCCTCTGATTTGGCTCATACATTGAAGCCCTAGCTGGTTCCACAGGGTTTGCAACTCTTGAAAGTGCTCTAGTTGAGCCACTCCTCCTCAATGGGCTTGATGGAGTTGGTGAAGAGTTTCCACTCTTCAAGTCAGCAACTTCCTTCTTCAGGCCTCTAATGGACTTAGCCATGTTGGTCACCTTCTTCTTGAGCTTGTCAAACCTCTTCCCATGCCATTTGTTCCACTTTTGCAGCAATGTCAACCTCTTGCTATGCTCTCTCACTCCTCTACTATCCCTTGGATTGGGCTCATAGTTCTCAAAGTAGAACTGCTCCTCTCCATCACCCATCTCTACATCTCCAGCTGCATCAACTCTAGGCTGTACTACTCCATCAAATAAGTACTCATCAGCTGGCCAAAAATCAATGTTGGCTCCTTCTTGAATGGTAGTGAGCTCTTTGTTTGGTAGGATCACTTGTTTCTTCCCAACTGTTGGCAGCTCAAAGTTAAAGATATGGTTTCCTTGATGCATCTCCTTGGCTAGGATGAGTGTAGAGGTTAGGTAGCTGGAATCAATCCATCTTGGTGAGACCCCTTCTCCTCTAAGTGGAATGTTAGCAGCTTGAAGAATTGGAGTAATGATGCCTCCAATGGTAAGTGCTCCTCTTGAACCCTTGTTCTCAAGCTTGCCTACCCAACTTCTCAAATATATCATATGGTCTATCAGCACCATTGCAAGATCAGTCTCCACAGTGCTACCAAGGATGATGGTTCCATTCCTTGCTTGAAGAAGAACTCCATTGAGAGCCAAGTCAATCATCTTTAGCTCTCCCTCATTGATGTTTCCAGTTTCCTTCCTAGCAAAGAAGGTGTTGGCAAGAGCTTTGTGGTAGTACCTCAAGACTGGGCTCCTAATCCTTGAGCTCTTGAAATTGGAGGATGAGTAGAGCTTGTTATCCCCAATGGTTTCCCACACAGCATACAGTTCTTCTCTTGGAACCATCAAGCTCCTATTGCTCCCAACCTCAAAACCAAACACATCAGCCAGCTTCTTCATTGAGAGCTCATGCTTCTTCCCTTTGATTGTGAAAGAAATGTGACCAGCTCCTACTACAGCATCCTTCCTCACATATGTGTGCAGCTTGACAGTGGCTAGGAACTCACAGCTTTCCTCTCTATACCCCTCCATACAAAGCCCCATGAACTTGGTAAGGCTGCTCTTCTCAAAGAGACACTCCACATCTTCATCAATGGCAAGCTTCTCCATGGTCTCCTTATGTGGATATCTGGTTCCCAAGAACTCCATCCTCATGAAAGCATCATAAAGCTGCTTCTTTGACAATCCACAAGACTCAGCTTCTCCATCATCCATTAGTTCTTCTTCCTCACTCTCACTTTCACTCCCCTCTTGTTCAACCTCAACAGCTGGCCTCTTTCCTTTGGCCCTTGCTCTCCTCATAAACTCACTGAGTGTTGGCTCCCTTTCCTCCTCTGATTCAGTTCTTTCAGGATCTTTCTCAACAGCTGGGTTTCTGGAACTCGCACGCTGGCTCGGTCGGTCACTCGGACGGCCACTCGGTCGAGTGCATGCTCGAGTGGGACGTCGAGTAGACCTTCCAGCATCCTCTCTTGATTCTAAATCAACATCATGACGACCCTTAGAGATTGCAGCTGCTTGCTTGGATTTCTTAGTGATCTTGGAAGACATTTTTGAACAAAAACTGAGAGGAATAAACTCAAAGCTTAAAGTTAATAGGTTAGTGACCCAAAAACTAGAAAGAACTAAGCTTTGAGCAAAAGATGAACTTGGAGAGACTTTAAAGCTTGAATTTAGATATTTTGAGCAAATGAGAGAGTGTGAGAGGTATGATCTCGTGCTAGGAGTATATAAAGAAGCTAAGGGGACAAGGAGACAAGGGTGGAGCGTCCATACCATTCAAATTTGAAATGGGAATCTTTGACCTGCTTCTTGGCTACCACTCAACCCCACACTCGACCAGCACATGGTCGAGCTCCTTGACCAATTTGAAATTTCAAAATTTTTCTTCCTTTTCTCCCTCCACTCGATCGTTCTAGAAGCTTTGGAAACCAAATGGGCCTTAATCCTTACCCAGCTCGATCGTGTACCTCTCGTGGCCTGGTCGAGTGGGCTTGCGAACCTCCTTGCCCAAGTCCAAATCTCTTCTTACCCAACTACATTCTTAATAAAAAGCCTGTCCAACAAAAACATAAAAGAAAGCACATCAAAACTACTAACAAATTAAACCATATTTACAAAGGATACCTTAGGGACTTCCTCCCTAGTGAGCTTGTTTAAAGTCACTAAGCTTGACTTTGATTTCCTTCTTAGACTTGATCTAGATACCAAGGAGGTGATGAAATCCTCCCTGGAACCTCTTGGTCACTGTGAAGTTGATCCTTGATCACCTCACCCTTAGCACACAAACCATATTTCTTCTTGATTTTGAGCCTTGGTCTTGCTTTCCTCAAAGACCTCTTGTTCAGCTTTACTTGAAGATCCTCAACCATACTAGTCAACTCTTGAACTGACCTCTTAAGCTTTTCCACAGAATCCTCTTGAAGTGGGAGCTCAGCTTTTGGAGTTGCCTTATCACTTAACCCTTCTTGACCACCTTTGTCCTTGATAGTAAAAGGCTGGTCATCAATGGTGGGAAGGTTGGTTGGATTGTAGATATTGAACTTCATAACTACATCTTCAGCAATGTTCAAGGTCACAAGACCTTCCTTGACATCAATAACTGCTCCAACAGTAGCTAAGAATGGCCTCCCTAGTAAGATTGGATCTTCAGGCTCCTTGTCCATCTCTATCACCACAAAGTCAGTGTGGATCCTTGCTCTTCCTATCTTGATTGGGACATTCTCTAACCTCCCAACTACCTCTCTATTTGTCCCATCAGCTAGGCACACATGGAGTTTAGTAGATTTGAAGTCAGTTCTCCCAAGCTTTTGAGCTATGGAATATGGCATGACACTTGTTGAAGCTCCCAAATCACAAAGGCATTGATTGTAGTGGAGGTAACTGATTGTGCAAGGCAAGTAGAATGGCCCTGGATCCTTAAGCTTTATTGGAATGATCACTCCTCCGAGGTTCTCAAGATCCTTCTCATCTTGAGCTTCAGCCTTCTTCTTTGACAAATCAAGCAAAAAGTCTTTGTAGAGAGGATATGGATCATACTGTTCCAAGGCAGGTCCTCTCTCCTCTTCTTGGTAAGCAATGGTGATCTCTTGTATGGCCAACACTTCCTCAACAACAGATTCTTCAATCACAACCACTTCCTTCAAATCCTTCTCTTCCTCTTGTTGCTTAGCCATCATCTCCTTTCTCTCAAATATTTCCCTAAGCTCCTTAATCTTTTGTGCTTTGAAACGTCCTGGGAATGGAAGAGGAGGCTTGTAGGCAGGAGGAATGTACTTGGCAGGTTTGTCAGCCTCGGACTGTCCAGCTCGATCGACCACTCGAGCACGCACTCGATCGAGTGGCTGCTCGAGTCCATGGTCGAGCTCAGGTGCGAGCTCCAATTGCTTGTTACAAACATCACTTGGGGCTTCAGTAACTAATGAATTCCCCCAAACTTGAACTGCACTGTCCTCAGTGGCTGAGCACAGGCTCAAGTAGGAGGTCAAGTCGACTGGAAAATGATGGTTATAGAGATCCGGCTTCTGGCTCGAGCAGGTGCTCGATCACGACTCGGTCGAGTGGTGGTCGAGTGACTGGTCGAGTGGTACCTGAAATGGAACTTCAACCCAGAAACAGAAGATTCGAGTACAGCAACCTCACAAGCGTATAAAAGAACTTAATCTTAGACTAATATGGATCCTAAATGTCACAAAAACACACTCAAATGGGCAACGGCGCCAAATTGAAACAAGATTTATATTGTGGTGTGAATGATGATGTATGCAATGGTGAGATATGAATGGAATGATGGATGGGTGTTTCAATTCCCCTTATGCTATTGCAGTACAAGAGGTATCAATCCTAAATGAGTGTTTGTGAACAATTAAGATATGCATATGAATCTAAGTTAAGACAAATGTAAAGATTGTTTGTCACTAACAATCCTAGGAAGAAAATGTAAAATGCAGAAAATAAACTACAAGAGCTAACAACTAGATGCAGATGAAACTGAATGATTGAAACAGTGATAAAGCAAGAACAGAAACAGAGACTACTACTAATGAACTAATGCAAGATAATTAATGAACTGAAAACTAAATGTATGCAACTGGAATGAAACAGGAATGAAACAAGACAAACACAAATCATAGACACAGAGTTCTGGGGATGAACTCGAGCAGCACTCGACCGAGTGTAGGTCGAGTGGGTGGTCGAGCTAGACTAGATGCAGAAACAGAGCAATGCAATAAAAACAGAGTAATGCTAAATCCAATCAAACAACAAGCAAGCAACAGGATTAAGACTAAGATTTCAATAAACAAAGAAGGTCCTGAGGATGGATTCATGGGATGGACTAATCATTGTGGTTATCTAACTTGGTCAACAAATCTCAAGCAAAGTTTGAGCTAACCTCTAGACATATTAATCTAAGACAAGTTTCTCCCACTCTCATGGTCAAGAAACAATCAAACCTATGCAATTCTAGACTTGTTCTCACACAGTAAAGAATCTACACAAGCAGGCATTAAGCAATACATCTCAAACCAAACAAGACCTCTAATCTCTTAGCAAGCCTAATGGTAAGCTCTAGATCTAGCCTTATCTATGCTTCCTAAACATTGGTGTGATGCTAAGAAGCTTGAAATCAGACTCTACCCTCTCAGATATAGAATCAGCATTAAGATCATCTACCCTAGAAGAGATCTACAACAATCAAGCTTGACCAAGTCACACAAACCACAAGATCAATCCATCCTAACCCATCCTCAAGATCCTAAGGAAACTACTCACAACAATACATGATGATCAAAGTCAAAAACCCAGAAAATATTGAAACTTGCATTATTAGAAAGATTAAACAAAGATCTTTAATATTGATGAAAGGATGAAACTCAAATTCTCAATATCTTGAAAGTTATAGAACCAACAAAATATAAGAATCTAGTCTTCTTTTTTAAGGAAGTACAAGATCTTAAAAATAAAAATGCAAAAGGAATAAAACTAAAAAAAATAAAAACTAGGTTTAGGGAATATCTAAAAAGTTGCACACTTTGGTGGCTGCAGGTACAAGGCCTTATATAGGTGAGGAGGTGGAAGCCCTAAAAATAGAAAAAGTCAAAGTAGTCAACGGCTCGATCAACTCGACCAGTGCTCGGTCGAGTCCATGGTCGAGCTGGCTTCTCTCGTGCACACTCCACTCGGTCGAGTCCATCTACCCACTCGGTCGAGTCCATCTACCCACTCGGTCGAGTGCTTGGTCGAGTTGGACTCTGGACCTTGGTTCTTCAGCCTTAACTCTCTTGCTTTCCCTTCAAGATTGCTTCACTTCTCCTCAGGATTGTTTCCATGCTCCTTAAGCTCCAAAATCACCTGTTTATGCATGAAAAGATGCAAATGCAATGCAACTAAACTCTAATGCATGATTAGTCCTAAAGCTACACAATAATGATGAAAATGGCTAGCAAAAGATGCAAAAGATGTGAATAAACTAAGGGAAAACATGGTAAAATATATGAACATCACCAATCAACAGCTGTTGTACCATGGCTCTAAGGTCTTGTTCCTGGCCTTGGTTAGTCTGAAACCCTGGTGGGGGACACAACTGGGGCTGGAACACCTGTTGCTGTTGTTTGGGGACATAGTTTTGGTGCTGTTGAGGCTGTTGAGGAAGGTAGACTTGATCTTGTGGGTTGGCCACATTTGTGCTCCTATAGGACAGATTATTGTTCCTAAACCCTCCTTGGTTATAACCCTTGAAACCTCCTTGGTTTTGCATATAGTATAACTCAGCAAACTCATTCTCTCCCTCTTGAACTGGAGGCTCCTCTTCACTAACAAAGTGAATAGACTTTTGCTGACTTAGCAAGATCCTATCAAGCTTTTCATTCACCATTTTCAGATCCCTCTTGTACTTGTCTTCTTGATCAGTTGATGATGACCTTATGGTTCTGTCATAGTCCTCATTGTAGTTCCCATCAGACTGTGCAAGGTTCTCTACTAACTCCCAGCCTTCTTCCACATTCTTATTGAGGAAGTTTCCATTGGAGGCTGTATCAAGAAGCATTCTGAACTTGGGAAGCACTCCTCTATACAATGTGCTCAACGAAGACTCCACACTGAAACCATGATGAGGACATTGAGTTTGGTATCCCTTGAATCTCTCCCAAGCTTCACAAAAGCTTTCATTACTCCTTTGAGCAAATCCAGAGATCTCATTCCTTAGTCTTGCTGTCCTAGCATTGGAGAAAAACTTGGCCAAGAAAGCCTTCTTGCATGCATCCCAAGTAGTGATTGCACCAGTAGGGAGAGTCTTTTCCCATAAATGAGCCTTGTCCCCAAGTGAGAAAGGGAACAACCTCAGCTTGAAACCATCTTCACTTACTCCATTGATCTTGGTAAGACCACACATTCTGTCAAACTCATCAAGATGATCTAGTGGATCCTCCATAGGCAATCCATGGAATTTATTGGCCTGAATCATTGAGATCAATCCACTCTTGATCTCAAAGTTGTTGTTGGCAACAGTTGGTGGCACAATGCCAGCTCTTTGGTTGTGAGTGTTGGGTGCATCTCCAGCACCAATGTTCCTTGGTCTCTGAACCTGATCCTGTTGATCCATAGCTACTATAACCTCTTTTTGTTGCTGAACAACTCTCCTTTGCTTAGCTCCTAAACTCTTGGTCTTGTTGTTGATGTTGTCAATAGGCCTAAGAAGATTGTCCTTTCCTTTAGACCTTGTGTGCATTAACAGACACAAACGATTTTTGCTAGGCAAGCGACTGAGTACAGGCTCAAGTAGGAGGTCAAGTCGACTGGAGCTTGCAAATAGACTATCTAGAATCAATGTCCAAGTTACTAGTACTATGATGCAAGTTGAATGAGCTATACTTAAAGACTTTAGACAAGCATATCACAACCTTCACTGATTTGAGCCTTAGACATCCACATGCATTCAAATCAACCATTTCCTTTAAGAGTTTGGCTGGCTGCCGAGTCTTCTTTTCCAAGTCTAAATCTCTCCTTACCCAACTACATTCTCATTAAACAGCCTGCCCAACACAAACATAAAACAAAAATATCAAAACTACAAGGAAAATAAAGCATATGTACAATATGCCTATGGAGGTTGATTTGAATGCATGTGGATGTCTAAGGCTCAAATCAGTGAAGGTTGTGATATGCTTATCTAAAGTCTTTAAGTATAGCTCATTCAACTTGCATCATAGTAATAGTAACTTGGACATTGATTCTAGATAGTCTATTTGCAAGCTTTAGGAGCTGAGATCCCACTTTCAAACCTCACCTACCTTCTTTTGTCTTGATTATTTGCTTGAGGGCAAGCAAAGACTAAGTTTGGGGGTGTTGATGTTCATATATTTTACCTTGTTTTCCCTTAGTTTATTCACAACTTTTGCATCTTTTGCTATCCATTTAGGCCATTATTGTGTAGCTTTAGGACTAATCATGCATTAGAGTATAGTTGCGTTGCATTTGCATCTTTTCATGCATAAACAGGTGATTTTGGAGCTTAAGGAGCATGGAAGCAATCCTGAGGAGAAAACAAGAGAGTTAAGGCTGTAGAATCAAGGTCCGGAGTCCAACTCGACCGCACCACTCGACCACCACTCGACCGTGTGCTGAGAAGGACTCGACCGAGTGGAGAATGCACGAGAGAAGCCAGCTCGACCAGCCACTCGACCGAGCACTGGTCGAGTTGACCGAGCCGTTGACTGCTTTGACTTTTTGTATTTTTAGGGCTTCCACCTCATCTCCTATAAAAAGCCCTTGTACCTGCAGCCACCAAGGAGTCCAGCTTTTTAGAGAGTCTAAAACCTAGTTTTTACCTTTTTTTTAGATATTATTCCATTTGCACTTTTCTTTTATTTTAGATTTTGTACTTGTTTGAGAGAGAAAGACTAGATTCTTATATTTTGTTTGTTTCATAACTTTCAAAGTATTAAGATTTCGAGTTTTATTCCTTCATCAATATTGTAGATCTCTGTTTCATCTTTCCAATGATGCAAGTTTCATTATTTTCTGGGTTTTTGACATATTTCACCATGTGTTCTTGTGAGTAGTTTGTTTAGGACCTTGAGGATGGGTTAGGCTGGGTTGATCTTGTGGTTTGTTTGATTTGGTCAAGCTTGATTGTTGTAGATCTCTTCTAGGCTATATGATCTTAATGCTGATCCTATATCTGAGAAGGTAGGGTTTGATTTCAAGCATCTTAGCATCACACCAATGTCTAAGGAACATAGATAAGGCTAGATCTAGAGCTTACCCTTAGGCTTGCTAAGAGATTAGAAGTCTTGTTTGGTTTGAGATGTATTGCTTAATGCCTGCTTGTGTAGATTCTTTTCTTTGTGAGAACAAGTCTAGAAATGCATAGGTTTGATTGTTTCTTGCCATGAGAGTGGATTAAACATGTCTTAGAATAGTATGTCTAGAGATCAGCTCAATGTTTGCTTGAGATTTGTTGACCAAGTTAGATAACCACAATGATTAGCTCAGCCCATGAATCCCTCCTCAAGGCCTTCTTTGTTTATTGAAATCTTAGTCTAAATATCATTGCTTGCTTGTTGTTTGATAGTTTTAGCATTGCTCTGTTTTTCTTGTGTTGCTCTGTTTTCACGTTTAAGTCTAGCTCGACCACGTACTCGACCTACACTCGGTCGAGTGCTGCTCGAGTTCATCCCCAGAACTTGTGTTTTTGATTTGTGATTGTCTTGTTTCATTCCTGTTTCATTTCCATTGCATTCACGTAGTTTCCTATTCATTACTTGTCTTGCATTAGTTCATTAGCATAGTGTCTATCTCTGTTCTAGTTTCATTATAGCTTTAATTTGTCTGTTCTGTTTGCATTTAGTATCTTGTTCTAGTTGTTTTTACTTTCTGCATTTCTTATCTCATTTTAGTATTGTTAGTGACAAACAATCTTTACAATTGGCTTGACTTAGACTCATATGCACATCTTAATTGTTCACAATCTCTCAGATAGGATTGACACCTCTTATACTGCAACTGCATAAGGGGAATTGAAACACCCTGACTTCTATTCATTCCATACATCATCATTCCATACATCATTCATTCATACACCACAAAGAAAGTCAGTTTCACAAATGCATTGGACTGTCACACATTCTGACCCTAGAAATAGTAACAAATCTGTTTACTGCTTCGAATCAATGTTTTGTTGGTTTTAACCTGTTTCGGGACAAAATGGATATTAGTGGTGTCTAAGTTTTCTCGGTTTTAGCCTGTTTCGGGATAAAGCGGGTTTAAGTGTAGTCTAAACATTCCAAATTCATCTTGAACTCTTACAATTAGTCAAATGCATTTGATTTTCACACATTCTGATCATAGAAACAATAACAAAGCTGTTTACTGCTTCGAATCAATGTTTTCTCGGTTTTAGCATGTTTTCTCGGTTGATGCCGATTTTGGGACAAAATGGGTAAAAGTGGTGTCTAAACACTCCAAATTCATCCCAAACTCTTACAATTAGAAAAATGCATTGGACTATCACACATTCTGACCCTAGAAATAGTAACCACGCTGTTTACTGCTTTGACTCAATGTTTTCTTGGTTTTAGCCTGCTTCGGGATAAAACGGGTTTAAGTGTTGTCTAAACACTCCAAATTCATCCCGACTCTTACAATTAGTCAAATGCATTGGATTGTCACACATTCTGACCCTAGAAACAGTAACAATGCTGTTTACTGCTTTGAATCAAAATTTTCTCGGTTTTATCTTGTTTCGGGACTAAATGGGTATAAGTGGTTTCTAAACACTCAAAATTCATTCCGAACACTTACAATAAGTCAAATGCATTTGATTGTCACACATTCTGACCCTAGAAACAGTAACAAAGCTCTTTATTGCTTCGAATTAATGTTTTCTCGGTTTTAGCCTGGGTCGGGACAAAATGGGTAAAAGTGGAGTCTAAACACTCAAAATTCATTTCGAACTCTTAAAATTAGTCAAATGCATTGGACTGTCACACATTCTGACCCTAGAAATAGTAACAAAGCTGTTTGCTGCTTCGAATCAATGTTTTCTTGGTTTTAACCTGTTTCGGGATAAAATGGGTATAGTGGTGTCTAAGTTTTCTCGGTTTTAGCCTGTTTCGGGATAAAGCGGGTTTAAGTGTAGTCTAAACATTCCAAATTCATCTCGAACTCTTACAATTAGTCAAATGCATTGGTTTGTCACACATTATGACCCTAGAAACAGTAACAAAGCTGTTTAGTGCTTCGAATCAATTTTTTCTTGGTTTTAGCCTCTTTCAGGATAAACGGGTTTAACTATTGTCTAAAAAATCCAAATTCATCCTGAACTCTCACAATTAGTCAAATGCATTGGACTGTCACACATTATGAACCTAGAAACAGTAACAAAGCTGTCTACTGCTTCGAATCAATTTTTACTAGTTTTTAGCCTGTTTCGGGACAAAATGGGTATCAATGGTGTCTAAACACTCCAAATTCATTCCAAACTCTTACAATAAGTCAAATGCATTGGATTGTCACACATTCTGACCCTAGAAACAGTAACAAAGCTGTTTACTGCTTCGAATCAATGTTTTCTCAGTTGTAGCCTGTTTTGGGATAAAACTGGTTTAAGTGTTATCTAAACACTCCAAATTTATCCCAAACTCTTACAATTAGTCAGATGCATTGGTTTGTTACACATTCTGACCCTAGAAACAGTAACAAATCTGTTTACTGCTTCGAATCAATATTTTTTCGGTTTTAGGCTGTATCGGAACAAAATGGGTAAAAGTGGTGTCTAAACACTCCAAATTCATCATGAACTCTTACAATTAGACAAATGCAATGGACTGCACACATTCTGGCCCTAGAAATAGTAACAACGCTGTTAACTGCTTCGAATCAATGTTTTCTCGGTTTTAGCATGTTTCGGGACAAAATGGATATAAGTGGTATCTGAGCACTCCAAATTCATTCCAAACTCTTACAATAAGTCAAATGCATTTGATTGTCACATATTCTTACCCTAAAAACAGTAACAAAGATGTTTACTGCTTCGAATCAATGTTTTCTCGGTTTTAGCTTGTTTCGGGACAAAATGGGTATTATTGGTGTCTAAACACTCCAAATTCAACCAAAACTCTTATAAATAGTAAAATGCATTGGATTGTTATATATTTTGACCCTATAAAGAGTAACATAGCTGTTTACTCTCAGTTTTACCTTGTTTTCTCGGTTTTAGCCTGTTTCAGGATGAAATGGGTAAAAGTGCTGTCTAAACACTCCAAATTCATTCCGAACTCTTACAATTATAAAAATGCATTGGACTGTCACACATTCTGACCCTAGAAATAGTAACAAAGCTGTTTAATGCTTTGACTCAATGTTTTCTCGGTTTTAGCCTGTTTCGGGATAAAACGGGTTTAAGTGTTGTCTAAACACTCCAAATTCATCCCAAACTCTTACAATTAGTCAAATTCATTAGACTGTCACACATTATGAACATAGAAACAGTAACAAAGCTGTTTACTGCTTCGAATCAACGTATACTAGTTTTTAGCCTGTTTCGTGACAAAATGGGTATCAGTGGTGTCTAAACACTCCAAATTCATTCCAAACTCTTACAACAAGTCAAATGCATTCGATTGTCACACATTCCGACCCTAGAAACAGTAGCAAAGTTGTTTAGCCTGTTTCGGGACAAAATGGGTATAAGTGGTGTCTAAGCACTCCAAATTCATTCCAAACTCTTACAATAAGTCAAACGGATTTGATTGTCACACATTCTGACCCTAAAAACAGTAACAAAGCTGTTTACTACTTCGAATCAAATTTTCTCGGTTTTAGCCTGTTTCGAGACAAAATGGGTAAAAGTGGTGTCTAAACACTCCAAATTCATCCCAAACTCTTACAATTAGAAAAATGCATTGGACTGTCACACATTCTGACCCTAAAAAAAGTAACAAAGCTGTTTACTGCTTTGACTCAATGTTTTCTCGGTTTTAGCCTGTTTCGAGATAAAACGGGTTTAAGTGTTGTCTAGACACTCCAAATTCATCCCGAACTCTTACAATTATTCAAATGCATTGGACTGTCACACATTTTTAACCTAGAAACAGTAACAAAGCTGTTTAGTGCTTCGAATCAATGTTTTCTAGGTTTTACCCTCTTTCAGAAAAAAATGGGTATAAGTGGTGTCTAAACACTCCAAATTCAACCCGAACTATTAAAATTAGTCAAATGCATTGGCTTTTTATATATTTTGACCCTATAAAGAATATAATAACTGTTTACTGCTTCAGATCAATGTTTTCTCTCGGTTTTAGCCTGTTTTCTCGGTTTAAGCCTGTTTTAGTGTAAAACAAGTTTAAGTGTTGTCTAAACACTCCAAATTCAATCCAAACTGCTATAATTAGTCAAATACATTGAATTGTTACATATTTTGGCCCTATAAAGAGTAACATAGCTTTTTACTGCTTCAAATCAATGTTTCTCTCGGTTTTAGCATGTTTTCTCGGTTTTAACCTATTTTGGGATAAAATGCATTGTATTGTTACATATTTTAACCCTAGAAAGTGTAACACAGCTGTTTACTGATTCGAATCAAAGTTTTCTCTCTGTTTTAGCCTGTTTTCTTGGTTTAAACATGTTTTGGGATAAAACAGGTTTAATGGGTATAACTGGTGTCTAAACAATCTAAATTCACCCCAAAATTTTAAATATTTTTACCCTAAAAAGAGTAACATAGATGTCTACTGCTTCGAATCAATGTTTCTCTCGGTTTTAGCCTGTTTTCTCGGTTTATGCCGATTTTGGAATATACCGGGTTTAAGTGTTGTCTAAACACTCCAAATTCATCCCGAACTATTACAATTAGTCAAATGCATTGGTTTGTCACACATTCTGACACTAGAAACAGTAACAAAGCTGTTTCTGCTTTAAATCAATGTTTTCTCGGTTTTAGCCTGTTCCAGGATAAAATCGGTAAAAGTGGTGTCTAAACACTCCAAATTCAACCTGAACTCTTATAAATAGTCAAATGCATGGGATTGCTATATATTTTGACCCTAGGAAGAGTAACATAGCTGTTTACTGCTTCGAATCAATGTTTTCTTTCGGTTTTAGCCTGTTTTCTCGGTTTATGCCGATTTTGGGATATAACAGGTTTTAGTGTTGTCTAGACACTCCAAATTCATCCCAAACTCTTACAATTAGTCAAATGCATTGGTTTGTTACACATTCTGACCCTATAAACAGTAACAAAACTGTTTACTGCTTCGAATCAATGTTTTCTAGGTTTTACCCTGTTTCAGGACAAAATGGGTATAAGTGGTGTCTAAACACTCCAAATTCAACCCAAACTATTCAAACTAGTCAAATCAATGTTTCTCTCGGTTTTAGCATGTTTTCTCGGTTTTAACCTATTTTGGGATAAAATGCATTGTATTGTTACATATTTTAACCCTAGAAAGTGTAACACAGCTGTTTACTGAATCGAATCAAAGTTTTCTCTCTGTTTTAGCCTGTTTTCTTGGTTTAAACATGTTTTGGGATAAAACAGGTTTAATGGGTATAACTGGTGTCTAAACAATCTAAATTCACCCCAAACTTTTAAATATTTTGACCCTAAAAAGAGTAACATAGATGTTTACTGCTTCGAATCAATGTTTAAAACCGAGAAAACAGGCTAAAACTCTTACAATAAGTCAAATGCATTTGATTGACACACATTCTGACCATAGAAACAGTAACAAAGCTGTTTACTGCTTCGAATCAATGTCTTCTCGGTTTTAGCCTGTTTCGGGACAAAATGGGTAAAAGTGGTGTCTAAACACTCCAAATTCATCCTGAACTCTTAAAATTAGAAAAATGCATTGGACTGTCACACATTCTGACCCTAGAAATAGTAACAAAGCTGTTTACTGCTTCGAATCAATGTTTTCTTGGTTTTAGCTTGTTTCGGGACAAAATGGGTATAAGTGGTGTCTAAACACACCAAACTCAACCCGAACTCTTATAATTAGTTAAATGCATTGGATTGTTACATGTTTTGACCCTAGAAAGAGTAAAATAGCTGTTTACTGCTTCGAATCAATGTTTTCTCGGTTTTAGCCTGTTTCGGGACAAAATGAGTATAATTAGTGTCTAAACACTCCAAATTCAACCCAAACTCTTATAATTAGTCAAATGCATTGGATTGTTATATATTTTGACCCTAGAAAGATTAACATAGCTTTTTACTGCTTCGAATCAATGCTTTTTCTCGATTTATGCCAATTTTGGGATATAACAAGTTTAATTGTTGTCTAAACACTCCAAATTCATCCCAAACTCTCACAATTAGTCAAATGCATTGGTTTGTTACACATTCTGACCTTAGAAATAATAACAAACTTGTTTACTGCTTCGAATCAATGTTTTCTCGGTTTTATCCTGTTTCGGGACAAAATGGGCATTAGTGTTGTCTAAGCACTCCAAATTCATTCCGAACTCTTGCAATAAGTCAAATGCATTTGATTATCACACATTCTGACCCTAAAAATAGTAACAAAGCTGTTTACTGCTTCGAATCAATGTTTTCTCAGTTTTAGCCTGTTTCGGGACGAAATGGGTATAACAGGCGTTTAAACACTCCAAATTCAACCCAAACTCTTATAAATAGTAAAATGCGTTGGATTGTTATATATTTTGACCCTATTAAGAGTAACATAGCTGTTTACGCTCCGTTTTACATTATTTTCTCGGTTTTAGCCTGTTTCGAGACAAAATGGGTAAAAGTTGTGTCTAAACACTCCAAATTCATCCCAACTCTTACACTTAGTCAAATGCATTGGATTGTCACACATTATGACCCTAGAAACAGTAACAATGCTGTTTACTGCATCGAATCAATGTTTTCTCGGTTTTAGCATGTTTCGGGACAAAATGGGTATGAGTGTTGTCTAAGCACTCCAAATTCATTCCGAACTCTTACAATAAGTCAAATGCATTTGATTGTCACACATTCTGATCCTAAAAATAGTAACAAAGCTGTTTACTGCTTCGAATCAATGTTTTCTCGGTTTTAGCCTGTTTCGGGACAAAATGGGTGTAAGTAGTGTCTAAACATTCCAAATTCAACTCAAACTCTTATAAATAGTTAAATGCACTGGATTGTTATATATTTTGACCCTACAAAGAGTAACATAAATGTTTTCTGCTTAGAATCAATATTTTCTCTTGGATTTAGCCTAATTTCTTGGTTTATGCCGATTTTGGGATATAACGGGTTTAAAAGTTGTCTAAACATTCCAAATTCATCCCGAACTCTGACAATTAGTCAAATGCATTGGTTTGTCACACATGCTGACCCTAGAAATAGTAACAAAGCTGTTTACTGCTTCGAATCTATGTTCTCTCGGTAGTAGCCTATTTCAAGATAAAATCGGTATAAGTGGTGTCTAAACACACCAAATTCAACCCGAACTCTTATAATTAGTCAAATGCATTGGATTGTTACATATTTTGACCCAAGAAAGAGTAACATAGCTTTTTACTGCTTCGAATCAATGTTTTCTCGGTTTTAGCCTGTTTCGGGACAAAATGAGTATAATTGGTGTCTAAACACTCCAAATTCAACCCAAACTCTAATAATTAGTCAAATGCATTGAATTGTTATATATTTTGACCCTAGAAAGAGTAACATAGCTTTTTACTGCTTCGAATCAATGTTTTTTCTCGGTTTATGCCGATTTTGGGATATAACAGGTTTAAGTGCTGTCTAAACACTCCAAATTCATCCCAAACTGTCACAATTAGTCAAATGCATTGGTTTGTTACACATTCTGACCCTAGAAACAGTAACAACCCTGTTTACTACTTCGAATCAATGTTTTCTCGGTTTTATCCTTTTTCGGGACAAAACGGGTTTAAGTGTTTTGTAAACACTCCAAATTCATCCCAACTCTTACACTTAGTCAAAGGCATTGGATTGTCACACATTATTACCCTAGAAACAGTAACAATGCTGTTTACTGCTTCGAATCAATGTTTTCTCGGTTTTAACTTGTTTCGGGTTAAAATGGGTAAGAGTGGTGTCTAAAAACTCAAAATTCATTCCGAACTCTTACAAAAAGTCAAATGCATTTGATTGTCACACATTCTGACCATAGAAATAGTAACAAAGCTGTTTACTGCTTCAAATCAATTTTTTCACGGTTTTATCCTGTTTCGGGACAAAATGGGTAAAAGTGGTGTCTAAACACTCCAAATTCATCCCGAACTCTTACAATCAGAAAAATGCATTGGACTGTCACACATTCTGACCCTAGAAATAGTAAGAAAGCTGTTTACTGCTTCGAATCAATGTTTTCTCGGTTTTAGGTTGTTTCGGGACATAATGGGTATAACTGGTGTCTAAACACTCTAAATTCAACCCAAGCTCTTATAAATAGTAAAATGCATTGGATTGTTATATTTTTTCACCCTACAAAGAGTAACATAGATGTTTACTGCTTCGAATCAATGTTTTCTCTCGTTTTTAGCATGTTTTCTTTGTTTAAGCCTGTTTTGGGATAAAACAGGTTTAAGTGTTCTCTAAAAACTCCAAATTCAACCCAAACTGTTATAATTAGTCAAATGCATTGTATTGTTACATATTTTGACCCTAGAAAGAGTAACATAGCTTTTTACTGCTTCAAATCAATGTTTCTCTCGGTTTTAGCTTGTTTTCTCGGTTTTAGCCTGTTTCGGGACAAAAATGGGTAAAAGTGGTGTCTAACACTCCAAATTCATCCCGAACTCTTACAATTATACAAATGCATTGGACTGTCACACATTCTGACCCTAGAAATAGTATAAAAGCTGTTTACTGCTTCGAATTAATGTTTTCTCGGTTTTAGCATGTTCCGGGACAAAATGGGTGTAAGTAGTGTCTAAACATTCCAAATTCAACTCAAACTCTTAAAATAGTAAAATGCATTAGTTTTTTATAGATTTTGACCCTAGAAAGAGTAACATAAATGTTTTCTGCTTCGAATCAATATTTTCTCTTGGATTTAGCCGAATTTCTTGGTTTATGCCGATTTTGGGATATAACGGGTTTAAAAGTTGTCTAAACACTCCAAATTCATCCTGAACTCTTACAATTAGTCAAATGCATTGGTTTGTCACACATTCTGACCCTAAAAATAGTAACAAAGCTGTTTACTGCTTCGAATCAATGTTTTCTCGGTTTTAGCCTATTTCAAGACAAAATGGATATAAGTGGTGTCTAAACACACCAAATTCAACCCGAACTCTTATAATTAGTCAAATGCATTGGATTGTTACATATTTTGACCCAAGAAAGAGTAACATAGCTGTTTACTGCTTCGAATCAATGTTTTCTCGGTTTTAGCCTGTTTCGGGATAAAATGAGTATAATTGGTGTCTAAACACTCCAAATTCAACCTAAACTCTTATAAATAGTCAAGTGCATGGGATTGCTATATATTTTGACCCTAGAAAGAGTAACATAGCGGTTTACTGCTTCGAATCAATGTTTTCTCTCGGTTTTAGCCTGTTTTCTCGGTTTATGCCGATTTTGGGATATAACAGGTTTAAGTGTTGTCTAAACACTTCAAATTCATCCCAAACTCTTACAATTCGTCAAATGAATTGGTTTGTTACACATTCTGACCCTATAAACAGTTACAAAGCTGTTTACTGCTTCGAATCAATGTTTTCTAGGTTTTACCCTGTTTCGGGACAAAATGGGTATAAGTGGTGTCTAAACACTCCAAATTCAACCCGAACTATTAAAATTAGTCAATGCATTGGATTTTATATATTTTGACCCTATAAAGAGTATCATAACTGTTTACTGCTTCGAATCAATGTTTTCTCTCGATCTTAGCCTGTTTTCTTGGTTTAAGCCTGTTTTGGGATAAAAAAGGTTTAATGTTGTCTAAACACTCCAAATTCAACCCAAACTCTTACAATTAGTAAAATGCATTGGTTTGTCACTCATTCTGACACTAAAAACAGTAACAAAGCTGTTTACTGCTTTGAATCAATGTTTTCTCGGTTTTAGCCTGTTCCGGGATAAAATCAGTATAAGTGGTGTCTAAACACTCCAAATTCAACCGAACTCTTATAAATAATCAAATGCATTGGATTGCTATATATTTTGACCCTAGAAAGAGTAACATAGCTGTTTACTGCTTCGAATCAATGTTTTCTCTCGGTTTTAGCCTGTTTTCTCGTTTTATGCCGATTTTGGGGTATAACAGGTTTTAGTGTTGTCTAAACACTCCAAATTCATCCCAAACTCTTACAGTTAGTCAAATGCATTGGTTTGTTAACACATTCTGACCCTAGAAACAGTAACAAATCTGTTTACTGCTTCGAATCAATGTTTTCTCGTTTTTAGCCTTTTCGTGATAAAGCGGGTTTAAGTGTTGTCTGAACACTCCAAATTCATCCCAACTCTTACAATTAGTCAAATGCATTGGAGGGATCACGCCGCAGACCCTCAAACCAGAGAGCGAGAGCTTATGTGAGAGAACTGAGCGACTCAAACATTTTCCTTTTCGTTTTGCATTTTTATTTCATAGTTTTTATAGTTTTCTTAGATTTCTATCTTGTACTCTTTCTACTCTACTCTATCTTTTAATACCATGCAAGTTTCATTCATTTTCGTTATTTTGTTCCTTGTTATCATGTCCGAGTAGTGTAGTAAAGTTTCTAGGGATGGGATAGATGATTTTGTGTTCTTGATCGGTTAGGATGCCTTAGTTTGATTGTAAATGATTGATAGATTTCCTTCAAGGTTGGTGTTCTTAATGATGTCAACAGACCGAGAGGTTGAGATTAGATCTAGGGCATTTCAGCGACCGAGAGGTGTAGATGAGATGCGTGAATTAGCCAATGCTAGAGGTTTACTTGACTCTGAGTAAGGGATTAGATGAGTTTGAGTTTACTGACAATAATGAATCGTTCTTAATGGCTGCTTGTTAATATTGCTAGTGCGAGAGTGTGGTAAGTGATCGAGGTTGATTGTTGCTAGTGCGAGAGTGTGGTGACAAGGTTTTAGAGATTCATTGTCTAGGAAATAATTACTTGAGGCATGTAAGGCATCTGTACTGGTCTAGAACATTTTCTTTACTTACTCGACCACTTACCCGATCAGGTACTTGATAACCTGCATCGAGTAATACCTTGAGCTGTTCATATCTCATTTGCTTACTCGATCCTGTACTCGACTGCTTGCATCGACTGCTTTGGTCGTGTGGTTTCTTTGTTTATATTCCTTTCTTTTATTTATTTTAGGACTGTTAGAACAAAAACGCTATCTGCTTTGCTTGACTTGTATTGTCCTGATCATATCCTTCCTGCTAGAAATAAACAACCATTTGGATTTGTAACCCTTTGTACTACAACTTCATAGGGAATTGATACCATGGGTGAAAACTCAACTATCAATTTGGCGTCGTTGCCATTTGGTTGATTTCATTTTGCTACGTTTAGGATTTCAGCACCTATTAGATCAAGTTCTTTTGTTTATATTTGGTTCGGATACTGACTTGTTTGCTTTCGCATCGTTTGTTTTGAATCTCAGGTACAACTCGAGCACCCACCCGACCCGTCACTCGATCACCTGGATCGAGTTGATCCTCGTGTACACACTCGGACAACTACCTGTGCATGCAAACATGATCCAGAGGTAGCCAGAACCTGAGTCCTTTCATCGACAACATCGACAGACCTAGGCTCCTCAGATAACAACAAGTTCAACCAAAACTATCAATCATTGAGGAGACGATGAATAATCAGAACGGTCCACCAGCTCCTCAAGCAAGGAACAATATAGGTGCAGGAGATGCTCCAACTACTCACACTCAAAGGAATGGCATTGTACCACCAGCTGTGCAGAACAACAATTTTGAGATCAAGAGTAGTCTTATCCAGATGATACAGAGTAATAAGTTTCATGGATTGCCAATGGAGGACCCATTGGATCATCTGGATGAATTTGATAGGCTTTGTAGCCTCACTAAGATCAATGGAATCAGCGAAGATGGATTCAAGCTCAGGCTTTTTCCATTGTCTTTGGGAGACAAAGCACACATCTGGGAGAAATCGCTCCCTAAGGAGTCCATCACCACTTGGGAAGCGTGCAAGAAGGCATTCCTGGCCAAATTCTTCTCCAACTCCAGAACCGCAAGGCTGAGAAATGTCATTTCCGGCTTTGTTCAGAAGAAAAATGAAACGTTGAGTGAAGCTTGGGAACGTTTCAAGGGATACACTACCCGATGTCCACATCATGGCTTCAGCAATGCTTCATTGCTGAGCACACTTTACTGAGGAGTGGTCCCAAAGATACGGATGTTGCTGGACACCACAAGCCATGGTAACTTCCTCAACACGGATGTCGATGAAGGTTGGGACCTAGTGGAGAACTTGCTCAGTCTGATGGCAACTACAATGAGGAATATGATCGCTCTGTGCGATCTATAGGAGAGGAAGATACCAAGTACAAGAGGGACATGAAAGCCCTTGAAAGTTGTATCTTTCTTGTGTGTGTGTGTGATGGAATGTGAATGAATGATATGGTGATGAACAATGGTGAAAGCAAGGTGTTTCAATTCCCCTTATGTTGTAGTAGTACAAGAGGTGTCAATCCAATCTGAGAGTTCGCAAGCAATCAGGATGTGCATAAATGTCTAAGTCAAGCCAAATGTAAAGGATGTTTGTCACTAACAATCCTATTGATGAAATGTAAAATGCAGAAAGTAAAAACTACTAAGATAGATGCTAAATGTAAAGAGAACAGACTAATCAAAGCTATGATGAACCAAGAACAGAAATAGAACTATGATAATGCAAGTAATGAACTAATGCAAGACAAGTAATGAACATGACACTAAGTGAATGCAGCAGAAATGCAACTAAAATGAAACATGAAACAAGACAGGACAACTACAAAGCATAAACAAGAATTCTGGGGATGAACTCGAGCAAGCACACGATCGAGTGTAGATCGAGTGCAGGGTGGATCTAGAAAAATCCGGAAAACAGAGCAATGCAAGAAAAACAGAGCAATACAAAAGCAAATCAAACAACGATCAAACAACAGGATTTAAGCTAGGAAATCAATAAACAAGGAAGGTCTTGAGGAGGGATTCATGGGTTGGACTAATGATTGAGGTCATCTAACTTGGCCAACAAATCTCAAACAACTTGAGCTAATCTCTAGACAATAATTTCTAAGAACATGTTTAATCTACTCTCATGGCAAAAAACAATCAAACTCATATATTTCTAGACTTGTTCTCACAAAGTAAAGAACCTATACAAGCAAGCATTAAGCAATATGTCAAAAATCAAACAAGACTTCTAATCTCTTAGCAAGCCTAATGATAGTCTCTAGATCTAGCCTTATCTATGCTCCTTAGACATTAGTGTGATGGTAAGATGCTTGAGATTAGATCCTACCCTCTCGGTTATAGGACCAGCATTAAGAACATCTAGCCTAGAAGAGATCTACAACAATCAAGCTTGACCAAATCAAACAAACCTTAAACACAACCCAGCCTAACCCATCCTCAAGATCCTAAGCAACTACTCACAAGAACACATGATGAACAACAAAGTAATAAACCCAGAAAATACCGAAACTTGCATCAATAGAAGGATAAAGGAAAGATCTACAATATTGAAGAAGGAATCAAACACGAATTCTTAATATCTTGAAAGTTATGGAACCAACAAAATCCAAGAAACTTATGTTTTTCTCCTTCAAGGAGGTACAAGATCTAAAAATAAAAGTGCAAAAGGAATAATTCCCAAAAGGGTAAAAACTAGGTTTTTGATTATCTAAAAAGCTGGACTCCTGGTGGCTGCAGGGTACAAGGCCTTTAAATAGAAAAAGTAGTGGAAGCCCTAAAAATTCTAAAAGACAAAACAGCCAGACGGCTCGGCCAACCGGTCGAGTTGGGTTTTCTCGTGCTCCTTCCACTCGGTCGAGTCACTCTCAGCACACGGTCGAATGTCTGGTCGAGTGGGCAGTCGAGTTGGACTCCGGACCTTGGTACTCTAGCCTTAACTCCTTTGTTTTCTCCTCATGATTGCTTCACTTCTCCTCAGCATTGCTTCCATGCTCCTTAGGCTCCAAAATCACCTGTTTATGCAAGAAAAGATGCAAATGCAATGCAACTACACTCTAATGCAAGAACAATTCTACAACTATGCAATAATGGTCAAAAAGGGTAGCAAAGGATGCAAAAGATGTGAATATATTAAGGGAAAACAGGGTAAAATATGTGAATATCAACACCCCCAAACTTAGTCTTTGCTTGCCCTCAAGCAAATAAACAAGACATAAGAAGGTAGGTGAGGGTTGAAAGTGGGATCTGATGTTCATATATTTTACCTTGTTTTCCCTTAGTTTATTCACAACTTTTGCATCTTTTGCTATCCATTTAGGCCATTATTGTGTAGCTTTAGGACTAATCATGCATTAGAGTATAGTTGCATTGCATTTGAATCTTTTCATGCATAAACAGGTGATTTTGGAGCTTAAGGAGCATGGAAGCAATGCTGAGGAGAAGTGAAGCAATCCTGAGGAGAAAACAAGAGAGTTAAGGCTGTAGAATCAAGGTCCAGAGTCCAACTCGACCGCACCACTCGACCACCACTCGACCGTGTGCTGAGAAGGACTCGACCGAGTGGAGAATGCACGAGAGAAGCCAGCTCGACCAGCCACTCGACCGAGCACTGGTCGAGTTGACCGAGCCGTTGACTGCTTTGACTTTTTGTATTTTTAGGGCTTCCACCTCATCTCCTATAAAAAGCCCTTGTACCTGCAGCCACCACCTCATCATCTTTCCAATGATGCAAGTTTCATTATTTTCTGGGTTTTTGACATATTTCACCATGTGTTCTTGTGAGTAGTTTGTTTAGGACCTTGAGGATGGGTTAGGCTGGGTTGATCTTGTGGTTTGTTTGATTTGGTCAAGCTTGATTGTTGTAGATCTCTTCTAGGCTAGATGATCTTAATGCTGATCCTATATCTGAGAAGGTAGGGTTTGATTTCAAGCATCTTAGCATCACACCAATGTCTAAGGAGCATAGATAAGGCTAGATCTAGAGCTTACCATTAGGCTTGCTAAGAGATTAGAAGTCTTGTTTGGTTTGAGATGTATTGCTTAATGCATGCTTGTGTAGATTCTTTTCTTTGTGAGAACAAGTCTAGAAATGCATAGGTTTGATTGTTTCTTGCCATGAGAATGGATTAAACATGTTTTAGAATAGTATGTCTAGAGATCAGCTCAATGTTTGCTTGAGATTTGTTGACCAAGTTAGATAACCACAATGATTAGCTCAGCCCATGAATCCCTCCTCAAGGCCTTCTTTGTTTATTGAAATTTTAGTCTAAATATCATTGCTTGCTTGTTGTTTGATAGTTTTAGCATTGCTCTGTTTTTCTTGTGTTGCTCTGTTTTCACGTTTAAGTCTAGCTCGACCACGTACTCGACCTACACTCGGTCGAGTGCTGCTCGAGTTCATCCCCAGAACTTGTGTTTTTGATTTGTGATTGTCTTGTTTCATTCCTGTTTCATTCCTGTTTCATTTCCATTGCATTCACGTAGTTTCCTATTCATTACTTGTCTTGCATTAGTTCATTAGCATAGTGTCTATCTTTGTTCTAGTTTCATTATAGCTTTAATTTGTCTGTTCTGTTTGCATTTAGTATCTTGTTCTAGTTGTTTTTACTTTCTGCATTTCTTATCTCATTTTAGGATTGTTAGTGACAAACAATCTTTACAATTGGCTTGACTTAGACTCATATGCACATCTTAATTGTTCACAATCACTCAGATAGGATTGACACCTCTTATACTGCAACTGCATAATGGGAATTGAAACACCCTGACTTCTATTCATTCCATACATCATCATTCCATACATCATTCATTCATACACCACAAAGAAAGTCAGTTTCAATTTGGCGTCGTTGCCCATTTGAGTGTGTTTTGTGACATTTAGGATCATTATTAGTCTAAGATTAAGTTCGTTTTAAACACTTGTGAAGTTACTGAACTGGAATCTTCCTTTGCTTGGCTGTTTTGTGTATCAGGTACCCACTCGACCACCACTCGACCGAGCTGTGATCGAGCACTTGATCGAGCCAGAAGCCGGACCTAAATAGCCATTACTTCGCAGTCGACTCGACCACCCACTCGAGCCTGCGCTCGACCGTGTACCTGTTCGAGTCTGTAGTAGAGTTTGTTGATGCACACAAGGTCAAAAGGCAAAGATAGTCTTCAACAGCCTATTGACAACATCCACAGGCTACAAAAGGGTTTGAGACATAAGCAAGGAAGAGTAGTTCAACAACAACAAGGTCAAGACATCATGGAGCAACAAGCTATCCATGAGCAAAGACCAAGGCACATTGGTGCAGGAGATGCACCCAATACCCACAACCAAAGGGCTGGAATTGTGCCACCTTCATTAGCAAACAATAACTTTGAGATCAAGAGTGGATTAATCTCAATGATACAAGCAAACAAGTTTCATGGGTTGCCAATGGAGGATCCACTAGATCACCTTGATGAATTTGACAGAATATGTGGCCTCACAAAGATCAATGGAGTGAGTGAAGATGGATTCAAATTAAGGCTCTTCCCATTTTCTCTTGGAGACAAAGCTCACCTTTGGGAGA
Organism: Camelina sativa; assembly: GCF_030686135.1. Taxonomy (NCBI): domain Eukaryota; kingdom Viridiplantae; phylum Streptophyta; class Magnoliopsida; order Brassicales; family Brassicaceae; genus Camelina; species Camelina sativa. The sequence continues at coordinate 18,489,026 of NC_141880.1, read as the reverse complement.
AGACTCTACCTACTGGAGCTATCACCACATGGGATGCATGCAAGAAAGCTTTTCTGGCCAAGTTCTTCTCCAATGCAAGGACTGCTAGGCTGATGAATGAGATTTCTGGGTTTGCTCAAAGGAATAATGAGAGCTTTTGTGAAGCTTGGGAGAGGTTTAAAGGATTCCAAACTCAGTGTCCTCACCATGGCTTCAGCAATGAGTCACTTCTAAGCACCTTGTATAGAGGAGTGCTTCCCAAGATAAGAATGCTTCTTGACACAGCCTCTAATGGCAATTTCCTCAACAAGAATGTGGAAGAAGGATGGGAATTAGTTGAGAATCTTGCTCAATCTGATGGCAATTATAATGAGGACTATGATAGGACAATAAGGAGCTCCTCAACTGATCAAGAGGACAAGTATAAGAAGGATTTGAAGATGGTCAATGAGAAGCTTGACAAGATCCTCCTCAGCGAATCCAAGTCCATTCACTTCATTGGTGAAGAGGAAGCTCCAGTTCAAGAGGGGGAGCCTGACTTTGCTGAGTTGTGCTACATGCAAAACCAGGGAGGATTCAAAGGCTACAACCAAGGAGGTTTCAAGAACAACAATCTCTCTTATAGGAGCACCAATGTGGCCAACCCTCAAGACCAAGTCTATCCACCTCAACAACATCAACAGCAACAAAACTACATCCCCAAGCAACAACACCAAGTGTTCCAGCCCCAATTGTGTCCCCCACCAGGGTTTCAGACTAACCAGGGCCAGGAACAAGACTTAAGAGCAATGATGCAACAGTTGTTGATTGGGCAAACACAAGGCAAGATTGAGGAAGCCAAGCAGTTTGCTGAGTTGAATCAAAGGCTCACATCACAGTACAATGATCTGAACATGAAGTTTGAAGGTCTCAACTCCAGAATGAAGTATATGGAGAGTAACATTGCCTCTACTTCAGCTCCTAACCCAACCAACTCCCTGGAAAAGCTGTTCAAAATCCAAGGGAGTTCACTGCAAAAGCCATTCATATCTCTGATGAGGAAGTCACTGAGGACAGTGAAGTCTAAGTTTGGGGGAATTCATTAGTTACTGAAGCTCCAAGTGACGTTTGTGCAAAGCAACTGGAGTCCGTTATTGCACTCGACCAAGTACTCGAACAGCCACTCGATCGAGTGCATGCTCGAGTGGTCGATCGAGTTGCAGACTCAGAAGCTGTCAAGCCTGCTAAGTACACTCTTCCTGCTTACAAGCCACCTCTTCCATTCCCAGGACGTTTCAAAGCACAAAAGATTAAGGAGCTTAGGGAAATCATTGAGAGAAAGGAGATGATGGCTAAGCAACAAGAAGAAGAGAGGGTTTTAAAGGCAAAAGCTGTGGTTGAGGAAGTGTTGGCCATACAAGAGATCACCATTGCTTACCAAGAAGAAGAGAGAGGACCTGCCTTGGAACAGTATGATCCATATCCTCTCTACAAAGACTTTTTGCTTGATTTGTCAAAGAAGAAGGCTGAAGCTCAAGATGAGAAGGATCTTGAGGACCTTGGAGGAGTTATCATTCCAATCAAGCTTAAGGATCCAGGTCCATTCTATCTGCCTTGCACACTTAGCTATCTTCACTACAACCAATGCCTTTGTGATTTGGGAGCTTCAACAAGTGTGATGCCATACTCCATAGCACAAAAGCTTGGGAGAACTGATTTCAAGTCCACCAACCTTCATATATGTTTAGCTGATGGGTCAAACAAGGAGATAGTTGGAAGGTTGGAGAATGTCCCAGTCAAGATAGGGAAGGCAAGGGTTCACACTGATTTTGTGGTGTTGGAGATGGACAAGGAACCTGAAGATCCAATCATTCTTGGAAGGCCATTCCTAGCCACAGTTGGAGCAATTATTGATGTCAAAGAGGGTCTTGTGACCTTGAACATTGCTGAAGATATAGCCATGAAGTTTAACATCTATAACCCAACCAACCTTCCTACCATTGATGATCAACCTTTTACTATCAAGGACAAAGGAGGTCAAGAAGGTTCAAGTGGTGAAGCAACTCCAAAGGCTAAGCTCTCCTTTCAAGATGATTCTGTGGAAAAGCTTAAGAGGTCAGTTCAAGAGTTGACTAGTATGGTTGAGGATCTTCAAGTTAAGCTGAACAAGAGGTCCTTAAGGAAGGCAAGACCAAGGCTCAAAATCAAGAAGAAACATGGTTTGTGTGTTAAGGGTGAGGTGATCAAGGATCAACTTCACAGTGATCAAGAGGTTCCAGGGAGGATTTCATCACCTCCTTGGTATCTAAACCAAGTCTAAAAAGGACACCAAAGTCAAGCTTAGTGACTTTAAACAAGCTCACTAGGGAGGAAGTCCCTAAGGTATCCTTTGTAAATATGGTTTATTTTCCTTGTAGTTTTGATGTGTTTTCTTTTTTTGTTTGTGTTGGACAGGCCTTTAGGTGAGAATGTAGTTGGGTAAGGAGGGAATTAGACTTGGAGAAGGAGACTCGCAAGCCCACTCGACCTACCCACGAGAGGTACTCGACCGAGCTGGAAAGGAATTGAGGCCCATTTGATCTTCAAATCGCTAGAACGATCAAGTGGAGGGAAGAACAAGAAGAAAAATTTTGAAATTTCAAAGTTTGGTCAAGGTGCTCGACCATGTACAGTCGAGTGTGGGGTCGAGTGGCAGCAAAAAGCAGGTCAAAGATTCCCATTTCAAATTTGAATGGTATGGACGCTCCACCCTTGTCTCTTTGTCCCCTTAGCTTCTTTATATAGACCTTGCACGAAATTATACCTCTCACATTCTCTCATTTGCTCAAAACCATTGAATTCAAGTTTTAAAGTCTCTCTCATAGCTTATCTTTTGCTCAAGCTTAGTTCTTTCAAGTTTTTGGTTCACTAACCCATTAACTTTGAGCTTTGAGTCTATTCCCTTCAGTTCTATTTGAAAAATGTCTTCAAGAATCACTAGGAGGTCTCAACAAACCGCTGCAACCTCCATGGAACGTCATGATGCTAGCCTTGAATCAAGAGGAGAAGCTGGAAGGGCCACTCGACGCCCCACTCGATCACGCACTCGACCGAGTGGTGGTTCGAGCAGCCGGTCGAGCCAGATGCCGTGTCCAAGGAGAGAGAGAGTTGAGGAAGATCCTGAGAGGACTGAAAGTGAGGAGGAAAGGGAGTCAACTCTCAATGAGTTCATGAGGAGACACAAGGCCAAAGGGAAGAGGCCAGCAGTTGAGGTTGAACAAGAGGAGAGTGAGAATGAGAGTGAGGAAGAAAGTGAAAAAGAAGAGATAGAGGATGATGGAGAAGCTGAGTCCTGTGGTTGTCAAAGAGGCAACTCTATGATGCTTTCATGAGAATGGAGTTCTTAGGGACTAGATATCCACACAAGGAAACCATGGAGAAGCTAGCCATTGGTGAAGATGTGGAGTATCTCTTTGAGAAGAGCAACCTAACTAAGTTTATGGGGCTTTGCATGGAGGGATACAAAGAAGAGAGTTGTGAGTTTCTAGCCACAGTCAAGCTGCATACATATGCAAGGAAGGATGCTGAGTTTGGAGGTCACATTGCTTTCACAATCAAAGGGAAAAGGTATGAACTTTCAATGAAGAAGATAGCCAATGTGTTTGTTTTTGAGGTTGGGAGCAATAGGAGTTTGATGATTCCAAGAGAAGAGCTCTATGCTGTGTGGGAAACCATTGGGGACAACAAATACTACTCATCCTCCAATTCCAAGAGTTCAAGGATAAGGAGCCCAGTCCTAAGGTACTTCCACAAAGCTCTTGCCAACACCTTCTTTTCTAGGAAGGAAACTGGGAATATTAATAAGGGGGAGCTAAAGATGATTGATTTGGCTCTCAATGGAGTCATCTTCCAAGCAAGAAATGGCACCATCATTCTTGGGAGCACTGTGAAGACTGACCTAGCAATGGTGCTCATTGACCACATGATTTACTTGAGAAGTTGGGTAGGCAAGTTGAAGAACAAAGGATCAAGAGGAGCACTAACCATTGGAGGCATCATTACTCCAATCCTACAAGCTGCTAAGGTTCCACTTAGAGGAGAAAGGGTTTCACCAAGATGGATTGACTCTATCTACCTCACCTCTACTCTCATCCTAGCCAAGGAGATGCATCAAGGGAATCACATTTTCAACTTTGAACTTCCAACACTTGGGAAAAAGCAACTGATTTTGCCTAACCAAGAGCTCACCACCATTCAAGAAGGAGCCAACATTGAATTTTGGCCAGCTGAGGAGCATTTGTTTGATGGGATAGTTCAACTTAGAGTTGATGAAGCTGGAGATGTGCAAATGGCTGATGCGGAGGAGCAATTTTACTTTGAGGATTATGAGCTCAACCCAAGAGATAGTAGAGGAGTGAGGGAGGCTACCAAGAGATTAACCCTTCTGCAAAAATGGAACAAATGGCATGGGAAGAGGTTTGATAAGCTGAAGAAGAAGGTGACCAACATGGCTAAGTCCATCAAGGGCTTAAAGAAGGAGATTGCTGAGTTGAAGAGTGGGAATTCTTCACCTACACCATCAAGCCCTTTGAGGAGGAGTAGCTCAACTAGAGCACTTTCTAGAGTTGCGAACCCTGTGGAACCAGCTAGGGCCTCAATGTATGAGCCAAATCAGAGGAAGAGGAGCTCAAGTACCCGAGAACAACCATTTTCAAGGTACTCGACCGGGTCACTCGAGCACCCACTCGACCGAGCACCTCCAATGCACTCGGCCGAGCAATGTGTTAGTTTCCTTTTCATTACTTGTCTTGCATTAGTTCATTAGCATAGTGTCTATCTCTGTTCTAGTTTCATTATAGCTTTAATTTGTCTGTTCTGTTTGCATTTAGTATCTTGTTCTAGTTGTTTTTACTTTCTGCATTTCTTATCTCATTTTAGGATTGTTAGTGACAAACAATCTTTACAATTGGCTTGACTTAGACTCATATGCACATCTTAATTGTTCACAATCTCTCAGATAGGATTGACACCTCTTATACTGCAACTGCATAAGGGGAATTGAAACACCCTGACTTCTATTCATTCCATACATCATCATTCCATACATCATTCATTCATATACCACAAAGAAAGTCAGTTTCACAAATGCATTGGACTGTCACACATTCTGACCCTAGAAATAGTAACAAATCTGTTTACTACTTCGAATCAATGTTTTGTTGGTTTTAACCTGTTTCGGGACAAAATGGGTATTAGTGGTGTCTAAGTTTTCTCGGTTTTAGCCTGTTTCGGGATAAAGCGGGTTTAAGTGTAGTCTAAACATTCCAAATTCATCTTGAACTCTTACAATTAGTCAAATGCATTTAATTTTCACACATTCTGATCATAGAAACAATAACAAAGCTGTTTACTGCTTCGAATCAATGTTTTCTCGGTTTTAGCATGTTTTCTCGGTTTATGCCGATTTTGGGACAAAATGGGTAAAAGTGGTGTCTAAACACTCCAAATTCATCCCAAACTCTTACAATTAGAAAAATGCATTGGGCTGTCACACATTCTGACCCTAGAAATAGTAACCACGCTGTTTACTGCTTTGACTCAATGTTTTCTTGGTTTTAGCCTGCTTCGGGATAAAACGGGTTTAAGTGTTGTCTAAACACTCCAAATTCATCCCAACTCTTACAATTAGTCAAATGCATTGGATTGTCACACATTCTGACCCTAGAAACAGTAACAATGCTGTTTACTGCTTTGAATCAAAATTTTCTCGGTTTTATCTTGTTTCGGGACTAAATGGGTATAAGTGGTTTCTAAACACTCAAAATTCATTCCGAACACTTACAATAAGTCAAATGCATTTGATTGTCACACATTCTGACCCTAGAAACAGTAACAAAGCTCTTTATTGCTTCGAATTAATGTTTTCTCGGTTTTAGCTTGGGTCGGGACAAAATGGGTAAAAGTGGAGTCTAAACACTCAAAATTCATCTCGAACTCTTAAAATTAGTCAAATGCATTGGACTGTCACACATTCTGACCCTAGAAATAGTAACAAAGCTGTTTGCTGCTTCGAATCAATGTTTTCTTGGTTTTAACCTGTTTCGGGATAAAATGGGTATAGTGGTGTCTAAGTTTTCTCGGTTTTAGCCTGTTTCGGGATAAAGCGGGTTTAAGTGTAGTCTAAACATTCCAAATTCATCTCGAACTCTTACAATTAGTCAAATGCATTGGTTTGTCACACATTCTGACCCTAGAAACAGTAACAAAGCTGTTTAGTGCTTCGAATCAATTTTTCTTGGTTTTAGCCTCTTTCAGGATAAACGGGTTTAACTATTGTCTAAAAAATCCAAATTCATCCTGAACTCTCACAATTAGTCAAATGCATTGGACTGTCACACATTATGAACCTAGAAACAGTAACAAAGCTGTCTACTGCTTCGAATCAATTTTTACTAGTTTTTAGCCTGTTTCGGGACAAAATGGGTATCAATGGTGTCTAAACACTCCAAATTCATTCCAAACTCTTACAATAAGTCAAATGCATTGGATTGTCACACATTCTGACCCTAGAAACAGTAACAAAGCTGTTTACTGCTTCGAATCAATGTTTTCTCAGTTGTAGCCTGTTTTGGGATAAAACTGGTTTAAGTGTTATCTAAACACTCCAAATTTATCCCAAACTCTTACAATTAGTCAGATGCATTGGTTTGTTACACATTCTGACCCTAGAAACAGTAACAAATCTGTTTACTGCTTCGAATCAATATTTTTTCGGTTTTAGGCTGTATCGGAACAAAATGGGTAAAAGTGGTGTCTAAACACTCCAAATTCATCATGAACTCTTACAATTAGACAAATGCATTGGACTGCACACATTCTGGCCCTAGAAATAGTAACAACGCTGTTAACTGCTTCGAATCAATGTTTTCTCGGTTTTAGCATGTTTCGGGACAAAATGGATATAAGTGGTATCTGAGCACTCCAAATTCATTCCAAACTCTTACAATAAGTCAAATGCATTTGATTGTCACATATTCTGACCCTAAAAACAGTAACAAAGATGTTTACTGCTTCGAATCAATGTTTTCTCGGTTTTAGCTTGTTTCGGGACAAAATAGGTATTATTGGTGTCTAAACACTCCAAATTCAACCAAAACTCTTATAAATAGTAAAATGCATTGGATTGTTATATATTTTGACCCTATAAAGAGTAACATAGCTGTTTACTCTCAGTTTTACCTTGTTTTCTCGGTTTTAGCCTGTTTCAGGACAAAATGGGTAAAAGTGCTGTCTAAACACTCCAAATTCATTCCGAACTCTTACAATTATAAAAATGCATTGGACTGTCACACATTCTAACCCTAGAAATAGTAACAAAGCTGTTTACTGCTTTGACTCAATGTTTTCTCGGTTTTAGCCTGTTTCGGGATAAAACGGGTTTAAGTGTTGTCTAAACACTCCAAATTCATCCCAAACTCTTACAATTAGTCAAATTCATTGGACTGTCACACATTATGAACATAGAAACAGTAACAAAGCTGTTTACTGCTTCGAATCAACGTATACTAGTTTTTAGCCTGTTTCGTGACAAAATGGGTATCAGTGGTGTCTAAACACTCCAAATTCATTTCAAACTCTTACAACAAGTCAAATGCATTCGATTGTCACACATTCCGACCCTAGAAACAGTAGCAAAGTTGTTTAGCCTGTTTCGGGACAAAATGGGTATAAGTGGTGTCTAAGCACTCCAAATTCATTCCAAACTCTTACAATAAGTCAAACGGATTTGATTGTCACACATTCTGACCCTAAAAACAGTAACAAAGCTGTTTACTACTTCGAATCAAATTTTCTCGGTTTTAGCCTGTTTCGAGACAAAATGGGTAAAAGTGGTGTCTAAACACTCCAAATTCATCCCAAACTCTTACAATTAGAAAAATGCATTGGACTGTCACACATTCTGACCCTAAAAAAAGTAACAAAGCTGTTTACTGCTTTGACTCAATGTTTTCTCGGTTTTAGCCTGTTTCGAGATAAAACGGGTTTAAGTGTTGTCTAGACACTCCAAATTCATCCCGAACTCTTACAATTATTCAAATGCATTGGACTGTCACACATTTTTAACCTAGAAACAGTAACAAAGCTGTTTAGTGCTTGGAATCAATATTTTTAGGTTTTAGCCTATTTCGGGACAGAATGGGTATAAGTGGTGTCTAAACACTCCAAATTTATTCCAAACTCTTACAATTAGTCAAATGCATTGGATTGTGTCACACATTATGACCCTAAAAACAGTAACAAAGCTGTTTACTGCTTCGAATCAATGTTTTCTAGGTTTTACCCTCTTTCAGAACAAAATGGGTAAAAGTGGTGTCTAAACACTCCAAATTCAACCCGAACTATTAAAATTAGTCAAATGCATTGGCTTTTTATATATTTTGACCCTATAAAGAATATAATAACTGTTTACTGCTTCAGATCAATGTTTTCTCTTGGTTTTAGCCTGTTTTCTCGGTTTAAGCCTGTTTTAGTGTAAAACAAGTTTAAGTGTTGTCTAAACACTCCAAATTCAATCCAAACTGCTATAATTAGTCAAATACATTGAATTGTTACATATTTTGGCCCTATAAAGAGTAACATAGCTTTTTACTGCTTCAAATCAATGTTTCTCTCGGTTTTAGCATGTTTTCTCGGTTTTAACCTATTTTGGGATAAAATGCATTGTATTGTTACATATTTTAACCCTAGAAAGTGTAACACAGCTGTTTACTGATTCGAATCAAAGTTTTCTCTCTGTTTTAGCCTGTTTTCTTGGTTTAAACATGTTTTGGGATAAAACAGGTTTAATGGGTATAACTGGTGTCTAAACAATCTAAATTCACCCCAAAATTTTAAATATTTTTACCCTAAAAAGAGTAACATAGATGTCTACTGCTTCGAATCAATGTTTCTCTCGGTTTTAGCCTGTTTTCTCGGTTTATGCCGATTTTGGAATATACCGGGTTTAAGTGTTGTCTAAACACTCCAAATTCATCCCGAACTATTACAATTAGTCAAATGCATTGGTTTGTCACACATTCTGACACTAGAAACAGTAACAAAGCTGTTTCTGCTTTAAATCAATGTTTTCTCGGTTTTAGCCTGTTCCGGGATAAAATCGGTATAAGTGGTGTCTAAACACTCCAAATTCAACCTGAACTCTTATAAATAGTCAAATGCATGGGATTGCTATATATTTTGACCCTAGGAAGAGTAACATAGCTGTTTACTGCTTCGAATCAATGTTTTCTTTCGGTTTTAGCCTGTTTTCTCGGTTTATGCCGATTTTGGGATATAACAGGTTTTAGTGTTGTCTAAACACTCCAAATTCATCCCAAACTCTTACAATTAGTCAAATGCATTGGTTTGTTACACATTCTGACCCTATAAACAGTAACAAAACTGTTTACTGCTTCGAATCAATGTTTTCTAGGTTTTACCCTGTTTCAGGATAAAATGGGTATAAGTGGTGTCTAAACACTCCAAATTCAACCCAAACTATTCAAACTAGTCAACGCTTTGGATTTTTATATTTTTTGACCCTATAAGGAGTATCATAACTGTTTACTGCTTCGAATCAATGTTTTCTCTCGGTTTTAGCCTGTTTTCTTGGTTTAAACATGTTTTGGGATAAAACAGGTTTAATGGGTATAACTGGTGGCTAAACAATCTAAATTCACCCCAAACTTTTAAATATTTTGACCCTAAAAAGAGTAACATAGATGTCTACTGCTTCGAATCAATGCTTCTCTCGGTTTTAGCCTGTTTTCTCGGTTTATGCCGATTTTGGAATATACCGGGTTTAAGTGTTGTCTAAACACTCCAAATTCATCCCGAACTGCTATAATTAGTCAAATACATTGTATTGTTACATATTTTGGCCCTATAAAGAGTAACATAGCTTTTTACTACTTCAAATCAATGTTTCTCTCGGTTTTAGCATGTTTTCTCGGTTTTAACCTATTTTGGGATAAAATGCATTGAATTGTTACATATTTTAACCCTAGAAAGTGTAACACAGCTGTTTACTGAATCGAATCAAAGTTTTCTCTCTGTTTTAGCCTGTTTTCTTGGTTTAAACATGTTTTGGGATAAAACAGGTTTAATGGGTATAATTGGTGTCTAAACAATCTAAATTCACCCCAAACTTTTAAATATTTTGACCCTAAAAAGAGTAACATAGATGTCTACTGCTTCGAATCAATGTTTAAAACCGAGAAAACAGGCTAAAACTCTTACAATAAGTCAAATGCATTTGATTGACACACATTCTGACCATAGAAACAGTAACAAAGCTGTTTACTGCTTCGAATCAATGTCTTCTCGGTTTTAGCCTGTTTCGGGACAAAATGGGTAAAAGTGGTGTCTAAACACTCCAAATTCATCCTGAACTCTTAAAATTAGAAAAATGCATTGGACTGTCACACATTCTGACCCTAGAAATAGTAACAAAGCTGTTTACTGCTTCGAATCAATGTTTTCTTGGTTTTAGCTTGTTTCGGGACAAAATGGGTATAAGTGGTGTCTAAACACACCAAACTCAACCCGAACTCTTATAATTAGTTAAATGCATTGGATTGTTACATATTTTGACCCTAGAAAGAGTAAAATAGCTGTTTACTGCTTCGAATCAATGTTTTCTCGGTTTTAGCCTGTTTCGGGACAAAATGAGTATAATTAGTGTCTAAACACTCCAAATTCAACCCAAACTCTTATAATTAGTCAAATGCATTGGATTGTTATATATTTTGACCCTAGAAAGATTAACATAGCTTTTTACTGCTTCGAATCAATGCTTTTTCTCGATTTATGCCGATTTTGGGATATAACAAGTTTAATTGTTGTCTAAACACTCCAAATTCATCCCAAACTCTCACAATTAGTCAAATGCATTGGTTTGTTACACATTCTGACCTTAGAAATAATAACAAACTTGTTTACTGCTTCGAATCAATGTTTTCTCGGTTTTATCCTGTTTCGGGACAAAATGGGCATTAGTGTTGTCTAAGCACTCCAAATTCATTCCGAACTCTTGCAATAAGTCAAATGCATTTGATTATCACACATTCTAACCCTAAAAATAGTAACAAAGCTGTTTACTACTTCGAATCAATGTTTTCTCAGTTTTAGCCTGTTTCGGGACGAAATGGGTATAACAGGCGTTTAAACACTCCAAATTCAACCCAAACTCTTATAAATAGTAAAATGCGTTGGATTGTTATATATTTTGACCCTATTAAGAGTAACATAGCTGTTTACGCTCCGTTTTACATTATTTTCTCGGTTTTAGCCTGTTTCGAGACAAAATGGGTAAAAGTTGTGTCTAAACACTCCAAATTCATCCCAACTCTTACACTTAGTCAAATGCATTGGATTGTCACACATTATGACCCTAGAAACAGTAACAATGCTGTTTACTGCATCGAATCAATGTTTTCTCGGTTTTAGCATGTTTCGGGACAAAATGGGTATGAGTGTTGTCTAAGCACTCCAAATTCATTCCGAACTCTTACAATAAGTCAAATGCATTTGATTGTCACACATTCTGATCCTAAAAATAGTAACAAAGCTGTTTACTGCTTCGAATCAATGTTTTCTCGGTTTTAGCCTGTTTCGGGACAAAATGGGTGTAAGTAGTGTCTAAACATTCCAAATTCAACTCAAACTCTTATAAATAGTTAAATGCACTGGATTTTTATATATTTTGACCCTACAAAGAGTAACATAAATGTTTTCTGCTTCGAATCAATATTTTCTCTTGGATTTAGCCTAATTTCTTGGTTTATGCCGATTTTGGGATATAACGGGTTTAAAAGTTGTCTAAACATTCCAAATTCATCCCGAACTCTTACAATTAGTCAAATGCATTGGTTTGTCACACATGCTGACCCTAGAAATAGTAACAAAGCTGTTTACTGCTTCGAATCAATGTTCTCTCGGTAGTAGCCTATTTCAAGATAAAATCGGTATAAGTGGTGTCTAAACACACCAAATTCAACCCGAACTCTTATAATTAGTCAAATGCATTGGATTGTTACATATTTTGACCCAAGAAAGAGTAACATAGCTTTTTACTGCTTCGAATCAATGTTTTCTCGGTTTTAGCCTGTTTCGGGACAAAATGAGTATAATTGGTGTCTAAACACTCCAAATTCAACCCAAACTCTAATAATTAGTCAAATGCATTGAATTGTTATATATTTTGACCCTAGAAAGAGTAACATAGCTTTTTACTGCTTCGAATCAATGTTTTTTCTCGGTTTATGCCGATTTTGGGATATAACAGGTTTAAGTGCTGTCTAAACACTCCAAATTCATCCCAAACTGTCACAATTAGTCAAATGCATTGGTTTGTTACACATTCTGACCCTAGAAACAGTAACAACCCTGTTTACTACTTCGAATCAATGTTTTCTCGGTTTTATCCTTTTTCGGGACAAAACGGGTTTAAGTGTTTTGTAAACACTCCAAATTCATCCCAACTCTTACACTTAGTCAAAGGCATTGGATTGTCACACATTATTACCCTAGAAACAGTAACAATGCTGTTTACTGCTTCGAATCAATGTTTTCTCAGTTTTAACTTGTTTCGGGTTAAAATGGGTAAGAGTGGTGTCTAAAAACTCAAAATTCATTCCGAACTCTTACAAAAAGTCAAATGCATTTGATTGTCACACATTCTGACCATAGAAACAGTAACAAAGCTGTTTACTACTTCAAATCAATTTTTTCACGGTTTTATCCTGTTTCGGGACAAAATGGGTAAAAGTGGTGTCTAAACACTCCAAATTCATCCCGAACTCCTACAATCAGAAAAATGCATTGGACTGTCACACATTCTGACCCTAGAAATAGTAAGAAAGCTGTTTACTGCTTCTAATCAATGTTTTCTCGGTTTTAGCTTGTTTCGGGACATAATGGGTATAACTGGTGTCTAAACACTCCAAATTCAACCCAAGCTCTTATAAATAGTAAAATGCATTGGATTGTTATATTTTTTCACCCTACAAAGAGTAACATAGATGTTTACTGCTTCGAATCAATGTTTTCTCTCGTTTTTAGCATGTTTTCTTTGTTTAAGCCTGTTTTGGGATAAAACAGGTTTAAGTGTTCTCTAAAAACTCCAAATTCAACCCAAACTGTTATAATTAGTCAAATGCATTGTATTGTTACATATTTTGACCCTAGAAAGAGTAACATAGCTTTTTACTGCTTCAAATCAATGTTTCTCTCGGTTTTAGCTTGTTTTCTCGGTTTTAGCCTGTTTCGGGACAAAAATGGGTAAAAGTGGTGTCTAACACTCCAAATTCATCCCGAACTCTTACAATTATACAAATGCATTGGACTGTCACACATTCTGACCCTAGAAATAGTATAAAAGCTGTTTACTGCTTCGAATTAATGTTTTCTCGGTTTTAGCATGTTCCGGGACAAAATGGGTGTAAGTAGTGTCTAAACATTCCAAATTCAACTCAAACTCTTAAAATAGTAAAATGCATTAGATTGTTATAGATTTTGACCCTAGAAAGAGTAACATAAATGTTTTCTGCTTCGAATCAATATTTTCTCTTGGATTTAGCCTAATTTCTTGGTTTATGCCGATTTTGGGATATAACGGGTTTAAAAGTTGTCTAAACACTCCAAATTCATCCTGAACTCTTACAATTAGTCAAATGCATTGGTTTGTCACACATTCTGACCCTAAAAATAGTAACAAAGCTGTTTACTGCTTCGAATCAATGTTTTCTCGGTTTTAGCCTATTTCAAGACAAAATGGATATAAGTGGTGTCTAAACACACCAAATTCAACCAGAACTCTTATAATTAGTCAAATGCATTGGATTGTTACATATTTTGACCCAAGAAAGAGTAACATAGCTGTTTACTGCTTCGAATCAATGTTTTCTCGGTTTTAGCCTGTTTCGGGATAAAATGAGTATAATTGGTGTCTAAACACTCCAAATTCAACCTAAACTCTTATAAATAGTCAAGTGCATGGGATTGCTATATATTTTGACCCTAGAAAGAGTAACATAGCGGTTTACTGCTTCGAATCAATGTTTTCTCTCGGTTTTAGCCTGTTTTCTCGGTTTATGCCAATTTTGGGATATAACAGGTTTAAGTGTTGTCTAAACACTTCAAATTCATCCCAAACTCTTACAATTCGTCAAATGAATTGGTTTGTTACACATTCTGACCCTATAAACAGTTACAAAGCTGTTTACTGCTTCGAATCAATGTTTTCTAGGTTTTACCCTGTTTCGGGACAAAATGGGTATAAGTGGTGTCTAAACACTCCAAATTCAACCCGAACTATTAAAATTAGTCAATGCATTGGATTTTATATATTTTGACCCTATAAAGAGTATCATAACTGTTTACTGCTTCGAATCAATGTTTTCTCTCGATCTTAGCCTGTTTTCTTGGTTTAAGCCTGTTTTGGGATAAAACAGGTTTAATGTTGTCTAAACACTCCAAATTCAACCCAAACTCTTACAATTAGTAAAATGCATTGGTTTGTCACTCATTCTGACACTAAAAACAGTAACAAAGCTGTTTACTGCTTTGAATCAATGTTTTCTCGGTTTTAGCCTGTTCCGGGATAAAATCAGTATAAGTGGTGTCTAAACACTCCAAATTCAACCAAACTCTTATAAATAATCAAATGCATTGGATTGCTATATATTTTGACCCTAGAAAGAGTAACATAGCTGTTTACTGCTTCGAATCAATGTTTTCTCTCGGTTTTAGCCTGTTTTCTCGTTTTATGCCGATTTTGGGGTATAACAGGTTTTAGTGTTGTCTAAACACTCCAAATTCATCCCAAACTCTTACAGTTAGTCAAATGCATTGGTTTGTTACACATTTTGACCCTAGAAACAGTAACAAATCTGTTTACTGCTTCGAATCAATGTTTTCTCGTTTTTAGCCTTTTCGTGATAAAGCGGGTTTAAGTGTTGTCTGAACACTCCAAATTCATCCCAACTCTTACAATTAGTCAAATGCATTGGATTGTCGCAAGGGATCATGCCGCAGACCCTCAAACCAGAGAGCGAGAGCTTATGTGAGAGAACTGAGCGACTCAAACATTTTCCTTTTCGTTTTGCATTTTTATTTCATAGTTTTTATAGTTTTCTTAGATTTCTATCTTGTACTCTTTCTACTCTACTCTATCTTTTAATACCATGCAAGTTTCATTCATTTTCGTTATTTTGTTCCTTGTTATCATGTCCGAGTAGTGTAGTAAAGTTTCTAGGGATGGGATAGATGATTTTGTGTTCTTGATCGGTTAGGATGCCTTAGTTTGATTGTAAATGATTGATAGATTTCCTTCAAGGTTGGTGTTCTTAATGATGTCAACAGACCGAGAGGTTGAGATTAGATCTAGGGCATTTCAGCGACCGAGAGGTGTAGATGAGATGCGTGAATTAGCCAATGCTAGAGGTTTACTTGACTCTGAGTAAGGGATTAGATGAGTTTGAGTTTACTGACAATAATGAATCGTTCTTAATGGCTGCTTGTTAATATTGCTAGTGCGAGAGTGTGGTAAGTGATCGAGGTTGATTGTTGCTAGTGCGAGAGTGTGGTGACAAGGTTTTAGAGATTCATTGTCTAGGAAATAATTACTTGAGGCATGTAAGGCATCTGTACTGGTCTAGAACATTTTCTTTACTTACTCGACCACTTACCCGATCAGGTACTTGATAACCTGCATCGAGTAATACCTTGAGCTGTTCATATCTCATTTGCTTACTCGATCCTGTACTCGACTGCTTGCATCGACTGCTTTGGTCGTGTGGTTTCTTTGTTTATATTCCTTTCTTTTATTTATTTTAGGACTGTTAGAACAAAAACGCTATCTGCTTTGCTTGACTTGTATTGTCCTGATCATATCCTTCCTGCTAGAAATAAACAACCATTTGGATTTGTAACCCTTTGTACTACAACTTCATAGGGAATTGATACCATGGGTGAAAACTCAACTATCAATTTGGCGTCGTTGCCATTTGGTTGATTTCATTTTGCTACGTTTAGGATTTCAGCACCTATTAGATCAAGTTCTTTTGTTTATATTTGGTTCGGATACTGACTTGTTTGCTTTCGCATCGTTTGTTTTGAATCTCAGGTACAACTCGAGCACCCACCCGACCCGTCACTCGATCACCTGGATCGAGTTGATCCTCGTGTACACACTCGGACAACTACCTGTGCATGCAAACATGATCCAGAGGTAGCCAGAACCTGAGTCCTTTCATCGACAACATCGACAGACCTAGGCTCCTCAGATAACAACAAGTTCAACCAAAACCATCAATCATTGAGGAGACGATGAATAATCAGAACGGTCCACCAGCTCCTCAAGCAAGGAACAATATAGGAGCAGGAGATGCTCCAACTACTCACACTCAAAGGAATGGCATTGTACCACCAGCTGTGCAGAACAACAATTTTGAGATCAAGAGTAGTCTTATCCAGATGATACAGAGTAATAAGTTTCATGGATTGCCAATGGAGGACCCATTGGATCATCTGGATGAATTTGATAGGCTTTGTAGCCTCACTAAGATCAATGGAATCAGCGAAGATGGATTCAAGCTCAGGCTTTTTCCATTGTCTTTGGGAGACAAAGCACACATCTGGGAGAAATCGCTCCCTAAGGAGTCCATCACCACTTGGGAAGCGTGCAAGAAGGCATTCCTGGCCAAATTCTTCTCCAACTCCAGAACCGCAAGGCTGAGAAATGTCATTTCCGGCTTTGTTCAGAAGAAAAATGAAACGTTGAGTGAAGCTTGGGAACGTTTCAAGGGATACACTACCCGATGTCCACATCATGGCTTCAGCAATGCTTCATTGCTGAGCACACTTTACTGAGGAGTGGTCCCAAAGATACGGATGTTGCTGGACACCACAAGCCATGGTAACTTCCTCAACACGGATGTCGATGAAGGTTGGGACCTAGTGGAGAACTTGCTCAGTCTGATGGCAACTACAATGAGGAATATGATCGCTCTGTGCGATCTATAGGAGAGGAAGATACCAAGTACAAGAGGGACATGAAAGCCCTTGAAAGTTGTATCTTTCTTGTGTGTGTGTGTGATGGAATGTGAATGAATGATATGGTGATGAACAATGGTGAAAGCAAGGTGTTTCAATTCCAATTATGTTGTAGTAGTACAAGAGGTGTCAATCCAATCTGAGAGTTCGCAAGCAATCAGGATGTGCATAAATGTCTAAGTCAAGCCAAATGTAAAGGATGTTTGTCACTAACAATCCTATTGATGAAATGTAAAATGCAGAAAGTAAAAACTACTAAGATAGATGCTAAATGTAAAGAGAACAGACTAATCAAAGCTATGATGAACCAAGAACAGAAATAGAACTATGATAATGCAAGTAATGAACTAATGCAAGACAAGTAATGAACATGACACTAAGTGAATGCAGCAGAAATGCAACTAAAATGAAACATGAAACAAGACAGGACAACTACAAAGCATAAACAAGAATTCTGGGGATGAACTCGAGCAAGCACTCGATCGAGTGTAGATCGAGTGCAGGGTGGATCTAGAAAAATCCGGAAAACAGAGCAATGCAAGAAAAACAGAGCAATACAAAAGCAAATCAAACAACGATCAAACAACAGGATTTAAGCTAGGAAATCAATAAACAAGGAAGGTCTTGAGGAGGGATTCATGGGTTGGACTAATGATTGAGGTCATCTAACTTGGCCAACAAATCTCAAACAACTTGAGCTAATCTCTAGACAATAATTTCTAAGAACATGTTTAATCTACTCTCATGGCAAAAAACAATCAAACTCATATATTTCTAGACTTGTTCTCACAAAGTAAAGAATCTATACAAGCAAGCATTAAGCAATATGTCAAAAATCAAACAAGACTTCTAATCTCTTAGCAAGCTTAATGATAGTCTCTAGATCTAGCCTTATCTATGCTCCTTAGACATTAGTGTGATGGTAAGATGCTTGAGATTAGATCCTACCCTCTCGGTTATAGGACCAGCATTAAGAACATCTAGCCTAGAAGAGATCTACAACAATCAAGCTTGACCAAATCAAACAAACCTTAAACACAACCCAGCCTAACCCATCCTCAAGATCCTAAGCAACTACTCACAAGAACACATGATGAACAACAAAGTAATAAACCCAGAAAATACCGAAACTTGCATCAATAGAAGGATAAAGGAAAGATCTACAATATTGAAGAAGGAATCAAACACGAATTCTTAATATCTTGAAAGTTATGGAACCAACAAAATCCAAGAAACTTATGTTTTTCTCCTTCAAGGAGGTACAAGATCTAAAAATAAAAGTGCAAAAGGAATAATTCCCAAAAGGGTAAAAACTAGGTTTTTGATTATCTAAAAAGCTGGACTCCTGGTGGCTGCAGGGTACAAGGCCTTTAAATAGAAAAAGTAGTGGAAGCCCTAAAAATTCTAAAAGACAGAACAGCCAGACGGCTCGGCCAACCGGTCGAGTTGGGTTTTCTCGTGCTCCTTCCACTCGGTCGAGTCACTCTCAGCACACGGTCGAATGTCTGGTCGAGTGGGCAGTCGAGTTGGACTCCGGACCTTGGTTCTCTAGCCTTAACTCCTTTGTTTTCTCCTCATGATTGCTTCACTTCTCCTCAGCATTGCTTCCATGCTCCTTAGGCTCCAAAATCACCTGTTTATGCAAGAAAAGATGCAAATGCAATGCAACTACACTCTAATGCAAGAACAATCCTACAACTATGCAATAATGGTCAAAAAGGGTAGCAAAGGATGCAAAAGATGTGAATATATTAAGGGAAAACAGGGTAAAATATGTGAATATCAACACCCCCAAACTTAGTCTTTGCTTGCCCTCAAGCAAATAAACAAGACATAAGAAGGTAGGTGAGGGTTGAAAGTGGGATCTGATGTTCATATATTTTACCTTGTTTTCCCTTAGTTTATTCACAATTTTGCATCTTTTGCTATCCATTTAGGCCATTATTGTGTAGCTTTAGGACTAATCATGCATTAGAGTATAGTTGCATTGCATTTGAATCTTTTCATGCATAAACAGGTAATTTTTGGAGCTTAAGGAGCATGGAAGCAATGCTGAGGAGAAGTGAAGCAATCCTGAGGAGAAAACAAGAGAGTTAAGGCTGTAGAAACAAGGTCCAGAGTCCAACTCGACCGCACCACTCGACCACCACTCGACCGTGTGCTGAGAAGGACTCGACTGAGTGGAGAATGCACGAGAGAAGCCAGCTCGACCAGCCACTCGACCGAGCACTGGTCGAGTTGACCGAGCCGTTGACTGCTTTGACTTTTTGTATTTTTAGGGCTTCCACCTCATCTCCTATAAAAAGCCCTTGTACCTGCAGCCACCAAAGAGTCCAGCTTTTTAGAGAGTCTAAAACCTAGTTTTTACCTTTTTTAGATATTATTCCTTTTGCACTTTTCTTTTATTTTTTAGATTTTGTACTTGTTTGAGAGAGAAAGACTAGATTCTTATATTTTGTTTGTTTCATAACTTTCAAAGTATTAAGATTTCGAGTTTTATTCCTTCATCAATATTGTAGATCTCTGTTTCATCTTTCCAATGATGCAAGTTTCATTATTTTCTGGGTTTTTGACATATTTCACCATGTGTTCTTGTGAGTAGTTTGTTTAGGACCTTGAGGATGGGTTAGGCTGGGTTGATCTTGTGGTTTGTTTGATTTGGTCAAGCTTGATTGTTGTAGATCTCTTCTAGGCTAGATGATCTTAATGCTGATCCTATATCTGAGAAGGTAGGGTTTGATTTCAAGCATCTTAGCATCACACCAATGTCTAAGGAGCATAGATAAGGCTAGATCTAGAGCTTACCATTAGGCTTGCTAAGAGATTAGAAGTCTTGTTTGGTTTGAGATGTATTGCTTAATGCATGCTTGTGTAGATTCTTTTCTTTGTGAGAACAAGTCTAGAAATGCATAGGTTTGATTGTTTCTTGCCATGAGAATGGATTAAACATGTTTTAGAATAGTATGTCTAGAGATCAGCTCAATGTTTGCTTGAGATTTGTTGACCAAGTTAGATAACCACAATGATTAGCTCAGCCCATGAATCCCTCCTCAAGGCCTTCTTTGTTTATTGAAATTTTAGTCTAAATATCATTGCTTGCTTGTTGTTTGATAGTTTTAGCATTGCTCTGTTTTTCTTGTGTTGCTCTGTTTTCACGTTTAAGTCTAGCTCGACCACGTACTCGACCTACACTCGGTCGAGTGCTGCTCGAGTTCATCCCTAGAACTTGTGTTTTTGATTTGTGATTGTCTTGTTTCATTCCTGTTTCATTCCTGTTTCATTTCCATTGCATTCACGTAGTTTCCTATTCATTACTTGTCTTGCATTAGTTCATTAGCATAGTGTCTATCTTTGTTCTAGTTTCATTATAGCTTTAATTTGTCTGTTCTGTTTGCATTTAGTATCTTGTTCTAGTTGTTTTTACTATCTGCATTTCTTATCTCATTTTAGGATTGTTAGTGACAAACAATCTTTACAATTGGCTTGACTTAGACTCATATGCACATCTTAATTGTTCACAATCACTCAGATAGGATTGACACCTCTTATACTGCAACTGCATAATGGGAATTGAAACACCCTGACTTCTATTCATTCCATACATCATCATTCCATACATCATTCATTCATACACCACAAAGAAAGTCAGTTTCAATTTGGCGTCGTTGCCCATTTGAGTGTGTTTTGTGACATTTAGGATCATTATTAGTCTAATATTAAGTTCGTTTTAAACACTTGTGAAGTTACTGAACTGGAATCTTCCTTTGCTTGGCTGTTTTGTGTATCAGGTACCCACTCGACCACCACTCGACCGAGCTGTGATCGAGCACTTGATCGAGCCAGAAGCCGGACCTAAATAGCCATTACTTCGCAGTCGACTCGACCACCCACTCGAGCCTGCGCTCGACCGTGTACCTGTTCGAGTCTGTAGTAGAGTTTGTTGATGCACACAAGGTCAAAAGGCAAAGATAGTCTTCAACAGCCTATTGACAACATCCACAGGCTACAAAAGGGTTTGAGACATAAGCAAGGAAGAGTAGTTCAACAACAACAAGGTCAAGACATCATGGAGCAACAAGCTATCCATGAGCAAAGACCAAGGCACATTGGTGCAGGAGATGCACCCAATACCCACAACCAAAGGGCTGGAATTGTGCCACCTTCAGTAGCAAACAATAACTTTGAGATCAAGAGTGGATTAATCTCAATGATACAAGCAAACAAGTTTCATGGGTTGCCAATGGAGGATCCACTAGATCACCTTGATGAATTTGACAGAATATGTGGCCTCACAAAGATCAATGGAGTGAGTGAAGATGGATTCAAATTAAGGCTCTTCCCATTTTCTCTTGGAGACAAAGCTCACCTTTGGGAGAAGACTCTACCTACTGGAGCTATCACCACATGGGATGCATGCAAGAAAGTTTTTCTGGCCAAGTTCTTCTCCAATGCAAGGACTGCTAGGCTGATGAATGAGATTTCTGGGTTTGCTCAAAGGAATAATGAGAGCTTTTGTGAAGCTTGGGAGAGGTTTAAAGGATTCCAAACTTAGTGTCCTCACCATGGCTTCAGCAATGAGTCACTTCTAAGCACCTTGTATAGAGGAGTGCTTCCCAAGATAAGAATGCTTCTTGACACAGCCTCTAATGGCAATTTTGCTCAACAAGAATGTGGAAGAAGGATGGGAATTAGTTGAGAATCTTGCTCAATCTGATGGCAATTATAATGAGGACTATGATAGGACAATAAGGAGCTCCTCAACTGATCAAGAGGACAAGTATAAGAAGGATTTGAAGATGGTCAATGAGAAGCTTGACAAGATCCTCCTCAGCGAATCCAAGTCCATTCACTTCATTGGTGAAGAGGAAGCTCCAGTTCAAGAGGGGGAGCCTGACTTTGCTGAGTTGTGCTAAATGCAAAACCAGGGAGGATTCAAAGGCTACAACCAAGGAGGTTTCAAGAACAACAATCTCTCTTATAGGAGCACCAATGTGGCCAACCCTCAAGATCAAGTCTATCCACCTCAACAACATCAACAGCAACAAAACTACATCCCCAAGCAACAACACCAAGTGTTCCAGCCCCAATTGTGTCCCCCACCAGGGTTTCAGACTAACCAGGGCCAGGAACAAGACTTAAGAGCAATGATGCAACAGTTGTTGATTGGGCAAACACAAGGCAAGATTGAGGAAGCCAAGCAGTTTGCTGAGCTGAATCAAAGGCTCACATCACAGTACAATGATCTGAACATGAAGTTTGAAGGTCTCAACTCCAGAATGAAGTATATGGAGAGTAACATTGCCTCTACTTCAGCTCCTAAACCCAACCAACTCCCTGGAAAAGCTGTTCAAAATCCAAGGGAGTTCACTGCAAAAGCCATTCATATCTCTGATGAGGAAGTCACTGAGGACAGTGAAGTCCAAGTTTGGGGGAATTCATTAGTTACTGAAGCCCCAAGTGACGTTTGTGCAAAGCAACTGGAGTCCGTTATTGCACTCGACCAAGTACTCGAACAGCCACTCGATCGAGTGCATGCTCGAGTGGTCGATCGAGTTGCAGACTCAGAAGCTGTCAAGCCTGCTAAGTACACTCTTCCTGCTTACAAGCCACCTCTTCCATTCCCAGGACGTTTCAAAGCACAAAAGATTAAGGAGCTTAGGGAAATCATTGAGAGAAAGGAGATGATGGCTAAGCAACAAGAAGAAGAGAGGGTTTTAAAGGCAAAAGCTGTGGTTGAGGAAGTGTTGGCCATACAAGAGATCACCATTGCTTACCAAGAAGAAGAGAGAGGACCTGCCTTGGAACAGTATGATCCATATCCTCTCTACAAAGACTTTTTGCTTGATTTATCAAAGAAGAAGGCTGAAGCTCAAGATGAGAAGGATCTTGAGGACCTTGGAGGAGTTATCATTCCAATCAAGCTTAAGGATCCAGGTCCATTCTATCTGCCTTGCACACTTAGCTATCTTCACTACAACCAATGCCTTTGTGATTTGGGAGCTTCAACAAGTGTGATGCCATACTCTATAGCACAAAAGCTTGGGAGAACTGATTTCAAGTCCACCAACCTTCATATATGTTTAGCTGATGGGTCAAACAAGGAGATAGTTGGAAGGTTGGAGAATGTCCCAGTCAAGATAGGGAAGGCAAGGGTTCACACTGATTTTGTGGTGTTGGAGATGGACAAGGAACCTGAAGATCCAATCATTCTTGGAAGGCCATTCCTAGCCACAGTTGGAGCAATTATTGATGTCAAAGAGGGTCTTGTGACCTTGAACATTGCTGAAGATATAGCCATGAAGTTTAACATCTATAACCCAACCAACCTTCCTACCATTGATGATCAACCTTTTACTATCAAGGACAAAGGAGGTCAAGAAGGTTCAAGTGGTGAAGCAACTCCAAAGGCTAAGCTCTCCTTTCAAGATGATTCTGTGGAAAAGCTTAAGAGGTCAGTTCAAGAGTTGACTAGTATGGTTGAGGATCTTCAAGTTAAGCTGAACAAGAGGTCCTTAAGGAAGGCAAGACCAAGGCTCAAAATCAAGAAGAAACATGGTTTGTGTGTTAAGGGTGAGGTGATCAAGGATCAACTTCACAGTGATCAAGAGGTTCCAGGGAGGATTTCATCACCTCCTTGGTATCTAAACCAAGTCTAAAAAGGACACCAAAGTCAAGCTTAGTGACTTTAAACAAGCTCACTAGGGAGGAAGTCCCTAAGGTATCCTTTGTAAATATGGTTTATTTTCCTTGTAGTTTTGATGTGTTTTCTTTTTTTGTTTGTGTTGGACAGGCCTTTAGGTGAGAATGTAGTTGGGTAAGGAGGGAATTAGACTTGGAGAAGGAGACTCGCAAGCCCACTCGACCTACCCACGAGAGGTACTTGACCGAGCTGGAAAGGAATTGAGGCCCATTTGATCTTCAAATCGCTAGAACGATCAAGTGGAGGGAAGAACAAGAAGAAAAATTTTGAAATTTCAAAGTTTGGTCAAGGTGCTCGACCATGTACAGTCGAGTGTGGGGTCGAGTGGCAGCAAAAAGCAGGTCAAAGATTCCCATTTCAAATTTGAATGGTATGGACGCTCCACCCTTGTCTCTTTGTCCCCTTAGCTTCTTTATATAGACCTTGCACGAAATTATACCTCTCACATTCTCTCATTTGCTCAAAACCATTGAATTCAAGTTTTAAAGTCTCTCTCATAGCTTATCTTTTGCTCAAGCTTAGTTCTTTCAAGTTTTTGGTTCACTAACCCATTAACTTTGAGCTTTGAGTCTATTCCCTTCAGTTCTATTTGAAAAATGTCTTCAAGAATCACTAGGAAGTCTCAACAAACCGCTGCAACCTCCATGGAACGTCATGATGCTAGCCTTGAATCAAGAGGAGAAGCTGGAAGGGCCACTCGACGCCCCACTCGATCACGCACTCGACCGAGTGGTGGTTCGAGCAGCCGGTCGAGCCAGATGCCGTGTCCAAGGAGAGAGAGAGTTGAGGAAGATCCTGAGAGGACTGAAAGTGAGGAGGAAAGGGAGTCAACTCTCAATGAGTTCATGAGGAGACACAAGGCCAAAGGGAAGAGGCCAGCAGTTGAGGTTGAACAAGAGGAGAGTGAGAATGAGAGTGAGGAAGAAAGTGAAAAAGAAGAGATAGAGGATGATGGAGAAGCTGAGTCCTGTGGTTGTCAAAGAGGCAACTCTATGATGCTTTCATGAGAATGGAGTTCTTAGGGACTAGATATCCACACAAGGAAACCATGGAGAAGCTAGCCATTGGTGAAGATGTGGAGTATCTCTTTGAGAAGAGCAACCTAACTAAGTTTATGGGGCTTTGCATGGAGGGATACAAAGAAGAGAGTTGTGAGTTTCTAGCCACAGTCAAGCTGCATACATATGCAAGGAAGGATGCTGAGTTTGGAGGTCACATTGCTTTCACAATCAAAGGGAAAAGGTATGAACTTTCAATGAAGAAGATAGCCAATGTGTTTGTTTTTGAGGTTGGGAGCAATAGGAGTTTGATGATTCCAAGAGAAGAGCTCTATGCTGTGTGGGAAACCATTGGGGACAACAAATACTACTCATCCTCCAATTCCAAGAGTTCAAGGATAAGGAGCCCAGTCCTAAGGTACTTCCACAAAGCTCTTGCCAACACCTTCTTTTCTAGGAAGGAAACTGGGAATATTAATAAGGGAGAGCTAAAGATGATTGATTTGGCTCTCAATGGAGTCATCTTCCAAGCAAGAAATGGCACCATCATTCTTGGGAGCACTGTGAAGACTGACCTAGCAATGGTGCTCATTGACCACATGATTTACTTGAGAAGTTGGGTAGGCAAGTTGAAGAACAAAGGATCAAGAGGAGCACTAACCATTGGAGGCATCATTACTCCAATCCTACAAGCTGCTAAGGTTCCACTTAGAGGAGAAAGGGTTTCACCAAGATGGATTGACTCTATCTACCTCACCTCTACTCTCATCCTAGCCAAGGAGATGCATCAAGGGAATCACATTTTCAACTTTGAACTTCCAACACTTGGGAAAAAGCAACTGATTTTGCCTAACCAAGAGCTCACCACCATTCAAGAAGGAGCCAACATTGAATTTTGGCTAGCTGAGGAGCATTTGTTTGATGGGATAGTTCAACTTAGAGTTGATGAAGCTGGAGATGTGCAAATGGCTGATGCGGAGGAGCAATTTTACTTTGAGGATTATGAGCTCAACCCAAGAGATAGTAGAGGAGTGAGGGAGGCTACCAAGAGATTAACCCTTCTGCAAAAATGGAACAAATGGCATGGGAAGAGCTTTGATAAGCTGAAGAAGAAGGTGACCAACATGGCTAAGTCCATCAAGGGCTTAAAGAAGGAGATTGCTGAGTTGAAGAGTGGGAATTCTTCACCTACACCATCAAGCCCTTTGAGGAGGAGTAGCTCAACTAGAGCACTTTCTAGAGTTGCGAACCCTGTGGAACCAGCTAGGGCCTCAATGTATGAGCCAAATCAGAGGAAGAGGAGCTCAAGTACCCGAGAACAACCATTTTCAAGGTACTCGACCGGTTCACTCGAGCACCCACTCGACCGAGCACCTCCAATGCACTCGGCCGAGTTCCAGCCCAGATCAACCTATGGCTTTCCACCTCCAGCTGCTTATCCAGGATATCAAGGTTACCCTCCCATCCCACCCCAGTACTTCATGGATCCAGCACTCTACCAGCAGTTCTACCAGCAGCAAGGTCAACATTTTGACACTCGTGGTCCAGCTCGACCCCCCCACTCGAGCATGTACTCGACCGAGTCCCGGTCGATTCCCATCGTCGAGCTGTCCCAATCTCCACCTCCAAGTCACCAGCAAGACCCCAACTACTCCTATGACAGCATGCAGATGGATGTGGACAACTACTTCCACAATCCCTAAGGTACCACTATCACCTTCACTTGTAGATATCATTGCATTTGACATTGTGTTTTGTTTTTTGTTTTTCATCTTGAATCCTCAATCAAATTTCTTTCACACAGGGACTGTGTGATTTAAGTTTGGGGGAGGGTTTGAGATAGCATTTGACATTGTGTTTTGTGATTCTTATTTCAAATTTTTAGCATCATCATGTTAATACTTGCATAGCATCTAAGGCATAGAAAAACCCTAAAAATTTGAAATTTTTTGCAAAAATCTTTATAAAAAAAAGAGTGTTCATGTAGTTTGCACTGCACATTAGGATCTTGTTTAGCATGTTTCATGTAGGATTGTATAGTATTTGCATTAGGGATCTATGATGAGTATTCCCTTGTTAGCTTGTTTATTCACTAGACTAGGATCAATGCCCAAGTTAATAGTACTTTGATGCTAGTTGAGTGGTTAGAAGAATAAGATTGAACCAAGCCTTGAATTCCTACATTGCATTTGGTCTAAATTGAAGCATGTTGAGATTTGAAACCATTTCCTATTTATAAGAACCTAATATTGACTTTCAATTATCAATGTGTGCATTGCTTTAAACTCATGGATACCATATACATATTTGGATCATCTTCTTCCTTTTTACCACTCTTGTTGATCCAAGTAGCTGATTTCCTTATTAAGAATCAGTTCCCCTACCCCGAAACCAAACCTTCTTTCAAGCCATGTTTATTCTTGTGTGCGTGAGGCCTATTTTTGGGATTGAGCTTGGTAGAAAGTGTTAGGTTTGAACTGACAAGAGTAAATCCTTGTGTAGTTCTAGTTTGCATTTTTCAAACTAGATAGGACTAGGTGGTTCACTTGTTGGGTTTGGGACTTGGCTGTCATGAAAAGAAAAGAGGAAAAAGAGAAAGAAAAGGTTAGAGTCTTTAGGAGGGGAATGTGTTTAAGTAAATTTAAAGTCTAGTGAAAGAATGGGAAGAATAAGGTTGTTTAAAGATGGTTCTAGTTAAAGAAAAGAAAGAAAGAAAAGAGAAGTCTACCAAAATGCTTATATGTCTTAAGAATAAGAAGAAAAGAGAACCATAGCAAATAAGTAAGACTCCCCCATTCCACTAGAAAGATCAAATAAGAAACCTCTCCTAAGACTTTAAAACCAAAAGAGAAAAGGGTGAAAAAGAAGAAAAGAAGTTAAAGGGTAGCACTAGGATCAATTGGGTTTAGATTGATAGGATAAACACTTTGGGTAGACAAGGTTTTGTTCTTGTATGTGTCTAAGTGTTCTTACCTTTAGCATTCTTCTAAAGCTCAATCCATTTTTTTTATGAGAAAACCTTGATATTGATAAGCCCTACTCTAAAAAGAGACCATCATTGTCTCTAAACCTTTTACTGCCAAGCCAAATGAGTTTAAGCATTGCATAGAATTGATTCATGTTCTTGATTAATGAATGTTAAAGGAAATGGTTGATTTGAATGCATGTGGATGTCTAAGGCTCAAATCAGTGAAGGTTGTGATATGCTTGTCTAAAGTCTTTAAGTATAGCTCATTCAACTTGCATCATAGTACTAGTAACTTGGACATTGATTCTAGATAGTCTATTTGCAAGCTTTAGGAGCTGAGATCCCACTTTCAAACATCACCTACCTTCTTTTGTCTTGATTATTTGCTTGAGGGCAAGCAAAGACTAAGTTTGGGGGTGTTGATGTTCATATATTTTACCTTGTTTTCCCTTAGTTTATTCACAACTTTTGCATCTTTTGCTATCCATTTAGGCCATTATTGTGTAGCTTTAGGACTAATCATGCATTAGAGTATAGTTGCATTGCATTTGCATCTTTTCATGCATAAACAGGTGATTTTGGAGCTTAAGGAGCATGGAAGCAATGCTGAGGAGAAGTGAAGCAATCCTGAGGAGAAAACAAGAGAGTTAAGGCTATAGAATCAAGGTCCGGAGTCCAACTCGACCGCACCACTCGACCACCACTCGACCGTGTGCTGAGAAGGACTCGACCGAGTGGAGAATGCACGAGAGAAGCCAGCTCGACCAGCCACTCGACCGAGCACTGGTCGAGTTGACCGAGCCATTGACTGCTTTGACTTTTTGTATTTTTAGGGCTTCCACCTTATCTCCTATAAAAAGCCCTTGTACCTGCAGCCACCAAAGAGTCCAGCTTTTTAGAGAGTATAAAACCTAGTTTTTACCTTTTTTAGATATTATTCCTTTTGCACTTTTCTTTTATTTTTTAGATTTTGTACTTGTTTGAGAGAGAAAGACTAGATTCTTATATTTTGTTTGTTTCATAACTTTCAAAGTATTAAGATTTCGAGTTTTATTCCTTCATCAATATTGTATATCTCTGTTTCATCTTTCCAATGATGCAAGTTTTATTATTTTCTGGGTTTTTGACATATTTCACCATGTGTTCTTGTGAGTAGTTTGTTTAGGACCTTGAGGATGGGTTAGGCTGGGTTGATCTTGTGGTTTGTTTGATTTGGTCAAGCTTGATTGTTGTAGATCTCTTCTAGGCTATATGATCTTAATGCTGATCCTATATCTGAGAAGGTAGGGTTTGATTTCAAGCATCTTAGCATCACACCAATGTCTAAGGAGCATAGATAAGGCTAGATCTAGAGCTTACCATTAGGCTTGCTAAGAGATTAGAAGTCTTGTTTGGTTTGAGATGTATTGCTTAATGCCTGCTTGTGTAGATTCTTTTCTTTGTGAGAACAAGTCTAGAAATGCATAGGTTTGATTGTTTCTTGCCATGAGAATGGATTAAACATGTCTTAGAATAGTATGTCTAGAGATCAGCTTAATGTTTGCTTGAGATTTGTTGACCAAGTTAGATAACCACAATGATTAGCTCAGCCCATGAATCCCTCCTCAAGGCCTTCTTTGTTTATTGAAATCTTAGTCTAAATATCATTGCTTGCTTGTTGTTTGATAGTTTTAGCATTGCTCTGTTTTTCTTGTGTTGCTCTGTTTTCACGTTTAAGTCTAGCTCGACCACGTACTCGACCTACACTCGGTCGAGTGCTGCTCGAGTTCATCCCCAGAACTTGTATTTTTGATTTGTGATTGTCTTGTTTCATTCCTGTTTCATTTCCATTGCATTCACGTAGTTTCCTATTCATTACTTGTCTTGCATTAGTTCATTAGCATAGTGTCTATCTCTGTTCTAGTTTCATTATAGCTTTAATTTGTCTGTTCTGTTTGCATTTAGTATCTTGTTCTAGTTATTTTTACTTTCTGCATTTCTTATCTCATTTTAGGATTATTAGTGACAAACAATCTTTACAATTGGCTTGACTTAGACTCATATGCACATCTTAATTGTTCACAATCACTCAGATAGGATTGACACCTCTTATACTGCAACTGCATAAGGGGAATTGAAACACCCTGACTTCTATTCATTCCATACATCATCATTCCATACATCATTCATTCATACACCACAAAGAAAGTCAGTTTCAGGATCTCAGCTCCTAAAGCTTGCAAATAAACCAGCTAGAATCAATGTCCAAGTTACTAGTACTATGATGCAAGTTGAATGAGCTGTACTTAAAGACTTTAGACAAACCTATCACAACCTTTACTGATTTGAGCCTTAGATGCCCACATGCATTCAAATCAACCATTTCCTTTAACATTCATTTAATCAAGAACATGGATCAATCTTATGCAATGTTTTAAACTCATTTGGCTTGGAAATAAAGGTTTAGAGACAATGATGGTCTCTGTTTAGAGTAGGGCTTATCAATATCAAGGTTCTCTCATAAAAAATGGATTGAGCTTTAGAAGAATGCTAAAGGTAAGAGCACTTAGACACATACAAGAACAAAACCTTATCTACCCAAAAGTAACCCAAGTGTTTGATCCTATCATTCTAAGCCCAAATGATGCTAGTTCTACCCTTTATCTTCTTCTCTTCTCAAATACCCTTTTCTCTTTTGTTTTCAAGCCTTAGGAGAGGTTTCTTATTTGATCTTTCTTGTGGAATGGGAGATTCTTACTTATTTGCTATGGTTCTCTTTTCTTCTTATTCTTAAGACATCAAAGCATTTTGCTATACTCTTCTTTTTCTTTCTTTATTTTCTTTGACTGAAACCATCTTTAAACAATATCATACTTCCCATTCTTTCACTAGACTTTGATTTTACTTAAACACATTCCCCTCCTAAAGACTCTAACCTTTTCTTTCTCTTTTCCTCTTTTCTTTTCTTTCTTTTTCAAACAACCAAATCCCAAACCCAACAATAAAATCACCTAGTCCTATCTAGTTTGGAAAATGCAAACTAGAACTACACAAGGCATTATTCTTGTCAGTTCAAACCTAACACTTTCTACCAAGCTCAATCCTAAAATAGGCCTTACACACTCAAGAATAAACATGGCTTGAAAGAAGGGTTGGTTAAGGGTATTGGAAACTGATTTTAATGATTCAATCAGCTACTTGGATCAACAAGAGTGGTAAAAAGGAGAAAGATGATCCAAATATGTATATGGTATCCATGAGTTTAAAGCAATGCACAAACTCATAATTACAAGTCATTATTAGGTTCATATAAATAGGAAATGGCATCAAATCACAACATGCTTCAATTTAGACCAAATGCAATGCAGGAATTCAAGGCTTGGTTCAATCTTATGCTTCTAACTACTCAACTAGCATCAAAGTACTATTAACTTGGGCATTGATCCTACTTTAGTGAATTAAACAAGCTAACAAGGCCAAACTCATCATAGATCCCTAATGCAAATAATTAACAGTCCTACATGAAACATGCTAAACAAGATGCTATTATGCAATGCAAACTACATGAACACTCTTTTTATAAAGATTTTTGCAAACATTTTCAAATTTTTAGGGGTTTTCTATGCCTTAGATGATATGCAAATACTAACATGATTATGCTATAAATTTGAAATAAGAAAGCAAAACACAATGTCAAATGCTATCTCAAACCCTCCCCCAAACTTAAATCACACAGTCCTCTGTGTGAAGGAAATTTGTAAGAGGATTTAAGATAGAAAACAAAACACAATGTCAAATGCTATGATATTTACAAGTGAAGGTGATAGTGGTACCTCAAGGATTGGAGAAGAAGCTGTCCACATCCTCATTCATGCTGTCAAATGTGTAGTTGGGGTCTGGTTGGTGACTTTGAGGGGGAGATGGAGGCAACTCGACGATGAGAATCGAAAGGCACTCGGTCGAGTGCATGGTCGAGTGGGGGGGTCGAGTTGGCTGCCGAGTCTCCTTTTCTTCGTCTGTTTTGACTCCCTTGCTTCCCTGATTATGAAAACAACAAAACAAATATCAAAATAACAAAATCCTAATCATTATGTACAGGGATACCTTAGGGACTTCCTCCCTAGTGAGCTTGTTTAAAGTCACTAAGCTTAACTTTTGATGCCTTTTCAGGCTTGGTATAGGGACCAAGGAGGTGATGAAATCCCCCCTGGTTCTACTTGATAACCTTGGTGTTCCTTCTTGATCACTACTTCCTTGACACTTGAACCATGTTTCTTCTTAAACTTGAGTCTTGGTCTTGCCTTCTTCAAAGACCTCTTGTTGAGCTGAACTTGAAGTTCCTTCACTAAACCAGCTAACACTTGAACTGATTCCTTGAGCTCTTGGACAGTCTTGGCTTGGGCTGAACCTTTAATCCTAGGGTCCTCTCCATCCTCAAAAACTTCAGAACTAGCTTTTCTCTCTACCACAAAGTGCTGACCTTCAATAGTAGGTTGATATGTTGAATTCTTGATGTCAAACTTCATAGTGAAGTCTTTAGCAAAGTGGAGCTTGATGTTTCCCATCTTAACATCAATTACAGCTTTAGCTGTGGCTAAGAATGGTCTCCCCAAGATGAGAGGATCTTCTGGCTCTTGATCTATGTTCATGATCACAAAATCAGTTGGAATCCTAGCCTCCCCTATCTTAACTGGAAAATTTTCAATTAATCCAAGCACATCCCTCTTTGATCCATCTGCTAGGCCAATATAGAGATTGCAGGGCTTAAAATGATCATACCCCAACTTCTCAGCAACTGAATATGGCATTAAGCTCACTGAAGCTCCCAAGTCACATAGACACTTGTTGAAGTGCATATAGCTGATGGAACAAGGTAGGTTAAATGTCCCTGGATCTTCAAGCTTTGTTGGGATAATAGCTTTCTCAATCTCTTTCAAATCCTTCATGTCTTGATCTTGAGCCTTCTGGTTGGATAATTCAAGAAGCGTGTCCTTGAGGACAGGATGTTGAGCATATTTTTCCAAGGGAGGTCCTCTCTCTTCCTCTTTCTTCTCAATGAAAACCTCTTGTTGTATAGCCATCACTTCCTTCTTTTCAATCACTTCCTCTTGTTGCAAAGCCATCATTTCTCTTTTCTCAATAATTTCCCTTATTTCCTTCAGCTTTTGTGCCTTGAAACGTCCTGAGAATGGTAGAGGTGGTTTGTAAGCAGGAGGAATGTAACTAGCAGGCTTAACAGCTTCTGTGTCTTCAACTCGATCGGTCACTCGGTCATGTACTCGATCGCGTGTGTGGTTGAGCACCTGGTCGAGTGGTTTCTCTGCTTTAGTCTGCTGAGTAAAACCTTCACTTTGGGCTTCAATTAGTGACGAATCCTCCCCACCTCGAACCTCACTGTCCTCAGTGACATCTTCCTCATTGAGATGGATAGCTTTAACAGTGAACTCCCTTGGGTTTTGAATAGCCTGTTCAGTAAGATGGTGTGGCTTAGGAGCTGAAGTAGAGGCAATGGAGCTCTCCATGTACTGGAATGTAGAGGTCAGACTCTCAAGCTTGTTACTCAGGTCATTAGAAAAAGAATTCAACTTGTGGGTCAGCTCTCCAAACTGCCTTGCTTCCTCAATCTGCTTATTGGCTTGCCCAAGCAAAAGTTGTTGCATCATAGCTCTTAAGTCAAGTTCTTGGGCTTGTGAGGTCTGAAATATTGGAGGGTGACACCATTGAGCCTGGAACCCTCGTCGCTGTTGCGTGGGTACATAATGAAACATGATTACTAACTCGAACTGTCACTCGGTCGAGCACTGGCTCGAGTTGAAGGTCGAGTCGACTGAGATGAGAAGTCTATTTGAATCCGGCTTCTGACTCGATCAAGTACTCGATCACTCACTCGGTTGAGTGGTGGTCGAGTGGGTGGTCGAGCTGGTACCTGAAACTCAATCACAGACAAGCAGAAGAAGAAACAAGATCAGTAGTGAACAAGGGGATTAAGGAACTTAATCTTAGACTAATATAGACCCTAATTGTCACAAATAAACACTCAAATGGGCAACAGCGCCAAATTGAAACTTGTATCTTTCTTGGTGTGTGAAATGGAATGTGAATGAATGATATGATGATAAACAATGGTGAAAGCAAGGTGATTCAATTCCCCTTATGCAATTGTAGTATAAGAGGTATCAGGATGTGCATAAATGTCTAAGTCAAGCCAAATGTAAAGGATGTTTGTCACTAACAATCCTATTGCAGAAATGTAAAATGCAGAAAGTAAAAACTACTAAGATAGATGCCAAATGTAAAGAGAACAGACAAATCAAAGCTATGATGAACCAAGAACAGAAATAGAACTATGATAATGCAAGTAATGAACTAATGCAAGACAAGTAATGAACAGGACACTAAGTGAATGCAGCAGAAATGCAACTAAAATGAAACAGGAAACAAGAAAGGACAACTACAAAGCATAAACAAGAATTCTGGGGATGAACTCGAGCAAGCACTCGATCGAGTGTAGATCGAGTTCAGGGTCGAGCTGGACAAATCCGGAAAACAGAGCAATGCAAGAAAAACAGAGCAATACAAAAGCAAATCAAACAACTATCAAACAACAGGATTTAAGCTAGGAAATCAATAAACAAGGAAAGTCTTGAGGAGGGATTCATGGGCTGGACTAATGATTGAGGTCATCTAACTTGGCCAACAAATCTCAAACAACTTGAGCTAATCTCTAGACAATAATTTCTAAGAACATGTTTAATCCACTCTCATGGCAAAAAACAATCAAACTCATATATTTCTAGACTTGTTCTCACAAAGTAAAGAACCTATGCAGGCAAGCATTAAGCAATATGTCAAAAATCAAACAAGACTTCTAATCTCTTAGCAAGCCTAATGATAGTCTCTAGATCTAGCCTTATCTATGCTCCTTAGACATTGGTGTGATGCTAAGATGCTTGAGATCAGATCCTACCCTCTCGGTTATAGGACCAGCATTAAGAACATCTAGCCTAGAAGAGATCTACAATAATCAAGCTTGACCATATCAAACAAACCTCAAATACAACCCAGCCTAACCTATCCTCAAGATCCTAAGCAACTACTCACAAGAACACATGATGAAGAACAAAGTAATAAACCCAGCAAATACCGAAACTTGCATCAATAGAAAGATAAAGGAAAGATCTACAATATTGAAGAAGGAATCAAACACGAATTCTTAATATCTTGAAAGTTATGGAACCAACAAAATCCAAGAATCTTATGTTTTTCTCCTTCAAGAAGGTACAAGATCTAAAAATAAAAGTGCAAAAGGAATAATTCCCAAAAGGGTAAAAACTAGGTTTTAGACTATCTAAAAAGCTGGACTCCTGGTGGATGCAGGGTACAAGGCCTTTAAATAGAAAAAGTAGTGGAAGCCCTAAAAATGCTAAAAGACAAAACAGCCAGGCGGCTCGGCCAACTCGACCCGGTGCTCGGTCGAGTGACCAGTCGATTTGGCTTTTCTCGTGCTCCTTCCACTCGGTCGAGTCACTCTCAGCACACGGTCGAGTGTCTGGTCGAGTGGGCACTCGAGTTGGACTCCGGACCTTGGTTCTCCAGCCTTAACTCCTTTGCTTTCTCCTCATGATTGCTTCACTTCTCCTTAGCATTGCTTCCATGCTCCTTAGGCTCCAAAATCACCTGTTTATGCAAGAAAAGATGCAAATGCAATGCAACTACACTCTAATGCAAGAACAATCCTAAAACTATGCAATAATGGTCAAAAAGGATAGCAAATGATGCAAAAGATGTGAATATATTAAGGGAAAACAGAGTAAAATATGTGAAAATCAGTGTAGTTGAGGTCTGGTTGGTGACTTTGAGGGGGAGATGGAGGCAACTCGAGGATGGGAATCGACTGGCACTCGGTCGAGTGCATGGTCGAGTGGGGGGGTCGAGCTGGGCTGCGAGTGCCAAAACTCTGACCTTGCTGCTGGTAGAACTGGTGCAAGAGTGCTGGATCCATGAAGTACTGGGATGGGAAGGGAGGGTAACCTGGATAGTTTGGATAAGCAGCTGGAGCTGGGAAGCCATAAGGTGTTCTGCGCTGGAACTCGGCCGAGTGCATTTGGGGTGCTCGGTCGAGTGGATGCTCGAGTGACCCGGTCGAGTGCCTTGAAAATTGTTGTTCTCGGCTACTTGAACTCCTCTTCCTCTGAATTGGCTCGTACATGGAGGCTCTAGCTGGTTCCACAGGGTTTTCAACTCTTGAAAGTGCTCTAGTTGAGCTACTCCTCCGCAAAGGGCTAGATGGTGTTAGTGAAGTATTTCCACTTTTCAACTCAGCAATCTCCTTCTTTAGGCTCTTGATGGACTTAGACATACTGTCCACCTTCTTCTTTAGCTTATCAAACTTCTTCCCATGCCACTTGTTCCACCTTTGTAGGAGTGTCAACCTCTTGCTAGTCTCCCTCACACCTCTACTATCTCTTGGGTTGGGCTCATAATCCTCAAAGTAAAACTGCTCCTCCCCATCAGCCATTTGCACATCTCCGGCTTCATCAACTCTAACTTGAACTATCCCATCAAACAAGAACTCATCAGCTGGCCAAAAGTCAATGTTTGCTCCTTCTTGAATGGTGGTGAGCTCTTGGTTATGTAAGATCAACTGTTTTTTCCCAACTGTTGGAAGCTCAAAGTTGAAAATGTGATTTCCTTGATGCATTTCCTTGGCCAATATGAGAGTAGAGGTGAGGTAGCTTGAGTCAATCCATCTTGGCAAAACCTTCTCTCCTCTAAGTGGGACCTTGGCAGCTTGTAGTATTGGAGTGATGATGCCTCCAATGGCTAAGGCTCCTCTTGACCCTTTGTTTTGTAGCTTGCCTACCCAACTTCTCAAATATATCATGTGGTCAATGAGCACCATTGCAAGGTCAGTCTCCACAGTGGTCCCAAGAATGATGGTTCCATCTCTTGCCTTAAGGATGATTCCATTGAGAGCCATATCAATCATCTTGAGCTCACCCTCATTGAGATTTTCAGTTTCCTTCCTAGCAAAGAAGGTTTTTGCTAAGGCCTTGTGGAAGTACCTTAGGACTGGGCTTCTTATCTTTGAACTCTTGGTCTTGTAGGATGAGTAAGTGATGTTGTCTCCAATGGTTTCCCAAACAGCAAAGAGCTCTTCTCTTGGTATCATTATGTTCCTATTACTCCAAACTTCAAAGCCAAAGATATTGGCTATCTTCTTCATTGGAAGCTCATACTTCTTCCCCTTGATAGTAAAGGCAATATGACCAGCTCCCAACTCATCATCCTTCCTTGCATATGTGTGCAACTTGACTGTGGCTAGAAACTCACAACTTTCTTCCTTATAACCCTCCATGCAAAGCCCCATGAACTTGGTTAAGTTGCTCTTTTTAAAAAGATACTCCACATCTTCATCAATGGCTAGCTTCTCCATGGTTTCCTTGTGTGGATATCTAGTCCCCAGAAACTCCATTCTCATGATGGCTTCATAAACTTGCCTCTTTGTCAAACCACAAGATTCTGCTTCTCCATCATCCTCTCCCTCTTCTTCTTCATCTTCTTGTTCACTCTCACTCTCAACCTCCTCTTGTTCAATCTCAACTGCTGGCCTCTTCACTTTGGTTTTGTTTCTCCTCATGAATTCCATAAGACTTGGCTCTCTTTCTTCTTCACTTTCAGTCCTCTCAGGATCTTCCTCAGCTGACTGGTTCCTTGAACTCGGCATCTGACTCGACCTACCACTCGGACGACCACTCGGTCGAGTGCTTGCTCAAGTGGATCGTCGAGTGGTTCTTCCAGTTTCTCCTCTTGATTCATGACTAGCATCACGACGATCCATGTAGCTTTCAGCCGCTTGTTGAGACTTCCTAGTAATCCTTGAAGACATTTTCGAATAGAACTGAGAGGAATAGACTCAAAGCTTAAAGTTAATAGGTTAGTGACC
The DNA here is from genome assembly GCF_030686135.1 of Camelina sativa. Lineage (NCBI taxonomy): Eukaryota > Viridiplantae > Streptophyta > Magnoliopsida > Brassicales > Brassicaceae > Camelina > Camelina sativa. Next base: position 18,451,404 of record NC_141880.1, on the reverse strand, counting down.
CAAAAACTAAAAAAAGCTAAGCTTGAGCAAAAAGATGAACTTTGAGAGAGATTTTAAACTTGAATTTAATTGTTTTGAGCAAAATGAGAGAGTGTGAGAGATACATGATCGAATCAAGCTCTATTTAAAGAAGCTAAGGGGACAAGGAGACAAGAGTGGAGCGTCCATACCATTCAAAATTAGAAATGGGAATCTTTGACCTGCTTTTTGCTGCCACTCGACCAGCACGTGGTCGAGCTCCGTGACCAAAGTTTGAAAATTCAAATTTTTCTTCTTTTTCTTCCCTCCACTCGATCATTCTAGAGAAATGGGAATCGAGTGGGCCTTAGTTCTTTGCCAAGTCGGTCGAGTACCACTCTTGGGCTGGTCCAGTGGGCTTGCGAGTCTACTTTCCCAAGTCCAAATCTCTCCATACCCATCTACACTTTTATTGAAAGGCCTATCCAACACAAACATAAAAGAAAACACATCAAAAGTACAAGGAAAATAAAGCTTATTTACAAAGGATACCTTAGGGACTTCCTCCCTAGTGAGCTTGTTTAGAGTCACTAAGCTTGACTTTGGTTGCCTTCTTAGGCTTTGTTTAGATACCAAGGAGGTGATAAAATCCTCCCTGGCACTTCTTGATCACTGTGAGTCTGATCCTTGATCACCTCACCCTTAACACACAAACCATATTTCTTCTTGATTTTGAGCTTTGGTCTTGCTTTCCTCAAAGACCTCTTGTTTAGCTTGACTTGGAGATCCTTAACCATACCAGTCAACTCTTGAACTGACCTCTTAAGCTTTTCCACATAATCTTCTTGAAGAGAGAGATTGTCCTTTGGAGTTGCCACTTCACTTAAACCTTCATGACCACCTTTTTCCTTGATAGTAAAAGGTTGATCATCAATGTTAGGAAGGTTGGTTGGGTTATAGATGTTAAACTTCATAGCTATACCCTGAGCAATGTTAAAGGTCACAAGACCTTCCTTAACATCAATAACAGCTCCAACTGTGGCTAAGAATGGCCTCCCAAGAATGATAGAACCTTCAGGTTCCTTGTCCATCTCCAATACCACAAAATCTGTATGAACCCTTGCTCTTCCTATCTTGACTGGAATATTCTCCAACTTGCCAACCACATCTCTGTTTGAACCATCAGCTAGGCATATATGAAGGTTGGTGGACTTGAAGTCAGTGTGCCCAAGCATTTGTGCTATAGAATAGGGCATCACACTGATAGATGCTCCCAAGTCACATAAGCACTGGTTGTAGTGAAGATAGCTAATTGTGCAAGGCAGATAGAATGGACCTGGATACTTAAGCTTAATTGGGATGATAACTCCTCCAAGGTCTTCAAGATCCTTCTCATCTTGAGCTTGATCCTTCTTCTTTGACAAATCAAGCAAAAAATCCTTGTAGAGAGGATATGGATCATACTGTTCCAAGGCAGGTCCTCTCTCTTCTTCTTGGTAAGCAATGATAACCTCTTTTATGGCCATCACTTCCTTTTTCTCAATCATAACTTCTTCCTTCAAAGCTTGCACTTCCTCTTGTTGCAAAGCCATCATTTCTTTTTTCTCAATGATCTCCCTTTGTTCCTTATGCTTCTGTGCCTTGAAACGCCCTGGGAATGGTAGTGGAGGCTTGTAAGCAGGAGGGATGTACTTAGCAGGCTTGACAGCTTCTGACTCTTCAGCTCGATCGACCACTCGAACACTCACTCGGTCGAGTGCTTGCTCGAGCACCTGGTCGAGTGCAATACCGGATTCAGTCTACTTTGCACAAACTTCACTCTGAGCTTCTTCTTCAAATATATGAATGGCTTTGGCAATAAACTCCCTTGGGTTTTGAACTGCTTTTCGAGGGAGTTGGCTGGGCTTAGGAGCTGAAGTAGAGGCAAGGTTGCTCTCCATAAACTTCACTCTAGAGTTGAGACCTTCAAACTTCATGTTCAGATCATTGTACTGGGATGTGAGCCTTTGGTTCAACTCAGCAAACTGTTTGGCTTACTCAATCTTTCCATTGGTTTGCCCAATCAATAGTTGTTGTATCATTGCTCTTAGGTCTTGTTCCTGGCCTTGGTTAGTCTGAAACCCTGGTGGGGGACACAATTGGGGCTGGAACACTTGTTGCTGCTGCTTGGGTGCATAGTTGTTCTGTTGCTGAGGCTGAGGAGGTGGATAGACTTGGTCTTGAGGGTTGGCTACATTGGTGCTCCTATAAGAGAGGTTGTTCTGCTTGAATCCTCCACCTGGTTGTAGCCTTTGTATCCTCCTCCTTGGTTCTGCATATAACAAAACTCAGCAAACTCCCTATCTCCTTCTTGCACTGGAGCTTCTTCTTCACCAATGAAGTGAATGGTTTTTGATTGGCTTAGGAGAATCTTGTCAAGCTTCTCATTGACCATCTTTAAATCCTGCTTGAATTTGTCCTCTTGATCAGTGGAGGTGATCCTTATGGTTCTATCATAATCTTCATTATAATTACCATCTGATTGAGCAAGATTCTCTACCAACTCCCAGCCTTCTTCCACATTCTTGTTGAGAAAGTTTCCATTGGAGGCTGTATCAAGTAGCATTCTAATCTTGGGTAGAACTCCTCTGTACAAAGTGTTGAGCAAAGACTCATTGCTGAATCCATGGTGGGGACACTGAGTTTGGAATCCTTTAAATCTCTCCCATGCCTCACAAAAACTTTCATTATTTCTCTGTGCACAACCTGAGATTTCATTCCTCAACCTAGCAGTCCTTGCATTGGAGAAGAACTTGGCCAGAAAAACTTTCTTGCATGCATCCCATGTGGTTATTGCTCCACTAGGAAGAGTCTTCTCCCAGAGATGAGCTTTGTCTCCAAGGGAAAATGGGAATAGCCTTAATTTGAAGCCATCTTCACTTACTACATTGATTTTTGTGAGTCCACATATCCTGTCAAACTCATCAAGGTGATCTAGAGGATCCTCCATTGGCAACCCATGAAATTTGTTGGCTTGTATCATGGAGATCAATCCACTCTTGATTTCATAATTATTATTGGCAACTCCAGGAGGCACAATACCAGCTCTTTGGTTGTGTGTGTTAGGTGCATCCCCAGCACCAATGTTCCTTGCCCTTGGAGCTTGTTGATCTTGTTGCTCCATTAGCACTTGTTGTTCTTGTTCCTGATTAACTCTTACAATTAGTCAAATGCATTGGTTTGTCACACATTCTGGCCCTAGTAACAGTAACAAAGCTGTTTACTGCTTTGAATCAATGTTTTCTCAGTTTTAGCCTGTTCCGGGATAAAATGGGTATAAGTGATGTCTAAACAATCCAAATTCATCCCAAATCTTACAATTAGTCAAATGCATTGGATTGTCACACATTCTGACTGTATAAACTATAACAAAGCTGTTCACTGCTTTTAATCAATGTTTTCTTGGTTTTAGTTTGTTTCGAGTTAAAACGGGTATAAGTGTTGTCTAAACACTCCAAATTCATCCCAACTATTACAATTAGTCAAATTCATTGGATTGTCTCACATTATAACCCTAGAAACAGTCACAAAGCTGTTTACTGCTTCGAATCAATGTTTTCTCGGTTTTAGCATGTTTCGGCACAAAATGGGTGTTAGTGGTGTCTAAACACTCCAAATTCATCCCAACTCTTACAATTAGTCAAATGAATTGGATTGTCACAGATTCTGACCCTAGAAACAGTAACAAAGCTGTTTACTGCTTCGAATCAATGTTTTCTAGGTTTTACCCTGTTTCGGGACAAAATGGTTATAAGTGGTGTCTAAACACTCCAAATTCAACCCGAACTATTAAAATTAGTCAACTGCATTGGATTATTATATATTTTGACCCTATAAAGAGTATCATAACTGTTTACTTCTTCGAATCAATGTTTTCTCTCGGTTTTAGCCGGTTTTCTCGGTTTAAGCCTGTTTTGGGATAAAATAGGTTTAAGTGTTGTCTAAACACTCCAAATTCAACCCAAATTGTTATAATTAGTCAAATGCATTGTATTGTTACATATTTTGACCCTAGAAAGAGTAACATAGCTGTTTACTGCTTCAAATCAATGTTCCTATCGGTTTTAAATTGTTTTCTTTGTTTTAGCCTGTTTCGGGACAAAATGGGTAAAAGTGGTGTCTAAGCACTTCAAATTCATCCTGAACTCTTAAAATTATACAAATGCATTGGACTGTCACACATTCTGATCCTAGAAATAGTAACATAGCTGTTTACTGCTTTGAATCAATTTTTTTCTCGATTTTAGCATGTTGTCTCGTGTTATGCCGATCTTGGGATATAACAGGTTTAAGTGTTGTCTAAACACTCCAAATTCATCCCAAACTCTTGAAATTAGTCAAATGCATTGGTTTGTTACACATTCTGACCCTAGAAACAGTAACAAAGCTGTTTACTGCTTCAAATCAATGTTTTCTCGGTTTTAGCCTGTTTCGGGTTAAAACGGGTTTAAGTGTTGTGTAAACACTCCAAATTCATCCCAACTCTTACAATTAATCAAATACATTGGATTGTCACACATTATGACCCTAGAAATAGTAACAATGCTGTTTACTTCTTCGAATCAATGTTTTCTCGGTTTTATCATGTTTTGGGACAAAATGGGTAAAAGTTGTGTCTAAACACTCCAAATTCATCCTGAACTCTTACAATTAGAAAAATGCATTGGAATGTCACACATTCTGACCCTAGAAATAGTAAGAAAGCTGTTTACTGCGTCGAATCAATGTTTTCTCGGTTTTAGCTTGTTTCGGGACAAAATGGGTATAACTGGTGTCTAAACACTCCAAATTCAACCCAAACTCTTATAAATAGTAAAATGCATTGCATTGTTATATATTTTGACGCCACAAAGAGTAACATAGATGTTTACTGCTTCGAATCAATGTTTTCTCTCGGTTTTAGCTTGTCTTCTCGGTTTATGCCGATTTTGGGATATACCAGGTTTAAGTGTTGTCTAAACACTCCAAATTTATCCAAACTCTTACAATTAGTCAAATGCATTGGTTTGTCACACATTCTGGCCCTAGAAACAGTAACAAAGCTGTTTACTGCTTTGAATCAACGTTTTCTTGGTTTTAGCCTGTTCCGGGATAAAATGGGTATAAGTGGTGTCTAAATAATCCAAATTAACCCTGAACTCTTATAAATATTCAAATGCATTGGATTGTCACACATTCTGACCGTATAAACTATAACAAAGCTGTTCACTGCTTTGAATCAATGTTTTCTTTGTTTTAGTTTGTTTCGGGTTAAAACGGGTTTAAGTGTTATCTAAACACTCCAAATTCATCCCAAATATTACAATTATCCAAATGCATTGTATTTGTCACACATTCTGACCCTAGAAACAGTCACAAAGCTGTTTACTGCTTCGAATCAATGTTTTCTCGGTTTTAGCATGTTTCGGGACAAAATGGGTGTAAGTGGTGTCTAAACACTCCAAATTCATCCCGAACTATTAAAATTAGTCAAATGCATTGGATTTTTATATATTTTGACCCTATAAAGAGTATCATAACTGTTTACTGCTTTGAATCAATGTTTTCTCTCGGTTTTACCCTGTTTTCTCGGTTTATGCCGATTTTGGGATATAATAGTTTTAAGTGTTGTCTAAACTCTCCAAATTCATCCCAAACTCTTACAATTAGTCAAATGCATTGGTTTGTTACACATTCTGACCCTAGAAACAGCAACAAAGCTGTTTACTGCATCGAATTAATGTTTTCTCGGTTTTAGCCTGTTTCGGGATAAAGCGGGTTTAAGTGTTGTCTAAACACTCCAAATTCATCCCAAACTCTTACAATTAGTCAAATGCATTGGTTTGTTACACATTCTAACCCTAGAAACAGTAACAAAGCTGTTTACTGCTTCAAATCAATGTTTTCTCGGTTTTAGCATGTTTCGGGATAAAGCGGGTTTAAGTGATGTCTAAACAATCCAAATTCAACCTGAACTCTTATAAATAGTCAAATGCATTGGATTGCTATATATTTTGACCCTTTAAAGATTAAATTAGCTGTTTACTGCTTCGAATCAATGTTTTCTCTCGCTTTTAGCCTGTTTTCTCGGTTTAAGCTTGTTTTGGGATAAAACGGGTTTAAGAGTTGTCTAAACACTCCAAATTCATCCCAAACTCTTCATATTAGTCAAATGCATTGGTTTGTTACACATTCTGACCCTAGAAACAGTAACAAAGCTGTTTACTGCTTCTAATCAATTTTTTCTCGGTTTTATCATGTTTCGGGACAAAGCGGGTTTAAGTGTTGTCTAAACACTCCAAATTCATCCCAACTCTTACAATTAGTCAAATGCATTGGATTGTCGCACATTCTGACTGTATAAACTATAACAAAGCTGTTCACTGCTTTTAATCAATGTTTTCTTGGTTTTAGCCTGCTTCGGGATAAAACGGGTTTAAGTGTTGTCTAAACACTCCAAATTCATCCCAACTATTACAATTAGTCAAATGCATTGAATTGTCACACATTCTGACCCTAGAAACAGTCACAAAGCTGTTTACTTCTTCGAATTAATGTTTTCTCGGTTTTAGCATGTTTCGGGACAAAATGGGTGTAAGTAGTGTCTAAACACTCCAAATTCATCCCAACTCTTACAATTAGTCAAATGAATTGGATTGTCACAGATTCTGACCCTAGAAACAGTAACAAAGCTGTTTACTGCTTCGAACCAATGTTTTCTAGGTTTTACCCTGTTTCGGGACAAAATGGTTATAAGTGGTGTCTAAACACTCCAAATTCAACCCGAACTATTAAAATTAGTCAAATGCATTGGATTATTATATATTTTGACCCTATAAAGAGTATCATAACTGTTTACTGCTTCGAATCAATGTTTTCTCTCGGTTTTAGCCTGTTTTCTCGGTTTAAGCCTGTTTTGGGATAAAATAGGTTTAAGTGTTGTCTAAACACTCCAAATTCAACCCAAATTGTTATAATTAGTCAAATGCGTTGTATTGTTACATATTTTGACCCTAGAAAGAGTAACATAGCTGTTTACTGCTTCAAATCAATGTTCCTATCGGTTTTCGCTTGTTTTCTTTGTTTTAGCCTGTTTCGGGACAAAATGGGTAAAAGTGGTGTCTAAGCACTCCAAATTCATCCCGAACTCTTAAAATTATACAAATGCATTGGACTGTCACACATTCTGACCCTAGAAATAGTAACATAGCTGTTTACTGCTTTGAATCAATTTTTTTCTCGATTTTAGCATGTTGTCTCGTGTTATGCCGATCTTGGGATATAACAGGTTTAAGTGTTGTCTAAACAGTCAAAATTCATCCCAAACTCTTGAAATTAGTCAAATGCATTGGTTTGTTACACATTCTGACCCTAGAAACAGTAACAAAGCTGTTTACTGCTTCAAATCAATGTTTTCTCGGTTTTAGCCTGTTTCGGGTTAAAACGGGTTTAAGAGTTGTGTAAACACTCCAAATTCATCCCAACTCTTACAATTACTCAAATACATTGGATTGTCACACATTATGACCCTAGAAATAGTAACAATGCTGTTTACTGCTTCAAATCAATGTTTTCTCGGTTTTATCATGTTTCGGAACAAAATGGGTAAAAGTTGTGTCTAAACACTCCAAATTCATCCTGAACTCTTACAATTAGAAAAATGCATTGGAATGTCACACATTCTGACCCTAGAAATAGTAACAAAGCTGTTTACTGCTTCGAATCAATGTTTTCTCGGTTTTAGCTTGTTTCGGGACAAAATGGGTATAACTGGTGTCTAAACACTCCAAATTCAACCCAAACTCTTATAAATAGTAAAATGCATTGCATTGTTATATATTTTGATGCCACAAAGAGTAACATAGATGTTAACTGCTTCGAATCAATGTTTTCTCTCGGTTTTAGCTTGTCTTCTCGGTTTATGTCGATTTTGGGATATACCGGGTTTAAGTGTTGTCTAAACACTCCAAATTTATCCAAACTCTTACAATTAGTAAAATGCATTGGTTTGTCACACATTCTGGTCCTAGAAACAGTAACAAAGCTGTTTACTGCTTTAAATCAACGTTTTCTCGGTTTTAGCCTGTTCCGGGATAAAATGGGTATAAGTGGTGTCTAAACAATCCAAATTAACCCTGAACTCTTATAAATAGTCAAATGCATTGGATTGCTATATATTTCGACCCTATAAAGAGTAAATTAGCTGTTTAAAGCTTCGAATCAATGTTTTCTCTCGGTTTTAGCCTGTTTTCTCGGTTTATGCCGTTTTGGGATATAATAGGTTTAAGTGTTGTCTAAACAGTCCAAATTCATCCCAAACTCTTACAATTAGTCAAATGCAGTGGTTTGTTACACATTATGACCCTAGAAACAGAAACAAAGCTGTTTACTACTTCGAAACAATGTTTTCTCGATTTTAGCCTGTTTCAGGATAAAGCGGGTTTAAGTGTTGTCTAAACACTCGAAATTCATCCCAACTCTTACAATTAGTCAAATGCATTGGATTGTCACACATTCTGACCGTATAAACTATAACAAAGCTGTTCACTGCTTTGAATCAATGTTTTCTTTGTTTTAGTTTGTTTCGAGTTAAAATGGGTTTAAGTGTTGTCTAAACACTCCAAATTCATCCCAACTATTACAATTATCCAAATGCATTGTATTTGTCAGACATTCTGACCCTAGAAACAGTCACAAAGCTGTTGACTGCTTCGAATCATTGTTTTCTCGGTTTTAGCATGTTTCGGGACAAAATGGGTGTAAGTGGTGTCTAAACACTCAAAATTCAAATGCATTGGATTTTTATATATTTTGACCCTATAAAGAGTATCATAACTGTTTACAGCTTTGAATCAATGTTTTCTCACGGTTTTAGCCTGTTTTCTCGGTTTATGCCGATTTTGGGATATAATAGGTTTAAGTGTTATCTAAACACTCCAAATTCATCCCAAACTCTTACAATAAGTCAAATGCATTGGTTTGTTAAACATTCTGACCCTAGAAACAGCAACAAAGCTGTTTACTGCATTGAATTAATGTTTTCTCGGTTTTAGCCTGTTTCGGGATAAAGCGGGTTTAAGTGTTGTCTAAACACTCCAAATTCATCCCAAACTCTTACAATTAGTCAAATGCATTGGTTTGTTACACATTCTGACCCTAGAAACAGTAACAAAGCTGTTTACTGCTTCAAATCAATGTTTTCTCGGTTTTAGCCTGTTTCGGGATAAAGCGGGTTTAAGTGTTGTCTAAACACTCCAAATTCATCCCAAACTCTTACAATTAGTCAAATGCATTGGTTTGTTACACATTCTGACCCTAGAAACAGTAACAAAGCTGTTTACTGCTTCGAATCAATATTTTCTCGGTTTTAGCCTGTTTCGGGATAAAGCGGGTTTAAGTGTTGTCTAAACACTTCAAATTCATCCCAACTCTTACAATTAGTCAAATGCATTGGATTGTCACACATTATGACCGTAGAAACAGTAAAAATGCTGTTTACTGCTTTGAATCAAATTTTTCTCGGTTTTCGCTTGTTTCGGGACTAAATAGGTATAAGTCAAATGCATTTGATTGTCACACATTCTGACCCTAGAATCAGAAACAAAGCTCTTTACTGCTTCGAATAAATGTTTTCTCGGTTTTAGCCTGTTTCGGGACAAAATGGGTAAAAGTGGAGTCTAAACACTCAAAATTCATCTCGAACTCTTAAAATTAGACAAATACATTGGACTGTCACACATTCTGACCCTAGAAATAGTAACAAAGATTTTTACTGCTTCGAATCAATGTTTTGTTGGTTTTAACCTGTTTCGGGACAAAATGGGTACTAGTAGTGTCTAAGTTTTCTCGGTTTTAGCTTGTTTCGAGATAAAGCGGGTTTAAGTGTAGTCTAAACATTCAAAATTCATCTTGAACTCTTACAATTAGTCAAATGCATTGGTTTGTCACACATTCTGACCCTAAAAACAGTAACAAAGCTGTTTAGTGCTTCGAATCAATTTTTTCTTGGTTTTCGCCTGTTTTAGGATAAACGGGTTTAAGTGTTGTCTAAACACTCCAAATTCATCCCGAACTCTTTCAATTAGTCAAATGCATTGGACTCTCACACATTATGAACCTAGAAACAGTAACAAAGCTGTTTACTGCTTCGAATCAATTTTTACTAGTTTTTAAACTGTTTCGGGACAAAATGGGTATCAATGGTGTTCTTACACTCCAAATTCATTCCAAACTCTTACAATAAGTCAAATGTATTGGATTGTCACACATTCTGACCCTAGAAACAGTAACAGAGCTGTTTACTGCTTCGAATCAATGTTTTCTCGGTTTTAGCCTGTTTCGGGATAAAGCGGGTTTAAGTGTTGTCTAAACACTCCAAATTCATCCCAACTCTTACAATTAGTCAAATGCATTGGATTGTCACTTATTCTGACCGTAGAAACAGTAACAATGCTGTTTACTGCTTTGAATCAAATTTTTCTCGGTTTTAGCTTGTTTCGGGACTAAATGGGTATAAGTGGTGTCTAAACACCCAAATTCATTCCAAACTCTTACAGTAAGTCAAATGGATTTGATTGTCACACATTCTGACCCTAGAAACAGTAACAAAGCTCTTTATTGCTTCGAATCAATGTTTTCTTGGTTTTAGCCTATTTCGGGACAAAATGGGTAAAAGTGGAGTCTAAACACTCAATATTCATCTCGAACTCTTAAAATTAGACAAATGCATTGGACTGTCACACATTCTGACCCTAGAAATAGTAACAAAACTGTTTAGTGCTTCGAATCAATATTTTGTTGGTTTTAACCTGTTTCGGGACAAAATGGGTATTAGTGGTGTCTAAGCTTTTTCGGTTTTAGCCTGTTTCGGGATAAAGCAGGTTTAAGTGTAGTCTAAACATTCCAAATTCATCTTGAACTCTTACAATTAGTCAAATGCATAGATTTGTCACACATTCTGACCCTAGAAACAGTAACAAAGCTGTTTAGTGCTTCGAATCAATTTTTTCTTAGTTTTAGCCTATTTCAGGATAAATGGGTTTAAGTGTTGTCTAAACACTCCAAATTCATCCCGAACTCTTACAATTTGTCAAATGCATTGGACAGTCACACATTTTGAACCTAGAAACAGTAACAAAGCTGTTTACTGCGTCGAATCAATTTTTACTAGTTTTTAACCTGTTTCGGGAAAAAATGGGTATCAGTGGTGTCTAAACACTCCAAATTCATTCCAAACTCTTACAATAAATCAAATGCATTGGGTTTTTACACATTCTGACCCTAGAAACAGTAACAAAGCTGTTTAGTGCTTCGAATCAATTTTTTCTTGGTTTTAGCCTCTTTCAGGATAAACGGGTTTAACTGTTGTCTAAACAATCCAAATTCATCAAGAACTCTCACAATTAGTCAAATGCATTGGACTGCCACACATTATGAACCTAGAAACAGTAACAAAGCTGTCTACTGTTTCGAATCAATTTTTACTAGTTTTTAGCCTGTTTCGGGACAAAATGGGTATCAATGGTGTCTAAACAATCCAAATCCATTCGAAACTCTTACAATAAGTCAAATGCATTGGATTGTCACACATTCTGACCCTAGAAACAGTAACAAAGCTGTTTACTTCTTCGAATCAATGTTTTCTCAATTGTAGCCTGTTTTGGGATAAAACTGGTTTAAGTGTTGTCTAAACACTCCAAATTTATCATGAACTCTTACAATTAGACAAATGCATTGGACTGCACACATTCTGGCCCTAGAATAGTAACAACGTTGTTAACTGCTTCGAATCAATGTTTTCTTGGTTTTAGCATGTTTCGGGACAAAAAGGATATAAGTGGTATATGAGCACTCCAAATTCATTCCAAACTCTTACAATAAGTCAAATGCATTTGATTGTCACATATTATGACCCTAAAAACAGTAACAAAGCTGTTTACTGCTTCGAATCAATGTTTTCTCGGTTTTAGCTTATTTCGGGACAAAATGGGTATTATTGGTGTCTAAACACTCCAAATTCAACCAAACTTTTATAAATAGTAAAATGCATTGGATTGTTATATATTTTGACCCTATAAAGAGTAACATAGCTGTTTACTCTCGGTTTTACCTTGTTTTCTCGGTTTTAGCCTGTTTCAGGACAAAATGGGTAAAAGTGGTGTCTAAACACTCCAAATTCATTCCGAACTCTTACAATTATAAAAATGCATTCGACTGTCACACATTCTGATCCTAGAAATAGTAACAAAGCTGTTTACTGCTTTGACTCAATGTTTTCTCGGTTTTAGCCTGTTTCGGGATAAAACGGGTTTAAGTGTTGTCTAAACACTCCAAATTCATCCCGAAATCTTACAATTAGTCAAATTCATTGGACTGTCACACATTATGAACATAGAAACAGTAGCAAAGCTGTTTAGTGCTTGGAATCAATTTTTTTTAGGTTTTAGCCTATTTCGGGACAGAATGGGTATAAGTGGTGTCTAAACACTCCAAATTTATTCTTACAATAAGTCAATTGCATTGGATTGTCACACATTCTGACCCTAGAAACAGTAAAAAAGCTGTTTACTGCTTCGAATCAATGTTTTCTAGGTTTTACCCTCTTTCAGGACAAAATGGGTAAACGTGGTGTCTAAACACTCCAAATTCAACCCGAACTATTAAAATTAGTCAAATGCATTGGATTTTTATATATTTTGACCCTATAAAGAGTATCATAACTGTTTACTGCTTCGGATCAATGTTTTCTCTCGGTTTTAGCCTGTTTTCTCGGTTTAAGCCTGTTTTAGGGTAAAACAAGTTTAAGTGTTGTCTAAACACTCTAAATTCAACCCAAACTGCTATAATTAGTCAAATGCATTGTATTGTTACATATTTTGACCCTAGAAAGAGTAACATAGCTGTTTACTGCTTCAAATCAATGTTTCTCTCGGTTTTAGCATGTTTTCTCGGTTTTAACCTATTTTGGGATAAAACGGGTTTACGTGTTGTCTAAACACTCCAAATTCAACCCAAACTATTTTAATCAGTCAAATGCATTGTATTGTTACATATTTTAACCCTAGAAAGTGTAACACAGCTGTTTACTGATTCGAATCAATGTTTTCTCTCGGTTTTAGTCTGTTTTCTTGGTTTAAACATGTTTTGGGATAAAACAGGTTTAATGGGTATAACTGGTGTCTAAACAATCCAAATTCACCCCAAACTCTTACAAATAGTAAAATGCATTGGATTTTTAAATATTTTCACCCTAAAAAGAGTAACATAGATGTCTACTGCTTCGAATCAATGTTTCTCTCGGTTTTAGCCTGTTTTCTCGGTTTATGCCGATTTTGGAATATACCAGGTTTAAGTGTTTCTCAACACTCCAAATTCATCCCGAACTCTTACAATTAGTCAAATGCATTGGTTTGTCATTCTGACACTAGAAACAGTAACAAAGCTGTTTCTGCTTTAAATCAATGTTTTCTTGGTTTTAGCCTGTTCCGGGATAAAATCGGTATAAGTGGTGTCTAAACACTCCAAATTCAACCTGAACTCTTATAAATAGTCAAATGCATGGGATTGCTATATATTTTGACCCTAGAAAGAGTAACATATCTGTTTACTGCTTCGAATCACTGTCTTCTCTCGGTTATAGCCTGTTTTCTCGGTTTATGCCGATTTTGGGATATAACAGGTTTTAGTGTTGTCTAAACACTCCAAATTCATCCCAAACTCTTACAATTAGTTAAATGCATTGGTTTGTTACACATTCTGACCCTGTAAACAGTAACAAAGCTGTTTACTGCTTCGAATCAATGTTTTCTAGGTTTTACCCTGTTTCGGGACAAAATGGGTATAAGTGGCGTCTAAACACTCCAAATTCAACCCGAACTATTAAAACTAGTCAATGCATTGGATTTTTATATTTTTTGACCCTATAAAGAGTATCATAACTGTTTACTGCTTCGAATCAATGTTTTCTCTCGGTTTTAGCCTGTTTTCTTGGTTTAAGCCTGTTTTGGGATAAAACAGGTTTAAGTGTTGTCTAAACACTCCAAATTCAACCCAAACTGTTATAATTAGTCAAATGCATTGTATTGTTACATATTTTGACTCTAGAAAGAGTAACATAGCTGTTTACTGCTTCAAATCAATGTTTCTCTTAGCTTTAGCTTGTTTTCTCGGTTTTAGCCTGTTTCGCGACAAAATGGGTAAAAGTGTTGTCTAACACTCTAAATTCATCCCAAGCTCTTACAATTATACAAATGCATTGGACTGTCACACATTCTGACCCTAGAAATAGTAACAAAGCTGTTTACTACTTCGAATCAATGTTTTCTCGGTTTTAGCATGTTCCGGGACAAAATGGGTGTAAGTAGTGTCTAAACATTCCAAATTCAACTCAAACTCTTATAAATAGTTAAATGCACTGGATTGTTATATATTTTGACCCTAGAAAGAGTAACATAAATGTTTTCTGCTTCGAATCAATATTTTCTCTTGGATTTAGCCTAATTTCTTGGTTTATGCCTGTTTCGGGTTAAAACGGGTTTAAAAGTTGTCTAAACATTCCAAATTTATCCCGAACTCTTACAATTAGTCAAATGCATTGGTTTGTCACACATTCTGACCCTAAAAATAGTAACAAAGCTGTTTACTGCTTCGAATCAATGTTTCTCGGTTTTAGCTTGTTTCGGGACAAAATGGGTATAAGTGGTGTCTAAACACACCAAACTCAACCCGAACTCTTATAATTAGTTAAATGCATTGGATTGTTACATATTTTGACCCTAGAAAGAGTAAAATAGCTATTTACTGCTTCGAATCAATGTTTTCTCGGTTTTAGCCTGTTTCAGGACAAAATGAGTAGAATTAGTGTCTAAACACTCCAAATTCAATCCAAACTCTTATAATTAGTCAAATGCATTGGATTGTTATATATTTTGACCCTAGAAAGATTAACATAGCTTTTTACTGCTTCGAATCAATGTTTTTTCTCAGTTTATGCCGATTTTGGGATATAACAGGTTTAATTGTTGTCTAAACACTCCAAATTCATCCCAAACTCTCACAATTAGTCAAATGCATTGGTTTGTTAAACATTCTGACCTTAGAAACAGTAACAAACTTGTTTACTGCTTCGAATCAATGTTTTCTCGGTTTTATCCTGTTTCGGGACAAAATGGGTATTAGTGTTGTCTAAGCACTCCAAATTCATTCCGAACTCTTACAATAAGTCAAATGCATTTGATTGTCACACATTCTGACCCTAAAAATAGTAACAAAGCTGTTTACTTCTTCGAATCAATGTTTTCTCAGTTTTAGCCTGTTTCGGGACGAAATGGGTATAACAGGCGTCTAAACACTCCAAATTCAACCCAAACTCTTATAAATAGTAAAATGCGTTGGATTGTTATATATTTTGACCCTATTAAGAGTAACGTAGCTGTTTACTCTCCGTTTTACATTATTTTCTCGGTTTTAGCCTGTTTCGAGACAAAATGGGTAAAAGTGGTGTCTAAACACTCCAAATTCATCCCAACTCTTACACTTAGTCAAATGCATTGGATTGTCACACATTATGACCCTAGAAACAGTAACAATGCTGTTTACTGCATCGAATCAATGTTTTCTCGGTTTTAGCATGTTTCGGGACAAAATGGGTATGAGTGTTGTCTAAGCACTCCAAATTCATTCCGAACTCTTACAATAAGTCAAATGCATTTGATTGTCACACATTCTGACCTTAAAAATAGTAACAAAGCTGTTTACTGCTTCGAATCAATGTTTTCTCGGTTTTAGCCTGTTTCGGGACAAAATGGGTGTAAGTAGTGTCTAAACATTCCAAATTCAACTCAAACTCTTATAAATAGTTAAATGCACTGGATTGTTATATATTTTGACCCTACAAAGAGTAACATAAATGTTTTCTGCTTCGAATCAATATTTTCTCTTGGATTTAGCCTAATTTCTTGGTTTATGCCGATTTTGGGATATAACGGGTTTAAAAGTTGTCTAAACATTCCAAATTCATCCTGAACTCTTACAATTAGTCAAATGCATTGGTTTGTCACACATGCTGACCCTAAAAATAGTAACAAAGCTGTTTACTGCTTCGAATCAATGTTCTCTCGGTATTAGCCTATTTCAGGACAAAATCGGTATAAGTGGTGTCTAAACACACCAAATTCAACCCGAACTCTTATAATTAGTCAAATGCATTGGATTGTTACATATTTTGACCCAAGAAAGAGTAACATAGCTTTTTACTGCTTCGAATCAATGTTTTCTCGGTTTTAGCCTGTTTCGGGACAAAATGAGTATAATTGGTGTCTAAACATTCCAAATTCAACCCAAACTCTAATAATTAGTCAAATGCATTGAATTGTTATATATTTTGACCCTAGAAAGAGTAACATAGCTTTTTACTGCTTCGAATCAATGTTTTTTCTCGGTTTATGCCGATTTTGGGATATAACAGGTTTAAGTGTTGTCTAAACACTCCAAATTCATCCCATACTGTCACAATTAGTCAAATGCATTGGTTTGTTACACATTTTGACCCTAGAAACAGTAACAAACCTTTTTACTGCTTCGAATCAATGTTTTCTCGGTTTTATCCTTTTTCGGGACAAAACGGGTTTAAGTGTTTTGTAAACACTCCAAATTCATCCCAACTCTTACACTTAGTCAAAGGCATTGGATTGTCACACATTATTACCCTAGAAACAGTAACAATGCTGTTTAATGCTTCGAATCAATGTTTTCTCGGTTTTAACTTGTTTCGGGTTAAAATGGGTAAGAGTGGTGTCTGAAAACTCCAAATTCATTCCGAACTCTTACAAAAAGTCTTTGATTGTCACACATTCTGACCATAGAAACAGTAACAAAGCTGTTTACTGCTTCGAATCAATTTTTTCACAGTTTTATGCTGTTTCGGGACAAAATGGGTAAAAGTGGTGTCTAAACACTCCAAATTCATCCCAAACTCTTACAATTAGAAAAATACATTGGACTTTCACACATTCTGACCCTAGAAATAGTAACAACGCTGTTTACTGCTTCGAATCAATGTTTTCTCGGTTTTAGCTTGTTTCGGGACATAATGGGTATAACTGGTGTCTAAACACTCCAAATTCAACCCAAGCTCTTATAAATAGTAAAATGCATTGGATTGTTATATATTTTCACCCTACAAAGAGTAACATAGATGTTTACTGCTTCGAATCAATGTTTTCTCTCGTTTTTAGCATGTTTTCTTTGTTTAAGCCTATTTTGGGATAAAACAGGTTTAAGTGTTCTCTAAAAACTCCAAATTCAACCCAAACTGTTATAATTAGTCAAATGCATTGTATTGTTACATATGTTGACCCTAGAAATAGTAAAATAGCTTTTTACTGCTTCAAATCAATGTTTCTCTCGGTTTTAGCTTGTTTTCTCGGTTTTAGTCTCTTTCGGGACAAAAATGGGTAAAAGTGGTGTCTAACACTCCAAATTCATCCCAAACTCTTACAATTATACAAATGCATTGGACTGTCACACATTCTGACCCTAGAAATAGTAGAAAAGCTGTTTACTGCTTCGAATCAATGTTTTCTCGGTTTTAGCATGTTCCGGGACAAAATGGGTGTAAGTAGTGTCTAAACATTCCAAATTCAACTCAAACTCTTAAAATAGTAAAACGCATTGGATTGTTATAGATTTTGACCCTAGAAAGAGTAACATAAATGTTTTCTGCTTCGAATCAATATTTTCTCTTGGATTTAGCCTAATTTCTTGGTTTATGCCGATTTTGGGATATAACGGGTTTAAAAGTTGTCTACACACTCCAAATTCATCCCGAACTCTTACAATTAGTCAAATGCATTGGTTTGTCACACATTCTGACCCTAAAAATAGTAACAAAGCTATTTACTGCTTCGAATCAATGTTTTCTTGGTTTTAGCCTATTTCAAGACAAAATGGGTATAACTGGTGTCTAAACACACCGAATTCAACCCGAACTCTTATAATTAGTCAAATGCATTGGATTGTTACATAATTTGACCCAAGAAAGAGTAACATAGCTGTTTACTGCTTTGAACCATTGTTTTCTCGGTTTTAGCCTGTTTCGGGATAAAATGAGTATAATTGGTGTCTAAACACTCCAAATTCAACCTAAACACTTATAAATAGTCAAATGCATGGGATTGCTATATATTTTGACCCTCGAAAGAGTAACATAGCGGTTTACTGCTTCGTATCAATGTTTTCCCTCGATTTTAGCCTGTTTTCTCTGTTTATGCCGATTTTGGGATATAAGAGGTTTAAGTGTTGTCTAAACACTCCAAATTCATCCCAAACTCTTATAATTCGTCAAATGCATTGGGTTGTTACACATTCTGACCCTATAAACAGTAACAAAGCTGTTTACTGCTTCGAATCAATGTTTTCTAGGTATTACCCTGTTTCGGGACAAAATGGGTATAAGTGGTGTCTAAACACTCCAAATTCAACCCGAACTATTAAAATTAGTCAATGCATTGGATTTTTATATATTTTGACCCTATAAAGAGTATCATAACTGTTTATTGCTTCGAATCAATGTTTTCTCTCGGTTTTAGCCTGTTTTCTTGGTTTAAGCCTGTTTTGGGATAAAACAGGTTTAATGTTGTCTAAACACTCCAAATTCAACCCAAACTCTTACAATTAGTAAAATGCATTGGTTTGTCACTCATTCTGACACTAAAAACAGTAACAAAGCTGTTTACTGCTTTGAATCAATGTTTTCTCGGTTTTAGCCTGTTCCGGGATAAAATCGGTATAAGTGTTGTCTAAACACTCCAAATTCAACCGAACTCTTATAAATAGTCAAATGCATTGGATTGCTATATATTTTGACCCTAGAAAGAGTAACATAGATGTTTACTGCTTCGAATCAATGTTTTCTCTCGGTTTTAGCCTGTTTTCTCGTTTTATGCCGATTTTGGGGTATAACAGGTTTTAGTGTTGTCTAAACACTCCAAATTCATCCCAAACTCTTACAGTTAGTCAAATGCATTGGTTTGTTACACATTCTGACCCTAGAAACAGTAACAAATCTGTTTACTGCTTCGAATCAATGTTTTCTCGTTTTTAGCCTTTTTCGGGATAAAGCGGGTTTAAGTGTTGTCTAAACACTCCAAATTCATCCCAACTCTTACAATTAGTCAAATGCATTGGATTGTCGCAAGGGATCACGCCGCAGACCCTCAAACCAGAGAGCGAGAGCTTATGTGAGAGAACTGAGCGACTCAAACATTTTCCTTTTCGTTTTGCATTTTTATTTCATAGTTTTTATAGTTTTCTTAGATTTCTATCTTGTACTCTTTCTACTCTACTCTATCTTTTAATACCATGCAAGTTTCATTCATTTTCATTATTTTGTTCCTTGTTATCATGTCCGAGTAGTGTAGTAAAGTTTCTAGGGATGGGATAGATGATTTTGTGTTCTTGATCGGTTAGGATGCCTTAGTTTGATTGTAAATGATTGATAGATTTCCTTCAAAGTTGGTGTTCTTAATGATGTCAACAAACCGAGAGGTTGAGATTAGATCTAGGGCGTTTCAGCGACCGAGAGGTGTAGATGAGATGCGTGAATTAGCCAATGCTAGAGGTTTACTTGACTCTGAGTAAGGGATTAGATGAGTTTGAGTTTACTGACAATAATGAATCGTTCTTAATGCCTGCTTGTTAATATTGCTAGTGCGAGAGTGTGGTAAGTGATCGAGGTTGATTGTCGCTAGTGCGAGAGTGTGGTGACAAGTTTTTAGAGATTCATTGTCTAGGAAATAATTACTTGAGGCATGTAAGGCATCTGTACTGGTCTAGAATACTTAGGATTCGATTATCCCATCCTTAGGTGCTTTCGTATTATATTTGTTTACATTTTCTTTACTTACTCGACCACTTACCCGATCAGGTACACGATAACCTGCATCGAGTAATACCTCGAGCTGTTCATATCTCATTTGCTTACTCGATCACCCCACTCGATCCCGTACTCGACTGCTTGCATCGAGTGCTTTGGTCGTGTGGTTTCTTTGTTTATATTCCTTTCTTTTATTTATTTTAGGACTGTTAGAACAAAAACATTATCTCCTTGGCTTGACTTGTATTGTCCTTCCTGCTAGAAATAAACAACCATTTGGATTGATAACCCTTTGTACTACAACTTCATAGGGAATTGATACCATGGGTGAAAACCCAACTATCAATTTGGCATCGTTGCCATTTGGTTGATTTCATTTTGCTACGTTTAGGATTTCAGCACTTGTTAGATCAAGTTCTTTTGTTTATATTTGGTTCAGATACTGACTTGTTTGCTTTCGCATCGTTTGTTTTGAATCTCAGGTACAACCCGAGCACCCACCCGACCCGTCATTCGATCACCTGGATCGAGTTGATCGTCGTGTACACACTCGGACAACTACCTGTGCATGCAAACATGATCCAGAGGTAGCCAGAACCTGAGTCCTTTCATTGACAACATCGACAGACCTAGGCTCCTCAGACAACAACAAGTTCAACCAAAACCATCAATCATTGAGGAGACGATGAATAATCAGAACGGTCCACCAGCTCCTCAAGCAAGGACCAATATAGGAGCAGGAGATGCTCCAACTACTCACACTCAAAGGAATGGCATTGTACCACCAGCTGTGCAGAACAACAATTTTGAGATCAAGAGTAGTCTTATCCAGATGATACAGAGTAATAAGTTTCATGGATTGCCAATGGAGGACCCATTGGATCATCTGGATGAATTTGATAGGCTTTGTAGCCTCACTAAGATCAATGGAGTCAGCGAAGATGGATTCAAGCTTAGGCTTTTCCCATTGTCTTTCGGAGACAAAGCACACATCTGGGAGAAATCGCTCCCTAAGGAGTCCATCACCACTTGGGAAGCGTGCAAGAAGGCATTCCTGGCCAAATTCTTCTCCAACTCCAGAACCGCAAGGCTGAGAAATGTCATTTCCGGCTTTGTTCAGAAGAACAATGAAACGTTCAGTGAAGCTTGGGAATGTTTCAAGGGATACACTACCCGATGTCCACATCATGGCTTCAACAATGCTTCATTGCTGAGCACACTTTACAGAGGAGTGGTCCCAAAGATACGGATGTTGCTGGACACCACAAGCCATGGTAACTTCCTCAACACGGATGTCGATGAAGGTTGGGACCTAGTGGAGAACTTGGCTCAGTCTGATGGCAACTACAATGAGGAATATGATCGCTCTGTGCGATCTACAGGAGAGGAAGATACCAAGTACAAGAGGGACATGAAAGCCCTTGAAACTTGTATCTTTCTTGTGTGTGTGTGTGATGGAATGTGAATGAATGATATGGTGATGAACAATGGTGAAAGCAAGGTGTTTCAATTACCCTTATGCTGTAGTAGTACAAGAGGTGTCAATCCAATCTGAGAGTTTGCAAGCAATTAGGATGTGCATAAATGTCTAAGTCAAGCCAAATGTAAAGGATGTTTGTCACTAACAATCCTATTGATGAAATGTAAAATGCAGAAAGTAAAAACTACTAAGATAGATGATAAATGTAAAGAGAACAGACTAATCAAAGCTATGATGAACCAAGAACAGAAATAGAACTATGATAATGCAAGTAATGAATTAATGCAAGACAAGTAATGAACAGGACACTAAGTGAATGCAGCAGAAATGCAACTAAAATGAAATAGGAAACAAGACAGGACAACTACAAAGCATAAACAAGAATTCTGGGGATGAACTCGAGCAAGCACTCGATCGAGTGTAGATCGAGTGCAGGGTCGATCTGGACAAATCCGGAAAACAGAGCAATGCAAGAAAAACAGAGCAATACAAAAGCAAATCAAACAACGATCAAACAACAGGATTTAGGCTAGGAAATCTAACTTGGCCAACAAATCTCAAACAACTTGAGCTAATCTCTAGACAATAATTTCTAAGAACATGTTTAATCCACTCTCATGGCAAAAAACAATCAAACTCATATATTTCTAGACTTGTTCTCACAAAGTAAAGAACCTATAGAAGCAAGCATTAAGCAATATGTCAAAAATCAAACAAGACTTCTAATCTCTTAGCAAGCCTAATGATAGTCTCTAGATCTAGCCTTATCTATGCTCCTTAGACATTGGTGTGATGGTAAGATGCTTGAGATCAGATCCTACCCTCTCGGTTATAGGACCAGCATTAAGAACATCTAGCCTAGAAGAGATCTACAACAATCAAGCTTGACCAAATCAAACAAACCTCAAACACAACCCAGCCTAACCCATCCTCAAGATCCTAAGCAACTACTTACAAGAACACATGATGAACAACAAAGTAATAAACCCAGAAAATACCGAAACTTGCATCAATAGAAAGATAAAGGAAAGATCTACAATATTGAAGAAGGAATCAAACACGAATTCTTAATATCTTGAAAGTTATGGAACCAACAAAATCCAAGAATCTTATGTTTTTCTCCTTCAAGGAGGTACAAGATCTAAAAATAAAAGTGCAAAAGGAATAATTCCCAAAAGGGTAAAAACTAGGTTTTTGACTATCTAAAAAGCTGGACTCCTGGTTGCTGCAGGGTACAAGGCCTTTAAATAGAAAAAGTAGTGGAAGCCCTAAAAATGCTAAAAGACAAAACAGCCAGGCGGCTCGGCCAACTCTACCCGGTGCTCGGTTGAGTGACCGGTCGAGTTGGGTTTTCTCGTGCTCCTTCCACTCGGTCGAGTCACTCTCAGCACACGGTCGAGTGTCTGGTCGAGTGGGCAGTCGAGTTGGACTCCGGACCTTGGTTCTCCAGCCTTAACTCCTTTGCTTTCCCCTCATGATTGCTTCACTTCTCCTCAGCATTGCTTCCATGCTCCTTAGGCTCCAAAATCACCTGTTTATGCAAGAAAAGAAGCAAATGCAATGCAACTACACTCTAATGCAAGAACAATCCTAAAACTATGAAATAATGGTCAAAAAGGGTAGCAAATGATGCAAAAGATGTGAATATATTAAGGGAAAACAGGGTAAAATATGTGAATATCAACACCCCCAAACTTAGTCTTTGCTTGCCCTCAAGCAAATAAACAAGACATAAGAAAGTAGGTGAGGGTTGAAAGTGGGATCTCAGCTCCTAAAGCTTGCAAATAAACCAGCTAGAATCAATGTCCAAGTTACTAGTACTATGATGCAAGTTGAATGAGCTGTACTTAAAGACTTTAGACAAACCTATCACAACCTTTACTAATTTGAGCCTTAGATGCCCACATGCATTCAAATCAACCATTTCCTTTAACATTCATTTAATCAAGAACATGGATCAATCTTATGCAATGTTTTAAACTCATTTGGCTTGCAAATAAAGGTTTAGAGACAATGATGGTCTCTGTTTAGAGTAGGGCTTATCAATATCAAGGTTCTCTCATAAAAAATGGATTGAGCTTTAGAAGAATGCTAAAGGTAAGAGCACTTAGACACATACAAGAACAAAACCTTATCTACCCAAAAGTAACCCAAGTGTTTGATCCTATCATTCTAAGCCCAAATGATCCTAGTTCTACCCTTTATCTTCTTCTCTTCTCAAATACCCTTTTCTCTTTTGTTTTCAAGCCTTAGGAGAGGTTTCTTATTTGATCTTTCTAGTGGAATGGGAGATTCTTACTTATTTGCTATGGTTCTCTTTTCTTCTTATTCTTAAGACATAAAAGCATTTTGCTATACTTTTCTTTTTCTTTCTTTCTTTTCTTTGACTGAAACCATTTTTAAACAATATCATACTTCCCATTCTTTCACTAGACTTTGATTTTACTTAAACACATTCCCCTCCTAAAGACTCTAACCTTTTCTTTCTCTTTTTCTCTTTTCTTTTCTTTCATTTTCAAACAACCAAATCCCAAACCCAACAACAAAATCACCTAGTCCTATCTAGTTTGGAAAATGCAAACTAGAACTACACAAGACATTATTCTTGTCAGTTCAAACCTAACACTTTCTACAAAGCTCAATCCTAAAATAGGCCTTACAGCCTCAAGAATAAACATGGCTTGAAAGAAGGGTTGGTTAAGGGTATTGGAAACTGATTTTAATGATTCAATCAACTACTTGGATCAACAAGAGTGGTAAAAAGGAGAAAGATGATCCAAATATGTATATGGTATCCATGAGTTTAAAGCAATGCACATACTGATAATTACAAGTCATTATTAGGTTCGTATAAATAGGAAATGGCATCAAATCACAACATCCTTCAATTTAGACCAAATGCAATGCAGGAATTCAAGGCTTGGTTCAATCTTATGCTTCTAACTACTCAACTAGCATCAAAGTACTATTAACTTGGGCATTGATCCTAGTTTAGTGAATTAAACAAGCTAACAAGGCCAAACTCATCATAGATCCCTAATGCAAATAATTAACAGTCCTACATGAAACATGCTAAACAAGATGCTATTATGCAATGCAAACTACATGAACACTCTTTTTATAAAGATTTTTGCAAACATTTTCAAATTTTTAGGGGTTTTCTATGCTTTAGATGTTATGCAAATACTAACATGATTATGCTATAAATTTGAAATAAGAAAGCAAAACACAATGTCAAATGCTATCTCAAACCCTCCCCCAAACTTAAATCACACAGTCCTCTGTGTGAAAGAAATTTGTAAGAGGATTTAAGATAGAAAACAAAACACAATGTCAAATGTTATGATATTTACAAGTGAAGGTGATAGTGGTCCCTCAAGGATTGGAGAAGAAGCTGTCCACATCCTCATTCATGCTGTCAAATGTGTAGTTGGGGTCTGGTTGGTGACTTTGAGGGGGAGATGGAGGCAACTCGACGATGGGAATCGAAAGGCACTCGGTCGAGTGCATGGTCGAGTGGGGGGGTCGAGTTGGCTGCCGAGTCTCCTTTTCTTCATCTGTTTTGACTCCCTTGCTTCCCTGATTATGAAAACAACAAAACAAATATCAAAATAACAAAATCCTAATCATTATGTACAGGGATACCTTAGGGACTTCATCCCTAGTGAGCTTGTTTAAAGTCACTAAGCTTAACTTTTGATGCCTTTTCAGGCTTGGTATAGGGACCAAGGAGGTGATGAAATCCCCCCTGGTTCTACTTGATAACCTTGGTGTTCCTTCTTGATCACTACTTCCTTGACACTTGAAACATGTTTCTTCTTAAACTTGAGTCTTGGTCTTGCCTTCTTCAAAGACCTCTTGTTGAGCTGCACTTGAAGTTCCTTCACTAAACCAGCTAACACTTGAACTGATTCCTTGAGCTCTTGGACAGTCTTGGCTTGGGCTGAACCTTTAATCCTAGGGTCCTCTCCATCCTCAAAAACTTCAGAACTAGCTTTTCTCTCTACCACAAAGTGCTGACCTTCAATAGTAGGTTGATATGTTGAATTCTTGATGTCAAACTTCATAGTGAAGTCTTTAGCAAAGTGGAGCTTGATGGTTGAAACAAGATTTATATTGTGGTGTGAATGATGATGTATGCAATGGTGAGATATGAATGGAATGATGGATGGGTGTTTCAATTCCCCTTATGCTATTGCAGTACAAGAGGTATCAATCCTAAATGAGTGTTTGTGAACAATTAAGATATGCATATGAATCTAAGTTAAGACAAATGTAAAGATTGTTTGTCACTAACAATCCTAGGAAGAAAATGTAAAATGCAGAAAATAAACTACAAGAGCTAACAACTAGATGCAGATGAAACTGAATGATTGAAACAGTGATAAAGCAAGAACAGAAACAGAGACTACTACTAATGAACTAATGCAAGATAATTAATGAACTGAAAACTAAATGTATGCAACTGGAATGAAACAGGAATGAAACAAGACAAACACAAATCATAGACACAGAGTTCTGGGGATGAACTCGAGCAGCACTCGACCGAGTGTAGGTCGAGTGGGTGGTCGAGCTAGACTAGATGCAGAAACAGAGCAATGCAATAAAAACAGAGTAATGCTAAATCCAATCAAACAACAAGCAAGCAACATGATTAAGACTAAGATTTCAATAAACAAAGAAGGTCCTGAGGATGGATTCATGGGATGGACTAATCATTGTGGTTATCTAACTTGGTCAACAAATCTCAAGCAAACTTTGAGCTAACCTCTAGACATATTAATCTAAGACAAGTTTCTCCCACTCTCATGGTCAAGAAACAATCAAACCTATGCAATTCTAGACTTGTTCTCACACAGTAAAGAATCTACACAAGCAGGCATTAAGCAATACATCTCAAACCAAACAAGACCTCTAATCTCTTAGCAAGCCTAATGGTAAGCTCTAGATCTAGCCTTATCTATGCTTCCTAAACATTGGTGTGATGCTAAGAAGCTTGAAATCAGACTCTACCCTCTCAGATATAGAATCAGCATTAAGATCATCTACCCTAGAAGAGATCTACAACAATCAAGCTTGACCAAGTCACACAAACCACAAGATCAATCCATCCTAACCCATCCTCAAGATCCTAAGGAAACTACTCACAACAATACATGATGATCAAAGTCAAAAACCCAGAAAATATTGAAACTTGCATTATTAGAAAGATTAAACAAAGATCTTTAATATTGATGAAAGGATGAAACTCAAATTCTCAATATCTTGAAAGTTATAGAACCAACAAAATATAAGAATCTAGTCTTCTTTTTTAAGGAAGTACAAGATCTTAAAAATAAAAATGCAAAAGGAATAAAACTAAAAAAAAGTAAAAACTAGGTTTAGGGAATATCTAAAAAGTTGCACACTTTGGTGGCTGCAGGTACAAGACCTTATATAGGTGAGGAGGTGGAAGCCCTAAAAATAGAAAAAGTCAAAGTAGTCAACGGCTCGGTCAACTCGACCAGTGCTCGGTCGAGTCCATGGTCGAGCTGGCTTCTCTCGTGCACACTCCACTCGGTCGAGTCCATCTACCCACTCGGTCGAGTGCTTGGTCGAGTTGGACTCTGGACCTTGGTTCTTCAGCCTTAACTCTCTTGCTTTCCCTTCAAGATTGCTTCACTTCTCCTCAGGATTGTTTCCATGCTCCTTAAGCTCCAAAATCACCTGTTTATGCATGAAAAGATGCAAATGCAATGCAACTAAACTCTAATGCATGATTAGTCCTAAAGCTACACAATAATGATGAAAATGGCTAGCAAAAGATGCAAAAGATGTGAATAAACTAAGGGAAAACATGGTAAAATATATGAACATCAACACCCCCAAACTTAGTCTTTGCTTGCCCTCAAGCAAATAAAAAAGACATAAGAAGGTAGATGAGGTTTGAAAATGGGATCTCAGCTCCTAAAGCTTGCAAATAGACTATCTAGAATCAATGTCCAAGTTACTAGTACTATGATGCAAGTTGAATGAGCTATACTTAAAGACTTTAGACAAGCATATCACAACCTTCACTGATTTGAGCCTTAGACATCCACATGCATTCAAATCAACCATTTCCTTTAACATTCATTAATCAAGAACATGAATCAATTCTATGCAATGCTTAAACTCATTTGGCTTGGCAGTAAAAGGTTTAGAGACAATGATGGTCTCTTTTTAGAGTAGGGCTTATCAATATCAAGGTTCTCTCATAAAAAAAAATGGATTGAGCTTTAGAAGAATGCTAAAGGTAAGAACACTTAGACACATACAAGAATAAAGCCTTGTCTACCCAAAGGTACCCAAAGTGTTTATCCTATCAATCTAAACCCAAATGATCCTAGTGCTACCCTTTAACTTCTTCTTTTCTCTTTCACCCTTTTCTCTTTTGGTTTTAAAGTCTTAGGAGAGGTTTCTTAATTGATCTTTCTAGTGGAATGGGAATTTTGTTTTTTTTATTGCTATGGTTCTCTTTTCTTCTTATTCTTAAGACATATAAGCTTTTTGCTAAACTTTACTTTGCTTTCTTTTCTTTTCTTTAACTAGAACCATCTTAGATAACCTTATTCTTCCCATTCTTTCACTAGACTTTAAATTTACTTAAACACATTCCCCTCCTAAAGACTCTAACCTTTTCTTTCTCTTTTTCCTCTTTTCTTCTCATGACAGCCAAGTCCCAAACCCAACAAGTGAACCACCTAGTCCTATCTAGTTTGAAAAATGCAAACTAGAACTACACAAGGTTTTACTCTTGTCAGTTCAAACCTAACACTTTTTACCAAGCTCAATCCCAAAAATAGGCCTCACACACACAAGAATAAACATGGCTTGAAAGAAGGTTTGGTTAGGGGTAGGGAAACTGATCTAAAAGTGAAATCAGCTACTTGGATCAACAAGAGTGGCAAAAGGAGTAAGATGATCCAAATAAGTATATGGTATCCATGAGTTTAAAGCAATGCATACATTGATAATTAACAGTCAATATTAGGTTCTTATAGATTGGAAATGGCATCAAATCACAACATGCTTCAATTTAGACCAAATGCAATTCAGGAATTCAAGGCTTGGTTCAATCTTATGCTTCTAACCACTCAACTAGCATCAAAGTACTATTAACTTGGGCATTGATCCTAGTCTAGTGAATAAACAAGTTAACAAGGGAATACTCATCATAGATCCCTAATGCAAATACTATACAATCCTACATGAAACATGCTAAACGAGATCCTAATGTGCAGTGCAAACTACATGAACACTCTTTTTTTATAAAGATTTTTTCAAAAATTTTCAAATTTTTAGGGTTTTTCTATGCCTTAGATGATTATGCAAGTGCTAACATGATGATGATAAAAATTTGAAATAAGAAAACAAAACACAACATCAAATGCTATCTCAAACCCTCCCCCAAACTTAAATCACACAGTCCCTTGTGTGAAAGAAATTTGCTTGAGGATTCAAGACTTAAAACAAAACACAACATATGAAATGCTATGGTATATACAATGGTAAGGTGATAATGTTACCTCAAGGATTGGAGAAGAAGCTGTCCACATCCTCCTGCATACTATCAAAGGTGTAGCTGGGATCCTGCTGGTGACTGGAGGAAGGTGATTGGGGCAGCTCGACAATGCCAATCGACCGTGACTCGGTCGAGTGCATGTCCGAGTGGGGGGGTCGAGCTGGACCGCGAGTCTCCATATCTTGAGTCTGGTACTGCTGGTACTGATGGTATTGTGCTGGATCCATAAAGTATTGGGGTGGTATGGGGGGGTAACCTGGATAGCCTGGATAAGCAGCTGGAGGTGGGAAGCCAAATGGTGGTCTAGGCTGGAACTCGGTCGAGTGGCTCCAAGGTGCTCGGTCGGGTGGGTGCTCGAGTGACCCGGTCGAGTGCCTCGAAAACTGTTGTTCTCGGGTACTTGAGCTCCTCTTCCTCTGATTTGGCTCATACATTGAAGCCCTAGCTGGTTCCACAGGGTTTGCAACTCTTGAAAGTGCTCTAGTTGACCCACTTCTCCTCAAAGGGCTTGATGGAGTTGGTGAAGAGTTTCCACTCTTCAAGTCAGCAACTTCCTTCTTCAGGCCTCTAATGGACTTAGCCATGTTGGTCACCTTCTTCTTGAGCTTGTCAAACCTCTTCCCATGCCATTTGTTCCACTTTTGCAGCAATGTCAACCTCTTGCTATGCTCTCTCACTCCTCTACTATCCCTTGGATTGGGCTCATAGTTCTCAAAGTAGAACTGCTCCTCTCCATCACCCATCTCTACATCTCCAACTGAATCAACTCTAGGCTGTACTACTCCATCAAATAAGTACTCATCAGCTGGCCAAAAATCAATGTTGGCTCCTTCTTGAATGGTAGTGAGCTCTTTGTTTGGTAGGATCACTTGTTTCTTCCCAACTGTTGGCAGCTCAAAGTTAAAGATATGGTTTCCTTGATGCATCTCCTTGGATAGGATGAGTGTAGAGGTTAGGTAGCTGGAATCAATCCATTTTGGTGAGACCCCTTCTCCTCTAAGTGGAATGTTAGCAGCTTGAAGAATTGGAGTAATGATGCCTCCAATGGTAAGTGCTCCTCTTGAACCCTTGTTCTCAAGCTTGCCTACCCAACTTCTCAAATATATCATATGGTCTATCAGCACCATTGCAAGATCAGTCTCCACAGTGCTACCAAGGATGATGGTTCCATTCCTTGCTTGAAAAAGAACTCCATTGAGAGCCAAGTCAATCATCTTTAGCTCTCCCTCATTGATGTTTCCAGTTTCCTTCCTAGCAAAGAAGGTGTTGGCAAGAGCTTTGTGGTAGTACCTCAAGACTGGGCTCCTAATCCTTGAGCTCTTGGAGTTGGAGGATGAGTAGAGCTTGTTATCCCCAATGGTTTCCCACACAGCATACAGTTCTTCTCTTGGCACAATCAGGCTCCTATTGCTTCCAACCTCAAAACCAAACACATCAGCCAGCTTCTTCATTGAGAGCTCATGCTTCTTCCCTTTGATTGTGAAAGAAATGTGACCAGCTCCTACTACAGCATCCTTCCTCACATATGTGTGCAGCTTGACAGTGGCTAGGAACTCACAGCTTTCCTCTCTATACCCCTTCATACAAAGCCCCATGAACTTGGTAAGGCTGCTCTTCTCAAAGAGACACTCCACATCTTCATCAATGGCAAGCTTCTCCATGGTCTCCTTATGTGGATATCTGGTTCCCAAGAACTCCATCCTCATGAAAGCATCATAAAGCTGCTTCTTTGACAATCCACAAGACTCAGCTTCTCCATCATCCATTAGTTCTTCTTCCTCACTTTCTTCTTCCTCACTCTCACTTTCACTCTCCTCTTGTTCAACCTCAACAGCTGGCCTCTTTCCTTTGGCCCTTGCTCTCCTCATAAACTCATTGAGTGTTGGCTCCCTTTCCTCCTCTGATTCAGTTCTCTCAGGATCTTCCTCAACAGCTGGGTTTCTGGAACTCGCACGCTGGCTCGGTCGATCACTCGGACGGCCACTCGGTCGAGTAGATGCTCGAGTGGGACGTCGAGTGGACCTTCCAGCATCCTCTCTTGATTCTAAATCAACATCATGACGACCCTTAGAGATTGCAGCTGCTTGCTTGGACTTCTTAGTGATCTTGGAAGACATTTTTGAACAAAAACTGAGAGGAATAAACTCAAAGCTTAAAGTTAATAGGTTAGTGACCCAAAAACTAGAAAGAACTAAGCTTTGGGCAAAAGATGAACTTGAGAGAGACTTTAAAGCTTGAATTTAGATATTTTGAGCAAATGAGAGAGTGTGAGAGGTGTGATCTCGTGCTAGGAGTATATAAAGAAGCTAAGGGGACAAGGAGACAAGGGTGGAGCGTCCATACCATTCAAATTTGAAATGGGAATCTTTGACCTGCTTTTTGGCTACCACTCGACCCCACACTCGACCAGCACGTGGTCGAGCTCCTTGACCAATTTAAAGTTTCAAAATTTTTCTTCCTTTTCTCCCTCCACTCGATCGTTCTAGAAGCTTTGGAAACCAAATGGGCCTTAATCCTTACCCAGCTCGATCGAGTACTTCTCGTGGCCTGGTCGAGTGGGCTTGCGAACCTCTTGCCCAAGTCCAAATCTCTTCTTACCCAACTACATTCTTAATAAAAAAGCTTGTCCAACAAAAACATAAAAGAAAACACATCAAAACTACTAACAAATTAAACCATATTTACAAAGGATACCTTAGGGACTTCCTCCCTAGTGAGCTTGTTTAAAGTCACTAAGCTTGACTTTGATTTCCTTCTTAGACTCGATCTAGATACCAAGGAGGTGATGAAATCCTCCCTGGAACCTCTTGGTCACTGTGAAGTTGATCCTTGATCACCTCACCCTTAGCACACAAACCATATTTCTTCTTGATTTTGAGCCTTGGTCTTGCTTTCCTCAAAGACCTCTTGTTCAGCTTTACTTGAAGATCCTCAACCATACTGGTCAACTCTTGAACTGACCTCTTAAGCTTTTCCACAGAATCCTCTTGAAGTGGGAGCTCAGCTTTTGGAGTTGCCTTATCACTTAACCCTTCTTGACCACCTTTGTCCTTGATAGTAAAAGGCTGGTCATCAATGGTGGGAAGGTTGGTTGGATTGTAGATATTGAACTTCATAACTACATCTTCAGCAATGTTCAAGGTCACAAGACCTTCCTTGACATCAATAACTGCTCCAACAGTAGCTAAGAATGGCCTCCCTAGTAAGATTGGATCTTCAGGCTCCTTGTCCATCTCTATCACCACAAAGTCAGTGTGGATCCTTGCTCTTCCTATCTTGATTGGGACATTCTCTAACCTCCCAACTACCTCTCTATTTGTCCCATCAGCTAGGCACACATGGAGTTTAGTAGATTTGAAGTCAGTTCTCCCAAGCTTTTGAGCTATGGAATATGGCATGACACTTGTTGAAGCTCCCAAATCACAAAGGCATTGATTGTAGTGGAGGTAACTGATTGTGCAAGGCAAGTAGAATGGCCCTGGATCCTTAAGCTTTATTGGAATGATCACTCCTCCGAGGTTCTCAAGATCCTTCTCATCTTGAGCTTCAGCCTTCTTCTTTGACAAATCAAGCAAAAAGTCTTTGTAGAGAGGATATGGATCATACTGTTCCAAGGCAGGTCCTCTCTCCTCTTCTTGGTAAGCAATGGTGATCTCTTGTATGGCCAACACTTCCTCAACAACAGATTCTTCAATCACAACCACTTCCTTCAAATCCTTCTCTTCCTCTTGTTGCTTAGCCATCATCTCCTTTCTCTCAATGATTTCCCTAAGCTCCTTAATCTTTTGTGCTTTGAAACGTCCTGGGAATGGAAGAGGAGGCTTGTAGGCAGGAGGAATGTACTTGGCAGGTTTGTCAGCCTCGGACTGTCCAGCTCGATCGACCACTCGAGCACGCACTCGATCGAGTGGCTGCTCGAGTCCATGGTCGAGCTCAGGTGCGAGCTCCAATTGCTTGTTACAAACATCACTTGGGGCTTCAGTAACTAATGAATTCCCCCAAACTTGAACTGCACTGTCCTCAGTGGCTTCTGCCTCATGAACCTGAATGGCTTTGGCTGTGAACTCCCTTGGATTTTGGACAGCTTTTCCAGGGAGTTGGTTGGGTTTTGGAGCTGAAGAAGAGGCTATGTTACTCTCCATGTACTTAACTGTGGAATTCAGACCCTCAAACTTCATATTCAGATCATTGTATTGAGATGTGAGCCTTTGGTTTAGCTCAGCAAACTGTTTGGCTTCCTCTATCTTCCCTTGTGTTTGACCAATCAACAGCTGTTGTACCATGGCTCTAAGGTTTTGTTCCTGGCCTTGGTTAGTCTGAAACCCTGGTGGGGGACACAACTGGGGCTGGAACACCTGTTGCTGTTGTTTGGGGACATAGTTTTGGTGCTGTTGAGGCTGTTGAGGAGGGTAGACTTGATCTTGTGGGTTGGCCACATTTGTGCTCCTATAGGACAGATTATTGTTCCTAAACCCTCCTTGGTTATAACCCTTGAAACCTCCTTGGTTTTGCATATAGCATAACTCAGCAAACTCATTCTCTCCCTCTTGAACTCGAGGCTCCTCTTCACTAACAAAGTAAATAGACTTTTGCTGACTGAGCAAGATCCTATCAAGCTTTTCATTCACCATTTTCAGATCCTTCTTGTACTTGTCTTCTTGATCAGTTGATGATGACCTTATGGTTCTGTCATATTCTTCATTGTAGTTCCCATCAGACTGTGCAAGGTTCTCTACTAACTCCCAGCCTTCTTCCACATTCTTATTGAGGAAGTTTCCATTGGAGGCTGTATCAAGAAGCATTCTGAACTTGGGAAGCACTCCTCTATACAATGTGCTCAACAAAGACTCCACACTGAAACCATGATGAGGACACTGAGTTTGGTACCCTTTGAACCTCTCCCAAGCTTCACAAAAGCTTTCATTACTCCTTTGAGCAAATCCAGAGATCTCATTCCTTAGTCTTGCTGTCCTAGCATTGGAGAAAAACTTGGCCAAGAAAGCCTTCTTGCATGCATCCCAAGTAGTGATTGCACCAGTAGGGAGAGTCTTTTCCCATAAATGAGCCTTGTCCCCAAGTGAGAAAGGGAACAACCTCAGCTTGAAACCATCTTCACTTACTCCATTGATCTTGGTAAGACCACAGATTCTGTCAAACTCATCAAGATGATCTAGTGGATCCTCCATAGGCAATCCATGGAATTTATTGGCCTGAATCATTGAGATCAATCCACTCTTGATCTCAAAGTTGTTGTTGGCAACAGTTGGTGGCACCAATGTTCCTTGGTCTCTGAACCTGATCCTGTTGATCCATAGCTACTATAACCTCTTGTTGTTGCTGAACAACTCTCCTTTGCTTAGCTCCTAAACTCTTGGTCTTGTTGTTGATGTTGTCAATAGGCCTAAGAAGATTGTCCTTTCCTTTAGACCTTGTGTGCATTAACAGACACAAACGATTTTTGCTAGGCAAGCGACTGAGCACAGGCTCAAGTAGGAGGTCAAGTCGACTGGAAAATGATGGTTATAGAGATCCGGCTTCTGGCTCGAGCAGGTGCTCGATCACGACTCGGTCGAGTGGTGGTCGAGTGACTGGTCGAGTGGTACCTGAAATGGAACTTCAACCCAGAAACAGAAGATTCGAGTACAGCAACCTCACAAGCGTATAAAAGAACTTAATCTTAGACTAATATGGATCCTAAATGTCACAAAAACACACTCAAATGGGCAACGGCGCCAAATTGAAACAAGATTTATATTGTGGTGTGAATGATGATGTATGCAATGGTGAGATATGAATGGAATGATGGATGGGTGTTTCAATTCCCCTTATGCTATTGCAGTACAAGAGGTATCAATCCTAAATGAGTGTTTGTGAACAATTAAGATATGCATATGAATCTAAGTTAAGACAAATGTAAAGATTGTTTGTCACTAACAATCCTAGGAAGAAAATGTAAAATGCAGAAAATAAACTACAAGAGCTAACAACTAGATGCAGATGAAACTGAATGATTGAAACAGTGATAAAGCAAGAACGGAAACAGAGACTACTACTAATGAACTAATGCAAGATAATTAATGAACTGAAAACTAAATGTATGCAACTGGAATGAAACAGGAATGAAACAAGACAAACACAAATCATAGACACAGAGTTCTGGGGATGAACTCGAGCAGCACTCGACCGAGTGTAGGTCGAGTGGATGGTCGAGCTAGACTAGATGCAGAAACAGAGCAATGCAATAAAAACAGAGTAATGCTAAATCCAATCAAACAACAAGCAAGCAACAGGATTAAGACTAAGATTTCAATAAACAAAGAAGGTCCTGAGGATGGATTCATGGGATGGACTAATCATTGTGGTTATCTAACTTGGTCAACAAATCTCAAGCAAACTTTGAGCTAACCTCTAGACATATTAATCTAAGACAAGTTTCTCCCACTCTCATGGTCAAGAAACAATCAAACCTATGCAATTCTAGACTTGTTCTCACACAGTAAAGAATCTACACAAGCAGGCATTAAGCAATACATCTCAAACCAAACAAGACCTCTAATCTCTTAGCAAGCCTAATGGTAAGCTCTAGATCTAGCCTTATCTATGCTTCCTAAACATTGGTGTGATGCTAAGAAGCTTGAAATCAGACTCTACCCTCTCAGATATAGAATCAGCATTAAGATCATCTACCCTAGAAGAGATCTACAACAATCAAGCTTGACCAAGTCACACAAACCACAAGATCAATCCATCCTAACCCATCCTCAAGATCCTAAGGAAACTACTCACAACAATACATGATGATCAAAGTCAAAAACCCAGAAAATATTGAAACTTGCATTATTAGAAAGATTAAACAAAGATCTTTAATATTGATGAAAGGATGAAACTCAAATTCTCAATATCTTGAAAGTTATAGAACCAACAAAATATAAGAATCTAGTCTTCTTTTTTAAGGAAGTACAAGATCTTAAAAATAAAAATGCAAAAGGAATAAAACTAAAAAAAAGTAAAAACTAGGTTTAGGGAATATCTAAAAAGTTGCACACTTTGGTGGCTGCAGGTACAAGGCCTTATATAGGTGAGGAGGTGGAAGCCCTAAAAATAGAAAAAGTCAAAGTAGTCAACGGCTCGGTCAACTCGACCAGTGCTCGGTCGAGTCCATGGTCGAGCTGGCTTCTCTCGTGCACACTCCACTCGGTCGAGTCCATCTACCCACTCGGTCGAGTGCTTGGTCAAGTTGGACTCTGGACCTTGGTTCTTCAGCCTTAACTCTCTTGCTTTCCCTTCAAGATTGCTTCACTTCTCCTCAGGATTGTTTCCATGCTCCTTAAGCTCCAAAATCACCTGTTTATGCATGAAAAGATGCAAATGCAATGCAACTAAACTCTAATGCATGATTAGTCCTAAAGCTACACAATAATGATGAAAATGGCTAGCAAAAGATGCAAAAAATGTGAATAAACTAAGGGAAAACATGGTAAAATATATGAACATCAATGGTTCCCATCTTAACATCAATTACAGCTCCAGCTGTGGCTAAGAATGGTCTCCCCAAGATGAGAGGATCTTATGGCTCTTGATCCATGTTCATGATCACAAAATCAGTTGGAATCCTAGCCTCCCCTATCTTAACTGGAAAATTTTCAATTAATCCAAGCACATCCCTCTTTGATCCATCTGCTAGGCCAATATAGAGATTGTAGGGCTTAAAATGATCATACCCCAACTTCTCAGCAACTGAATATGGCATTAAGCTCACTGAAGCTCCCAAGTCACATAGACACTTGTTGAAGTGCATATAGCTGATGGAACAAGGTAGGTTAAATGTCCCTGGATCTTCAAACTTTGTTGGGATAATAGCTTTCTTAATCTCTTTCAAATCCTTCATGTCTTGATCTTGAGCCTTCTGGTTGGATAATTCAAGAAGCGTGTCCTTGAGGACAGGATATTGAGCATATTTTTCCAAGGGAGGTCCTCTTTCTTCCTCTTTCTTCTCAATGAAAACCTCTTGTTGTATAGCCATCACTTCCTTCTTTTCATTCACTTCCTCTTGTTGCAAAGCCATCATTTCTCTTTTCTCAATAATTTCCATTAGTTCCTTCAGCTTTTGTGCCTTGAAACGTCCTGAGAATGGTAGAGGTGGTTTGTAAGCAGGAGGAATATACCTAGCAGGCTTAACAGCTTCTGTGTCTTCAACTCGATCGGTCACTCGGTCATGTACTCGATCGTGTGTGTGGTTGAGCACCTGGTCGAGTGGTTTCTCTGCTTCAGTCTGCTGAGTAAAACCTTCACTTTAGGCTTCAATTAGTGACGAATCCTCCCCACCTCGAACCTACTGTCCTCAGTGACATCTTCCTCATTGAGATGGATAGCTTTAACAGTGAACTCCCTTGGGTTTTGAATAGCCTGTTCAGTAAGATGGTGTGGCTTAGGAGCTGAAGTAGAGGCAATGGAGCTCTCCATGTACTGGAATGTAGAGGTCAGACTCTCAAGCTTGTTACTCAGGTCATTAGAAAAAGAATTCAACTTGTGGGTCAGCTCTCCAAACTGCCTTGCTTCCTCAATCTGCTTATTGGCTTGCCCAAGCAAAAGTTGTTGCATCATAGCTCTTAAGTCAGGTTCTTGGGCTTGTGAGGTCTGAAACATTGGAGGGTGACACCATTGAGCCTGGAACCCTGGTCGCTGTTGCGTGGGTACATAATGGAACATGCTGCTTTGAAACATGATTACTGACTCGAACTGTCACTTGGTCGAGCACTGGCTCGAGTTGAAGGTCGAGTCGACTGAGATGAGAAGTCTATTTGAATCCGGCTTCTGACTCGATCAAGTACTCGATCACTCACTCGGTCGAGTGGTGGTCGAGTGGGTGGTCGAGCTGGTACCTAAAACTCAATCACAGACAAGCAGGAGAAGAAACGAGATCAGTAGTGAACAAGGGGATTAAGGGACTTAATCTTAGACTAATATAGACCCTAATTGTCACAAATAAACATTCAAATGGGCAACAGCGCCAAATTGAAACTTGTATCTTTCTTGGTGTGTGAAATGGAATGTGAATGAATGATATGATGATAAACAATGGTGAAAGCAAGGTGATTCAATTCCCCTTATGCAATTGTAGTATAAGAGGTGTCAATCCAATCTGAGAGTTTGCAAGTAATCAGGATGTGCATAAATGTCTAAGTCAAGCCAAATGTAAAGGATGTTTGTCACTAACAATCCTATTGCAGAAATGTAAAATGCAGAAAGTAAAAACTACTAAGATAGATGCTAAATGTAAAGAGAACAGACTAATCAAAGCTATGATGAACCAAGAACAGAAATAGAACTATGATAATGCAAGTAATGAACTAATGCAAGACAAGTAATGAACAGGACACTAAGTGAAGGCAGCAGAAATGCAACTAAAATGAAACAGGAAACAAGAAAGGACAACTACAAAGCATAAACAAGAATTCTGGGGATGAACTCGAGCAAGCACTCGATCTAGTGTAGATCGAGTGCAGGGTCAAGCTGGACTAATCCGGAAAACAGAGCAATGCAAGAAAAACAGAGCAATACAAAAGCAAATCAAACAACGATCAAACAACAGGATTTAAGCTAGGAAATCAATAAACAAGAAAGGTCTTGAGGAGGATTCATGGGCTGGACTAATGATTGAGGTCATCTAACTTGGCCGACAAATCTCAAACAACTTGAGCTAATCTCTAGACAATAATTTCTAAGAACATGTTTAATCCACTCTCATGGCAAAAAACAATCAAACTCATATATTTCTAGACTTGTTCTCACAAAGTAAAAAACTTATACAAGCAAGCATTAAGCAATATGTCAAAAATCAAACAAGACTTCTAATCTCTTAGCAAGCCTAATGATAGTCTCTAGATCTAGCCTTATCTATGCTCCTTAGACATTGGTGTGATGCTAAGATGCTTGAGATCAGATCCTACCCTCTCGGTTATAGGACCAGCATTAAGAACATCTAGCCTAGAAGAGATCTACAACAATCAAGCTTGACCAAATCAAACAAACCTCAAACACAACCCAGCCTAACCCATCCTCAACATCCTAAGCAATTACTCACAAGAACACATGATGAACAACAAAGTAATAAACCCAGAAAATACCGAAACTTGCATCAATAGAAAGATAAAGGAAAGATCAACAATATTAAAGAAGGAATCAAACACGAATTCTTAATATCTTGAAAGTTATGGAACCAACAAAATCCAAGAATCTTATGTTTTTCTCCTTCAAAGAGGTACAAGATCTAAAAATAAAAGTGCAAAAGGAATAATTCCCAAAAGGGTAAAAACTAGGTTTTTGACTATCTAAAAAGCTGGACTCCTGGTGGCTGCAGGGTACAAGGCCTTTAAATAGAAAAAGTAGTGTAAGCCCTAAAAATGCTAAAAGACAAAACAGCCAGGCGGCTCGGCCAACTCGACCCGGTGCTCGGTCGAGTGACCAGTCGATTTGGGTTTTCTTGTGCTCCTTCCACTCGGTCGAGTCACTCTCAGCACACGGTCGAGTGTCTGGTCGAGTGGGCAGTCGAGTTGGACTCCGGACCTTGGTTCTCCAGCCTTAACTCCTTTGCTTTTTCCTCATGATTGATTCACTTCTCCTCAGCATTGCTTCCATGCTCCTTAGGCTCCAAAATCACCTGTTTATGCAAGAAAAGATGCAAATGCAATGCAACTACACTCTAATGCAAGAACAATCCTAAAACTATGCAATAATGGTCAAAAAGGATAGCAAATGATGCAAAAGATGTTAATATATTAAGGGAAAACAGGGTAAAATATGTGAACATCAGTGTAGTTGAGGTCTGGTTGGTGACTTTGAGGGGGAGATGGAGGAAACTCGACGATGGGAATTGACTGGCACTCGGTCGAGTGCATGGTCGAGTGGGGGGGTCGAGCTGGGCTGCGAGTGCCAAAACTCTGACCTTGCTGCTGGTAGAACTGGTGCAAGA
Organism: Camelina sativa; assembly: GCF_030686135.1. Classification (NCBI taxonomy): domain Eukaryota; kingdom Viridiplantae; phylum Streptophyta; class Magnoliopsida; order Brassicales; family Brassicaceae; genus Camelina; species Camelina sativa. Next base: position 18,411,560 of record NC_141880.1, on the reverse strand, counting down.
GTGCTGGATCCATGAAGTACTGGGATGGGAAGGGAGGGTAACCTGGATAGTTTGGATAAGCAGCTGGAGCTGGGAAGCCATAAGGTGTTATGGGCTGGAACTCGGCCGAGTGCATTTGGGGTGCTCGGTCGAGTGGGTGCTCGAGTGACTCGGTCGAGTGCCTTGAAAATTGTTGTTCTCGACTACTTGAACTCCTCTTCCTCTGAATTGGCTCGTACATGGAGGCTCTAGCTGGTTCCACAGGGTTTTCAACTCTTGAAAGTGCTCTAGTTGAGCTACTCCTCCTCAAAGGGCTAGATGGTGTTGGTGAAGAATTTCCACTTTTCAACTCAGCAATCTCCTTCTTTAGGCTCTTGATGGACTTAGCCATATTGCGCACCTTCTTCTTTAGCTTATCAAACTTCTTCCCATGCCACTTGTTCCACCTTTGTAGGAGTGTCAACCTCTTGCTAGTCTCCCTCACTCCTCTACTATCTCTTGGGTTGGGCTCATAATCCTCAAAGTAAAACTGCTCCTCCCCATCAGCCATTTGCACATCTCCGGCTTCATCAACTCTAACTTGAACTATCCCATCAAACAAGAACACATCAGCTGGCCAAAAGTCAATGTTTGCTCCTTCTTGAATGGTGGTGAGCTCTTGGTTATGTAAGATCAACTGTTTTTTCCCAACTGTTGGAAGCTCAAAGTTGAAAATGTGATTTCCTTGATGCATTTCCTTGGCCAATATGAGAGCAGAGGTGAGGTAGCTTGAGTCAATCGATCTTGGCAAAACCTTCTCTCCTCTAAGTGGGACCTTGGCAGCTTGTAGTATTGGAGTGATGATGCCTCCAATGGCTAAGGCTCCTCTTGACCCTTTGTTTTGTAGCTTGCCTACCCAACTTCTCAAATATATCATGTGGTCAATGAGCACCATTGCAAGGTCAGTCTCCACAGTGGTCCCAAGAATGATGGTTCCATCTCTTGCCTTAAGGATGATTCCATTGAGAGCCATATCAATCATCTTGAGCTCACCCTCATTGAGATTTTCAGTTTCCTTCCTAGCAAAGAAGGTGTTTGCTAAGGCCTTGTGGAAGTACCTTAGGACTGGGCTTCTTATCTTTGAACTCTTGGTCTTGTAGGATGAGTAAGTGATGTTGTCTCCAATGGTTTCCCAAACAGCAAAGAGCTCTTCTCTTGGTATCATTATGCTCCTATTACTCCAAACTTCAAAGCCAAAGATATTGGCTATCTTCTTCATTGGAAGCTCATACTTCTTCCCCTTGATAGTAAAGGCAATCTGACCAGCTCCCAACTCATCATCCTTCCTTGCATATGTGTGCAACTTGACTGTGGCTAGAAACTCACAACTTTCTTCCTTATAACCCTCCATGCAAAGCCCCATGAACTTGGTTAAGTTGCTCTTTTCAAAAAGATATTCCACATCTTCATCAATGGCTAGCTTCTCCATGGTTTCCTTGTGTGGATATCTAGTCCCCAGGAACTCCATTCTCATGAAGGCTTCATAAAGTTGCCTCTTTGTCAAACCACAAGATTCTGCTTCTCCATCATCCTCTCCCTCTTCTTCTTCATCTTTTTGTTCACTCTCACTCTCAACCTCCTCTTGTTCAATCTCAACTGCTGGCCTCTTCCCTTTGGTCTTGTTTCTCCTCATGAATTCCATAAGACTTGGCTCTCTTTCTTCTTCACTTTCAGTCCTCTCAGGATCTTCCTCAGCTGACTGGTTCCTTGAACTCGGCATCTGACTCGACCTACCACTCAGACGACCACTCGGACGACCACTCGGTCGAGTGCTTGCTCGAGTGGGTCGTCGAGTGGTTCTTCCAGTTTCTCCTCTTGATTCATGACTAGCATCACGACGATCCATGTAGCTTTCAGCCGCTTGTTGAGAGTTCCTAGTAATCCTTGAAGACATTTTCGAATAGAAATGAGAGGAATATACTCAAAGCTTAAAGTTAATAGGTTAGTGACCCAAAAACTAAAAAAAAGCTAAGCTTGAGCAAAAAGATGAACTTTGAGAGAGATTTTAAACTTGAATTTAATTGTTTTGAGCAAAATGAGAGAGTGTGAGAGATACATGATCGAATCAAGCTCTATTTAAATAAGCTAAGGGGACAAGGTGACAAAAGTGGAGCGTCCATACCATTCAAAATTAGAAATGGGAATCTTTGACCTGCTTTTTGCTGCCACTCGACCCCACACTCGACCAGCACGTGGTCGAGCTCCGTGAACAAAGTTTGAAAATCCAAATTTTTCTTCTTTTTCTTCCCTCCACTCGATCATTCTAGAGAAATGGGAATCGAGTGGTCCTTAGTTCTTTGCCAAGTCGGTCGAGTACCTCTCGTGGGCTGGTCTAGTAGGCTTGCGAGTCTACTTCTCCAAGTCCAAATCTCTCCATACCCATCTACACTTTCATTGAAAGGCCTGTCCAACACAAACATAAAAGAAAACACATCAAAAGTACAAGGAAAATAAAGCTTATTAACAAAGGATACCTTAGGGACTTCCTCCCTAGTGAGCTTGTTTAGAGTCACTAAGCTTGACTTTGGTTGCCTTCTTAGGCTTTGTTTAGATACCAAGGAGGTGATGGAATCCTCCCTGGCACTTCTTGATCACTGTGAGTCTGATCCTTGATCACCTCACCCTTAACACACAAACCATATTTCTTCTTGATTTTGAGCTTTGGTCTTGCTTTCCTCAAAGACCTCTTGTTTAGCTTGAATTCGAGATCCTTAACCATACCAGTCAACTCTTGAACTGACCTCTTAAGCTTTTCCACAGAATCTTCTTGAAGAGAGAGATTGTCCTTTGGAGTTGCCACTTCACTTAAACCTTCATGACCACCTTTTTCCTTGATAGTAAAAGGTTGATCATCAATGTTAGGAAGGTTGGTTGGGTTATAGATGTTAAACTTCATAGCTATACCCTCAACAATGTTCAAGGTCACAAGACCTTCCTTAACATCAATAACAGCTCCAACTGTGGCTAAGAATGGCCTCCCAAGAATGATAGGACCTTCAGGTTCCTTGTCCATCTCCAATACCACAAAATCTGTATGAACCCTTGCTCTTCCTATCTTGACTGGAATATTCTCCAACTTGCCAACCACATCTCTGTTTGAACCATCAACTAGGCATATATGAAGGTTGGTGGACTTGAAGTCAGTGTGCCCAAGCATTTGTGCTATAGAATAGGGCATCACACTAATAGATGCTCCCAAGTCACATAAGCACTCGTTGTAGTGAAGATAGCTAAGTGTGCAAGGCAGATAGAATGGACCTGGATCCTTATGCTTAATTGGGATGATAACTCCTCCAAGGTCTTCAAGATCCTTCTCATCTTGAGCTTGAGCCTTCTTCTTTGACAAATCAAGCAAAAAATCCTTATAGAGAGGATATGGATCATACTGTTCCAAGGCAGGTCCTCTCTCTTCTTCTTGGTAAGCAATGATAACCTCTTTTATGGCCATCACTTCCTTTTTCTCAATCACAACTTCTTCCTTCAAAGCTTGCACTTCCTCTTGTTGCAAATCCATCATTTATTTTTTCTCAATGATCTCCCTTAGTTCCTTAAGCTTTTGTGCCTTGAAACGCCCTGGGAATGGTAGTGGAGGCTTGTTAGCAGGAGGGATGTACTTAGCAGGCTTGACAGCTTCTGACTCTTCAGCTCGATCGACCACTCGAACACTCACTCGGTCAAGTGCTTGCTCGAGCACCTGGTCGAGTGCAATACCGGATTCAGTCTGCTTTGCACAAACTTCACTCTGAGCTTCAAGAAATGACCAATCCTCCCCAACTTGAACTTCACTGTCCTCAGTGACTTCTCCTTCAAATATATGAATGGCTTTGGCAGTAAACTCCCATGGGTTTTGAACTGCTTTTCCAGGGAGTTGGTTGGGCTTAGGAGCTAAAGTAGAGGCAAGGTTCCTCTCCATAAACTTCACTCTAGAGTTGAGACCTTCAAACTTCATGTTCAGATCATTGTACTGGGATGTGAGCCTTTGGTTCAACTCAGCAAACTGTTTGGCTTCCTTAATCTTTCCATTGGTTTGCCCAATCAACAGTTGTTGTATCATTTCTCTTAGGTCTTGTTCCTGGCTTTGGTTAGTCTGAAACCCTGGTGGGGGACACAATTGGGGCTGGAACACTTGTTGCTGCTGCTCTGGTGCATAGTTGTTCTGTTGTTGAGGCTGAGGAGGTGGATAGACTTGGTCTTGAGGGTTGGCTATATTGGTGCTCCTATAAGAGAGGTTGTTCTGCTTGAATCCTCCACCTTGGTTGTAGCCTTTGTATCCTCCTCCTTGGTTCTGTATATAACACAACTCAGCAAACTCCCTATCTCCTTCTTGGACTGGAGGTTCTTATTCACCAATGAAGTGAATGGTTTTTGATTGGCTTAGGAGAATCTTGTCAAGCTTCTCATTGACCATCTTTAAATCCTGCTTGTATTTGTCCTCTTGATCAGTAGAGGTGATCCTTATGGTTCTATCACAATCTTCATTATAATTACCATCTGATTGAGCAAGATTCTCTACCAACTCCCAGCCTTCTTCCACATTCTTGTTGAGAAAGTTTCCATTGGAGGTTGTATCAAGTAGCATTCTAATCTTGGGTAGAACTCCTCTGTACAAAGTGCTGAGCGAAGACTCATTGCTGAATCCATGGTGGGGACACTGAGTTTGGAATCCTTTTAATCTCTCCCATGCCTCACAAAAACTTTCATTATTTCTCTGTGCAAAACCTGAGATTTCATTCCTCAACCTAGCAGTCCTTGCATTGGAGAAGAACTTGGCCAGAAAAGCTTTCTTGCATGCATCCCATGTGGTTATTGCTCCAGTAGGAAGAGTCTTCTCCCAGAGATGAGCTTTGTCTCCAAAGGAAAATGGGAATAGCCTTAACTTGAAGCCATCTTCACTCACTCCATTGATTTTTGTGAGTCCACATATCCTGTCAAACTCATCAAGGTGATCTAGAGGATCCTCCATTGGTAACCTATGAAATTTGTTGGCTTGTATCATGGAGATCAATCCACTCTTGATTTCATAATTATTATTGGCAACTGCAGGAGGCACAATACCAGCTCTTTGGTTGTGTGTGTTAGGTGCATCCCCAGCACCAATGTTCCTTGCCCTTGGAGCTTGTTGATCTTGTTGCTCCATTAGCATTTGTTGTTCTTGTTCCTGATTGATTCTTGTTCTCTGCTGTCTCAGGTCCCTTGGTGGTCGGTTGATGTGATCAAGGAGTCTCTGAAGATTGTGATGACCCTTGGATCTTGTTTGCATCAACAGACTCGAGTACAGACTCGGACCGACACTCGGTCGAGCGCAGGCTCGAGTGGAAGGTCGAGTCGATTGGGAGGTGAGGTCTATTTGTATCCGGCTTCTGACTCGATCACGAACTCGAGCACTCACTCGGTCAAGTGGCGGTCGAGTTGAAGGTCGAGTTGGTACCTGAAACTCAATCACAAACAAGCAGTAGAAGAATCGAGATCAGTAGCGAACAAGGGGATAAAGGAACTTAATCTTAGACTAATATAGACCCTAATTGTCACAAATAAACACTCAAATGAGCAACGGCGCCAAACAGCGCCAAATTGAAACTTGTATCTTTCTTGTGTGTGTGTGATGGTGATGAACAATGGTGAAAGCAAGATGTTTCAATTCCCCTTATGCTGTAGTAGTACAAGAGGTGTCAATCCAATCTGAGAGTTTGCAAGCAATCAGGATTTGCATAAATGTCTAAGTCAAGCCAAATGTAAAGGATGTTTGTCACTAACAATCCTATTGATGAAATGTAAAATGCAGAAAGTAAAAACTACTAAGATAAATGCTAAATGTAAAGAGAACAGACTAATCAAAGCTATGATGAACCAAGAACAGAAATAGAACTATGATAATGCAAGTAATGAACTAATGCAAGACAAGTAATGAACAGGACACTAAGTGAATGCAGCAGAAATGCAACTAAAATGAAACAGGAAACAAGACAGGACAACTACAAAGCATAAACAAGAATTCTGGGGATGAACTCGAGCATCCACTCGATCGAGTGTAGATCGAGTGCAGGGTCGAGCTGGACAAATCCGGAAAACAGAGCAATGCAAGAAAAATAGAGCAATACAAAAGCAAATCAAACAACAGGATTTAAGCTAGGAAATCAATAAACAAGGACGGTCTTGAGGAGGGATTCATGGGCTGGACTAATGATTGAGGTCATTGAGTAATACCTCGAGCTGTTCATATCTCATTTGCTTACTCGATCACCCCACTTGATCCTGTACTCGACTGCTTGCATCGAGTGCTTAGGTCGTGTGGTTTCTTTGTTTATATTCCTTTCTTTTATTTATTTTAGGACTGTTAGAACAAAAACCCTATCTGTTTGGCTTGACTTGTATTGTCCTGATCATATCCTTCCTGCTATCAATAAACAACCATTTGGATTGATACCCTTTGTACTACAACTTCATAGGGAATTGATACCTTGGGTGAAAACCCAACTATCAATTTGGCGTCGTTGCCATTTGGTTGATTTCATTTTGCTACGTTTAGGATTTCAGCACCTGTTAGATCAAGTTCTTTTGTTTATATTTGGTTCGGATACTGACTTGTTTGCTTTCGCATCGTTTGTTTTGAATCTCAGGTACAACCTGAGCACCCACCCGACCCGTCACTCGATCACCTGGATCGAGTTGATCCTCGTGTACACAATCGGACAACTACCTGTGCATGCAAACACGATCCAGACGTAGCCAGAACCTGAGTCCTTTCATCGACAACATCGACAGATCTACGCTGCTCAGACAACAACAAGTTCAACCAAAACCATCAATCATTGAGGAGACGATGAATAATCAGAACGATCCACCAGCTCCTCAAGCAAGGACCAATATAGGAGCAGGAGATGCTCCAACTACTCACACCAAAGGAATGGCATTCTACCACCAGCTGTGCAGAACAACAATTTTGAGATCAAGAGTAGTCTTATCGAGATGATACAGAGTAATAAGTTTCATGGATTGCCAATGGAGGACCCATTGGATCATCTGGATGAATTTGATAGGCTCTGTAGCCTCACTAAGATCAATGGAGTCATCTAACTTGGCCAACAAATCTCAAACAACTTGAGCTAATCTCTAGACAATAATTTCTAAGAACATGTTTAATCCACTCTCATGGCAAAAAACAATCAAACTCATATATTTCTAGACTTGTTCTCACAAAGTAAAGAACCTATACAAGCAAGCATTAAGCAATATGTCAAAAATCAAACAAGACTTCTAATCTCTTAGCATGCCTAATGATAGTCTCTAGATCTAGCCTTATCAATGCTCCTTAGACATTGGTGTGATGCTAAGATGCTTGAGATCAGATCCTACCCTCTCGGTTATAGGACCAGCATTAAGAACATCTAGCCTAGAAGAGATCTACAACAATCAAGCTTGACCAAATCAAACAAACCTCAAACACAACCCAGCCTAACCCATCCTCAAGATCCTAAGCAACTACTCACAAGAACACATGATGAACAACAAAGTAATAAACCTAGAAAATACCAAAACTTGCATCAATAGAAAGATAAAGGAAAGATCTACAATATTGAAGAAGGAATCAAACAGGAATTCTTAATATCTTGAAAGTTATGGAACCAACAAAATCCAAGAATCTTATGTTTTTCTCCTTCAAGGAGGTACAAGATCTAAAAATAAAAGTGCAAAAGGAATAATTCCCAAAAGGGTAAAAACTAGGTTTTTTACTATCTAAAAAGCTGGACTCCTGGTGGCTGTAGGGTACAAGGCCTTTAAATAGAAAAAGTAGTGGAAGCCCTAAAAATGCTAAAAGACAAAACAACCAGGCGGCTCGGCCAACTCTACCCGGTGCTCGGTCGAGTGACCGGTCGAGTTGGGTTTTCTCATGCTCCTTCCACTCGGTCGAGTCACTCTCAGCACACGGTCGAGTGTCTGGTCGAGTGGGCAGTCGAGTTGGACTCCAGACCTTGGTTCTCCAGCCTTAACTCCTTTGCTTTCTCCTCATGATTGCTTCACTTCTCCTCAACATTGCTTTCATGCTCCTTAGGCTCCAAAATCACCAGTTTATGTTAACTACATCAACAACCAAGGAGGTTACAATAGAGGGTACAACAACGTCAAGTCAAATCCGAATCTGTCTTATCTGAACCCGAATGTTGCCAATCCTCAGGACCAAACTTACCCATCTGCAGTTCAAGGGAACCTGGTCTAACAGAAGCCTTTTGTCCAGTACAACCCAGGCTATGCACCTAAGCAGCAGTACTCTGGGACCTACAACCAACCACCTGGATTCCAACAACAAGGTCAGCGGAACCAATCACAAGAAGCTGAATTACGCGGTCTCATTCAACAATTGATTCAGAATCCGGCTACAGCATCTATGGACATCGCCGAAACGGTTCGCAGAGATGAGCAACAAAATCGACTCAGGATACAATGATCTGAACGCCAAGTACGAATCACTCAACACTAAGTTTAGATACCTAGAAGGCCACCATAACAACCAACCAGCTCCAAAGATTAACCAACTCCCAGGTAAGGCTGTTCAAAACCCCAAAGATTATGCCACTGCTCAAGCCATCTTCCTTGATGATGACTATGAGGACTACCTCACTGGGGACAGTGACGAATCAAGATGAGGAGGATGTGGAACACCCGATGAAAAATGAGGCCAAGTACTATATATTCGAGTATGAACCCGAGCCTTCACTCGAGGAGCCTGATCGAGTTAATGATCGAGCACTGGTTCGAGGATCACAAACTGAAGAACAACCCGAAGTGGAACCCGATGACCTACACGATGGTGGTGATCGGATGATGCATCGAGTAGATGTTGAGAAGCGAGATCAGCCTCAACCACCTGCAACAGCAGGAGGGGAGTTAGAGGAAAGGGTCAACGCTGCGCTTGACATCCAGCTGGAGGCGCTTGCAGAGAGAATGGCTAAGCGTAAAGCTCCACCACCTAAACTTTTGCCACCACACGAGCTTCAGGAGGAAATTGCCAAGGAGACAGCTCGATTGGAGGATGAGGTTAAGGAAGCTGTCAAAGAAATTGGGTTTGAGATTCTCATAAGTGGAGTGTGCCTGGATCCTGAGCTGCGAATTGAGGAAAAACTGGGAGATCCTGGCTCTTTCACCTTGCCATGTTCGATAGGACTTCGGATCTTCAAGAACTGTTTGTGCGACCTTGGAGCTTCAGTTAGCATTATGCTGCTGTCTGTTGCCAACAAGATGGGATTCACTGATTTTAAACCAAGTAATCTGTTTTTGGTTCTGGCTGATAGAACAGTGAGGCATCCGATTGGGATCCTGGAAAATCTGCCTCTCCGTATTGGAAGAGTGGAAGTACCTACCGACTTCATGATCCTAGATATGGACAAGGAATCAGACGATCCACTGATTCTAGGGAGACCATTCTTAGCAATAGTTGGTGTTGTGATCGAGGTGAAACAAGGTAATATCAGAATAGAACATGGTGAGCATTTCAAGATGGAGTTCAACGTGAAGAAAGGGATTAAGAGGCCAACCATTGATGGTCAAGATTTTTCTACTAAGACCAAACAAAGGAAGGTGCAACATCTTGAAGTGGTCAACACCACATTTGCCTTAGAACCTGGATAAAACCTGGAAAATCTGTTGAACCAGCCTGCTACAGTGGAGAGGATTCCAGAACCTCTTCCACATGGACCCCATGCTTAAGGAGCATGAAGAGTCAAGCTTAGTGAATTTAAACAAGCTCACTTGGGAGGAAGTCCCAAAGGTATCTTTTGTTTTGTTTTAATTTTGATTTATTTGTTTTATCTTATTTTTCTATTTTTGAATTTTCGAAAAAAAAAATGGAAAAATTGAAAAGAGGAAATTGGGGAATCCAAGGATCAACCCGACACCGTACTCGACACGCCTGATCGTGTCCCTGCTCGGGTGGCGAGTGGAGTCTGAATTCCACAAGGAAGCCCACTCTCGGTGAAGCCCACTGATGTCACTATATTTTACCATATTTTAGACCTTGTTTAGTTCATGTTTTTCATCATATAAAAGTGATTCCTTAAGTTTTATAGCCATTTCTGTCCAAATATGCACTTAGGATGTTTAGAAGCATGCACTGCATACATTTGTGCATTTGGAGTATTATTAGGTGTTGTGGAGCTCTAAAAGGGTAAGGAAGAACTTTGTGTTATTTCTGGAGCTAAACAAGAGGATTGGATGTATCAGGAAGGGAAAATAAGGCACTCGACCATACCAGTCGAGCAGGCACACGGTAGAGTACATTGTCGGATTCATAACGAGCTCCTCAAAGATCCATTCAAATGAAGATCTTCTGTTGCGATTCAGCTTCAGCCGTCTTCACGAGAGTTGTATTAAATTGAGTTATCTTTCCAATGCCGGTGGTTTCAAGTCAATCGGAGGTTTAGTTACAGAGTTATCCCGATTTTACTGAACAGATATCATCCCAGATCGAGGACTCGACCGTTGGAAGAAGCAGTAGAAGAGGTCACTCGACCATGCACTCAACCGAGCACATGGTCGAGTTGTGAGCCTCCTCTCTATTTTGTCCTCTAGCCATTTTAGGGCTTCCCTTCCTTCTTATATAAACCTATTGTACTCTATGGCCGCGAAGAGAGCCACTTTACAGAGGAAAAATATCTAAACCTAGTTTTTACCCTTTTGGGGATTGTCTACTTTTTCTTTTCTTTTTGCTTAGATCATTAGCCACTTTTTTACTAAAAACCAAGAAATCTTTGATACTTGTTGGTTCCACAACTTTCTAAGTATTGAGAATTTGAGTTTGATTTCTTCTTCAATATTGTAGATCTTCATCTCATCTATCTAATCATGCAAGTTTCATTAATTTCTAGGTTTATGACTTTGTTCATCATGTTTTGTGATTCTTAGTAGTGTGTAGAGATCTTAAGGATGGATTAGGCTGGATAAAGGTTATGGGTGTTTAGATTGATCAAGCTTGTTTGTTATATATCTCTTCTGGATTAGATATGCTCTATGCTATCCTTATACTGAGAGGGAGAGGATAGATCGCAGGCTTCTTAACATCACACCAATTTTTAAGTTGCTAGATAAGGCTAATGCTGGAGATTATCATGAAGCATGCTAAGAGATTAGATGTTTTGTTTGATTTTTGACAATAGTGATCTGGGTTTTTAATGCCTGCTTTTATATGTAATAGCTAGTGAGAGCTAGTCTATGAGTATCTAAGCTCAATTGTTATTGCCATGAGAATGGATTAACAAGTCTTGGAAGATCACTGTCTAGAGATAGATCATTTTTGATTGAGGTTTGTTGATCAATCTAGATAACCATAGCTTAAGCCGAGCCCATGAATCCATCCTTAGGACCTTTCTTTGTATATTGATTTCCTGTTTAAATCCTGTTAATCGCTTGCTGTTTGATTCACTTTTGCTTGCTCTGTTTTCATTGTTGTCCTATCTCTGTTTTTCATCCGCAAGTTAACTCGACCACCCACTCGACCATGTACTCGACCGAGTGCAAGGTCGAGCTCCAGTTTACTTACTTGTTTATGCATTGTTCTGTTTCATTTCATTTTGCTCTTAGTTGCATTTGTTAGTAGTTTTCTATTGCTTAGCATAGTTCATTGCACTTGTTCTATTGTTTAATTATGCATTAGTACTATCTTAAGTTGCTTTAATCTTTTGCATTTACATTTCTTTCACTAGGTTGTTAGAAACAAATCAACTTGATATTTGGCTTAACTTGAATGAATTGATCACATCTTGACTGCTTACATATCACACTCTTTATGGATTGACATCCTTTATGCTACAACATATAAGGGTATTGAAACACCTTGCATACCATTTAATTTGATCATCTTAGCCTATGTTTGTTTGTTTGTTCATCACACTTTCATTCATAGGTTAAGATAGAGAAAAAATCCATGTTTCAATTCCACCAACCAAACCCTACTCTATTTAAGGGAGTCGAACCCTTCTCCCTCATTATCACCGATAAGTTGTCTCTAAACCCTAGAGTTTCTTTAGCTTCCATACTTTCTATTCTCTTTACAACTCGAGCTTTATTCGATTTCTTTGGGACTAACCCTATTAACCTCGAGACTTAGCCTTTTTCTTTTCAAGGAATTCAAACATGGAGCCAATCGCTAAGAAGATCAACCTCCACTGCTGTTACAACCGGAGGTGATGCCGTCGAAGCTCGAGAGTCTCAAGGGAGAGGAAATGTTCCACATTCCCAACCGCTGGCTGGACGTTATGCCTCCCCAACCCGATCCACCACCCGATCTGATGCTCGAGTAACCGATCGAGTGGGCCACCGAGTTTGCTCACCGAGTCCAATGGCGAGTGCTGTCCGTCGTTCTCCTCAACGTAGGGACCTGTCTACGTCCGAAAGAACCGTAACCGACCCCACGGAGGTCGATTCTGATGCTGGAAGAGAAGAGCAAGGAGAGATCCAAATCTCTCGATCAAGGAGCAGAGCTACGGTTGCAAGAGGGAAGATACCGGCTTCAGAGAAGGGTGATAAGGTAGCTGAGAGAGCAGCTAAGGAAGAGGATCAACAAGGAGAGGAGGAGAACCAAGAGAGAGAAGACGAACAGAGAGAGAGGACACGCCAAGCCTCGCGGAGGCTGAAGCAGAAAGAGGTGGACACTCCGACAAGACTATTCAAGGTCTTCAAGAAGATGAGTTTTGTTGGTACCCGATACCCTCACCGTGAGACCATGAAGCAATTGGGCATCGCTAGGGATGTAGAGTTTCTGTTCGATGTTTGCCACCTGGGCCATATGATGCGAGCTCACCTTGAAGCATATGAGGAGGAGACGGTCTATTTCCTTTTGACCTTGAAGCTGCATTATTTCGAGTACCATCCGACCCTACTACCCGATGGAGGGATCGGGTTCATCACCTTTTCCATGAGGAACAAGGTGTACCGGCTCACTTTCAAGGAGATGCCGAAGCTATATGGCTTCAAAGCTGGTAGTGGAGAAGGAATGGAGGTTAGCAAGAATATGATGAGGTCCCTATGGCTGACAATAGGAGACAAGCTCCCCTACAAGTCCACATGCTCCAAATCCGCTCAAATAAGGAGCCCTATTTTGAGGTATTTTCACAAGTCCCTTGCATGCACTCTTTTTGCTAGAAAAGAGACTGGGAATGTGAACGATCATGAGCTCTAGCTGTTAGACATTGCACTGTGTGGAGTTTTGGATAGCACTAGGGATGGCTAACCACTAGTAGGAGATGTTGCGGATACTACTATGGTGTTTGTGCTACTCGATCAATCCCTCTATCTGAAATCGTGGGCCGTGAAAAGAAGAGAAGGAGGCGGAGAGATCTCCATTGGAGGACTGATTACACCGATCCTAGTGGCATGTGATGTGCCCTTGAAAGGAATTGTGCACGAACCAATAGGGTTGGATGCGGATTACCTCGTGCTGGCGAGATTTTTGGCCCATGAGAGGCCTAATGACATGATGCTGTTCAAGTTCGTCCATCCAACCGCCGGAGCTGCCCAAATGGTCCTACCTAATGTCATATGCACCAATGTTCGGCTGGGAAACAACATTGACTTTGCACCACCTTTGGAGGAGTTTTACAACCCGGAGGAAGAGTCCGAAGCGGAGAAGAGAGAGGAGACCGGGCAGAGACAGGGAGATAGCTCGGAGGACTTTGATTTTGAAGAGTATGTTTGCTCGCAAAAGCAACCGGTTAGAGTAAGGGAAGCCCACAAAAGGATCGGATGGCTAAAGAGGATGAACAAGTTTTTGGCGAGAAAGGTGAAGGATCTTACCGGTTCGGTGAAGACAATGGGAGGTCAGATCAAGGAGCTGCAAGACAAGGCAAGTTGTGCCTCAGCTCCTACCTCGGCACAGGCACCAGCTTGGATGGGGAGAAGCGGACCGCTACGAAGAACTCGAGGACTGCCACCTCCGGAACCTTACAGAGCATCATCATACGAGCCCCAAGCTGAGGAGAACATTACCCGACCTGAAGCATCTCCGAGAAGCTATTCAGACGCCTATTTGATGCCTAACCCGATGGGATACACGATGAACTACCCGATGCACCCATCGAGCACACAATCGGGTGATTACTCAGGTATTTTCCCTCCGCCTTACCAGATGCCATACACGATGCAGCCTGCGAGTGGATACACGGGTGATCATTCTGGACCTCTTCCACCATTTCCGTCGTACTACCCGATACCCTACCCGATGAGCTACGCGATCCCACCCTCGATCAACCCCTCGGATGCTGGTCCGAGTAAGTCGTCCGTGCGTATTTCTGAACTCTTTGACGAGCAAACACCGGCACCTTCTGAAGCCGGAGACGACCCAGGCTACACGTTGGCGAGTATGGAGGCTGCTACGACCTCGTTCTTCACCAACCCATGAGGTACCACTTTCATTTGATCCTTGTAAATAACATTGCATTTAGTTTATTTCATTTTGTGTGGTTCTTGGATTATTTTTTTAACTTTTATTTACACATAGACTGTGTAATTTAAGTTTGCGGGAGGGTCCTAGAAGGTATTTAACACTGTGTTTTATTTTCTTAATTTTCTTATTTCTAATCTTTGCATGCTAGTTTTATTCATTTGAGTCTGCATCTATTTGCATAAAAAAAAAAAAAAAGAGTGTTCATGTAGTTGCATTTACATATTAGGATTGAGTCTAGTTTGTTTCATATAGGATTGTTGCATTTGCATCTTAGGGGACAATGATTAAAACTACCTTGTTTAAAATCAAACCTTAGGATTGAAGTTATAGCCCTTAGTCACAGTTCAATGTTGCTAGATCAATCTTTGGAAAAAAATGAAAAATCTTTGCTAAGAACCTTGTGTCTTTTGAATGCTTCCTCCACTTGCTTGAACATTAGAACATCTCTATATTATCGGATTTAATTTGAACTTTAATTGTCTTGCTTATGGAACTTGAATACTTGCTCATGGTAACTCTAAACTCGGGTTAGCACTCCATTTTTATCAATCTTTTCGTTTAACCCGATTCATTTGTCCTACCCATGAACCCAAACTTTTCATTCAAACCTTGTTGTGAATTGTTGAGTGAGGCCTCTTTCATTGTGCTATAGGTTGTGAAACCTTGAGAGTATTGAGAACTACAAAGAACTGCCTCTTGATTTAGCTAAGTTAAAATTTGAACTAGCTAATAGATTCGGTTTTGAAAGATAGGTGGTTAGAATGTTTATTTGGGGTTGGGTTGTGGAATAAAAAAAAAAGAGGAAGAAAAGAGAGAGAGCTAGAAGTTTAAAGTCTGAAAGTCTAAACCTTAGGAAATATATATAAAAAAAGAGAGTTAAAATCAAGGATGTGGGTAGTTTAATTCTAGGGGGTTTAATAAAAAAAAAAGAGGTGAATGAGAAAAGGGTAGATCATCAAGAGTTAAGCTTTGTATGCCCACATTGTTCTCAGTCTTAGATAGTTTTCACAACTATCTAGCATTCCTTCTTTTGAGAGAAAACCACCCAAAGAATTTGTTTGAAACCACCTTACTAAAAAGCCTTACCCTTAAACCGATTGAGCTTGATTCACCTTCCATCTGCAAGAATTCGCCAAACACTTAATTGAATGTGAAAGAGATGTTCTTTATCTTTAGTTGGAGGTTGAACTAGATCGATGCATGGTAATAAGCATAGAAAAATATTTGTAAGTATGTTGATTGATCTTAGCACCATTAAACTATCTTTAAGGACTATAGCTTGAATCCTTCGCTTAGCATCTTAAGGTTATGAGTCCCCACTTTAAAACCGCACCCTCTTACTTCCTTGATAGAGGACTAGCAAGATTTAAGTTTGGGGGTCTGATAACTCTCTAATTTATATGTTTTTAGCATCCCTTTTTGTCCATATTTTGCATTGTTCATACCTCTAACTTAGCATTTTTAGATCATTAACTGTAGGCATTCACTTTTAGACCATTTAGGGTGTTGCATTTCAGCATTTGCATATTTTGGATGAAAACAGGAGCTAAAGAGCCAATAATGGGGAAAAACAAGGACAATCTGAGCATGTACCCAAAGGAGCCATCGAGCTGCAAGAACAAGTCCGAACCCCAACACGATCAAGTCCTTGTTATCATGTCCGAGTAGTGTAGTAAAGTTTCTAGGGATGGGATAGATGATTTTGTGTTCTTGATCGGTTAGGATGTCTTAGTTTGATTGTAAATGATTGATAGATTTCCTTCTAGGTTGGTGTTCGTAATGCTGTCAACAGACCGAGAGGTTGAGATTAGATCTAGGGCGTTTCAGCGACCGTGAGGTGTAGATGAGATGCGTGAATTAGCCAATGCTAGAGGTTTACTTGACTCTGAGTAAGGGATTAGATGAGTTTGAGTTTACTGACAATAATGAATCGTTCTTAAAGCCTGCTTATTCATATTGCTAGTGCGAGAGTGTGGTAAGTGATCGAGGTTGATTGTTGCTAGTGCGAGAGTGTGGTGACAAGGTTTTAGAGATTCATTGTCTCGGAAATAATTGCTTAAGGCATGTAAGGCATCTGTACTGATCTAGAATACTTAGGATTCGATAACCCCATCCTTAGGAGCTTTCGTATTTTATTTGTTTTCATTTTCTTTACTTACTCGACCACTTACCCGATCAGGTACACGATAACCTGCATCGAGTAATACCTCGAGTTGTTCATATCTCATTTGCTTACTCGATCACCCCACTCGATCCTGTACTCCACTGCTTGCATCGAGTGCTTAGGTCGTGTGGTTTCTTTGTTTATATTCCTTTCTTTTATTTATTTTAGGACTGTTAGAACAAAAACCCTATCTGTTTGGCTTGAATTGTATTTTCCTGATCATATCCTTCCTACTAGCTATAAACAACCATTTAGATTGATAACCTTTTGTACTACAACTGCATAGAGAATTGATACTCTGGGTGAAAACCCAACTATCAACACTCCAAATTCATCCCGAACTCTTACAATTAGTCAAATACATTGGAATTTCACACATTCTAAACGTAGAAACACTAACAACGTAGTTTACAGCTTAGAATCAATGTTTTCTCGGTTTTAGCATTTTTTTTAGACAAAATGGGTTGTCTAAACACTCCAAATTCCTCCCAAACTCTTACAATTAGTCAAATGCATTGGTTTGTTACATATTCTGACCCTATAAACTGTAACAAAGCTGTTTACTGCTTTGAATCAATGTTTTCTCGGTTTTAGCCTGTTTCGAGTTAAAACGGGTTTAAGTATTGTCTAAACACTCCAAATTCATCCCAACTATTACAATTAGTCAAATACATTGGATTATCACACATTCTGACCCTAGAAACAGTAACGAAGCTGTTTACTGCTTGTAATCAATGTTTTCTCGGTTTTAGCATGTTTCGGGACAAAATGGGTATAAGTGATGTCTAAACACTCCAAATTCATTCCGAACTCTTACAATAAGTCAAAAGCATTTGATTATCACACATTCTGACCCTAGAAACAGTAACAAAGCTGTTTACTGCTTCGAATCAATGTTTTCTCGGTTTTAGACTGTTTTGGAACAAAATGGGTAAAAGTGGTGTCTAAACACTCCAAATTCATCCCGAACTCTTACAATTAGAAAAATGCATTGGACTGTCACACATTCTGACCCTAGAAATAGTAACAAAGCTGTTTACTACTTCGAATCATTGTTTTCTCTCGGCTTTAGCCTATTTTCTCGGTTTAAGCCTATTTTGGGATAAAACGAGTTTAAGTGTCGTCTAAACACTCCAAATTCGTCCCGAACTCTTACAATTAGTTAAATAGATTGGAGTGTCACACATGCTGACCATAGAAACTGTAACAACGCTTTTACTGCTTAGAATCAACGATTTCTCGGTTTTAGCTTTTGTCGGGACAAAATGGGTATAAGTGGTGTCTAAATACTCCAAATTAATTCCGAACGCTTACAATAAGTCAAAGCATTTGATTCTCACACATTCTGACCCTAAAAACAGTAACAAAGCTGTTTACTGCTTCGAATCAATGTTTTCTTCGGTTTAACCATTTTTTGGGACAAAATGGGAAAAGTGGTGTCTAAACACTCCAAATTCATCCCGAACTCTTACAATTAGAGAAATGCATTCGACTGCCACACATTCTGACCCTAGAAATAGTAACAACGCTGTTAACTGCTTCGAATTAATGTTTTCTCGGTTTTAGCATGTTTCGGGACAAAATGGGTAAAAGTGGTGTCTAAGCACTCCAAATTCATTCCGAACTCTTACAATAAGTCAAATGCATTTGATTATCACACATTCTAACCCTAAAAACAGTAACAAAGCTGTTTACTGCTTCGAATCAATGTTCTCTCGGTTTTAGCCTGTTTCGGGACAATATAGGTATAACTGGGGTCTAAACACTCCAAATTCAACCCAAACTCTTATAAATAGGAAAATGCATTGGATTGTTATATATTTTGACCCTATAAAGAGTAAGCTGTTTACTCTCGGTTTTACCTTGTTTTCATGGTTTTAGACTGTTTCAGGACAAAATGGGTAAACGTGGTGTCTAAACACTCCAAATTCATCCCGAACTCTTACAATTAGAAAAATGCATTGGAATGTCACACATTCTGACCCTAGAAATAGTAACAAAGCTGTTTACTGCTTTGAATCAATGTTTTCTTAGTTTTAGCTTTTTTCGAGATAAAACGGGTTTAAGTGTTGTCTAAACACTCCAAATTCATCCCGAACTCTTACAATTAGTCAAATGCATTGGACTGTCACACATTTCGAACCTAGAAACAGTAACAACGCTGTTTAATGCATCAAATCAATGTTTTTTAGGTTTTAGCTTATTTCGGGACAAAATGGGTATAATTGGTGTCTAAACACTCCAAATTCATTCCAAACTCTTACAATAAGTCAAATGCATTGGATTGTCATACATTCTGACCCTAGAAACAGTAACAAAGCTGTTTATTGCTTCTAATCAATGTTTTCTCGGTTTTAGCCTGTTTCGAGATAAAATGGGTAAAAGTGGTGTCTAAACACTCCAAATTCAACCCTAACTATTAAAATTAGTCAAATGCATTGGATTATTATATATTTTGACTCTATAAAGAGTATCATAACTGTTTACTGCTTCGAATCAATGTTTTCTCTTGGTTTTAGCCTGTTTTCTCGGTTTAAGCCTGTTTTGGGATAAAATAGGTTTAAGTGTTGTCTAAACACTCCAAATTCAACCAGACTCTTATAATTAGTCAAATGCATTGGACTGTCACACATTCTGACCCTATAAATAGTAACAAAGCTGTTTACTGCTTCGAATCAATGTTTTCTCGATCTTAGCCTTTTTCGGGATAAAGCGGGTTTAAGTGTTGTCTAAACACTCCAAATTCATCCCAACTCTTACAATTAGTCAAATGCATTGGATTGTCACACATTCTGACCCTATAAACAGTAAAAATGCTGTTTACTGCTTCGAATCAATGTTTTCTTGGTTTTAGCTTGTTTCGGGACTAAATGGGTATAAGTGTTGTCTAAACACTCCAAATTCATTATGAACTCTTACAATAAGTCAAATGCATTTGATTGTCATACATACTGACCCTAGAAACAGTAACAAAGCTCTTTACTGCTTCGAATCAATGTTTTCTCGGTTTTAGCCTGTTTCGGGACAAAATCGGTACAAGTAGAGTCTAAACACTCCAAATTCATCTCGAACTCTTACAATAAGACAAATGCATTGGAATGTCACACATTCTGACCCTAAAAATAGTAACAAAGCTGTTTACTGCTTCGAATCGATGTTTTCTCGGTTTTAACCTGTTCTGTGACAAAATGGGTATGTGGTGTCTAAGTTTTCTCGGTTTTAGCATGTTCGGGATAAAGCGGGTTTCAGTGTAGTCTAAACACTCCAAATTCATCTCGAACTCTTACAATTAGTCAAATGAATTGGTTTGTCACACATTCTGACCCTAGAAACACTAACAAAGCTGTTTACTGCTTCGAATGAATTTTTTTCTCGGTTTTAGCATGTTTCAGTATAAAACGGGTTTAAGTGTTGTCTAAACACTCCAAATTCATCCCGAACTCTTACAGTAAGTAAAATGCATTGGACTGTCACACATTATGAACCTAGAAACAGTAACAAAACTGTTTACTGCTTCGAATCAATGTTTACTAGTTTTTAGCCTGTTTCGGGACAAAATGGGTATCAGTGGTGTCTAAACACTCCAAATTCGTTCCAAACTCTTACAATAAGTCAACTGCATTGGATTGTCACACATTCTGACCCTAGAAACAGTAACAAAGCTGTTTCCTGCTTCGAATCAATGTTTTCTCAGTTGAGCCTGTTTCAGGACAAAATAGGTATAAGTGGTGTCTAAACACTCCAAATTCAACCCGAACTCTTATAAATAGTAAAATGCATTAGAATGTTATATATTTTGACCCTAGAAAGAGTAACATAGCTGTTTACTGCTTCGAATCAATGTTTTCTCTCGGTTTTAGCCTTTTTTCGGTTTATGCCGATTTTGGGATATAACAGGTTTAAGTGTTGTCTAAACACTCCAAATTTATCCCAAACTCTTACAATTAATCAAATGCATTGGTTTGTTACACATTCTGACCTTAGAAACAATAACAAAGCTGTTTACTGCTTCAAATCAATGTTTTCTCGGTTTTAGCCTGTTCTGAGACAAAATTGGTAAAAGTGATGTCTAATTACTCCATATTCAACCCGAACTCTTATAAGTAGTCAAATGCAATGTAGCTGTTTACTGCTTCGAATCAACGTTTTCTCTCGGTTTTAGCCTGTTTCTCTGTTTAAGCTTATTTCGGGACAAAATGGGTAAAAGTGGTGTCTAAACACTCCAAATTCATCCCGAACTCGAACAATTAGTCAAATACATTGGAATGTCACACATTCTAAACGTAGAAACACTAATAACACAGTTTACTGCTTAGAATCAATGTTTTCTCGGTTTTAATATTTTTTCGGGACAAAATGGTTTGTCTAAACACGCCAAATTCAACCCAAACTCTTATAATTAGTCAAATGCATTGGTTTGTTTACTTCTTTGGATCAATGTTTTCTCTCGGTTTTAGCCTGTTTTCTCGGTTTAAGCCTGTTTTCTCGGTTTAAGCCTGTTTTGGGATAAAACTGGTTTAAGTGTTGTCTACACACTCCAAATTCATCCCAAACTCTTACAATTAGTCAAATGCATTGGATTGTGACACATTATGACCCTAGACACAGTAACAAAGCTGTTTACTGCTTAGAAATAATGTTTTCTTGGTTTTAGCCTGTTCCGGGACAAAATGGGTAAAAGTGGTGTCTAAAGAGTTCAAATTCAACCCGAACTATTATAATTAGTCAAATGAATTGAATTGTTACATATTTTGACCTTAGAAAGAGTAACAGAGCTGTTAATGCTTCGAATCTATGTTTTCTCTTGGTTTTAGCTTGTTTTCTCGGTTGAAGCATGTTTTGGGATAAAATAGGTTTAAGTGTTGTCTAATCACTCCAAATTCATCTTGAACTCTTAAAATTAGACAAATGCATTGGACTTTTACACATTCTGACCCTAGAAACAGTAACAAAGTTGTTTACTGCTTCAAATCAATGTTTTCTCGGTTTTAGCCTGTTCTAGGACAAAATTGGTAAAAGTGGTGTCTAATTACTCCATATTCAACCTGAACTCTTATAAATAATCAAATGCAATGTATTATTACAGTTTTTGACCCTAGAAAGAGTAACATAGCTGTTTACTGCTTCAAATCAACGTTTTCTCTCGGTTTTAGCCTGTTTTCTCTGTATAAGCCTATTTCGGGACAAAATGGGTAAAAGTGGTGTCTAAACACTCCAAATTCATCCCGAACTCTTACAATTAGTCAAATACATTGGAATGTCTCGCATTCTAAACATAGAAACACTAAAAATGCTGTTTACTGCTTAGAATCAATGTTTTCTCAGTTTTACCATTTTTCGGGACAAAATGGGTTGTCTAAACACACCAAATTCAACCCAAACTCTTATAATTAGTCCAATGCATTGTATTGTTGCATATTTAGACCCTAGAAAGCATAACGTAGCTGTTTACTTCTTTGAATCAATGTTTTCTCTCGGTTTTAGCCTGTTTTCTCGGTTTAAGCCTGTTTTGGGATAAAACTGGTTTAAGTGTTGTCTACACACTCCAAATTCATCCCGAACACTTACAATTAGTCAATTGCATTGGATTGTGACACATTAAGACCCTAGACACAGTAACAAAGCTGGTTACTGCTTAGTATCAATGTTTTCTTGGTTTTAGCCTGTTTCTGGACAAAATGGGTAAAAGTGGTGTCTAAACAGTTCAAATTCAACCCGAACTATTATAATTAGTCAAATGAATTGAAATGTTATATATTTTGACCTTAGAAAGAGTAACAAAGCTGTTTAATGCTTCGAATCTATTTTTTCTCTTGGTTTTAGCTTGTTTTCTCGGTTGAAGCATGTTTTGGGATAAAATAGGTTTAAGTGTTGTCTAAACACTCCAAATTCATCCTGAACTCTTAAAATTAGACAAGTGCTTTGGAATGTCACACACTCTGACCCTAGAAATATTAAAAAAGCTGTTTACTGCTTCGAATCAATGTTTTCTCGGTTTTAGCCTGTTCCGGGACAAAATGGGTATAAGTGGTGTCTAAACTCTCCAAATTCAACCCAAACTCTTATAATTAGTCAAATGCATTCAATTTTTAGATATTTTGACCCTAGAAAGAGTAACATAGCTGCTTACTTCTTCGAATCAATGATTTCTCTTGGTTTTAGCCTGTTTTCTCGGTTTCAACATGTTTTGGGATAAAACGGATTTAAGTGTTGTCTAAACACTCGAAATTCATCCCAAACTCTTACAATTAGTCAAAGGCATTGGATTGTCACACATTCTGACCCTAGAAAAAGTAACAAAGGTATTTACTGCTTCAAATCAATGTTTTATCAGTTTTAGCCTATTTCAGGTCAAAATGGGTAAAAGTGGGGTTTAAATACTCCAAATTCAACCTGAACTCTTATAATTAGTCAAATGTATTGGATTGCTGCTTGGATCATAACCTTGATTGTACTGGAGAAAAGGCTACTGCGCAGCTTGGTTGCCCTGAGCTGATGAAAGGCAGACCTGGTCTTG
The DNA here is from genome assembly GCF_030686135.1 of Camelina sativa. Lineage (NCBI taxonomy): Eukaryota > Viridiplantae > Streptophyta > Magnoliopsida > Brassicales > Brassicaceae > Camelina > Camelina sativa. The sequence continues at coordinate 18,388,430 of NC_141880.1, read as the reverse complement.
AGGATTAGCAACATTGGTACTCATGTAGGAGAGATTTGGGTTTGGTTTGAATTGGTTGTAGCCCTTATTGTATCCACCATGATTGTTAATGTAGTTGAAATCCTCAATCTGAACATTCTCCCCATCTCATTGCTGAAACGGCTCTTTTTGAGAAAAAAAGCTGATGTTGTCTTAAGAGCGATTAAATGGATTGGTGTTGATATCAATAGAACAAGATTTCGTGGAAATGCTGACTACTCAAAGTTGATCAATGATTTTTCAAGCATGAAAGCAAGGAGGATTTTTTTTGGTGACTCATGTACCGACAATGCTTTTTCTTTTGACAACATGTGATGATGTTTATGTACAATTGTTTTTAAAACAAGTGAACTTTTTGGTCATATTTTGCATAGTTATATGCTTTTGTTAAAAGGAAAAAATTTGGGGTTAAAGGGCACCATTTTCATATGTGCTTTAGGCATCATACACCTACGGGCCAGCACAGCAGGTAGATCACAATCAAGTCAAAAATAAGCATCTTCATCCCATTTTAGATAGGCTTCTTCAATTTAAGTATCCTCAGCAATGATCGTTTTATCCTCCTCTGGAACTTGGTTTTCTTGAAACGATGCATCCATGTCTTCGTCCCATTTTAAGTAAGCCTCTCGTCCTTGATCACGACCTGTATAACAAAGGTTGTATGGCTCTTCTTGACAAGAATCTTCTTTGTGCTCTTCTTCTAAAAACTCACTCATTGTTTCATAGTCTTATTGATGGCCTTCCATGGATTAGTCTTCCTCAAAGTTACTCTCGGCTTCATTTAAATATGCTACATCATTGTCATCTCTTCCAGCCTCACTTATGACTTCTTCCTCTTCGATGATGTCTCCTTCGAAATCATCTCTTCCAGCCTCACTTTCGGCTTCACTTTCCTAGGCAAATTTTCTTCACGTTCTGGTTTGGCACCAAAACTTGCTTCATGCTCTTCTAAACTCTTTTGTGATTCAGTTTCTTCTTGGAACCTTCCTCGTGGTCAAAGTAAGGTATCTAACACCAGGGTCTATTCTCCTCGAATGACTCTTCTTGTTGACTGAACTTTCCTGGTTCTGGATAAGCTTTGTTTTGTTGATCCTCTGTGCTGAGGTGAGATTCATCTGCTTCACAATTTGATTAAACTCCAACGCTTGTTTTGTTTCATGAATGATCTGCTTCGATCTCAGCATCAACTTGTCTTTCTTCTACTTCGAAATCATCTTTTGAATTTGTCTCTTCATACCAAGGTCGTTCATCATCTTCATCTACTTCCTCTCCACTGATTTCAGAATCAGTGTTTCCTCTCCGAGAGCCAGCCCCGGCTCAAAGGCATGGCGAGAGGGGCGAAAAACTAGGAGACCACAAAATTTTGGCGTCCAAAATTTATTTTTTCCTTAAGAATTATGATCGATTGTTTTTTAAAAAAATCATAACAGATATTTTCTTTGTTCCACAGTCTATAAAAGACCCGCTAATGGTTAAAATTATTTTATTTTTCATTTTTTTCATCTAAAGGGGTCCATAATTGATAAAACATTGACCCTTTTTATAAAAGACCCATTTTTTGTGTTTCGCCGAGCCATAGTCGTAATCTCTTCTCCACTCGATGTAGGCTCAGGTTCTTTTCCCCAATAAACCTCTGAAGTGTTGTATTCACTACTCTCATCTTCTTCATCTCCATAGTCCATGGCTGCTAAAAAGTTAAGGGAATAGACCTCGTAAAATAAAAGGAACAAAGGAAGAAAGCGTATCAAGTTTCAATCACCAAAATAAGGTTTCAAAAATATGATAATTTCCCTTTTTTAACTAAATTAATTCGAAATTAAATAAATAGAAGGAATAAAAATAATTTTTTATTTTATTTTCTGATTTAAACAAAATAAAATTACGAAAGATAATTAAAATAACAAAATATTATTTTTATGGGTTTTCTTTTAATACAAGGGAAATAAATAATAAACTGAAAAAAAATAAAAAAATTATAAGAAACTGAAGCAAAGAAACAAGAACAAAGCAAGAAACATTTCTTTTTTTTGGATTTATTGGAAGCAAACTAGCAAAAACAGAAAATTAAAAGAGATAAAAGGTTGGATGAACACAACCTAATGGATAGGAGCTTTTGAAGCTCTAATACCAGATGATACAAGATCGGAACTCACTCCACAAACTTATGAATAAACGGTGATCAAGAACTGATCAACAAGCATCGATGGAAGATGGAAAAGATGGTAGAAGTGGCAGTGATGCTTTGATTGACTCTCTCAATCAATGGGCTTCATTGACTCTCTCAATCGATGGAGAACTAGACTTGTTTGAATCACACAAAAAATCGTAATCCTGTAATCTCAAGAATCAAATGAATCTCTCAAATGAAACTTAAGACAAATTTGCTTAAACATAGAAACTCTTTGAATAAAACAAAACAAACTTTGTATATTTTTTGAAATGATTGAAATGTGGTTTTACAAGGGGGAACGAACGGAGCTTATATAGGTAAAAATAATGCTATTATGACCTTCTAAAAGTGTAAATAAATAAACATATAAATCAAACTTAATGCATATGGACGTTGGAGTAGATTGCTTGGCCAAATATGTTAAGTGAGTGAACACCTTGTATCTTGATGAGAATCTCTGGTTTTTGTAGATTCTTTCAAAATCGTGCTTGTCAAGTTGTCGAAAGGAAAAGAACCGTTGAAGATTAATAGCTCCAAGTATAAATTCTCTTGGCGCTGGATATGGAAAGTGTTGAAGTTTAAATGGGAAGATTAAATCCATTTGATCTGAGGCCAGAAAATGAAGCTTGAGGTCTTCTTAGGAGTCTCTAGTTGCAATAGATACTCTCCTGGATGGCAAACATCAGACTGAAGTCTCTTAAAACCGAAAGGTTCCAAATAAGACAAGTGTTTCCTCCCTACACTTTGGTTGATGATGACTTGATGTCCTCATCAGTAAGTGTCCGTTCGGAGATGGAAGATTCAGAGACTATGAATGTATAAGGTAAATATGTTTGTAAGTTAATGTTTTATTGCATAAAAATGTGTAAGTAATGTTCAGCTTTAGTTAAGCTGCGTTTTAAAGTGCTTTGTGTGACGTTGAATCGTCACCGGAAGTCTGGCCGGAAAGTTTATTCCCCGGTGAGACCGTATCACCTCATGGTATGTGGCCGAGGGATAGGGTGTTTCAGAATCCTCCTTGATTGATCACCAAAAACAGCCTAGATTTACCATAAAATAGTAAATTCAGCGACTCCAACATGAGATGGTGACAACAACTGATGTGATCCTCCCAAGGAATCGACGCTCTAAGGTAGGTAGACTGATAATGCTAGAACTCCGATGGCTCGCGAAGCTGGATGATAAGGCGTGAGATAAACTCGAAAATCCTTATGCCCCAAACTCTCTTAAAACAAACCAAACAAAGCAAGGCGGTGGAACTTTAGATAGAAGCTTCGCGGAGACAGATGACAAGGCATGGGACGAATCCCGAAAATCCTTGTGCCCTAGACTCTCTTGTAACGACTCTTCAATCCTCAGCTAGTGAATGGCAATGTTAAGTGCTGTGGAATCACTTGATATACCGAAACCTCTTTGATCTAACCTACCAAGGAGAAAGAACAAGTTCCAAAGGAACAAAGGAGTTTACCACTCTCAAATAAAACATAAAAGATTTTTTGATTGAATGATTTTCTCAAATGAGATTACATGTGTTTATATAAAGATATAAAATTTGGTCACAAAGTCAAGTATTGATTATTCCTGAAACTAAAAACGTTAAAGATACTAAGTTGAATGAAGACCAAACTCTTGGTGCATGTTTCCTTCCTCCAAAGTGACTTTTGGTGCATGTATCTCTTATTTTCGTCACTCTTCTTAGACCACAAAATAAAGTGATTATTTTGGGTTTTCTTGTTCTTGTATAAGGCTCAAAGTGGACTGGACTTGATAGATATCATCCCCAATACAATTTCTCATGTTATCTTTGCTCCAAATATCTTCAAATATCAACTGAATAGCTCCAGCAAGCTGTTTGGTTCTTGCCCTTGTCATTGGTCCAACTGGTACAAGCATAGCATCCTCAGGAACAAGCTCGGCTTCCACTTGATCATCCTCATTGCTTTCCATTATCATATCAACAACGGTTTCTTTGGTGAGGGGTGAAGATGATTTGTGGTGCTTTGTTGGTTGAGTTGATGTGGCGATCGGTATTGAGACAAGGTGAGGAAGATTACTAGATGAAGATGGGTTGTGGCGATAAGGTTTTTTTTCGTGGCCGGAAATTAACACAAATTGAATTTAAACTCAGTAGAACATAATATTAAACATGGGATTATTACAGAAATGAGCCTTTGTTGGCCCAGAACTTAGAGAAAAGGTAGGATTACCCAGACTCTCGTTTTTAGGCCTTTCTCGGCAACTTGCAATTACGATTTTGTCCTTTTGTTATGAGCGGGAGTGTTGTCTATTGAATTAAAGAGATTTAGGGGCGAGACGACATCACATACTGTAGCTAGGTTTTTATGTGGTTGAGAAAGTGCGATGAGTTAGGATTAGTGGTGGTTTAGGTAAAAGCTCCATACTTCGAAGGATATATAACAGTTGTTATAGGTAGGTGTGGATATAAGATCTGTTATAGTCTGTTATTGTATTTTCGATCTGATAACTGAAGGTAGAAAAATTTGGCGAAAGAGACGACCAAATCTGGGTGTGTTTGAAAGCGGCGTCGTGGAAAAGCGGTGGTTGAAATGAATGCTGGGGTAAGGATTCTAACCTCTCGTTTGAAGAATTGTTATATAGGAGGTTGTAGTAGATTACATAATTCTAGATGTTAGAGCTTTATTATGTGGAGAACTAATTAGTTGTATGGTTATATAAAAATTTCAGTAGTTTAGACGAACCATGTTGTAGAGAAGTTAGTATAAGTTCTGATTTGTTGGTTGTTATTGTTGTCTGCTTCGTTTTCATATGTCAATATTGTTGGTTTATTAAATGATGGTTGTTTGAAAACGAATAATGCAATGTAAGTTAACCTTCATGTCTGACATGTTTTTGTTTTGTTTCAGGGAGATTAGGTTGCAGTCTTCGTGATTGCAAGTAGCTGGGAGTGTTCTGATAGAGGAAATTGGTATTTTGTTCTCGCAAAGGAACGTTATAGTCGGAGCACGTCTTTAAGTTTGGAACTCACTTATGAGGAACTAATCGCCAATGTTAGAACTGACTTCGAACTAAATGGTTTGAATCTGAAACCAAAGCTGAGCTACTGGCTTCCATGTCAACTGTCAATGTTTTCTGTTAGCCGTAGACCTCCTGTTATTATTACTTCAACAATGGGTATAAGGAACTTCCTGAATGCTAGGAGAGCTGCAGTGCATCTTAATCTACTCCTCTCTCTTGATAATATGTCGTTTGATAACTCACGACAGAGTATGAGGAAGCTGTGTCTTGCAGCTGAGGAGGGTAGGATCCTGAAGCAGGAGGTCATAAAGTTGATGATGTTTTGAACCGAAGGATGTATACGATTGGAACGATTTCAATGGGTCAGGGAGAAGGTAACCCCGTTGTTTCAAGTAGGCGTCGGTTGTTTGATGGGGAAAAAGAAAAAGGGAAGGGCGTTGTTCTTGGTGATGGATGTCCTAGTGGGAGCGGAATGAGGCTGTATAGCGTTGGTGCTGGTCCTACCTTTGGGACTGAAGCTGTCAATTTAGTAGACGACCCCATACCATATACCAGACCAGAACAGTGGCCAGATACCAATTGTACTGGCATCATCAGCCTTGCAGATGCAGCGACAACTTCGCTGTCGAAAGAGTTGGAAGACGTCGAGGACGCAAGTTTAGCACTCGAAGATACAGTTTGCAGTTTGGAGGATGTAAGTGTTGTTCGACAGATTGAATCTCCAACAATGATGTTGTATTCGATGAAAGCTTGATGGCGGAGATCGAAGCGGTAGAAAAGAGGCAAGAAGAGTTGGCCAAAGAGTGAGGTAAAGCGATAGCAGATGAAGATGTCGATGCTCATATCGGTTCTCATGACTTATATGATGGAATGGTACGCTCTGAGATTGTTGCAGTGAAGAAAAGGCTTCTACTTTTAGCTGACGAGCGAGGTACAAGTTTTGATTCATTAAGTCAAGACGATGTACTCGATACCGATGGTGTATTCGATGTTGACATTGGGGTGTCAAACAGTGATGAAGATGAAATTTCCGAGGCAGAGGAATATTATCAGGATGATTACTAGAGGTGGGCTAACTATGATCTTCCTGATGATTGTGATGATTGTCTTGTACCAGTTAGGGAAGAATCTGGTCCTTCCCTTCTATCGCATCCCAATGGTGGTGATTGTCGTGTTCCGGTTGTAGAGGAAGGAGGACCATCAAGTCCTGCGAGGCCGGAGTCTTCATTTATAAACAGCGATTGGTTGACTGACTGCAGGCAACCAATCGAAACAGATGTTGGTTTTCAGTGGACTAACACAGATGGGTGTGCAGCTGTTTCGGTAGAGGAAGATTCTGTATTTATTGGTCGTGTCTTCAAAGACAAAGCAGACATGCAGAACACGTTAGCGCAAAGCAGTTCAAATACCTTTTCTTTGCTCTGGGTGCAAGCATTGCAGGTATTTAACATATGAGGAAGGTAGTACTCGTTGACAGAACAACGATAAAAGCTATGTTCAAAGGTGTATTGTTGGCTGCGAGTATGCAGGATGCTAATTTTCAAGTGTTTCATATAGCATTTGGGATAGTTGACTCAGAAAATATAGGTGCTTGGACTTGGTTTTTCAGGCAATTGAGTCTTATAGTTCCTGATAAGGAAGATTTGGTTATAGTGTTTGACAGACACAGATCCATTTATGCTGCAATTGATGAAGTTTACCCTCTTGCTTTCCATGGAGCATGTGCAGTGCACATAGAGCGAAATATCAGGCATTTCTCGGGCAAAGACTTTCTAACTTGGTTGGTAAAGATGCACGAGCTTTCAATGTGGGTGATTTTACAAAGTGGTATGCAGAAGTCGGGATCAGAAGCATACTTGGATGCGATTCTACTAGAGCATTGGACGCAAGCATATTGCAAGGCTAAACGGTACAATATTATGAGTAGCAACGTCGTTGAAGCTCTAAATGCTGCTGATAGACAGGTTTTCACCCAGGGTATCAATCCCCTATGCAGTTGTAGTACAAAGGGTTATCAATCCAAATGGTTGTGTATTGCTAGCAGGAAGGATATGATCAGAACAATGCAAGTCAAGCCAAGCAATTAGGGTTTTGGTTCTAACGATTCCTAAAATAAACAAAGTAAAAGAATATAAACAAGTAAACCACACGACCTAAGCACTCGATGCAAGCAATCGAGTACAGGATCGAGTGGGGTGATTGAGTATGCAAGTGAGATATGAACAGCTCGAGGTATTACTCGATACAGGTTATCGTGTACCTAATCGGGTAAGTAGTCGAGTAAGTGAAAGAAATGCAAATAAATAAAATACGAAAGTTCCTAAGGATGGGGGTAATCGAATCCTAAGTGTTCTAGACCAGTACGGATGCCTTACATGCCTTAAGCAATTATTTCCTAGACAATGAACCTCTAAGACCTTGTCACCACACTTTCGCACTAGCAACAATTAACCTTGAACACATTACCACACTGTCGCACTAGCAATATGAACAAGCAGGCATTAAGAACGATTCATTATTGTCAATAGACTTAAACTCATCTAATTTTGTTACTCTGAATTAAGTAAACCTCTAGCATTGGCTAAATCAAGCATTTTATCTACTCCTTTCGGCCTGTAGCATCTGTTGACAGCATTAAGAGCACCAATCTAGAAGGAAATTTATCAATCATTTACAATCAACTAAAGCATCCTAACCGATCAAGAACACAAAATCATCTATCCCATCCCTAGAAACTTTACTACAATACTCGGACATAGAAGTGAATAACAAAGCAATCAAAATGAATGAAAATGACATTGTATTAAAAGATAGAGTAGAGTAGAGAAAGTAAAAGATAGAAATCTAAGAAAACTACAAAATAAAAATGCAAAACAAGAAGAAAAATGTTGAGTCGCTCAGTTCTCTCATAGAGGCTCTCGCTCTCTGGTTTGAGGGTCTGCGGCGTGCTCCTTTGCAAGCTAGGGGAAGAGGGGGTTTATATATGGAAACCCATTTGACCTAGCTTCCTAGACCTGCCCGATGATCTACTCGATGGGGTACACGAGAGTGAAGTCGGGTTACTCCTCGGGTGGATCTTCGGGTTGCTCTTCATGCTCTTGGATCCTCCTCGATCGTGTTGGGGTTCGGACTTGTTCTTGCAGCTCGATGGCTCCTTCGGGTACATGCTCGAGCTGTCGTTGTTTTTCCCCATTTTTGGCTCTTTAGCACCTGTTTTCATCCAAAATATGCAAATACAGAAATGCAACACCCTAAATGATCTAAAAGTGAATTCCTACAGTAAATGACCTAAAAATGCTAAGTTAGAAGTATGAACAATGCAAAATATGGACATAAAAGGATGCTAAAAACATGTAAATTAGAGAGTTATCAGACCCAAAACTTAAATCTTGCTAGTCCTCTTGCAAGGAAGTAAGAGGGTTTGGTTTGAAAGTGGGGACCCATAACCTTAAGATGCTAACCGAAAGATTCAAGCTATAGTCCTAAAAGATAGTTTAATGGTGCTAAGATCAATCAACATACTTACAAATATTTTTCTATGCTTATTACCATGCATCGATCTAGCTCAACCTCCAACTAAAGATAAGGAACATCTCTTTCACATTCAATTAAGTGTTTGGCGAATTCTTGCAAATGGAAGGTGAATCAAGCTCAATCGGTTTCAAGGGTAAGGCTTTTTAGTAAGGTGGTTTCAAACAAATTCTTTGGGTGGTTTTCTCTCAAAAGATGGAATGCTAGATAGTTGTGAAAACTATCTAAGACTAAGAACAATTTGGGCATACAAAGCTTAACTCTTGATGATCTATCCTTTTCTCATTCACTCTCATTTTCATTTTTTTATTTATTTAAACCCCCTAAAATTTAAACTACCCACATCCATGATTTTAACTCTCTTTTTTTACTCCCTAAGGTTTAGACTTTAAAACTTTAAACTTCTAGCTCTCTCTCTCTTTTTTTTTTCTTTTCTTTGCTAAACTCCTCTTGTAGATATATTCTTCTCTTTCTTTCTAGGAGACTATAGCAAGAATTCTTCTTTCTTTTTTTTTTTTTTTGTTTACTTAGAGACTTAGAGCTAATTGATTCTAAGCTTAGGGACTTTTTCTTCTTCCTTTTTTTTTATTCCACAACCCAACCCCAAATAAACATTCTAACCACCTAACCTTCAAATTCTAACTTAGCTAAATCAAGAGGCAGTTCTTTGTCGTTCTCAATACTCTCAAGGTTTCACAACCTATAGCACAATGAAAGAGGCCTCACTCAACAATTCACAACAAGGTTTGAAAGAAAGGTTTGGGTTCATGGGTAGGACAAACGAATCGGGTTAAACGAAAAGATTGGTAAAAAGTGGAGTGCTAACCCGAGTTTTGAGTTACCATGAGCAAGTATTCAAATTCCATAAGCAAGACAATTAAAGTTCAAATTAAATCCAATAATATAGAGATGTTCTAATGTTCAAGCAAGTGGAGGAAGCATTCAATCGACAGAAAGGGTCTAAGCAAAGATTTTTTTTCATTTTTTTCCAAAGATTGATCTATCAACAATGAACTGTGACTAAGGGCTATAGCTTCAATCCTAAGGTTTGATTTTAAACAAGGTGGTTTTAATCAGTGTCCCCTAAGATGCATATGCGACAATATTATATGAAACAAACTAGACTCAATCCTAATATGCAAATGCAACTACATGAACACTCTTTTCTTTTCTTTTTCTTAAAAATTTTCAAATTTTTTCTTTTTTTGGGTTTAAAACTAGCATGCAAAAATTTGAAATAATAAAAATAAGAAAATAAAACACAATTTTAAATACATTCTTGGACTCTCCCCCAAACTTAAATATCACAGTCCCTGTGTAAATAAAAGTTTGAAAAAAAATCCAAGAATCACACAAAATGAATTAAACTAAATGCAATGTTATATACAAAGATCGGATGAAAGTGGTACCTCATGGGTTGGTGAAGAAGGAGGTTGCAACAGCCTCCATACTCGCCAACGTGTAGCCTGGGTCGTCTCCGGTTTCAGCAGGTGCCGGTGTTTGCTCGTCAGAGAGCTCAGAAATGCGCATTGACGACTTACTCGGACTAGCATCCGAGGTGTTTATCGAGGGTGGGATCACGTAGTTCATCGGGTAGGGCATCGGGTAGTACGACGGAAATGGCGGAAAAGGTCCAGAATGATCACCCGTGTATCCACTCGCAGGGTGCATCGTGTATGGCGTCGTGAATGGCGTTTGGTAAGGTGGAGGGAAGATCCTTGTGTACTCACCCAATTGGGTGCTCGATGGGTGCATCGAATATTTCATCGTGTATCCCATCTGGTTGGGCGTCAGGTAGGCATCAGAATGGCTTCTCCGCGATGCCTCAGGTCGGGTGATGTTCTCCTCGGCTTGGGCTCGTATGAGGATGCTCTGTAAGGTTCTGGAGGTGGCAGTCCTCGAGTTCCTCCTAGCGGTCCGCTTCTCCCCATCCAAGTTGGTGCTTGTGCCGAGGTAGGAGCTGAGGCACAGCTTGCCTTATCTTGCAACTCCTTGATTTGACCTCCCATTGTATTCACCGAACCGGTAAGATCTTTTACTTTCTTCGCCAAGAACTTGTTCATCCTCTTCAGCCAGCCGATCCTCTTGTGAGCTTCCCTCACTCCAACCGGTTGCTTTTGAGAGCATACATACTCCTCAAAATCGAACTCCTCCGAGCTATCTTCCTGTCTCTGCCCGGTCACCTCTCTCTTCTCAGCTTTGGACTCCTCCTCCAGGTTGTACAGCTCCTCCAACGGTGGTGCGAAGTCAATGTTGTCGCCCAGCCGAACCTTGGTGCATATGACATTAGGTAGAACCATTTGAGCAGCTCCGGCGGTTGGATGGACAAACTTAAACAGCGTCATGTCATTAGGCCTCTCATGGGCCAAAAATCTCGCCAGCACGAGGTAGTCCGCATCCAGCCATCTTGGTTCATGAACAATTCCCTTTAAGGGAACGTCGCATGCCACTAGGATCGGTGTGACTAGTCCCCCAATGGAGATCTCTCCGCCTCCTTCTCTTCTTTTTATGGTCCATGATTTCAGGTAGAGGAATTAATCGAGTAACACAAACAACATGCTTGTATCCGCAACATCTCCAACTAGTGGTGTACTATCCCTAGTATTGTCCAAAACTCCACACAGTGCAATATCTCACAGCTGGAGCTCATGGTCGTTCACATTCCCAGTCTCTTTTCTAGCAAAAAGAGTGCATGCAAGGGACTTGTGAAAATACCTCAAGACAGGGCTCCTTATTTGACCGGATTTGGAGCTTGTGGACTTGTAGGGGTTCTTGTCTCCTATTGTCAGCCATAGGGACCTCATTTCTTTTTTGCCTACCTCCATACCTTCCCCACTACCAGATTTGAAGCTATACAGCTTCTCCATCTCTTTAAAACTGAGTCGGTAGTCCTTGTTCCTCACGGAGAAGGTGATGAACATGATCCCCCCATCGGGTAGTAGGGTCGGGTGGTCCTCGAAATAGTGCCGCTTCAAGGTTGAAAGGAAGTGGACCGTCTCCTCCTCATATGCTTCAAGGTGGGCTCGCATCAATTGGCCCAGGTGGCACATATCGAACAGGTAATCGACGTCTCTAGCGATGCCCAATTGCTTCATTGTTTCTCGGTGAGGGTAGTGGGTACCAATAAAGCTCATCTTCCGGAAACACTTGAAGAGTCTCAGCCTCCGAGAGGCTTGGCGGGTCCTCTCTCTCTGCTCCTCTTCTCTCTCTCGGTCCTCCTCCTCAGCGTGTTGATCCTCTTCCTCAATTGCTCTCTCAACCACCTTCTCAGCCTTCTCCAAAGTCGTTCTCTTCCCCCTTGCAACCGTAGCTCTGCTCCTTGATCGAGAGGTGTGGATCTCCCCTTGCTCTTCTCCTCCGGCATCAGAATCGACCTCCATAGGGTCGGTAAGGGTCTTTTCGGACGTAGACAGGTCCCTACGTCAAGGAGAACGGCGGACAGCACTCGCCATTGGACTCGGTGAGCAAACTCGGGGGCCTACTCGATCGGTTACTCGAGAATCAGGTCGGGTGGTGGATCGGGTTGTGCATCGGGTTGGGGAGGCTAAATGTCCACCCAACGGTTGGGAATGTGGAACGTTTCCTCTTCCTTGAGACTCTCGAACTTCGACGGCATCACCTCCGGTTGTAGCAGCGGCGGAGGTTGATCTTCTTCCCTTTCTTTGGTAGATTTTAGCGATTGGCTCCATGTTTGATTCCTTGAGAAGAAAAAGGCTAAGTCTCGAGGTTAATAGGGTTAGTCCCAAAGAAATCGAATAAAGCTCGAGTTTGAGAGAGAATAGAATAAAAACTTTGGAAAGCAAAAACTCTAGGGGAGAGAATGTCGAAACCCCTTAAATAGGCTAGGGTTTGGTTGGTGGGCTTCACTGAGAGTGGGCTTCCTTGTGGGATTCGGACTCCACTCGCCACCCGAGCAGGGACACGATCAGGCGCACCGAGTACGGTGTCGGGTTGACCCTCGGGTTCCTCAATAATCCTCTTCTTAATTTTCCATTTTTTTTTTTTTTATAAAATTGCAAAAAGAGAAAAAGTAAATAAAAGTAAGTAAAACAAATAAGCTAAAATTAAAAGATACCTTTGGGACTTTCTACCAAGTGAGCTTGTTTAAAGTCACTAAGCTTGACTCTTCATGCTCCTTAAGCATGGGGTCCATGTGGAAGAGGTTCTGGAATCCTCTCCACTGCAGTAGGCTGGTTCAACAGATTTTCCAGGTCTTGTCCAAGTTCTAAGGCAAATGTGGTGTTGACCTCTTCAAGATGTTGCACATTCCTTTGCTTGGTCTTTGTAAAGAAAGCTTGACCATCAATGGTTGGCCTCTTAATCCCCTTCTTCACATCAAACTCCATCTTGAAATGCTCACCATGTTCTATTCTTATCTTGCCTTGCTTCACCTTGATCACAGCACCAACTGTTGCCAAGAATGGTCTTCCTAGAATCAGCGGATCATCCGGTTCCTTGTCCATATCGAGGATCATGAAGTCGGCAGGCACTTCCAATCTTCCAATCCTGAGAGGCAGGTTCTCCAGGATACCAATCGGATGCCTCACTGTTCTGTCGGCCAGAACCAAATACAATTTACTTGGTTTAAAATCAGTGAATCCTAGCTTGTTGGCAACTGAAAACGGCATAATGCTAACTGAAGCTCCAAGGTCGCACAAACAGTTCTTGAAGATCCGAAATCCTATCAAACACGGCAAGGTGAAAGAGCCAGGATCTTCAAGTTTTTCCTCAATTCGCAGCTCGGGATCCAAGTAAACTCCACTTCACATAATTTCAAAACCGATCTCCTTGACAGCTTCCTTGACCTCATCCTCCAATCGAGCTGCTTCCTTGGCAGCTTCCTGCTGAAGCTCATGTGGGAGCAAATACTTAGGTGGTGGAGCTTTACGCTTAGCCATTCGCTCTGCAAGCGCCTCCAGCTGGATGTCAAGTGCAGCATTGAATCTTTCCTCTAACTCCCTTTCTACTAGTGCAGGTGGTTGAGGCTGATCTATCTTTTCAACATCTACTCGATGCATCATCCGATCAACACCATTGTGTAGGTCATCGGGTTCCACTTCGGGTTGTTCTTCGGTTTGCGATTCTCGAACCAGTGCTCGATCATCAACTCGATCAGTTTCTTCAGGTGAAGACTCGGGTTCATACTCAGATATGTAGTACTTGGCCTCATTTCTCATTGGGTGTTCCACCTCCTCCCCATCTTGATCATCACTGTCCCCAGTGGGGTAGTCCTCATAGTCATCATCAAGGAAGATGGCTTGAGCAGTTGCATAATCCTTGGGGTTTTGAACAGCTTTACCTAGGAGTTGGTTGATCTTTGGGGCTGGTTGGTTGTTGTGATGGCCTTTCAGGTATCGAACCTTTGTGTTAAGTGATTCGTACTTGGCATTGAGATCATTGTACCCTGAGTCGATCTTGTTGCTCATCTCTGCGAACCGTTTCGCGATGTCCACAGAAGCAGTAGCCTGATTCTGAATCATTTGCTCAATGAGACCGCGTAACTCAGCTTCTTGTGATTGGTTTGGTGGACCTTGGTGTTGTTGGAATCCAGGTGGTTCGTTGTAGGTTCCTGAATTCTGCTGCGTAGGTGCATAACCTTGGTTGTATTGGACAAAAGGCTTATGTTGGATCTGGTTCCCTTGAACTGCAGATGGGTAAGTTTGGTCCTGAGGATTCGCAACATTCGGGTTCCGATAAGACAGATTCGGATTCGGCATGAAGTTGTTGTACCCTCTGTTGTACCCTCCTTGGTTGTTGATGTAGTTAACATCCTCTAGTTGCTGATGTTCATATATTTTACCCTGTTTTCCCTTAATATATTCACATCTTTTGCATCTTTTGCTATCCATTTTGACCATTATTGCATAGCTTTAGGACTGTTCTTGCATTAGAGTTTAGGTGCATTGCATTTGCATCTTTTCATGCATAAACAAGTGATTTTGGAGCTTAAGGAGCATGGAAGCAATGCTGAGGAGAAGTGAAGCAATCATGAGGAGAAAGCAAGAGAGTTAAGGCTGAAGAACCAAGGTCCGGAGTCCCACTCGACCGCCCACTCGACCAGACACTCGACCCTGTGCAGAGAGGGACTCGACCGAGTGGAAGGAGCATAAGAGGAGCCAACTCGACGGGTCACTCGACCGAGCACCGGGTCGAGTTGGCCGAGCCGCCTAGCTATTTTGTCTTTTAGCATTTTTAGGGCTTCCACTACTTTTTCTATTTAAAGGCCTTGTACCAGCAGCCACAAAAGAGTCCAGCTTTTTAGATAGTCAAAAACCTAGTTTTTACCCTTTTGGGGAATTATTCCTTTTGCACTTTTATTTTTAGATCTTGTATCTCCTTGAAGGAGAAAAACATAAGATTCTTGGATTTTGTTGGTTCCATAACTTTCAAGATATTAAGAATTCATGTTTGATTCCTTCTTCAATATTGTAGATCTTTGATTTATCTTTCTATTGATGCAAGTTTCGGTATTTTCTGGGTTTATTACTTTGTTGTTCATCATGTGTTCTTGTGAGTAGTTGCTTAGGATCTTGAGGATGGGTTAGGCTGGGTTGTGTTTGAGGTTTGTTTGATTTGGTCAAGCTTGATTGTTGTAGATCTCTTCTAGGCTAGATGTTCTTAATGTTGGTCCTATAACTGAGAGGGTAGGATCTGATTTCAAGCATCTTAGCGTCACACCAATGTTTAAGAATCATAGATAAGGCTAGATCTAGAGTTTACCATTAGTCTTGCTAAGAGATTAGAGGTCTTGTTTGGTATTTGACATATTGCTTAATGCCTACTTGTGTAGATTCTTTACTTTGTGAGAACAAGTCTAGAGATGCATGAGTTTGATTGTTTCTTGCCATGAGAGTGGATTAAATATGTCTTAAAAATATATGTCTAGAGATTAGCTCAAGTTGTTTGAGATTTGTTGACCAAGTTAGATGACCTCAATCATAGTCCAGCCCATGAATCCCTCCTCAAGGCCTTCCTTGTTTATTGATTTCCTAGTTTAAATCCTGTTGTTTGATCGTTGTTCGATTTGCTTTTGTATTGCTCTGTTTTTCTTGCATTGCTCTGTTTTCCGGATTTGTCCAGATCGACCCTGCACTTGATCGAGTGCTTGCTCGAGTTCATCCCCAGAACTTTCGTTTATGCTTTGTAGTTGTCCTGTCTTTTCTCTTGTCTCATTCTAGTTGCATTTCTTTTGCATTTAGTTAGTGTCTTGTTCATTACTTGCCTTGCATTAGTTCATTACCATAGTTTCTATTTCTGTTCTAGCTTCATAACTGTTATAATCATTCTGTTTCATTTACATTTAGCACCTAGTTCTAGTAGCTTTTACATTCTGCATTTTGCATTTCATCATAGGATTGTTAGTGACAAACATCCTTAATATTTGGCTTGACTTAGACATATATGCACATCCTGATTGCTTGCAAACACTCAGATTGGATTGACACCTCTTATACTACAACTGCATAAGGGGAATTGAAACACCTTGCTTTCACCATTGTTAATCATCATATCATTCATTCACATTCCATCACACACACACAAGAAAGACACTAGTTTCATTTGCATAGTCTCCCCATCTTGTTGTTGAAACTGCTCTTCCTCTGATATAGCATGAACATGCTTCTGCTGGTTGAGGAGCTGATCGAGCTTGTCATTGAGGGCTTTCATGTCCCTCTTTTACTTGTTCCTCTCCTGTAGATCGCATAGAGCGATCATATTCCTCAGATTGAGCCAAGTTCTCAACTAGGTCCCAACCTTCATCAACATCTGTGTGGAGGAAGTTACCATGTCTTGCTGTGTCCAGCAACATCCGTATCTTGGGGACCAAGCCTCGGTAAAGTGTGCTCAGCAATGAAGCATTACTGAAGCCGTGATGTGGACATCGAGTAGTGTATCCCTTGAAACGTTCCCAAGCTTCACTGAACGTTTCGTTGTTCCTCTGAACAAAGCCGGAAATGTCATTTCGCAGCCTTGCGGTTCTGGAGTTGGAGAAGAATTTGTCCAGGAATGCCTTCTTGCATGCTTCCCAAGTATTGATGGACTCCTTAGGGAGCGATTTCTCCCAGATTTGTGCTTTGTCTCCCAAAGAGAATGGGAAAAGCCGGAGCTTGAATCCATCTTCACTGACTCCATTGATCTTAGTGAGGCTACAGAGCCTATCAAATTCATCCAGATGATCCAATGGGTCCTCCATTGGCAATTCATGAAAATTATTGCTCTCTATCATCTGGATGAGACTACTCTTGATCTCAAAATTATTGTTCTGCACAGCTGGTGGCACAATGCCATTCCTTTGAGTGTGAGTAGAAGGAGTATCTCCTGCTCCTATATTGGTCCTTGCTTGAGGAGCTGGTGGACTTTTCTGATTATTCATCGTCTCCTCAATGATTGATGGTTCTTGTTGAACTTGTTGTTGTCTGAGTAGCCGAGGTCTGTCGATGATGTCGATGAAAGGACTCAGGTTCTGGCTGCCTCTGGATCGTGTTTGCATGCACAGGTATGTGTCTGAGTGTGTACACGAGGTTCAACTCGATCCAGGTGAACGAGTGAAGGGTCGGGTGGGTGCTCGGGTTGTACCTGAGATTCAAAACAAACAATGCGAAAGCAAACAAGTCAGTATCCAAACCAAATATAAACAAACAAACTTGATCTAGCAAGCGCTGAAATCCGAAATGTAGCAAAAGTAAAACAACCAAATGGCAACGACGCCAAATTGATAGACAGGTTTTCACCCAGGGTATCAATCCCCTATGCAGTTGTAGTACAAAGGGTTATCAATCCAAATGGTTGTGTATTGCTAGCAGGAAGGATATGATCAGAACAATGCAAGTCAAGCCAAGCAATTAGGGTTTTGGTTCTAACGATTCCTAAAATAAACAAAGTAAAAGAATATAAACAAGTAATCCACACGACCTAAGCACTCGACGCAAGCAATCGAGTACAGGATCGAGTGGGGTGATCGAGTTTGCAAGTGAGATATGAACAGCTCGAGGTATTACTCGATACAGGTTATCGTGTACCTGATCGGGTAAGTAGTCGAGTAAGTGAAAAAAATGCAAATAAATAAAATACGAAAGTTCCTAAGGATGGGGGTAATCGAATCCTAAGTGTTCTAGACCAGTACGGATGCCTTACATGCCTCAAGCAATTATTTCCTAGACAATGAACCTCTAAGACCTTTTCACCACACTTTCGCACTAGCAATAATCAACCTTGAACACATTACCACACTGTCGCACTAGCAATATGAACAAGCAGGCAATAAGAACGACTTATTATTGTTAGTAGGCTTAAACTCATCTAATTTTGTTACTCAGAGTTAAGTAAACCTCTAGCATTGGCTAAATCAAGCATTTTATCTACTCCTTTCGGCCTATAGCATTTGTAAACGCCCTAGATCTAATCTCAACCTTTCGGTCTGTTGACAGCATTAAGAGCACCAATCTAGAAGGAAATCTATCAATCATTTACAATCAACTAAAGCATCCTAACCGATCAAGAACACAAAATCATCTATCCCATCCCTAGAAACTTTACTACACTACTCGGACATAAAAGCGAATAACAAAGCAATCAAAATGAATGAAAATGACATTGTATTAAAAGATAAAGTAGAGTAGCGAAAGTAAAAGATAGAAATCTAAGAAAACTACAAAATAAAAATGCAAAACAAGAAGAAAAATGTTGAGTCGCTCAGTTCTCTCACAGAGGCTCTCGCTCTCTGGTTTGAGGGTCTGCGGCATGCTCCTTTGCAAGCTTGATGTTCATATATTTTACCATGTTTTCCCTTAATATATTCACATCTTTTACATCTTTTGCTATCCATTTTGACCATTATTGCATAGCTTTAGGACTGTTCTTGCATTAGAGTTTAATTGCATTGCATTTGCATCTTTTCATGCATAAACAGGTGATTTTGGAGCTTAAGGAGCATGGAAGCAATGCTGAGGAGAAGTGAAGCAATCATGAGAAAAAAGCAAGAGAGCTAAGGCTGAAGAACCAAGGTCCGGAGTCCAACTCGACTGCCCACTCGACCAGACACTCGACCGTGTGCTGAGAGGGACTCGACCGAGTGGGAGGAGCACAAGAGGAGCCAACTCGACCGGTCACTCGACCGAGCACCAGGTCGAGTTGGTCGAGCCGCCTGGCTATTTTGGTTTTTAGCGTTTTTAGGGCTTCCACTACTTTTTCTATATAAGGGCTTGTACCTGCAGCCACCAAAAGAGTCCAGCTTTTTAGAGAGTCAAAAACCTAGTTTTTACCTTGTTGGGAATTATTCCTTTTGCACTTTTATTTTTAGATCTTGTACCTCCTTGAAGGAGAAAAACAAAGTATTCTTGGATTTTGTTGGTTCCATAACTTTCAAGATATTAAGAATTCGTGGTTGATTCCTTCTTCAATATTGTAGATCTTTGCTTTATCTATCTAATCATGCAAGTTTCATCATTTTCTGGGTTTATAACTTTGATGTTCATTATGTGTTCTTGTGAGTAGTTGCTTAGGATCTTGAGGATGGGTTAGGCTGGGCTGTGTTTGAGGTTTGTTTTATTTGGTCAAGCTTGATTGTTGTAGATCTCTTCTAGGCTAGATGTTCTTAATGCTGATCCTATATCTGAGAGGGTAGGATCTGATTTCAAGCCTCTTAGCATCACACCAATGTCTAAGGAGCATAGATAAGGCTAGATCTAGAGACTATCATTAGGCTTGCTAAGAGATTAGAAGTCTTGTTTGATTTTTGACATATTGCTTAATGCCTACTTGTGTAGATTCTTTACTTTGTGATAACAAGTCTAGAGATGCATGAGTTTGATTGTTTCTTGCCATGAGAGTGGATTAAACATGTCTTAGAAATATATGTCTAGAGATTAGCTCAAGTTGTTTGAGATTTGTTGACCAAGTTAGATGACCTCAATCATAGTCCAGCCCATGAATCCCTCCTCAAGACCTTCCTTGTTTATTGATTTCTTAGCTTAAATCCTGTTGTTTGATCTTTGTTTGATTCGTTTTGGTATTGCTCTGTTTTTCTTGTGTTGCTCTGTTTTGCGTATTTGTCCAGCTCGACCCTGCACTCGATCAGCACTCGATCGAGTGCTTGCTCGAGTTCCAACCCAGAACTTGTGTTTATGATTTGTGTTTGTCCTGTTTCACTCTAGTTGCATTTCTGTTGCATTCATTTAGTATCATGTTCATTACTTACCTTGCATTAGTTCAATACTTGCATTTCCATAGTTTTTATTTCTGTTTGTTATAATCACTCTGTTCCATTTGCATTTAGCTCCTAGTTCTTGTAGTTTTACTTTCTGCACTTTACATATCATAATAGGATTGTTAGTGACAAACATCCTTTACATCTGGCTTGACTTAGACTCATATGCACATCTTGATTGTTCACAAACACTCAGATTGGATTAACACCTCTTATACTACAATTGCATAAGGGGAATTGAAACATCCTGACATCCATTCATTCATAAGTCATCATTCCATACATCATTCACCACCAACCACAAAAATAGTCAGTTTCAATTTGGCGTTGTTGCCCATTTGAGTTTGTTTTGTGACATTTAGGATCATTATTAGTCTAAGATTAAGTTCGTTTACGCACTTGTGAAGTTACTGAACTCGAATCTTCCTTTCCTTGGCTGTCTTGAGTTTCAGGTACCCACTCGACCTCCACTCGACCGAGCCGTGATCGAGCACCTGATCGAGTCAGAAGCTGGATCCAAATAGCCATTACTTCCCAGTTGACTCGACCACCCATTCGAGCCTGCGCTCGACCGTGTACCTGTTCGAGTCTGTAGTCGAGTTTGTTGATGCACACAAGGTCAAAAGGCAAAGACAGTCTTCAAAGGCCTATTGACAACATCCACAGGCTACAAAAGGGTTTGAGACATAAGCAAAGAAGAGTAGTTCAACAACAAGAAGAACAAGTAGTCATGGAGCAGCAAGATCACCATGATCATAGACCTAGACACATTGGTGCTGGGGATGCACCTAACACACACAACCAAAGAGCCGGTATTGTGCCTCCTGCTGTGGCCAATAATAATTATGAAATAAAGAGTGGATTAATCTCCATGATACAAGCCAACAAATTTCATGGGTTGCCAATGGAGGATCCTCTAGATCACCTTGATGAGTTTGACAGAATATGTGGCCTCACAAAAATCAATGGAGTAAGTGAAGATGGCTTCAAGTTAAGGCTATTCCCATTTTCCCTTGGAGACAAAGCTCATCTATGGGAGAAGACTCTTCCTACTGGAGCTATAACCACATGGGATGCATGCAAAAAAGCTTTTCTGGCCAAGTTCTTCTCTAATGCAAGGACTGCTAGATTGAGGAATGAAATTTCTGGGTTTGCTCAAAAGAATAATGAGAGCTTTTGTGAAGCTTGGGAGAGGTTTAAAGGATTCCAAACTCAGTGTCCTCACCATGGCTTCAGCAATGAGTCCCTTCTAAGCACTTTGTATAGAGGAGTGCTTCCCAAGATAAGAATGCTTCTTGATACATCTTCAAATGGCAACTTCCTCAACAAGAATGTTGAAGAAGGATGGGAATTTGTTGAGAACCTTGCTCAGTCAGATGGTAATTATAATGAAGATTATGATAGAACCATGAGGATCCCCTCCACTGATCAGGAGGACAAATACAAGCAGGATTTAAAGATGGTCAATGAGAAGCTTGACAAGATTCTCCTAAGCCAGTCAAAAACCATTCACTTCATTGGTGAAGAAGAAGCTCCAGTCCAGGAAGGAGATAGGGAGTTTGCTGAGTTGTGTTATATGCAGAACCAAGGAGGAGGATACAAAGGCTACAACCAAGGTGGAGGTTTCAAGCAGAACAACCTCTCCTATAGGAGCACCAATGTAGCCAACCCTCAAGACCAAGTCTATCCACTTCCTCAGCCTCAACAACAGCACAACTATGCACCAAAGCAGCAGCAACAAGTGTTCCAGCCCCAATTGTGTCCCCCACCAGGGTTTCAGACTAACCAAGGCCAGGAACAAGACCTAAGAGCAATGATACAACAGCTGTTCATTGGGCAAACCAATGGAAAAATTGAGGAAGCCAAACAGTTTGCTGAGCTGAATCAAAGGTTAGCATCACAATATAATGATCTCAATATGAAGTTTGAGGGACTTAAGTCAAGAGTGAAGTATATGGAGAGCAATATAGCATCTACTTCAGCTCCAAAACCCACCCAACTCCCTGGAAAAGCAGTTCAAAACCCAAGGGAGTTTACTGCCAAAGCCATTCATCTCTTTGAAGAGGAAGTCACTGGGGACAGTGAAGATCAAGTTGGGGAGGATTGGTCATTTCTTGAAGCTCAAAGTGAAGTTTGTGCAAAGCAGACTGACTCCGGTATTGCACTCGACCAGGTGCTCGAGCATGCACTCGACCGAGTGAGTGTTTGAGTGGCTAATCGAGCTGAAGAGTCAGAAGCTGTCAAGCCTGCTAAGTACATCCCTCCTGCTTACAAACCGCCTCTACCATTCCCAGGACGTTTCAAGGCACAGAAGCTTAAGGAATTAAGGGAAATCATTGAGAAAAAACAAATGTTGGCTTTGCAACAAAAGGAAGAGAAGGCTTTGAAGGAAGTGGTTGTGATTGAGAAACAAGAAGAAGTGATGGCCATACAAGAGATCACCATTGCTTACCAAGAAGAAGAGAGAGGACCTGCCTTGGAACAGTATGATCCATATCCTCTCTATAAGGATTTTTTGCTTGATTTAGAAGGTTCAAGCTCAAGATGAGAAAGATCTTGAAGACCTTGGAGGAGTAATCATCCCAATTAAGCTTAAGGATCCAGGTCCATTCTATCTGCCTTGCACACTTAGCTATCTTCACTACAACCAGTGCTTATGTGACTTGGGAGCATCTATCAGTGTGATGCCCTATTCTATAGCACAAAAGCTTGGGCACACTGACTTCAAGTCCACCAACCTTCATATATGCCTAGCTGATGGTTCAAACAGAGATGTGGTTGGCAAATTGGACATTATTCCAGTCAAGATAGGAAGAGCAAGGATTCATACAGATTTTGTGGTATTGGGGATGGACAAGGAACCTGAAGATCCTATCATCCTTGGGAGGCCATTCTTAGCCACAGTTGGAGCTGTTATTGATGTTAAGGAAGGTCTTGTGACCTTGAACATTTCTGAGGATATAGCTATGAAGTTTAACATCTATAACCCAACCAACCTTCCTACCATTGATGATCAACCTTTTACTATCAAGGACAAAGGTGGTCATGAAGGTTTAAGTGAAGTGGCAACTCCAAAGGACAATCTCCCTTTTCAAGAAGATTCTGTGGAAAAGCTTAAGAGGTCAGTTCAAGAGTTGACTGGTATGGTTAAAGATCTCCAAGTCAAGCTAAACAAGAAGTCTTTGAGGAAAGTAAGACCAAGGCTCAAAATCAAGAAGAAATATGGTTTGTGTGTTAAGGGTGAGGTGATCAAGGATCAGACTCACAATGATCAAGAAGTGCCAGGGAGGATTTCATCACCTCCTTGGTATCTAAACAAAGCCTAAGAAGGCAGCCAAAGTCAAGCTTAGTGACTCTAAACAAGCTCACTAGGGAGGAAGTCCCTAAGGTATCCTTTGTAAATATGCTTTATTTTCTTAGTAGTTTTGATGTGTTTTGTTTTATGTTTGTGTTGGGCAGGCCTTTCAATGAAAGTGTAGATGGGTATGGAGAGATTTGGACTTGGGGAAGGAGATTCGCAAGCCCACTCGACCAGCCCACGAGAGGTACTCGACCGAGTTGGCAAAGAACTAAGGCCCACTCGATTCTCATTTCTCTAGAATGATCGAGTGGAGGGAAGAACAAGAAGAAAAATTTTGAAATTTCAAACTTTGGTCAAGGAGCTCGACCACGTGGTGGTCGAGTGTGGGGTCGAGTGGCAGCAAAAAGCAGGTCAAAGATTCTCATTTCAAATTTGAATGGTATGGACGCTCCACCCTTGTCTCCTTGCCCCCTTAGCTTCTTTAAATAAAGCCTTACACGATCCTATGTCTCTCACACTCTCTCACTTGCTCAAAACAACTAAAATCAAGTTTTAAAATCTCTCTCTAAGTTCATCTTTTGCTCAAGCTTAGCTCTTTTGAGTTTTTGGGTCACTAACCTATTAAACTTAAGCTTTGAGTCTATTCCCTTCAGTTCTATTGAAAAATGTCTTCAAGGATTACAAGGAAGTCTCAACAAGCGGCTGCAAGCTCCATGGAACGTTTTGATGATCGCCTACAATCAAGAGGAGAAGCTGGAAGAACCACTCGACGCCCCACTCGAGCATGCACTCGATCGAGTGGTGGTCCGAGTGTTCGATCGAGCCAGATGCCGCGTTCAAGAAATCAGTCAGTTGAGGAAGATCCTGAGAGAACTGAAAGTGAAGAAGAAAAGGAGCCAACTCTTAGTGATTTCATGAAGAGAAACAAGGCCAAAGGGAAGAGGCCAGCAGTTGAGATTGAGCAAGAGGAGGTTGAGAGTGAGAGTGAAGAAGAAGGTGAAGAAGAAGAGGGAGAGGATGATGGAGAAGCAGAATCTTGTGGATTGACAAAGAGGCAACTTTATGAAGCCTTCATGAGAATGGAGTTCCTGGGAACTAGGTATCCACACAAGGAGACCATGGAGAAGCTAGCCATTGATAAAGATGTGGAGTACCTTTTTGAGAAGAGCAACCTAACCAAGTTCATGGAGCTTTGCATGGAGGGGTATAAAGAAGAAAGTTGTGAGTTTCTAGCCACAGTCAAGCTGCATACATATGCAAGGAAGGATGATGAGTTTGGAGCTGGTCATATTGCTTTCACAATCAAGGGGAAGAACTATGAGCTTTCCTTGAAGAAGATAGCAAATGTGTTTGGTTTTGAAGTTGGTAGTAATAGGAGCTTGATGATACCAAGAGAGGAGCTCTATGCCATTTGGGAAACCATTGGAGACAACATCACCTATTCATCCTCCAAGACCAAGAGTTCAAAGATAAGAAGCCTAGTCCTAAGGTACTTCCACAAGGCCTTAGCAAATACATTCTTTGCTAGGAAGGAGACTGGAAATCTCAATGCGGGTGAGCTCAAGGTAATTGACATGGCTCTCAATGGAATCATCCTTGAGGCAAGAAATGGAACCATCTTCAACTTTGAGCTTCCAACAGTTGAGAAAAAACAGTTGATCTTACCTAACCAAGAGCTCACCACCATTCAAGAAAGAGCAAACATTGACTTTTGGCCAGCTGATGAGTTCTTGTTTGATGGGATAGTTCAACCTAGAGTTGATGAAGCTGGATTCATTTAGTATCATGTTCATTACTTACCTTGCATTAGTTCAATACTTGCATTTCCATAGTTTCTATTTCTGTTTGTTATAATCACTCTGTTCCATTTGCATTTAGCTCCTAGTTCTTGTAGTTTTACTTTCTGCACTTTACATTTCATAATAGGATTGTTAGTGACAAACATCCTTTACATCTGGCTTGACTTAGACTCATATGCACATCTTGATTGTTCACAAACACTCAGATTGGATTGACACCTCTTATACTACAATTGCATAAGGGGAATTGAAACACCCTGACATCCATTCATTCATAAGTCATCATTCCATACATCATTCACCACCAACCACAAAAATAGTCAGTTTCAAAGCTAGGGGAAGAGGGGGTTTATATATGGAAACCCATTTGACCTAGCTTCCCAGACCTGCCCGATGATCTACTCGATGGGGTACACGAGGGTGAAGTCGGGTTACTCCTCGGGTGGATCTTCGGGTTGCTCTTCATGCTCTTGGATCCTCCTCGATTGTGTTGGGGTTCAGACTTGTTCTTGCAGCTCGATGGCTCCTTCGGGTACATGCTCGAGTTGTCCGTGTTTTTCTCTATTTTTGGCTCTTTAGCACCTGTTTTCATCCAAAATATGAAAATGCAGAAATGCAACACCCTAAATGCTCTAAAAGTGAATTCCTACAGTAAATGATCTAAAAATGCTAAGTTAGAGGTATGAACAATGCAAAATATGGACAAAAAAGGATGCTAAAAACATGTAAATTAGAGAGTTATCAGCTGCCGTAGCCAAGATTGTTGAACTTCCTATAGTCAGTATGGTGGACGCTACCCGCGTGAAGCTGATGAACTGGTTTTGTGTCTGGGGTGCGAAGGCGAAAAGGTTGGCTGGTAAAGCTGATCCAATATGTCCAACTGTGAACAACTTAATGCTTCGCTAGCACAAAAATTCTGCTGGTTTGGCTGTTAAAGGAGTCTCTGCTTGGAGTTACCAAGTGAGTACAAGTGAGGGAAACGCATACTACGTTGACCTTGGGCAGAAGAGCTGTTCGTGTTTGCAGTTTCAGAAGTTACTCATTCCCTGCTGCCATGCTTTAACTGCTGCTAGGACTAATGGTATCTATATCCCATCACTTGTGGGAAATATTTACAATGTCGATGTTTTTGGTAGATCATATGCAGAGTTTATATTTCCGCTCCCAAACAAGTGTGACATCGTAGTACCACCAGCTGTTGAAGAAACACAGTTCGCGCCGCCTACAAATCCGCCAGGACCAGGTTGGAGAAGGAAAAGGAGGATACCTTCTACTGGAGAACATGTGGTAATGGTTTCAACTTTTTCATATATTAAAACTAGATGAAGATGACAATATGTGAGCTTACATCTTCGCTTCTGGTCTATGCTTGCAGGGTACTAAAAGGCGGAAGGGTGTACCGCATAAGTGTACAATTTGCCATATAGCAGGGCATCACAGGGCCACCTGCAGCACTGTGGTGGAGTAAGGTTCGGCTGGTTAGGAAGATACCATTCCTTTACTACAATAATGTTATATCTGTTTTGCCCTGTTTAGTGCAGATGTCAGTTGATAGTACCATTATTATATGGCCCGGTCTTTCTATGTGCTGCGAATAGGAATTATGCTGAGAAGATGATTGTAATTTTGTAGGTTGGATGAATGTTTTTTGGTAACCAAAGCAGTTGTAGTCCGATGGATTACCTTTTATCGCACCTTTTAGAGCATTTTGGATGGAAGCGGTTGCTATGTACGAAGTCATGGTTAGAACTGTGGGCTTGTTGATGGTTTCCAGGTTGTACTTAACCAGTTGACGGCGAGAAAGGAGGTTTATTTTGAGTTGGTGGTTCTTACCCCCTGATAGTACCATTTTATTCTGAAGAATTTGGAAAGGGGAGATCGCCGCAGCAGGCATTAGAAGTGATGTCGTTATTTATTCTGTTATTTCCCTTCCTCTTTGTAAAACCTATATTTGAAATAAAAATAAGCTTTGGTTAAGATACAAGGAATTTGAGATGATAATCAGTAATTATACATAGAAGAACAGGAAATGCAGTAATTATACATAGAACAAATTGCAAGGTGGATGATAAGCACTAAATACACATACAGGAAATGCAGTTATTATACATGGGAGATAAGCAGTAATTACACATAGAAGATGAAATCGCTACGACAGACATAGTAGAGTTAATACATAGTACGGTAGACATTGTGTTATCAGGTGTTAACACAAATCCTGAATGCGTGTAGCATACAAGAATTCAAAACATTTGGGACAAAGATGGACCGTTGCGAAGTTGTTCAAAAAACAGTGAGGGAGCCCACTGAAGCGGAGACTATTCTCATAGAGACCTTGTGCTGGTGTGCCCAACTCTGTTACAGTTGTCATAACCACTTCTGCAATCCCAATTGCCTCATCGATTGTTGGAATGATTCTAAAAAAACTGTTGAAAACTTCCATGCCTTGGTCAAATGACCCACAACAAATGAGGAATGTGCCAAGAGGAAAACATGCGTAGACAATATTTGGACCAGCTTGACAAATAAGATAGATTCAACGTAGGGACGGACCTACTTGAGCTAACAGGCGTAATCCTTCTATGTAAAGCGCGGTCAGCTTTCCAGCGTCGAGGCATCTTAGTAAGAAAGGTCTGTAGAGAGAACCTTCAGAACAAAGTTGGCTGACGAAGATGTATTCGTCAATATCAACATCCACTAAGACAATTTCGTCGAAAGCAAGGCTCTTCCAAGTGTTACCTCCAGAAATAAATGGCGCTAGATGTCAGAAACCATTGTTTCCCACTCTTCTAACTATGTCTAGAAGGACATGTGGAATATAAACCATGACTTCTACAATTTCTGATATATATTGTGTGAGTTCTTGAAATAGCTCAGCTGAGGTATTACTTTTATAGGGGGGTGATTTGCTACTACGGATGTGGAGTAGTTAAGCAAAAGCAATAAGTGCGGCAGTTGAAAGTCGAGTAAATGTGAAATTAACTTTTGTTGTTGAAACAGTAGTGTCGATTTTGCTCGCTCTTGGTTAGGCGATGAAAAGATGTTAGAGTTATGATAGGTGTAAGATGAGAGTAAATGTTACATTAAGTATCTATGGTGAAATAGTCAATATTAGCATAGTACTGTAAAATTGTGTTAGAGTAGTTAAGCGAAGTGACTAAAAGAACAAGTGGGGGTTTGAAGGTAAAAACCATGCGAGTGTTTGTCAAATTCTTCAGTGGGAATACCATACAGGGAAAAACCTTACATAACCGTATATTAAGAGAAAAACCGAAACTCGTCTTAGCATAAGAGGAGGTACATAACAGTGAACCAATAAAAAAAGCACTTTCGACAACGATTACTAAGGTTACATGTTCGGCAACGTGGAAGGTCTGGATATTTCCAAGTGTCAGTGTGAGACCAAACTTTGACGGGACCAATTTGCATAATGTGACGGAAAACAGAGCTTCCAACAGCATCTGCAGCTTCAAATGACCCAAGCTCGTTCACTAATCTATCAATTGTCTCAAGTGCTTCATGATAAAACCCTAAACAGAATTGTAACAAACCGGTTGCGAAGGTACCATGCGGGTGTAGAGGTGGGATTGCAAGTAACATCTCCAGCGCTAATTCTGCTTGCCCTTCCTTCATTGCAAGTTTGAGGCTTTCAAGGTAAAAAGTCGTTTTGTTACTAGACTCTAAACAAGCATTAAAAAAAGGACGGAAAGGGGATTCCGTGTTGATCAGGGAAGCATTGGATAAGAGCAATTGAAGTGAAACATGCCGCAGGACCCTCTTACGAAGAGTGAGTTTCCGGTAGAACTTGGAGGTCGCCAGCATACCGCGAAGATCAGTGAAACAATCACGACCCACACGCGAAGCAATATCTAGGGCAATATTTATATCTAGAGTTTCCATGAATGTAGAAGTGAAGTAGAGATGAGGTTGTCGTATGATAAGGTCTTATAGAGAAGCAATGTTATGGTTAGTGGGTAGGGAAATTAATTTTCTAATGTGGGTTTTAGGTGACATTGAATGACATTTTGTTACTGTAAATGAGAAAGGAGTAGAGTACTCTATTTGGAACATTCTGCATTGATTGAAGCTATAAATGATGCGTAGAACACAATACATAATGGTATAGCAGAAAGTTGTTTATAGCGTTACAGTAGGGCGTTAAATTAATTTTGTTTAGTTGGTTTATAAGAAAAAAGAACATCAAGACATAGGGAGAACTATGCAGTTTCAATTCCTTTTGACGCTCTCAACTTATTCGTGATAGCGTCGAATGGAACCAGGAAATAGAGGAGTTAGACAAGGGTCGGGTAAGGAGATGAAGTTAGTCAAGCTGAGCATGATAGTCGTCTGACTAAAGTTGATTCACAATGCAAGGAAAATCGAGTTGAAGTTTTGTATGCGAGGCTCGAGCGCCTCTCTCTAAGGTGAGGGTGTTGGCAGGAGAGATCAATCGCATGACATATGCTACCCTTTGTTGATGTTAGCTTGCTATGAGTTTTGTAGACATGGACAAGATATTGGACTGATCGGTGGGCAACTTTCTTTTTCGGATGCCTGAAGGAAAAAATATAGTAAGGGATCGAAAGTACATCTATTAACCTCGGATGATTATAATTTTTTTAGAAAATTATAATCATGACAAACCTCTAGTGGTGAAGGGGTGTGCGCAGAGACGATGGGACGAGTATGATTGATAGAGGAGGGTATATTGGTAAAGGTCATGGTGCCTTCAGATTTGAAAGTGATGTGCTACAGAGATGAATTGCAACTTAAAAACGTTTGAGCCGTTGAGGATAATACAAAGTGCAGATATGTAACTTATATGGCGTGAGAGATAACCTGTTTCGTTATTTTGCTCTGTACCCATAACACTGTAGGGGTGTGTTATGTTAGAGCATTGGGACTATCCAAAATGGGAAGGTCAGACGTTGGCTGTAAATGATGAATGGAAATCAGCACAAGACTGTACTTAAAGCATGGTGAAACAATATGGTAAAATGAAAGACACAATTGAATAGAGACTGTAGAGTGAGTAACCGTAAAGATAAGGTGATCAAAGATGTAGTACCTGGGAGTTGTTGTGATAAAGAGCATGTTGACAATCTGTTCCTTTCACCTGTTGATTGCGTGACCGCTGGACGAGAAACCAGGGTATTCAGCTAATAATGATTGTTTTAAGTCTTGGAGTTTCTGGCAAACAATTTTTTTAACATCCTCTGCGGTGTAAATAAACCTGTTATTCCTTCGTGTTCTATGCTTTGCAGGTTTGTCATCGGACTCTGATGATTGAGTTTCATAGTTTGTACGATGTAGGTTATTCCGTTTTACAGAACTTCCATTCATGGATGGTAAAGAATCATCACCAGCAGACAACGTGTGCTTCCTGAAGGTGTAACCTGTCGAGAAAATTTGATTCAACTGCCTCTCCCCTGCATTTGCTTCCTGAGAACAACAGAAGACTGGGTGGGATGCTGCCTCTGGAGTCAATATTTGAACCTACAACTGAAGAATTAATAAGTTTTTCAGTTCACCAACTCTTTAATTAAACAAAACATTCATTCACAGATTAACGAAGATACACTTACATGTGGGTCATTTTCAAGAGCCAGTATGGTCGATGTATGGAAGGACTTGCACTTAGGAAGACGACTAACAATTTGGTCGGTAAAAGTTGAAAGATCTTCTGCATGTGGTATATACTGCAGCAGTAGAGGACTTTTTTTTGAAAGCAAACAGTTGGATCGCTAGGGGGAATCCATGGACAGCTATGGATGATTGCTTCAGCTTTTTAATAAGACTGTCTTTGTCTTCAATATAACAACCAATTGTGACCATTCTCATGAGCCTGTTGAAGGATTGGCGGCCCCAAGGGTAATGCAGAAATAAGTCAACATTCTTTACCATCTCTACGACTTCAACAGATGGTTTGACAGGGTGGGTCCTGCACAACATAATCCCTTCTACAATAACAATGAGAGCAAGTTTAAACTTACGCCAAACTGCCATCTGTGGTTCAGCCTTCAACAAAATAACAATGTCCTTCACAGTGATTGAACCAAGAGTTGGACCAATTAGTTTATACCAGTAAGGAGCTTCTCCTTCATCATGTGTAGTAGCGGCAGCTATCTCAGACGAGGGGAGTGAAGGGGAGCAGGATAGACCAGTGACATCCGCAAATTCAGTTAGAGAAAATCTGAAAGCCTTCCCCCCCCCAAAAGCAAACCAAAGCTCGTCCTTCTTTTCAGTACACAGTTGTCTACATAACATCTGGTGAACTAATTGCCCAGACAACGAACTTTGACGAACTGGTAGAGAAAACAAGGAACCAAGAGGTGAGGCTAATAACAAATCCAACTCAGGCAGCCCTTGTAAGACACACAAGACATCTATCAAGTATCGAGGTTTCGAGTAGGAGTTGATCCGAACGGCATGACTAGGACAGCAGTCAACTTCGAAAAGCCTGTGAGGAAGGTAGCCTGTAGTACAAAAGTTGCAAAGGAAATGTCAAAGATCACAACGGTTTATTATAACAGTGTATTCTCAATACACCCTATAAGACAGTAAAATCGTAAAACAGACTTTGTAAATCTTTGCACTTCCGTTCAGTTCCTCATATAAGCTTCATATTAACGTTGTTGACAGAAAGTATGACAGGTTAAACGGGAGGGGTACATAATACTAACAGTAGACCCTACAAGGCGGTACTGCAAAGAACCTAGACAAATCAAAACCGGAGAAGGCAGTATTACAACAAATTTGTTACAATATACCCTAGACGGCAGTATTACAGTAAACCCAAACAAACTTGTTACTATATACCCTAGAAGGCAGTATTCCCCTAAACTGAAACATACTTGTTACACTATACACTAGAAGAAAGTTACACTATACCCTAGAAGACAGTATTCCACTAAACCCAAACATACTTCACTCACTATACCCGACAAGGTAGTATTCCACTAAACCCAAACATACTTGTTACACTATACCCTAGAAGACAGTATTCCACTAAACCCAAACATACTTCATACACTATACCCTAGAAGACAGTATTCCACTAAACCCACACATACTTCACTCACTATACACCAAAAGACAGTTACACTATACCCTAGAAGACAGTATTCCACTAAACCCACATATACTTCACTCACTATACCCTACAAGGCAGTATTCCACTAAACCCAAACATACTTGTTACACTATACCCTAGAAGACAGTATTCCACTAAACCCAAACATACTTCATACATTATACCCTAGAAGACAGTATTCCACTAAACCCAAACATACTTCACTCACTATATCCTACAAGGCAGTATTCCACTAAACCCAAACATACTTCACTCACTATACCCTACAAGGCAGTATTCCTCTAAACTCAAACATACTTCGTACAATATACCCTAGAAGACAGAATCGATGGGAAGCGAAAGATACATGTTACAATATACCCTAGAAGACAGTATTCAAGAAAACCGAAACATACTTATTACAAATACTGTAATCTTAGATGACTTACGTGAACCTTCTGAATTCAGATCATCACAGGTACTGGTGAGAACATTCATCGCGCGGAACAAAACCTAGAAAATGACATTGGGTTACAAATGAATCTGATGTACACAGATATGTTAAAACGGAATCGGTTAAATGAAGGAAGAAGATGACTGACTTAGAATGACGGAATCACTGCTGACGGGGGAGATTTCTCAGATTTACTACGGAGTTGGAGGTGACGCTGTTACGACATTTCCGATTTCATTTAAGGTAGGAGATGATTAATGAGGAACCACAAAATTGAGATAAGCGAAGATGTCTTCAATGGCGGCTAACCCTCGTGATATCTTGAGAGAGGAGAGGCGATTTCTGGATCGACAACCAACTATTTTAATTGTGAGGCGTGTGAATGGTAACGTCATCATCGTTTTCTCGTCCATAAAAGATTGAAATAATTATTTAAAAATGAAAAATGTAAATTTGAAACATAAAGGGTAAATATGTAATTGACTCTCCTTATAAAAGGCCTATTTCCGAGAATCCAGAGAAAATGACCTATTTCGATAAGAATTACAAAAAAAAGGCTATTTTCTGTAATTAATCATATTAAACATTGAATATTACTATGTAATCCAGATATCGGACCACATTTTTTAAATGTCATTAGGATCCGGATCCATATCCGGCTGATTCAAATAATTACTATCTAGATTTAGATCTACCCAAAATAAGCAAACCCAACCAACCAAATCCGTTCATAGGTCATTTGGGCCCGGCCCAACGTTTTCCCGCCACCCTCTTCCCTCCAAAAGTCATCGCGAGTAAAAACCCCTTTTCCCTCATAACTTTCGAGAGAGAGATACAGAGACGAATCAAAGATGTCAGGTTGGGACGAAGGCGCAGTTTACTTCAGCGACCAGCCGCAGTTCCCGGAGGCCGGGGACGCCGCCACCGTCAGCCCCCATGCCGTCTTAACCAAATTTAAGGAATTCATTCGAAATTTCGAGATCGAGCAGAACTGCTTCCCTTACAGAGAAGCTCTCATCGATAACCCTAAGAGACTTCTTGTCCACCTCGAAGATCTCCTGGCCTTCGATTCTGATCTCCCGTCTTTAATCCGATCCGCTCCTGCTGATTATCTCCCTGTGGTATGACCGCAATTCTTCTTCACCGTTTGAATTAAAGATATTAGGGTTCCTAAAAGTATTGGTGTTTTTATGAGATTTCTTAGTGTTTAGAAAATTTTGGCTTAATCAAGCTCTGTACTGCTTATTTAGTTCTTATAGACATGTTTACAGGCCTTGGAAAAACATTTGTGTTTTGAGTGTTACAGAAAGATTCATAATTTTTCAGTTTACGAGTGTCTATTTGCACATGAGAGATTTCTTGGTCAGATCTGTGAAAAGTTGGCACTAATCAATCATTTATATTGCAGTTTGAGAAAGCAGCTGGTGAAGTTTTGGCTGGATTGAAAATGAGGGAAGCTAATGAGGGAGGGGAAATGGAGGAACCTTTGCCAAAGGATGTTCAGATTTTACTGACTTCAAGAGAGGATCCAGTGTCAATGCGGTTACTTGGGGTATGTCTTTGTTTTTATTAGAGTCTGATTTAAATGTTATCTGTTATGTGTTTTCTTTTAGTCTGGAGATTTACTTTAGCTTTCCACAGGCCCAGTACATCTCAAAATTGGTTAAAATCTCTGGGATCAGCATTGCAGCTTCGAGAGTGAAAGCAAAGGCCACTTACGTATTTTTAGTATGTAAGAATTGTAAAAAAACAAGGGAAGTTCCATGTCGCCCGGGTCTTGGTGGGGCAATTGTTCCTCGATCATGTGATAATATTCCACAGGTACTTGTAAGATTTCTTTGATTCGTTGGTAATCTATGTTTGTAGTTATCCTGAGTTTTGATAAGACCAATTGGATTTTGTTTAGCCTGGGGAAGAACCTTGCCCTCTTGATCCATGGATGGTGGTTCCTGATAGGAGCCAGTATGTTGATCAGCAGACATTAAAGCTACAGGAGAATCCGGAGGTATATATCTGTTGCTTCTTTTTTTATCTGTATTATTTTTCAGTGTAAGCAGTTCTATATGAAATGCTTCTGACTTTGAAGGATGTTCCTACTGGAGAACTTCCAAGGAATATGCTTCTCTCAGTTGATCGTCATCTTGTACAAACAATTGTACCTGGAACCAGACTGACAGTAATGGGTATCTACAGCATTTTCCAAGCTTCATCATCAGCTAACTCGTAAGCTTTTAGTTTATGTCAAATGAGAGTGTAGATTGTTTTCTAGTAAAGTTGCACCAATAGTAATGAACTTATTTGTTAACCTTCTTATGTAGGCATAAAGGTGCAGTTGCAATTCGACAGCCTTACATAAGAGTTGTTGGATTGGAAGACACAAATGAAGCGAGTTCTCGTGGCCCTTCCAACTTCACTCCTGACGAAGTTAGTATTGCATCATTTGGATCTTTTTTTTTTTTCCTTTTTTCATTTTATAGCCTATAATATTGCTATTGTTTCACAATGAACTATAAAGTCATCGTAGCTGAGCTATTCTGATTACTGGGCTGTCAATATTCTAGTTCATCACTAAAAACCAAATATGCCTTGTGTTGCTGTTGGCCTTATGAAATTTTCTTCTTTGTACAACTCCCAAGTGACTGTGATGGTGTTCAGTAAAACTACTTTGTGCTTTTGTGCTTTTAGTTTAGCATAAACCATTTAGGCCTGCTTGGAACATCGCTTTATGCAGCCTTGTTGTACAATTTCATTTATCAGTTTTGTCTTTCGTACGTTAGGAGGAAGAATTCAAAAAGTTTGGTGATAGTCAAGATGTATATGCAAACATTTGCACCAAGATCGCTCCTTCTATTTTTGGTCATGAGGATGTGAAGAGAGCAGTGGCGTGTCTTCTCTTTGGAGGATCAAGGAAGGTAGGTGACTGCGATTTCAGTTTTCATTTTCTGTACACTTGGATGTATTTTTGACAGATTTATATACATTTCTATCTTCAATTCAGAGCCTGCCGGATGGAGTGAAACTAAGAGGTGATATTAATGTTCTGCTTCTGGGAGACCCATCAACTGCAAAATCACAGGTTTGTATCAATGATTTAAAAGAAGAGTGGTAGTGTTTTTATATTTTCTATGCCTCTCTTATTAGCCCGATATTCATCTTACATCCTTTTGTTCTAGTGTTAAATTACAGTCCTTACAAAAGTTCATTGGTATACTCAACACCTGTAGCTAACATGTTGAAACCCAATATGCTTTTTTTTTTTTTTATCTCTTTCCAGTTTCTTAAATTTGTGGAGAAGACGGCTCCAATAGCTGTTTATACATCTGGAAAGGGTTCTTCGGCTGCTGGGCTCACGGCGTCGGTGATTCGAGATAGCAGCACAGTATGTCTTATGTTCGCCAGTGTTTTTCTGCCACATTCTCTTTTTTTTCTTTCTGTTATATGAGATGTTCAAAATTAGTTTACTGTGACAGATTCTCAGTTATTTTACACAATATGTTCTCTGCAGCGAGAGTTCTATCTTGAAGGTGGTGCTATGGTTTTGGCTGATGGAGGAGTCGTGTGTATTGATGAATTTGACAAAATGAGACCGGAAGATAGGTAACTCAAATCTGAATCGTAGTGTTGATGAATCCAATTCTTCTTGATGAGTTGAGTGATGGAATGTTTTGTTTATAATTTTTCTAGGGTTGCTATACATGAAGCAATGGAGCAGCAGACAATCTCCATTGCAAAAGCTGGAATAACAACTGTCCTTAACTCTAGAACCTCGGTGCTTGCTGCTGCTAACCCGCCATCTGGTCGATATGATGACCTTAAGGTTTGAAATCTGATATTTTTGTCAACATGATGTTTTCCTGATTCTTGTTTGCAATATACTTAGCGACGGTTTTTTGGGTTTGCAGACTGCACAGGACAATATTGATTTGCAAACAACCATTCTTTCTAGATTTGATCTTATCTTCATTGTCAAGGACATCAGGAAATATTCTCAAGACAGGGTAAGCAAGAAAAGAAACACTTCTTTCAGAAATTTAATGTAGTACAGAGAGAAACAGAGATTAACCACGTAGATCACTGTGATTGAGAAAGTTTGCTTCGTTGCTCGCATAGGTTGACATGATTAATGTTGGAATTATCATTTGACAGGAAATAGCCAGCCATATTATAAGGGTTCATGCATCTGCGGAAAAATTTTCGGGTGAAAACACAGATGCTAAAGAAGATAATTGGCTCAAAAGGTATGATTTCATTCGTCAAGACAACTTGTTCTTGCATATTTCTATTCGAAACTATGACTTAAAAATATAATGGTCTTGTCACATTAGGTATATACAATACTGTCGGGCAAGGTGCCATCCCCGTCTCTCAAAAGCCGCTGCTGAGATTCTGCAGCAGAAATATGTCACGATCAGAATGGTAAATGTCATCACATTAGAACATTTGACAATAAGATGATAAAAAGAAATAAATAAAAAGTTGGGTCTCTCAATATAAAATTTTCCGTTAAACAGGATATGAAGAGACGTGCACATGAAACAGGAGAGGCTGCTCCGATACCTATCACAGTGAGACAACTCGAAGCTATTATCAGACTGAGTGAGTCACTTGCAAAAATGAGACTGTAAGTAATCTTATGAACATTGAGATTCCTGAAATTTGATGGGATGTGCCGTGCATTGACATTGTTAAATATGTCAGGTCACACGAGGCCACAGAAGATGATGTAGGCAAAGCCTTTAAACTTTTTGATACCTCAACCATGGATGCAGCAAGATCAGGGATAAATCAACAGATAAACATAACAGGCGAAATGGCTAATGAGATCAAGGTTAGTTCTTGTGGGAAGAAATAATCAGTCATATGTTTAGATTTTGGTTGGAGATGTAATCACTCGATTGTTTTGGTGTGAAAAACAGCAAGCTGAAACACAGATAAAGAGAAGAATGGGGATTGGAGCTCGGTTATCAGAGAGAAGACTTATAGAAGATCTGGCTAGGATGGGAATGAACGATTCAATGGTACCTAAGCTAACATCTTTGTTGTTTAATTTTCAGTAAACCGACTAGGGGTTTGAGTAGGTGAATGTAAAAATTGCAGGTGAGGAGGGCTTTGTTAATAATGCACCAGAGAGGTGAAGTTGAGTACCAGCGAGAGAGACGTTCCATTGTCCGCAAAGCTTGATCGTCTAAGGCACACAATCTCAGGATAATTCAACGATAACAAAACCAAAAAAAATATATTTAGTATTATTAAGTTAATTTTGTAGGCTAAAAAAATACCTATAAAAAAAAGCTTAACGATGTCATGTGGATTTGATGAAGATTCTTTCTTGGTAAACTTTTTATGCTTTTCGAGACAAATATCTTCTCCAATTTCCACCAATGGTCGGAATTTCGCAGTGGTAATCTATTGTAGGGAAGACCAGTTGGTGATTATGCTATAATCATTATAGGATTTAGTCTTGGGCATTCGGATACCCATTCGGGTTTGGGTCGGATATTTTGGATTTTTGGGTATTTCGGACCTTCAGGTATTTCGATAAAGGGGTTCTAAACCCATTGGAGTATTTTTAGCATTCGGATCGGATTTTGGATAAACACGCATCGAATTCGGATCGGGTTTTGGTTACCCAATACCTAAAATATACTTCAGATTTCGGTTTGACTTTGGTTATTTACATCTTAGACTTAACAAAATACTTGAATTCAATCCGAATTTCAAACATGTTTTTGTTGATAATGTTCTACTTGTTTTGTATTTATTCTTCTTTGTGTTTTTATTTTTTAATATGTAAAAACAATATTTTTTTTAACAATATGTAAAAACAATATTTTGGTATCTAGAATTCATGAGTATAGAATAAAAAAAATGTAATTAAGCCATTACAAAATAAGTAAAATCTCTCATATCTAAATTTTTTTTAAAAAAATGAAAAGTGTACATAGTAATATATAAATACAAGAGGTTTTAGAATTAGTCAAAGATATTAAAGTGCCAAAATGGTTTGAATGCACCATTAAATACTCTAGGTGATATGTTTGAAGTTCACTAGTAACTATTTTGCACTATATTTACATATGTTCGGGTTAATTCGGGTACCCGTTCCGATATCAGATACGTCGGGTACCCGATTTCAAGAAATCCTAATCCCATTAGGGTATTTTAAAATTTTGGATACGGATTCGGGTCTGTTTTTCCGGATCGGGTACAGGTCGGATTTTTCGGGTTCGGATATTTTGCTCTGGCCTAATATGATTAATATTATTAATATTATTTATTTTTATTTAAAACGAAATATTATTGAAAACAAAATATATTTTTTGTAATCTCAAATCACTCTTAATAAATATTAACTTTTACACATGTCAAAATCTCATATTGATATAAACTTGACACATGTTGAAGTCTTGTTAATGGCTAACTTTAAAACCCTAGATTGAAGTAATAAAAATTTTAACCAATGTTTTTGGCTATTGTTGTTGAATTTGGATTACATACTGTGAATATAATACTATAACTAGGTATTATAGTACCCGATTTCAATAAATTCTAGACTCATTCGGTATTTTAAAATTTCGAATACGGATTCGGGTCGAGTTTTTCGGATCGGGTTCGGGTCGGATTTTTCGGGTCGGATATTTTGCCCACGCCTAATAGGATTAATCTTATTAATCTTATTTAAAACGAAATATTTTTTTTTGTAATCTCAAATCAATCTTAATAAATATTAATTTTTACACATGTCAAAATCTCAGATTGATATAAACTTGACACATGTCAAAATCTTGTTAATGGCTAACTTTAAAACCCAAGATTGAAGTAATAAAATGTTTAACCAATGTTTTTGGCTATTGTTGTTGAATATGGATTACATATTGTGAATATAATACTATAACTAGGTTTTCTCCCGCGGTACATCGCAGGACTAAATTATAAATTATTGTAATTTAAAAAATAACTTTTAAGATATTTAGTTTTCAAATTGTCAATTAATTAACTTTTATCTAATTAATTTGTAATTTTGTTTAGAATGTTTTTTCTTCTTCTTATTTTTTATACAATTTAGAACTTAATTACATTATATTTGTTATTAGATAGAATATAAAATTTTAAAACACTTACTTTTTTTCTATAATTAAACAGAGTGTATATTTTTATGTGTATACAATTTTTTATTTTTTTTGAATATTACGAAGTATGTGTAATATTTTGTAGTTCATATACTAAATAAATTATAAGTTAATTTTCCAAACTATGACTACAAATCTATAGTATATGAAATAAACACGTAGTTATTTTTTTAATTATAAACTAATAGTTTTAATGTTGGTTCTATAGTCCAAACCCGCCATGCTAGGCGGATCACGCAATATGTTTAAAGATTTTTAATCTGCAAAAACTCATATAAAATTCACTTTTTATCAAATCAATTTTTAAAATTTTCTACTTGGGTTCATGGGTTTATATCTAGGGGTAAACTTCTTCATTCACCTCCTTATAAAATAAGGAAATAAAATCTATATACATTTGCAATTATGTTTGATACCTTTTGAAATACTTAGTTTCTATAAAAAAAATGAATATAAGTTAATTTATTTATTAAATTAATTATTTAATGTTAATGACATTCTCCTAAAGTACCAACTTTAGGATTTACTTTATAAATGTCTCAAAAAAATGTATATATATATATATATATTTGGATTATTGGTTAATTTAGAGAAATCAATTGGTTAATGCTGAGAAACCAATTGGTTAATGCTGAGAAGTCTGTGGCTGCACGTACACCAGTGGTTAAAAGTCAAACCGGTTTCTCTGAATCAACTAATAACTGTACCGATCCAAACCAAATTTGTTGGGTTACATTACACGGTGTAATATCAGACGACATAGGACAAACTTACTTTGCTTTGAGGACCTAGAAAAAAACAACACAATTTCGATACCTATCTCTGTACATCCGAAATTTCTGTGACTCCTGGCAACCACCGAACTTTGCACCTTCGAACGAACTCCAACAGTCAAGCATACACATATTTGATATAGCTTGCTAAGAATCGTCTCTGAATCAAAATTTTCTTTTTTCTATCTCGGTTCTTCTCTTCTTCTCTCTAGCCGCCAGAGACGATTCGCTGGTTCTCATTCTCGCTGGTTTCACAATCTCTTCAACCTCAAATTGGCTTTCAGTAAGATTCAATCTATTTTTCCCTTTATCAATTTAGATTTTAGACTGTTTGCTGAAAGTGAGCAAGGCATCATATTGTCATGGTTTCATTATTCTTGCTAGCTCCATAGTTTGTAAAACTCAGTTGCTTCCTTATGTATCAATTAGTGGCTTTATAATTGAGATTTGAGATGATATTGCAATTTGGAGTTATATTCTCTTAAAGGTTTCGGTCATATCAAATTTGCAATATGTATTTGATTATTCTTTAGCTCATAATGAATAAGTGATTGTGATGTTTATGTCGACTTCTTCTTTTTTTCTCTGTTTGGTGTTCGTTCGATGTATATGAATCATATTTATAACATCAGTGTCTCGCTTATAATTGCATTAGCTAGTTTTAATATGATGATGATGTAACATCAGTGTCTCGCTTCCAAACATTAACGTTGATGCAGTATGGATTACAAAATTTGATTGCAATTTTACTTTGATCTCATATTTGTATTACAAAAATTGATTGTATTTTACGTTGATGCAGTATGGATTTGCAGTCATTAGAAAGAATTGCAATACTAAATACTGAAAATGATTACATGGAGATGGAGATGAATGATTTCTTTTGGATATTGATAATAAACAGATTATGATTTTTTTTTATTTGAAGTAAATTTGAGTTTTGAATTTCTAGAACTGTTTTACATAACATGAGTTTTGGATATTGATGAGTTTTTGAATTTTTAGAACTTTTGGATTTGAGTTTTAATATTAATTTTACAGGGCTTTTTTTATACTCAAGATTTTAAAGGGCTTAATGTATACAGGGCCAGGACTGAACCGGGCTTAAAAACCCTTTTTAACATCCCTAATTACACCCGTTGTCCAAAAAAAAAAAAAAAAAAAATATCCCTAATTACACCCCAACTGAATTACGAAAAAGACCGACTATCCAAACCGAACTGAATCGTTTGAAGTTGAACAAAGCTCGCAGGCATGGGTAAGGTTTGTTTAAGTATGGTAAAATAACTGTTTGAACGGCCATTAGTACCAAAGGCATTGTCGTGTAACACAATGACCAATGCTGTTTTTCACACTTTTTCTCTCTCGGTCTGGCCAGGCTTCTCTGAGTTTCCCCGTTGTTTCGCCTCTTCTTCTTATTCTTATTCGGCGTCTCTTTCTATTCCCAGCCGTCCTCCTCTTAGGTTAACTCTGCTCTTTTTCTCACACCTTTCTCTCCTTTCGCATTGTAACTTTTTAGGTTTTTTTTTTTTTTTTTTTTTTTTTTTTTTTTTTTTTTTAATTTTATTCAATTAAGGTACGCCGTGCTTGGTGCGGGTTTTGCTGGAATCTCTGTTGCGTGGCACCTGCTTAAGGTTACAATTTCATTTTGTGATTGTGATTGTGTTGAGAGAAATCTGCTTCGGGATTTAACATTTTGGCGAATCATTAACAATTTTTTTTTGTTTTTTTTTTGTTTTTTTTTTCTGCAGGAGTGTCCACAGGAGCTGAGAATAAGTGTTGATGTATATGATGAAATTGGCATCGGAGGTGGAGCTTCTGGAGTCTCTGGAGGGCTACTCCACCCTTATTCCCCTAAAGGTAGATCAAGTTGCCCCCTTTTTGTGATTGACCGTTCTCTGAGATTTAGTCGGAAGAGGTTATACTTTACTGTAATGTTTAGTTTCATAGAGGTTTTTACTTCATGCAGGCAAGCTACTTTGGCATGGTGCTGAGTGTTGGAGAGAATGTTTAGAGCTCTTAAATGTTGCCGAGACAGCGGCTTCTTCTCCCTGTTACCCATATGCTGAGAAGGGAGACTCTAATAAGAGTTTCGGAAATTTTTTGGTTCGAAGAAGGTATACACACTCTCTCAATAAAACACTTGATTTTTTCCTGAGGATATGGGTTTTTGTAATAAGTAAAACTCAAGACTGACGAAGTTCTTCTTCTTGCTGCAGGGGAATCTTGAGACCAGCAACAAATGCCAAGACTTTAGATTTAATGAGTGATGTAAGTTTGAACTTGACTTAGATACTCTAGAGATATTTTAAACTAAACCCGTAGTTTTACTGTTTATTACTTCTGCCATTAGAATGCTCGAAACTGCCTTGCTAGCTGTGTAGTAGAGACTATTGACAAAGATGGTGCACAAAATCTTGTCCCCAATCTATGCCTGCCTTTGAACTGTGCCTTCTATTTTCCAGAAGCTATGAATGTTAATCCGCAGCGATATCTCCAGGTTAACAGACATAAAACAACACATTTTGAATTTTTTATATGTATGTTAGCAACAAAGCTTTTACCGACCCCTTCTGCAGGCACTCTTTCTAGCATGCCAGAACTCAGCGGAGGCATCACTTGGAAGGAAAAACGTAACTTTGGTGAAAAAATATATAGATGATGTGTTCGAACTTGAAGGTGAGTGATGTGATTTTCTTAGGTTTCACATCATTTGAACTAGATTCTTATATTTTGGGTTAACTCTTGCACTCGCATAAGCTTTGTGGAAACATCCTTTAAAACTGATGTGATAAAACTTGGTTGTAGATAAAAATCTGGTCTGAAAGCATCATATGAGTCTATGAGCATTTAAGAGTAGATAGCTATTAACATTCCAAGAGAAGAGTATCCACGCCTTTTCTCTTTGGTTCTCATTACAGCTTTGTTGTTGTTGTTATGTGTAGGAGAATATGATTCAGTAGTAATATGTCTTGGATCCAAGATAGACTTTCTTCCAGGGCTTATTGGAAAGCTACCTTTAAGGACTTGCCGAGGTGTCATTACTCATTTGCAGTTACCCGAGAGTGCCAGGTTTTTCTTCTTTCTGCTCAATACCTCTAAACATATAGAGACCTTGACCCCATAAAATTGGCCATTCCTAGTATTTTCTTTCAATACTGCTATTTCATTTCCCCAATACTAAATTTTACATCCTCATTCTATATTACACTTCTGGTAGGACTGAGGTTTTTGTTAAGTGTGGGACCCTTCATTTAACATAAAGTGTTGATGTACTCGCATTGCTACGTCTAGCCCAGCAACATGTTTTATTGGTTAGTTTACTTTAAAATTCTCTATTGCAGGGGTT
Source organism: Camelina sativa (assembly GCF_030686135.1). NCBI lineage: Eukaryota > Viridiplantae > Streptophyta > Magnoliopsida > Brassicales > Brassicaceae > Camelina > Camelina sativa. The sequence continues at coordinate 18,344,630 of NC_141880.1, read as the reverse complement.
ACCCTGATGGTGGACCTTCGATCTTGTCAGATGCATGGCTCGCAGTTCAGGGATCTCGTAATCTACACATGGGATCCACGTGGGAGTGGCAATCAAGAAATTATTCATCGGATGTCACAGCAGAGGAAGCTTCAAGAGCTCTCGACGAGCTTCTTCCGAAGGCGAGTGCAGTTTATCCAGACATAGAGAAGTGGAGATTTGCGGGAGCAAGGGCAGGGTTGAGAGCAATGCCGCCTGTCACAAGCCGTGGGTCACTGCCGCTCTTGGGATGTGTAGATAAGCTCATAGGTGGTCCAGCAGGTGAGTCTAGCAAATTCTGGGTATTTGCAGGGCTCGGATCAAGGGGACTACTCTATCATGCTTGGCTTGGGAAACTCTTGGCTAACGCTGTTTTAAGTTGCAAAGAAGAACAAATCCCTTGTGAACTAACTTGTTGGAAGAAAAACAAACAATAACAATTGCGAAATGTGTAGGAATCTATCTTCTTTCTTTGTGATTAGAGAAGTCCAAGAAGAGTCATTTATGATGAAATACTGAGCATATAAATGACACTCAAACAAGGCTGCTAAAGCTGAAACCAGTTTTTGTTTAATTTTCTTTCAAGTACAGCGGTACTTAAGTTGTTAGATCATCAAATCATGAAGACATATTTATATAGCAAAGATCAGAGAAGTAACAAATTCTAACAACATCTCACTTAGAAGCTCTGACAAAGCTTGAGAAAGTTGAGGAGTCATCTTGCATAAGATGTTGTGGGTTTCCTTGTTCAACCAGGATTCCGCGATGAAGAATAAGGATGCTATCCAAATCAAGAACAGTTGAAATGCGGTGAGCAATGGTGATGACGGTTACGCCTTTGCATTCGCTCGATATTGTGCTCTGCAATAGGGAAGCTGTGTGAACATCAATGTTGGCAGTGCATTCATCAAGGCATAGGATCTTTGATGACTTGAGTAGAGCACGTGCAAGGCACAGGAGCTGTCTCTGCCCGACAGAAAAGGAACATCCAGATTCCTTTAAATTAGAATCTAACCCTCCTGCACTTTCTACCTCTGCCTTGACTTTACACTTGTCTAGGATCTCCCATATTCTCCAATCCTCACTCAACCCAAGAGGATCAAGGTTATTCCTGTGAGAAGCACAACATTTTTATCATGGAAACTGCAAAAGCAATAATTGAATATGAAAATGAGTAAAAGAGTAGTTGTAACCTCAGTGATCCTTGAAACAGAAAAGGGCTCTGAGGAACAACAGCGAAGCGAGAACGAAGCTCTCTAATTGGAAGATGGTGTATGTTAATTCCATCCACCATTATCTCTCCACTACAAACAGGGGTAAGCCGGACAAGGGCATTCAAGATGGAAGATTTTCCAGCTCCAGTTCTTCCAATTACTCCTACCTGATCAACCAACAAAATTTGTTCTTACATGAGACAGAAAAAAAAAAAAAACAGTCTGTTTATAGATTGCTTGGCTTGGCGATACATGTACCTGCATCCCTCCTTGGATTGTAAAAGAAATGTGATTGAGTGCTGGAGGCAGAGTTGAGATGTATCTCATCGTCACATTGTGAAACTCAACCAACCCTTGAACCGGCCACTTACCGCTGAGAGATTGGCGACCGGAAACTTCTTCTTGAGGCACATCCATATACTATTTCATACAGGCGAGAGAGCATGGTTCGTTCATGTATTATTATTAGTAACACTACTAGGCATATGGAAGTTACTTAATAAGAATTACCTGGAGAACCCTTTCAACAGAAACCATTTCCTTTTCTGTTTCGGTGAAACTTGTTAAAAAGCTACCTAACAAAGAAACCAGTGGAGCTGCATATGAGAGCGCTAATCCCACCTGTGATTCAAATCATACATTACATTTTAGTGCTTTCACTTTATAAATTTATGAAAACTTCAATTCCTTACCAATCCAGGTGTACCAAAACTGATTGGAAACTTTCCCCGGGAGCCGATAACAGCCATTACGGCGACAAAAAAGACAATCATTGCTCCTAACAACTGCACCAGTTTACTCAACTAATCAGCACCTTGTAGAGATTAATTCCATACTCATTTCTTGCAGAGCACATTTCATGAAACAAACATTGTTAAAAGATATTTGAAAACGGTCTTAAACTCCCAACGGAAACCTACACAACATTAGGAAAGATGTATTCGTATGTACCTGCAGACGCAAGGAGAGCCACAAGCTTACAATTATCTCTGAGTAAGAAGTCCGCTGGTATAACGTCAAGTGCTCCATAAACCTAGCGATGAAATGGTCCTGTCATGCATAATCTAACTAGCATTAAAGCAGAGAAGCACAACCGGACATTCATTTCAATCATAGCAACAAATTCTTTTTTAAAGCAGAACCTAAACTACCTCAGACTTAAAAGCTCTGATAGTTGATGACCCATCAAGTGTCTCCGTGAAAGATGCGTATATTGGTGATCGTGAAACACTGTCCAACCTTCGTAGTTCTCTTGATGTTGACCTGTAGAAGAACTGAAACAATTTTCACTTAGTAGAAACTTACACCTCCTCTTTCTTCACTTAAGAAAAAAAACCAATATAATATCAGAATGGCTATATAATCAGATTAGCTAATAATATATTAAAAGAGGCTAAAGTACCTGAAGCTTGCTGTATATATACCAAAATGGTAGAAGCAGAAGCAGGAACAGAACCTGTATACATATTTTACACTGATGTAACTCCTTTCCACCAAAACAAAAGAATGATACCTAAAAACAAGAGAGAATAGTTTGGGAAAAACCTGAACATAAGACAATACTAAAATAATCCCTAACAAGCCAACAAAATTTGCTAGAAGAATGTTGAGAATAAACGGAAGAGAGTCATCAATCGTATATAGATCAGATGAAAACCTGAACAGAGGAACCAAAAATTGGGATTAAGACGAAGAACAAGACGCATGATCCAAATTGTTTTCTAATCTTGTATCTAACCTGTTTAGTATTCTTCCACTTGGTGTTTGATCAAAGAACTGTGTAGGTGCATTTATAAGGTTACTGATTAATGCATTATGAACACGCACTGCTGCTTTTAATCCTCCAAATGCAAACGAGAATGCCCTCACCAAGGTTAACATAGAGTTGATAATGCAAAAGATACAGAGAACCATCTGCACGATTGGTAGTGACTTTAAACTCAATAACACAAAGGATAGAGTTACGTTTCATGGGATTTTACAGAGAATTTTAATACCAAATAAAACGAGGTTGAGTAATGTGATACTCCTCTTCCTGCCTTGTTAACCCAATAACATAACCACAAATCATTCCCATTACGGGAAGCTTGCATCAAAACAGCTGAAACCAATATTACAATTGTAATGAACCAACCAGAAAACACAGCATAGCTCCTGCAAAAACAGTTAAGTCAATCACTTACTTATACATAATCAAAAAAAAAAAAAAAAAGAACACGGTTAAGCAAATATTTTCTTTACCTATAAACCTTTACTTCAACTCGGCCCTCTTTTCTTTCCTCCAATTTGACAATATTTGCAGCTTCACTAATTTCATCAACATCGTCTTTCTTGATAGAAAGAGGTTCTTTTCGTTTGGTAAAGTGATTTGGTGATGACATATCAAAGTCATTGGTTAAAGAAACTGTTGGAGAGATGGATTTAGGCATATCGGTAACAGGTCCTGACCATTTCACTTTTCCTTTGTCCATCACAACCACAATATCTGCACAAGATATCGCCTGTCGTAGTAAAAAGAGCTCGACGGTATGAGAAAACAAATTTAATTAGGTGTCATCATATTAAGTACATCTGCAGGAGGGTTATCAAAGAAACTGACAAATACATTGAATCGTGATATATTTTCAATTGTAAAGAGAGATTCGAAACCTGCAAGTTGTGAGTGCACATAACGCGAGTCTTTTTGTTCAACAGAGGACCCATAAGTGCTCTTTGCAATATCCAACAGCCTACTTGTGAATCCACTGCACTCAATACATCATCAAGCAGATACATGTCTGAACTACGATAAATAGCCCTGTTGATTATGCACACACAAAATCATCAGAAACACAACACTTGATCAATGGATGGTGAAAGAGCATGATATATAAAGAAATCAAACCTGGCCAAAGCAAGCCGAGCTCTCTGCCCTCCAGATAAGTTTACTCCTTTATCGCCTATACATGCCATGTCACCTCCAGCCATAAGTGAAATATCCACATCTAGTGCACAAGCACTCAGTGTGTCGAAATACCTAGTTTAAACAGGAAGATTAACTTTGCGTATATATACATTCGATTGTAAAACAGAACATTTTGAGTAGAAGTGCATAAAATGTGTGGCTCAAGCAAATTTACTAGACCTTTTGGAGTCAAAAAGCTTCCAAAATAAGATATTTTCGCGTAGTGTTCCAGATAAAATCCATGGGACCTTACAGAAAAGTGAGGTCAATGTAAGACTTCGTCATAATTGAAAGTTGAAACCAAAAAGAAAAAGAAGCATAGAACCTTTGTTTATCAGTTTACAAACCTGTGGTACGTATGCCACAGACCCATTTAATAGAATTGATCCATGAACACACTGCATTTCCCCTAATAGTGAATTCAACAAAGATGTTTTACCTGAACCAACCTGAAAAAATAGTTAAAGAATGATACTATAAATAGTTAATCATAATTCAATCAGATGACTGATACTACAAATAAACAAAAGGGATAATAAGATTAATAAAGATGGGGATGATTGCTATACCTCACCGATAACTGCAACGAAGGATCCCTTTGGCACTCTTAGGCTTACATGTTTTATTGTCAAGTTATAATCCTCTTCTACGTTACCTGACCAAGTACAAGATGCATCTTCCACAAACACAGATAAGTCTTCAGAGGTCAAACCAGAGTCTATTGAAAATACTTTTCTATGCTCCAAACAACACAAGAACTTGGTCACACGCCTGGTGGATATAAATGCCTGTAACAAGGGAACAAATTATATATATAACTGAAAATAAAATGGTTGATAAAATGCTACTCAACATGACTGAAACACAAGCTTACATCAATGAGCCCATTGATGACCCATGGAAATGAGTTTAATGGAGAGATTAAGCTATTAAACAGTGCAAAACAAGTAAAAACCTGGAAAAAAATAAAAAAAAGTATCAGGAGTGTCAACAAGTGTTTTAACAAATTTGAAGCAGAAGATATCATAGAAAAAGATTCAATAAGTACCGTTGCTGCATCAAGTTGATGACCCATCAGAGCATAGAGACCAAAAGTGGAAAGAGAAAAAAGAGTTGGTGTTGTCGCCCAAAAGAAAACACACCAAGCATCTAAATACTTCCGAGTCTAGAAAAGCCAAACGAAAAAAATAACTGTTAATACAAAGCACTTACTATTAGGACCGTTTACATAGCAAAAGGAGGAATACGGAAACATAACCGCTAAGTGAGTCACTTCGGTGGCTCTTGTTTCCTTCAACCAATTAGCAAACCAGTTATCCCACCCATACATTTTAAGTGTGCGGATGTTTGTTAGGAGCTCTCCTGTTTTTCTAATCCTGACGGATAACAAAACCTTTTACAATGTAAGAAATCACAACTCAAATACCCCATAGGATCACACTGAAGAAACTTTCTAGCGACAGAACTAAACTTTTGGCCTTGAATATTATATATCCTCATACCTCTCATCTTTAAGCTTCATCATTTTCTCTGTTGCAGATGCAATCAGCACAGATATCCATTTATTGACTGAAAAAAAAGGAAAAGAACAATGTATATGAGAAATGTGGGCACTCCATATATTAGGAAATGTGATGTAAGCTCGTACCTGGAATCAACAAGATTGTGACTGCAAGTCCAGACAGAAAAGCAAAGTTGACTTGGGTATACAAAAAATACAAAGCTATCCCAATTTGCAAAGGCAGGCTGAGACAAATATATCGAATGAGAATGAAAGAGTGGATATTCTATCGATCATCAATAAGGAAACAAATTCATTATTCACAGGCAGATGTTGTTACCTCCACATGTCATGCAAACTGTTGCACAAGTTAACAATGCGGTCAGCATCTACCGACATAAATGTTTGAATCTCGCCCTCAGAAAATCCTGACCGGTTCGCTGTGTTCACCAACAAACACTGCATATATACAATATAATCTCTCAATCAAAACATCCTTGACCAAAGAACCAAAAGTGTTTGATACGTCGAGTTACTAGCTATCGTATCAAACCCCTTAAAAGGTGAAGTCATGGCTAAGATGTTTAGATATCCTGAATCGAATACTCACTAAAGCAAAGTAAAAGGTTCCAAAACATACTGTATATATACAAACGTCTTGTTTGATAAATAGTTCACTATCAAGATATTTAAGGAACCAAGTACCACTAATCACAATACAAGTTTTCTCTTTTCACATGTTTTACCTTCCTGTAGATAACACTCATTATACTAGATCTTAGCTTCAGTTTAAGCTTTGAAAGACGAAACGTATATTGTGTATCAAGAAAGGACCTACAAGACAAAAAAAAGAAAGCATATATCAGAAGTGCCTATAAATATTTCTACACATTTGAGTTGAATAAAAGTTATGTCTAGGAATGTATTTACTTAAAGATAGATGTGAGGCCCAAGGAGATAGCGAGGGTGTAGCCAAGAGAACTTTCTGAACCTGTTCAGTTAGAAACAGTGTCATTGATTCCAGACGTAAACATATTTACTAAAATCTTTAAGAAGAATGGAGACCTTTTTCTAGATACTTGATAAGTCTGTTGAGAAATAAGGGGCCTGCAAAGCCAATGCAATCATTGAACACCTGCAAAAGTTTATATTTTTCAGTAGCAAATATATAGTAAGATTACAAGAAAGTGAAAATAAGCAAATGTACCTTCAACAGTCCAAGGCGAAGATATGGCCATCCATATACACCAGAAATAGACCAAAATAGTGATGGGTTTGAGCCATTATTGCACTCTTGAAGTTGCCAGCATCTTAATAAATTCTCACAACATGTAAAAGGATCCATATCAGGTGGGAGTGGAAGTAGATTTTCAAATTCTAGCTGCTTCTCTGAGCCATGTCTCATTATTGAATCGATGTACGCAAAAGTGAACAAATCCCACCAGCTTCTAGTTTTCTCCTTCAAAAAATGAATAGATCTGTTGGTTTAACTATTCTTTAAAACAAGTACTAATTAGTTAGATGGAAAAGAGATGCCGTACAATGCAACTCAGCATATATAACTATTCTTTAAAACAAGTACTAATTAGTTAGATGGAAAACGGATGACCAATCAAAATATAAGAATTAATACAACTCAGCATATTCATCCAATAATAATAAAAAAAAAAAATTCTCTATTCCAGGTGTACACATCTGAAAAATAAGAGAACTTTAGTCATTTAAAAGCTCTCCAACGCATAAACAGTTTTGTTTTTATATAAAGTTTGAAAAAACGTTTAATCAAGTTACTTCTCGATTTTATGAAATAGTTATGTTGGATGATAGCAATTCAAACTTCTCCAAAAAGATAGAAAAATAAATCTATCAGTAAATTTCTACAAAATTATCAATTGGATTGTAAATTTGTGATTTTTCTAATTACAAGTTTACGTATGAGAAAAAAAATACTTTTGTGCAAATAATATAAAGAAAATGGCTCCATTGGTGCTGCTGCTTTCAAGCAAAACACATATATCCCTTAATTCTATTGTTGTTTTTTTATTTGTTAGAAATTGGCTACAAGAAATTTTTAAATTCGTTACGACCTTTTTTATCATGAATATTATGTATAGAATCGGAGGAAAACTCTATTGTTGATTTTGGGAAAAACCTTTGTTGTGTTTTGGTTGATTAACTCAAATAATCTGAAAATTTTCTCAAGTATATTCGGCTCGGCAAGTTACGTTTAAGGCTGTCACCTTAGAAATACTATGATAGTATGATCTATGTGATTTTTGTTTCCATCTTATGTGTATATATACTTATATGGTTTCTTTTATGTGTCTCTGATTTGATTTGATGGTTTTAGAACTTTTGATGAGTTGAGGGAACTTGATATTTTCTTCATTAAGGGACACAAAGTTCTTTAAACATATTGGTTACTTATTATTTGTAATCTAACATCATTTTAGTAGTTTATTTTATTCTAAATAACAATCTGCACTATATGCAGAGTAAAATAATTTTACTGTAATTTTTATATACAAAATCTATAATATTTATCTGTAAAATTATTATTTGGGATCTAAATTTTATTTGTGTAGTATATATTTTTCAGTTTTATTTGAATATATAAAATTCTTGTATAATAATAATTTAACATATGGAAATTATTATAATTTGAATTTTATATTATCTCACCAAATGAATCAAGAGTTCTTAAAATTTGATGAAAATGTAAGTAAGTGATACAACTAATTTATAAAGAAAAAACAAAAGAATTATATTTTGGGTGTAAGTGATACAATTATGTTATAAAGAAAATAAGATAATTAAATTTTGGGTGTCATTTAAAAAAAATACAATGGTATGTAAATAGAAATACTATGAAAAATTGAGGACAAATAAATAAATTATTTCTCGAGCTTTGTAAGCGCAACAAGTAATTGGAGGATAATCTTTCTTGTTTTTATGAGAAAGCTTATACATATAAGGGATATGAACCAAACTAGAGTAATCTCAAGCGTGATTGGAGGATAAACTCTCTTTGCGAACCAAACTTTCTTGTTTTAACTTTTGCTTGTGATAACAAAGGTTCCTTATCTCTCAAGATTTATATATAAGAATACCAACGACAAATTAAACAATGTTTAAGATCGAAAACCAAATGTTTTAAATTAAAGAAAACTAAATCATCTATAACTTTTAAAATAACTTTGAAGTTTAACATAATCCTTATAAACGTTGTATAGAGTTTAATGTAAGTATAGTATTTAAGTAAATAACACAAAACCAAACTAAAGTAAAAAAATACGTTATATTTACTTTGACATACGTGGATTTGTTATATAAAAGAATAGGTAATTTACAAAAGGAAACAACAAATAATAACGTAAGAACAACACAAACTATATAAACTTAGATGATTAAATTTGTAAACAACAAAAAAATACACCACAAAATAAAAGTACACTAATAGATCTCCCATAACAAGTAATAGGAGAAAAAAGCATAGCATATAGTAGAGTTAAGCCAATTATACGATTAAATTTATCTGACTTAAATGTAAATGATTGTAATAACAAATACAACAGAGTTAAAAACCAATGTAGGGTTTTTTTTTTCAGTACATATCTATATCTTAGCATTGTGTATATTCAAAACTATTAGTTAACAGATTTCATCTAAATGCATATATTACAGTCTAAAATTTGGATGTAGCTCATATGTATGCATTTAAGGTCCATAAATTGCTAACAAAAGTTTTATTTTTAATGGAAGGGTTTTTGATTGGGAATCAAAAAATTAATTAGACATGTGACAAATACTTATTTGCCACATGTCAAGCTCGTGAAAGATATAGAAGGAAACCTTCTTTATTATATAAGATGGTGTTAATTATCGTATTTTAACAGCCTATAAGACTATCAAAACTATTTCGGTGAATCCGGATCAGGGTCCTTCTTTGGATTGGTGGTGTTTTAACGGCGATGCACATACTTTATTGTTGGGTGCTAGAGGTTTTCAGCAAAGTCCTTCCTTGCTTCACACAAAGTTGGAGGCTTTGCTTTGGGCCATGGAGTGTCTCCTTGCAATCAGAGTTATTTTTCAGAGCTTCGAGACGGACAGTGCAAAACTAGTAGCGATGATTCAAGCTCCTGAGGACTAGCCCGCCTTCTCTAACATCCTAGACGATTTCCACATGCTACGTCCAGCCTTCCCTCTCTTCTCCTTTTCCAAGATCCCTCGCTCATCAAATATGAGGGCGGACTTTCTTGTTTGGTCGTTTAGATCTTTACTTTTTAGCAGTTTACTTTGTCAACTTTTTTTCTCTGGTTTGGGCTACCAACCTTCGAGTTCTTTTCTAAATAATGTTTGGTTCATAAAAAAATTATATATATCAAAACTTAATGATGCATATTTAGAAATTTAAAACCTAATGAAAATTTTAGTTATTTTTATACTACAACGCTATAGTTTGAAAAAACAACATAACAATTATTTTATAGACATAAACTCTAGGAGAAAATTCAGTTAAACAACATATACTAATATATTAACCTATATATATATATATATATTTTTTTAAAATTCTATGATATTAATGGAACCATATATACATAGAGATTCAAAAAATCTTAACTTATTATCTTAAAAGCCGAAAATACCTCATTTATTTTTTATGGACGTTTAATTCATCATCTTTTTTTGTTGGAAGAAAAATACACTATTTATATATATATATGGTTTTAAACTATTTCATTTTTTTCTTGTTAAAGGATTTGTACATGAAATTTAACCGTCGTTATAAGCAATAAACAGGTTAGATTTTAACTCCATGTGTTTAATAAATATATACAATATCAATATACAAAGTTACAATTATATTGGCGTAGTCCAGTGGTAAGTGTGTTTAAATCTCTCTTATAAAACATTCCAAAACTTGTTTTTTTGTCATCAATGATGACTCTACAAGGCCTGATCGATAGTCAATACCTACTAGTCGGGGTAACGCAACTTATTAGAGTCGAACTCCAGTGAGATCGGTCGTAGAGGTGGTGCTGTAACCACTTGACTAAAGATACTTCCCGTTCCAAAACTTTTTTCCCCTTGGTTTTACAGTTTTTTAATAAATGGCATAAGTGTAACTATTCATCATCTTCACCTGTAATTCATCATCTCCCATCATCTTCATCATCTTCATCATCTTCACCTGTAATTCTAATCTCCCATAAAAAAGTTTGGTCAGCTTCTTTCTTTTTCAAACGGGAAAAAAGCCAAAAATTACCTCATCTAGTTTTTATTTGGACGTTTAATACCTGGTCTTTTTTGTTTGGAAGAATAATATCCTGATTATTAAATACGTGTCATTTAATACCTCAAGAATTAAATGTTGTCATTTTCTTACTAACGATTTCTTAACAAAAAATAATTCCAGTTTTACCCCTATTTATTTCTATTATTTATTAATTTATAAATAACATTAAATTAATTTTTTAATTTTTGCATAAAAATGTAATTGTTAATATTTCATTTTACCACTATTTTATTTCTTTTATCAAAACAAATTTCTTTTTTATTTCTTTAATTATTTTTAATATTACATTTTATTAAAATAGAAAAACTCAAATAAATTAATCAGAAGAATAACTATGATTGTTCAAAACCATTATCAACTTTTTTTTTTCGAATCTTTATTGACTTTGTTTTGTCCATTCAACGAAATCTCAATGCAATTCCCAAACATTAACCAGCTGCAAGATTCTGAATTTTTGAAACCCAAATCAGAATTGATTTGTGAAGCTCTATGAATCTTTGAATTGATTTGTGAAGCATCGGTGATGGAGATAGCCCCATCGTCGCCACACTGTTGCTTCGATCAGATTTGAGCGATTTCGGCTGGACCGACGACAAAATCAAAGGCTCGTTGGTCGGATCCAACAGAATAAAAAGATAGATGAGTGAGGGAATAAACATGTAAGAAAGAAACAGATTGGTCGAGATAAAGGGATTGATAGCCTCTCGTCGTTTTTCTTCTCCCACACAATTTCAGTCTTAGGGTTTATGTATATTTGGGAATTTGGACATTAATCAGAACGGGATTTGGTATTGTTTGATAATTATTGGATTTGTTTTTATTATTCACGAAACATTGAGAAATCTTAAAACTTTTTTTAAAATAAAATTGGAATATAAATATTTTTTGAATTAAAATAAATAAATAGTGATATAATGAAATATTAATAACAATTATATTTGTTTACTTAAACACATTAAATTAATTTAATGTTATTTATAAATTAATAAATAATAGAAATGAATAGGGGTAAAACTGGAATTTATTTTTTGTTAGAAATCGTAAGTAGGAAAATGACAACATTTAATTCTTGAGGTATTAAATGACACGTATTTAATAATCTGGGTATTATTCTTCCAACCAAAAAAGATTAGGTATTAAACGTCCAAATAAAAAGTAGATGAGGTATTTTTTGGCTTTTTTCCCTTTTTCAAACTTATAATGTGTTAAATATTAGTGAATGCTAGTTTTCTATTTGTAGAAATGCAAGTAATCTGTTTTCTCCTATTCTTTTATTTTAAAGTGAGAAAAGCAAACTAAAAAAAAAACCAAATATGGAAAGCAAAAGAAAAGGCATTAAAACAGTTCAAAACACACACACGCATTGTCAAAACTCCTCAGTTTAAGGTCTGCCACAAACTATGAAATACATACAAGCCACTTGTCTAAGTGTATATATACCAGTTCTTTGTCCTAACATCAAATCACAAAACTAAAGAAAAATCCCAGTTCTTATAGCTTTTACTCTTCTTGTTCTTTAAGACACTTGACAAGAGAATAAGGAGAGTTTTACTTTTCTATCTAAAGAAGTCGTGCTTCGTGAAAACTGTTGTTTCTCATCATTGTGATTCATCATGGCTGCTGATATCTCATGGGAAGAAATAAAGAAGGAGAACGTTGATCTTGTTAGTGTTTGTTGTTATTTGTTAATATACCATTTATCTTATTATTGTTTCAACATTAAAACACAATTAAATTGTTATTAGAAAGCATTAAACCATGAATGTACGTACGTATTACAGGAGAAAATTCCGGTGGACGAAGTGTTCCAACAGCTAAAATGTTCACGGGAAGGTCTGTCATCAGAGGAAGGAAGAAACAGACTCCAAATATTTGGGGCAAACAAACTAGAAGAGAAGGAAGAAAACAAATTTCTAAAGTTTTTGGGGTTTATGTGGAACCCTCTTTCATGGGTGATGGAAGCGGCGGCAATCATGGCAATTGTGCTGGCAAACGGTGGTGGAAGGCCACCGGATTGGCAAGACTTTGTTGGTATCACGTGTTTGCTCATCATAAACTCGACCATCAGTTTTATTGAGGAGAACAATGCCGGTAATGCAGCAGCGGCTCTCATGGCCAATCTTGCACCTAAAACAAAGGTATTAAGAGATGGGAGATGGGGAGAGCAAGAGGCTGCGATTCTAGTTCCAGGTGACTTAATCAGCATCAAGTTGGGTGATATTGTTCCAGCAGATGCTCGTCTTCTTGAAGGTGATCCTCTTAAGATCGACCAATCTGCTCTTACCGGTGAATCTCTGCCAGCCACTAAACACCCGGGGGATGAGGTCTTCTCTGGCTCCACTTGCAAACAAGGTGAGATCGAGGCTGTTGTCATTGCCACTGGAGTGCATACCTTCTTTGGGAAGGCAGCTCACCTTGTTGACAGTACTAACAATGTTGGACACTTTCAAAAGGTATTATATGGCCGCCTCTAACTAATTTTCCTTGCGGTGCAAGCGATCATTTCTAATATGGCCTCTAAATGTTTCAGGTCCTAACCGCCATCGGTAATTTCTGTATCTGTTCAATCGGAATAGGAATGTTGATTGAGGTAATTATAATGTATCCGATCCAGCATCGCAAGTATAGAGATGGAATCGACAATCTTCTTGTGCTTCTCATCGGAGGAATCCCAATTGCGATGCCCACTGTGTTGTCCGTGACAATGGCTATTGGATCACATAGGTTGTCTCAACAAGGTGCCATCACCAAAAGAATGACCGCCATCGAAGAAATGGCTGGTATGGATGTTCTTTGCAGCGACAAAACCGGGACTCTAACTCTTAACAAACTTACAGTTGACAAGAATTTAATTGAGGTTTGAGGACGAATCTTTTCATTATTTATTTATTTATATTTTTTTTTGGAATATTAATTAAAATATTGTGGTTTCTTGTGTTTCATCAGGTATTCCCCAAAGACGCAGACAAGGACACTGTGATACTACTTTCAGCTAGGGCTTCAAGAATAGAGAATCAAGATGCCATCGATACTTCCATTGTTAACATGTTGGGTGATCCAAAAGAGGCAAGAGCTGGAATAACTGAAGTGCATTTCTTGCCCTTCAATCCGGTAGAAAAGCGAACCGCGATCACTTACATTGATAGCAATGGAGAGTGGCATAGATGCAGCAAAGGTGCTCCCGAGCAGATAATTGAACTCTGTGATCTCAAAGGAGAGACAAAGAGACGAGCACATGAGATCATTGACAAGTTTGCTGAGCGTGGCCTCCGTTCACTCGGGGTTGCACGGCAGACGGTTCCCGACAAGGACAAAGAGAGTGCAGGAACACCGTGGGAGTTTGTTGGTCTTTTGCCACTCTTTGACCCTCCAAGACATGACAGTGCAGAGACCATTAGACGAGCTCTTGATCTTGGTGTGAATGTTAAAATGATTACTGGAGACCAATTGGCTATTGGTAAAGAGACTGGTCGTAGGCTTGGAATGGGAACAAACATGTATCCTTCCTCTTCTTTACTTGAAAACAAAGATGACACCACGGGCGGAGTTCCTGTCGATGAGCTCATTGAGAAGGCTGATGGATTCGCTGGAGTCTTTCCTGGTATAGTAATCAACCTCAAATTTCACTTTTCCTTTGATCTCACTAATCAAATTCTAAAATTTTCTGATCTTGCGTAGAGCACAAGTATGAGATTGTAAGGAAACTCCAAGAAAGGAAACATATTGTAGGTATGACCGGGGATGGTGTCAACGATGCTCCAGCACTGAAAAAGGCAGATATCGGTATAGCAGTGGATGATGCAACTGATGCCGCAAGAAGCGCCTCAGATATAGTCCTGACAGAGCCAGGTCTTAGTGTCATAGTCAGCGCTGTGCTCACTAGTCGAGCTATCTTTCAAAGAATGAAGAACTACACAATCTATGCAGTCTCCATTACCATCCGTATAGTCCTAGGCTTCATGCTTGTGGCTCTTATTTGGGAGTTTGACTTTTCTCCATTCATGGTCCTCATTATTGCAATCCTAAATGACGGTACCATCATGACCATTTCCAAGGATAGAGTCAAGCCTTCCCCAATTCCTGACTCATGGAAACTTAAGGAGATCTTTGCTACTGGAGTTGTTCTTGGGACGTACATGGCTCTCGTTACCGTTGTCTTCTTCTGGCTAGCTCATGACACCACCTTCTTCCCGGTACTAGATACAACACTACTACAATTTACTTAATTATTATAATCTATATAAATTCATCTTGGTGTTGGTGTGTGTAGGATAAATTTGGAGTAAGGTCATTACAAGGCAAAAACGAGGAGTTAATAGCAGTTTTGTATTTGCAAGTCAGTATAATTAGTCAGGCTCTCATCTTTGTCACTCGATCAAGGAGCTGGTCCTTTGTGGAACGCCCTGGACTTCTTCTTCTTATTGCTTTCTTTGTTGCCCAACTGGTATGTCATGTGTATTCACACATACACATTTCTGATATCTCTCTCTCGACTAATTTTTTTTCTTTTTCTTTTCTTCTCACTATAACAGATTGCAACCTTAATAGCTACTTATGCACATTGGGAATTCGCGAGAATCAAAGGCTGCGGATGGGGATGGTGTGGAGTCATTTGGATTTACAGTATCGTCACATACATTCCGCTTGATATCCTCAAGTTTATCACCCGCTATACCCTTAGTGGCAAAGCTTGGAACAACATGATTGAAAATAGGGTATGTGTGAGTTAAATCTTGATTCTTGATTCGTATATGTATATATATAAATATTGACATTGTATTTAATTTTGCCCCTTGTAATCGAAGACCGCATTCACAACCAAGAAAGACTACGGTAGGGGAGAGAGAGAGGCCCAATGGGCTCTAGCTCAACGTACGCTTCACGGGCTTAAACCACCAGAGTCAATGTTCGAAGACACGGCAACCTACACCGAGCTCTCTGAGATCGCTGAACAGGCTAAGAAACGTGCAGAAGTTGCTAGGTACGTAAAAATGATCACTCGAATGATCCACACGTAAACATATTTTACAAGATTGGTGAAAAATGTGTTTTGTTGTGGTGCATGCAGGCTACGAGAAGTGCACACTCTGAAAGGCCACGTTGAGTCGGTAGTGAAGCTCAAGGGTCTTGACATCGACAATCTTAACCAACACTACACCGTCTAAGCCAAACTACAACGACATTCAATTATTCGACTCGGAACACATACATGATGACGATCTAAGCAATAAAGTTGGAGAAGATGAAATCTTAAAGATAAAAAAGAAGAAAAAAAAAAAGAAAATTCCGATCTGGATTCTCCTTCGGTTTCAATTTCGTTTTCTTGGTAAAAACATGATATAATCAGTGGAACGCTTCATAACTTGCGAAAAAAAAAGCAAAAAAGAATAAGACGAGGATGGTAGGCTGGATGAATGAGATGGAATAAAGGAAAGAGAAGAGACATCGTCATGTGATGATACACTCGTATTCATTAATTATTAGTAAAACCATATTTGTTTCTATTTGTTATTGTTATAAGCTTTTTTATTTATGTTCCTTTTTCTTAATATAAGAAACTAAATTTGATAATGATTGGAATAATTTTTCTTCAAGAAACTTTTTTTTTTGATTCGGCGAGTTTAATTGGTACTAGATTATGATTCTGCATCCTACCAAAACAAGAGTATGATTCATGCTATTATAGTATAATTTTTGAAAGTCGCATACTTTGATTCATCACTATCTTTCTTCATCATGGACTCATACAAGAAAACCGGTCAAATTACAATTTCTCACGGAACAAAAAATCGTAAACCAAGAATCGCTTTATCTTAACAAAGTAGCTTTCACATATCCAACTCTAAACTTATACAGCACCTTAAATTTAACAAAACAGTTGACTGAAATGTAGTTTTTCAAAATTTGTTACTAAAACTTGGTTTACATTCTGAATAATTTTCTATGTGACTCGGATCAACAGGACAACCATTATGAACACACATGTCATGGCGAAGATCAAGAGCCACTGGAAGCAACTTGTCTTCGAGCTTTGTGAATAAATCTTTGTGGCTCTTGTGGTTGTGTGTCCTGTGCTCGCTAAGCTTTGCTCAATGGCCTCCTCGGTACAGTCAAGTATCTTTTGTTAATGAATCCACAACCAAAGAGAGAACGAACAAATGTTAGGACCAATGAAGCCAGTTAAAAAAACATATGAACCAAAATATAGATTCTTCTCTTATCCCATTGATGTTGATAGTATGCAATGTCAGATAATGGGGTACCGTAAGGAAGTGGTTAACATGTCACCTTTTCTGTACTTTGTAGAGATTGGCTTATCGCTTGACTTCTCTCCTTGAGTTGTCTTGCAAGTCCCACCATTTCATCGGTTAGATCCTCTTGAAGCTTTATGTCATTAAACGAATCGCCGACGAGAACATGAAGTGGCAAATTCAACTTGAATTCAAAAGAGTACAGCTTTACTCATAGCGAAAACTTTCGTTCTAACAAGGAAAGTACATAGACTGATCATATTAAGTTCATAAGTTTCTAGTTCATAGATGAATATACCTGTGCTTGTCAATGTGCGCTTGAGCTGCAGAGTCTAGTTTTATTGGTTTTGATGTATCAGCATCAGCGGAATCATAGCATTGCTCCTTGGACCTTGTAGACCTGCATCAATCTAGGAAGCTGGTAAGAAATAAAGGCCCAAAGAATTTACAAGTTGATAAGGCATGTGAATCAAGTATTAATCTTACACTATTCTTCTTCTCAGCTGTGGCGAAGTGGGGCTTGGAGTATCGTCTTCTAACTTTGGAGAGCTTTCGTTGGTAAAGCCCTTTGCAAAAGGCTCATGAGGTACCTCTGCGTCGGGCTGTAAATTTAGGGGAAATAATTTGATACTAGTTGCAGGAACAAACCAAACTGTGGATTCCTAAAACTAAACTCATGGGGAAGAAAGAAAGAAAGAAACATGAAACAATTCCTCAAGACCAAATGCATCATAATAGCAAGAGCATAAATGTATATTAACACACGTTACTCTCCTAAAGTCTTAGCTCTAGAAATAGAAAAGAACAGCTAATCCTGTTTAGATGACTTACGAATTGAGCAGCTATTGCTTCAATCTTTTCATAGTATTCATTCACCTTATTAGCCTTTGTAACACTGGACAACAAGAGATCAAAGGAGAAGTTAAGCAATTCAATTCGAATATCTTATACACATAATCCTAGAAAGAGATTAATAATAGCTCTTGTCGACATAAGAATTCCAAAGCAGAAATCTTTTAATCAAATCAAAAGAGTTAAGTAACCACCTGGGAAGGCCTTGAGGTGTCGTCTTCTCTAGGGAGAGTTGTTCTAATAGTTCCCTCAAAGTAGCAACATACTGTTACACATGTTACATACAATACACATGAACATCAAAATAATTTACCTCTAAGCTTCAAGGAAGAAGAGGAAGAAGAAGATCCAAAAGGAACATACATGCAAAAGCTTTGACTGATTTTGCTGATTAGGTGCAACGGAAAGTAATCTCCGCAAACTGATCTCTGTTTTGCTCATTCCCATCTTCAAAAATAAAATATCTGATCTGACAACAGCAATTTTATAATCAAAATACTCAGATCCAAGCAAAGAGACGAAAAAAAAAACAGATTGAATCAAAGAAACCAGCTCCAGAATCTAAGGTCAATCACGATTTTGGAATCCAATTGAATCTCTGATTTCACCAAAATCAACCATCTCAGATTGAGCAATACTGAATTTAGGAAACTGAAACAGACCTTGTCACAATAGGATCACAATTCCATTACGATACTATCACATTCCATCATTCAAGTTCAACCAAAACAAAATAATTCTATAAATAGGATTTGGCTTTTATCATTGGTGGAATTCAAGAACACAACACCTACCCTCTAATGTAAAAAGGACACAACGACTTCCTTTTGCTCCTAGTGAAAAAAACTTTGACTTTAGGCACGAGGTAGTTATATCTAATGAATCCAAAAAATAACTATTCCAACCATTATATGAACGTGAGAAAGTGGTGGCCTTAACAAGGCAGATAGAGTCCTTTGGTTTTGTCACAAAGAAGAATTTTAGTTATGGAAAAAGAAATTCAGAAGCATAAGGAGATGCTTGAGGAATCACACAAGTGTCGGGTCTATACAAAGAGCATAAGAACATGATGAACATTAAAACAAACACAAGTAATCTAACAACTAACGAGCAATCCAGTTTCCTATACAATTGCTGAAAACTTGACATACACCACCAAACATGATGATCACCGGCAAATGAAAAAGAAAACAGAAGATTACTTACTTGTAGAACAACCCAAATCAGTCACTATAATATTTTGTTTAACAACCCAAATCAAGAGAACGAGCCACATAGATACACAAACACTGAGGGTAACAGTTTTAAGATATCAAAAACCCAGAAAAAAAAACAAAACCCAAAAATCAAAACCCAGAGTCAATTTGTTTCTAAGATATCAAAACCCAGAAAAAACTTCAAAACCCAAAAATCACGATAGCTGCAGCGATTCAATCCGTAACACCTGAAACCCACTTCGAGATTTAAATGACTAAAGGAGAAAC
The DNA here is from genome assembly GCF_030686135.1 of Camelina sativa. Taxonomy (NCBI): domain Eukaryota; kingdom Viridiplantae; phylum Streptophyta; class Magnoliopsida; order Brassicales; family Brassicaceae; genus Camelina; species Camelina sativa. The sequence continues at coordinate 18,325,067 of NC_141880.1, read as the reverse complement.
CAAATCAATAATCAAACCCATGAGACAGAGAGACCGAGAGAGAGACAAAGACACCAAGACAGACGGAGAGAGGGAGAGAGAGAGTACGAGAGAAGAAACAAACCTGAACTCAGGCGAAGATGAGAAGAGCAAACCAGCTGCTGGTTCACGCCGGCGAAGATCCGATCCAAGTTCTATTTTTCTCCTCAGGGTGACGGTGGCTTGCTATAGCAGAAGACAAATCACGAAGTATGTGACTATGTTTTAATGTTTTTTTTTTTTTATGAGATTCAAATTGTGAAGTTATATTTAAAAATTAAGTAATGTTATAATACTTGGTAGATAAAATGTTAATCTTATTTTTGCCACATATTTATTTTACTTAGAATATTTTCCCTCATAAAGTACTCAAATTTATTCAATTAATGTATTTTTATTTTATATTTTAGAATAGATTGATAATTTGCATATTATAATTAAAACGTATTAATTTAATATAATTTTCTGTTATTGGTTATTTAATACTTTCCTCAATTGGTACTTAAATTTTTTTCACATAAATATAATTAATAAAATTCTTGAAATCCTTTTTTTTTTAAGTATGATCAGATTAATTAGTTAATATAAAACATCATAATTTGTTCTAAATTGTGTTATGTTAAAAACTAGGAGATGGGTACCAGATCCCACACTCAAGTATCCTAGTGAACAAATAGATATTAAATTCCTTAAAAATGATAATAAATGAAGAACAAATAAAATAAAAATATATAATTTAAATCGACAAAGTTCAAATGGTTAAAAAGTTGTGTGTATTAATCCTAAAAGTGCATCAGAACGAAAAAACTCTTTCTCTTCTCTCTTTAGTATTTTTGAGAGAGAGAGAGGCTCTTATATTTGATGAACTCCGGTATCGCCGTAAACATGGCTTATCTGTTGTCGTGTTCTTGTGATTCCATCTAGCAGTTCTATTCTCGCTGTCTGACATGTTTTGTCGATTTTTGTGTCTGGATGAAGTCTGGTATCGCCGTAAACATGGCTTTTCCATTGTCGTGTTCTTCTCGTGATTCCATCTAGCTGTCCCGAGTGTTTCGGGTTTCTGCCCGGTATCTTCCAGCTTTACTAGTGGGGAAAGCCGGTGTCTGTCCGACAAATCTAGTTTCCATAAGAGGTTTGGCCGGTTCTTATCCTTGTTCGTCCTCGATCGGTTTTATACCGATTGGTTTCAGTCTTTTTGTGTGTTTTTAATAAATTCTATGGATTTGAGTTGGTAATTAGTTTTTAGGTGTGTTTGGCTTAAGGTTAATCTCCAGCTTGTGTCTTTAGAAACCTTGATTTGCAGAAAATTGATCAAGCAATTATGTCTCCGGTTAAAGGATTGAAGAATTCTCCGAAGCTTATTACGATATCTTTATGTCGCTTTTTTTTGGTTGAGCTCCTTTCAGATCTATTTCGGTGGTAAACAAGGATTATTCGCGCGTTGTTTCGGCGATGTTTCCCTCACCGGATTTGGTGCTCGTCGGCGACGAAAGTTGATCTCGGTTTCTCTTCCGATGACTCATCAACTCGTGTTGCGGTTGTATTCTCAAGTTGACACGTGTATAAGATAGAGACCAAAAGCTAAAAACTCCCTTGGCTTTCGATGTAATGTCGGTGAGCTCTTGTTGGGCTCATACGGGCTTGTCCTTATCCTGTAATACTCATGTTGTGGGCCTTTTGTTTAGGCTCGGTTTGTATGCCGTGTATCTTCAATAAAAAATATCTTTCCAGTGAAAAGAAAAAAAAAAATCCTAAAAGTGATTGGCCCTTTTGGATGTACAAGATTTTGTATTTATACAAAAACGAGCAATTAATGCAGTTATCCAATCTCATGATTCACTATTATGTTGTTTCTTTTGGTTACACTAGTCCTACGAATTCGGTTAGATTGTTTCGGTTCGGTTCGGTTGTCGGTTATTTTAGTTATCGGTTATCTATTGAATTTTGAAATTATTTCGAAAATAACTGAATTAATAGATGGTTTGGTTACCGGTTATTTCGGTTACTGATTGTTGCTTCTGAATTGAAATGTATTACAAGTGATGAACACCATAAATTAGCAAAAATCATGCAAAATGTACATACATGAGCTGGTCTTAATTACAAATAAGTTCATACTCAATAGTTCAGTTCATCTTGCAGCATAAAAAGTTCATGTTCAAACAAATAAAAACTTCAAGTTCAAAAAGAGGGAATAAGCTAGGTACATAATACGTTCAAGTCATAACATAAAGTAGAAAGAGTGGAAATATAGATACATAGATAATTTCCTAGCCATTGTGATTGTATGATCGCTGCAACAAGATATACAAAGAGACAAGAATTATTGAATTACCACTGAAGCAAAGAATTTGATAATGAATTAAAAGATTTGTAAAAGCCAAGTGTACCTACAGTTACAAATGAGTCTCTAGCCACACCTACAACTCACACAGCAGCCCGAGGTTGGTCCAAAGAAGGAGAAGCTACACAAGGAAACAAATATTCATAAGCTTGAATATGTTAAGTCTTAAAGCCACATTAACTGAATGAAAAAAATGTAAAAACATATTCAAAACCGTAAATGATTACCTAGCGAGTCATGGAACTCCAATTCTTCAAGCATTTGAGCTAAGTTTGCAATATTTTTAGCATCCATTGTGTTTCTCAGCCACTGTTGTAAACAAAGCAAAACTTCAATCATATTGGGTGTTAGGCAACTTCTATAAGGGTCTAAAATTTTCCCACTTCTAATGAATGCTGACTCAAAAGCAACTGAAGACACTTGAATGGCAAGCACATCCCTAGCAAGCTCAGCCAATATAGGAAACTTCACACTATTACGCTTCCACCATGATAGCACACCATAATCCATTCCCAAGACATTTTTCATACGTGGCACACGTTTATCCATCAAGTATATGTCTACCCCGCTAGTAGCTTTCTTATACGCAGTTTTAGTTTCCATCTCTGAATATAGAAACTCTCTGTCATACCCATCATCATCTGACAAATAAAAAAGCACATCACTTGCTTGTTCAGAATCCCCCTTATCACTCTTGGATCCACATTGAGAAGAAGTGCTTTGCTTAGAGACACACTCTTCATACAGATTCTTCATGACAATCTTAATTGAGGATCTTAGATGCTTACTCTCCTTGCTGTCTTTACAGTAGAGCTTGTCGAAGCAAACAAATGCAAATTGCATCTTATTCCTTGGATTAAAGAAAATTGCAATGATCACTAATGGATTCATGTTGAGAAGTCCATCACAATACTTTTTAACTTAGCCCTCATGGCCATTGCTTGTTTCTGTTGGAGCGGATCATTATGGTAGCTTAATGAAATGAGATGTTGATCTATGATGATTATCTCATTGTAGCAAAGTAAATAGGTCATTGTCTTAGATGCTGAAAATGCCAAAGTGCAATTGAAAAACAATTTCAGAAACTTTACTAACCTGTGAATTTCATCCCAGCTAATATAAGTTGGAGGCCCAATCCTTTTCTCTCCCTCCTCTTCTGTCTCCATGAAGTCACCATTGTACAATTTATCTTCTGCCAACAACTTATCAAATGCATCTCTAAACTTCAAAGCAGATGTCAGCATAAGGTATGTCGAATTCCACCTTGTAACACTCCCTTTAGTTACCTTCATAAACATAAATCGCATTTCAGCCTTGGGGTCGATCATATAACATACTTTAATGTGTTACTAATGGCAAGTACACTCTCATTCACTAAAGCTTGAAAATCTCTCATAATCAAGTTAAGAATATGGGAACAACAACGCATGTGTAGATATGCACCATCTCGAACTAATTTCTGAGGTCCCTTCAGTCTCAAAGCATCTCTCATCAACCTTAATGCTTTATCATTAACCTTAGCATTGTCAACTGTCACTATAAAAACACTCCCAATTCCCCTATCTTGTATACACTGACTAAGCTATGCAGCAATGGTTTCTCCCTTATGGTTTGTGACAGTTTGAAGCTTGTAATCCTCTTCTGCAACACCCGATTTGTATCAATCCAATGAGCTGTCACCACCATATAACTCCATGAAGTAGTAGGAGCTGTCCATATATCTGTGGTGAGAGATACTCTCTTGTTATCACAAGCAAACATCTTCTTCAGTACATCTTTTTCTTGTATGTACATTGAGAAAATGTCGGTGGTTGCTGTCTTCCTACAATGAACTGTGTACAATGGCAGTACATTGAAACAAAATCTCCTAAACCCCGATGATTCCACAAACAAAAAAGGCAGCTCATTGAGTTAAATCATCTCATTCACTGACCTTCTTAACAAGTCTTTATCATACTTCGTTGTTGTGATTAAACCACTACTATCGACAGCAAAAAAAAAGACTGAGAACCACTATCTTTATAAGACAATAACAACTTACATCTGTCCAGGTGATTCTTCATGGGAGTTGTTCCGGTTTTTTTGTTGTCACAACCAATCTCCTGCCCACAATACCGACAGTTGCTGACTGGTTCTCCAGATTCTACATTCTCAAATCTCAACGAAATGTGCCCATACTACTGATCTACGAGCAGGTCTTTTCCTTGGTTTTAGTGGAACATCGCAACTTGATTTTCCAGTTGATCCCCTCTTCCTCTTTCTAGCTTCATCAGGTTGTGCCACTACTTCCTCTTCATCAATGAACTCATCATTGTCGTCGTGAAAAGAAACAATATGTAGACTTAAACAAATATGAGACTGTTAGTAACAAAATCAAACATAAATCGGTAAATAGTTTTAGTTCTATCAAAAAACAAACCTAAATGAATCCTTAAATCAATTTGAACGAAATCAAAATCCCAAATCTAAACCCTAAATTAATTTCAACAGCATATAAACTCCTAATCGAAATTTTATATCAATTTCAACATAAAAAGGGAGAAATAGAAGTAAGAACCCTAAATAAACCCGATTCAAAAGATTTGGAGTAAGAACTTACACTTCTAACTTTTGCGTTTTGAATTCAAACAAGGAACTCAACGAACTAAGAAACTTCGACCCACGATTTGGAGTTTACTGAGAAAAAATCAAAGGGAAAAAGAAGAAGATGTAACGAAAATTGGAGAAAAAATCGAGAGAGTGAACAAGAATGTGCCGGGCCTATCGGCTATCGAAGAGAGAATATGAGATTAGGGGTCAAAAACTTTTATTTAGTAACCCACAAATTTCGGTTATCGGTTATCCGTTCGGGTAACCCGACCGAACCGACCAGAAGACATACTTGAAGTCTCTGCAGAAATTGTGCCGAATTATCCAAACAAAGAAACACTGACCAAACAAATTTGTCCAAATCTCAGTTTGGTTCGGAAAAATCGGTTTGGTTATTTTTCCCAGGGCGAGATTCCACAATTATTTTTAACGTCTATTATGAATTCATTCTGCATTTACCTTTACTTTATGGGCCTTACTTCGAGTAGCCCTTGGCATTCAGGTATCCGAAACCGATCGGGTTCGAGTTTTTGGGTTTTGGGTTTTCAGGTTTAGAAATATAGAATCCTTTCGGGTTTTTTTATCCTTTCGGGTCGGGTTCGAATTGGATTCCTTTGGGTTCGGGTTAATCAGATATCCGAGAACCCAATCGAGTTTATACATTCAAATTGAAAGTTAAACACTTAACTTGAATGTTAAAAACACTTGAACTGAATGTCAAACCAAATAAAAGTCTTCCAAACTAAAGAGAAATTAAAGTATTCCAAAATAAAGAGAAATCCAAAATATATTTAATTTGTTCTACACTCCTCTCTTGCTTGTTCCCTGTGGCATTTAATCACTTAAGGTTTTTCTATTGGGGTTCAAACTCTGAAAAAGAAAATTACAAACACTGAGAGATAAGTTTTTGAATTAACACTATAAAATTTCAGATTGTAAGCAATGTTAATTTCAAATAGAGAGATAAGAAATGAACCTCTTTGAAGCTCATCTTCAAACACAAATTCTGCAAGACTATGCGCATTTGTAACCATTTTTTCTTCAAAACTTAATGTCTTGCTTTAGTTAATGTTCCGTACACATCAAAATCTCAACCATATAGTCTGTTAGACAACTTCTATATCAGTTTGTTATCCTTCCACTAGTGCTAAAAGCACTTTCAGAGGCAACTGCTGACACCTGCATAGTAAATAAATCCCTAGCCATCAGAGATGAAATATGATACTTGCCACTTTTGACTTTCCACCAAGAGAGTACATCTTACTCAGTTCCCATCATCAAGTCAGGATTCTCTACTTCTTCCCTGAGATAAGTATCCAATAAATTTGTGTTTTTAACTCCAATCCTTCTTAGCAACGTATCACGCTTCTGTTCCAATGGGTTGTACCCATCAAACTCATCATCCATCAAGTCAAATACTCGGGTCTGAATGCCCCTCTTGAGTATTCTGAGACTAAGACTGAGACTGAGACTAAGAAAAGTCCTCATTTGTTGTTGCATTGTGTCTTGTAGTGTACTCTTTATACATATCACATATGATATTCAAAACTGAATCTTACAACACCTTAGTATTACACTCTCTTCCCCACATAGCTCCACAAAACACAAATTTGCAAACTACATCTTCTTTTTCGGATCTAACATACTAAAAATTACCAACATCTTGTTTATGTTCTTTAGGCAATCTCAATACATGTCAAATTTGGTAAACATCTTCTCCTCATTTACTTTCACGTCATTATCAAGACTATAACAAAGCAACTGTAGTTTCACTGCTATGTTAACTATCTCACCATAGTACTCATATGCATTGAAAGTAGTAGAGGCGGTTACAACCAATGTTGTATGATAGAAAACATTGAGAAACTTCATTAACATTTCAACCTTTTGCCAATCTTCTCTTTTAGGAGGTCCAATCCTTTTTACTCCATTCTCAGTCTTTAAGAAATGATCATTATAAGGCTTATCTTCAAACTCCATCTTATCAAATGTTGAAACAACTTTATCCGTTTTTTTTGAATAATAAATAATATATCCTAAATATATATATATCATAAATAATAAACACATAACCCAAAATATTTATTTAAATAACCAGAAACTCAAATCACAGAATAAGCAGCGGAAAATACAAATAATAATAAACCAACAATTATTAGATTCATAGACCAAAAGCTAACAACTTAAACCATGGTTCTAACAACAACATTCCAATTCTAACAACCTACCAGAAACCAAAACATAAAAACAAAGTCCCTAGAACATCCTCCTCTTCATTTCCATGATCCCATGGTCACACTTTACCTCTACTTGCACCACAAACACAATGAGATGCATGAGTATTACCAGAAATACCCATTGAGGCGATCCTCCCCTCTACTAGCTATACACACAAGCTAATTAAGAGTACAACCACAAATAAAATATAACAGAACACCCAATAACACATTCACCACACCTACACATCATCACACAAAACATGTCATACAACCCAATCGCATAGATAAACTCATGGTCACGCACTCACCTTAACAATTGATTCACGAAAATAACTACAACAAAAAGAGAGGCTCTCCAATTTCCAAAACAACCAAATTCGCTCCTACAACCAATCACAACAACAAACAAACATTGAAAACAAACTGCCAGGAAAAACAGAAAAGAACAATCTCACAAGCGAAACCAAGAAATCAAAACGAAGCGTTAACTTTTCAATCCCTCTGGTGAAAAGAAAGGTCCAAATGTCCAGAAGCTTCCCACAAAATATCAGGATGACCAGATCTCAGAAGATTCAGCAATCCAGCCCGAATCATCTGCTGGTCTCAATCCGCGACTGAGAAGAAACGCCCCATGAAACTGCCGATATCTCCTACAATATTAACTCAAATTCACTTCTGTAAAAAGGAGAGTCTACGAAAATTTCTTAGCTACAACCCTATCATTTCCCAAACAATTTGAAGAGTCGGATCCTCCTTCTCCCAAACCTTGACAGTTCTGTTTCTCTCTTTACTCTAAGGATAAAGCTTGATCTCCTTCTCTTCCTCCTTTACACCAAATAACAAAGAGTTCTCTCTCTTTCTCTCTCTCTCTCTCTCTGATATTAATGTCGACAATAGCAAAAAAAAAAGAAGAGTCATCAAATTTATGAAGGATATTAGGGGTTTTTGTTTTAATTAGATTAAACCAAAATCAATTAAAATTCAATCCTTTTGTTTGCTCTGCATCCCACAATCCCAATTTTTGAAGGCGGATGTTACAAATGCTCCTTGAACTTTTTATGCCCTAATCAACATCAAAAATGTCGAATTCCATTTCGTGCAGACATCTAGTGGCGAACTTCCCTTTGAAAACTTACCAGATTCTACTCTCAATTGAAATGACTTCCTCCTATTTTTTCTTGATTTAACATATGAGATTCCATTGGGGACTGCAGCCACACTATCATCAATTTCAGCTATTCTATCTTTCATTGTCAAGTTTATGATATGTCTAGCGTATTGATAGACAGGTTTTCACCCAGGGTATCAATTCCCTATGCAGTTGTAGTACAAAGGGTTATCAATCCAAATGGTTGTGTATTGCTAGCAGAAAGGATATGATCAGAACAATGCAAGTCTAGCCAAGCAATTAGGGTTTTGGTTCTAACGATTCCTAAAATAAACAAAGTAAAAGAATATAAACAAGTAAACCACACGACCTAATCACTTGATGCAAGCAATCGAGTACAGGATCGAGTGGGGTGATCGAGTATGCAAGTGAGATATGAACAGCTCGAAGTAGTCGAGTAAGTGAAAGAAATGCAAATAAATAAAATACGAAAGTTCCTAAGGGTGGGGGTAATCGAATCCTAAGTGTTCTAGACCAGTACGAATGCCTTACATGCCTCAAGCAATTACTTCCTAGACAATGAACCTCTAAGACCTTGTCACCACACTTTCGCACTAGCAACAATCAACCTTGAATACATTACCACACTGTTGCACTAGCAATATGAACAAGCAGACATTAAGAACGATTCATTATTGTCAGTAGACTTAAACTCATCTAATTTTGTTACTCAGAGTTAAGTAAACCTCTAGCATTGGCTAAATCAAGCATTTTATCTACTCCTTTCGACCTGTAGCATTTGTAAACGCCTTAGATCTAATCTCAACCTTTCGGTCTGTTGACAACATGAAGAGCACCAATCTAGAAGGAAATCTATCAATCATTTACAATCAACTAAAGCATCCTAACTGATCAAGAACACAAAATCATCTATCCCATCCCTAGAAACTTTACTACACTACTCGGACATAGAAGCGAATAACAAGGCAATCAAAATGAATGAAAATGACATTGTATTAAAAGATAGAGTAGAGTAGAGAAAGTAAAGGATAGAAATCTAAGAAAACTACAAAATAAAAATGCAAAACAAGAAGAAAAATGTTGAGTCGCTCAGTCCTCTCACAGGAGCTCTCGCTCTCTGGTTTGAGGGTCTGCGGCGTGCTCCTTTGCAAGCTAGGGGAAGAGGGGGTTTATATATGGAAACCCATTTGACCTAGCTTCCCAGACCTGCCCGATGATCTACTCGATGGGGTACACGAGGGTGAAGTCGGGTTACTCCTCGGGTGGATCTTCGGGTTGCTCTACATGCTCTTGGATCCTCCTTGATCGTGTTGGGGTTCGGACTTGTTCTTGCAGCTCGATGGCTCCTTCGGGTACATGCTCGAGTTGTCCTTGTTTTTCCCCATTTTTGGCTCTTTAGCACCTGTTTTCATCCAAAATATGCAAATGCATAAATGCAACACCCTAAATGCTCTAAAAGTGAATTCCTACAGTGAATGACCTAAAAATGCTAAGTTAGAGGTATGAACAATGCAAAATGTGGACAAAAAAGGATGCTAAAAACATGTAAATTAGAGAGTTATCACACATCTCACATGCATAAAATCTCCATCCATCAACAGAGAATCCTCTGATATTAAAAAGAAGCAGACTGAAACAGACTTAGAGCAATACTTTTTGCAGTTCTTATCCATAGTCGCAGTAAACACATTTTCTATTCCCCATTCAGCAAGAACGTCTGTAAGTGTATTGGCGATTGTTTTATCTCTGTGAACTGCCACATACTTGAATCCTATAACTAGCTTCTTTAAACTCCAATACTTATCAATGTAATACGCAGTTACAACAATATAACGTGTACCTGTGAATAGAAATAAAAATGAATTACAAATTTAGTAAGAGTATGAAGCTAATGATCAGAATTGATTGAAAATAGTTTATAAAAAATAGTATCGGTTACAAAAGAAACTCATATATTAGTTGTGAGTGACTCTTTGCTTGGTAGAGTGATAGCTATACAAGCGATTTCCAGCCGATTTTCATACTTTCTTAGAGAGATTTGTTTTTAGTATTTTTTTTCTTCTTCTAGTTTTGTAATTCTACTTTCTGCTCTTTATTGTTATCGATTAAACTCATTATTTTTCAATGCAATTCTTATTCATCTCCATTGTCATTTCGTTTGTGATAAGATCTAAGTAGTGTACCAAAGTTTCTAGGGATGGGATAGGCTAGTATGTATTCTTGACCGGCTAGGATGTTTTAGCTTGATTTTTTTGACGAGATTTCCCTTCTGGATTAGTGTTCTTAACGAGAGGTTTAGATTAGAACCTAGGCGTTTCCGCACTGAGAGGTGCTCGATGAAATGCTTCAATCAACTAATGCCAGAGATTTGTCCACTTAGCCTAAGAGATTAGATGAGTAAGGGATTTATTGGCAATAGTTAATCGGATTTTAATGCCTGCTTGATCATGTTTCTCCAATGAGAGTTGGGTAGAGAAGTGATTAAGGTTGATTGCTTATACCACAATAGTGGATTAGCAAGGATTAGAGATTCATTGTCTAGGTAATAGATTGCTTGAGACATGTAAAACATTTTAGGTTGATTAGGAATAATTATGAACCAATTACCCCATCCTTAGAAGCTTTCATATATTGATTGTTTAAGCTTTTATCTTTAACTCGACCACAAACCCGATCTGGTACGCGATCATCATCATGGTGTGGAGCCTCGATTTGTTCATAATTTTGTTCTTATTTTCTTGTCACCCGATCACCTACTCGATCTGGTACTAGACTGCTTGCATCGTGTACCTCAGTCGAGTAGTTCTTTGATTTATTCTTTTTATTTCTGTTCATATTAGGTTGTTAGACAAAAGCCCTTTTATTGCTTGGCTTGACTTTCATAGTTCTGATTGCATTCTAATTGTTAACAACAACCATTTGGATTGATAACCCTTTGTACCACAACTGCATAGGGAATTGATACCCTAGGTGAAAATCTTGTTATCAGTTAGAATCATGTATATTAAAGCAAGCCACAAAATAAGATAGAAGAATCACCTTGTTGCAATAGTTTCTAGGTGCCATTCATTCTATAAACGATAATGGTAACTCCCCTATCACCAACATGCTCAGACACTTTTCCAGTTTGTAAATTCTCATCTTTATTAATAACATGTTGACATTCACTAGGATCTTGACCTTCTTCCCATGTATTGTATGCCTTGCATATTAGAAGATGATTTCACAAGGCTTTTGTACCTGATTTTGTTGGACAATTTAATATCTTTCCATAATAGTTGCAGTTACATTTGTCATGGTTGTCCCTCTCACTTGTGTTGCCATTTGATCTTGGGTGAGAGTCTTTGGGGTCTTAGGATCAGGTTTCTTAGACTCACATCCACAACAGTACCGCTATTTCGAGTTGATTCCTTGTGCCCCTTCGATTAGACTCAGGTGTTCAAAACTCTTCTTCTTCGTGTGTATCTCTCTCTCCATCATCAAAATTAATTTGGAGATGATGAATCCATCTAGAGATCATAAGTAGTAGTTTAACAACCAGTTCAAACTAGAACAATACAGATACATAGACTACATTATCAAACATATAGATAAATTAAAACAAAACTAAGAGATAAACTAGAACCAGTTCCAACTAGAACAAAATAGAGAGCTAAACAAACTAGGAAATAAATTAGAACTAGTTCCAACTAGAACAAAACAGAGAGCTAAACAAACGAAGAAATAAACTAGAATCCGTTCTAACTAGAACAAAACAGAAAGCTAAACAAAACAGAGAGATAAGGAGAGAGATAAACAAACACTAAACAACGTAATGACAATAACTAGATAAACTAGAATCAACTCAAACTAAGTCATGCAACACTAAGAATAAGCAGCCGTATGACTAAAGACATTAATCAATTACTAAGATGATAGATGAGATTCAAGAAGACGAAGAGTGAGAAGATGAGTAAGAACCTGTGATTTCCTCCGTGAAGCTTCAGAAGGAGGAGATGATGCGATAAATCGAGTTGGGGCTTCGAACTTTAACAATTGGGGATGAAATCTGATTTTATCTCTTTCACTTTTGAGAAAAAAACAACCTCGAAATTGCAGTTGGGAAGCTGAACAGGTTATAACAGGTTTCTCTTTGACAATGTGGATAAAAGAGCGAAAGCAAAGATTAACGATTTTTAGGCATATAGGGTTTATACATACATATGTTCAGGTTAGTTCAGTTATCCTTCGGGTATCCGAACCTCAGAGATATTAAATCTGATTGGGTTTTACTCTCTTCCCGAATCCAAACCAAACTACCTGTGGATAGTGAGAAGTGTTCTCTCCTTCCGAACTGATTTATGTGAGGAGGAGCTTATCACCGTTGGGAGTTCCGAACTGAAAAAGGAGTGTTTTGAATGCTAAAATTGTATATTACTGTCTGAGAACCAAAAAATGTTTGATCCCTTTCAAAGACTCCCCACTTACATATTTATACAGACAAATTAATTACCCAATTAATGCGTAATTAATTTTACATGATTCTCGCGTCCTAATTAATCCACTTGAATGCTGGAATCTTTGACCGAGCTCGAGCTGCGAGCTGATTAATATGACGCCTCTCCGCGCTCTCTTCCTCTCTCTGGACCTGATGGGCCGACCAGTGCTACACCTTTGGCCCGTAGCGTGCCCGGCCCAGGCCCTCTGCCTGTTATCCGAGATGACGAATCATGGGTACAACAATTGCCCCCCAAGTCTTCCGAGCTGAGCAGTTCGGGGGACTTTTGATCTCCAAGCGATCGATTTCGGGAAACTGAATATTCCCCATATCCCCACGATTTGATCGTGGTGATGATGAGATTTGCCTTCCCGAACAAGCCTTGGGGCTCACCAGAAAGCGTGTAAGCTATAAGAGAGAGGAAAAGCGGTCCGAGACCTTTCGCTTCCCCAGGTAATCATTACTCATTGGTTCCGTGTATAAAGGTAAACTCGCCAAACTTCTCCCTCCTACTCTTAATTCTCAGTTTGCTTTCGTTTTGTCCTGCATTTTTCTCTCTTTTCTTCTGTTGGTTTCTTTGCTTTCGCTGGAAAGTTCTTCGACCCCCCTCTATTCCTCACTACTTTTACCCGGAAAACATGTCTCCTCCAAAGTCCTCATCGGGTAAAACCGTGAAACCTTTGATTTCGGGTGTTTGTGGTCCCCATCAACCGTCAATTCTCTCTGCGGAGAATATAGCTAAGTTTAGAGGATCCACCGGGATTCTGCCTGAGATCGAGATCAGGTTCCCGGAAGCTCATGAATCCCCGGAGAATCCTCCTCCGGGCTACTGTTGCGCGTTTGAGATATTTTTCTCTGCGTGCGGACTATTGTTCCCCCTTCCCGAACTCATCGTAAAGATGATGTTCGAACTGGGCTTCGCTCTCCCCCAGATGTGCCCGAACTTCGTTCGAACCGTAATGTGTCTCCAGACTCTGGGGGAGGAGTTCGATTACAAGCTATCCCTGGCCGACTTTCTTCAGGTTTACACGGTGAAAACAGGTCGTACCAAGGGCACGCTTTACGTCAGTCCGCTCTCCGGGCTGAAGGTCTTTGATGACCTTCCCGAGAAGGACGAGAAATGGCGAAAGTCTTACTTCTTTTTCCCGGTTAACGAACTCACCTTTGGTCACCTCTCGAGTTCGCACGTGTCGAAGTGGACTTCGAAAATTGGTAGAATGGTGTTCTTTGCTAGGTAGAAACTCAATATATATATATATATTTTTTTTGCTTCTTACCCTTTGTCGTTTCCATCTCAGATTACTTCGAGCGCGGGTTGATTTGCCCTACCTTTTGCGAGATTTTCTCGAGGGTCTGTAGCCAGGGCCAGATCGCCCGGGATTCCTTTTCATGTGAAAGGATTAGGGAGTCCACGGTGAGGCTCAGAGAACGTTCTCTCATTTGCTCCGACCCCATAAGCACTTCGGAGATGAACTATAGAGAAGAAAGGGCTTGTCGACTTGCTGAGAAGGAGGCAAAGCTAAACATGGCGGCGGCTCTTGCCGAGGGCAAAGCTCGCCTTCCTACCAAGAATTCCGGTTCGTCCGCCCCTGAGGTAGGCGGGACTCCCGCGTCCCCTGCTGGCCCTTCCGAGCTCCTCGCAGGTGCGACCGATTCATCTGAACCCCCCGTGATTGTCATAGCTGATTCTAGTGACGAGCCACAGGAGATCGCAGCTCCCCCCCCCCCCCCGTCAACAAAGAAGCCTTCTGGTGGAGTCAGCTCCCATCGAACTGACTCGTCCAAAAAGAGGATGGAACCCGAGACTTCCTCATCTTCCCGCGAGAAGAGCCGAGCCCGGACTAGTTCATCGAGGGACGACCGGATTAGGTCCAGCTCGAAAAATTTCGTGTGGAGGGGTGAAATCTACAGATCTATGAAGGAACGCCAAAAGCGAGTAGCTATGGTATCCATAGTTCACTTTCTTTCCTGCATATGTAGGGTAAGTACTTTGTGCTTTCTTCGTCTAGCTCACACAAGGTGCAGAGCGGCGTGTTGACTCGAGTTCTTTGAACAAGCTCTCCACATCAATTGTGAATTGACGATGCAATGCTACTGTTCTGCAGAAGACCGAAAGTGCCAAGAAGAAAGATTAGTGAAAGAGTTTTCTCGCTAGACGATTCTGTAGAAAATAGGGATCATAGATCTGGTGCGTCTTAGTATGTAAAGGACTTTCCCCAATCAAGAAGAAGAATTTAATACAATCGTAGCACTCATTGCTGACGTTTACCGCTTTCTAGGCCCAACGCATAAACTTTACTGGAGTCCGAGAAGATCAAGAAAAATGCATCCGGTGGTGGTGATCAGAGCTGAATCTCATTCTTTTTCTTTCTAGAAGCATACGTCAAGTGTACTGACTCAATCAGCTTGGTCCCTTGATTGCGGGGTTTCAAACGTCATACCAAGAGAAAGATTCCAAACCAGCATATGCAAAGGAAAGAGCGGAAAGGTGCTTTGTACCTCATTTCGCTAAGCAGCGAGAATTGTACTGAAGCTCTCTTTCAAATCGGATCTTGAGACTAATGCTTCGGCGAATTAAACGGGATCCCTCCTCGGAAAGGAGATCTAGGGAAGTGCCCCCTTCAAAAGAATCCGGAGTCTCCTCCGGGAGGTTACCTTCGAAGGAACTGTGTTCTTCCCCCCGAGGTAACGATAGCCCGAAGTGTTTCATTTTTGTTTTTTCAGATGGGTACTGAGTTGAATAACGTTGCTCAAATATTTCAGCTCCCCCTGCGTCCCCAGCCGACCTGATGAGGAGCTATACTCGGCCTGGAGTTCGGATTCCGGCATTAGCCGACATGTCCGAACTAAACCGCGCAAACTTCCTCCGCTTCGCGGACAAAATTGGTGAGGTTAGTGACGCCTACACCCTTTCGTTGTTTTTCTTTACTTTACCACCTTCATCGTTTTTAACAAGCCGTGATTTTCTCAGCTGATGATCGAGTTTAACTCCTCGGTGGCATCTTACGAGGATCAACTGTTCGCTTCCCCCTCATCTTCCGAGGTGAGCCTTCTTAAAGAGAGAGTCGCCAACCTGGAAACCCAGGTGGCGGAATACTCCAAGTTGGAAGCCGAAAATGCCAACACCGTGGCGAAGGCCGAACAGATCCGAGCTTGGATGAAGAGAGCTGAGGTAGAGGTGCTTGACCTCAGGGTTGCCAATGAAGACCTCCGGGACAAATTGAAGAAGGCGGGGGACCTTTACTTTGAGGCTGCTGAAGATGCGAAGGCGGCGAAGAACAGGCTGCACGAAATCGAGCACCGTAATCAACTTCTGGAGGCTGGCAACAGCTGCGAAATTGAAAGTGTACGGAGGGAGGAGAGGCAGGCAATGAGGCGAGCTCTTCGCCCCTTGGTTGAGGAAGTGAGGATCACTTTCGAGGAAAGGGAGAAGCTAGCTCCGGCCAATATCTGAGCCGCTGAGATCAGGGCTAACCGGATGCTGGTCGAGGAGATCTCTAGGGGAGAGATCCAAGATATGGAAGCTGAGCTCGGACTTCTGAGAGCTGATGAGGAGGAGGCTGACAGAGAGGTTTCGCAGGTAACTCCCCGTGACCTCGACCTTTCTGCATTTTCAGACCTTTTGACGGATACGCCCGAGCTTTTGTGCGACAAACATCCTTTGAGCGTCACAATCGACGAGTCCGGCACTAATCTCGGACAAATGTCAAAGCAGGGGATGGACGACTTCTTGGCGAATACCAGGTCGGAGGCGGAGCTTGCAGAGATGGGCTTGGTCCTCTCCGAAGTGGCATCGGATCCTCCTCTGCCTACTCAATAGTTTTTATTCCGGGGGTGTCTTGGCACAAGTTGCCCCCCCGTTTGTTGTTTTTCTTTTTGAACTTATTTTGGAGTTTATGAGTCGTGGTGACCACTCCGTACTCGCGTATTTTGGGAATAATAATTTTTACCTTCTGCAAACTTTGGTTTTAACTGATACGAGCGAAATAAGTGCGAAGTGAGGACTTCAGTTTTGATAAGTAAAGCTGGGTACGAAGTGTGAGTACTTCGGTTTAGAATTCGCGAAGTTGAACCTTGGCTTACATCCATTTCGATTCGCGAAGTGTGAGTACTTAGGGTTTTTTTTTTTTTTTTTTTTTTGTGAACCATTGTTCATAAAAAGTTTCGGAAACTTTTGATTTTATTAATATGGATAACTGGACCCGAAACGGGCTGCCTACGTACCCTTATCGGGATCAAGCTAAACGTAGTTCCATACAATTAAATTATCTGTAAAAGAGTTTAAGATGTAAAGAGTTCCAGGACCTCGGAACTGGTTTTCCCTTTGAATCCTCGAGCTGATAAACTCCATTTCGGACTTCGCGAGTAATCTTGTACGGTCCTTCCCAGTTGATTCCCAGCTTCCCTGCATTGATCTCCTCGGTGTTTTCGTAGACCTTTCACCAAGGGCCTGCCTCGGATTTTGGAATTATAATACCGGGTTACTGCGTTCAGGTAATCCTAGATCCGAACTGAGGCCTGATCCCGACGCTCATTGATAGTATCGAGGGTATCCTGTAAAAATTCCTCATTCTCCTCAGCTCGGAGTGGGTTTAGCGAGGTACGAACTCCAGGAACCTCTATGTCGGTTGGGACTACAGCATCGACTCCGTAAACGAGGGAAAAAGGTGTTTCATTAGTGGCCCGGCGGGGTGTTGTTCGGATTGCCCAAAGAACGCCCTGCAGCTCGTCCGGGCAGCGCCCTTTGCGAGAATCGAGCCGTTTCTTCAAGTTAGCTAGTATGACCTTATTCATCGCCTCGGCTTGTCCATTACCTTGCGGATAACAAGGAGTTGACTTATTGAGTCGAATCTTCCATTTCGCGCAAAACCCTTCGAACTGCGAGGAGATGAACTGTGGACCATTGTCGGTGACAATTTCGTGAGGAACGCCGTAGCGATAGATTATACTTTTTAGCACGAACTGCTCTACTTCTTCACTCGTTAGTTTCGCGTAGGCTGCTGCTTCTACCCACTTGGAGAAATAGTCAGTAAGAGTGAGCACGTACTGAACTCCTCCTGGTCCCCGATGTAAAGGGCCAATGATGTCCATGGACCACCTCATGAATGGGTAAGGTGCGGACACCGACGATAGGAGCTCGGTAGGTTGATGGATTGACGGGGCATGCTTTTGACATTTCTCACAAGTTCGAGAATAGTTTTCGCCGTCTGTAACCATAGTAGGCCAGAAATAGCCTTGCCTTTTAATTTTGAAGGCCAGAGTCCGTCCTCCGGAGTGATTCCTATTGGGACCGTCGTGAACAGCTCGCATCAGCATCGAGGGCTCCTTACCAGCAACACATGTTAGATAGGGACCAGCTACACTTCGACGTAGGAGTACTCCGTTGTGGATGCAATACCGTGCACTGACAATTTTGAGTTTCCTGGCTGCCCATTTGTCGGTTGGGAGTTCCCCTTTTTCCAAGTAAGCCCAGATCGGGCTCCGCCAGTCTCCTGCCCCCCAATTGTTAGTGCTCGTACTGCCCGTAGTGGAGTGCGGGATAATAGCCTAGTCGTCGACTGGTGAGCTCGATGATTCCGGAGTTTGATTTGCTTCTTGCTCGACCGGAGGCATGACGGGAGCTGTGTCCTTCTGCGGCAAAGAATCTAAAGCTGCCATGCAAGCTGCCTCCTCAGCAGCCAATTGTTTTTTGTTCGCCCGGGTGACTACGTTTGAGCTCTCTAGTCGAATACTAGGAAACTCGATGACTTCGACGGGGATGATTCTTGTCATTGGAGGGTCCGAAGTTGACGCCAGAGCTGCTAAGGCGTCCGCAGCGGAATTTTCACTTCGTGGGATCTTAGTGATTTCAAAATCCTCGAACTTAGTTACTAATTCCCGAGTTGCGGATAAATAAGACTCCATACGCCCATCCTTAGTCTCGTATGCTCCTAGGAACTGGTTGGTGACTAGCTGCGAATCGCAGAAAGCTCGGAGCTTTCAGACACCTATCCCTACTGCGAGGCGTAAGCCAGCGAGAAAGGACTCATATTCGGCTTCATTGTTTGATGCACTGAAAGCCAAGCGAAATGACTGCTCGACTATTTCTCCAGTAGGAGAAGTGAGACGGACCCCAATTCCTGCTCCCGATCCGGAAGATGCGCCATCTACATGCAATGTACATGGGACCTCGATATTGTCATTGACCGTAGAGGCTAGTGGGAGTTCGATCAGGAAGTCTGCCAGCACTTGTGCCTTAGCACAGGTTCGAGTCCGGAACTCGATGTCGTATTCACTCAGCTCGACAGACCATTTAGCTAATCTCCCAGACTGGCTTGGACTATGCAACACCGTCCGAAGTGGTTGCGTCGTTAGGATTATGATTGTATGAGACTGAAAGTAAGATCGCAGTTTTCTTGCCGAAGTAACTACTGCTAAGGCCAATTTTTCCATCATGTGATACCTGGACTCTGCCCCAGTAAACGACTTACTGACATAAAAAAATTGGTCGCTGCTCCCCCCTTTCTTCCCGAACCAAGACTCCACTTACTGCGCTGTCCGAAACATCTACGTAAAGGAAAAGTGGCTCTCTGAACTCAGGTTTAGCCAAGACCGGAGGTTCAGACAGGTAAGCTTTCAGCTGAGCGAATGCTTCTTCGCACTTCGTATCCCATAAGAAGTTCTTCCCCCCTTTCCTCAACAACTGGTAGAATGGGAGGCACTTGTCTGTAGACCGGGAGATGAAGCGGTTCAGGGCGGCGATCCGTCCGTTAAGACGTTGCACTTCGCGTAAAGTCCTAGGAGAACTCATTGACAACAAATCGTTAATTTGCCTCGGGTTTGCTTCAATTCCTCGTTCTGTAACGATGTATCCCAGGAACTCTCATGATGGGACTGCAAAGGTGCACTTCGTGGGGTTAAGCTTCATCCCGAACTGGTTCAAGATGTTGAAGAAAACTTTCAAATCCGCGAGATGCGAGCTCACTTTAATAGATTTTACCATCATGTCGTCAATGTAAACTTCCATGGTTTTTCCGAGCTGGTGCTCGAACATTCGGTTTACTAGCCTCTGGTAGGTTGCACCGGCGTTCTTTAACCCAAAAGGCATCACCTTGTAACAGTAAATCCTGCGGTCCGTAATGAATGCGGTCTTTTCCTGGTCATCCGGGTTCATAAGGATTTGGTTGTAACCAGAAAAAGCATCCATGAAGGACATCAGTTCGTGGCCCGAAGTGGACTCGACTAGCCTATCGATGTGCGGAAGTGGGAAGCTATCTTTAGGACATGCTTTATTCAGGTCGGTAAAATCAACGCAAACTCGCGACTTCCCGTTCTTCTTCTTTACCACTACTGTATTTGCGATCCACTCAGGGTACTTCACTTCGCGTATCTACCCTGCACTTAGTAAGCGGTCTACTTCTTTGTTAACAATTTCAACCCGTTCCGGGCCCAGTTTCCTTCGTTTCTGCTTTACTGGTCTGAACGTTGGATCTACATTTAGCTCGTGTGAGAATACCTCCGGACTGATCCCGGGCATTTCATCTACGAACGACGCAAAGGTGGCCATATTTTCTTTCAGAAAGGTTACCAAACTGGCGCAGAGCTCGTCATCCAACCCAGCTCCGATCTTGATTTCCTGATCTGGAAACTTATCGTTGATGAAAATGGGCTCAGTGAGGTCGCCTTTTAATTGCCTCCGAACTGGGTTCTTCGGGACCTCGAGTTGTGGTTGCTATTGAACCAGGAGCTTGTGACTCGCGAGGTAGCAGCTCCTTGTCGTCCTTTGGCTCCCTAGAATCTCTCGACCTCCTTGCGGGGTTGGAAATTTGACGCACTGATGGTACGTCGAGGCTACTGCCTTCATCTGATAGAGCCAAGGTGTTCCCATAACAAAGACCGTGAACTCCACCATTTTTACCACTCCTTGAGTGGACACCGGTAGTGTTATTGTGCCCAATGACATCGATGTCTCACTCGTGAATGAAACCAAAGGTAAGGGTGGTCCCATGATGTGCTCTCTCCCGATACCCATTCTAGCAAGCGTCTCGAGGAATATCAAATCTACCAAACTCCCAGTATCTATTAGGATCCGGCACACTTCGTGGTTCGCCACGTCTAGCGATATGACGAGTGCATCGTCGTGCGGAGTGTCTAGTGCCTTGGTTTCCTTTTCGGAGAAAGTGACTTCAGGTGGGTCACTTGTTGTGACCTTAGCTCGCTTCGGCTGAGGGCTAGTGAGCTTCCGCTGATGGTCTTTGATTGCAATGATGGAGTTTCAAAAAAGGCGCGACCCCCCCCCCCCATTATGACGTCTATTCTTTTCTTGGGGGCTCCGCTCCCATCTGACTGTTTCGGCTTCTTCGAAGGTGGAGCGTCTCAGTCCACCTCGGGGGTTGTCTTCTGCTCCAACTCCTCGATTGTTACATTTGGCATCTCTCCTGCCACATACTTTTCTGCGAGAAGGTGCATAAGTTTCTTGCAGTCACGAGTGGAGTAGCTATTGGTTTTGTGGAGCTCGCAGTACGTATCCTCATCTCGGACCCATTTGTTACTTGGGAGTACTCCACTTTTGGAACGTGGTGAAAATGGAGGTTTGGATGGCAAACTCTTTGGAGAATTCTTCTTGGGAGATTGATTGACTGCGAATGTGCCAGGTCCGGACTTCGGAGTCGTAGGTGGAGTCTTTTTAGCGGGTGCTTCGAATCGGGTTTTGCCTGCAGGTGGAACTTTATGTTTCAATGCGGCGGCGGCCTTGTCTTCCTCTGCAATTATCCAGTTCGAAGCCCGATGTAAGGCGTCCTGAATGGTTGGGAACCTGTTTACCGTTAGCTCTTCGCGGAAATGAGATTCGTGCCAGAGGCCATTTTTTAGCGCAGCCAGTGCAGTCGAGTCCGAGAGTCCGGGGATCTGAACCTGGATTTCCTTGAACTTTGTTATATACGATCGGAGAGACTCTCCGGCATTTTGGCTCAAGTTCCAAAGCTGAGCGTCTGTTACCGCGGTTTCGATTAAGCTAGAATACTGCTTAATGAAAGAGGTCGACAGCTCCGTGAAGTTGTTTATGGAGCCGGCTGCTAGAGATGCGAACCAAAGTAAAGTCGGCCCGCAAAACGTCTCTGCGAACAACTTGCAGTACCCAGCGTCTGCTTTATGAGGTTCGAGGTCTACGCGGCTAGCTGTTAACAGGAAAGGCTTAAGATGACTAGTCGGATCTCCCTTTCCCTCGTAGCTCGAGGACTTAATTTTGCCAGTATCTTTGATGCGGACTCGGGCTACTTGGTCGGAGAAAGGAGTTCGCTTTGACTCCTTGATCACTCGGAAAATATCCGGAGCTGAAGTGGTTGCACTATGCATCATAGACCGCATGTCCCGGATTTCGCTCTGCATACGGAAGATCTCGGGATTGGTGACATAACCAGAAGTCGAAGTGTTTCCGCCCACAGGGGGAGGGAGGCGAACTGGGACTTCGGAGGATCCAGCAATGTCGAGCTGAACCGGAGTGTGGCTATCGCCGACCAGCGGTGGCGCTGCTTGAGTACTTAGCTGGGGTGGGAAAGTATTTCCTGGAGTAGAGTTCGCTGCTGCAGGCTGCGTGGTGAGAGGCGGAATAAAGCCAGTGAAGTCCAGAGCACGTCGGCAAGGGTTTTGATCGGAAGACAGGAGATCGACCCGATCGGCGTATGCGCGGTGAGAGGCTGAGAGGTCGGCTACTGACGTAGTGATTGCCTCTAAACGGGTGGAGACCTGTCCCTCCAGGCTGTCAAAACGCTTGGTGAGAGCGGCCGAGGCTGCTTGCTGGTGGTCGGACTTCTCAGACAATTCCTGCAAAAGTTTCTGGATAGCCTCCAGAGTTACCTGATTGGAAGAGTCGGTAGCCATAGCGGTGTTTGGATGAAGTGGGTTCGGAACTAGTAAGAGTATAGGTGATAAATCCCCCTCCTTCTAGCGCCAAATGTGGATAGTGAGAAGTGTTCTCTCCTTCCGAACTGATTTATGTGAGGAGAAGCTTATCACCGTTGTGAGTTCCGAACTGAAAAAGGAGTGTTTTGAATGCTAAAATTGTATATTACTGCCTGAGAACCAAAAAATGTTTGATCCCTTTCAAAGACTCCCCCTTACATATTTATACAGACAAATTAATTACCCAATTAATGCGTAATTAATTTTAAATGATTCTCGCGTCCTAATTAATCCACTTGAATGCCGGAATCTTTGACCGAGCTCGAGCTGCAAGCTGATTAATATGACGCCTCTCCGCGCTCTCTTCCTCTTTCTGGACCTGATGGGCCGACCAGTGCTACACCTTTGGTCCGTTTAGCGTGCCCGGCCCAGGCCCTCTGCATGGGTACAACATTACCTATTTTAGGTCAGGTTCGAGTTCGGATTTTAGGTCCGGTTAATAAGCTTAGGGATATCTTTGAGTTTCTTTTTGTCGATTCACCAAACTCTCTGAAATCCTTGATTTCTCGCGCTCCACTGGAGTTCGGCGAGCTGGATCACTTTGGAGCTGAAATCTTGATTTCATTTTCCAATATTACGGATGACATATGTCATTTTTTATTTAATATTGGGCTTTCACCCAAAATATCCAGGCTTGTTGATGGGGTTCTGAGCCCAACAATTGCCGCCCCCAAGTTGTGCGAGCTGTTCAGCTCGGAGGACTTAAGCAATAAAAGAAGACATTGTGCCCTTAATTTGCATCCATTAATTCCTTTATATCTCATCATCATATCCCTAGGATTTCGGGACTTATGTACTTTTAGGCCTTTGTCATGTGTCGAGCATTTACTCTTGATTTGATTGGTTTTGTTTTAAAAGCAGAAGATCTTTTCTCTTCCCATTATCTTCGAGGCGGTTTTCTTCTCAAAACGTAAGATTCTTATTTTTTTCCTTATTCTTATTGCTTTTTCTTGCTAGAAAACCTCTTTCCCTAGTTTCTTTTCTTTCTAACTTTATCTTTTTTACTTCATTAACAATTTTATAGCCATGTCTATATCATTTACTGCTCACATTGCTCCGACACCGGAAGCTATAGACGTTGAATTGTGTGCTATTCCAAATGTCGTCATCTATGCTCAACCTTGAGAAATTCCGCCCCCACTATTTGTAATTGGCTGAACCTAAGAAAAATAAAACTTTAGATAATTTCCAGAGCTTTTTTCGAATTCCACTGGAAGTTGAACTAGTCCTTCCCGGTCCGAAAGAATCACCAAAAACTGTCAGCCCTGGGTGTTGTGCGGCTTTCGAAGTGTATTTCACTAGTTGCGGTTGTAATTATTACTCATTTATTCTTAATATTGACATACACAACTAACATATCAGGTTTATAGGATTCTTATAGGTCTTGCGACTGAAGCTTATATATCGACGACCATGATTTATATTCGGTGAAGTATATATAAATTTGGTATATAACCATATGTAAAAGAAACTTATAATTAAATGTAACAAAAAAATTATACATTACTTTACTTATATCAGTAAATATATAAAACTCAGTATACCCATACTTGCAGTCGTTAATGCAAATATAATGAAAGCAATATTGTTGTAACTATAGTTTGTAGCATGTATTTTTCTGATTAGATATATTGATAATTATATAAAATTATTAGTATAATACGTGTATAAGAAAATATAGTGAAATATGACTTTTGTGTTGTTGTTTTTTCTTAAGTTTACAATAACTTATGTTAGAGTTTACTTATAAAGTTTTCATAGTATCAAAAAACTTTGGTGTTTTGTGCACTTGCTGTAATCATTGTTTTCCTCGTAACTGAGCTAAAAATATTGATTTTAACGGTTGTAATTGTTGTTTTCTTTGCAATTTTTTACTGGATTAGGACTCGTGGTATACCGTGGGACAAATTATTTATAACTAAAACATTTAAATGATAAATTGTATTTGTTGGTTAAATATGTTATAATTATATAATAATTAATAATTTTATGGTTTAAAGTTTAAACCATATAATACTGCAATATAATTCATTTTTTACATAATAATTATTAATCAATTTAATTAGATATATCTATTCTCGGATACCGATAGTGGTAACAAAATAATGAAATGATGTTTTACCCGTTTAACACCAAATTAATGATATTTTAAATTTATCTAAATATCGACAAAACCTTTCCCGCTATATAACTCCATCCCGAGATATTTTAACTTGCACTATATAATCTTAATTTTTAATATTTATTGTTTTTATTATAAATATTAGATTGAGTAAAGTTGTAATTATTTACATTTTCTAAGATTGACGCTTCTTATAAAGTTTAAATATTTATAATACTTGGAATTCTTAAAACGGTTGAGTATTTCTCATATTTGAAGTTTCGTAAAGTTTAAATATAAAAATTTGAAATATTTATAATATTTAAACTATATTTCTAATATCTGAAACTTCATAAACGTTTAAATATTATTAATATTTTAACATTTTATAAAGTTTAACTTTAAAAAAAATATATATTTATAATATTTAAATTTTAAAAAAAAATTAAAAGAAAGAACCTGAATAAACCAAATAAAAGTTTTTTTTAAGTTTGAATGTCTGATAAATCAAGGTTTCTACTCATTTGTATTATGAATCATTTTTGTCTCTTTTATAGTATGACTCTGAACTATTGCTCAATTTTCTAGGCGATGTGGGATATTGTACCCGTATTTTTTAATTCATCTATTGAGTAATATATGTCCGTTTTTAAAAATTTGCATTACATCATGTGCAGGAAAAAAATCACAATTTTTATTAACTAAATGTATTATAGAATAATTCAAGGTAATTTAAATATAAATTCAAATAAAAATGAAAAGGAATCATATATTTATGT
Organism: Camelina sativa; assembly: GCF_030686135.1. Classification (NCBI taxonomy): domain Eukaryota; kingdom Viridiplantae; phylum Streptophyta; class Magnoliopsida; order Brassicales; family Brassicaceae; genus Camelina; species Camelina sativa. The sequence goes on along the minus strand of NC_141880.1, from coordinate 18,299,472 downwards.
TTGAATGAGGTACAAATATTTCTTTAATCTTTTAAATATTATCTACAATTAATTTTATTTTTTTTGGTAACTAATATGAAAGTAAATGCATTAAATGTAAAACTTTCCAAAAAGTATTTTTGAGCAAAAACTGCTGCAAAAATACTAGTATAGATTATGATTTAACCCTTAGTACACCATAAGACCATTTTTGTTTTTGAATAACTTTTATAATTTTGTATTATAGGTAGATTGAGCTTTTTTTAAAAATATATAGATGTTATAGTGTAATGTATATATTGGTGTTTTCCAATACCTAATAGTATGTGTTACTGAATATATGTGGGTCAAACTTTGCAAAGTGTAAAATATCATCGGACGGAATATGTAAACTTTATAGTTTATATGGTTGTCGATCACTCGATTCAAACTTGTCCCACCATATAATCACGTATGGTGATATATTCAAGTTTTAAAAAAATAAGCTTATGCTTCAAGTTAATTTAAAATAGTTGCTTTGTCGGAACATAAAAAAAAAAGATTAGACGAATAATTAATTTTATTTTAACTAAAAGTATACAAATGAAAAAATAGAAAAAGAAAATATTTCGTAAAGGAAAATAGAAAAAGAAAATATTTTGTTTGTGCTTGTAGACCAACCCGCAAAAATATATAAGTGTACTAATATTAACCTAATTTCCATCACATACTTATGATTTTTTTAGTCTAGGTTTGGACCCGTGGATAAAAAAAATAGTTATTAAAAAAATAGTTAGTTTTGTATCTGAGTATGATGGAGCGAGTTAGTGTTGGTTTTTAACTCCTTTCATATAAAATTAAGTTTTAAAATATTTTGTTTGTGTTTCTAAACCAACCCGTAAAAATATATAAGTGTACTAATATTAACCTAATTCCCATCACATTCTTATCGTTATTTTTAGTTTAGGTTTGGACCCGTGGATAAATAAAATTTTCCATAAATTATTGTTGTTTTTTTAGTATTGTTATTGATATTTACACATATAATATTATTGATATTATTCATATGACTAAATTAGATTTATTCACTATTTAAATTGTGCAACAGGATATATATCTATATATTTGTATTTGATATCATAACTCTATAAATGACACATGTTTTTTAGTCAAAAAACATATATCATTTTGTGGAGGTTAAAACAATATATATATATATATATAGTATAATAAAATCATACCTTATTAGTTTATTTTTATATTTTTTCTACCTATTTTGACATCAATTGCTCTATCTATTTTAAAATAGAAAACACTATACAATTTATGCATAATAGAAAACATGTATAATGGAAAACATGTATAGTGCCAAATTAATTATGGAAAATCGAGATTTAATAAGGTAAGATACTATAGTTTCTTTTTTCATTAAAACATTTTAAAACTTGTAATTAAAAAGGAAAATAGAAATGGATGTTGTTCAGATATTTAGGAAAATATATATTTTCATACTCGGTTTTCCTAATTTCTTTATTTTTTAGATTTTTTTGTATTAAATATTTTATTTATAATGGTATATGATGTAAATATTGTCCAACTTTAAGGTTTCTTCCAACAAATGCTGTCAAAATAATAATTTAGATTTCTCATAAAATCTTGAATGGTTAAAAAATGGATTTTTGAAAAATCAAAAACCAAAAACCATTTGAAAAACTACATCCGGTCAAGACCATAGTGTTCGTATTTTGGTTTTTGGATTTCTCTCCGTCGTACCGAATTGCCTAATTCGAAGACAAATAAAGGATTCATGTGCATCTCACGTGCTTCGTGACAATTCAACAAAACTTTTTAAGAATTTTGATTTTATGTTCTTTCAATTCTAAAGTTGCGTCGCCTTGTCGAATCGCCCGTCACTAAAATCTTCTCCGAGAGCCCTCCTCCGATCTGCCACTAGTTATGGCGGTAAACGTCGTCGGATCTCCACCGTATTTCTTCAATGCTTCATAGGCCAAGATACGAATGCAAGTTTACCTTTATTCCATTTTCATCTTTTTTACAGGAATCGTCTAGTAAAACGCTAATGGATCTGATCTCGGCAGATCCAACCCCGGTTCCTGCACAATCTACTTCTTCATCCGCCTCTTCCACGGCGTCTCAGCCATCTCCTGCTTCCGCATCGGCTTCAAATCTGCACCATCCAATGTCGACGAAGACGACGCTGGGTGAGAAGAAATCGAAGAGAGCCACTTTGATGCAGATCCAGAACGACACTATATCTGTTGCCAAAGCTGCACTGAATCCTGTTAAGGCTAATATCATGCCACAGAGGCAGAGACAGAAAAAGAAGGTTCGATCTATTAATTGAATTTTGGTGCCAATTGTTTGGCACATTTCTCTTGTGTGTTTGAGCTCCCTTAGTTGTTAAGCAAAGTGAACCCTGGACTATTGGAGTTAAGATAACTCTTGGAAGGCTTACTTGTAGATTTGAACTGTTTAATAGGAGGAATACAATATACTTCTGTGTCGTTGTTCGGTGTTAGCAGAATAGTAGAGGAACAAAATCTACTTATTTCTTGTTCTTCGGTGTAGTTAACTTGATTTTTAATGTTCGAAATGACTTCACAGCCAGTTTCCTATTCGCAACTTGCAAGGAGCATTCACGAATTAGCTGCCACCTTGGATCAGGTTAAGTTCGTGTTCTTACTGTCTTTAAACCGCTGTTGGTCAAAGTAGTATCTGACCGTTTCTTCTTTTCTCTTCTTTCACGAGTGAGCAGAAAAGTTCTCAGAAGCAACTAGTGAATCACGTGTTCCCTAAGCTTGCTGTGTACAACTCCGTTGATCCTTCTCTGGCCCCATCTCTTCTTATGGTATGTGGCACTGTTTGCTGGTTTGACAACCAGTTATTCTCAGATCAATACTGTATTGTTTCTCGTATTATTTGTTTTAACTTTAACATGGAGCATCTACATATTATTGTTTCGATTAGAGTTATTTTTTTTTCCTTTACCCATTGATGTTACATGAATCTTAAAAAAATGTGCATTTTGAATACTATCTGTCAAAAGAGAGGCACCAGGTTTTTAGCATTTTTTTTTTTTCTCTCGTTATTGATACAGCTTAATCAGCAATGTGAAGACAGGAATGTGCTACGCTATGTCTATTATTACTTAGCTAGAATTTTGTCCGATACGGGCATGACTCCAGGGGGTGGTATCCCCACTCCTAACTGGGATGCTTTAGCAGATATTGATGCTGGTGGAGGAGTCACAAGAGCTGATGTTGTTCCTCGGATAGTGAATCAACTTACAACCGAAGCTACAAATTCTGAATTCGAATGTGAGTTTCAGATTCAGCCTTTAGTGTTTTCTTTTACATATATATATTTCAGCCTTAGAGGATGAATGCCATGCCAGTATCTCATTGTGAAATTTTGTTTTTACTGGAGTTTTGAGGATTGTCGAAATCTGATTTATCTTTATAATTGTATTGCTTGTAATGTTTCTTAAGAAATATCCCAGTAACCTCGTAATTTCTCTAAAATGGACCCAAATACTGAGAGCAGTGATGCAAAAATGTAGTTGTGTAAGATGTGGTTTTAGTTTTGGTGTGGAATAATTTGGGGGTTATGGAAGTGAGAACCAACATCTAAGACAGAAATAAAAAGTAACAGTTCGGCATCATGTGGAGAGAACTTGATTTCCTACTTTGTTACCGTTTTCTTGCAACTTTCCAACTGTCATTGGAATGGTGATGAATTTCTAACCTTATCATGTGTTATTCTTCAGTTCATGCTCGACGACTGCAAGCTTTAAAAGCTCTGACATATTCACCGTCAGGCAATTCTGAGCTTTTGTCAAAATTGTATGAGATTGTATTTGGCATCCTTGATAAGGTTTGTCTGATGCTCTCAACAAGATGCTTTGTTTATTTTCCATAAGCCCTGGCGTAGTTCATTTTCTGCGCTCAGTGTGATTTAACCTTATTTTCAGCTTTAAAACATATGTTTCGTGTCCTTTCAGGTTGGTGATGTCCCGCATAAACGAAAGAAAGGGGTCTTTGGGACAAAAGGGGGTGATAAAGATGTATGTTTCTCAACTCTTAGGTTCCTCCAGTAAAAGACTTAAGGCTTCCATAGAAGTACTGTTCCCTGCATTTTATAGTTTTCTTTTCTATTATTTGCCATGCTGTGGAGTAAAGATTTCTCAAAATTCTTGTCGATGGCTACTATGCACTTGGCAATATACCATAGTTACTCTTTAATGATTTGACTTTGCACATCTGGAAAACTCTGGCTATTAGCAACAGCTTTTTAAGATCTGAGTTAAAAGTTGAATTGATAAAACCATTCTTGAAAACATTACAATTCTATTCTTGTATCAAATTATCCGTAAGCCAAATGATCAACTTTGAAAATTTTGATTTAGTTTCTAGATATGTAGACAGACGAATAAAGTATGCCCCCCCCCCCCCTCCCTGTGAGTATACAGCTTCTGGATTGCAGAAGGAATCCAGAAGGTTAACATTTAAACTTTGTTATTAACTTAAGCGTTCTGTCTCCTTTTTGTTAGTCGATTATGCGGAGTAACTTGCAATACGCTGCTGTGAGTGCACTGAGAAGACTCCCGATTGATCCAGGAAATCCACTTTTTCTGCACCGTGCAGCCCAGGGGTAAGACTTTTTTTTGGTTCTTTCTACTTTCTAAGTGATGATATTGGAGTTAATTATAGATGGTTCTCAAAAGAGCAATTTTTTAGTCTATTCCTAATTTTGCTGTATGTTGAACACTTATTCTGCTATTCACATTGTTATGTTGCAGTGTTTCCTTTGCTGATCCTGTTGCGGTGAGGCATTCGCTGGAGATTCTATCTGAGTTAGCCACAAGAGACCCCTATACAGTAGCAATGACATTAGGTGAATAATTTGTTCTGTTCCCCCTAAAATTGTTTGTCCATTCTATTTATGCGTAGACACAAAATTATTTGTCATTGAAAACTTGATCTGTGTCTCTTGATCTTTTTGTTGCAGAAAAGCTTGCGTCTCCAGTAGGTATACTTTCTAGGCCTTTTATCTCTTAAAGTTAATTTGTCTGTACGTCATGTTTACTTGTTCTAATTATAAAAAAGTCTCTGGAACATGAGTCTTAATTGCATTGTACAAATTGTTCCACTTATGAGACGTACCCTTGATACCAGTCACAAGCAAACTATCATTTTATGTGACCACTACGATGATTTCAGATCAAATATGGGTTAGCTGATATACCTTTCTTCTGTACACCAAATTAGGAGCTTTGCAAGATATCCTACATATGAATGATGTTCTTGCTAGGGTTTCCCTGGCTAGGTTGTGCCACTCGATATCTAGAGCTCGGGCATTAGATGGTAAATATATCGAGCTCTTTCTCTTTCTACTGCCTGTTCTCGCTCTGTTATTTTTATCTGGTTATGTGGGAGAGGTTGTTTTGAGGAATTACAAGTTACTAGTTTCTTTTCCATCTTCTTACAGAGAGGCCTGATATCAGGTCTCAGTTCAACTCAATTCTCTATCAGCTACTCCTAGATCCAAGTGAAAGGGTCTGCTATGAGGCGATTTTGTGCATTTTGGGAAAACATGATAACACTGAGAGGCATGAGTTCGATGGCTTTGATTTCTCTTAGTTCATTCTTTGTAAGGTATTCAATAACCACAATTTACTGCATCTTTTAGGATGGATGAGCGTGCTGCTGGGTGGTATCGCTTGACCAGGGAGATCCTTAAGTTACCAGAAGCACCATCCTTGTCATCCAAGGATAAATCTCATAAAACTAAGCGTCCACAGCCTCTTATTAAGCTTGTAATGAGGAGGTAATCCTAGCTTGGTAGACGACCATATCTAGAATTGCAGATCTTATGGATCCCTTTCTTCACTAGAACGTTGCTTTGGATTGTAATGTTCCTTATAACTGTGTTCTTTGCTAATTGAGCTTGTTCTTTCAGGTTAGAGAGCTCATTTCGCAGTTTCTCAAGACCGGTACTTCATGCAGCAGCAAGGGTTGTCCAAGAAATGGGAAAGAGCAGGGCAGCAGCATTTGCTATGGGATTACAGGACATTGATGAATCCGTTCATGTAAATGCATTTTCTGACGCTGTAGATGATAGTGAGACCAATGACAATTCTCACCCAGAAGGTACATTGTCATTACCCTCTTACCATGAGTACAATCTTTGTATTGTATTATTATACACCAACTACAAATATGAGTTAAGTCATTTTATCTATGCTGGGATGGTGCTTCAACATTATCCGACTATTTTATTGTAGCTCTAATTGTAACAAAACTACAAATGTGAGTGAACTCTATGCTCAGTCCGTACTAAAATAATATGATGGTTTACAAGTCTTTTCTTCTAACCTAAATAAAGGAACATGTTTTTCCTGTCACTTTGATTTCCCTTTACCGAGCTATTACCTATGTAGGGTTTCTTTCCAATTTTCGAGCTTTAATATGTTCCAAAATCACCGTGAAATTACCTTCTTTCCCACTCTTTGTTTACATGTTTACCCTTATTTTTATCAATTATATTTGTTCGACTATTACAGGAATTCGGAGAACATCATCCATATCTGCAGGGCCTGGTCGCAATGATACAATTGCAAGTTTACTGGCTGCATTAATGGAGGTGGTTCGAACAACAGTAGCATGCGAGTGCGTGTATGTCCGGGCAATGGTTATCAAAGCATTGATATGGATGCAAAGTCCGGATGAATCGTTGGATGAGTTAAAATCAATCATTGCCTCAGAGCTTTCAGATCCTGCTTGGCCCGCAGCTCTTGTTAATGATGTTTTGCTTACTTTGCATGCTCGCTTTAAGGTAAGTACGATATTTTCTTCACTTGTTGATTTGTATTTGCAAAGTGCTTACAAGTTTTAATAGCTCTGTTGTTTGTCCAAAATCCTATAACTAGAACGTTTGTAGTAGTTTTCTTGTGTATGGAATCTCTTTAATTTCTTAGATTTGTTACAAGAGGTATCTGGCACAAAAAAATTACACCTAGGAACTTGTGACAAATTTCATCTGCTGTGATGAAACTGATGACAAACCTGAACAAATATTTGAAGAGTGAAACGTGCACTGTTTTCTTCTGTCTAGTTGACTCCGTTTTATTATTCTTTAACAGGCAACTCCAGATATGGCTGTTATTCTTCTCGAAATTGCCAGAATATTTGCTACCAAAGTTCCGGGGAAAATCGACGCTGATGTCTTACAGCTGCTTTGGAAGGTATACTCTGTTTCCTTATTTAATTCTAAAGCTATTGATACTTACGTACAGCTGTTGTATAGTCCTCCTGTTTCACTTTGATTGCGTTTAATACATTTTGAAGTTTGTATGCTTGTCTAGTTGATATTTGGTAGCGATAGATGTGGAAAAATAAGTAATTGCAAGTATATTTGTAAGGCTCAAATTATTGTGGGATATGGTGATGAATTTTTGCTGCCTCTAGTACATTATTTGATACAATTTATTAATTGATCCACTTCTAGACATGTCTTGTTGGAGCCGGTCCTGACTGGAAGCACACAGCTCTGGAAGCCGTCACGATAGTACTCGATTTACCACCTCCACAGCCGGGGTCCATGGCAGGAATGACATCAATTGATAGGGTCTCTGCATCAGATCCCAAGTCAGCTCTCGCGCTGCAGAAATTGGTGCAAGCAGCAGTAAGCATTCCTCAGATTGTTTTACATGCATTTGGTAATCTTTTTCTCAGAATGCTACCTTTTCAACACCTTACATGCATTAATACTATGGCAGGTATGGTTCCTTGGAGAAAATGCAAACTACGCCGCTTCTGAATACGCCTGGGAATCTGCAACTCCACCGGGCACTGCACTTATGATGTTGGATGCAGATAAAATGGTTGCCGCTGCCAGTTCTCGCAATCCTACCCTTGCTGGTGCATTAACTCGTCTCCAGAGATGTGCATTTAGTGGAAGCTGGGAGGTATACCACTATATTTTTTTGGTCATATTTTCTTTTTTTGAATTTTATTGTTTTTAATTAGACAATTTGTCAAAGGAGTTGGCCACAAACCAAACCCACAAAAACCCTTAGATAGAACTCACTATAAATGCTAGCTTAAGGGTTTGGGCGCCCTTTGATTTATTCCTCTTCTATCCAATGTAGGATATTTTATCCACATTCTTATCAATATGTATATGACCTGATTGTGTTAAGTCTTAGATCGTAAACCTTGTTTGGGAGCATTTTGCCTGGTAAACATGTGGTGCAACTTTCTATATTTGTAGCTACACTCTAGAGCGAAGACCATAGCTCGAGACCCTTTTTTAAGTGCGGACAAATTGGATGGTCTAGTTATCTAGGTTTTAGTAGCTGATTCTTTTTAAGGTTTCAATTTTTTCTTTACATGAAACAAAAGTTGAAACCTGGAGTAATTGTGCCTGACCAGAAACTATAAATGTAAACAAATGAAAGTTGACTTCAATGATCTTGTATGGTCTCTCTTTCTATTTAAAGCTTCATTACTGTCCAGACCTTTACTGTTATAGAAAATCGCTGACTATAAGTTGTGATTCTTAATTCAATGTATGATGTTCTTCCTAGCACTTTAGTTAGAGTCTTATTGAAGCATAGACATGGTTATGCCGTCAGGACACGCTACTAAGATGAGTATTACTTCTACGGTTTCCCGCCTAATTTTTATGCTTCTTTCATACACAGGTCCGAATTGTTGCAATTCAAGCTCTTACTACGATAGCTATTAGATCTGGTGAACCTTTCAGGCTGCAGATATACGAGTTTTTGTACACTTTGGCAGAGGGTGGTGTGCAATCTCAACTTTCTGAAATGCACTTGAGTAATGGGGAAGACCAAGGAGCTAGTGGTACAGGACTTGGAGTGTTAATAACTCCGATGTTAAAAGTTCTGGATGAAATGTACATAGGACAAGACGAATTAATCAAGTAAGGAAGAAATCTTACCTTCTTTTCCTTTTTTTCTTTTTAATGTGATTCATGCGTGTAACCTGTATATGATATTATCATTGACATATGACTTTTTCCTTGATTGTACTTAGGGAAATACGCAATCACGATAATGCAAACAAAGAATGGAAGGATGAGGAGCTGAAAAAACTCTACGAAAACCATGAGAGGCTGCTCGATTTTGTATCCATGTTTTGCTATATTCCGAGAGCCAAGTATTTACCCCTGGGCCCGATAAGGTAGCATTCTGAATTCATTATATCAACCAGCGACAGCCTGTGACAGTACTTGATAAAAATTCATTTTATGTTTGGTTATCTTGCTGTCTATCTGTTTTGTGCACATTGCAATGCAATTATTGCATGCTTACCACAACCATACTTTTCTGTCTCTATTCTGGTTTCATATGATAACAGTCTTTCTTCTTACTTGTAAACTATGAAGTGCAAAGCTCATTGACATATACCGCACAAAGCACAATATCAGTGCATCTGCTGGGTCCACTGATCCAGCTGTTGTTGCTACCGGAATTTCGGACTTAATTTATGAGTCCACGCAGCCTGCACCTGCTGCCTCAAACTCCAGTGGTTTGGATGATGATTTGGTGAATGCTTGGGCTGCCAACCTTGGCGATGATGGTCTTCTTGGAAACAATGCCCCAGCAATGAGCAGGGTCAGTTGCTATTTTTATCTGACTTTTTAAGATAACAGATTAGCATGTGTGCAGTTTAGAGCCTGTGTGTACTATTGAAATATTCTTCTAATCGTTAGATATAGGATATAATGGGGCACAATAAATTTGTCTGATAAGGAATCAGAAAATAATAATAGTTGTGTGGATTACCCATTGGAGTAAAACCTCGTTTTCAAACAAGACTTAATAAACCATTTCACATTACAATAAAGTACCATGCCTTTGTTCGGAACTGGTCTGAATGCGGTCAATACTGAATGCTTGGGGACTGCACTTGTGATGACAAGTTTAAGTATTGAATTTTCCGATTAAAATAGTGGTTCTACTTGCATTACATGCCATTAAGGTTTCAGTAGTAGTTAATCCATTCATCTGATTATCTGTTCATGTGAACTTATGATTTACCGGTATTCTTTCATGCATAGTTACATTATAGATGCTACATACTATTTTATGTCTGCAAATGAAACTAAGACCTATTTAATACTTGTCAGGTCAATGAATTCCTTGCTGGAGTCGGAACAGATGCACCAGATGTTGAGGAGGAGAATGTCTTCTCTAGACCTTCAGTTGGCTATGATGACATGTGGGCTAAGACTCTTTTAGAAACTTCGGAATTGGAGGTATACTGTTAGCTTTATCCATCTCAGAGCTTTCTTCAAAATGACTTTGTTATAGCGATGATAAAACATGACTTTTGTTGTATTTACAGGAAGAAGATGCTAGATCAGGTTCATCGTCTCCAGATTCTACTGGATCAGTGGAAAGTTCCATATCATCTCACTTTGGTGGAATGAACTACCCATCATTGTTCAGCTCAAAGCCTTCCTCACAAGCAACGGTAGGGTACACAAATTCTTCCTTAAATTCAATTCTGTATTACCACCTAGTATGGGCCACAGAGTCTCCTGTAGTTATACGATGATTCGGTTCTAGAATATTTTCATTCAGTTGATTATTTCTAAATGTCTTAAGTCTTAGTCACAATGAAAACCGAGAACCAAGAAAAAAGCTTGTTTCAGTGAGTTAATAGAATATGAAAACGAATTCTGCTTCAGTGACGAAGTATAAATATCTCTGAAAATGTTCCTCAAGTCTGTTTTTTCATAAACAATAGTAACCAGAGATATTGATATGCATGCAAGTTGTGTCTTAAAAGGAAAAGGCATGAGTATAGTTTAAGCATAAAGAACGCTGAATTATTTTTGATCATAAGAACTCATGGAATATTTTGTGCCAACTAATTTTAACTATATGAATGTGGTAACTCAAATAGGCAAAATCGGGTGGAAGCAAATACCAGTCCACATATGAAGGCTATGGTTCCCCAGTAAGCTGATATTCTTTTCTGTGTTTGTATATGTTGTGAAATGGGCTGATTGCTGTTAGCATGGCCATTTCTTATTCTTCCTTCACTCCCTTTCAGATTAGAGAAGAGCCTCCTCCGCCTTATTCGTATTCTGAGCCACAAAGTCGTGAATCGTTTGAGAACCCTGTAGCAGGGTCTGGTTCTCGAAGTTATGAATCAGATGATGAAGAACCTAGGAAATCTACTGGTACAAGATTTGGAACAGCGCTCTATGACTTCACCGCAGGAGGAGATGATGAGGTAAGCGTGCTTTTGTCTTTCTCCTTTGGTATGTTCTGCAAACACCAGTTAAATGATTCAGATATATGTGGTTCAATATTATCCATTCGTTATTACCTATGCGGTAATCTATATTCCTGGAAAGATGTGTTATGATGTAAGCATTAAAACACCTTTGGTATGTTGCAGCTAAACTTGACGGCAGAGGAGGAATTGGATATAGAGTATGAAGTTGATGGCTGGTTTTACGTAAGTAATACTTGATTTAGAGAGACAGCACATGAGTCGTGTGAGGAGGAGAGCTTTTTAAAACCTAAACTTAACCGTGATCAACTTATAAACTATGACAGGTAAAGAAGAAGCGGCCTGGAAGAGATGGGAAGATGGCAGGACTTGTTCCTGTTCTTTACGTCAATCAGTCTTGAATTGGTTTTTCTTGGGAACGGCTTTAGACGTTAGAAGCCAACACTATGGACTTCTTAAGTGAACTGCTTAGATGCCAAGACATTATGATTTATGATTTCTATGTACATGAGGGAATGTATTTGTTGAGGTTCGATATGTATGTGTATGTCTTTTGGACACTTGTCCCCGTTTGCCAAAAAAAAAAAAAAAAGGACACTTGTTCCCATGCTTTTGATTGGTCAACTAAGTTTTTACTGAAAAGAACATTACATCGAGTTTGACTATTGTAACACTGATTCCATTTACATTATTTTTAATCTACTGACGTCAAAAATTGCAAATTTATTGGTTATATATGTTCAAAATATTAAGTGCCCTGTCACTCAGGCCTAGAGAATCGCGGAAGGATTGGGTTCCCTCTGTTTGCTTCAAGGGTGCAATACCCCGGTTTGCTTTCCAAATGTGGATTGCCACACTTGATAGACTCCCCACCCGTCAACGACTTGCAGTATGGGGACAATTAAGATCTTCTGAACGTTGTCTGTGTACGATCGATGGAGTCAAGGGACCATCTAATGCTGGCTTGTGAGTTTTTAGCCCAATTTTGGAGGATGATTTTTAGCAGATTTTGCCCTCGGCTTTTCTGTTCTTGGAATGAACTCCTCTCCTGGACAAGACAATCTTCCAGCTCCGCCTCTGCTTTATTACGAAAAGTGGTCGCCCAGGCTCGCCCCTTCTGTCATTTTCAAGATCCTCGACTACGAAACCTAATGCTTCTTTGGATCCGTTAACAACCCAAATCTTTGTAACTCTATAGCAGCTTTGATTTATTTATTTTTTGCCTGAGCTGTTGTTGTGTAGGTATTACCTTTTGTAAAACCTCTATTCATATTTACATTTATTGCAAAAAAAAAAAATATTAAGTGCCATCTCGAATTGGTTAAATCTGATATTTGTCTTCGCACAAGACATCTTAGTCACTGTCATAAAAAAAATACCAGATACTTCTTATAATAATTCTGATCAGACAAAAACTTGTGAGAATCTTACAAAGACGTTCTTAATTTCTTATGGTTTCAATTAAATCCCAGAAGCCCTGGTAAAGCAGAACCACCAAAACTCACGGGTCGTTCAAGGTGTTGAGTGTACTTATTGTCCAAGGTTTGGAGGGTAAGTTACATAGACATGGACATTATTTGTTGAGCAATGCCTGGTTCTTGCTGCAACAGCTCCCTCAAGTTGTTCTCCACCTCTGCTGTCTGCTTCTCCAAGTACTCCTTTGATGTCTGACAATCATCCCACAAACATGGTTATGTAAACCAGCATATTAATGATATGCTAATAACCCATCAGCCCTTTCAATCATCAAAGATTATCTATCTTTAATTGAAAGAGGGAATGATGTACCTGTAGAGAAACAATGGCAGCCTCACTGTCCTTGAGTTTTTGCTCTTGTTCAGCTTGCAGCACTGCCTTGGGCTCTAGAACAAACCTGTTCATCATATATGAAGCAAACAATAATCAGCCCTTCAAAACTCACGCAAGGTCCTAAGTTGGATGGACTATTAATCACTCACGTTCTTCCTGAAAACAAGAATAATAAAAAACAAGTTAGACATGATAAACCAAAAAGCTACTATCCTTTATGTAACCAGAGAAGGGAATCACTTGCCTATTGACTTGTAGGTGTTTGTATCTTCAGGCAATGGCCCCAGCTCTTCCAAGGTTAAGAAAGCTCGCTTTTTATCTCCCTCTTTGTTGCGCATCTGATTCTGCACCTAAAAATGCCAAGCATATACACATGTCAGTTTCAACACCAAGCCAAATCACCCACCACATGAAAATGGCTTACGACAGCCAATCTCAGTACTTCCAGTAATAGTAATGTCTATGATTTTTGCCATCTCTATATATTACGATAGATAGAGCTAAGCTTCTTTGTAGAAATACTAAAATCATATTAACACAAACCATAAGCAAAACAAAGTTCTACAATTTGGAAACTGGGGACTTCAAAGTAGGAACGTGACACTGAAACATATTCATAACGCAGTTACAGAATCTATCTAGCACTGAAAATCACAAGTCACAAGTAAGAACCACTTTTCATTTTTGATTCTAAAACTATGGTCACATCATTGCATAGTCTCTCAAACAAACAACCTCACAGTAGATGGAAAAATCAAAATGTAGCCGACGATAGTACAAAGGAAGGGAGGATTTACCTGCTTCAGCTTCCCAGTAAGTTCAATCATGCTTGCTTGAATCTCCATAAAAGCCTGTCACTTAACAAATTAGAAATCCATTTTTCTGCAACATCTTTTTGAAGATTCGGATCCGATTCAAGAAATTGAGCGGAAGAGGAACTTACAGCTCTGTTCGCTTCGTCCGCCATGTCTGCAGATCTTGATCTTCCCAACTCCGACGTGCTCCTAAACAAAGGGTCTTTTCGTTTTAGGGTGAAAAAGGGACGTGACAAACCTTTCGGGTTTTCACACCAACCGGGTCGGGTTCCAGACGGATCTGCCCGGTACTGGGTCCAATCGGCCCATTCGTAAATTTTCAACTCTAATTAAAAACATCTCGTCTAAACGCAACCAATTGAAGAGCCGGATATCCTTGAATTTAAAATATTATCTCCTTAAATTTAAAATATGAACGCGGTTAACGCTTGAAAAGAAGAGATTGTTGTTGTTCTGCTTTCTTGATTAGCCTTTGATTTCAATGATAGTATTGTTTCTGATGAGAAATGGAATATTCTCTCCTTCAAGACCGGAGATTCAAATCGGCTTGTAAATTCATCAGAGTGAGTGAAAGGAAGGCTGTGCACAGGACCGCACCCTGTAGGGAACCAACGTGCAAGAGCCAGAGGATTCTTGAGAAGCAAGTTATCGGTTTCTTGTGCATTAAAAATTTCCGAGAAAGAGTTGAAAAAATGCGATAACGAACTTCCATCTCCCATCACGTGACTCATCGACAATCCTATGAACACTCTGGGGTTGTATTCAAACCATGATTTTGAAGAATTTGATGGGATTTAGTGAATTTTGATAGATTGTAGGGAAGTTCATATGATTTTCTATAAAATTCTTTCAAATCCCACCTAAAACCATGACATTTGGATTTCTGTATTTTTAACTAAACAAATCCTCTAGAATCCTAAAAATTATAAAAATCTTAATCAACAAAACTGTTTTGAATAACAGTGGATTTTAAAGTAGATTTTTAAATCATCAGTTCGATAACAGTGGATTTTAATGGATTTTAAAGTAGATTTTTAAATCATCAGTTCAATAACAATGGATTTTAATAGACTTTTTAAAATCCATGATTGAATAACATAGAATTTATAAATTTCACACAAATCTCTTAAAATGCCAAGTTGAATACATCCCCCGTCGTCTACCAATTCTGTTACCTGAAATACTCCATGTCTTTAGTCTATTTCATATTGCTAACTTTAATTAATTATATACTTTGATGCATCTCTAATCTGACGATGCAAAAGTTTTTATGCAGACTTTGCTAAATCTGACGATGCAAAAGTTTTTATGCAGACTTTGGAGAGTTTGTTGTAGTTCATAGAGTTTAGAAATAATAATAACTAGCATGTTTATTATTTAAGGGTAACTAGGTTTTGAACCCACGCTACGCGTGAGTATATTTGATACATTTTGATGAAAACTATATATGATTGATGACAGTAGTAAAATATTATTTTATAAAAAACTAGATGAGGACCCGTCCGATGTGTGGGTTTAAAGTTTTATAAATGAAATTAAATTTATTACAATTTGTTGTATGTTATATATAAATTTTTTTTTGTTATAATACACTGATTTATATCTATTTACAAATCTTTATGTATGTTACTATTAAAAGTATATTTTTTATACCTAAATGTACTCTTGTATGTTATAAAAATATTCTTTATCACCATTTAGAAACTGTCTATATAAACACATTAAGCCAAATATATTACTTTCACTTCGGGATAGTTTTTTAATTACTAAAATTGTTGGCTCAAAAAACATTTTGAATAAAAAATATATTACATAATGTATTAATAAATGATGTATCATCACAATAATGTATGACCACCATGGAGAAAACATCGGCTCCACCTTCATCCCTTTTGGAGAGAACCTTGTGTCTAGGGATGTTAATATGAGTCAGCAAACTCATTTCTTAAATGGGTAAGTTGAATTAAAAATGAGCCCATTTATACCTATTTATGAGAAAAACTTAAATGAGGTTAAATGAGTTTCCCCATTTAGTCCCATTAAATATATGGATTTTATCATAAATAAATGGGTACCCATGTAGACCCATTTGTATTGATATACTTATTAAATCTTCTTGATCATGTAAAATTATATTTTTTATTAAATTGTAAAATCTCATTTTCCTGCCAATAACATTAAATTATCTATTGTAAAAAAAAACATTAAATTATCTTTCATTAAAAACATGTTTTGTTATCAAAATATTTTGTGGCCAAAATTACAAACTCACAAAATTGCACATTATCACTTAAGTTATACATTTAAATGGGTTTAATAGGTTAACTAGGGCAATATATCTTTAAATGAGTATGGTTTAATGGGTTTCAAATATATATGGGTTGAAATGGGTTTATAGTTAAATGGGGTGGGTTTAAATGGGATGGGTTTAAATGGGGTGGGTTTACCCATTTTAACATCCCTACTTGTGTCCAACCTCCTCCACCATGGAGAGAACTTTGGTTCCGCCTTTCTCCCTTGGAAAGATAACCTTGCGTCCAATCTCCTCCACCTTCCTCCCTTGCAGAGATAACTTTGTGTCCAACCTTCTCTACCATAGGGAGAACCTCGACTCTGCCCTCCTCCTATGTGGAGAAAATATATTCACGCCTTTTTGCTATCTCAAAATGGCTTGTTCCGACAACCAATGAAAGTAAAAACAATTTTCTAACTTCACAAAAAATATTTTGGTAGTAACTAATGTTAAATTTCCCAATGTATTCGTGATAGTAACTATGCCAAATTGAAAGTAAAATAGTTGGCTTAATGTATTTATAGATAACATAATATACTAATCAATGATGTATCATCACAATAATGTATGCCCGCCATGGAAAAAACATCGGTTCCGCCCTCTCCCTTATGGAGAGAACGTTGGGTCCAACTTCCTCCATCATAGAGAGAACCTTGGCTCCGTCTTCCTCCCTTGGAGAGATAACCTTGCGTCAAACCTCCTCCACCTTCCTTTGTTGGATAGATAACCTTGTGTCTAACATTCTCTACCATAGAGAGAACCTCGGCTCTGCCCTCATCTTGTGTGGAGAAAATGTTCACGTCTTTTTGCTATATCAAAATAGCTTGCTCCGACGACCAATAAACGTCAAAACCTTTTCCAATCGTCACAAAATCTTTTGAGAGTAAATAATGCTAAATTTCTCAATATATTTGTGGAAGTGTCTTTGCCACATCATGATGCAGCCTCTGTCTCTGTAACGCTTCAACCGCCACATTGTTTAGTGAGCTCATGTCTACTCTCAGTCCATGGGCCCACCTTCCCAAGTGGACCCTACATCTATTCCCGGCTTGTGGACCAACCTATATTCGATGGCCGGTTTGCTACGTCTGGAAGTCTTTAAAAACTTGATTGCCGACCTTACAAATAAACAAATGATATTTTCTTGTGTTTTGTCCTCAGTCGCACAATTTCGATAATCACTTCCAGAAAGATTATCCATTATGAAGTTCTCTCAAGACCCTTGACTGAAAAAATAAGTGCATTTTGGTGACGTATGTGGCTAAATCAATTGTTTTAAACATTTCCGCAAACCAGGGTGTCAGAGTCTTTGAGCTCCTATAGATCTATCAACAACGATTTATTTGTTTCCAATCTATCTATCTGTGTTTGTTGTACGCTTGTGTTTGATTAGCCTATTTTATCAATTCATTAGGTTGATGAGCTTATATTCGTTATCTCCTTTTAGGATTGAATGAATACTGGTAACAATTATGTTTGCAAAAAAAAAAAGGGTTTATGACCAACCAATTAAGGTTGAGAAATTGAAAGAAAAATAATTTGGCATAATTAAAGAAACAATAGAAAATTATAATCATGTTAATATATGAATCCTAAATCATTCAAAGATTAAAATATAAATTATTACAATCGAAAAATACTACAATAAATTTTAAAATACAGTATTAGAAAAAGATGACTCATATATTAATTTTTTTTTGGTCAACATAATAATCTTACATATTCCCAACTGAAAAATGAGAAAGTAGTAAGAAATTTTGGTTTAAGAAATAAGAAAAATTTACCTTCCCATTAAAATATATTCCCAATTAAACAAAGTTGAAACCAATGTTTTTAAATAAATTATTTAAATATGAGGCGATTTTTGATTATATAGAAGTGAGTACAAAATTTAGAATTAATACTTAATCACTTAAAATTAAAAATAAGTAAAAAATATTATAATTTTGAATTTTATGAAATATCTATATATATGTATATATATAATCTCCTTATAATTATTTTAAAAAACTTTGTTTTTTTCTAAATTCTGAAATTTTTATAATTATCTTTTTACTTTATTAATATTTTTTAAAACAAAATATTTTCTTTTTGTTGTAATCAAAGTTTTCCTATTAAATATTTACAAATGTCAAAATCTCACATTGATGACTTGACACATGTCAAAATCTTGTTAATGACTAACTTTCGAAACCTAACTTTATATAATAAGATTTAAATTAGTATTAAGGAAAAAGTTAAATTTCATATACACAATTTTTTGAAATATAAAAATCAGTTGTGTTATAAAATCAAATCAGATAAAATAAATCATGAATTTAACTCAACATCCAGGCGAGACAAATTTAACTGATGACCTCACATATGCTAAACCATTTCTTTGACCACCAGAAAAACAAGACAATTTTATCATCATGAATTTAACTCGTTTTCATATTTAATTGATCGCTACCACCTATATTTTCGTGTTTTTATTCAATGTTTTCTTATTCTTCATATTATTTCTTGTCATTTCTATTGTCAAATTTTGTGGTAATCGTCATCATTACTTTTACCGTCTGGTTCTTCGCTATACTCTTTTTCTTTTTCATCCTCGTCAACTTCTTCATATTCTTCCACTAAAAAACCTTTTTTTAGACTACCACACAACTTGTTAATCCATCAAACTTCAAGAACAAAATCATTTCTTTTCTCGTAAAAATAAAAAATAAGATAAAAAATAAAAAATTAATGAAAGAATATCAACTCATCTATAAAATCATACACAAAAATAAATTTTACAGCTCATAAGAAATAAAAAGCACAAACGTAGATAAATAAGATAATTTATGTTTTACATAAATACTTATAATATTTTAAACTTTTAAAAGGTTTCGAAATATAAATTTTGAACCTTTTAAAAAGTTTCAATATTTTTAATATTTTAAACTTTTCTTTAAACTTTTCTTTAAACTTTTAAAAGATTTCGAAATATAAATTTTGAACCTTTTCAAAAATTTCAATATTTATAATATTTTAGACTTTTAAAATTTAAAAATGATAATATTTAAAAACTTTTTAAAAGCTAAGAACTTTTAAAAGTTTCAATATTTATAATATTTAAACTGTTAAAAAGTTTCAATTTTATAATATTTTAAACTTTTAAAATTATAATATTTAAAAACTTTTTAAAAGCTAAGAAATTTTAAAAGTTTCAATATTTATAATATTAAAACTTTTATTTTTTTAATATTATAATATATATTTTTGAAAATTTTTAAAGTTTTAATTTGATTAAATAAAAAACTGAATCAAACCGAATATACTTTTAAACTTGGACGCTTGATAAATCAAGTTTTCCTGCTCATTCGTTGTTGGAAGCATATTAATCTTATTTATACTGGTTCTGAATCATTTTCTAAAAACTTTCTAGCCGATGTGGGATATTATACATAGTTCTTTTATTTCCATTAATTTAAAATTTTCCTTTTTCTAAGAAATTCTGGAAATTAAAAAAATGTTAATGAATGACATGTCAAATCCTGATAGGTTGTTTGAAATAATTCTTAATATAGAAAATTCTGGAAATTTTTAAAAAGTTAATTAGTGAAGTGTCTAATCCCAATTGGTGGTTTAAAATCCTAGGTGGACGCCTTTAGGAGCTTATAGCTTCTACTTTTTATTAGTATAGAGTTGACGAGGATGAAGAAGAACAAGAGTATAGCGAAGAACCAGACGGTAAAAGTAATCATGACAATTACCACAAAATTTGACAATAAAAATGACAAGAAAGAATATGAAGAATAAGAAAACATTGAATAAAAAACATGAAAACATGACAATAAAAATGACAAAAAAAAAATTTTAATTTTAAAAGTTTAAAAATTATAATATTTAAAAACTTTTTAGTTTTTATATATAGTTTTTATCGTCATCAATCATATATAGTTTTTATCAAAATATATCAAATATAGTAACATATAGAAGGGTAATTATAAGTGTACATAAAATGGAAACGAGTCATGAGGAGTATGTTCTCCATTTTCTTTCATTCACGTTGTAAGGAGTTACGACTCCAATTTCTCTATTTAAGTTAATGAATAAAACCAAAATAAGTTGTGAAAAACTACAAAACTCAAATCTTGAGTCTTTTATTACTTTCTCTTGCTTTGAAGAGTGAATTGGTTCTAAGATAATAAATGAAATTTATGCGAGTTGGTTCCAATTAATAAACAAAAAAAGTGATGGTCCAGTTGGAGTCGGCTTATTGGGTCATAGTGGCCTTGGAAGGCACAAGCTCGCGCGTAATTCTTCCACCTTAGGAAAGGGATGACCACTGATCCTCTAGTGATCGCTAGCATAGTCATTCTTAACAATATAAATTTTATTCAAAACCTAATATTATAGTAATAAAACAACTTTTATGTAATATTATAAGTAATTTCTCTTTGTTTTATAACAAACTAAATAAGGCCCGCATTATTACGCGGATAAATTTTTTTAAAAATTATTGAGAATAGTAGACATGTTTTTAAATTTTATCTTATAACATTTTAGTATTGAATATGAACTTCTCATAATTCAATTTAATAATCTCTCAGTTCTATTATATAAAAGGTTGAAGGTTTTTTTGCATTATTTTATAATATTTTCTCAAGTTTCTATGTACAATTTTTATCAATATAACAATTTATGACTATTTGAACTATGCAATATATTTTTCAGGAAAACAATCTATTTCACCTCAAAAAGTATCACATCAAGCTAGATAGAGCTTAATCTTTGATCAACAGAAGAAAATCATTATGTTCTTGTTTTTCTTTTAATTTGTTTTAATTAATTTAATTCGGTTCAAATTAGATTATATTTGTTTTATTATTTTATTTAGTTGGTTCAGTAAATAGTGAACCGAGCAAAACATATGTTTGCGGGTAATTAGGTGAAAACTATGTTTCCAAGGAGATATAGATCTTGAACTATGGAGTCTGAGAAATATAGATTGAGAAATATTTTCTTGGAAATATATAGCACGTCGTAATAGATTGAGCTCTATCTGACTTGATATGATATTCTTTTGGAGAAATATACCGTTTTCCGTATATTTTTTATTGGTTGAAGTTTTATAAATGACATAATATTTATTGTTTATTAATCTTTGTGCTTTTATCCAAAAACTCTTATAGGACATGGAGTACCATTTAAATATCTATAACATCGTAATAAACTATATTTTAAGTTTAATTATACATTTCATCTTAATGCATAGAAATAAATATTTTATATCAAACACAATTAATAAATCATATCAAGTCTATATTTTAGTAAGAATTGAAAATACAAATAAAAATTAACAAAATATAATTCGCAATAAAACTGAATCAACATATTTAAGATATATTTGTTATGTTGTTATCTCATAAGTACTAATTTTAACTCATTTCATAATCAATTTTAAATAAGTGAAAATTATAAAATAAAAACATATATAAAGATATATAGACATTACCATCAAATACCATCAAATTAGTGAAGATTCATTCCTATAAATTATAATATATTTCATATTATTTTATGTTTTAACATATGCATTACAAAAATACATGTGTTCAAATTATAAAATCAAACATAAAAAATATGAATAATATTCTTGAATCAATTTTTTAAAAATGATACATATTAATATTTGAATTTTTTTAATCTAAAATAAATTTCATCGTTAGATATTCAGTTTAGTAATCACATTTAACTATCTATTTCATCGTAAAACCATAATTCACTTCTTCATGTATTAGAGTTAAAATTTTAATATAAAAAAACTAATATGAGCATCATATGAGATAATATGTATATTGGTTAGTATTTTAAATTTAACAATAAACAATCAGTAAAAAATCAGTTAACATCCACAAAAAATTTGGAAATTCAAAAATATCATAAATATTATTCTACTATATGTCGTAATTTCATAAGTAATATTTTTGTCAGTTTTCATCGATTAACCAAAAATTCATTCTTACAAACTCAGTTTTTCTATTTTTCTTTTAGGTTTCTCATATTACTATGTGCATTAAAATCTTTAAAAATAAAACATGTAAAACTATACTAATACACATCATGTATTGAAATTTTTTTTTAAGTTCATTACTCTTTCAAGGTTTTGTGTGTTTACTTACAATAAAAATTTATATTACAACGATAAATACAATTTATATTCGACTAAAATTATGTTAAATAACTTATGTTATTCTTTTTCACTTTGTTATTCATTATTTATTGATTAATATACATGTTTAATTAATTTCGTTTTTGTTAACACATGTCAAATTTTATTGAGAATATAATATAATTAGAAATTATATTGATTTTGTTAGTTTTCCTTTTTGATTTAGAAAAATATTTATTTTTATATAATATAAACATGTAAAATTCTGTAAATAAAATTATACACGTGTCATGATCTAATCAATATATTTGACATATGTTAATATCTTGTTAATAAGTAACTTTGACATTTTTTAATATATAAACATATAAAATTCTATAAATAGAATTAGATACGTGTCGATATCTAATCAATATATTTAATACGTGTCATGATCTTGTTAACGAGTAATTTTGTTATCAAGGTTTATATAAAAAGATAATTAATATAGAATGATACAAAGAAAAGAAAAAAAAGTGCACGCAAAGCGAGGATCGGGTGGTTGGGTGTATTCGCTGGTGATCCGACCCGGAAATTACCCTAAATGGCCGAGGCAAGTGTGGCATCGAGAAAGACGAAACTGCTGAATCGGCGGCGATTCGCGAGTTCCTGAGCAACGAACGAACGATGCAACCACTGAGGGACGAAGACTCGTCTTCGATTCATCACGACTCTAAAAACTCTTCTATCCCTTCCGGTGATACTTCCGTCTGGGCCGATGTCTCGCCTCTCCTCTCCGCCGCCTGCACTGGTTCTCTCTCTCTCTCTCTCTCTCTCTTAGGGATTAAAGATGTTTTCATAGTATGCTTTTGATTCGATGGCTGAGAATTATGTACTCTCAATTTGGTTTTGAACTTTGTATGAGATCATTTTCTGATTGAAGTCTTCTTTCTTTTGCAGATCTTCAAGAGGGCCAACTCATTATGGAGGTTCAACTCATTTTGCAGATCTTCAAGAGGGCCAACTCATTTTGAGATAATTTCAATCTTTTTGCTGCCATGTCTGCTTTGGAGGTTCTACACCTTTTTATCTCCCCTCTGATCTTTATTTCTACAACAGATATAGATTCTGCTTCTATGCTGGAACTTTATTGAAAATGACATTATGGACTGGTCACATCCCTTATTAAGTGTGGCCTATCTTCAGTATGTGTATCACAAACTGTGTCTAATTGATTTTGTTGTTGCAATCTCTTTCCCGTCACTTAATGGTGTCCCTGCTTTATGCTAGATTATGGACCCAAAGATGAATTCTGGAATGGTGTCTACATTTTATTCTATAGATGAAGCCATCGAAAGCGGTTTTGCGCCGGTCCCTGTAAGCTCTGATAGTACTGTTAATGTGCAATCCATTATTGACATTATGGACCATCTTCTGGCGTGCGAGGTAATCTCTGTCAAAGATGTGCTAATATGATTCTACGTGAGTTGTAAGTATATAGCATCTCACGTTTCCTTTTCCTGAAAGAATTAATCACTTCGCAAACTTCTGATAACGAGATCTGTATGTAGCTAAAATCTTCGACTTGGAGTTGCTTCATCCACAATTTGTGTCTTCTTTTTGTTTTGTTTTTTAGTGTTAAGTAAGCAAAAATGTTACCTGATTTTGGTTGATCTTTTGTATCTTCCTTATGATTCTCTATTTTTTTGCAGGCAACGTGGCACATGGGTCATTCGCTGGCCCAAACTGTGTTTTCATGCATCTATGTTCTGAGGCCTGAAAGGACATCTTCACAGGCTCTATTGCATTCTTATTGTAGGATCATCCGAGCAACTTGCAGGGCAGTTGTTTCTGTTGTTTCAGATGCACGTACAAATGAAGTAATTAACTTTAACAAATTTTTGTCCTCTTTTACTCTTGCGGTATTAAGCAAATGTTTACTTCTTAGATCTTTTAATCTGTCCAACATTTTGTTTTCTGGCATAAAGAAACGTAGTTATTTACCCATTTGACATTTTAATAGTTGTCACTAACCATAAGCTTATCTGACGTTATATGTTAATATTCCCAATTTAAATTAGAAGCCACAGTTCCCTGCTTGGAGACATCAAAGATGAAAACAGGATTCACTTTACTCTTCTCTTCTGATGAAGTCTTTGCATTTGATCTCATCTAGCACCTGGGCCACCGGGTCATCAGGTCAACCGGGTTCGACCACGGGTCAACTGAGTAAAATATGTTTATTGCATTTATATAAAATAAACATTTTAAAAAATCTATACTAATAAAAAGTAGAAGCTATAAGCTCCTAAAGGCGTCCACCTAGAATTTTAAACGACCAATAGAGATTAGACATTTCACTAATTAACTTTTTAAAATTTTTCATAATTTTCTATATTATGAATTATTTTAAATAAACTATCAGGATTTAACATGTCATTCATTAACATTTTTTAAATTTCCAAAATTTTTTTAAAAAAGAAAATTTTTTAATTTATGGAAATAAAAAAACTATATTCAATATCTCACATCGGATAAAAAAATTTTAGATAATGATTCAGAACTACCTGAATTTTTAGATGGTTTCCTAACCTTCTGAATGGCCTGCTTTCAAGACATACTTGGACGCTATCGAAGAAGATAAAGGAGAATTTTTGTCTTTCTCTCTCGTTCAGGTACCAAGATCACAAAATGGTAGAGTGGACAAACTGGCGCATCGAGCTAGAGTAAAATCGCTTCCAATTAACTTCGTGAACAATTTCCCTTCTTATTGGCTCGTTTGAGTCAATCTTGTAATTTGTTGGCAAAAAAAAAAAAAAAAAAAAAGATTCAGAACTAGTATAAATAAGATTATTATACTTTTAAAAACTCGATCAAACCGAATATACTTTTTAAAGTTAGACGCCTAATAAATCAAGTTTTTCAGGTCATTCCTTGTTAATAAATAAACCTGGAAAAAGAGGCAAAAACAAGGTGGATGATACAAGTATATCAAGTCCATTCAGGGTAATGGATAGAAGTGTATCTAAATCACAAAGATCTTCTAACACCGGCGACCCCTAAGCAGATCGGTGGCTCCCATTGCAGACAAAAACAAACCCCGACCGACCAAACCATGAGCAGACAGGCACAATCAAGACAAGCTCTAAAGGCTCCAACAAAGATCCAAGAATTATTGGACCAAGCCCACCAAGAAGTCAACTTCAAAGGCCTCTGCACAAGACCTAACACGGTCGAGACACCATCACGGCGCGGAAGAGAGGGGGGGGGGGAGCAAAGGACAGACCGAAAGACACCTACAAAAACTAGTACCTTGGAGTGACTAATGCGGCGGAGGCGGGACCAAAGGAGGAGATATGGGGAGTGGGAACCGGTGAAACAACTAGCCAAGGCTTCGAAAGATGGAGGCTAGTGGTGGATATGAAGATAAGAGCCCTCTAAAAAAACATTGAGGAACATCCAAATCCAGATCTGCGAAGAGACGCCGCCACACCTGAGCAAACGCCGGAAAGGAGACCGGTACACAAATTGGCTTCGGAGACCCCGGTAAGACAAACTCCATACTTGAACGGAGAAGACAGAGAACAGCGGAAGTAGAGCCAACAAAAAAACCGGATGTACGGTTTAGAAGAGAACAAGAGACGACAAAAATTTGGATTTTCCAGGAGAGAGACTAGGCAACAAAACGACGACAGGGTCCGACACCAGTGAACCATAGCTACACGGGCGCCAGAGAATGGAAGCTCTTTCGTCGACTGGGGAATGGCGGCTAGGGCGAACTGAGTTGAGGATAGAGAAGAGAGCTTAGGTAATGTTATTTTTGTTTATTTTCTAAACAAATAACACCTATTAGAGCAAGGCCAATCGAATAACCCATATAATTAAATTAATTATATAATTTTTATTAATCTAATCAAAACAACCAATTAAGTACTTATCAAAATTCTTCCTTTCAATCCACATAGGTTTTTCAATCATTAAAATTATTGTTTATTAATTTTCAAATTTAAATAATTTCAAATTGAAAAATAAGTAATATTAGTTACTTATATTAGAAATAAAAATATTTTACAGAATTCAGAAATACTAAACATATTTTACAAAATTGGGGAAAATAGACAAATATAAATTATAATAGAAGAAACGAGCTACGGAAAAATAAACTAAATCCGTTCTATTGTTGGGTTGCACCAAATTTTTGCCAGATATGTTCAATAGGCGGTCATGCATTTTTGGATCCCGAACGTCATTTCGCATAGTCATTATATTATGGAGATTCGCTAGCCTATCTGTTGAATATGATAAATCCACATGAGAAGTTCCGCTTCCTTCTCTTTGATAAAACTCTGATGGATCGTAGAAACTATATTCATGTCGTTCGTCTTCCATTATCATGTTATGCAATATTATACAAGCTCTCATTATCTTGCCTATTTTTGCTTTATCCAAAAAAAGTGCGGGATTCTTTACGATTGCAAATCGAGCCTGCAAAACTCCAAATGCACGCTCTACATCTTTTCGACATGCTTCTTGATATCTAGCAAAGAGTTGGTTTTTTTGACCTTGTGGAAGTGTAATTGATTGGATGAAAGTTGCCCATTTTGGATAGATACCGTCAGTGAGATAGTACGCCATTTTGTATTGCCGTCCATTGACAACGTAGGTAATTCTAGGAGCTCGACCCTCTAGTATATCATCGAACACTGGTGAGCGGTCCAAAACATTGATATCATTTAATGTACCTGGTGGTCCGAAAAAAGCGTGCCAAATCCATAAATCTTGCGATGCCACAGCCTCTAGTACGATTGTCGGTTTTCCAGATCCACGTGAATACTGTCCTTTCCATGCCGTCGGACAATTCTTCCACTTCCAATGCATACAATCTATGCTCCCTATCATTCCGGGAAAACCACGATATTCTCCAATATTCAGTAATCGTTGGAGGTCTTCCGCTGTAGGCCTTCTGAGGTACTCTTCTCCGAAAAGATTTATAACTCCGCTAACAAATTCTTCAAGGCATTTGTGCGCAGTGGTGTCAGCAAGTCGTAGATATTCGTCCATCATATCTGCTGCACTTCCGTATGCCATCATACGAATTGCTGCCGTACATTTTTGAAGTGCAGAAAGACCGAGCCTTCCAGTTGCATCTCGTCTTTGTTTGAAGTAAGGGACCCCATGTTCAATACTATTAACAATATGCAAGAATAACGGTTTGTTCATTCTAAATCGACGGCAAAACATACCTTGAGTGTAAGTGGGATTCTCACTAAAATAATCATTCCATAACCGATTGTGGCCTCCTTCTCGGTCTCTATTAATGTGCACTCTTCTGAAAACTAGTAATTGTGGATCTTCCGATTGAGTCCAATGGTTCTGAATTTCCTCCACTATACTGTCAACTTCTTCCTCTACCATATCATCAACTTCTTGATCAGAACTCCAACTTGACATCTTGTTAAAATATTTGTGGGTTTAAAGATAGAAAATTTGATCCTTTATTGTGGATAAATGGTTTTTTTGTTTTTGGGTTTAGAAGATAGAAACTGTTTG
This sequence comes from Camelina sativa, assembly GCF_030686135.1. NCBI lineage: Eukaryota > Viridiplantae > Streptophyta > Magnoliopsida > Brassicales > Brassicaceae > Camelina > Camelina sativa. The sequence continues at coordinate 18,271,632 of NC_141880.1, read as the reverse complement.
AGAACAAGGTTATGGTTTTAAAAGTTTACAACTTAAAAAAAAAACCTACAATCCGAATGAGAGATACAAGAAATGGAAAGAAGGATGATACGAATGAATCTGATATGTGGCCAATATATAGAAAAGGCAAAACATAACAGGCCGAAAATGATTCACAAGTCACTAGGACCACCGAGAAACATACAAACATACAAAAAACAACATGTCGCATACAAACAGCTTCACGGTTCTTAACAGAACATGACCACCTTCACGGGACTCACCAAAACACAGGCCCACTTTCACGGGATTCACCAAAAAACAGTTCCACCTTCATTAGAGTACAAACAGCTTCACATGTCGCATGGACCCCAACAACCTGAAACATAACAAATGTCTTAATCAGAAACGTAAATCATAACACAACAAAGCTCAAAGTTGAGACATAAACAGATGATTAAACATAAAAAAAACAAGAAGATTTGCATATATAAAAAACGTAAATCATAACACAACAAAGCTCAAAGTCGAGACTCAACCTAAGTGTTTGACAACAGTTGGTCAGTTAGCTTGTCTCTGAGTGTGACTTGAGCTTGTGTAAGGTCAGGCTTGTTAAGGAGACTCTCAAGCAATCTCATTTTGCCTTGCCTATCTTTTGCCTCTTGTTCCTTATCCTTCGTGGCTATAATCTTATCCAGTTTTCTCGTAGAGACATCCTCACCATCATTACTAACTACCGGTTGCTTACCTTTCTTCTTCGAAGCTTTAACACCCGGAGGCCTCTGTTTAGCGCCATCATTTGTTGAAGTCGAAACGTATGCTCCGTCTGAATCAAGCTTAGCCTTCTTGTTTGAATCCTCCGAGATCCATTTCTGATCATGCTTGAGTGCCCTCCAGCAATGCCCTAGAACAAATGGCTTACCCATATCATTCTTGTAAAGCTGACATGCCATAGACATAACATCATCTTCAGATTCTCCACTCTTCCTTCTTGCACTGGCTTGTGTGTAACACCCAACAAATTTGTTCACTTGGTGGTTTATCTTGCTCCACCTAGCCTTACATTGCGACGACCCTCTAGTATGTGTACTCGATGCCTTCTCACTTGCTTGGAAGTACTCGGCAATTCTCTTCCAGAAGGAACCAAACTTTTGCAAATTACTAACAACCGGGTCTTTGCTGGTATTTAACCAGGCACTGATGAGAGTAATATCCTCCTCGGTACTCCACCTTGTCCTACTTCCTCTACCGGCTTCTTCTTCATTCTCGCCGACACTAAGGTCAATACAGTCTTCAGTGACAGATGGTGTGCTAATTTGGACAGGCTGAGAAGAGAATGTGGGGATGTAGTCGACAGGTTGAGAAGGGAGTGGGGTGGTATACTGATTAGGCTGAGAATCCTATTGAGAATTCAACAGATCCATATAAGTATTAGGAGGATAACTATAAGGGTTTGAAGAACTCATAACTAGAGTATTAGATAAAAGGGTTAAGTTCAGAATTAGAGTAAATGGAACTTGGTAAGGGTTTATATTGACCTAAAGGTGTGTTTAGACAGAGATAGATGCACTATAAACGTGTATCTATCCAAGATTAGACAACTGAAAAGTCTGAGTTTACGTTGATTAGATTGTAATTGGATTAGATTGTAACGAAGGTGTTTACTTTTGTAATGTGTGTTTGCGGAAGAGGAATATACACTAACAGTATAGTTAGATGTAAACTTGAAACACAAATTGTTAGTTGAAACCTAGATAGTTTAAAATTGAAAAAATTATGGTTTTTTGTTTTATGATTTGCAACCATCAGCTTTAGTAGCATCATATCTTATCAGACATGATGTCAAATTTTTTAAAAAAGATTTTCAAAAAGTAGTCTTTAAAGTCAAGCCTATTTTCAAATGCAATCATTTACATGAATGACTCAATTTTCTTTATAATACAAACAAAAGCAGCAAAGCATCTTCTTTTTCAAATACGATCCAAGCACCATTTTTCAAAACAAAACAACAATCACTTGCTACCAAGCCGAGAACATGTGACAACATACATGAAAAGATCAGAATGTACCTGGTTTTAAAACAGTCTCCACAATCTGGATGATCAATGAAATCAGCCAATGTCAGCCGCCTATTGTTCTTGTCAGAACACAGTGAACATCTTTAAGTAGTTAGAATCGTTTCTTAGTTTTATGGAATCAAAATTTTTAAGTAAATAGAGACTAAAGTGATGCTTACTGTAACCATCATCAAGAATCAGAAAGATGTATCTTCAATTCCCATAACGGAGAACATCTCAGCTACACACCACTGTCTCCTTTCAGCAACACACTACAGAACATCAACAGAGATCAAAACGAAAAAATAAAATAAATGAAGCAACAAATTTGGAAGACAAACCATGGAGGAGAGAGAGAGAAGCTGGATTGCTTTGAGTTTGGCTCTTTCAATTTGGCTTAGCGAGAAGCCTACTTCATCGAGTCCACAAATCAACAGAATGAACATAACTTGCCTTGTTCTGTTATGTGTGTTCCACAACCAAAATGCACCTACAAGAAAGACACATCACAAAACAAATCATCTACATTATCGGACAATCATCCATGAGTGAAGTAAAGCAGACAAACAGACAAAACAGACCTTGATAGGCTTGACTCTCATCCCACATATCAGTGGCAGCTACATATGGCTTCCACGAATGGCTCTTCCTTCTTACATCACAACAATAGAACACCACAACTCCGAAAGCATGAAAATGATTCACCAAACACCATAACTCTCGTCTCAGATAGACAACACATAGCATCACAAAGAATACAAATAGAATTCAATCTTGGTTCTCCATCAGCTAACATAGATAAAAAAAAAAAAAAATAGAACAAGCAAAGTTGGGAAGCAAACCGTGGAGGAGGGAGAAAGAGAGAAGGAGACACAATCTCTCCGGCAATCCGAGGTGATGGAGTTCAATCTGAATCGTCCTCTGATTCAATCTTGGTGCTCCATCACCTCTAAATCATGTCTCACCTACGAAACCAAACCTAAAACTCAGATTCTTTTTGCATGACCATTGACAATCCCTATTTTGATTGAACAATGAAAACTAACCTTTCCGGTGCCCCTTGCCGTCCCATCGCCGTCTCTCGCTGTCCTACTCGTCGGATCGGGATTAATAACCCCTGGAACCAGAGATCGATTGCCGTCAGGCTCGAATCGTCGGATCGAGAATTCGAGATTAATAACCCTTGTAACCAGAACCGAACAGAAATCGTTATCAGGGCAAACACTCACCTCTTTAGCCCGGAAAAACTGTTTTGTCGATTGAATCGATCGAAACTGAGGAAGGATTGAATCGTTTCTCTGTCGTCGAGAGGAGAAAGAGAGAGAGAAAGGGTCGGCAAAAGAAAAGGAAGAAAATGAGAAATTGTTTTTTTTGGTCTTTTATATTTTGAGATACATCCAATCAGAAGAGGCCACATAGGGTTACTTCAACCGTTCTTTGGATGCTCACTTGAGTATCGATTCTCATGTTTTTGGGCTTTTCTTTTTGTTTTTGAATTATTTTTGATCCAATAACTCTAATAGCAATCCACTAAGAACTACCACTGGCCTTGCTCTTAGGATGAAATATGCTGAAAAAAAGTTAGAAAGCTGAGATGATAGTAGTAATCATTACTTTACCATAGATAAAAGTTGAAGGTTTTAGGGTTTAGAAAGTTGAAGGTTTTAGCGTTTTAGGAAAAACTCCAAAAAAATATCCATTATTTTATATTTTGGACGTTTATTATCTTATCTTTCTTTGTATTGGAAAGAAAAATATTTATTTAATATATTTAGTTTAAAAAATAATTCATCGTTTTATTTATTGGTAGATTTATACCCACGATTTAACAGGGACGTTGTCAAAACCAAACTATTAACGACGTTAAAATTTGATTCGGTGTGTTTTAAATATATATATATATATATATATCAAATATTTTTATGAAATATAACAATTACTTATGCGTGGGCTGGTGTAGTCCTGGGCATCCGGATATCCGAACCCGATCGGGATCGGATTTTCAGGTGTTCAGATTTTCTGGTATACAAATATAGAATCCGATCGGGTTATATACACTTTCAGGTCGGGTTCGGATCGAATTCCTTCGAGTTCGGGTTTTACCCGAAACCCGATCGGATTGTCAAAAACCCGAAGAACCCGATCAAAACCTGATCAAGTATGAACATATAATGTGGATGACAAACACTTAACCTGCAATTTAAGAACTTAAAATCAATGTCAAAGGCTCAAAGCAAAAGAAAAAAGAAATTCAAGTCTTCCAAAAGATTCTACAAACAATATAGAAGTAAGTAATCCAACATAAAGAGAAAATCAACTTGAAATCTTCCAAAACAGTTTTTTTCATTCTTTGGTTCACTTCTCTTTTGCATATTCCTTTTGGCATGTCAATAACTTAAGGTTCTTCTGATGATGCTTCATTCTCTGAAAAAAAAACAATTAGAAGCATTGAGACTTGAGAGATAAGTTTATATTAACACTAAAAATTTTTAGATAGTAAACATAAAGCAAGATAAGAAACAAACCTCTTTCAAGCTCATCCTCAAACTCATAGTCAGCAAGAATCTGTGCATTTGTAAGCACAGTATCTTCAAAGTTGAGGTCTTGCTTGAGCCATTGTTCTGTACAAATTAAAATCTCAACCATATAGTGTGTGAGACAACTTCTATATGGGTTTATTAGTCTTCCACTAGTGCTAAAAGCACTTTCTGAAGCAACTAAAGACACCTGCATAGCAAGTAAATCCCTAGCCATCTGAGATAAAATAGGATACTTGCCACTATTAACTTTTCACCAAGAGAGTACATCATACTCAATTGCCATCATCAAATCAGGATTCTCAACTTCTTCCCTAAGATAAGTATCCAATTCATTTGTGTGTCTAACCCCAATCCTCTTAAGCAGCGTATCATAGATAGAATCCACTAGATTGTAGCCATCAAACTCATCCTCCATCGAGTCAAATAGTGGGTCTGCTTGCCTCTCTTGCGTATTCTGAGTTGAGGACTGAGACTGAGAAATTTCATCATTTGCTGCTGCATTGGATCTTGTAGAATACTCTTTGTACATATCACAAAGGATATTCAGAACTGAATCATACAATGTCATAGCTGTTACACTCTCTTCCCCATGTAGCTCCTCAAAACACAAATTTGCATATTGCATCTTCTTTCTCGGATCAAAGACACTGACAATAACTAACATCTTGTTGATGGATTGCAGGCCATCCCAGTACTTGTCGAATTTGTCAAACATCTTATTTGCATTTACTTTCACTTCATTATCAATATTATGACAAAGCAACCGAAGCTTCACTGCTATGTTAACTATCTCACCATAACACTTAAATGCATTCATAGTAGTAGAAGCGGATACAACCAATGTCGCATGATAGAAAACATTTAGAAATTTCACTAACCTTTCAACTTTACGCCAATCATTAAAGCACTAGTATTAGCAGACTGAAACTGACTTAAAGCACTAGTATTAGTGGTTGCATTATCCACATTAATAGCCTTTCTATCCCCCATTCAGCTAGACATTTCAGCAGTGTATTGGCAATTTTTTTACCTTTATGATCTTCAGCATGCTTGAATCCTATAATTAGCTTCTTTAGACGCCAACTCATATCAATGTAGTGGGCAGTTATAACCATATAACTTGAACCTGTGATTAAAAAAACATTGATAATGATAAGCATCTTGATCAAATTATAATGATAAACATTGATATTGATCAGAATATAAAGAAATTTTGATTTAAAAAACAGTACCGGTTACAGAGCAAACCCATATATCGGTTGTTAGTGAGACTCTTTGCTTGGTAGTCTGAAACCATTTTGTAAGAGTAGCTTTCCTCTCAACAAACATCTTTACTATATCTCTTCCTGTTGTCCCTCTTGAATGCGGCTTGTATAAGTTTAGCTAAGAAGAAAAAATCAATTAGAATCATGATGTTCATATATTTTACCCTGTTTTCCCTTAATATATTCACATCTTTTGCATCTTTTGCTATCCATTTTGACCATTATTGCATAGCTTTAGGACTGTTCTTGCATTAGAGTTTAGTTGCATTGCATTTGCATCTTTTCATGCATAAACAGGTGATTTTGGAGCTTAAGGAGCATGGAAGCAATGCTGAGGAGAAGTGAAGCAATCATGAGGACAAAGCAAGAGAGCTAAGGCTGAAGAACCAAGGTCCGGAGTCCAACTCGACCAGACACTCGACCGTGTGCTGAGAGGGACTCGACCGAGTGGGAGGAGCACAAGAGGAGCCAACTCGACTGGTCACTCGACCGAGCACCAGGTCGAGTTGGTCGAGCCGCCTGGCTATTTTGTCTTTTAGCGTTTTTAGGGCTTCCACTACTTTTTCTATATAAGGGCTTGTACCTGCAGCCACCGAAAGAGTCCAACTTTTTAGGGAGTCAAAAACCTAGTTTTTACCTTTTTTAGAATTATTCCTTTTGCACTTTTATTTTCTTAGATCTTGTACTTTTTTTTAAAGGAGAAATGACTAAATTCTTCAATATTGTTGGTTTCATAACTTTCTTAATATTGAGAATTTGAGTTTGGTTCTTTCTTCAATATTGTAGATCTTTGATTTATCTTTCTAATGATGCAAGTTTCAGTATTTTCTGGGTTTATGACTTTGTTGTTCATCATGTGTTCTTGTGAGTAGTTGCTTAGGATCTTGAGGATGTGTTAGGCTGGGTTGTGTTTGAGGTTTGTTTGATTTGGTCAAACTTGATTGTTGTAGATCTCTTCTGGGCTAGATGTTCTTAATGCTGATCCTATATCTGAGAGGGTAGGATCTGATTTCAAGCCTCTTAGCATCACACCAATGTCTAAGGAGCATAAATAAGGCTAGATCTGGAGACTATCATTAGGCTTGCTAAGAGATTAGAAGTCTTGTTTGATTTTTGACATATTGCTTAATGCCTGCTTGTGTAGATTCTTTACTTTGTGAGAACAAGTCTAGAGATGCATGAGTTTGATTGTTTCTTGCCATGAGAGTGGATTAAACATGTCTTAGAAATATATGTCTAGAGATTAGCTCAAGTTGTTTGAGATTTGTTGACCAAGTTAGATGACCTCAATCATAGTCCAGCCCATGAATCCCTCCTCAAGACCTTTCTTGTTTATTGATTTCTTAGCTTAAATCCTGTTGTTTGATCGTTGTTTGATTCGATTTGGTATTGCTCTGTTTTTCTTGTGTTGCTCTGTTTTGCGTATTTGTCCAGCTCAAACCCTGCACTCGATCAGCACTCGATCGAGTGCTTGCTCGAGTTCAAACCCAGAACTTGTGTTTATGATTTGTGTTTGTCCTGTTTCACTCTAGTTGCATTTCTGTTGCATTCATTTAGTATCATGTTCATTACTTACCTTGCATTAGTTCAATACTTGCATTATCATAGTTTCTATTTCTGTTTTAGTTTCATAATTGTCATAATCATTCTGTTCCATTTGCATTTAGCTCATAGTTCTTGTAGTTTTACTTTCTGCATTTTACATTTCATCATAGGATTGTTAGTGACAAAGAACCTTTACATCTAGCTTGACTTAGACTCATATGCACATCTTGATTGATCACAAACACTCAGATTGGATTGACACCTTTTATACTACAATTGCATAAGGGGAATTGAAACACCCTGCCATTCATTCATTCATAAGTCATCATTCCATACATCATTCATCACCACAACCACAAAAAGACATGTTTCAATTTGGCGACGTTGCCCATTTGAGTTTGTTTTGTGACATTTAGGATCATTATTAGTCTAAGATTAAGTTCGTTTATACACTTGTGAAGTTACTGAACTCGAATCTTCTTTTGCTTGGCTGTCTTGAGTTTCAGGTACCCACTCGACCACCCACTCGACCGAGCAGTGATCGAGCACTTGATCGATTCAGAAGCTGGATCCAAATAGTCATCACTTCCCAGTCGACTCGACCACCCACTCGAGTCTGCGCTCGACCGTGTACCTGTTCGAGTCTGTACTCGAGTTTGTTGATGCACACAAGGTCAAAAGGCAAAGACAGTCTTCAAAGGCCTATTGACAACATCCACAGGCTACAAAAGGGTTTGAGACATAAGCAAAGAAGAGTAGTTCAAGAACAAGAAGAACAAGTAGTCATGGAGCAGCAAGATCACCATGATCATAGACCTAGACACATTGGTGCTAGGGATGCACCTAACACACACAACCAAAGAGCTGGTATTGTGCCTCTTGCTATGGCCAATAATAATTATGAAATCAAGAGTGGATTGATCTCCATGATACAAGCCAACAAATTTCATGGGTTGCCAATGGAGGATCCTCTAGATCACCTTGATGAGTTTGACAGAATATGTGGACTCACAAAAATCAATGGAGTAAGTGAAGATGGCTTCAAGTTAAGGCTATTCCCATTTTCCCTTGGAGACAAAGCTCATCTATGGGAGAAGACTTTTCCTACTGGAGCTATAACCACATGGGATGCATGCAAGAAAGCTTTTCTGGCCAAGTTCTTCTCCAATGCAAGGACTGCTAGGTTGAGGAATGAGATTTCTGGGTTTGCTCAAAGGAATAATGAGAGCTTTTGTGAAGCTTGGGAGAGGTTTAAAGGATTCCAGACTCAGTGTCCTCACCAGGCTTCAGCAATGAGTCCCTTCTAAGCACTTTGTATAGAGGAGTGCTTCCCAAGATAATAATGCTTCTTGATACAGCTTCAAATGGCAACTTCCTCAACAAGAATGTGGAAGAAGGATGGGAATTGGTTGAGAACCTTGCTCAGTCAGATGGTAATTATAATGAAGATTATGATAGAACCATGAGGATCCCCTCCACTGATCAAGAGGAAAAATACAAGCAGGATTTAAAGATGGTCAATGAGAAGCTTTACAAGATTCTCCTAAGCCAGTCAAAAACCATTCACTTCATTGGTGAAGAAGAAGCTCCAGTCCAAGAAGGAGATAGGGAGTTTGCTGAGTTGTATTATATGCAGAACCAAGGAGGAGGATACAAAGGCTACAACCAAGGTGGAGGGTTCAAGCAGAACAACCTCTCTTATAGGAGCACCAATGTAGCCAACCCTCAAGACCAAGTCTATCCACCTCCTCAGCCTCAACAACAGAACAACTATGCACCCAAGCAGTAGCAACAAGTGTTCCAGTCCCAATTGTGTCCCCCACCAGGGTTTCAGACTAACCAAGGCCAGAAACAAGATCTCAGAGCAATGATACAACAGCTGTTGATTGGGCAAACCAATGGAAATATTGAGGAAGCCAAACAGTTTGCTGAGTTGAATCAAAGGTTAACATCACAGTATAATGATCTCAATATGAAGTTTGAAGGTCTGAACTCAAGAGTGAAGTATATGGAGAGCAATATAACATCCACTTCAGCTCCAAAACTCACCCAACTCCCTGGAAAAGCAGTTCAAAACCCAAGGGAGTTTACTGCCAAAGCCATTCATATCTTTGAAGAAGAAGTCACTGAGGACAGTGAAGTTCAAGTTGGGGAGGATTGGTCATTTCTTGAACCTCAGAGTGAAGTTTGTGCAAAGCAGACTGACTCCGGTATTGCACTCGACCAGGTGCTCGAGTATGCACTCAACCGAGTGAGTGTTCGAGTGGCCGATCGAGCTGAAGAGTTAGAAGCTGTCAAGCCTGCTAAGTACATCCCTCCTGCTTACAAACCGCCTCTACCATTCCCAGGACGTTTCAAGGCACAAAAGCTTAAGGAATTAAGGGAAATCATTGAGAAAAAACAAATGTTGGCTTTGCAACAAGAGGAAGAGAAGACTTTGAAGGAAGAGGTTGTGATTGAGAAACAAGAAGAAGTGATGGCCATACAAAAGATCATCATTGCTTACCAAGAAGAAGAGAGAGGACCTGCCTTGGAACAGTATGATCCATATCCTCTCTATAAGGATTTTTTGCTTGATTTATCAAAGAAGAAGGCTCAAGCTCAAGATGAGAAGGATCTTGAAGACCTTGAAGGAGTAATCATCCCAATCAAGCTTAAGGATCCAGGTCCATTTTATCTGCCTTGCACACTTAGCTATCTTCACTACAACCAGTGCTTATGTGACTTGGGAGCATCTATCAGTGTGATGCTCTATTCTATAGCACAAAAGCTTGGGCACACTGACTTCAAGTCCACCAAACTTCATATATGCCTAGCTGATGGTTCAAACAGAGATGTGGTTGGCAAGTTGGAGAATATTCCAGTCAAGATAGGAAGAGCAAGGGTTCATACAGATTTTGTGGTATTGGAGATGGACAAGGAACCTGAAGGTCCTATCATTCTTGGGAGGCCATTCTTAGCCACAGTTGGAGCTGTTATTGATGTTAAGGAAGGTCTTGTGACCTTTAACATTGCTGAGGGTATAGCTATGAAGTTTAACATCTATAACCCAACCAACCTTCCTACCATTGATGATCAACCTTTTACTATCAAGGACAAAGGTGGTCATGAAGGTGTAAGTGAAGTGGCAACTCCAAAGGACAATCTCTCTCTTCAATAAAATTCTGTGGAAAAGCTTAAGAGGTCAGTTCAAGAGTTGACTGGTATGGTTAAGGATCTCCAAGTCAAGCTAAACAAGAGGTCTTTGAGGAAAGCAAGACCAAGGCTCAAAATCAAGAAGAAATATGGTTTGTGTGTAAAGGGTGAGGTGATCAAGGATCAGACTCACAATGATCAAGAAGTGCCAGGGAGGATTTCATCACCTCCTTGGTATCTAAACAAAGCCTAAGAAGGCAGCCAAAGTCAAGCTTAGTGATTCTAAACAAGCTCACTAGGGAGGAAGTCCCTAAGGTATCCTTTGTAAATATGCTTTATTTTCTTAGTAGTTTTGATGTGTTTTCTTTTATGTTTGTGTTGGGCTGGCCTTTCAATGAAAGTGTAGATGAGTATGGAGAGATTTGGACTTGGGGAAGGAGATTCGCAAGCCCACTCGACCAGCCCACGAGAGGTACTCGACCGAGTTGGCAAAGAACTAAGGCCCACTCGATTCTCATTTCTCTAGAATGATCGAGTGGAGGGAAGAAAAAGAAGAAAAATTTTGAAATTTCAAACTTTGGTCAAGGAGCTCGACCACGTGCTGGTCGAGTGGCAGCAAAAAGCAGGTCAAAGATTCTCATTTCAAATTTGAATGGTATGGACGCTCCACCCTTGTCTCCTTGCCCCCTTAGCTTCTTTAAATAAAGCCTTACACGATCCTATGTCTCTCACACTCTCTCATTTGCTCAAAAACAACTAAAATCAAGTTTTAAAATCTCTCTCAAAGTTCATCTTTTGCTCAAGCTTAGCTCTTTTAAGTTTTTGGGTCACTAACCTATTAAACTTAAGCTTTGAGTCTATTCCCTTCAGTTCTATTCGAAAATGTCTTCAAGGATTACAAGGAAGTCTCAACAAGCGGCTGCAAGCTCCATGGAACGTTTTAATGATCGCCTACAATCAAGAGGAGAAGCTGGAAGAACCACTCGACGCCCCACTCGAGCATGCACTCGATCGAGTGGTGGTCCGAGTTGTCGATCGAGTCAGATGCCGTGTTCAAGAAATCAGTCAGTTGAGGAAGATCCTGAGAGAACTGAAAGTGAAGAAGAAAGGGAGCCAACTCTTAGTGAGTTCATGATGAGAAACAAGGCCAAAGGGAAGAGGCCAGCAGTTGAGATTGAACAAGAGGAGGTTGAGAGTGAGAGTGAAGAAGAAGATGAAGAAGAAGAGGGAGAGGATGATGGAGAAGCAGAATCTTGTAGATTGACAAAGAGGCAACTTTATGAAGCCTTCATGAGAATGGAGTTCCTGGGAACTAGGTATCCACACAAGGAAACCATGGAGAAGCTAGCCATTGATGAAGATGTGGAGTATCTTTTTGAGAAGAGCAACCTAACCAAGTTCATGGGGCTTTGCATGGAGGGGTATAAAGAAGAAAGTTGTGAGTTTCTAGCCACAGTCAAGCTGCACACATATGCAAGGAAGGATGATGAGTTTGGAGCTGGTCATATTGCTTTCACAATCAAGGGGAACAACTATGAGCTTTAATTGAAGAAGATAGCAAATGTGTTTGGTTTTGAAGTTGGTAGTAATAGGAGCTTGATGATACCAAGAGAGGAGCTCTATGCCATTTGGGAAACCATTGGAGACAACATCACCTATTCATCCTCCAAGACCAAGATTTCAAAGATAAGAAGCCCAGTCCTAAGGTACTTCCACAAGGCCTTAGCAAATACATTATTTGCTAGGAAGGAGACTGGAAATCTCAATAAGGGTGAGCTCAAGATAATTGACATGGCTCTCAATGGAATCATCCTTGAGGCAAGAAATGGAATCATCATTCTTGGGACCACTGTGGAGACTGACCTTGCAATGGTGCTCATTGACCACATGATATATTTGAGAAGTTGGGTAGGCAAGCTACAAAACAAAGGGTCAAGGGGAGCCTTAGCTATTGGAGGCATCATCACTCCAATTCTACAAGCTGCCAAGGTCCCACTTAGAGGAGAGAAGGTCTCACCAAGATGGATTGACTCAAGCTACCTCACATCTACTCTCATACTAGCCAAGGAAATGCATCAAGGAAATCACATCTTCAACTTTGAGCTTCCAACAGTTGGAAAAAAACAGTTGATCTTACCTAACCAAGAGCTCACCACCATTCAAGAAGGAGCCAACATTGACTTTTGGCCAGCTGATGAGTTCTTGTTTGATGGGATAGTTCAACCTAGAGTTGATGAAGCTGGAGATGTACAAATGGCTGATGAGGAGGAGCAATTTTACTTTGAAGATTATGAGCCCAACCCAAGGGATAGTAGAGGAGTGAGAGAGACTAGCAAGAGGTTGACTCTCCTACAAAAGTGGAGCAAGTGGCATGGGAAGAGGTTTGATAAGCTTAAGAAGAAGGTGACCAATATGGTTAAGTCTATCAAGGGCCTAAAATAGGAGATTGCTGAGCTGAAGAGTGCAAACTCATCTCCAAGCCATACAAGTCCTTTGAGGAGGAGTAGCTCAACTAGAGCACTCTCAAGAGTTGCAAGCCCTGTGGAACCAGCTAGAGCTTCAATGTACGAGCCAAATCAGAGGAAGAGGAGTTCAAGTAGCCGAGAACAACAATTTTCGAGGCACTCGACCGGGTCACTCGAGCACCCACTCGACCGAGCAACCCAGATGCACTCGGCCGAGTTCCAGCCCAGATCACCTTATGGCTTCCCACCTCCAGCTGCTTATCCAGGATATCCATGTTACCCTCCCATCCCACCCCAATACTTCATGGATCCAGCAATTCTACCAGCAGCAAGGTCAGAATTTTGACATCCGCAGTCCAACTCGACCCCCCCACTCGAGCACGTACTCGACCGAGTCTGGGTCGATTCCCATCGTCGAACTGCCCCAATCTCCACCTCCAAGTCATCAACAAGACCCCAACTACACTTTTGACAGCATGCAAGAGGATGTGGACAATTTCTTCTCCAATCCTTAAGGTACCACTATCACCTTCCCTTGTAAATACCATTGCATTTGATATTGTGTTTTGTTTTTGATCTTGAATCCTCTTACAAATTTCTTTCACACAGAGGACTGTGTGATTTAAATTTGGGGGAGGGTTTGAGATAGCATTTAATATTGTGTTTTGTGTTCTTATTTCAAATTTTTAGAATCATCATGTTAGTATTTGCATAACATCTAAGGCATAGAAAAACCCTACAAATTTGAAAATTTTTGCAAAAATCTTTATAAAAAAAAAGAGTGTTCATGTAGTTTGCATTACATATTAGGATCTTGTTTAGCATGTTTCATGTAGGATTGTATAATATTTGCATTAGGGATCTATGATGAGCTTTGCCTTGTTAGCTTGTTTTATTCACTAGACTAGGATCAATGCCCAAGTTAATAGTACTTTGATGCTAGTTGAGTGGTTAGAAGCATAAGATTGAACCAAGCCTTGAATTCCTGCATTGCATTTGGTCTAAATTGAAGCATGTTGTGATTTGACATCATTTCCTATTTATAAGAACCTAATATTGACTTACAATTATCAATGTGTGCATTGCTTTAAACTCATGGATACCATATACATATTTGGATCATCTTTTTTCTTTTTACCACTCTTGTTGATCCAAGTAGCTGATTAAAACATTAAAATCAGTTCCCCTACCCATTAACCAGCCCTTATTTCAAGCCATGTTTATTCTTGTGTGTGTGAGGCCTATTTTTGGGATTGAGCTTGGTAGAAAGTGTTAGGTTTGAACTGACAAGAGTAAAGCCTTGTGTAGTTCTAGTTTGCATTTTTCAAACTAGATAGGACTAGGTGGTTCACTTGTTGGGTTTGGGACTTGGCTGTTATGAAAAGAAAAGAGGAAAAAGAGAAAGAAAAAGGGTAGAGTCTTTAAGAGGAGAATGTGTTTAAGTAAAGCTCTTAGTGAAAGGATGGGAAGTAAACAAATTTTTTGTTGAAGATGGTTCTAGTTAAAGAAAATAAAGAAAGAAAAAGAAGAGTATAGCAAAATGCTTTTATGTCTTAAGAATAAGAAGAAAAGAAAACCATAGCAAATAAGCAAGAATCTCCCATTCCACTAGAAATATCAAATAAGAAACCTCTCCTAAGACTTTAAAATCAAAAGAGAAAAGGGTGAAAGAGAAGAGAAGAAGTTAAAGGGTAGCACTAGGATCAATTGGGTTTAGATTGATAGGATAAACACTTTGGGTGCCTTTGGGTAGACAATGTTTTGTTCTTGTATGTGTCTAAGTGTTCTTACATTTAGCATTATTCCAAAGCTCAATCCATTTTTATGAGAGAACCTTGATATTGATAAGCCCCACTCTAAAGAGAGACCATCATTGTCTCTAAACCTTTTACTACCAAGCCAAATGAGTTTAAGCATTGAATATAATTGATTCATGTTCTTGATTAATGAATGTTAAAGGAAATGGTTGATTTGAATGCATGTGGACATGTAAGGCTCAAATCAGTAAAGGTTGTGATATGCTTGTCTAAAATCTTTAAGTACAGCTCATTCAACTTGCATCATAGTACTAGTAACTTGGACATTGATTCTAGATGGTCTATTTTGCAAGCTTTAGGAGCTGAGATCCCACTTTCAAACCTCACCTACCTTTTTATGTCTTGTTCATTTGCTTGAGGGCAAGCAAAGACTAAGTTTGGGGGTGTTGATGTTCATATATTTTACCCTGTTTTCCCTTAATATATTCACATCTTTTGCATCTTTTGCTATCCATTTTGACCATTATTGCATAGCTTTAGGACTGTTCTTGCATTAGAGTTTAGTTGCATTGCATTTGCATCTTTTCATGCATAAACAGGTGATTTTGGAGCTTAAGGAGCATGGAAGCAATGTTGAGGAGAAGTGAAGCAATCATGAGGAGAAAGCAAGAGAGCTAAGGCTCAAGAACCAAGGTCCGGAGTCCAACTCGACTGCCCACTCGACCAGACACTCGACCGTGTGCTGAGAGGGACTCGACCGAGTGGGAGGAGCACAAGAGGAGCCAACTCGACCGGTCACTCGACCGAGCACCAGGTCGAGTTGGTCGAGCCGCTTGGCTATTTTGTCTTTTAGCGTTTTTAGGGCTTCCACTACTTTTTCTATATAAGGGCTTGTACCTGCAGCCACCAAAAGAGTCCAGCTTTTTAGGGAGTCAAAAACCTAGTTTTTACCTTTTTTAGAATTATTCCTTTTGCACTTTTATTTTCTTAGATCTTGTACTTTTTTTTAAAGGAGAAAAAGACTAAATTCTTCAATATTGTTGGTTTCATAACTTTCTTAATATTGAGAATTTGAGTTTGGTTCTTTCTTCAATATTGTAGATCTTTGATTTATCAATGATGCGAGTTTCAGTATTTTCTGGGTTTATGACTTTGTTGTTCATCATGTGTTCTTGTGAGTAGTTGCTTAGGATCTTGAGGATGGGTTAGGCTGGGTTGTGTTTGAGGTTTGTTTGATTTGGTCAAGCTTGATTGTTGTAGATCTCTTCTGGGCTAGATGTTCTTAATGTTGATCCTATATCTGAGAGGGTAGGATCTGATTTCAAGTCTCTTAGCATCACACCAATGTCTAAGGAGCATAGATAAGGCTAGATCTAGAGACTATCATTAGGCTTGCTAAGAGATTAGAAGTCCTGTTTGATTTTTGACATATTGCTTAATGCCTGCTTGTGTAGATTCTTTACTTTGTGAGAACAAGTCTAGAGATGCATGAGTTTGATTGTTTCTTGCCATGAGAGTGGATTAAACATGTCTTAGAAATATATGTCTAGAGATTAGCTCAAGTTGTTTGAGATTTGTTGACCAAGTTAGATGACCTCAATCATAGTCCAGCCCATGAATCCCTCCTCAAGACCTTCCTTGTTTATTGATTTCTTAGCTTAAATCCTGTTGTTTGATCGTTGTTTGATTCGTTTTGGTATTGCTCTGTTTTTCTTATGTTGCTCTGTTTTGCGTATTTGTCCAGCTCGACCCTGCACTCGATCGAGTGCTTGCTCGAGTTCAAACCCAGAACTTGTGTTTATGATTTGTGTTTGTCCTGTTTCACTCTAGTTGCATTTCTGTTGCATTCATTTAGTATCCTGTTCATTACTTACCTTGCATTAGTTCAATACTTGCATTATCATAGTTTTATTTCTGTTTTAGTTTCATAATTGTCATAATAATTCTGTTCCATTTGCATTTAGCTCCTAGTTCTTGTAGTTTTACTTTCTGCATTTTACATTTCATCATAGGATTGTTAGTGACAAACAACCTTTACATCTGGCTTGACTTAGACTCATATGCACATCTTGATTGATCACAAACACTCAGATTGGATTGACACCTCTTATACTACAATTGCATAAGGGGAATTGAAACACCCTGCCATCCATTCATTCATAAGTCATCATTCCATACATCATTCATCACCACAACCACAAAAAGACATGTTTCAAATCATGTAAATATGTATATTAAAACAAGTGACAAAATAAGATAAAAGCATCACCTTGTTGCAAAGTGTTTAAGTGCCTTTCCTTCTACAAACGACAATGGTAACTCCCCTATCACAACCATTTCATTCAATGCTTCTCTAAAAATATGCTCATGCACTTTTCCAGACTATAAATTCCCATCTCTATTAATAACTTGTTGACCTTCACTAGGATCTTGAGTTTCTTCCCATGCCTTGTAAACCTTGCAGATGTTTAGATGATTCCACAATGTTTTTGTCCCTGATTTTGTTGGACAACTCAACTCCTTTCCACAATAGTTGCAGTTACCTTTGTCACGGTTGTCCTTCAATCTTGTGAAGTGTTGCCACACATTTGACCTTGGGTTGAGAACCTTGGGATTCTTAGACTCAGGTTGGTCAGACTCGGAACCACTGTTAAGAGTTTGTTTCTTCTTCGTCCTTCGATTAGACTCAGGTGTTAGAAACTCTTTTTGTTCATGCATATATATCTCGTCATCAATAAAATTTGGAGATGATGAATCCATCTGCAAATCATAACTCATAATTAACATTTTAAAACCAAAACAAGGAGCTAAACAAAACAGATAGCTAAACAAACTTTTACGAATCCGTCTGCACATTCAAACCAAAACAGAGAGCTAAACAATCATCATCAAGCAAGGCTCGGCCAAAAAATCAAGCCGCATCATTATTAACAATCAAAAACTGTATCCGTATAATTGCCTAAATAAAACCTATATATTAACAATCAAAGCAAAGAACAAGAACACTATTTAAGTTCAGCAGATGCAGAGCAAGAAGACAAACCTTCGATTTCCTACGTGAAGTTTCAGAAGAAGGAGAAGATGCGACAATTGGTGTTTCCAGTTTGAATAATTGGGGATGAACTCTATTTTAAATAATTGAGGATGGGAAACCCAACAGACTCGTACAAAAAAGAGGAGAAATCAATTTCAAACCTTCAAATTTAGTTTTAGGAATTAAGAATTTGAAACTAAAAAGAGGAATAAAAGTGTTAAGTGTATTAACTTCAGGTGTTGGGGTTTTGTTTCTGGTATCGGATAAAACCCGAAACAGATCGGATATCCGAAGCTTAAACGTTTTATACCTGATCGGGTTTTACACACTACCCGAATCCAACCCGAACCCTCTACTTTGGGTCGGGTTCGGGTTCGAGTTTCAGGTTGAGGCTATTATGCCCAGGGCTAGGTTGGTGGTAAAAGGCTTTTTTCAATCCATCCTCTATCACCCTAAACTCTTATGCGTTGGGAAAATCTTATTGTCCGTTGTTCTTCGGTCGAATATCTTATTGGCTGGTGGGTTTTGTAAATTTAACACAACGTTAGTATGCATTTTATATGATATAAAATATTTCCTTTAATTTTTTAATAAAATTTATATTGTTAAGAATGACTATGCTAGCGATCACTAGAGGATCAGTGGTCATCCCTTTCCTAAGATGGAAGAATTACGCGCGAGCTTGTGCCTTCCAAGTCCACTATGACCCATTAAGCCGACTCCAACTGGACCATCACTTTTTTTGTTTATTAATTGGAACCAACTCGCATAAAACTACAATTTCATTTATTATCTTAGAATCTGGTGTACATAAATAACCTCATAGCCACAAAGCTAATTTGATCACTCTTCAAAGCAAGAGAAAGTAAGAAAAGACTCAAGATTTGAGTTTTGTAGTTTTTCACAACTTATTTTGGTTTTATTCAGTAACTTAAATAGAGAAACTGGAGTCGTAACTCCTTACAACGTGAATGAAAGAAAATGGAGAACATACTCCTCATGACTCGTTTCCATTTTATGTACACTTATAATTACCCTTCGATATGTTACTATATTTGATATATTTTGATAAAAACTATATATGATTGATGACGATAAAAACTATATATAAAAACTAAAAAGTTTTTAAATATTATAATTTTTAAATTTTTAAAATTAAAATTTTTTTTTTTGTCATTTTTATTGTCATGTTTTCGTGTTTTTTATTCAATGTTTTCTTATTTTTCATATTCTTTCTTGTCATTTCTATTGTCAAATTTTATGGTAATCGTCATCATTACTTTTACCATTTGGTTCTTCGCTATACTCTTTTTCTTCTTCATCCTCGTCAACTTCTTCGCTTTCTTCCACTAAAAACCCTTTTTTTTAGACTACCACACAACTTGTTAATCCATCAAACTCCAAGAACAAAATCATTTCTTTTCTCATTAAAATCAAAAGTAAGATAAAAAATAAAAAATTAATGAAAAAATATCAACTTAGCTATAAAATCATACACAAAAATATTTTTTACAGCTCATAAGAAATAAAAAGCACAAACTTAGATAAATAAGATAATTTATGTTTTACATAAATATTTATAATATTTTAAACTTTAAATTTTTTTAAATATTATAATTTATTTTCTTGAAACTTTTTAAAGTTTTAATTTGATCAAATAAAAAATCGGATCAAACCGAATATACTTTTAAACTTGGACACCTGATAAATCAAGATTTCCTGCTCATTCGTTGTTGGAAGCATATTAATCTTATTTATACTGGTTCTCAACCATTGTCTAAAAAATTTCTAGCCGATGTGGGATATTGTGCATAGTTCTTTTATTTTAATAAATTTAAAATTTTCCTTTTTCTAAAAAATTCTGGAAATTTAAAAAAATATTAATGAATGACATATCAAATCCTGATTGGTTGTTTAAAATAATTCTTAATATTGAAAATTCTGGAGATTTAAAAAAAATGTTAATTAGTGAAGTATCTAATCACAATTGGAGATTTTAAAATCGTATGTGGACGCATTTAGCAGCTTATAGCTCCTACTTTTTATTAGTATAGATTCCTCAAAATTATATCATAAACACAAAATTGAGAATCCAAACCTAAAAACAAAAATCTAAAAATTAATTTAAAATATTGTTATTTGTTAAATAATGCTATTTTGAAAGTTTATAGAATGTGTGTTATACAGTAAAACCTCTATAAATTAATATTGTTGGGACCAAAATATTTTATTAATTTATAGTGATATTAATTTATTTATAAATTAATAATTATTAATTTATAGTGTAAATTAATAATTATTAATTTATAGATAAATTTTTAATAGTTTAACTTTTAAAAATTATGAATTGAGAAAATTTTAACAATAATTTCGGATATTCAAAATTTTATGGTATTGGAATTGAATTTGTAATATTTAGAAAACATTATTAACAATAATTTACAAATACAATAGACAAATTCACTTATACACATGACATACACAAAATTAAATTTATGAATAATAATATAAATTGTTGTATTTTAATAGTCAATCAAATTATCAAAATGTAAATGATGGATATCTAAAAATTGAAAACTTAAAAAAAAATGTTGTTATATTTATGACATGTTACAAAATATTTTATATCATTATAGTTTGAAATTACAACATTAAAGTTGTTTTGTAGATATGAGCTTTAAGAGAAACATACATTATATATATATATATGTATATTTACATGATTATTAATTTATGATATTATTGGGACCATATTTTACATGAGGATTTCAGAAAAATTATTATCTTATTATCTTATCGAATTTTGTTATTTTTTACATTTGCCCTACTTAGGACTGACAAAATTCATTAATTGATAGTGTTTCTTAATTTATAGAGGTTTTACTGTAATTGCCCATATAACTTGTTTTAGTGTTATTTTAGATTTTTTTTTTTGCCAACAGATATAAATTGAAATATTTTATTATTCAAAAAAATAGGTAGGAGTTACCGATTACACCACAAAAATTCCTATTTTGTGTACTTTTAAAGTAGTTGTCCTTTAGTTAAAAAAATTAATGACTACGTTTACAATTAATCATGTTTATACTGTGTTAATCATAAACTAGTTGTAACATAGTCGTAAATATTTGCGACTAAGTTAATGATTATTCATATTAGTCATAAAATAGACACTATTTAACGACTAATATTAAGATTATTTATTAGCTACTAAAAATTTACAATTATAGTGATTAGTTGTAATTTGGTCGTAATACCCTATTTAGCAATGCAGTCGTTGTATGTCTGTTTTTTTTGTAGTGACTTCTTAATGTCTCTCTTGGTAAAAAAATGATGTATAGCTCTTTTTGGTCATTTTTATTATTGTCTCCCTCGCCTCGGCATCTCTTTCAACTTTTTCAAACTTAATCCTCTTAACTCTTCTCTCCTTCTATGATTGAACTTAATGCTTCCTTGATTCCTGTAATGTTAGTGGAATTTTTTCCTCTAATTCTCAGACTGACCAAACATAATACAACTATATCACTCATATGATTTATTGTGAATCGGGATTTGTCATATCACATAGATTACAAACAAATAACATTAGGCTTATGCATATAACTTCAAAAAGCCAATACAATAAATATTATTTCCTCATGATTTATATCTTGAAATCTACTAACATCAAAAGAAAAGACTATTTGGCTTAAAAACTAAGATTTTACCAACCATATGTAAACTTTGCATCATGATTCTCACTTGTGAGATAGATCCCATCATCTCTAACATTCCAAAATATCATGGCACCAAAACTTATGTTAAAAGAATCTCATTCTTCATAAGCAGTAATAGTAACATAAGATTTAAGGCCAACTCGTGCGATAGTTTGCAGAAAAACGTAGTCCCACCCAAAAACTATCCTGAAACTTAAAATAATATAAGTATGTACGACGCACTACGTGAACA
The DNA here is from genome assembly GCF_030686135.1 of Camelina sativa. Classification (NCBI taxonomy): domain Eukaryota; kingdom Viridiplantae; phylum Streptophyta; class Magnoliopsida; order Brassicales; family Brassicaceae; genus Camelina; species Camelina sativa. Next base: position 18,249,907 of record NC_141880.1, on the reverse strand, counting down.
CCGAGAGTCTTTATCAGACCTACAAACATGAGAACATCATCATTCCTGCCAAGAGAGTTTATGAAATAGACTTGGTTTTTTAAAATAATTGTGATAGCGTTGTTCGATCCAACCTTCAAAGCAATTACAATGATTGAAGAAAAAGTATTCATCATTTTGAACAATTTTTTTATATAGTTTTGTTTAAGTTTCATACATTAGATTTTCAAATTATTATCCTTGCATATTTAATATGGTGAATTAGGTAAAAAAAAAAAGGTCAATGAGACATAACTTCAAAAGGAATCTTTGACTATTTTAATTTGGGAAAAAATATTACAAAAAGCATGAACATAGTTAAAGTGTTATAAAAAAATGCATCAACTTTGCTTGTGGTAGATTAAATAGCAAATTTTAGTTGATTTTTCAAATAAATCGTAATTTTTTTTTTACTTTGCCAAGTAAACACATCATTAAGTCAACTGCCGGACAAATTTAAGGAAGTTTAGTCAACATACAACTTATGTTAAACTAAAAAACGAGGTTGTTTTATATATATACTAGCTATGGACCATCCGATGTGCGAGTTTAAAATTTTGTAAATAAAATAAAATTTTTAAAAAAATATATTAAAATTTATTATATATTATTTATATAAAAACAATTGCTACAATACTCTGATTTATATCAATATACAAATATATTTTTTTACCACCACCTAGAAAATGTCTATATGAACAAATTAAGCTAACTATTATATGTCTCTTTACTTTTACTTTTGCATAGTTTTTTTAATCGCTAAAATTGTTGGCTCAAAAAATATTTTGAATAAAAAATAAATTACATCACAATAGTGTATGACTAACCATAGAGAACCTCGGTTCTGCCCTCCTCCCTTATGGAGAGAACCCTGCGTCCAACCTCCTCCACTATGGAGAGAATCTTCGGTCTGTTTTCCTCTACTGGGGAGATAATCTTGCGTCCAACCTCCCCGACATTCCTTTCTTGGGAAGATAACCTTGCCTCCGACCTCCTCCACCATATAGAGAATCTTGGCTCTACCCTCCTTCTGTGTGGAGAGAACATGATCACGGTCTTTTAGCTATCTCAAAAAGGCTAGCTCCAGCAACCAATGAAACTAAAGACCCTTTTCAACGTCACAAAATCTTTTGATAGTAACTAATGTTAAATTTCTTAATATATTTATGAAAGTTTATTTGACACACCATGATGTATCCTCTGTCTTCAAGCTCCTATGGATCTATCAACAACGATTTATATTTTTCCAATCTATATATATTTGTTGTAGGCTTGTGTTTGATTAGCCTATTTTATCCAACCATTAGGTTGATGACCTTCTTCGCTTTATCTCCTTTTGAGATTGAACGAATGGTAATGATTATGTTTGCAAAAAAAAAAAAGTCTATGACCAACCAATCAAGGTTGAGAAATTAGAAGAAAATTAATTTGACATTATTAATGAAATAATAGAAAATTATAAGCACGGTAATATATGAATCTCAAATAATTCAAAGAGGAAAATATAAATTAAATAAAACAATCTAAAACTACTACAATAATTTTTAAAATACAGTATTAGAAAAGAAGATGCATATATTAATCTTCCATTTTTTTTTTGGTCAACATATTAATCTTACCTATTCCAAACTGAAAAGGTAAAAGTAAGAGTATATTTTGGTTTTAAAAAATAAGGAAAATTTGTCTTCCCAGTAAAAAAATTTGTGTATATTTTTTTGTGCAATATTTTTGAACAAAATGCATTTGTGTATTCATTTTTTTATGCTACATGTTCTGTAAATTAATAGAAATAATAATAACATCGTGAGAAAATTGTTAATTCCAAAAACTTTAGGTATTATGCATAAGAAACTTTGTTAACACTTCAAAATTAAAGTTTACGTAATATGCATTGTGAATTTGAGAAACGAAACAAAATTCAAAAAAACGACAACAAAAACATGTAGTAATATCTAGGAATCTTTTTATATAGTTGCTTTGATTAGTCAACAAACAAATTGACTTCAATACTTGTTCAAGAACAATGATGCTTCAAACAAAAGGTTACTAAAAAACAATGAAAAAAATTTACCAAGAAAAACAAAGCTAGTCGAAATTATTTTGTTTACTTATATAGAGGGGTGTATTTACATTTTTTTTCCTTTTAGGATTAACAAAGTTTTTTTAATATAATAAAATTACGATTATCTTATGCATCGTTTTACCAATTTTGAAAACTGATGAGTTACTAACTTTGATATGTGATTTCTGATCGTTAAAACTGACACGTGTTACGATCTGATGAGTTACTAATTTGGATATTTAATCGTTAAAACTGACAAATGTCATGATATGGTGAGTTTCTAACTTTGATTTCTAATCGTTAAAACTAACACGTGTCACGATCTGGTGAGTTTTTAACTTTGATTTCTGATCATTAAAACTAACACGTGTCACGATCTGGTGAGTTACTAACTTTTGAGAACCAAACTTTATATAATAAGATATATAATTTAAATAAAAAATTTGAGGCTTGAACTCATCACCTATAGTTAACAGCTTATGATTTTATACACACACATATACTTATAAAGAACTTGTTTGTGTTGGGGATTGACTATCCACTCAATCGCTCAACATGAAGAAGAAGGAAGAAGAGACAAGAACAAAGAAAGCAGAAGAAGTTGTCGTAGGTGAAGAAGAAGATAAAGCAAAAGGGCCATTGGGCCATGTAATCAATTAAGCCCACTTATGTATAGTGGACTAGGTAATGTTTTGTGGTTTATGTAAGCAAACAATTACCCTAAAATTAGTAGTATAAATATGTGTTGTAATGGTAAACAAGACAAGGAAAGTTGTGACAAAGTAAGTTCTAAGCGGCTAAAACTTTTCCTTCAGTACAAATCAACATGGTATCATAGCTACTTCGATCTTGGAGTTTGTAAAGTTGAGTTTTCTGCACAAAAGAAAACAACAGGCACAAGCCGAGTTATAGAAGCTCAGCAAGAAACAAGAAGCTAAAACTTAAGGTAATTTGGAATCTCTTACGTGTAGTAAGTAGAGATGTAGAATCTTCAAGTGGTTCCAGTATGTGATGGAAAAAGTTATAGCTTGTGGGTGATAAAGATGAAGGCCTTACTGAAATCTAAAAGATTGTGGACGATTGTAATAGAAGGAGTCCCTAAGTCACTTAAATTGTCCACACCTGGACAAGATGAGAATAAGAAATCAGGGGAATGGGAATGAAAGACCAAACAGCCTGACAACTATTGTTTAGTGTTGTTACTAATGAGATCTTTCGTACTTACCTCTCGGTGGCTGAAACCTCAAAAGATGCATGGGAGGTGTTGAAGCTCAGATTTTAAGGAGATACAAAAGGGTCCATGATAATGCTGCAGAGACAAAGGGCTAACTTTTACAACCTATAACAAGAAGAGAGAGAGAGAGAGACAATTGTAGAGTTCACTAAGAAGGTAGTTGAGCTGGGAAATGAAATGAGATCTCATGGGGAAGAGTTACCAAAGAGCATGGTTGTCTCTAAGATATTATGCTCCTTGCAAGAGAGGTTTGACTCATATGTGGGAGTCATAGAGCACACAAAGTACCTTGCAACCATAACAGTGGTTGAGGTAGTCAATGCCTTACAAGGTTAAGAGAAAAGATTGGATGATAGGAACAGTGGAAATGCAAAGGGGACATTTGCAGCAAGATTTCGAAGGTCACACCACACTCAAAACATGCAAAGAGTAACCAGATCTGAGTCATCTCAACAGAAATGGTGCAATGGATGCAAGAGGAACAATCATAGTGATGAGGAATGCAACTACATGAACAAGACTATCAACTCTCAACAGAACACTCAATTCAGACTAAGAGGAGGTTATTTCATATGTGGAAAACCAGGAAACTATGCTAGAGATCAGAGGCTCAAGCATAACCAAACTCAGATGCAAGCTCAAGCTGAATCACAAATGCAAGTACAAACGAATATGTAAGACCAAGAACAAGACAACCCAATAGAAGGGTTGTTTACAACAATTTATGACCAAATCACAAGTAATAGATGTATCTGGTTGATTGACAGTGGAGCTACGTGCTACATGGCTAGAAAAGAAAGTTGGTTCTCACAGTTAAACAAAAGCACTAGAACACGTGTGAGTTTATGCAGTGGTGATGTTATTCAAGCAAAAGGAAAGGGTAAAGTCACAGTTATGACTTAAACGAGAAAAAGGGCAATAAGAGATGTCCTCTTTACGCCTAGCTTGGCACACAACTATCTAAGTGTTCATCAGCTAATGAAAAGTGGCTATGGTGTTATGTTCAGTGGATCATGATGAACAATCACTAATCAAGAAGGGAAGAAATTATTCAACGCACCCATGACAAATGGATGCTATTCAATTGAGTTCCAAAAATTAAAAATTAAAAATTAAAAACAAGGAGAGACATCACAGAGGAAGGTAGAAAATGGACCTGGAAGTCATGGTGAAGTCTACTGAAATGTTGAATCGGAGAACCTACAGAAAAGTGAAGAATGATTGTCACATTGTGTGGTTAAAGGAGTAACATGTCCCACAATGGACCAGGATATTCAAGTAGGGGAATCAAGTAATATGCAGCAATGCCACAATCACAGAGAATGGTTTCAAAGGATGACATACTAACTTGTTGAACACCCGATGAAAGAGAATGAAGGTGAAGTCGGTGGTAAAGAGCTTGCAACCACTAAACAAAGAGAGAATGTTGAAGGAACCAAGGCGATAAGTCAAAAAGCAGTTGAGAACCAGAGAAAGAATAACTCACAAAGTATGGATGAACTGCTAGATTGAGATGCTTCTCAGGTCAATACAAAGGAAAAATATGTAAGCTGCACTCTGGCCTGGGAGAGGTTCAAGATGTTATGAAAGCAGAGTTGGAAAAATCTAAACTGAAAACTGATCAAATTTATGAAGAGAAATCAAAGGTACAATCAAAACAAGGATTAGTCAAAGAACATAAGGAGAGGGAGCTTATCAGCTGCAATGTCACAAATCTCCTGCCTCCCAAAGAAAAACATGCAGTTGGAATTCAAAAGACATTGGGTATCAAACTCGGTCAGAGTAATGATCAAAAAGAGGAAAGGAAAATACATGATTGGATCGAAACAATATCCAACACACCGAATAAGGGAGATGGAGAATCTGTAAGGGTTGCTGCAAAAAGATACCTACAAGAGGGAGAACTGAACAAGTTCAAAAGAGATAAGAAGAAGCTAAAAAATCTTAAGATGAATCGGATTCAAAGGATTAATGAGAAAGAATGCAAAAAGAAGAGCCTCACTATGAAAGACAAGAAAAAGTTGAAAAAAAAAACAGAGAAACTCACATGTAAGGCACCTGTTTAAGATGGAGATTGAAGATTTGGCTTGTAATGAGACCAACATGCGGAAAAAGAAGCGCCAGATTTCATAAACACATTAAAAGAACAAGGGATCTGTCATGATGAGAAACAAATTAGAAATTGGGTCAAACTCAATCATAATTGCTAAGGTAAAGAATGAAACAATGAAGGAGCAATATCAATTATTTGTGAGTTTTGTAGATCTCGAAAAGGGGATCCATTCTAAGGTGAAGGAGGAGATCGATGACCTGAATTACTAATAAGACTACCTGCAAAACAAGGAAAAGATTCAAGATTCAACCAAGCTTGATAAGAATCACAAAAGGGCAAAAAACAGATTGTAATCCAAGCAAGAGGCGATTTTGAAAGAAACTGATGAGACTATGAAGATCAAGGCGATGAGGGAGCAGAGGGAGCATAAGAACTTACCAATAAGTTTTGCAGATGTTGTGAAGGGAACATACTTGTCGCGTGAAGAGAACACCAGAGAGAATTTAGGAGTGAAGGATATCAAATCCATGGACCAGCTTTCAACAATTGAGTACGCAAGTCAAGAGGGAGTGTTAGAGATTGACTCTCCATTCAATCGCTAAACATGAGAAGAGATTAAAGAAGAACAAGAAGGAAGAAGTTGGGTAGGGAGAAGAAGGAGATAAAGCAAAAAGGTCATTGGGCCATGTAATCAATCAATTAAGCCCACTTATATATAATGGGCTAGGTAATGTTTTGTGGTTTAGGTAAGCAAACAATTAACCTAAATATGTGTTGTAATGATAAAAACAAGACAAGGAAAGTTGTGACATAGTAAGTTCTAAACGGCTAAACTTTTCCTTCAGTACAAATCAGCAGTTTTTTGGTCATTTGGCATTTCCATCCAAATGATTCATCTAAATGTAAAATGGCCAAACGAACAATGCCAAAAAATGGATCATCTAGATGATGCATATGAATGAAAATGTGTTTGTTTGGTTTAGTTTTGTTTCATCTAATGACAAAAATTTGATAATAAATGACTAAAATATGTATGTATTAATATACTTTTTTAATAACTTCATTTTCACCACATTAATTTCAGTTACCTATATAAAATATATTTACAACTAATAATTTATAAATTATTATTGAATTTTTTGCGGTTTTGCCAAAAATGTGATTTTTGCAGTTTTGGCGGGAAAATGTGATTTTGCTGTCTTTGCCGGAAAATGTGATTTTGCGATTTTAGCGAAAAATATGATTTTTGTGGTTTTGGTTAGAAAATGTGATTATGTAATTTTGGTGGGAAAATGTGATTTTGCGTATTTGGCGAGGAATGTGATTTTATAGTTTTGGTCGTAAAATTATGATTAAGGGCTGGATTGACGACAACGTTCCCGGTCAGTGATGAACTGCATATACATAAGAGCTCAAAGATTTATGTTATGCCTCTTCCGTTACTATAAGGGTACATAAGTGTACTGGAGTATGTTGGATGTAATATGCGGGAAAGCAATGTCGAGGTGATGGAGGTACATAACGAGTGTTGGAGAAAGAGAGAAATACAGCCTGCATCCGCTAAAATATATTTCAAAGACTGCGTAGTATTCGAAGTGGAGAGTTCCTCACGATTCATCTCGGCCAGAAAGGAAAAGTTAAAACTCCCACAGAATTCAATAAATACTCCGGATATTATCCAAAATTCTATGCTTTTCAGGATGAGTCACTAGCAGCGACGAGTAATGGGACCCAAAATTGTCCCGAGGCTAGGTATAAATGGTGTAAGCAGAAATAGACATGACTAAATTGTTGACGAAGCTAAAGGTGACAAACTAAGAAAACGGATGGCCACAAAGTAAGAGAGAAGTTTTCTACGAAAGAAGATGATGTTGAGAGCGGAAAATAAATAAGGGAAAATTGATTTAAAAGGACATTTTTTCTTCAATTTGTCTCATTATGCTTTTTTTTTGAAGTTTGGTAGAGTAGGTTTTAAAATACAGAAAAACTCAATTATACCCTTAATAACTCAATTAAACCCTTAATTGTAGAAAAAACCCAAAATTTCCTTTTTCTGTATTTCTTCTTTTTTGTATACTTCTTAAATTTAATAAAAACATACTTCTTTTTTTTAATCCATTTCCTCATTTTTTTTTACAAAATCTCGACATTGATTTAAAACAAAAAATAAAAAATCTCGACATTACTTTCTCTTTCTCAGGAGATATCAACACCCTTTTTTCTCTCACCGGCGAGAATCGACGACTCCGGTAGCTTCTCCCACCGGCGAGGATCGACGACTCCGGTAGCTTCTCCTGTCGACGACTACTCCGGTAGCTTCTCTCTCTCTCTCTCTCTCTCTCTCTCTCTCTCTCTCTCTCTCTCCCTCTCTCGACACAATTGAGTTTTTTCCCCAAATCTATTTCAAATTTTTTCCCCAAATCTATTTCCAATCGATTTCTCTCTCTCTCTCTCTCTCTCTCAATCGATGCATGCAATTGTTTGTTTGGATTGTTGTGGTTGTGTTTTTTTCCCCCAAATTTGATTTTTTCCCCAAATTTGATAATGTATCGGCAACACATGTTTTGCTTTTGGGTGATGTCAATATAGTTTCTATATGTGATTGATTGTTGTGGGACAATTTTTTTTCCCCAAATTTGATAATGTATCGATTGAAATTTGTGTTTTTTCTTCCCCAAATTTGATAATGTATCGGCCTCCAAGTTTTGCTTTTGGTTGATGTCAATATAGTTTCTATATGTTAAGACTTCATTGATTGTAAACTTAAAAATAGTTTACAGTTAGTATAGCTAATCGATCATGTTCATCATGTGTTAGGATAGGGGTTTGGATTCATACAAATGAATTTCATTTTTCTTAATTTTTTTTTTTGTGTAGCTATGGAAACAGAATTTCCTAAACGCCTATTTAGAGATGGATTTAAGCCACAAGTGAAGAAGATTAACAATTCCTGTCGAATTTCTATCTTGGGCAAAGTCAAACAAGCATTACCTAAAGAGTATGAGAAAGTGAAGAATGATCCAGTCTTTTCACATGTCTTTGCAATCTACGAGAATGGTTTAGGGTATTCAGGGCGTTTGATACACAACATGATGTCTAGGCAATTGGTTACAAAGAAAAAAAGAGAGATATGGTTTGTGTTTGGAGGGAAGTCATGCTGTGACTGGGCTCAAATGCACTGGCGATTCTAGTTGTGATTTAGAGAATTGGAAAGATGATGGTGGGTTTTGGAGCAAATTGATGAAGAGAAAAGGTCCGACTATTAGCATTAAGAGCTTGGTTGATGTGCACTTACCTGTAATTCACAAATGGAATGAGGTAGATAAGATCAAATTGGTGTATCTTCTTGTGATAGCTGGGTTGGTTATGGCTAAGGATGAGAAAAAGTATATTCCACTCAAATACATCCAGATGGTAATGGATCTTGATAAGGTGAGGACTTATCCTTGGGGTCTTAAAGCTTTTAAAAGTCTTGCTAAGTCTATCATAGAAAAAAGAGAAGATTTGAAGAAGATCAATAGCTATGCATTAGATGGTTTCTCATATGCATTTCAAATATGGGTGATGGAGGCAATTCCAGACATTGGAAAGTTGTTGGGAGAAAAGATTATCACAGAATTTAGAGAAGCTCCTCGATATTCTAACTGGAAAGGCATAGGGTGAGCTATGGCAATAAAACAAGACTCCAGGAACCTCCTCCTCAGTCACACACCTCCTGAAAACACCATCCGAGCAATGCCTATAGAGGTAAGGCTCATCCCAAAAATACCGCCTTATGTCTTTTAGGAACTTCTTCTTCTTATTCCCCACAAACTCAGTAGGTTCTTTCTCTGCTGCTAGGTAGTTTGCATACTCTCCAAACCAGGGAAAACTCGGCTGTTTGTTGGTATCGATTGCCTTGCACGGGGTTTTCGGAGCATGTGCTCCCAGGCGGAGCATGTGCTCGGCGGGATCAAAGATGCCGATCGAGTAAACATGTTCTTCAGGAAGGCTATCATCCAAGGGTAGCTCTTCTTCTATCCTCATTCTTGATAAGTGATCTGCAACTCCGTTCTCAATGCCCTTCTTGTCTTTAATCTCCAAGTCAAACTCTTGAAACAACAAAATCCAACGGAGTAGCCTTGCTTTTGCATCTTTCTTGGTCAGTAGATACCTCAATGCCGCGTGATCAGTGTGAACAACCACTTTGGAACCAACAAGGTATGATTGGAACTTCTCAAAAGCAAACACAACCGCTAAAAGTTCTTTCTCGGTTGTAGCGTACTTGCACTGAGCCTCATCCAAGGTGCGGCTGGCGTAGTATATCACGTGCAGCTTCTTGTCTTTTCTCTGTCCCAGAACTGCTCCCACGGCATAGTCACTCGCATCAGTCATGACCTCAAAGGGAAGGTCCCAATCTGGCGGTTGTACAATCGGAGCGCTAACCAAGGCTTCCTTGATCGTGTGAAACGCTTCCAAGCAAGCAGAATCGAAATCAAACTTCACTTCCTTACACAACAGCTGGGTAAGTGGTCTTGCTATCTTGGAGAAATCCTTAATGAACTGTCTGTAGAAACTGGCGTGGCCAAGGAAACTGCGGATCCCTTTTACCGAATTAGGCGGTTGTAAACTCATCATCACCTCAACCTTGGCTTTGTCAACCTCAATCCCCTTTTCAGAAATCTTGTGTCCCAGCACTATCCCATCTCTGACCATGAAGTGGCATTTCTCCCAATTCAGCACCAGATGTTTGTCTTCACACCGCTGCAACACCCTGCACAAATTAGACAAACAAACGGAAAAGGAGCTCCCATAGACGGAGAAATCGTCCATGAAAACTTCCATTATATCCTCAATCAGGTCAGTGAAAATGGACATCATGCATCGTTGGAAGGTCGCTGGTGCATTGCACAAGCCAAACGGCATTCTGCGGTAAGCAAAGGTGTCGTAAGGACATGTGAATGTGGTCTTCTCTTGATCGTCGGGATGGATTGGGATCTGAAAGAAACCTGAATAGCCATCTAAGAAACAGTAGTAAGGATGGTTAGCCAATCTCTCAAGCATTTGATCATAAACGGCAACTGTCCTAGTAGGAATCAACTCATCCTTATCATTCTTAACCACTGTAATTCCACCTTTCTTAGGGACTACATGAACTGGACTAATCCAGGAACTATCAGAAATAGCATAAATTACACCCGCATCTAGAAGTTTCATTATCTCTTTCTTAACAACATCCTTTAGATTCTGGTTCAACCTCCTTTGATGTTCTACCGAAGTCATTGATTCATCTTCTAGATGTATCCTATGCATGCAAAGATCTGGTGAGATTCCTGGGATGCCATCTAGTGAATACCCTAGAGCATTTCTATACTTCCTAAGTTCACAAAGGAGCAAAGCGGTCTCTACATTGTTTAGTTCAGAGTTCACTATCATGGGGTATGTAGAGTTAGGACCTAGGAACGCATACCTTAGCTCGGCTGGAAGTGGTTTTAGCTCTACCTTTGGAGCTCTTAACTCGCTCCAAGGACCGTCCGCTGATTTTACCGGAGCATGTGCTCCGGAATCCGGAGCAGGTGCTCCCTCGGCGGATTCCTCCCCTGATTGGTTCTCATCGTCTAACAGCTTATTCATCTCAAACCTTGCGATCATATCCCCCAGCTGGAGATCGATCGCTCCCCCTTCCACATCTATAATCGCACCAGCTGTGCATAAGAATGATCTACCCAAGATCAGGGGGTCACGTGGTTCTTCTTCAAGTTCCAGAACCACAAAGTCTGCTGGTATAAGCGTGTCCCCTATCTGGACATGTAAATCCTCCAACACTCCTATGGGGCGCTTGGTGGATCTATCCGCGAATACTAACAAAATCCGTGTAGACTTGAACTTCGTGTATCCCAGCCTTTTATCCACTGAATATGGCATAAGGTTCACACTGGAACCTAGATCACAGAGGGAGTTTGCAAAAATCGTTTTACCGATTCTCACGGATAAGACAAATCGCCCTGGATCATCTCTCTTCTTTAGCACTTTGTTTTGCAGCACAGCACTGCACTCTCTTGAAACCATCATCACGTTCTCTTCCTCTGACACTCTCCCAGAAACTAACCCTTTCACATATCTCTTCAAAGCAGGTATCATCTGAACAGCATCAGCTAGGGGTAGTTTTACTGTCAATTCTCTCAACATCTCCTTGCATTTTGCATCTTCCAAATCCTTGTGAGATTTCTTAGGAGGAACAGGGTAAGGAACCCTAGGGGTGTACACGCGTGCAGGAGGTACCTCAGTAGGAACGGTCTGATCGGGAGTCGGGAGCACGTGCTCGCTGGGTGGGAGCACATGCTCGCTGGGTGGGAGCACATGCTCGCCGGATGCGTCGGCTTCTTTTTGACTCAACGGTGGAGTCTCAGTAGCATGTTGAGGAAGGTATTCTTCAGCAATACCCTTGCCCTTGTCAAGCCTAGCGGATGGTGCTTCTCTAGGGGGTAACTTCTTTCCTCCCCTTAGCTCAATCGCATTGACATACTCGTTCCGCGGGTTTGCTTCCCCTTTTCCGGGCAGTGTCCCAGGAGTTCTTTTCACGGCTTCAGCAGTCTGTGCAACCTGAATATCAAGCTTCTTCACATGTGACATTACTGCCTCATACTTCCCATTAAGGTCATTGTACATGGTATCGACCTTAGCGTTGATTTCCACTAAAGCTTTTTGTTGATTCACCAAGAGTTGTTGCATCATGTTTTTCAGCTCATCTTGAGAGCTGCTAGCAGGTGAAGATCCCAACTGCTGGTTGGTGAAAGGCGGTGCTTGCTGAGCGCTTGTATATGCCTGCTGGTTCCCCCCTTGGAAACGGTTTTGAGTGGGCACAAACTGTTTGCCTTGGAAGTTGTTTGAGAAGGTTTTCTGATAACCCATCTGATTCTGAGCTCCTTGCTGCGGATACACCTGATCCTGAGGATTCTCCACGTTGGTGCTTCTATAGGACAAATTCGGATGGCTTTTGTAGTTCGGGTTGAAACCCCTGTTCTGCACAAAACCTTGCCCACTCACATAATTAACCTCCATCGTTTCATCCTCTCCATCACAAATCTCCTGAGCTAGCGGCATGTCTCCGGTCTCATCGACAAAATGGACAGTTTTCTGGCTTCCCTTCAGAAGAAGGTTCACCTTGGCTGTCAACTCGTCGATCTTTTGCGTATCGACACTATTGACCTTCACGGACCTGTCATACGCAGGAGCCTTGCTGCTGGAGCTTGCAGCTAGGTTCTCAATCAACTGATATGTTTCTTCCTTAGACTTTGTCATAAAATCCCCATTGCTGGCCGAGTTGAGAGCGTTTCTGTAGTCCCAGTTAACTCCATCATAGAAAATGCCCATAATCTTTTCATCACTGAATCCATGGTGCGGACACTCTCTACGGTACTCTTTGTACCTCTCCCAAGCCTCGCAGAAGGCTTCTCCAGTGTGCTGTTGGAACGATGAAATCTTGTTCCTCAGGGCAGCGGTCTTAGCCTTGGTGTAGAAATGGTCCAAAAACGCAGATCTACACTGTTCCCATGATGTCAGAGACCCAGGTGGCAATGACTTCAGCCAACGTGAAGCTCTATCCGCAAGAGAGAAGGGAAAGAGCTTGCACTTCAGAAAGTCTGGCGGTATCCCATTTGAACCAGTGGTGCTACATATCTCCTCAAAATTCTCGATGTGGTCCATCGGAATCTCAGCTGGGAGACCGTGAAATAGGTGCTGCTTCACTAGAGAGATCATCTGTGGCTTGATCTCAAAATCTTGTCTCGGGATGGTGGGAGGAACAATCGCCGCTCGGTTGGTGTAGAACACATGCGGGTTGTCCTTGTCCCCTATGGACGGTTGTGGCGGCGCGGCTCTTTCGTGTTGAGCATGGAGCAACTGCCCCAACTATTGTCGAAGTTGCTGCAACTCGGCAGCCATATCCTCATTTTTTCTATTGTCACCCATGTTGACGGATTGAAACTTTCTGTTCTTGCGGTTTGTTCTTTCTGCCAAAGAGAGCTCTGCGGCTGACAAAGCAACTAGTTCTTCGGTGTTGTTTCTTCTTGTAGATCTTCTTGGCATGCACCTGAAACACACGCAAAGAAGAAGCAGAAAGACAAATCAGTAAGGTCTTAGTCTAGTAATTTCGCCGAAAACCAAAGGTAAAAATTTGATCCCCGGCAACGGCGCCAAAAACTTGATACATAGAGTTTTAAATCCTATTTTCCTACTGCAAGTGCACAGCAAAGAAGTAGTACTTAGGGGTCGAATTCCACGAAGACCAAGTTTTACTCTATGATTCTATTGGTTCAATTTCAAGCTAAGACAATTCGAAGTTGGGTTTGTTTGGTAACAGTAACACGACTAAAACGGTATAAAAAAGGCAATAAACAAAACACTAGATCAGGGATAATTCTCGGGAATTTCAGAGATAGCAACTAAACAACTATTCAGGGTATAGATTAAGTACCAGTCTAGAACTCAAACATAAATATAAACTGATCCACTGTCGTGGTATCAATAACTCTATCTGATCGATTCTGTGCTGAAACGCGGAGCACATGCTCAGACATCCGGAGCACATGCTCGGCGGTCCATAAACCCTAAACTGTCGTTTGAGCCCAGAATCGCAGACAAGCATTAAAGAACAGGAATGATAAGTTCACAAATCACCTACACATCAACTTTCGCAGGTCTAGGATAATTTGCCCACTAATGTCTTTTCTAGCAACCTATTACACTTTTGATGAATAGATAAACCTAGAATCATAGATTGGGTGATCAAATCAACCTAAGCATTAAGTCTAACAATAGTGAAGACAATCGATTATATAAAGCCCTATTTGTGTTCTGTTGCTAACCCATGAAACCCCTTTTGAAACCCCTAATCTAGCAAAGAAAACTACTCAGACATAGAGAAATGAGTAACCAACATAGATGAGAAATTCAATAGCATAAAAATATAAAAATCACAAGGGTTCAGAATATGCTTCACAAGGTAGCCGCTCTTCTCCCTCTCACAAAAGCGTCGCTCAAAAACCAAAAGAAAAGGTCCCCCCTCTCTCTCCTAAAAACCCTAGGTTAAATAGCATACAAGTAGAGAAATATAAGGAAAGATTCCAAATTCAAATCTCCCTATTAAAAAAGCGATCTCAGCCCTCTTTCTCTTACAAAGGATCGCCTAAAATAAGGGGAATTAGGCAGGGAATCAGCGCCTAGATGCTTGCCACGTGTCGTCATGAAACCGTAGAGTTGGGAGCATGTGCTCGGAAATCAGGAGCATGTGCTCCTGGGTCTAAAATCAGCTTTTCAGCTCCAATTCAACTCCTTTCTGCTCCGATTGCTCCTGCTGTTCCAATCCTTGCTTTTAGCTTCCTAGCCTCTTATTATAACCTGAAAAGGACATAAACAACTGCAAAACTATCAAATAAACGGGGTCAAAGTGAGTCAAAACCGTAACATATCAACTCCCCCGGACTTAGATCTTTGTTTGTCCTCAAACAAACTCAAACCAAGCGCCAAGAGAGCCAAGGTGGGAACTCGCAAAAATCTCAGAAACCGTGAGTAGACCATGACCTGCAGACCACATGTGTTAGAACAAGCTATACCGATAAAATTCTCCAGCAAACATCTCCAAAACCAGAACCATAATTGGCAATCAAACCCAGAAAAATATCACTTTCCAGACAATGACTCTTTACATTCAATTAAAATTGGCGTGAGCTTCTCATTAAGGGCATTAAGCTAGTGAAATCGAGGCTTGGTAGATAAAAGGCTATTTTAATGGTGGAGCTATAGAGTGTTTAGGGGTTATCATTACTTCGAAAGAGGTGCAGGATATCGCACAAAATGGTAAGGGAGAGTGGACTCATTGATGTCCACAACCTCTAATCACTCTCCTCTTCTTATCTTCTCAAACTCAGCCTCTCTTTTCTCCTCAGGGTACAACGCATGCTCGGGGGTGTGTAACACTAGCTCTGGTCCCTTTCCATCATCCTTAAACGTTTTTTTTTTTTTTTTTTTTAGACATATGAAGGATGATGGGGGATCTTCTTCTAATATTGCCCCAGGAGGATGCGGACTGTATCCTAGGCTCTCTCTCTGCTCAAAACAACTCGCGGACTTGGATTTATATAATTTCGGACCAGGTGCTCGCTGGGTTAGAGCACGTGCTCTGTCCGTCCGGCTTTTTCCTCTTTGGTTCTCCAGCAAGAGCGAGTTAGAGATAGTGTCAGTCCTGCTCTCCCCGACCGTTTTGCACATAGCTGCACAGAATGAGAAAACAAAAATACAAGTGCAAGTGGTTTGAAAGGAGGTTAGGCTCGGGGTGGGTACTAACTTAAAATGAGCTAGCTATTCAGGATCAGCAAGATTGGCAAAATGAATAAGAAGTCCTGAATATGTGACACGTTCCCTATCCTAATGCCCAAAACGAGAAGAATTTAAATCCGGTTAGGTTCCAATAAAGTAGAGTCTAAGTCTTTCCGGTGAAACCTGAATGGGATGAAGCTTTTCTGGCTAGGAGAAGGGTCCGAATGTGAAGAGGTATTAGCTCGTCTCTGTACTCTTAGTTCTGCAACAATGGTCACTAGGAAAAATGGTCAAACTCACAAATGGTTAAAAACATCACAGATTTCGGTCCTAATTCCCACAAGTTTTGGTTCGACTCACATGACAAACTGACTCAATAAAAAGAAAGATAAAGAAAACAAATGACAGCAACCGCGAGATAGTGCCGTCAGGATCCTCCGCATCAAGCTGTTGTTCTTCTGCTGCGACTCGACCATCCATCTCCTGTACTCAGCGGTATCAGGCTCATCAGAGATCGGTGGGAGATCAAACTCACCCTGAGGATCGGATGATGTGAACGGTGGAATGCTGTCCTCGCGGTGGTGGGATGAGCTAGCAAAGTCCGCTGGTGGTGGATCAAACTGGGTAGGTGGAGGCAGAGCATCTCCCAGAAGCAGTGGGGCGCGGGAGAAACGCAGATCATCCACCGTGGCTAGCTGCGTAAGCTCAGGAGCTGGGAGGCGAATGCTCCCCTGATTACCGTCAGGGCCACCGTACCGGTATGTGTAGAAGGGGTTGGCTAACTGGATGACTCGGGAGTGGACCAGATGCTGTATGTCAATGCGCTCCCTCTGCTCTACACGAGAATACCTCGTCAGATCGATCCGCATGTGCTCAAAGAGATGAGTGAGAAGGCTGCAATTCCTCTCTGTACGGCCAGAAGTCTTGTGCTTAGCAGCACAGATCATCTCAGCGAAGTGCATAGCCATGTTGCACCGCACATCAGATGGAGCAGGTGCTCCAGGAAACAGAGCATGTGCTCTGGGAGCCGCGGGTGTCAAAAAGCTGGACCTGGTGGGCCTGGGCCTGAAATTCATTAAACTTACCTGGTCCAATCGCTCTTCTCTTTTTCTTTGGTTCTCAGTTCGCCGAGCATGTGCATCAGGTTGCTCGCGTCCTGCGAGCATGTGCTCCGCGTCTTCTTCCAACATTCCTGAAACCGAAAAGAGAAGAAACAAATCCTAAAAAGAAAAAGAAAAACTCAGCAATATATACCTGGTGGGTTGCCTCCCACCCAACGCTTGTTTTAAGTCATTAGCTTGACTCGAAAACTCCTTAGGCATTAGGAGGATCGCCTAGGGCGACGGTCTCACCCCTTGCATGCTCAGAGATAGCAAGATACGGCTTCAGCCTCTGTCCATTCACCACAAATTCTCCTCCTTTTGTGTCCAGCAACACAACAGCCCCGTATGGTCTAATCTCCTTGATGGTGAAGGGTCCGGACCATCGTGATCTTAGCTTTCCGGGAAACAGTTTCAGCCTAGAGTTGAACAACAAGACTTGATCATTAGGAGCAAAGGTCCTAGTGAGGATCCGCTTGTCATGGTAGGCTTTGGTACGCTCCTTGTAGAGTTTTGAGTTTTCATAGGCGAGGTGCCTAATCTCCTCTAGCTCATGCAGTTGCATCTTCCTCCTTTCATGGGCGCTCTTAGTGTCAAAGTTCAGCATTTTCACTGCCCAAGCAGCCTTGTACTCTAGCTCAAAAGGAAGGTGACACGCCTTACCATACACCAAGTGAAACGGTGTAGTCCCCAGGGGTGTTTTGTAGGCGGTTCTATAAGCCCATAGAGCCTCATCTAGCTTCTGAGACCAATCCTTCCTTGTTGTGTTCACTGTTTTTTGCAAAATGCTCTTAATCTCCCGGTTAGAGATCTCAACTTGGCCGCTTGTTTGTGGGTGGTAGGGGGTGGCGACCTTGTGTCTCACTCCATTCTTCTTGAGAAGACTCTCAAAGACCTTGTTAATGAAATGCGATCCACCATCGCTAATGACTACCCGTGGGACACCAAACCGTGGGAAAATAACTGACTTTAACATCTTGAGCACGGTCTTTGCATCATTATTGGGGCTGGCCAAAGCTTCTACCCACTTGGACACGTAATCGACAGCCACCAATATGTACTCATTGCCGAATGAGTTCGGGAAAGGTCCCATGAAGTCAATTCCCCAAACATCAAATACCTCAACCTCCAAGATGAAATTCTGAGGCATTTCATTCCTCCTGCTGATGTTCCCTTGTCTCTGACATGTGTCGCAAGTAGACACGAACCGCTGCGCATCTCTGAACATGGTAGGCCACCAATAACCCGCTTGAAGAGCTTTGGACACGGTTTTGAAAGTAGCAAAGTGTCCAGCATAGGGTGAGCTATGACAATGAAACAAGACTCCAGGAACCTCCTCCTCAGTCACACACCTCCTGAAAACACCATCCGAGCTATGCCTATAGAGGTAAGGCTCATCCCAAAAATACCGCCTTATGTCTTTTAGGAACTTCTTCTTCTTGTTCCCCACAAACTCAGTAGGTTCTTTTTCTGCTGCTAGGTAGTTTGAATACTCTCCAAACCAGGGAAAACTCGGCTGTTTGTTGGTATCGATTGCCTTGCACGGGGTTTTCGGAGCATGTGCTCCCAGGCGGAGCATGTGCTCGGCGGGATCAAAGATGCCGATCGAGTAAACATGTTCTTCAGGAAGGCTATCATCCAAGGGTAGCTCTTCTTCTATCCTCATTCTTGATAAGTGATCTGCAACTCCGTTCTCAATGCCCTTCTTGTCTTTAATCTCCAAGTCAAACTCTTGAAACAACAAAATCCAACGGAGTAGCCTTGCTTTTGCATCCTTCTTGGTCAGTAGATACCTCAATGCCGCGTGATCAGTGTGAACAACCACTTTGGAACCAACAAGGTATGATCGGAACTTCTCAAAAGCAAACACAACCGCTAAAAGTTCTTTCTCGGTTGTAGCGTACTTGCACTGAGCCTCATCCAAGGTGCGGCTGACGTAGTATATCACGTGCAGCTTCTTGTCTTTTCTCTGTCCCAGAACTGCTCCCACGGCATAGTCACTCGCATCAGTCATGACCTCAAAGGGAAGGTCCCAATCTGGCGGTTGTACAATCGGAGCGCTAACCAAGGCTCCCTTGATCGTGTGAAACGCTTCCAAGCAAGCAGAATCGAAATCAAACTTCACTTCCTTACACAACAGCTGGGTAAGTGGTCTTGCTATCTTGGAGAAATCCTTAATGAACAGTCTGTAGAAACCAGCGTGGCCAAGGAAACTGCAGATCCCTTTTACCGAATTAGGCGGTTGTAAACTCATCATCACCTCAACCTTGGCTTTGTCAACCTCAATCCCCTTTTCAGAAATCTTGTGTCCCAGCACTATCCCATCTCTGACCATGAAGTGGCATTTCTCCCAATTCAGCACCAGATGTTTGTCTTCACACCGCTGCAACACCCTGCACAAATTAGACAAACAAACGGAAAAGGAGCTCCCATAGACGGAGAAATCGTCCATGAAAACTTCCATTATATCCTCAATCAGGTCAGTGAAAATGGACATCATGCATCGTTGGAAGGTCGCTGGTGCATTGCACAAGCCAAACGGCATTCTGCGGTAAGCAAAGGTGCCGTAAGGACATGTGAATGTGGTCTTCTCTTGATCGTCGGGATGGATTGGGATCTGAAAGAAACCTGAATAGCCATCTAAGAAACAGTAGTAAGGATGGTTAGCCAATCTCTCAAGCATTTGATCAATAAACGGCAAAGGAAAATGATCCTTACGGGTCGCAGGATTAAATTTTCTATAGTCTATGCACATGCGATGTCCCGTAACTGTCCTAGTAGGAATCAACTAATCCTTATCATTCTTAACCACTGTAATTCCACCTTTCTTAGGGACTACATGAACTTGACTAATCCAGGAACTATAAGAAATAGCATAAATTACACCCGCATCTAGAAGTTTCATTATCTCTTTCTTAACAACATCCTTTAGATTCGGGTTCAACCTCCTCTGATGTTCTACCGAAGTCATTGATTCATCTTCTAGATGTATCCTATGCATGCAAAGATCTGGTGAGATTCCTGGGATGTCATCTAGTGAATACCCTAGAGCATTTCTATACTTCCTAAGTTCACAAAGGAGCAAAGCGGTCTCTACATTGTTTAGTTCAGAGTTCACTATCACGGGGTATGTAGAGTTAGGACCTAGGAACGCGTACTTTAGCTCGGCTGGAAGTGGTTTTAGCTCTACCTTTGGAGCTCTTAACTCGCTCCAAAGACCGTCCGCTGACTTTACCGGAGCATGTGCTCCGGAATCCGGAGCAGGTGCTCCCTCGGCGGATTCCTCCCCTGATTGGTTCTCATCGTCTAGCAGCTTATTCATCTCAAACCTTGCGATCATATCCCCCAGCTGGAGATCGATCGCTCCCCCTTGCACATCTATAATCGCACAAGCTGTGCATAAGAATGATCTACCCAAGATCAGTGGGTCACGTGGTTCTTCTTCAAGTTCCAGAACCACAAAGTCTGCTGGTATAAGCGTGTCCCCTATCTGGACATGTAAATCCTCCAACACTCCTATGGGGCGCTTGGTGGATCTATCCGCGAATACTAACGAAATCCGTGTAGACTTGAACTTCGTGTATCCCAGCCTTTTAGCCACTGAATATGGCATAAGGTTCACACTGGAACCTAGATCACAGAGGGAGTTTGCAAAAATCGTTTTACCGATTCTCACGGATAAGACAAATCGCCTTGGATCATCTCTCTTCTTTAGCACTTTGTTTTGCAGCACAGCATTGCACTCTCTTGAAACCATCATCACGTTCTCTTCCTCTGACACTCTCCCAGAAACTAACCCTTTCACATATCTCTTCAAAGCAGGTATCATCTGAACAACATCAGCCAAGGGTAGTTTTACCGTCAATTCTCTCAACATCTCCTTGCATTTTGCATCCTCCAAATCCTTGCGAGATTTCTTAGGAGGAACAGGGTAAGGAACCCTAGGGGTGTACACGCGTGCAGGAGGTACCTCAGTAAGAACGGTCTGATCGGGAGTCGGGAGCACGTGCTCGCTGGGTGGGAGGAAATGCTCGCCGGATGCGTCGGCTTCTTTTTGACTCAACGGTGGAGTCTCATCAGCATGTTGAGGAAGGTATTCTTCAGCAATACCCTTGCCCTTGTCAAGCCTAGCGGATGGTGCTTCTCTAGGGGGTAACTTCTTTCCTCCCCTTAGCTCAATCGCATTGACATACTCGTTCCGCGGGTTTGCTTCCCCTTTTCCGGGCAGTGTCCCAGGAGTTCTTTTCACGGCTTCAGCAGTCTGTGCAACCTGAACATCAAGCTTCTTCACATGTGACATTACTGCCTCATACTTCCCATTAAGGTCATTGTACATGGTATCGACCTTAGCGTTGATTTCCACTAAAGCTTTTTGTTGATTCACCAAGAGTTGTTGCATCATGTTTTTCAGCTCATCTTGAGAGCTGCTAGCAGGTGAAGATCCCAACTGCTGGTTGGTGAAAGGCGGTGCTTGCTGAGCGCTTGTATATGTCTGCTGGTTCCCCCCTTGGAAACGGTTTTGAGTGGGCACAAACTGTTTGCCTTGGAAGTTGTTTGAGAAGGTTTTCTGATAACCCATCTGATTCTGAGCTCCTTGCTGCGGATACACCTGATCCTGAGGATTCTCCACGTTGGTGCTTATATAGGACAAATTCGGATGGCTTTTGTAGTTCGGGTTGAAACCCCTGTTCTGCACAAAACCTTGCCCACTCACATAATTAACCTCCATCATTTCATCCTCTCCATCACAAATCTCCTGAGCTAGCGGCATGTCTCCGGTCTCATCGACAAAATGGACAGTTTTCTGGCTTCCCTTCAGAAGAAGGTTCACCTTGACTGTCAACTCGTCGATCTTTTGCGTATCGACACTATTGACCTTCACGGACCTGTCATACTCAGGAGCCTTGCTGCTGGAGCTTGCAGCTAGGTTCTCAATCAACTGATATGTTTCTTCCTTAGACTTTGTCATAAAATCCCCATTGCTGGCCGAGTTGAGAGCGTTTCTGTAGTCCCAGTTAACTCCATCATAGAAAATGCCCATAATCTTTTCATCACTGAATCCATGGTGCGGACACTCTCTACGGTACTCTTTGTACCTCTCCCAAGCCTCGCAGAAGGCTTCTCCAGTGTGCTGTTGGAACGATGAAATCTTGTTCCTCAGGGCAGCGGTCTTAGCCTTGGTGTAGAAATGGTCCAAAAACGCAGATCTACACTGTTCCCATGATGTCAGAGACCCAGGTGGCAATGACTTCAGCCAACGTGAAGCTCTATCCGCAAGAGAGAAGGGAAAGAGCTTGCACTTCAGAAAGTCTGGCGGTATCCCATTTGAACCAGTGGTGCTACATATCTCCTCAAAATTCTCGATGTGGTCCATCGGAATCTCAGCTGGGAGACCGTGAAATAGGTGCTGCTTCACTAGAGAGATCATCTGTGGCTTGATCTCAAAATCTTGTCTCGGGATGGTGGGAGGAACAATCGCCGCTCGGTTGGTGTAGAACACATGCGGGTTGTCCTTGTCCCCTATGGACGGTTGTGGCGGCGCGGCTCTTTCGTGTTGAGCATGGAGCAACTGCCCCAACTATTGTCGAAGTTGCTGCAACTCGGCAGCCATATCCTCATTGTTTCTATTGTCACCCATGTTGACGGATTGAAACTTTCTGTTCTTGCGGTTTGTTCTTTCTGCCAAAGAGAGCTCTGCGGCTGACAAAGCAACAAGTTCTTCGGTGTTGTTTCTTCTTGTAGATCTTCTTGGCATGCACCTGAAACACACGCAAAGAAGAAGCAGAAAGACAAATCAGTAAGGTCTTAGTCTAGTAATTTCGCCGAAAACCAAAGGTAAAAATTTGATCCCCGGCAACGGCGCCAAAAACTTGATACATAGAGTTTTAAATCCTATTTTCCTACTGCAAGTGCACAGCAAAGAAGTAGTACTTAGGGGTCGAATCCCACGAAGACCAAGTTTTACTCTATGATTCTATTGGTTCAATTTCAAGCTAAGACAATTCGAAGTTGGGTTTGTTTGGTAACAGTAACACGACTAAAACGGTATAAAAAAGGCAATAAACAAAACACTAGATCAGGGATAATTCTCGGGAATTTCAGAGATAGCAACTAAACAACTATTCAGGGTATAGATTAAGTACCAGTCTAGAACTCAAACATAAATATAAACTGATCCACTGTCGTGGTATCAATAACTCTATCTGATCGATTCTGTGCGGAAACGCGGAGCACATGCTCAGACATCCGGAGCACATGCTCGGCGGTCCATAAACCCTAAACTGTCGTTTGAGCCCAGAATCGCAGACAAGCATTAAAGAACAGGAATGATAAGTTCACAAATCACCTACACATCAACTTTCGCAGGTCTAGGATAATTTGCCCACTAATGTCTTTTCTAGCAACCTATTACACTTTTGATGAATAGATAAACCTAGAATCATAGATTGGGTGATCAAATCAACCTAAGCATTAAGTCTAACAATAGTGAAGACAATCGATTATATAAAGCCCTATTTGTGTTCTGTTGCTAACCCATGAAACCCCTTTTGAAACCCCTAATCTAGCAAAGAAAACTACTCAGACATAGAGAAATGAGTAACCAACATAGATGAGAAATTCAATAGCATAAAAATATAAAAATCACAAGGGTTCAGAATATGCTTCACAAGGTAGCCGCTCTTCTTCCTCTCACAAAAGCGTCGCTCAAAAACCAAAAGAAAAGGTCCCCCCTCTCTCTCCTAAAAACCCTAGGTTAAATAGCATACAAGTAGAGAAAAATAAGGAAAGATTCCAAATTCAAATCTCCCTATTAAAAAAGCGATCTCAGCCCTCTTTCTTTTACAAAGGATCGCCTAAAATAAGGGGAATTAGGCAGGGAATCAGCGCCTAGATGCTTGCCACGTGTCGTCATGAAACCGTAGAGTTGGGAGCATGTGCTCGGAAATCAGGAGCATGTGCTCCTGGGTCTAAAATCAGCTTTTCAGCTCCAATTCAACTCCTTTCTGCTCCGATTGCTCCTGCTGTTCTAATCCTTGCTTTTAGCTTCCTAGCCTCTTATTATAACCTGAAAAGGACATAAACAACTGCAAAACTATCAAATAAACGGGGTCAAAGTGAGTCAAAACCGTAACATATCAACTCCCCCGGACTTAGATCTTTGTTTGTCCTCAAACAAACTCAAACCAAGCGCCAAGAGAGCCAAGGTGGGAACTCGCAAAAATCTCAGAAACCGTGAGTAGACCATGACCTGCAGACCACATGTGTTAGAACAAGCTATACCGATAAAATTCTCCAGCAAACATCTCCAAAACCAGAACCATAATTGGCAATCAAACCCAGAAAAATATCACTTTCCAGACAAAGACTCTTTACATTCAATTAAAATTGGCGTGAGCTTCTCATTAAGGGCATTAAGCTAGTGAAATCGAGGCTTGGTAGATAAAAGGCTATTTTAATGGTGGAGCTATAGAGTGTTTAGGGGTTATCATTACTTCGAAAGAGGTGCAGGATATCGCACAAAATGGTAAGGGAGAGTGGACTCATTGATGTCCACAACCTCTAATCACTCTCCTCTTCTTATCTTCTCAAACTCAGCCTCTCTTTTCTCCTCAGGGTACAACGCATGCTCGGGGGTGTGTAACACTAGCTCTGGTCCCTTTCCATCATCCTTAAACGTTTTTTTTTTTTTTTTTTTTTAGACATATGAAGGATGATGGGGGATCTTCTTCTAATATTGCCCCAGGAGGATGCGGACCGTATCCTAGGCTCTCTCTCTGCTCAAAACAACTCGCGGACTTGGATTTATATAATTTCGGACCATGTGCTCGCTGGGTTAGAGCACGTGCTCTGTCCGTCCGGCTTTTTCCTCTTTGGTTCTCCAGCAAGAGCGAGTTAGAGATAGTGTCAGTCCTGCTCTCCCCGACCGTTTTGCACATAGCTGCACAGAATGAGAAAACAAAAATACAAGTGCAAGTGGTTTGAAAGGAGGTTAGGCTCGGGGTGGGTACTAACTTAAAATGAGCTAGCTATTCAGGATCAGCAAGATTGGCAAAATGAATAAGAAGTCCTGAATATGTGACACGTTCCCTATCCTAATGCCCAAAACGAGAAGAATTTAAATCCGGTTAGGTTCCAATAAAGTAGAGTCTAAGTCTTTCCGGTGAAACCTTAATGGGATGAAGCTTTTCTGGCTAGGAGAAGGGTCCGAATGTGAAGAGGTATTAGCTCGTCTCTGTACTCTTAGTTCTGCAACAATGGTCACTAGGAAAAATGGTCAAACTCACAAATGGTTAAAAACATCACAGATTTCGGTCCTAATTCCCACAAGTTTTGGTTCGACTCACATGACAAACTGACTCAATAAAAAGAAAGATAAAGAAAACAAATGACAGCAACCGCGAGATAGTGCCGTCAGGATCCTCCGCATCAAGCTGTTGTTCTTCTGCTGCGACTCGACCATCCATCTCCTGTACTCAGCGGTATCAGGCTCATTAGAGATCGGTGGGAGATCAAACTCACCCTGAGGATCGGATGATGTGAATGGTGGAACGCTGTCCTCGCGGTGGTGGGATGAGCTAGCAAAGTCCGCTGGTGGTGTATCAAACTGGGTAGGTGGAGGCAGAACATCTCCCAGAAGCAGTAGGGCGCGGGAGAAACGCAGATCATCCACCGTGGCTAGCTGCGTAAGCTCAGGAGCTGGGAGGCGAATGCTTCCCTGATTACCGTCAGGGCCACCGTACCGGTATGTGTAGAAGGGGTTGGCTAACTGGATGACTCGGGAGTGGACCAGATGCTGTATGTCAATGCGCTCCCTCTGCTCTACACGAGAATACCTCGTCAGATCGATCCGCATGTGCTCAAAGAGATGAGTGAGAAGGCTGCCAATCCTCTCTGTACGGCCAGAAGTCTTGTGCTTAGCAGCACAGATCATCTCAGCGAAGTGCATAGCCATGTTGCACCGCACATCAGATGGAGCAGGTGCTCCAGGAAACAGAGCATGTGCTCCGGGAGCCGCGGGTGTCAAAAAGCTGGACCTGGTGGGCCTGGTGGGCCTGGGCCTGAAATTCATTAAACTTACCTGGTCCAATCGCTCTTCTCTTTTTCTTTGGTTCTCAGTTCGCCGAGCATGTGCATCAGGTTGCTCGCGTCCTGCGAGCATGTGCTCCGCGTCTTCTTCCAACATTCCTGAAACCGAAAAGAGAAGAAACAAATCCTAAAAAGAAAAAGAAAAACTCAGCAATATATACCTGGTGGGTTGCCTCCCACCCAACGCTTGTTTTAAGTCATTAGCTTGACTCGAAAACTCCTTAGGCAGTAGGAGGATCGCCTAGGGCGACGGTCTCACCCCTTGCATGCTCAGAGATAGCAAGATACGACTTCAGCCTCTGTCCATTCACCACAAATTCTCCTCCTTTTGTGTCCAGCAACACAACAGCCCCGTATGGTCTAATCTCCTTGATGGTGAAGGGTCCGGACCATCGTGATCTTAGCTTTCCGGGAAACAGTTTCAGCCTAGAGTTGAACAACAAGACTTGATCATTAGGAGCAAAGGTCCTAGTGAGGATCCGCTTGTCATGGTAGGCTTTGGTACGCTCCTTGTAGAGTTTTGAGTTTTCATAGGCGAGGTGCCTAATCTCCTCTAGCTCATGCAGTTGCATCTTCCTCCTTTCATGGGCGCTCTTAGTGTCAAAGTTCAGCATTTTCACTGCCCAAGCAGCCTTGTACTCTAGCTCAAAAGGAAGGTGACACGCCTTACCATACACCAAGTGAAACGGTGTAGTCCCCAGGGGTGTTTTGTAGGCGGTTCTATAAGCCCATAGAGCCTCATCTAGCTTCTGAGACCAATCCTTCCTTGTTGTGTTCACTGTTTTTTGCAAAATGCTCTTAATCTCCCGGTTAGAGATCTCAACTTGGCCGCTTGTTTGTGGGTGGTAGGGGGTGGCGACCTTGTGCCTCACTCCATTCTTCTTGAGAAGACTCTCAAAGACCTTGTTAATGAAATGCGATCCACCATCGCTAATGACTACCCGTGGGACACCAAACCGTGGGAAAATAACTGACTTTAACATCTTGAGCACGGTCTTTGCATCATTATTGGGGCTGGCCAAAGCTTCTACCCACTTGGACACGTAATCGACAGCCACCAATATGTACTCATTGCCGAATGAGTTCGGGAAAGGTCCCATGAAGTCAATTCCCCAAACATCAAATACCTCAACCTCCAAGATGAAATTCTGAGGCATTTCATTCCTCCTGCTGATGTTCCCTTGTCTCTGACATGTGTCGCAAGTAGACACGAACCGCTGCGCATCTCTGAACATGGTAGGCCACCAATAACCCGCTTGAAGAGCTTTGGACACGGTTTTGAAAGTAGCAAAGTGTCCAGCATAGGGTGAACTATGGCAATGAAACAAGACTCCAGGAACCTCCTCCTCAGTCACACACCTCCTGAAAACACCATCCGAGCTATGCCTATAGAGGTAAGGTTCATCCCAAAAATACCGCCTTATGTCTTTTAGGAACTTCTTCTTCTTGTTCCCCACAAACTCAGTAGGTTCTTTTTCTGCTGCTAGGTAGTTTGAATACTCTCCAAACCAGGGAAAACTCGGCTGTTTGTTGGTATCGATTGCCTTGCACGGGGTTTTCGGAGCATGTGCTACCAGGCGGAGCATGTGCTCGGCAGGATCAAAGATGCCGATCGAGTAAACATGTTCTTCAGGAAGGCTATCATCCAAGGGTAGCTCTTCTTCTATCCTCATTCTTGATAAGTGATCTGCAACTCCGTTCTCAATGCCCTTCTTGTCTTTAATCTCCAAGTCAAACTCTTGAAACAACAAAATCCAACGGAGTAGCCTTGCTTTTGCATCCTTCTTGGTCAGTAGATACCTCAATGCCGCGTGATCAGTGTGAACAACCACTTTCGAACCAACAAGGTATGATCGGAACTTCTCAAAAGCAAACACAACCGCTAAAAGTTCTTTCTCGGTTGTAGCGTACTTGCACTGAGCCTCATCCAAGGTGCGGCTGGCGTAGTATATCACGTGCAGCTTCTTGTCTTTTCTCTGTCCCAGAACTGCTCCCACGGCATAGTCACTCGCATCAGTCATGACCTCAAAGGGAAGGTCCCAATCTGGCGGTTGTACAATCGGAGCGCTAACCAAGGCTCCCTTGATCGTGTGAAACGCTTCCAAGCAAGCAGAATCGAAATCAAACTTCACTTCCTTACACAACAGCTGGGTAAGTGGTCTTGCTATCTTGGAGAAATCCTTAATGAACCGTCTGTAGAAACCAGCGTGGCCAAGGAAACTGCGGATCCCTTTTACCGAATTAGGCGGTTGTAAACTCATCATCACCTCAACCTTGGCTTTGTCAACCTCAATCCCCTTTTCAGAAATCTTGTGTCCCAGCACTATCCCATCTCTGACCATGAAGTGGCATTTCTCCCAATTCAGCACCAGATGTTTGTCTTCACACCGCTGCAACACCCTGCACAAATTAGACAAACAAACGGAAAAGGAGCTCCCATAGACGGAGAAATCGTCCATGAAAACTTCCATTATATCCTCAATCAGGTCAGTGAAAATGGACATCATGCATCGTTGGAAGGTCGCTGGTGCATTGCACAAGCCAAACGGCATTCTGCGGTAAGCAAAGGTGCCGTAAGGACATGTGAATGTGGTCTTCTCTTGATCGTCGGGATGGATTGGGATCTGAAAGAAACCTGAATAGCCATCTAAGAAACAGTAGTAAGGATGGTTAGCCAATCTCTCAAGCATTTGATCAATAAACGGCAAAGGAAAATGATCCTTACGGGTCGCAGCATTAAATTTTCTATAGTCTATGCACATGCGATGTCCCGTAATTGTCCTAGTAGGAATCAACTAATCCTTATCATTCTTAACCACTGTAATTCCACCTTTCTTAGGGACTACATGAACTTGACTAATCCAGGAACTATCAGAAATAGCATAAATTACACCCGCATCTAGAAGTTTCATTATCTCTTTCTTAACAACATCCTTTAGATTCGGGTTCAACCTCCTCTGATGTTCTACCGAAGTCATTGATTCATCTTCTAGATGTATCCTATGCATGCAAAGATCTGGTGAGATTCCTGGGATGTCATCTAGTGAATACCCTAGAGCATTTATATACTTCTTAAGTTCACAAAGGAGCAAAGCGGTCTCTACATTGTTTAGTTCAGAGTTCACTATCACGGGGTATGTAGAGTTAGGACCTAGGAACGCGTACTTTAGCTCGGCTGGAAGTGGTTTTAGCTCTACCTTTGGAGCTCTTAACTCGCTCCAAGGACCGTCCGCTGACTTTACCGGAGCATGTGCTCCGGAATCCGGAGCAGGTGCTCCCTCGGCGGATTCCTCTCCTGATTGGTTCTCATCGTCTAGCAGCTTATTCATCTCAAACCTTGCGATCATATCCCCCAGCTGGAGATCGATCGCTCCCCCTTGCACATCTATAATCGCACCAGCTGTGCATAAGAATGATCTACCCAAGATCAGGGGGTCACGTGGTTCTTCTTCAAGTTCCAGAACCACAAAGTCTGCTGGTATAAGCGTGTCCCCTATCTGGACATGTAAATCCTCCAACACTCCTATGGGGCGCTTGGTGGATCTATCCGCGAATACTAACGAAATCCGTGTAGACTTGAACTTCGTGTATCCCAGCCTTTTAGCCACTGAATATGGCATAAGGTTCACACTGGAACCTAGATCACAGAGGGAGTTTGCAAAAATCGTTTTACCGATTCTCACGGATAAGACAAATCGCCTTGGATCATCTCTCTTCTTTAGCACTTTGTTTTGCAGCACAGCATTGCACTCTCTTGAAACCATCATCACGTTCTCTTCCTCTGACACTCTCCCATAAACTAACCCTTTCACATATCTCTTCAAAGCAGGTATCATCTGAACAGCATCAGCCAGGGGTAGTTTTACCGTCAATTCTCTCAACATCTCCTTGCATTTTGCATCCTCCAAATCCTTGCGAGATTCTTAGGAGGAACAGGGTAA
Source organism: Camelina sativa (assembly GCF_030686135.1). NCBI lineage: Eukaryota > Viridiplantae > Streptophyta > Magnoliopsida > Brassicales > Brassicaceae > Camelina > Camelina sativa. Next base: position 18,220,116 of record NC_141880.1, on the reverse strand, counting down.
GGAACCCTAGGGGTGTACACGCGTGCAGGAGGTACCTCAGTAAGAACGGTCTGATCGGGAGTCGGGAGCACGTGCTCGCTGGGTGGGAGGAAATGCTCGCCGGATGCGTCGGCTTCTTTTTGACTCAACGGTGGAGTCTCATCAGCATGTTGAGGAAGGTATTCTTCAGCAATACCCTTGCCCTTGTCAAGCCTAGCGGATGGTGCTTCTCTAGGGGGTAACTTCTTTCCTCCCCTTAGCTCAATCGCATTGACATACTCGTTCCGCGGGTTTGCTTCCCCTTTTCCGGGCAGTGTCCCAGGAGTTCTTTTCACGGCTTCAGCAGTCTGTGCAACCTGAACATCAAGCTTCTTCACATGTGACATTACTGCCTCATACTTCCCATTAAGGTCATTGTACATGGTATCGACCTTAGCGTTGATTTCCACTAAAGCTTTTTGTTGATTCACCAAGAGTTGTTGCATCATGTTTTTCAGCTCATCTTGAGAGCTGCTAGCAGGTGAAGATCCCAACTGCTGGTTGGTGAAAGGCGGTGCTTGCTGAGCGCTTGTATATGTCTGCTGGTTCCCCCCTTGGAAACGGTTTTGAGTGGGCACAAACTGTTTGCCTTGGAAGTTGTTTGAGAAGGTTTTCTGATAACCCATCTGATTCTGAGCTCCTTGCTGCGGATACACCTGATCCTGAGGATTCTCCACGTTGGTGCTTCTATAGGACAAATTCGGATGGCTTTTGTAGTTCGGGTTGAAACCCCTGTTCTGCACAAAACCTTGCCCACTCACATAATTAACCTCCATCGTTTCATCCTCTCCATCACAAATCTCCTGAGCTAGCGGCATGTCTCCGGTCTCATCGACAAAATGGACAGTTTTCTGGCTTCCCTTCAGAAGAAGGTTCACCTTGGCTGTCAACTCGTCGATCTTTTGCGTATCGACACTATTGACCTTCACGGACCTGTCATACTCAGGAGCCTTGTTGCTGGAGCTTGCAGCTAGGTTCTCAATCAATTGATATGCTCCTTCCTTAGACTTTGTCATAAAATCCCCATTGCTGGCCGAGTTGAGAGCGTTTCTGTAGTCCCAGTTAACTCCATCATAGAAAATGCCCAGAATCTGTTCATCACTGAATCCATGGTGCGGACACTCTCTATGGTACTCTTTGTACCTCTCCCAAGCCTCGCAGAAGGCTTCTCCAGTGTGCTGTTGGAACGATGAAATCTTGTTCCTCAGGGCAGCGGTCTTAGCCTTGGTGTAGAAATGGTCCAAAAACGCAGATCTACACTGTTCCCATGATGTCAGAGACCCAGGTGGCAATGACTTCAGCCAACGTGAAGCTCTATCCGCAAGAGAGAAGGGAAAGAGCTTGCACTTCAGAAAGTCTGGCGGTATCCCATTTGAACCAGTGGTGCTACATATCTCCTCAAAATTCTCGATGTGGTCCATCGGAATCTCAGCTGGGAGACCGTGAAATAGGTGCTGCTTCACTAGAGAGATCATCTGTGGCTTGATCTCAAAATCTTGTCTCGGGATGGTGGGAGGAACAATCGCCGCTCGGTTGGTGTAGAACACATGCGGGTTGTCCTTGTCCCCTATGGACGGTTGTGGCGGCGCGGCTCTTTCGTGTTGAGCATGGAGAAACTGCCCCAACTATTGTCGAAGTTGCTGCAACTCGGCAGCCATATCCTCATTGTTTCTATTGTCACCCATGTTGACGGATTGAAACTTTCTGTTCTTGCGGTTTGTTCTTTCTGCCAAAGAGAGCTCTGCGGCTGACAAAGCAACTAGTTCTTCGGTGTTGTTTCTTCTTGTAGATCTTCTTGGCATGCACCTGAAACACACGCAAAGAAGAAGCAGAAAGACAAATCAGTAAGGTCTTAGTCTAGTAATTTCGCCGAAAACCAAAGGTAAAAATTTGGTCCCCGGCAACGGCGCCAAAAACTTGATACATAGAGTTTTAAATCCTATTTTCCTACTGCAAGTGCACAGCAAAGAAGTAGTACTTAGGGGTCGAATCCCACGAAGACCAAGTTTTACTCTATGATTCTATTGGTTCAATTTCAAGCTAAGACAATTCAAAGTTGGGTTTGTTTGGTAACAGTAACGCGACTAAAACGGTATAAAAAAGGCAATAAACAAAACACTAGATCAGGGATAATTCTCGGGAATTTCAGAGATAGCAACTAAACAACTATTCAGGGCATAGATTAAGTACCAGTCTAGAACTCAAACATAAATATAAACTGATCCACTGTCGTGGTATCAATAACTCTATCTGATCGATTCTGTGCGGAAACGCGGAGCACATGCTCAGACATCCGGAGCACATGCTCGGCGGTCCATAAACCCTAAACTGTCGTTTGAGCCCAGAATCGCAGACAAGCATTAAAGAACAGGAATGATAAGTTCACAAATCACCTACACATCAACTTTCGCAGATCTAGGATAATTTGCCCACTAATGTCTTTTCTAGCAACCTATTACACTTTTGATGAATAGATAAACCTAGAATCATAGATTGGGTGATCAAATCAACCTAAGCATTAAGTCTAACAATAGTGAAGACAATCGATTATATAAAGCCCTATTTGTGTTCTGTTGCTAACCCATGAAACCCCTTTTGAAACCCCTAATCTAGCAAAGAAAACTACTCAGACATAGAGAAATGAGTAACCAACATAGATGAGAAATTCAACAGCATAAAAATATAAAAATCACAAGGGTTCAGAATATGCTTCACAAGGTAGCCGCTCTTCTCCCTCTCACAAAAGCGTCGCTCAAAAACCAAAAGAAAAGGTCCCCCCTCTCTCTCCTAAAAACCCTAGGTTAAATAGCATACAAGTAGAGAAAAATAAGGAAAGATTCCAAATTCAAATCTCCCTATTAAAAAAGCGATCTCAGCCCTCTTTCTCTCACAAAGGATCGCCTAAAATAAGGGGAATTAGGCAGGGAATCGGCGCCTAGATGCTTGCCACGTGTCGTCATGAAACCATAGAGTTGGGAGCATGTGCTCGGAAATCGGGAGCATGTGCTCCTGGGTCTAAAATCAGCTTTTCAGCTCCAATTCAACTCCTTTCTGCTCCGATTGCTCCTGCTGTTCCAATCCTTGCTTTTAGCTTCCTAGCCTCTTATTATAACCTGAAAAGGACTCAAACAACTGCAAAACTATCAAATAAACGGGGTCAAAGTGAGTCAAAACCATAACATATCAGGCGCAGCCAAAGTATCATATGATGATATCATCCAACTAGAAAGTACATTTTGACCAAAGGTACTTTCTTTGCCAATCCAACTCTTATCACATGTTTTTTTGTTAATAGTTGATGTCATTGTTTAATCTTAAGTTCTAACAGTTTTATTTTATTTTATTTTAGGATATTGTTTATCCATACATATCTATTACTGGCGATTATGACATTGTTGACTCCATGGAGTTTTTATGGCGTGACGAAACTAGCGATGGTGAAGTCGATGCATTGAAAGCTAAGATCAGTTCTGAAAATGATTTTGGAGACCATATTTGGGGAACTGTACAAGTTGATGATGTGGACGGTGAACATAATCAAGTAAAAGATGATGTTGGCAGTGAGGTGTGCGAAGAAAATCAAGGGTCTAGTGCAACAAAGAGTGGTGAGAGTATGCAAGCTGCTAATGACGAAGAGTCAGGTTGCAAGAGAAAGAGACAACCTGATCATGGTGCAGAGAGGAGGAAAAATAAACTGCTCTATGAGCGAGCAGCAACAACACATCGAGCTGCAACAGATGAACAAATGAAGTCTTTTATTAATGTGTTTGAGACTTGTTTCAAGAGTTTTGAGAAGAAGGTTGACAGTCGATTGGAAAAAATAGAAAAAGATGTCTCACTGTTGAAGGATGCTATAACTTCAGCTGGAATTACAATAAGCACTCAAGCCACGGTTGAGCAACCATCCATTCCAGCAGAAAAGAAGGGTAAATCTGTGGTACGTAAGACTTAAATCTCTATGTTATGTTGTGTTTTTTTTAAGACTCTAAAAGAATATGTAATCGGATATGTATGTACGTGGGTGTAATAATTTGTGTTAATATTTTTGTTAAACTTTTTGTATTGATAGGATGAGTCGTTTTTAATTGATGATATTTTCACTCATCATAGTGAAATAGATCTTAATTTGGATTCCCAAGAATTTTTACAAAAAACAGTAGGACACCTATCTCAAAAGACAGATGTACTTGGGTTTGATCCTACACATAATGTATTGTGCAAAGATGACATCAGAAATCGGAGTCCTCGAAACGAGGGTGAACATGATGAGGATTCTGTTTTGGTGTTTGTTTCTGATGATCGATTCAATGCTTTTGCAGCGTGGAGTAGAACACTGGGGTAAGTTGTTCAATTGTATTTTTCCTATTATTTTTTTCAATGAGGCTTATGCACAATGTTTTCTTTTTGCAGAATGCTTAAGTTGGGTCCGAGTGTAATGAATGATGAATTACTAAGTCGAGTCATGACAAGCTACGTTTGGCTTCGGAATCACGTACGTTTCATGTTATTTTTGTCAATTATTTTTGTCAATATATTTTTTATTGTCAACGTTTGATTTTTGTCCATTATATTTTTTCCAGGAAATAGATGCCATGATGTATATATTTCGGGAGAATACATCTTTAGGCCGACTGAAGTCAAATCGTGTTGGCTTCATGAATTGTCTGTTTAGCATGCAAATCAAAATCGAATATTTGAAGTTTATCAAAGATAAAAAAGGCCACAAATGGGATTCTATGATCTTGGGTTATGCCAACGGTGACTTGCCTTCTCATGGAAAGACGGGGAAGAAATGGGCATTAGACTTCGACAGAGTTTACACTCCTGTGTTCGTCAATGATAATCACTGGATATCTCTGTGCATTAATTTTGGCCTAAGAACAGTTGAAGTATTTGATTGTTCTGGTCGCACCCACAGAAGTCATGTAGATCCTTTTGCAATCCTCATCCCTCGACTTGTGAAGGAAGTTCAGACCAAAACCTATGGTAAATATCTTCATGTGGCTCCATATTCTATCATTTTTGCTTCATTGCCACCAAATCTTAATAAGTCATGCTCTGACTGCGGAGTGTATGCACTTAAATACATAGAGTGTCATATGCTTAACCTAGATATGAGTTTGATAAACGATGACAACATTAAAGAAGCTCGTACGAAGATTGCAGTAGATTTGTGGGAAGCAGCATCTGATCCTGTGTTCATTGAGCGAATGGGAAAGTATGAGCCTCCATCTATATTGCCTCATATTGTAGACCTTAGTTAAATTTAAGATTTTGCTAGGATTATTATTGCGACTGTAGTATGTCACTCACATCATGTTTTTTATTGCTGAAATTTTTTTTTAGCTTTTGTTTTTAAGCTTTACGTGTTACATAAATCCAACGAAGCACACACATCAATATTTCAAACACGTCCAAAACAAAAGCTTGTTTAATATGTCACTGCCATTTAATTGTTCTCTATGATTAAGACAAATACAACGTTCAAAACAAAATCTTGTTGACCATCAGAAATTCAAAATAACGTCCAAAACAAAACATCAATTATTTTGAAACATAAGAAGTTCAAAATAAAAAAAACATAAAAAAGCCAATAACATGTATTTGAAACATAAGAAATTCAAAATAAAAAAAAACATAAGATATCCAATAATGTGAACTCCAAATAGTGACGAAGAAGACTACATCATAAATCCTCAAAGATCAGCCTCCATTTTACTAGCAAGACCAGCCTGCAAAGATGAAAAAAAATAATGAATGTTAAATTAAAGAAACTAAAACATATATTTGAAATGATGTGTAAAAGTTGCTGAACAAACCTATTATTAGATCGTGTTTTCACATGTCGATCTATTGTGGCCTTCTTTACCACAACGGCCACACTTACGCCTCTTCGCTCCTTGTGACAATCTTATCTTGTCTTCCACTGATTCGTATCTTCTTTTTCTTCTTCTACCAGCTCCTCTTCTTGTCTCAGGTGGTACAATTTTTACATCACCAACAGTTTCGGGAACACACCATTCATCTTCAGGAACACCTATAGGATTAATGGTTTCCTCGTACAATGATCTCCATGCAGCAGTAGTGAACACATCATCAGCGTATGGGTACAGACTTTTTCCAATACTAAAACATGCTTTTATGGCATGTCTACAAGGAAGTTTTCCTATGTCGAACTTTCCACATGAACAAGTCCTCTTCTCCAAATCAACAATAAAATCTACTCCTCTACCTTTAATCTGTAATATGAATTGAGAAATAGGATAAGCTTTAAACTTTTCACCCTTCTCTATTCTTCTAGAAATCTTCTTCTCCACCTCAATGGTTAAAGGGTCGTTCTGCTGCTCACTTAATGCCCTACGCTCATAAAACCAGCGGGTTAACATTTCTCTAATGCTATCTAACAAAGGAATTATTGGATACTCTCTCGGTGATCTCAAAGCTGAATATATTGATTCAGCAGGGTTGTTGGTGTTTATGTCATATCTATATCCAGGGAAATGACATCTAGCCCATTTTTTCACATCAGCCTCCTGTAGATAACCTCCAATCGCCGGACTGATATTGCAAATTTCCGCAAAATGTTTATCAAACTCAGCAACTCTATAAGCTTTTGACGCTTTTGCAAGACGACCAGCCACACCTCTTCCTTTATAATTTGTTACCACATTACCTATCAAGTGGTGGATGCAAATACCATGTTTAGCCAACGGGTAGATTTTTCCAATCATTTTACCAATAGATATATGTCGATCTGACACAAAAGCTAAATCTTTGTCATCCGCAATAACAACCTTAAGCTGCATTAAAAACCACTCCCATGAAGCATCATTCTCAGAATCAGCAATCCCAAATGCAATTGGATACAAATTAGAGTTACCATCTACGGCCGTAGCAACTAGTAGAACTCCTTTGTATTTGCTCTTTAAAAATGTTCCGTCAAGTACAATTACCTTCCGAATTTTCTTGTAGAACCCTCTTATTGATTGACCAAATGAAATGAATAGATACTTGAATCTACCATCACAATCAATATCATAATTTGTATGCGTACCAGGATTCGCCTCTTTTAGCATGTGCAAGTAGTTAGGTATCTTAGCAAAACTTTTCTCTGGGATTCCTCTTACTTCGTTAACTGCATACTCACGAGATTCCCAAGCTTGGGAATAAGTTAGCTCACATCCATTCTCCGTACCCATAATATTAATGATGTCATTGGGTTTAGGTCCCTCCTTGACACCTTCATAATTATGTTTGATGAGATTCCCGATTGTTCTTGCTGAAGGTGTTCTACCAAATTTCGTTTTCCTTGAAGGAGCACAAGTATGGCTACCCACATACTTGTTGATTTTCCAACACGTAGACCCTTCTAAGCACTCAGCACGAACACACCATTTGCAAACATTATCAATACAGCATATACACCATAATCTTGTACCATATTTAGTAACTCTGTAATCAAAGTTATACTTCATGGCAAAAATTTCTAAACTTGCCTGTAAAGCTTCCTTGCTTTTGAAATATTGCCCCTTCTTTACCATAGAATCAACCATCATAGATCTAGCACCAACTTCAGCATCCTTAGAAGTTATGAAGTTACAATCATTCGGTTTTGCTTTGCTCACAATTTTTTGCTGTTTTTCACGGTGGAGACTGTCAACGCCTCCCTCACTTGAATCACTTGGTTCCTTATTCAAATCAATATTACTTCTATCATTCACTGTGGTTTTAAACGTCACACACAACCGTATGTTATTCTTCATTCTCCAACAAGCAACAAAATTTTTCACTTGGCGATCATTCATCATAACAACCGGAGGAGAATCAACACTGAGATCAAAGGGTAAATAACTGAATTCCACATCAACCATGTTTAGAGACTGTATTTCATAGTCTTCCAAAACCATCATCTTTAGCTCTTCAAGAGTTGAATTGGCTTGTAAAATAAGACGTCTCCCATGTTTTTCTTCATCAACAATAAATCTCCATTCACTTTGCCCGATACATCTCCATATACCACATGTTACATAGATTTGCAACATTTTGCAAAATCAACTCTTGAATGAAAGAACACAAAATTTAGGTTTACAAGCGTGAAGAGTGAAAAAAAACTCTCTTAAACCGAAGGTAATCGATTAATAATGTTTTCTAAACTCTCTCAGAACACGTTTTCTAAACTTGTTAGAACATAATCTTAAGAATATATATGATTTCCATAATTTCGGGATTACGTAAATATTTTGTTTCCTTAAATTTAGGATTCAGTTACCTTGTTTAACATAAGTCTAGAATAAGATGTAGAATATATCTTCTAATTTCCGCAGGTCACATGAAAAATGTAGATTTCATATTCTGACTTCTGTAGAATATGTATAAAGTGAAGAAAACAAATTCTAATATTTTTAGAATATAGAGTTATGTGTAGAACATATATTCTAGTTTTTGTAGAACACATATAAATTCCGACTTCTACAAGTTTTAGAAGATAAATCTATTCTAAAGATTACAGAACAAGTACAATGCGTAGAATTAGTATACGACCATATTTAGAACATGTATAGCACGTAGAATTCATAATCTAATATCTTTAGAATATATCAAATTAGTAGAATATGTATTCTAAATATTGCAGAAATATTTTTTGTCAATGTTAAAACACATTTTTTTCATCAAAAACACCTTTTGGCAATCTCTTCTTTATATTATTTATTTGTTTTTAGGGAAATAAATTTTTAAAATTGCTTAAAAGTTAGTTTCAATTTTTTTTAAGGATAGTTTAGGCATACTCAATAATGTACTGTAGAAGGCATAATGGGACAAATTGAAGAAAAAAATGTCCTTGTAAATCAATTTTCCCAATAAATAATTCGACTTAAAAAAAACATCTCGGAGAAAGCGGAAAAAGCTCTTGATTTTTAAAATAAATAAAAACTAAATTATGATTAAATGTTAATACATGTCAGAAGCATAAATTATATTCCCAAAATCCCAAAGATATGATGATGAGACATAAATGAATAAGAAATGTGAATTAAGAGCACACATACGTATTTATACATAAGTCTTTTGAGCTAAACAGCTCACAAGACTTGGGGGAAATATTGGGCCAGTATCCCCCACTTTCAAACCGTAACCGTATTTCAGACTGTAACTGGACCGTATCTAGATTATATCCGTATAAACGGTTAAAAACAGTAACCGTCGACCGTAAATATATGGTTATATTATATTAACTATAACCGTTAATTAACTGTTACCATATCAAAACTGTTGATTCACCGCATTGTTAAACCATAATTTTTTAACTATAACCATTTTTAAAACATAAGAAAATATACTAATAATTATTTATTTAATTGGACTATATGATATAGAAATATGTGCACACCAAAAGAACATATCAGTTAAAAGTAAATAATATCAACCATATCATATAATCAAATAATATCAACCATATTATATTATCAAAAAACTGTAAACATTGGTTAATAAACCGAAACTGTAATAACCATAACCTTCGTCATGCCTAAGCAAGCATGATCCTCTGTCGAATCCCATTACAAATAAAGGGCGCCATGTGTCACCCGAGGTGCCAGAAGGCGAAAGAGCTTAGGAAGAGGAAACGACAGAGCTTAAGAGGATCTGAAGTGCTTGGGGGATTGGCAAGCTGTGAAGAGTTTGATAAGAGGTAGTGAAAAAAGCATAGAGCTAGGAGATGGATCTTAGAGGAGGAAATCAGATATGTAATCTTTGGTGACTAAATATATGTATACTATTAATTGAGGAGTATTCCAGCAGAAAAAAAAATATTTGCAAAAAATTTCATACTTTGCCCCTACGAGCAAACAAAAGAAGAAGAGAAAAAAAAATTTAAGGGCAACAAGGTAAATTAAATTGTATATGGGACGCGGATCTGATCTGTTTGGGATTATGTCATTCGGATCCTAGATATATTATAAGAGGGGGGGTATTGAATTGATCATTTTAAGGATTTTGTAGGATTTTAATATTTTGGAATTTTACTTGATTTGAAGAGTTTTTAGAAGAATTGATTAGCTTTTAAAGTTTTTATATTAAAGATAAAAGTAAATGAAATGTAATTCTATGAGATTCTATTATAAACTTTGGGTGATTTTAGAATATTTCACAAAAAAAAAAAAAAAAAAAATTGACTCCAATCTCTTCAACACATCCAACTAAAATTCTGCCTTTTTCATCAGTTTTGATGCAGAGCACAAATGTAATAACAAACCAACCCAGAAAATTATGAAATTTAGTGAAAATATTAACAACAGCCAAACAAAGACAATGAAAAATGCAGATCACGATTTGGGTCTACAGTTTGAAAGTTACAGCCACTTTTCCAGAACAGATCTGGAATGATAGAACCTGCGAGTAGCCAACTTTGAGACCAATTTCCCATCAAACCGCAAGAAAACAATATAAAATATTTATATCATTGGAAAGATATTGTTCTCACGTTTCTAGAACATCTTTCAGAGCTCAATTCCGAGGTTTGTAGTCCAATAAAACGAAGAAGAAAGAATCAACCCTGAAACAGATAATTATCTTTTAAACCTGAAATCTTTTTCTCACCATTCGTTGGTTTCTCGCTGCAAGTACTAGTAACATCTTTAAGAACCATATGAGATAGGCTCCGTCTTTGATGCATCTTTCTATGAAACTCTTGTGATGAAATTTTTTGCTCTTTGCTTTTTGTTTCAACAGTTTTTTCCCCTTTGTTGATTGTGTGTCTCAAAACAAAAGTATCCAAGCCAAGACAGATGCATACATCAACACAACTCCAAGAGTTCCTATATAAAAAAAAACTGAGCCTCCAAACCTTCTTTACGGCAAAAAGGGTTTTTAATCATAGTTCTCTTTGCGAATCACACCAACAAGATCAAGTCTGCTTCAGAATTCCATCAAGATTAAAAACAGCCAAACCTCATGTGACACCACCAAACTCGAGCTCAAATAACAACCAGAATGATTATTAATAAACTTTTGAGTAGAAACCTCATCTAAGAACTTGACCCTCTTCATATACCAAATAAAAATCAATTCTCAGCTAACTGACGAAAGGGAGGAGTCTTGCTGAAGGAGGCGGCGACATCAGTGTAGAGAAGGAAAGGAGCGGCGACGAGAACAAATCATGAAGAAAAGAACAAGACTGCGAAGCTTCACCATCATCGTCACCCAGTTGAGAGCATCATCAGATCAAGAGAGCCAAATTTCTTTTTTTTTTTTGCCTTTTCATTTTTTTGAGTATGAGTGATTTGGGAGAGAGAGATGAAGAAGAAGAACAAGTGGAAGAAGGAAAACCAGGAGAATACCAGTCGATGGTCTCTCTGCAGTCATCCTTCTCTCTCAATTTTTATTTCACAGGAAAATAGGTAAGTTGCAGGTATCCATAGTTTTTCTTTTTGAAATCCATCAAAATTCCAGCTAAAAGGGTATGTTTATCATTCATATTTTTCAACTAAAAAACAACATAAAGTCTCTTAAAATCATTCAAAATAACATTTTAAAAAAAAGTTGTGATGTTTTGAATAAAAGTAGATTTCAAGTTTTATAAATTATTGATTGAATAACAAAGGATTGCGTATTATTTTAAATGATTTTATATGAATGTTAAGTTGAATAACATTGGATTTTGAAAGATTTTTAAAAATCATCAATTAAATAACAAGTGATTTTGGGAATACTTTAAAATCTTTTAGAATGTCAAGATCAATACCTCCCTCTAAGTGTTTCCAAACACTCTCTTCTTCTTCTTTTACTTGTAGGATAAATCAAATAAAAAAAATACATCATAATCATCATAATTGCGGAGGAAATATAAAAATGTCAACTAACAATATGGCATCCCTCATGATCCTCTAGCGTATCATAACAAGAGGCAAAATGAAATCAAATCATTAACTGCATATATTTCAATATAATCACATATATTCTCATTTCAGGCAATCACACCAACCCTTACCTCTTAATTACCATTTGTTCGTACCTCAATAAATAAGTAGATCAATAATCACAACAGAAAACAGAAACAGTTTGATCCAATCCCTATTCTTACTATCCTATATCATATCAAAAACAGAAAATCGTATATTCAATGCAGCGAATATTCTACCTTTCACCCAAAGCCAACATCAACTACTATATAAACCATAGTATAGAACGTCAATATTAAACTCATCACACATACAAACAAACTGAATAGAAAATAGAAAATCACCTTCGTATAAGTCATGGCTGCCACCGATGGTTTCACACATGTTTCCGAACTCAAGGCCTTCAAAACAACATGGAGGATAAGAGTCAAGATAGTTCATACATGGAAGCAATTTACGAGTTATATTAGATCTATCACCAATTTTTAGTCATCAAGGCTGCTAATTGTGGGTGAAGAAAGCTCGCTAACATCAAGCCTTTCAAAACAAGTTGGAAAAGTAAGGTGAAGTTGTCGATAGTGTATAAGGTACAACATAGATAGGAGGGACTAAATTACTGTTTTCTTATTTGTTTGTATCTTATAGGATCTACATAATCAAACTTGTCAAAAAGAACGATTTTGAAGGATGTTACAAACATACATGGTCTTTCCAAACATGGTCGAGAAGCACCATCGATCAAGAGAAAGCAATTAGAAGGAACTGAAAACAATGTGATCTTCCTTCAACAACAAATAAGGTGATAGTTAGTTATGGCAGTACCAAGTTATTTGATCTATATTGTAATCATCAAAGTAACACACATTTGTTGATGTAATGAAGCAGGATCTGCTGCAAATCCAGTTTAGCATCTTTACAAGAATAAAGGGATGTTAGCTTCGTGCTTGCTCATCCAGTAATCCGACTAAAAGAAGACAAACTCATGGAATCTCTACACAATTTAGTCCTCCATCTATTAATAGAAAGCAAGGTAATAAGGATTTGAATAGATATTGAGTAACTGCTGAATACTATCTATACATTATTGTGTGTCTATAGTCGTCTAATCATGCATTAGAACTAATATTAAGTCGATTGTCAGGTGTAGCTTCAATATAAAATATTTTATACACCATATAAACAAAACAATGATCTTATTACTTAAGTCAGAAAAACTTTAACTAATAACAACCATTACAATAAGATCTTATGAACACTTAAAATGAAGTCAATTCGAAGAGTTTAACATTATTATGTCATTTTGCACTCAATAAATTCCATTAAACTCAAGGCAATTAACGAATTGGACATGTGTTCAATTAATAATATAGAAACACATCAATGTTTCGGAGTATAAAAACTAAAAGACAATTTACCTTGCTTTTTTTTTGTAGTAGAAGGATCAGAGGCCTCCAAATATTGTACACATGCTAGAGGAAGGGAAGACGAAGCGGTGGATCAAAAGAGGATCACTTTCGTATAGCCATCGACAAAGCGGATCAGATCAAGAACATGAAGCTGGATTGCAAAGAGAAATCAGGTTAAAGGAGTAAGCAGCGCGAGAAGAATCTAACTATAACGCATGTCGATTTAAATTCTCTAGAGATGAGGCAAGGGTAACTTGGTCGTCTTCCGAAGTGAAGCCGCCGGAGAGGAGAGATGATACGAGATTGTTTCTTGGGGACTGATTCACACCAAGAATGCATCGGATCTCGAATTGTAATGGAGGAGATTCCTGAGATGGCGGCGACAATAATGGTAGGTGTCGTGGTGGATTTATAATGGTGAGGAGTAGACGATGAGGTCGTTGAGGACAGAGAAGGTGAGCCGCCGAGAGGTTTGACAGAGGAGAAGTCCATGAGAATTGAGAAGGTGAAGAGAGTGATAAGAAGAAGATGGACAAGACCATTGTGAATCCGTGATTAACTAAGAAGAGTTATAGGGAGAGGAAATGTGTCGTGACGTTTAGTCACTTAATAACACGAAAAACGCTTTTGGGCTAATATGCAAAACAGGCCAACTTAAATGAGTGAACATAATTTGTAAGGTTCAAACAATTATTGAGTAATTAATCCATTCCATTTTTACTATTAATCTTTTATATATAACTTGATGTATTTTAAAATTTTCATATATTCATAACCTAAAGTGTCTATGATATTTTAAGATACATATCTTATTTTCAAAAATTTCAAAATGATATATATTTATATATATATATATATATATATATTTATCAAAGCAATAATTAAATTTTGAAAATTACGTTCCAATTATAAATCCTCTAATTATTTTATCGTTGTCCTAAATTCTAAAAAGTTAAAATTTAATCAAAAAGTTAAATAGATCTATATTTCTTGCCCCGTAATCGAATGTAGTTATATATAGTTTCTTGGTTAGTATCTGCAAATTCAGATGAAAAAAAAAAATCAGAATCCAAATCAAATACCAAATGGTAATCGGAGATGAAAATTGATGTAAACATAGTAACCAAACCGGAGTTAAATTCGATGCCCAAAAAACAATTTGAGTAATCATCTATCTCTCAAATCAAAAATCCAAATTCACATCTTTTTCAATATTTACAAAGGGGATTGAAAACCCAGAAGATATGAAAACAAACGAAAATCAAAGTAACAATTCAGACATAGAACTAAAATATGCAGAATAGGATTACCTCTTAACAGTTTGTGAAATAAGACGCTGGAATCAAACATAAAATAACAAGTCAAAGCAGGAATCTTAACAGTTTGTGAGCTATAATCAGAAATAGAAAGAACAGATCAAAATCTAAACAGTTTTCAATGTTACCTCACTTATCAATTGAAGACGACATCGGAAACTCCAAAAAGACAGATTAATGATGGATCTTACTCTGGGTTTTCCAATTCAAAAATAGGAATTGTCTGATCGATTATCGACTGAATTTGATCTACTTTGTCGACTCGACGTTTGCTTTGGAGATAATTCTTTTTTTTTCACGTTTTTCGTTTGTTTTTGTCTTTTTTTTTGGCCAGCCTATATTATTTTGGGGAAACAAAAAAAAATGTCAATGGGCCTGGACACCATAAAACCCATCAACTATAACATTTTCTATTCAATTTTTGTGGTCCATTAATATTTTCGATCAGAGTCTTTTCTTGAATGATAGTAATATTTTAATTTCAACAAATATTGCAAAATATAACATTAAAAAAAGCAACAAAAAAAAAATCCCCCACGTACGTGCGGGTCACTAACTGGTAGTCACTAAATGTAGTTCAAAAATCCATGTTTCCTTGTATTGGCCCCAGAACTTGAAAGACTTTGCATGTGAGAGTGGAGTGGTATGGTGTGAATTGTGAGCAATGAGTTCTATGATGTGAAAACCCTTGGCTCCTCTCTTTAAAACTCGATACCTCTTCTCTTTTCTACCCACTTGCCTCTGTCCATCCCGTAGAGAAGAGAGAACGAGAATTGGGCTTTGTGAGATCAAGTGAGAGACAAAGTAGAAGAGCTTAGCTTTTTCATGAGAGAAAATGGGGGAGAAGAGCTAGGTTTTTGGTGTATGAAAGAGAGGAGATCGAGCTGTTGGCGTGAGGAGGAAGCCATCATTGACTAGTGTAGCTATTTTCGGTTGGATTGTTTTTTTTTTTTTTTTTTTAACTTAAAACAAATCAATGATACCGAAATATATTTTATATATATCTTCTACATAACCATTTTATCCATTATGGATGGAAAAAAATGAAGTACATATACGATTGAGCAGATTAGAAAATAAACAATTATACAAGAAAATAAGATTCTAATTAACAATAACCCAGAAAACTTGGTGAAAATATTTACATTTCATCAAAAATAAATATAACATTGCATCAGAAATTTAAGAAAATAAGTTTATTTGTGAAAAGTATTAAAACAAATCACCAATAATTGTTCTCAACTCTCGCTTTAATATGAAATTTATTTGTTTCCTGAATAATTATTTTAGTATTTTTAATGAATTTTAATTATAAATCAAGTTTAATATATTTTTGGTGTTTTAAAACATTTATATAATTATATATTACATTTATTATGTTTTAACCGATATTGCACTCGCTGGTCAACCAGTCGTAAAATTCCCGCAAACGCATTAATTTTAAAACGCTAAATCAGTCATTCAAGACACTTAATAACGCTTGAAACTGCAATTATCCACTTCTGTAATCTCCCGCAACCGCAACCGCAAACACTGCGTCCAAACCGGTCAGGCCTGTAATCTCTTTGTTGAGGACCAGCTTTCCCATACGGTCCAGCTCCCTTTGTGACAGCGTTCTTGCGAGGTGATGTGAAAGTAAACATATTCCATTGAATTTGTGGTTCAACGTCACTAATTAATGCATTACCAACATTCAAAATATTGACCGTTGACCAATATTTTCCAATGTACAATGATTTGGAAACTTTATAATAGCTGACTGTATATTTAAAAAAAAAAAAAATTGGTAAGAAGTAGGTGCAGTTTTATGGAAATTCTAAATGAAAATCAGATTTCAATGAAATTACTTTCAAAAAAGAAAAATAGAGTTTTTTTTACAAAAAAATAAGCGTAACGTAACGTACACAAAAAAAATAATAAATTATTTTTTATATACGTATTAACCGTTGAAGAAGGGAAGAAAAAGTCGTCGTCGTCAGGGTCGCTTGGCTTTGCGTTTTTGGCGGCTAGTCTCAAATCCATCGATTCCAACGGATCATTCATTCTTCTCTCCTTCTCTCTCTCTACAATTATCTTCTTCCCCTTTTTTCTTTTTTTGTTTCTTCATCTTTTTGTCTTCTCTCTCCGACCTCCCACTCCGAGAAACCCATCATATCTCCTCAGAGTTTCTCGGAGCCCCGTCTGAGATCGGGTTTGCTTTTCTTTTTTGTTGTTCTGGATCTGTCTTCGGATAATGTGATGGCAATCGAATAGCACATAACGCCTTTTTGCCCTCGAGAGTGTTTTTTTTTTTGTTTTTTGTTTTTTTGTTTTTTTAACGAATTTTGTAAGATTCGGATGGGGATTTGCTTTAGCGCTGAAGAGCAGTACCAATTCTCTCAACAGCAAAACTATCAGAAGAAGACATCACCAGGTTCTTTCCAATTCTTAAGACAATATTTAGGGCTCTGGTGTTGTTCTATTGGAAAAATACAAATTTGGGTTTCTTAATAATCAAAAAAAAGTTATTGAATTTGGATGAAATTGGGAAACTTTTCAATTTTTTTTTTCTTTAGGTTTCTGGGTAAATTGGGATCATGGTGAAAAAAGTTATTAAATTTGGATGTAATTTGCTGAATTTTTTTTGAATTTATCTTGTTGTGCTGATGATGATGCATTGTGTTGTTTCTGCACTGTATTGGGACAGCAGGGAAAAAAACAGCTGTGTATCTAATGAAGTCAGATTGTCAAGATTCTTCTGTTGGTAAAGTGAGTGCAAGTGGTGGCTTGTCTTTGGCTCCTAAAAACATTAAAGATCTTCAGTCTAATCCAGGATATGAAAATGTTGATATTTTCACCTACGAGGAGATGAAGGTTGCTACTAAGCAGTTCAGGCCAGATTATATTCTTGGTGAAGGAGGTTTCGGAGTGGTCTATAAAGGAGTTATAGATGACTCTGTCAGGGCTGGTTACAAGTCTACCAAAGTTGCCATCAAAGAACTTAATCCAGAGGGCTTCCAGGGAGACCGAGAGTGGCTGGTAAAATTGGTTTCTTTATTCACAAACTTAAAAAGGCACACTAATTAGATATATATATATATATATATGTACTTGGGAATGTGATTATTCATTTCTTGTAGGCTGAAGTCAACTATTTAGGACAGCTTAGTCACCCGAATTTGGTCAAGCTCATTGGCTACTGCTGTGAAGATGATCACAGATTATTAGTCTATGAATACATGGCAATGGGGAGCCTTGAGAAACATCTTTTCCGAAGTAAGTTTCCCTTCATCTAAAACGTGAAGATTGAAAATTAAGTATGCCCCTCTTTACTGTACTTGCTAGACTTTTTTTCGTTGAGATTTTGGTTTTAGTTTTTCTTGACATACACTTTCATATTTAATGCCATTCTTGCATTGCATATACTTGTTGAAGATGGAGCATATCTGAGTTTGAGTTATTCCAGTCTTTTAAGTAAAATATTCTTGAAGAAAGAATAAAGGATCATATGAACAAGATATTTTAATACCGACTAAATACATTGTTGAAATATGCTTTGCAAACCAAGCACTTTCTAGTATTCTAAAGAACAGTCAATAGACTGTATGTACCCAATAGTTAACGTAAAAACCACTTACGAAGGAGTAGTTTCAGATGAGGTGGGAGTTAGTAACTGGTAAAATATGAAGAAAAAATAAATGGTTAAAGGTTCGGACGAGCTGTTGTTAGACGTGATGTCAATGTTTCTGACAAAAAAATTAGTATAAATTAAATGACTGTTATAAAAATGGAGTAGTGACGATATGTGTCTTCTTTTGGAATTCACTGGCAGGAGTTGGATGCACTTTGACATGGTCGAAAAGGATGAAGATTGCTCTAGATGCAGCCAAGGGTCTTGCATTTCTACATGGTGCTGAACGCTCCATCATATATCGGGATCTGAAGACAGCAAATATATTGCTAGATGAGGTCAGCTATTGCGTCCTTTGTTTTGAAATTACATAGATTTCTTCAATAGGGGTAGTCTACAAAAGACATGGAGTTGTCACTCAAATAACCTTTCTACTTTTCCAATTTGTCTGCCCCTGAAAGTTGTAATGCTTGTGCAGGGTTACAATGCTAAACTCTCTGACTTTGGACTAGCAAAGGATGGTCCAAGAGGAGATCAAACACATGTCTCAACACGTGTTATGGGGACTTACGGATACGCTGCTCCTGAGTACGTAATGACAGGTCTGTCTTTACTATTTTTTACATATGCATTTGTCATGCATTTAAAATTGGTAAAATAAGATCGATGTCAGCATGGTCAACTGTCAAGTACCTATTGAAATCATAGCTGGTTCTTCTACCAGTGTTAAAAATGACCCTGTTAAAATATAAGCATGCTGATATGGTCACATTAGGTAATCGCTTTGTAAATGGGTCAAAAATTTGATTGTTGTAATAGGACACTTGACATCCAGAAGTGATGTTTATGGATTTGGAGTACTTCTCCTTGAGATGCTCCTTGGGAAGAGGGCGATGGACAAAAGCAGACCTTGCAGGGAGCATAACTTGGTAGAGTGGGCACGACCACTGTTGAATCACAACAAAAAGCTTTTGAGGATCATAGACCCTCGAATGGATGGACAGTATGGCACTAAGGCGTTGATGAAAGTAGCTGGTTTGGCGTACCAATGCCTAAGCCAAAACCCGAAAGGAAGGCCCCTCATGAATCATGTTGTAGAAGTTCTTGAGACTCTCAAGGATGACGGTGATGCTCAAGAGGAGGTCATGACTAACCTCCATAGTAGGGGCAAGTCTGTAACCTTATATGATGCTTCTAGTGATTCCCAAGGCACGAGAGATGGGGATGGACAGAGGAGGAGAAGACCAGAAAGTGGTCGAAGCAAGAGCGAAGCCTCAGTCGACACTGACAAATATGTTTCTGCTCTTTCAGAACCAGATACTACCAAAATTTAAGACTCAAGACAGAAAGAATTGATTTGAGACTGTAAGATAAGAAAGTAGCAGAGTTGGCTTAATGTATAAATAAGTTGAGTCTTCGTTTTGGGATCTGTTTTTTGGGATTACAAATATTAGTGCAATATGCAATTTGATGTTTCTCTGAAATCCAAATGAATTTTTGAAGGCTATCTTTTTTGTTGGCTGTGTGGGTGGAGTAGTAAGTGAAACTTTTATAACACACTTGGTTAATCCAAATGATCTCATTTGTGGTTTGCACGTGGAAAACAAGGGGATGAAGGGTAAGGAACTAAAAAGTTTTCAAAAAAATCCACACTGACAAGTTTTAGTTCCACTACTTGGGAAAAACATCTGCTTGTAGCTAAACATTGTCTTGTTTACTTCAGCACGCCTAATGATCAGGAGCATTTTCCTGCAAAGAAGAAAGATGTCTTTAATTTGAAGTAAAAGTTTTTACTTGCTGCAACAGAACCACACCGGATTTAATAGTGTAACATATTAAAGATTAGAGCTTCTATGAATCTACAATGTTTATAAACATATAAGCAAGTTTTCTGTGCAATGAGAGATCATAGCTTACCCCATAGTTTACGTAACTTCATTGCTATTTGAGTAACTGCTCTCCTCTCAGCAAGATTTGAAAAGTCCATGCCTGAAGCCTCCTGAATTGCAGACAACATTTGGGCTCTCTTTCTCGCAGATGGAATAAGATAATTAGCTCCGTTTGTAGTGCTCAAGTCAGCGACCTAGTTGAAGGAATAGAGTGGAATTTCAGAAAGATTATTCCAGTAGTATGTAGTGAGAGCAAATCCAGCATGATTTCAACAAACTTACCTGATGCAACCAAGGAAGTATTGAATTCATGAATCTTCGTTCGAGGAGGTATGACAGGAGTATACTGAGAATTTCATTTATGGTCTGCGATGACATACTCTCCAGCACAGGACCGGTTCTGTCAAGAAGCTCGACAAGCGCTAGTTCATCACCAGAAGAAAGCACTTCTATATACTCTGATTCAACAACATCTTCACAGGATACACCTGTCACAGGTTTCCTTGATCCACTCATCACCTCTGCGTAATCTAGTCTTATGCTTTGAATTGAATCAGAAGATGTCCTGGTCTGGATCAATGTTTGTCTCCCCTGTCCAATGTTGTTCCAAATGTCCTCTCTAGAATGTTGTTGACCAGTCTTACCTAAAGGATTACTCCGCGTCTTCTCCATGCCCTGTGATTCATTTAGTCTGCTTCTTCCATGTGTTTTGTTCTCCCTTGTCATCGAGTACTTGGAAGATGATAATGTAGATTGCCGATTGCGGATATCCATAGAAGTTCTTGAAGTGCAACTAGAGAGCCTCGGTGACTGGGTACTACCTTGGTTGTGCTTCACAAAATTGGAGTTTGATATATCTGTATGCAGGACAACGTTCTGAGCTATCCCCTCCACTGCATATTCTAAGCTTGACACCTTGGATTGAAGAACGGAAAAGTTGTTCATTATTCCTTTTGAAAAGGCCTAAAAGTTTAACAGAAGAAGAAAAAGATATGTTAGTTTGTCCTCATGTTTACCAGCCATCTCTTAAGCATAGGATGGTGTAAGACAGTTCAAAAAATCATGCTGAGATATTGAGAGCACGCATCCTGAAGATGAAAAGGTTGAATAGAGCATCGATAAATTTGTAAACTGGGGAAGGACGTTATAGATTGTGACCGGTAATCCACTGACCTGTAGCTGATCTATTAGACGTGACTGTTTATTGTCAATATCTGAGAGTTGTTTACGTACAGAAGCCATTTCATTTGCAATCTGAGCATAGCAGTCATGATTGATTTGAGAGCTTGACACTGTTACAGTAGAGTCAAGACTTGTACGATCTTTCAGCTTGGTTGAGAATGGCTGGTCCTCAGAATAAGTCTCTTCCGCTGCAAAATGCTTACTTGTGATTGCTGGATTTACCATACCACTTGCCCGGAAACTGCTTGATGAAACTGTAGTGGACTTAATATCATCATTTTCATTGATGGCGTCTGTTATATAGCAATCTGCCTTAACCTCCATTGGAATGTACTCATATGTCGCTTCTGGCGTGTTTCTTACTTCTGCAAACGTCTTGGTGATGCAACTGCCCTCTGATTCTTCATTGTGAATATCAACCTTGGAAACAATAGAAGATTCTGGGACTGTAATATCAATATGCCAATTATCTTGTTTAGTCTTTCGAGGGCCGTCATTGTAACGTGCAGGTACTTTCCTGGCAGTAACCGGAACCTCTTTCCTTGCTAAATCCGTTACATATTTGTTAGACGTAGCATCCTTCAATTTCGAGTCAGTGGTACTGAAAAGTTCACTACTCTCTCGAGTTCCATTATAGCTTTCTGCAATTACGAAACAGATAAACAGAAAGAGCATTTATGGAGTCGTCTATGAAGAGAAAAAATGCAAGGATTTGAAGACAAGACCATCATTTATAACTCACCTTTTACAGAGGATCCAGTTTCAGATGGCTCTGGACTATCAGACCCAGGGACACCTTTCCAATATTGTAAGGCAAGGATAACTGAGTCCCTCACTGGTTTCACCTAAAAATAGAAAAGCACAAAGTTAGATGTTTCATTCCAAAAAAAAAGCATCATCTGTAAGAGAGTGAATTTTAGGAAAAGAGTTCGAACTTTATCAAAGCGACATGATTCAAGAGAGCAGATGCAGGAAGCCTTGAGAGGTCCAAGAAACTTTTCACCAGTAGCAGCAATTTCCATAAGTGCTACAGAAGCTGCCTTACGAGTTGTCCAGTCCTTATTTTTAAGGGCATCTTGAAAGCTAGTCATTGCCGAGGACAAAACACTCTTTGCCGTTGCCCCACCAGCCTGGATTAGAGTCAATTGCCCATATTTCGTTATACAAACACATCTAAGAATACCGCTAAAACAAACATGAGAATAGTAGCAGGAGCAGCAAAGACTCAGAAATGAATAAAGAAGTATACATGGTAATTAGAAGTAGCATACCAGGATGATACTTCTGTTAAGCTCAATAACTGCTGGTTTTGCGATGAAATGCGAGTTATTGAGAAGCTTTACCGTCCGCGTTAACATGCGTTGTATAATTGCAACTGGAGCTTCAGGACTACTATCAATAACCCTTGCCAGGCATAACGCCGCACCTGACTGCACACACTTATTCTGATCACCAATGGCTTCGAAAAGCGGTTTCACCAAGGAAACAAAGACCCCATAGTTGTGGTCTTCATAGCAACTCATCTTGGAAGCCAAAACACCCATTGTTTCAATACATGCATCTCTGACAACAGAATCTGGATCCTTGAGCCGCTTAACGATACTGGAGACCATCTTAGCAAGATATGGTCCAACAAGCGCCTCATGAAACCTAGCTAAAGTAGCCATCAACCTGATGCACTCTTTCCGAACAGCACTCTTCTGCTCAGAGTCCGTGTCAAGTATACAAGAGAGAAAACAAGAAATCTTATCCGGTGCCAAATGCTCAACCGTTCTCTCAAGCTCATCAACTCCTCTCTGATGTGTATCTCTATCCGCCAGCTTGTTTAACGCAGTCACAACCTTCTTCTTCAGCTCAAAAATCACCTGTTGTGGATTAGCCTTCATGATTCCTCCTCCTCCTCTCCCTTTAACTTGCATGTTGTTGGTCTTCATAATCCTCCAAAATCTGCTACTTGAATCCTACCTACCTCCTCTCAAACGCAATACCTGAAAGAAAGAACTAGAGTTGAGGCGCAAAAGTATCATCAGAAGACAATATGTAACTGAAGGATTCGGTTTAATAGAAGAAGCAATACTCAACAATAATTAAAAATCCTCACATCTGAATCCATCTAGATATCGCCGAACAAATCAAATATCTCCCTAATTTACTCTAAAATAGGATCAGCGCAAATCTAAAATTGGAAAGAAGAAGAAGATATTAACAAAAAATAACTAAGCGATACGAAACGAACGATTTCTTCATCTCGCATTTTTTATTCGATTCTCCACAGCAAAAAGAAAAAAAAAGTGAAATCAACGAAAAAATAAGGTCAGGAGAGAGAGTAGCGAAACATACTCTGAAGCAGCATCACGAAGATAGTGGTGAGCGAAATGAGTGAGATTAATTCCTGCTTTTTCCAGGAAAATGATCTCTGCTCAGGTGGTGGAGAGAAAAAAAAAAAAAGAGATTCAAAAGCAGAGAGAGAGCGAGAGAGAGAGAGAGAGTTGGTTTGTTTTCACGGAGCCCCAAGTGTTTTTTTTTTTTGCCCTTTTGAGCAGAGAGGGAGAGACGAAGTTCGAGGTTAAGAGAGAGGCGCGTGTGATACAGATTCCTTTGATTCGCGTGTACTATTTGATTTTGATTTTTGAATCTCGCGCTCGCTTGCTCGCTGCAAGGTTTTTCGAATTTTCTCTTGTGGGGTACACCGAAGATTTGGAAAAATTTTAACACAAAAGAGGAAAAAAAGTTTGACCGCAATAACTAACTTTTTTTTGTTTTGTTTTCTTTTTAACCTGACGCGAGACGCATGTCTCAAAGATTACTGGGCCTTTAATGGGTCCGGCTTTGTTTAATTCCGAATTTTTGTACCCTTTGTTAGTGTAATTTCGTTATAAGGGGGTGTTATTGGTCGAAAGATTTTAGTAGATTTCAATTACTTGTGGATTTTAAAATTCAATAGTTTCCTAATGCATTTAACATGAATTTATTGTCATTCCGAGTGGATTTGAATTGCGTTACTAATGGATTTGAAAGTCATTAGCAGTGGACTTTATTATTTTTTTAGTTAGATAAAAATAAAAATAAATTACCCATAATTATGTTGTTAACCATATCAGATGAAACAAAAACATGCGGTGACAATGTTTTCTGGTCGGTCAATCTGAGTTGGGGATCTGACCGGGGTTTCTTTTTGGCTTATGGCGGTGGATCTCTGCTGGAGATTTTTGTTGTTTGATTCAATCATTAAGAGTTTTGATTTTTCAGATCTGAGATGGAATATCAATTTTTTTGGGTTTCCTTTTTCTGTGATTTCTCTCATGTTCTTCAATCAGATGAAACAAAAACAAGAGGAACAAAAATCTTCAATCAAAATGAAACCAGTGATAGAAGATTTTATGATCCTGAACCTTATTCAAACAAAAAAAAAGGAAAAAAAAACAGTAAAATCGTGTAACACAGTAAATTTGATAGGCAAAATCAGATATGAAGATCTGCAAACTGTGTCAAGCCCCAAAATGAATGATCATGATCGTGTAAACAGTGGTCTTTTGGCCAGAGCCATCTTGTATTTTTTCAATTCTTTCATTAATCTCCTGAATCAATTTTGAAAACAGAGAAAAAGATAGAGATATTGAAATACTTAAAAAATATATTAGATTGTGTTTGTTCATGTTTTTGGAATGAAATACATTGAAATCTAAAATGCCACCGAGTCTAATGAACATTGAATAATAATGTTTTAAACGTATTCTAAAATCCATCAAATAAATACATAATCCAATTAGAGCAGATGTTAATGTACTTTTTCAAATACCTAATTGAATATTCTAAAATACATCAAATTCCTTTAAAATACATTGTTCAATAACACCCCTTAGGGAAAAAATCCAGCGTTACCTGAGCACTTCAAGTTAGTTCGACAGTTGTTGCAGATAGAAAGGGTGTTAGGGAAGCCGCATGAGCCATCATTATCACCGAAAAAGGTAAACCTTAGCTTTTCCGTTGGTTGCTTGTCAGTCAAGAATCATCTCATCATCTGCTTCTGTCAAAACTCAGAAACCCTAATATGTGTTGAAATGTTTTTCTTCTGCTGCAAGTTTCAGATTGTTGCTAGCTGCCAGCCTTCTGCCTTCCAGTTCTCGCCAGCTCATGTCAGGTGAGGGTGTGATCTGCAGAGATATGATGACAAGTTCTACTTTTATACTTCATGATTTCTTTACATAGAATTAGATTTTCTTGCAAACTAGTGATGAAATGTTAATTAGGAATTGGTGATTTGGAAGTGTCACGAATATTATAAGATGTTTGAAATAATATTTTAGGGAAGACAAGTTCATTAAGATTGCTATTGAGAAATGATAATACCATCTTCAGGATGATGAACCAAGGTTTTGGTCTACATTGAATTGACGGGTTCTTTGTAGCTCAATAAAAGGCTGACGGGCCCAGTGGAACTAGATAGGTTCAAAGATCATAGAGATGATCGAACTTTTTATTGTTGTGAAAATCTTGTTGAAGTCAAGAAAGTTTTTGTATGTAGCTTTGCACAAAGTGGCAGAGTAAATGTTTGTTTGAACTTTTTCTATGTGATTGATGATTGTGCTTTGAAGATAGATTCTTTCTTCGTATTTCTAGTAGGCCGAAAGGATCCTCTCACTCAGTAATTCATTACTCACCCCTTCTTTTTCCTTTTCCTAGGTCAGGGTGAGAATCTTGAGTAGCCTCGCAAATCCGTCTCGCTGGTGATGTTTTTTTTTGAGAAATATGGGTTTTATTTTGCTATTTGTTATTTTCTTTGAGGCAAAGATGTTTTTTTTATAGAAAAACTGAGAATCTTTTTTATCATTTTCGTTTATCAAACAGTTTAGTCTAGTTTAAGAAATGGCTAAAACAAGTTATTTTGAAGGTTTATTTTTTTTAAAGAAAGGTTTTCTAGAAATCTTTGAGGCAAATAACTAATTTATTTAACTAAGTAAAGTAGAGAAAAGTACTAGTAAGGCATTTAACACGCCGTCTCAAGTTTCAGGTTGACGGGTGTTACAAGTGGCATTACAGCCTGAAAATAAGTTATCACATTTTCGCTGACTTCTTTTTATAAGATCTATATTGTTATTATGTGATACTAGATTTATTAGATCTATATTGTTATTATGTGATATTAGGACCCGCAGATCGTGCATGTTTTACAATAATTTAATAAAATTAAAATTTTGAAAATATATAAATACTTTTGTAAGTGAAATATATTTTCTGAAAATAAATAGATAAATATTTTTAGTTAGAGAGAAGTTTTTTACTTTAATACACTAATTTATATTTTTTATATTTTAAAATTATTATTACAGTTCTTACAATAACCTAAAATATTTTAAAATTATTATTATAGTTCTTACAATAACCTAAAGCTAAGTTATCGACCACCAAAATATTTTTCAAACATTAACCATTACGCATATTATTATTGTCAAATTTTTAAAACGTTCAACAACTTATTCCCAAAATATTTTACATGCAATCAACCAATCAAAGTATCATCTTATTAGCATCCACATATAATTTTACTCTATTTTTTAATTACAATTACTAATTTGTTCTTACACCCTAAAATATTTTATTGTTAAAATATATTCTCTATCTCCATCTACAAAATGTCTTTGTGAACAAATTAAACCAATTTTTGTCTCTTTACTTTCACTTTGACGTAGTTTTTTTTTACCACTAATATTGTAGCGACAGCTTGTTTAACCACTAAAATTGTTTACTCAAAAAATATTTTGGATGAACAACAGATGAAAAAATATCTACACGATTGCAATGAGTTTATGACCAACCCAATAAAATTTCAGAAATTAAAAGACAGTTAAAAAAATAAAAAATTATAACCACAATGATATAGGAGTCTTAGATAATTTATAGATATAAAATATAAACTAAAATTAAAAAAATCCAAAAATACTACAACATAAGAAATTTAAAATATTTATATTATAAGGAATAAATAAATAAAGATCTTACCTATCTTTAACTGACAAAATAAAAAAGAAACTCAAAATAATATTAAAAAAATATTTTAAAATATCACAAATTCCTAATAAGAAAATTAAATTTAACTAAATAATATAACTAAAATCTAAAAATGCTACAACATAATTAAATTAAAGTATTAAAAAGAAGGAATAAATAAATATTGATAGTAGGTAGATTCGTCATCCAAAATTATATAAAACAAATATAATATAAGTCCTTACCATCATCTAAGTTGCGAAGTTGTAATTTGGGAATCCTGTATTTTGGTAAATTACGTTAGACAATGAAAATGAATGCAAATTTTAAAATAATACGATATTTATTATTCATAGATTTGAATAGAGATGTCAAACCGGCCTAAAGCCCGCGGCCATGCCCGATATGTCACTTAGCGGGGTCTCGCGGATTCAACCTGTTTGGTTTGCGGTTTAGTCGGGTTTTGTCCGATTGAGACTGCGGGTGGTCCGAAGAACATTTCGTCTTCTACTCTTCTTCTCCTCTTCTTCGATTCTTTCAACCTGTGTCAATTCTTCTTACTTTCTCCATGAATTCAGAGATGTTTTTGATGAATCTGAGTGAAGACCGGTACCCGATTGCGGATTCATTCAGGTTTGTTGTTCTCTTTCTTTTTTTTTTTTTTTTTTTTTTTTTTTTTTTTTTTTTTTTTTTTTTTTCTGTTTTTGGTTTTTACAATGTTGCGTTTATAGCGTTTGCTATTGCTTAATCTAGTTCATGAATCATGAGTCTAAAATTTGATCGAAGCTAGTCTAAAATTCTGTTGGATTGGTTTTGCTTCGTGAATCTTTGTTGTATGTTTTTCTATGTGCAATTTCGAGTTATGAATTAACAACGGCTGCTTCCATCGTCTAACATTGATTTTGTTGTGTGTGTGTGCATGTCGGTGTTGAGTTTATTGTCAATTCTGGAACCAACAACGCCGTACATCTCTCAACACCAAAAGGTTGATGATGACAACGAGAGAATCTTTGATGGTTTTAGTTTAGAGGAACCTTTTTTTTTGTTGATATGTGTATTTTGTGGATGGTACAGCTTCTTCATATATCGATTTGTGAATCCACATGAACGTCAATGATCGGCTTCTTCACTTGACTGCATTGTTACTGTGAGTTGTGAACTCTTTAAATCTGATTCACTTCTCCTTTTTTTTTTTTTATGGTATTATTCGATAATGCTACATTGATGAGAAAGTATTTTTCTTTAGGTGATGATGATAATAAGGAGGCTTTATCTTCTGTTTTCTATCGCATTGAAAGGAATCTGAGGCAATCTCTTAGGCCAACATATGAAGTTCTATTTGAGAGGTTGAATACGCATCCAGGAGGGTTGAGATTTTTGTCTATCTTCTGTGCTGATCTTCTATCGATACTCACGTAATGTTTCTCATCTTTCTTGTTTTGTATCATGGTTTATATTACTCATCTAAACATGTCACTAAAAGAGATACCACATATGGACAAGGACCATTGTGATACGATGAATGTATTAACATTAATTTGTCAATTAGAATCTTTAAAATCAACCCACGTATGGCCGTATACATTTGCTCGTATGAGCTGGTCTGTTTTGTATTCACAACGAAGGACCATTGTTATACGGAGTTAATTATTGGCTTATGCTCTTAGACTCTTAGTTTTTTTGTATTGAATCAGTTTTGTCATGCTCTTAGACTCTCTCTAGTGGTATAACAGCTAAAGAATGGAAAGGGCAATTGATGAGAGACGATGCTTTACATGCTTGTAGCCTTCAAGATCAATGCCCATTACGCCCGCGGGCATGCCCATTAGACCGCTAAGGAAAGCGGGGCGGGTATGGGCAGTGGTACTTAACCTGCCGCCCATGGCGGGTCTGTCCGCAGCGTATCCGACGACAACCAAGACCGTCGCGGTCAGACTGTTTGGTTGCGGGCATGCCCGTTTGACACCTCTAGATTTGAAAATAGTCCTAGTTGAAGATATATGTGTAGGATTATATAAATTTGTACTTACACGTTGATTTAGTTTGTTTACTCACATATAAAGCATAGTTAAATCCAGCCGTATATGAGGTTCATCTACAAATGTCTTTTGTATCATTGAAGTCTGATCATTACTCATGATATCCCATTTTCTTTTGGTAGCAAGGTTTTCTGATCTTGCATGGTTTGTATTTGTCTTTTTGTTGTTCATGATTTTAATAGTGTACTTAATGTTTTGATTTGATATGGGATACCACTTAATATACATCTTTATATAATAAGATATATGCTCTAGAAAATAGAGTTAAATATTTTCTTTTTGCTTTTGGATTAGTTTTTTTTTTTTTGGTAGATATATGTCAAAATGTAAGATTGTTAATTTGGCACATGTGGCGATCATGTTAAATAATAATCTGAACACATGTAAAAATCGTAGATATACAATTGACACATGTGAGGATCTTGCTAATGAGTAACTTTGACATCAAACTTTATATAATAAGATTACAAGATCTATAATGTTTCAAAAATGATGTTATGATATGATATTCGTAAGGTAAATTCTTTTTGACTGGTACACTAACATCTCTTTTTGATGGTATACCTAATTACTATTGTGTTCGTTGTGCATGGCTGCTCTCAGCTTCAAGATTTGTAGGTAATATTTTCTTCCAGAACCAATGTTTCCTCCATATGACTGTCATCTCTTCAATTGGCACTCCTTTGGTCTCAGGCAAGAGGAAGTAAACGAAGATGGTCATCACGGAAACCGAACCAGCAAAGAGAAGGAAAATTCCAAACTTTAGAGCACATAGGAGATATAGGAAAGTTTGGGCAATGATGAAGGACATGAGGAGATTGATAGCAACGCTGATGCTTTGCCCCGCAGAACGGGTCTCCAAGGGGAATATTTCACTCGGTATGGTGTAGCCAAGCGGACCCCAAGACCATCCGTAGCCTAGTATAAAGAGGCAAACGAAGATGACCAAGAGGATCGAGTACCCTTTTGATAGCTCTTTGTTGTCTCCAAACTTCAATCCCAAGATCACTGAGACTATCACCTGTTTTACAGACAACAATGAGACCAGATACCTAACTCAAAAACCAAAACCCTTTTAGACTTAACTAAAACTTTTTGTATGGTATGATGATTGCAAAAAGATGAGCGGTAACATATTTTAACCTGACAAATGATCATTTGTAATCCGCCACTAATGAGCAAAGCTCGTCGTCCTAATCTGTCCACTAATGCAATGGAAATCAAAGTTGAGAGAACAAGGACAGCTCCTACGAGGACTGATGAGTAGAGTAAAGCATTTCCTCCAAATCCCATAGTAATGAACAAAACAGGCGCATAAAAGAGAACGCAGTTTACGCCAGTGAAAATCTGAAACGTTGGCATCAGAATGGCCATAACGAGCTGAGGCCTGTGGCGTTTATGTAGAATTTCCTTGAAAGGATGCTTTATAGAATTCGACAACTCGCTTGCAGCTACCATGTCTTGAAACTCAGTGTTGACGTCTCTTGTTCCTCTTAGTTTCTCCAAGACTTGCCTGCCTCTCTCTGTTAATCCTCTCTCGATCAAGCTGGTGGGAGTCTCGGGGAGGAAATAACCACCAAGGGTCATGAGAATAGCCGGAAAAGCAGCCGAGCCAAGAGAGAGCCTCCAGCCCCAAGGCTTGAGCTTTTCCGTGGCGTAACTGATCATGTTGGCTGAAAATATCCCAAGTGTTGTTGCCAATTGAAACATACTGTTTAGACCCCCTCTTAAATTGGCTGGTGCCACCTCTGATAAGTACACAGGAACTGCCTGAAAGGAAAAACAATAAGTTAGATTATACATATTTTGGTCTTCTCATTAACAACATTGTCCTCTCACAAAAACCTGATTTTCAAATCCAACGCCAAAACCGATCATGATCCGTCCTAGAAAAAGCATTTTGAGGTTCACTGATCCAGCATTTACAGCAGCTCCGATTACATAGAAGATCCCAGCACAGATGATGCTTGCAAGTCGTCCATAGTTCCTGGTGACTGGTGAGGCCATCAGAGTTGCAACTAAACCAGCCATGTACAGTAACGAGTTGAAAGCTGCAAGTCCTTGATTGTCGAATTTGCAGTAGTTATTTTCATGAGCATCTCTCTTTTTCTCATACACATCGTGGAAAAACTCTCTAAGGAATTCATCCATCGACGTGACACCTCCTGTTAGTAAAAAAAACACCATGCCATATATAGAATTATATAAATTCACTTAGTCACAACAAATTTGGGTTTTAAAAGGGAGTATTACAGAACCTGAGACGCCAATGTCATATCCAAAGATGCATCCACCAATGGCTGCAACAAAACAAGTGACAATGACGAAGCCGGTGACCTTCCCTTGGTATCGTTCAGCCCTCTCATTATCCACCTCCGCTGGCCTCAACGCCCTTCCCGCCATTTTCTTTTCTCTGCTCTTGTCTACTTATCTTATTATGATTGTATGTGACATAATCTGTTCAAATTCTCAAGCATGCGAGAAAACAAAAACAAATGAAAAAGGTACACTAACATCTCTTTTTCATGTTACCGTGTTTTCCGGCTCTAGGAGATGGTGATAGTTGCGTAAGGAGTTTTAAGCCTTCTAGTAGCTTTTGTCGAAGAAATTGCTTTGTTTTCGTCTACATTTCTAGCTGATATTTTATTTTCATTTCTACCAACGGGAAAAAAAAAATTACTAAATAAATGTAACCAGTCAAAGCCAATTTATAATGAGCAAAGTGGGAAACCACCGGAGACATGACCTAAGCGGAAACATGAATTGAGAAACCAAATACAAGAAAATGTCTGTTTTCACAAAATAAAATAAAAAATAAAATAAAAATGACACTTTGCTAAAATCGGTACTCAAGAGAACCCAACAAAATCTGCAACCAAGAATTGAGTTCAAGTCAATTACACAAAGATTGGCTCACGAAAGCATCAGAGCACATCCATTACGGATGACACAACTTTCGAAAAAGTATGCATTGGAGCTACGCAGTTCCTTCCCTAGAGAAATAATTACCTTGAAGACTTAAGTCATTCTCCTTGTGGCAATAATACCTGACAACGGTACTCCCCCAATGCCCATATCGGGAAAATGTTTCGATACGCAGCGTATGTTATCATGCAGTTTCTGTTGAAGACTCCCATTATTTCCTGAAATAGAGAGCCAATAGATCAATTATCCGTTATCCAAGAGAAACTCCAAAATACCGATGTGATTGATGCAACTTATTACCTGTTGTGGAAAATCACCATCCTCCATCTGTGCATTAATCAAGTATCTTGCAGCCCGGTGCAGTGGTTTTTGATCTACCTCAGCCTAATAAGAACACACACAAAGAACTAAAAGTATAAATGGAAAGAGAGAGAGGGAGCAAAAAAAAAAAAGAATGAGAATCTCAAAGTGTCACGATGAACTGAAGTTTAAAGTTTCTTAAGGAATTTACTCACTTGCCCAGCACCAATGAGTGCGAGCAAAGCCCATGCTGTGTTCACGACATGAGACCTGTTGCCTTCAAGGTTTGTATAGACCTATTCATAAAAGTAAAAAACAAAAAAAGTAATTCAGCAATTCAAAAAGTAGCAGTAAGTAGAATTTAGCTAACATACAAAGTAATTATTAACCTTGTCTTGACATGAAAGATAGCTTTCTCCCCATCCGCCCGAAGGTTGTTGTTTCGACAACAGAAATTCACAAGCTTTAGCAACATGTGGAGAGTTTTTCAATGTTTTTCCAACAGCTACCAGCCCTTTCACTCCAAACCACGTACCATACGTGAAGCAAACAGCCCACGATCCATACCTAAGGAAATATCACAGGTTACAAGATAGACACCAACTAGAAGATACAACGATAAAACATAAGGAAAAAAATGTAAGTTTACAAATAGATTTATAATGACTAGAGACTAACCATGAGCCATCTGCTGCTTGAATAGATTCAATGAACTTAACTGCCTTCTCAATGCACTCATCTACTTCCTTCTTCCGATGACCAGGATACAGCTTTCGGAATGATATCAAAGCTTGGATGGCAGCTGATGTACATTCCACGTAACTACAGAACCATTCTTGCGCATCAAAGGAAATTTGCAAAACATAATATAGGATTAACTAGATGATTCAATGGAAGATGCTAGTGCCTTACGGATAATCAATAACAATATCGCCAAAGGTTTCTGCTGGGTTGATTAGCTGCCAACAGAAATGAGTAAACTTTTCCTTAAAACCTCAAGCAAAGGGGACTAAGGCAATATGTGTTGACAAATAGATACAAAAAGTATATGTTATCAAGCTTGTGAGAACATTACAGATCTATATCTAGGCACAGACTCAATACCTCCAACCAAGGGTATGATCTGGTGAGCTCATATGTTGCGAGGCCTCCATCTGGATTCTGAAATCAGATATTATCTGCTAATTAGACAAGGAAGATGTTTTCGTTTTCGAAATATGCATTTTTTTTCAAAAAGGCCAACAGAGCAGAAAGACGACCTATGACTTATCAAAATACCATGCATTACTAATAGAAACCAAATCTAACCTGTAACGAAATGATAACATTAACAGCATCAAATAACCGTTTTGCATCTACTGGTTCACCAACAATCTCCTTGGGAACTTTGGATAGCAAAAGAGAAGCCTGAAGAGGAAATACCAAACTCATTACCACCAAGAAAGAAATCCTGAAAGGTCAGTCTATCGCTTTATTATTACTTTCAGTCCTTCTGCGGTGCAGTCGGAGATGGGCCAACCGTGATCTGCAGTTGAGAAAGGCCATGCCCCTTTAGAAATGTGGCGGTACCAGTAATTCAGATCTCCAGGGCAGTCTTCTAACACCTATACCATGAAAAGATACAACCATGAGAGCGAAAAGAGCATCCAGAGAAACATGCTGATCGTCATTAACTGCCTATCACAAACCTGGGAATTCTTTACAAATGAATGTGCTTTTCTCAAAACGGGTCCATATTCCTCGACAAGGTTAGTTGCCAAAATCGCTTGAATAGCAAAACCCGTATCCCATAGCTGGCTTCCGTTATAACCCTGTCAATAGCTGCTGCATTAGAGTATGGACAACAGGTTCAATGTTTATAACTAGTAATTGGGATAGAAAGTAAAGTAGGTGTTTTAGTTAGCAGGAAGAAAAAGAAACATGATAAGAGTACGTCGAAATGTAGATGCTCACAAGATATGAAATTAAGACAGGACACAGTAGGGTAAAACTCCCACTTCATATAGTTAATGTAGTAATGTTATTTTAAGTACTATCAAATTTTGAAGTGTATATTTGTATATTGTTGAGCTAACGATTCCAGAGACATAATATTCGTACTGGTTCCGCAGTCACCTTGGTCGATATAATCTACTTAAAATAATCATATCTACAAAAATGCGGTACCTGCATCTTCATTCCATCTTCAGCTAACCAGAGAAAGTCATGGATTCTTGGTAGGTGCAACTTGAAAGCCTCGGAGTTTGGGTCCTCTACCCAACAGCAAAGCATATTCAATACCTGTTATCAAAAGGACAAAACAAAGATGATTAAAGTAGAGGATTCAAAACCAGAAATAAAACGCAAAGTTGAACATATCCCCATACTGAACTTGTGAAAGAGAATAATAACAATGGTTGGAAAACGTTACAGAGGCTGTTGTGGAAGTTTGATTTGCATACCTTGTTCACGGGACCTATGCAGATGTACCTAGTACTCTCATCTTCATAATGAATATGTTCTATTGCGGTTCTAATAGCCTTTTCTCTCAAATTTGCACCAGGCCATCGCATTAGAACAGGCTCAACAATCTTATGAAGTGATGCCCACAGAATATCTTGGACAAGTGGGTGTGGGTAGTATAAATCCTCCTTCAATAGAAAAGCAACTATCAGCAAAAAACAGTTACCCCTGAGCATCTGATTACACAACAATATGTATAAGGACCTATATTTGAGTACTGAATAATCTATTAAGAATCATTTAATCTAATTGTGTTATTCAGCCAAACAATATCTCTTTAAACTGCAATGCTCAGGTATTTTAAGAAAGCAAGTAACTCCGTTTAACGGATTAGCTTGTGTGTTAGCATAGTTACAGAATCCACCATCCATTCAACGAACCTTTGCGCAAAGGTTGCGTGCTTCATTCCAGTTGACTTCATGATATGGCACAGTGAACAGCTCCTTTCTCAGTGATAAAACAGTGGAAGTTATGGGACCCACAAACCTCTTTCCATACAAATACGACATCGGCAAGTACACCATCCGACAATGGCACCACATCCTTCCTGGAGCATGATTAAAAAAGCTTATTTTGATGCTTTACTGTGCACTATATCTATATACATCAGAACTAAAAAGCAAGCTGTAGCAAAAGAAACCAGATCCATCTTTCTAAATAAAAACAGGGTGAATACATTCGATAAGTGTGCTTTGAACAAGCATGAAGCATTAATAGATGACAAGCTATGATCAGATTTAAAAATTCTTTCGAGATTTACTCTACTTGAGTTGTCCATGAACAATGGTATTCCATATCATAAAGTCTGGGATAATCTACTGCTTATGGAGCTCATCACCAATATAACTATACTTAAATCCCAATTAAAGTAGTTGGACCTACGGGAGTATAAAGGAGGCAAAACAATTACGGGCATGGTTACAGCAGTTAGGTTTTTCCGTTCTCCATATCATTGTATAGCTATTGAACCAAAATTGATTATAAGAGGCACATGCTTTGAAAGAATAATTTAGTCGGCCAACAATTGAAGACTGGGAAAAGAATAAGCTTAAACAGTATCCAAGTCGAGAGAGTCAAGAACACATGAAATTGTCGTTGTACAAATATTTATGAGCACCTGGATGGATTGGTAGGAAATACGGAAGAAGCCATATCTCAGGAGGCAGTGGGTTATTTCCAGACCATTCAAAAGCTCCAAGTACCTTTATTTACAGTATTAGCAGATCCAAACAAAAAAGTTAGTCAAGTAACAGAAATATTCGAAATGATAACTTAAAGGGACAGATCGAAGGTAAGATTTCAGTACCGAGAGCCACATTTTCCCCCAAGATGTGATATTGGTAGCACCACCATGATTTAGAATCCAATCTCTCCCTTTCTCCATAGCTCCATCTCCATCGTTAGGTCCTTCTCCAAGCAACCTTAGAGTAACATAGTTCAAGACAGACCCAAACATGGTGCTAGGGCCCTCAATATGTAAACCCCAACCTCCGTCCTCATTCTGAAACCATGTAGCGTCAATAGTTTCAACAATCCGAAATTAGATGAAGGAACTCTTTGAAACATAGAGATGTGTGTACACAAACAACTACACATGTATTTTTATATGGACATGTTATGTATCTAAGAACATAAAGAACAGTATAGGAAAATCCAAAAATCAGCCATTTGCGAGGAATCAGAATTATCAATGATTAAGATAGGAAAAAATTTCTTGCCTGATGATTATAGAGATAACGGTGCATTTCTTGTTTATGTTGTTCCGACAATACTGTATTCAGTGCACCAGTTATGGAGAGTGTAATTATCTGTAATCAGCATCAAGCTTTCAGCAAAAAAAAAGATTCGCAAAAAGTAAGCTTAGCGAGACGAACTATATATGAACTGACCAGTCCTGGGAGAAGAAACATAGGACCACCATAATCGCCTGGCCAGTGCCCGTCGTGCGCCTGTATTGTTGAATAGAAATCTAGACCCCTCTTCAACGTGTTTTCCACATTCTTCTCAGTAACATCATCAGTATCTTCGATTTTGACTTGAGGTAAAACTGGGCTAATCAAATTTTCTCTTGAAAACTACAGACAGAGAAAGAGAGATAGATAGAGATCATTTTCAGATCAGAAAACAAAAGGCTAAAACAACAATAATGATTACAGACTAAGAGATGGGTCAACACTAGTCCAGCTGCTTCATGCTTAGAAATTAGTTCTATTTGTAATATTGAAACTAGAGTAGATGCTCCTAGAGATCCACATGTAGTAGTACTATACTTGGTTTTGGTTCAGTAAAGGGGGCTAACAATAACACAACACAGTCAAATAGAAAGAGCATCTAATTAGAATTGATTCCAGGTGAAATAATAAACACAGTGCAAGAGTCAAGTGAGGGTACCGTACCTGAAGACGCATAAGCAGATCGGAGCTATGTTTCTTCAAGAATCGGTTCTCCGTAAAAGACTTCCTAGCTTCCTCGACGGCAGCGAGCTCTTCAGGCGTACCGAGACTCGGATCGAACTCCCAAAACTGCCGTCCGACGTGATTATTGGTGGTTCTCAGCCATGGACTACCTCCTTCGGCGATCTTCAGCTTCCACATGATGGGCTCCGAAGATGCCCGCCTTGAATCACGAAATCGGAGATTGAAGAATTCGGATCAAGAGATCACACCAAGATAGAGAGAGAATTGTGGTTTTTTTCTTTCTTTTTTTTTTTTTTTTTTTTTTTTTTATTTGGGATGAAACCGAGGATTGAAGAAGGTACAACACAGAGACGCCAGATGTTAATCTTTTAAGTAAATGCTGATCTGTCACTTGATTATTTTTAAGTACAGTTGTTATTTATATATACATTTTCAGAAACATTTACGAAATTTTTTTTTGAAGTTCTAACTTATTTATAACCCTGCCACTGTTTATATTAGCAAAAATCTAAGTTTGGATTCCACTATTACAACTCAAAAATAACAAGTCCAGGCTGATCCTTTTTTGAAAATTACATAACCTTTAATTATTTCCCCTCCTCCAATTATTTATCTTCAAGAATAAAATAAAAAATACACAAATTTTCCTTGCCTTCTACGAGGATCTTATGCGAGATTTGTGTCTACAAAGAAAAAACATAACTTTTATCTGATGCAGAATGGTATTCATTTGTGGACAAAGATAAAAGGGGCACATGATCCGTTAGGATTTAACCTGAAAGACTTTGACCCATTTCCCTCAAGAACCAAGTCAACATATACAAGAATTACGAAGGTTGGATAATCTCTCTGACCATCACGCGATTTGTGTAAAAAATCCACCCACCTCCTTGTGAGTGAGGCTAAGTGAAAGAAAACTCCCATTCTTTAGTTTTTGATGCCTGAAAACAAAACCCCAATTACTATAGCTACGATTGAAAAAGCAAGAGATTCAAAAATTTAGCTAGAGGAAGAGATTTAGGTTCGTACTTCTTAATACATCATACCTATCTCAAATCATATATGGCTGTCCACAACTGATAAGATTGAATCACCTGCTCACTTTATTGTAATAAACGAATCTCCCCC
This sequence comes from Camelina sativa, assembly GCF_030686135.1. Lineage (NCBI taxonomy): Eukaryota > Viridiplantae > Streptophyta > Magnoliopsida > Brassicales > Brassicaceae > Camelina > Camelina sativa. The sequence goes on along the minus strand of NC_141880.1, from coordinate 18,181,499 downwards.
AACATGTTTCCTATTTCGATTATCTACAATTGATCAGAAATCAGCGTATAACCATATGTGAGTTCAAACAATTTTAACAAATCAACAACAGAAAGAACATATTTATTTACCTGGAACCATTCCAATCTTGCATCGTGGAGATGAAAACGATATGGACAAGCAATGATCGATGCTTCTCTCTACATGATTACCTTCTAAATTAATCTATTATTTCTTTTGTTGACATGGAAGAATCAGAAAAAGAACTTTAAATATCTCAGATTTGAGAAAATCAGAATGTTAAAGATGATAAGAGAAAATAAAAATTGACGTTTCTTTTTCTCTACAGACAATCAGATTTAGTCGGTGGAGACAAAAAATTAATTAATACTTAACTAATATGAATCAATAAGACAACAAGTACAAGAATTGCCATAGGGCCCCCAACTATAACAAATGTTTAATCTTTATACCTAATAGATTAAAATTAATCAAATATCCAATTATAAAACAAACAAAAAAAAAAGCATTTTAATGGTAGTAAATATCTATAAATACAAAAGTATTAAAATATAAAAAGAAAACCCCCTAAATTATGGTTGTCAAATTATGGCAGACTCATCTAATTATTTTTATTAGTATTTAAAATATATTTTAACTACATTGTAAATACAAATGCAAAGAAACAAAAATAGACTAATAGTTTACTAAAATAATTATTATAAACAGTAATGCTATTTTAAATTATTAAACAGCGGTCAAACAATAGATATACACAATAGGAATTATATGATATATTAGACTTTTAAAATTATAAAATTGATTGAGATCATTATTGGGGGGATAAAAAATACGTATATGAAATAGGAATGTGAAATAAATGTTGGGAAGAAGACACAAAACCGAATCAGAACCAACCGATGATATTTCGTTCTACACTATAAAATGGGAAAATATCATCGTTGATATTTCATATTTCTGAGAAAATTTAACTACAAAAAACATTACTATTGATTTAAAAAACAAAAGTCCCATATGGCCTAAAACTTTTAAGCAATTATTTAGATTCATATAATATAGATAAGATCAAAATTATATAAAGCGGTGTAGGTTGGCTTTGTTTCCGGCGTAGATGGCTTGGTTAGCATCTCCGGCTGGCTTTGCTTCCGGCGTAGATGGCTTCGTTAGCATCTTCAACCGGCTATGTTTCTGACATCGGTGGTTTCATCGAAACCGGTGGTCGGCTCTGTACTCCGGCATCGAGCGGCTTCTTTAGCGTTGATGGCTGGCTTATCTCTAGTGGTCTCTCCGCTCATCTCTTGGGCGAGACTCCGCTACTTTTGGCTCCAAATTTTTTCGGATTTAGTATTTTCTTTTCTCTCCTTGGATTTCAATTGTGTATCGGTTATTTTAATTGCACATATCATCATTTAATCTGAGCTCGCAATTCGCTGGTTCTCCCTTGTTTAAGGGGCTCGATTTGGTTGGGAGTTGTGGATTGGTGTCTTTCTTGGCTCTTTGGGATGATTTAGCAGCTAATAAAGTAATTGATGGTATAATTCATATGCCGATACTGGTTGGATGGAGGCAATTTGTTTGTTTTGCAGGTTCAGTGACGGAAGCTTTGATCCAATCTAGATTTGTTGAAAGAAAGTTATGTTGTTTAGAATCTGGAGTTCAAAGCTTTAGCCTAGTTTTTTGGATTCGAAAAGGTTTGAAGAAAAGCTTGTGTTTGGTGATTCCTTGAAGATTGAAAAGCTGTTAGTTGAAGATGAAGAAGATTTTCAGATTTGCATAAAGTGGAGTCTTATTCAAGCTAAACTGGAATCTCCTTTACTTCTTTCGGCAAAGATTGAGTTCGATCGAGCAGTCAAATTTCCGGCGATTTTGGCCGGACTATATGCTTTCCGGTGACACAACAACTGCCGGTGATCGGAGATTTCCACCCCTTCGTCTTTCCTCCTCGTGTCTTCCAACTTGTTCTTCAAAAGCCACATGTACTTTGCGCTGAATTATCAACTTTTCCTTCTGTCTAGGGTTCCTTAATGGGCTTTGTTTTGTTTTATTAGGCCTGTTGACTCTGGTATGTTTATTTAGGCTTTGTAAAATGTTGGGCCGTCACAATTTGGCTTTGTGGATTGAGGCTTTCTCATATAATAAATAAGACAGTTGTGCAAAAAAAAAAAATCAAAATAAATCTAAATTTGAATGAACTTGAAACCTAACTTGACAATCATCCAAATTTAAAAATTTGTATTCGGTTTAATTTACATCTTTAGTCAAACCGTTAAATTATATACTATATAATAAATTTAAATTTCTGAACATTTATATTATAAAAAAATGTCATATACCATGGTCATGTTATATGGTACGATGAGATTATATGATGGGACTAGTTTGGATGGATACTAATATAAATTTAAAATATCATTAATTTGGTGTTACACCACATATAAATCATAATTTCACTATATTATTAGAGCATTATTATCGATCATCTTTGTTTCGAAGATCTCAAAGCTTTTTTTTAATATATATATATATATATATATTATTTTATTATTTAATTAAATTTATTGTCTACTACCAATAAGAATAAGACAGCTGAAAGTTTTTTTCTCACCCGGGTCTCTAAATGTCGCTATAGAGATATTTTATCTGAAGATTTAATCTTCTCTCCTTTTTTATTTTTTATTATTATTATTTTTTGACACTCATCCCCACAATATGTGGGGTGGGAATGCTCTTAATATCATCAATATTATAATATAAAATATATAATTAATTTGATTAAATTATCTTTATATATAAAGTTCACTTTTCTCATTATGGTGCTGTCACCTCAGCTACTCTTTCTATTTAATGAGGGCCAAATTTTATGAACTACTCACTAACCATTTTCTATTGTTTTTTGGGCCAAATTTCTTTGAAGCCCCTAATTATTTGGGACTCCTAAAGCCACTCTATTACACGTCAATTTGATTTTAGGTTGCTTTCTATGACTATATATATATGCAGGATTTCGAGAGAGGTTCGACCTCACCTCTTTCTTCATATTTAAAAACAAAACGTCCCTTCTTCTACTCCCAATAGCTTCACATCCTATCTAAGGGTTTCACCCTTTCTTATTTCATTGTTTTCTCGGGAATGTGCAAGTTCCAGAGATGAAACTGGTCTCATGGACGTTAATTAGGATTAAGGCTTAAGCGATTCAAATCCTGGTGATAATGACATATTGTTCGGGGAAGTACAACTCATTCCGGAATGTAAGTGTCTAACCAAAAAAAAACATCCACTCCGTATTTCTTTTGCTTCCTTTGATTGGTGATTCATTTTCTTTATATTTTCTATCCTTTATAATAGATTAACTTCTCACAATAGATTTATATATCTATTTTATGATGATTAGGTTTCTGATTTTTTTTCCCAGATTTGAAAACCTTGACTGATGGTTTCTGTTTGGTTTATCAATCACTTACGTAGCCAAAAACGCCAGATAGCTGCTCTTTCTTAAGAACTTATAGTAAAGTTTTATATTTGGAGAACTTATATTAAAGTTTAGTATTATCTTCGTTTGATATGGATATAGTTTGACGCATGTGGAATATGTCCAATCTATAAAAACTTATGTTGCTTATCTAAACCTTTTTATATGTAGTAAATTTGTTGATTTCTTGCAGGTGAAAAGCTTTGGATGAGGAGAAAAATCTAGAGACCTACATACGAAGACTCCTCCAATTGCTAAATCATAGGTACGACTTACATTAGGAAGAGTGATTTTGTTGGGCTTTTCCTATGCCGATCAAACATTTTTTCCTTCGTTGGTCAAACCACTTTTTGTTTATTTAACTGTTCGTATGTACTCTTATTAATAATGTGCTTCATCTATATATGGGGTTAAAATAATTGAATTACATATCATTATTTGATTATTTTCTGTACTTTTGTTTGCGTTTTTCATTTAGGAAGTTAAGAAAAAGAAACGTCACTGCGAAAGAGTTTGAAAGTTATAAATGCTAAGTTTCCACAACGTAACTGTCTCAAATTAAGGTTAGGCTAATAGACATTCTCTTATTTAATACTCTAATATAATTTGTAAGACTGTCATAGTAATTAAATACAAATCTGATCAGTTTTAAATTTTTATTTTTGTCAAAGGTATAGAACTTACACTTTTGTATATTAGATATTTTATAAAATTCCTGCTATTGCATGATTGGAAATATATACATACTACATTGAACATAGTATATCCTCACTATACATAGTATACAACACCATGATGTCTATGCTGATGATGATCAATTCGTTTTTCACATAAAGAGACGAAGAATGTTAGGGAGGTGGTGTGTTAGTGCAAGCGTGGAGAGAATGAAAGTGTTGTAAGTTATGTTTGTAGTTTGGTCGGAAAAACCAGTTAAAGTAGAGGCCAAAGTTATGTTTTCGCTTAGATTGTTGCACCTCCAATGCAAATAATGTAAATGAGTATGTATATGGGTGTGTATGTTTCCATAATCCATTGCATATAGTAAGTTGAAAAGCTTAAGTGATTGGCATGAATTCTGACGCGTAATCTTTTGTGTGCTCTACCAGTTCAAGATACAAAATCAAATCAACTTTTACTTTGATGGAAAATGATTGACAAGTAACAAGCACACTTAGCTATAAATTATCGCGTGAAAACATGTATTACTGACTAATTGTTGTCATGAAGGATAGATAATAGCATTTCAGGCCGACAAATTATAGTTTTATTGTACAAAGTTCAGATTTCATACGTTAAAATTTCATCATAATGATTTATGTTACTGATACTTTTAATTCATTCACAGTACTATCCAAAGAAAATAAAACATGAATTTGCTGCCATTTCTTATCATGAAAAAAATATCTTCACTCTGTATATAAGCTTATAAAGAATATTTTCTTGCTAACATCGAGAATGAATATAGACATCAAGATTAACAATTCAGAAACCCAGCTAACTAATATCATTAACAAAAGTAAAAGAAAATATTCAAACTACATTAGATATTGTTCAAAAAAAAATCTACAAAATAAAATAGCTACAGAAAAATTTATTAACACTTTAGGATTGTCTTATAAATTTTAAAAATTAATTCACGCGTAGCGCGACATATCGTCCAGCCTATAAACAACAGTAGGAATAAGTATGAACCTAAAAATCACACACAACTTGCAAAAAATGCTGCGAAACACACACTATTCCCTTGAAGAACTACCAAACGACGTCTCGGACATATAATCTCTCAAGTTACTAAGATTTCACGCACTACCATGAGAAATGTTATGCAAGCATCACCACATCTAGCCAAGGCAGCCCAAGATCACCGAGTCTACAAGAATATAAACCAATAAACCTAAGGCCCCTGGCGATGAATCCACTAGCAGCACTAACGAGATACCAAGACCTCATGGAAAAATGCATTGCAAGTGGAAATGTTGAGGCTCACTATATCAAAGGGATCCAAGAGTATTTTCGAACGAACAACAAACAGGGCAGGAACACTTGAAGAAGGCGGCAGAAGATAGTTATGAGAATGGTATGTACCTTTACGGAATTGTGAAGTTGTGCATGGGTGACGCAGCGGAAGGAAAAATTTGGCTCGACAAGCTAGGCTGGAAACAAAACAAAGCAAAGGGTGACCAATGCTGGAAATATATCAAATAGGCGTTAAACAGAGTCAATGTACAAAGCCTACAATGCTACTACACTACATTGGCAGTAATCGGACCAACTATTTACTGCACCGTCAATGACATGGAAAATAGATGCACACACTGCTACTACTACAAACAAATGCTCAAGTTTGTCTTTGTCATTTAGCTTAAGGAACAACAATATGGTTTACCAATGTTATCAACCTTAAATAAATTCCACAATTCGAAATAGAAATCTATGTTTTTCTCCTTCTTAAACAATAACGACGCCTCCAAAAGAATTAAAACAAGAGAAACAAGGAACAAACCTGAAAGTATAACAAGTAAATTAAAGATATATATAAAAAAAAAAGTCCGCCGCTTACCATCACATCAAAATCAGAACATAGAAGATCAAAATATGTTGAAAAAACTTCTCACAATCCATCTTAAGAAAAAATTCTTCAAGTATTACGACCAACAGGACATAGATATATATAAAGAGGTCTTTACCTTCAAGGACAACTACATCATAGAAAAACTCGGCTTAGAAAAACTGGGCTATACAAAATCAAAAAGAATAACCGAATCAAAGCAAGGCAACACAAGCAACACTTTCAGAGGATCAGGGAAACACAAATAGAAACCAATTAACATTATTTGGCAGCACTTCACAAAACCATCACCAAAGACAAAGAAGGTAAGAGATGCGCACACCTTTAGTAAACTAAAGAGATTCAGAAATACGAGTGCCACAATCAGATAACCGTAGCACTAAATTATATGAAAATGAAAACTGAGCCAACAACAAAACAACCCAGACTGTATAAATTAACATCAAGATAAACAAGAAAATTAATTTTTCCCAAAACACAACTCACATCAAATCGAAAAAATCACTTAGAGGATAAACGAAAAAATACAACTAAGAACACAAAAACAACTCACAACTTAATTAGAAAATCTAAGAAAGACAACACATTTTCAGATAAAAAAAATTGAACACAAATTCACATTTACGTTTAACGAAATCAACAGGTAGATAAACAAATATCTCCTACAGATGCAAAGCGAGCAGGAAATCAACCAAATACGCAAACCCAAAAAAAAAGATAATGGATATATGAAAGGGATGAATGAAAAACGATTACGAGCATCAAAGAAATAGGTTCAATACTCATATTGTCCTCTAAATCGCAAACATTGCTCTTCTCCTATCCGTTCACGAGGAGATCAAATTTTGAAAAAGAACAAATCCATTCCCAACTCAATAACATACAAATAATGACCCAATAGACTAACACATTATAAGCCTTACAGAGAAATTGGGCCCAACGGCTGAAATAAAGAAAAATAGCCCAAAAAAAAGAAATGTAAGTTATTGATTTTATTTACTTTTCTTAATAAAATCCACAACTTTTTTTCACTCCAAACACTAAAACATTGATAAAAAACTCCTACATTTTACTAAATACATATGAAAATATTAAAAACTCTAACCCAAAACCACATATAAAACCAAATAACAATCCAACCACAAAATGACAAATAATAATAAATTAATCAAAACTAACAACTACAACCAAACAACAACTTTAACTACACAATGTTAACTTCTCATTATAATTAAAAAAAAACATTAAAAACACACAAGATTATCTCAATATTTGAAAAATAAACAGCGATATGCCTGAAAATATCCAACAAAACAACATAACCACCCAAATCAAATACAAAAACAGACGTAAAGATGAATCTACGTAACCAAAAAAATAATATACATAAAAAAACTCGGAATACACTTAATCTAACTCCCGCGAGTAGCACGGGTCAATTGCTAGTAATTATATAAAAGAAAAACAAATTGTCAAATAAGTGTAAAACTTTTATTTCTATATTGCATTTTATAATTGGTATCCGATGACAGAATATTTATAAAATATGACATATTTTAGTAAAAAATATATATTACGTCATTGATTTTATAACCATTTTAGTATTTCTCATAGAGGATGAAGTGTCATTTTAGCTCTCCCACATAAATAGATAAACACGCAGATCGGTTTAGCCCGATATTTTGATTTGGATTAAAATTCTAGACCCATATGTTCACTGATTTTTTTTTTTTACTCTTCAAGATACATTTTAAGATTCTTTTTAATCTCAGTCGTCCATCATTACGTCAATATTTTAATATAGATGTGTGGATCACCAAGATAGAAATTGAGGGAGAGAGAGAACTGTGGAAATTTGGATGAAACCAAGGACTGAAGAAGAACAGAAAGATGCCAAATGTTAAATTAAGGAAAAATGATCGGCAACTACACAGACTATGCTCCAACACATCACTACATATGTAGACTATATAAATATCTCGTAAACTACATGAATTATTGATTATACATACGGACGTGTATAAACTAATGACAGTTATGTGCTGAACACCATAACCATAGTTTCCGGTACCGCTCCGATGTACGGCTCGACGAAATCCGGTACCATCGACTAATCCTGTTTAAGACCTGATCAAAATTTTGACCCGCTAATAATTCGACCCGCTAATCAAACCGGACCACATTTAATTGGGCCCAAAACCGGTCCAATTACAAATTACACAAGTAAAAGTTAAAAATATAATCTTGATGGTTTTAGTTTCTCATTTCTCGATCTAACCTAAAAAAAAAATTCCTCTTTACCTAGGGTTCTTGAGAGAAGAGGTTTCAGATCGAACACGAATTAGAGTAAATCGAACTTGTTTGGTTGGGTTTCAGGGTGAATTGTTGCAGAGAAACTGCAACTTAAACGAATACTTGAAAATCAAACACAAATTGAATCGTTGTTCTTAAAACGAGAATCCAAATCTCACAAGCTTGAGCATAGATAGAAGAAACAACTCTAGTTAGATGAGTACAACACCATGGTCACAGATTTAAGAAACTAAGAAGAAGAAGATAACACTCAACACACAAATCTCATGAATGATCCAATTCAGCTTGTTGCTTCTCTTTAGGCGTCTTTGAGCTCAAGCTAATCTCAGCCATTGATTTAAACTTCTAATCCCAGCCCTCCACGTGTTTATCTTATTGACCTTCTTTTTCCTATATCAAATCTCCCCCGTTTGAGAAACCTTGACCTCAAGGTTTTGTAGATAAAGAATGAGCTGATTTGCAAGGAATATACTCTAACATCCGCGAACCGGAAACAGTAATTTTGGTCTGAGTGTCGATCGACACCATGGGTGTGTCGATCGACACCATCTTTTCTAATTTAGATTGGTTCGTTTTAATTGTTGTTTGGTTCGGTTTGGTTCAATTAGAAACCCCTAAACCAAGTATTTAAGTGAGAGTGACGAATTAGGGGTTTAGGTTTTTGTCTTTTGTCGCTGTTGTGTGAGAAAAGAGAGAAAAAGAGAGAAAAGGAGACAAAGTGTTGGAGAGCCTTTGAGAGTGTTCTTGTGAGATTTTTGTCTTTTTCTTGGTGTATTTGGAGAGATCTATGGCTGTGGAAGGGAGAGCTGTTATTGGGAACGAAGGAGAAGCTTCCTAAGGTGTTGGTTCCACCGTTTCTCAGTCAAATCTTCCTGTAAAAGAGGTGAGTGCTTGACCATGGTTGATCTAAGCCTGAGATCTCTTTTGTTTGGCTGTTCTTTGTCTATTTGTGTTGTTTGCTTGCTTGGGTGTGTTGTTTTCGGGTTTTCATAGGTTCCTGAGGCATTTGGGTGAGTTTGGGACGGTTTCAAGAGGTTTTGAAACGGAGGATCGTCGTTCGTGATCGTGTTGTTCGTGTCTGCAGAGGCAGTGTCGATCGACACCACTCAACATCGATCGACACCGATATAGCATCGGTCGACACCACTCAGCATCGGTCGACACCGAGTTAGCGTCGGTCGACACCAGTCTCATCCGAGACTTGTTTGCCTGGTTTGATGTATTCTTTTGTGTTGTTTGATTGCTTAAAACTGAGGGTCTCAGTTGCTTGTGTGTATAACCTAGTAGATGGGAGGACGACCTCACTAAGTATTTATGATATACTTACGCATCTCAATTGTTGTTTGTGATGTGCAGGTAAAGGCAAAGTGTGATCGTGGAATCAAGGCAATGAGAAGGAGGATGTTCTAGAGGCTTGATTGATTGTGATCTAGCTATTGTTAGGTTGCTAGTATTGAGTTGATAGAACATTGTAGGAAGTTGGTTATTTCATTGTTTGGTTATTGGTTTATTGTATTATTGGTTATTGGATTGTTATTGTTGGAATTCCTGTTGGTTGAATGAATATTGTTTTGTTATCCGCTGTTGTTGATTGTTGCTAGGATGTTAGTGGGTATAGGACCACTAGTGATTTAATATTATAAAAAATAAAAAAAGGGAAGGGTTGTTTCATATACCCTTGTATACTCCCATTGAAGGCTGCAAAGAGTAGACGGCTGCTCAGATTTGTATCAACCCCTCACTCATTAGAACAACCAGTCTTCAACTCTAAGAACAATGGCAAGAGTTTACAACGCCATTTGTGCTTTATTTGGAACGCCCTATCACGTTCCATTCTTGTTGCTGCAAACAGTTTTCCACACCAACATTATCGATGTTCTTCCCGCGTACGTTTTTTCTCCAAGTGTTGAACCAACTTTGCTTTTCACGACACCATATATTTTCCTTAGCAGATCTGTATTTGAACATCCAAGATTTTGGAGAGAGTAGTTGCTTCCACCTATAATACTTACAAAACTCAGCCACTTCCAAAGAGAAATCATCAAAGACTGGACTCAAAGTTTATGGGACAACAGGTTGTTGATCATCTATGATCATAGTCATATAAACTTCATCTAACAGCTTAGGCAACAGTTTCTTTCCCCCACCCAAAGACTCTTGTTGAACCCTTTGCTCCTCTTTAGAACTTTCTTGGTCAGATTGATGTTTAGCTTTCAAAGAGCACACTAACATATGTTCTTTGGCAGGAACTTCAGGAACACCTATCATGGAAAGTTGAGCTTCCCTCAGCTTATTAAGCTTAATGGCCTTCTTGTCTCTAACAGAACCTTGCCTAATACCCTGAAGAAGAATTTTCTTATGTCCTATATGAAAATGCATCACTAACTTCTTAAAATCACAAGTTATTGGCCCCAAAGTGTCCAACCATTGATTGCCTAACACCATATCACACCCAACCAAAGGAAGAACCACAAGATCAGCCTGAAACGTTGTGCCTCTAAACTCCCATTGGAACTTATCTATTGTAGCATCAACCCCCAACAATCTCCCATCTGTTACTGAAACTTGAGCAATACTTGCAGATTCTAAAACACAATTCAACTTCTCAGCCACCTTGGTATCCATGAAGTTGTGTGTAGAATGAGAGTCAATGAGAATAGACAAGACTTGTTTCCCATAAGAACCCTTCACCCTCATCGATTGGTGATCAAAAACTCTTGAAATGGCATAACAGAAATATAAGCTCTAACTTTGGTATCCTCCAATGCAACCTTCACCACATGTACTTCATCTTTAGGTTTCTCCATAGTAGGAAGAACTGTTTGATGATCATGCTCTGGTTTGGATGCTAAAATCCCTTTATATTGAATGCTACTTCTACTCCATTTAGCACCAGACCAATTGCTAAAATCCTCAGGTTGACTTGAAACATTTGAGGGCTGAGCTGCCTTTGGAAAATCATCACTCTCTTTTTTGGTAATCACTCTTGTTGGATGAGCAGTCTCATATAACCTTCCTATCAATAAACACTGCTGAATTGTCTGAGGTTGAAACATCCTAACATTCCTTTAAGTATCACTTCTCAGCCCTTCTAAATAAACACTAACCAAGTATGATTCAGATAGGTCCAAACGAGACTTAATCAACACAAATTTTTCACGATACTCCTCAATTCCTTCTGTTTCATGCAACTGTTTCAGTTCTGCAATATCATCCATCAGCTTATAATATTTACCTTCCAATAGCATTTTGTAAAGCCCCTAATTACATTTAACATGATCCCACAAAACTGATTGTGAAAGTGATTGGTGACAAGTAGTTGCGAGAGCATCTAAATGAACAGATGCTAAACCTACTTTCAACTCATCCATTGTTCGGTCTATCTCAAAGAATTGCTCGACGAGGACCAACCACTCTTGAATCGTATCACCATTAAACCTAGGGAAATATAATTTCTCAGTCTGTGTAGCATCATCGTAAGAGTTAGGAATACCTGAGCACTTCCCAAATTTCGGATCTGAAGTTAAACTCGCAAATGCTTGTGAAGATCGAAATCGATTACGAACAGCGGCGTGATTGGATCGCCCGAACCTTGATTCATCTAAATCACGAACTAGTGCCTCCTTCCGCGATGAGTGAGCTCTTGTTTCCGCCATGGCTTCCGGAGAATCGAATGGATCTGATACCTTTGTTGCAGAGAAACTGCAACTTAATCGAATACTTGAAAATCAAACACAAATTAAATCGTCGTTCTTAAAACGAGAATCCAAATCTCACAAGCTTGAGCATAGATAGAAGAAACAGATCTAGCTAGATGAGTACAACACCATGATCACAGATTTAAGAAACTAAGAAGAAGAAGAAGATAACACTCAACACACAAATCTCATGAATGATCCAGTTCAGCTTGTTGCTTCTCTTTAAGCATCTTTGAGCTCAAGCTAATCTCAGCCATTGATTTAAACTTCTAATCTCAGCCCTCCACGTGTTTATCTTATTGACCTTCTTTTTCCTATATCATGAATCGAACTCGAATCTCGTTACAATGAGGTAAGATCTCTCATTTTGCGAATTCATCTGTTCCATCTGCTCTGGCTGTAGTGTTAATTTCCACTGTACTACCGACCATTGTCCTGAATGATAAAGCAAAATCAAAGTTAAAGCCGAGATATGTTATTGAGAACATACAATATGAAAAGACTGTTACATTAACTTACTTGGTGAGTTGATATTGATAATCCCTAAGCCTTGAAAACTGCTCATTGCATTTGTCTTGCCGCTTCTTAACTGCCCTTCTTCTTGCTGATTGTGACTGTGAAGGTGTGATGATAATGTTGTATCTCCTCTTCATCTCGTCTTTGATCTCCGGAGCACTCATCTCAGGGTCTCTTCTTATGTCTTCAAGAAATAAGTCCACAACCACAGAGCTCTTTATTTGCTTACATCTTCCCACCGGATGACATTGATGCTCATCATAGTATGTTTTCACCATCCATTTCCCTATTGGATTCTCAATGGCACAATATATATGCCATCCACAGCCTTTTTCAAAACACTTAGCACGAAGTCTTTCCTTTTCCCATCTATCATACACAACGTTTTTCCTTGTCTTCAATATATATTTGATCACATTCTGCTTAAACTCCTGACCACTAGAAAATATTTGCCTTGTGCTGAACACACCATCAGGTAAGTTTCGTTTGACTAACCTCTCTGCCTATTCTTCTTCATCACCAGACGAATCATCAGTAGGAGGGTAGACATCATCCTCATCTGGAATTTGTTCTTCATAACTGTCATGGTTAAACACCTCTATATCTCCTTCACCAACCTCATCCTCATCCGCTGATTCTGCATTATCAGATAAACCATCTTCTTCATCACTAGCGTCATCATCTAATGCATCATTTTCACTTTCAGGTTCATATGTCGGGTCATTTTCTCCATCACTCTGATTATCTTGAGGTAACATTGTGCCAATCTCCATTTGTAACTCCTCAACAAATGGTTTCTCAACATAAATGTCCAGCTCTCTCATCCAACGCCCTGCTGCCTGCATCTTTTTCTTATTTGCATCCACATTTTCCCAGAGAGGATGCTTCTCTCCTAAATATTCAAATGGTAGCTTGTACCACATTCTGCCAATGTCAATCCTCTTATCAAGCAACTTCAATATCACATCTGCGAATATAACACCAGGATCCACTTGAATCACGTCCATCACGCCGTCAACGTAAGCCGGTGAACCATCAATTGTTTTGAATTGCCTAGAATGATAGCAAATCACTTTGACAAGCCCCTCGTTACTTCACAAACCAAAAAAACACATATCAGCTTAATCTCTCAATAACTTGACTTAAACAATGATAAAAATTGGAAAAAAAAAAATAATACTTTGACTATGACAAAACCCCGACACAAACAGACAAGAAACTTTGTTTTCTTTACTCGAAAAAAACAAACAGACAAGAAACTTTGTTTTCTTTGCCCCACATGTTTGATTCCTTATATAAACCCCACAAAACTCCACATAACTCCATAAAAACCATTCAATAACAAACCCAGAAACTCATACACTCTACCCAGAAACTCTATTGTCGGGAATTTAAACATATACAAAAAGTCGCAAAATGAGAGATCTTACCTCATTGTAACGAGATTCGAGTTCGATTCACCCTGAAACCCAACAAAACAAGTTCGATTTACTCTAATTCTTGTTCGATCTGAAACCTCTTCTCTCAAGAATCCTAGGTAAAGAGGATTTTTTTTTTAGGTTAGATCGAGAAATGAGAAACTAAAACCATCGGGATTATGTTTTTAACTTTTACTTGTGTAATTTGTAATTGGACCGGTTTTGGGCCCAATTAAATGTGGTCCGGTTTGATTAGCGGGTCGAATTATTAGCGGGTCAAAATTTTAATCGGGTCTTAAACGGAATTAGTTGACGGTACCGGATTCTGTCGAGCCGTACATCAGAGCAGTACCGGAAACTATGGTTATGGTGTTCAGCACATAACCGTCATTAGTTTATACATGTCCGTATGTATAATCAATAATTCATGTAGTTTACGAGATATTAATATAGTCTATATGTGTGGTGATGTGTTGGAGCATAGTCTGTGTAGCTGCCAAAACTGGAATCCAAAGGAAATAATCATCATCATTGATATATGTGAACACTAAACGTAATTGTTTAGAAGTATAAAACTTATTTCTATATTCATTTATGTGTTTTATAATTTCACTTTTATGAACTATTTTATGTTCTGTCAACCAAACATATAATTAGAAAATAATTTTAAGGTTGATTATCTAAATGGGAGGATAAGAGTTTACAAATGAAATTTTTGAAATTAAAGTTTTCGAAAAGCGAGCTAAGCAGTCTGCCTTCACGTACGGAGGATCCTGGTTAAAGTGAAGGAGGGGAAGGAAGATCGGAGCAAAATGAAGTCGTCTTTGATATTTGTTTTTAATTATAATATTTCGTTTTTGCATGAAAAAACAAAAATATAATTTTTCATTTTAATTTTTTTAATTTTTTAAGTATTTGTTATTTGTTTTTCTATATATTATCACTTGAAATATATTATTAAAAAAATACATAATATGTAATTTATAACTAGAAATATCTATTAAACAAACAAAAACTATCATGTTAATGTTTAAATTTTTTTAGAGTTAAATATATAGGTTTCAGGGATTATAGTATCATCATGATTTTATATTTTTTTAGATAGACTTAAATTTATACTATTTTATAAGTTAATAAAGAAAACTAGACAATCTATTTTTTAAAAATTTGTATATAATTTAGGTATCAATTTAAACTCATTATGTTTTCGATCTCATCTTCTAATGGAACATGATATCTTCCAAAACAAAATACCCCCTCCTCGTATGAATACATCTCCAAGTTTCTTTAAATATCTAACACTAGGTTTTACCCGTGGTACACCATGGGTCTATTATTTTTTTGATATAAAATGTAATTAATTTTTTTGATATAAAATGTAGTTGATTATGCATGAGTTCATTACTTAATTAATAGTATGTGAGAGAAGCACATATTATAATGCTATGTTAGTAATATTAAAATATGGCACTAATATTAACTTGATTAATATAATTTATAATGAGCACATCTTGGCATATTCTTATTTTGATTCTCAATTGATATTATTGGATTGATAGTGTATATTTAAAGCTAATACGATCTTATCAAATATGTAAATGTTTATTAAACGCAAATTAGATCTTTCCTAAGATGTTTATTAATTTGAATTAGTTGTTATATTATAGGGATGTGATTAAGAGGATGTGATTACAGAATTTGTTCTATTAATTCTTTTTGTCAAAATCGGCCCTAAAAATTCGACATTGCAAATTATATATTTCCTAATTTTATAAAATGCAAATTAGATATTTCCTAAGTTACAATGAGCATTGATTGGTTGCTATATTATATGTATGTAATTAATAACAAATCATCCCAAAATATTCAGCATATTAAGTAGGATCCAAATAATTGAATCGGTTATAATTTTACTTAAAACCCGACCCGAAGTAGACAAAAAGTGATGGCACAAAAATATACTTCAAATCAAATCAAATAAAATATATATCCGTTTATAAAAATTCAAATCACATAATATGATGAAAAAATTCTAAATATTCTATTAACTTTATTTTTTAAATAGTAATTAAAAATTAAATATAAGATTAAATAAAAGTGAAAGGAGAATTATATTTTAATCTAACTTATTGATTTAAATTAGGTAGATATATTTTAGGAAATTAATATTAGCATATAAGGAAATGATTGTGTTTGGTGGCAAGGATTGTAGAGAATTTAGTTGAGACTTGTTTGGATACAAAGATTAAGAAAGGATGACACAAAAATGTACTTCAAAAATGTTAAGATAGATAATTTTTGGTGTACTAGTACTGTTCAAGTTATAGAATTATATGAGGCACTAAAAAAAAGATTAATAAATTTAAAAGTCCTTTTTACATCCTCCATGCATACTTATAACTAATTATAGACATTCCTTATATATTAATATAGAAACATTTTCTTGAAATGCTGATATGTCGCCGCCAGAGAGCTCAAGACACATTTAGATATTTACCCTCCATATAATTTATTATTTACAGCTATATGCCATTGTGTTTTTAACCAAAAAATAAAAAAACAAATGTGTTATTCTTAATTTATTTAATCATGTGTACTAAATTGTTTTTAATGTATACTTTTAAAAACATTTTATAAAAATCTTTTAAATTCTAATATCTAATTACATTAGCAAAAATAGTTTTTTTTTTTTGTGCACCAAAGATTTAATTCAAGAAAGATACAAGGAATAAGCATATTCGGACAGAAATAAACATAGAGACACAAGCTTGAAGAAACTTGATAGGGTTCGAGGAGAGATGTCGAACCAGACTACCATGAGTAAGGCCAAGGTAGAAGATGAATTCAACAATAACACAACATCCGGGAAGAAGGTAGTCACCAATACATATGAATATTGTGACGTTAAGATGACAGATGAATCAACAGAGGTGATTCGAAGATTTAAATAACCTTCAAGCAAATACAAAAGGCTTTGAAGGTGAGTGTGTTATAACTCTTTTAGATCTACACATGGTGTTTATTGTGTGTTTGAGTTCCCTATACCATAACAAACTTCTTCTAATAACTTCCTTAAGTTTTAATATAAAAACTAATGCACTAGCAAATTTTTTCCCAAAACCACTCGACAAAATGCTCATCAATAAAATGAGAGATTTCTTTTTAATGTCGTATCTCTACAACTCAGCCATGATCTCAACTTCTTCTAGTAACATCACGACAACATTTTCATAGAGATGAGAAACTCTTGAGTATCATTTTAATAAGTAACTATTTTTTGTGTGATCTTCTATTCTTCCCTCAAATTAGGATAATTTAATGACTTTATATGTTAGAGATCAACATTTTGAGGAAAAAAATCTGTAACTATATTTTTTTTTTTACTCCTAGTGTAAAATATATTGATTTAGCAAATCTCATTACAGATAGATTCTAGTAGCCAAATTGTAGTAAACGGATTACAAAATCCAAAATATTATATTTATTTTAACAATATTATTATTATTATTTTTTGTGTTATTTAACATTATTGATTAAAAATTATGTTAAGAATATTATTATTTTTCTTCTAAAAGAATAATTATTAAAATAAACAAATTATACCTGTGCTATGCACGGGGCTAAATTGTACATTAAAAAACAGCTTCTCTGTTTAGAGGTATATTATCGTGCCGGAGGTCCTCTTTTTTTTTTTTTTTTTTTTTTTTTTTTTGGTTAAAGAAGGTCCTCCTTTAGAGCTTAACTTTCTCTTCTCCCTCGCTGTGGCAGGTAATAATTTCTAGAAACCCTAACGGCCTAACCCTTTGATATTTTTTTTCGGCTCTTTTTTTTTCTTTCGGGAATTTGTTTGGCAAATCAATTTTGAAAGCATGATTGTTGTGTTGAGCCTTGCAATCTGGGCTCTAGTTTTTGGTTTGATCGACTCTCAGGACCTTTAAAAACTCGAATGATCGACCTTTTGAAACACGCAGCGATTTTTGAGTGTTTGCTTGATCGTCGTTTGGTTTCTGGCTGCTAGGTGAAATTGTCAGGCTTTGATCGTATATGTTGAATTATGGCACTTTAGGGATGTACTGAGTTCACAATATAGAGCTTCATCTTCTTGTTTTATCAGTAGAGACTGCCAAAATTCAATAACTGCTTCGATGCTAATAGTGTTTGTTTATTATTATGTTCTAGATGCCCAGAAAGCAAAAGACCTCGTCGTCCTCTTCTTTGGATAAACCTGTCAAGGGATTACCAAATCTGAGCCTCGATGATGAGAAGAAGAAGGGGAATAAGAAGAAGACGAAGGAGATCAAGAAGCTTCTTCACCTAGTCCTTGATTTGGACCACACCCTTATCCACTCAACTCTTGTTTCACAACTTTCTAAAAAGGAGAAGTATCTACTCGAACAGGCTGATTCAAGAAGGCTTGATCTTTGGAGATTCAACAAAGGCCATCCCAATGAATACATCATTAAACTTCGACCTTTTGTTCCTGGCTTTCTTTTCGAAGCAAACTAGCTTTTCACAATGCATGTTTACACAATGGGTTTATCCACTTACGCCCAGACCGTGTTGAACTTGATTGATCCGGATAAAGTTTACTTTGGAGATCGAGTCATCACCAGTAAAGAGAGTCCTAAAGAGAAGACACTCGATCTTGTTGTGGCTGATAAGCAAAGAGTCGTAATTGTCGATGATACAATTGATGTTTGGCCTCATGACAAGAGCAGCTTGTTGCAGATCACCAAGTACGTATATTTCAGAGACGGTGATGATAATACAAAGTCCAAGTCTTACGCAGAAAAGAAGATAGACGAAAGCTCAGACAACGGATCATTGGCGAATGTTCTGAAGTTTCTCCAAGATGTTCACAAAAGATTCGAAAATGAGTTAGATTCACAAGACTTGAGGCCGTTGTTACATGATCCTTGCAGACAAGACTGCTTCTGACTTAATGTATGTATTCAGTCCACAACTTCACATTCTTAAGGGTATTTGTGATTTGTGAAGAATGATTTTAGTTTATTGATTCTCATAATTTAGATGATTAAGGTTTCAACAAAGGAAGATATGAAAGTTTTGTTTTTTTGGATCAACTCCATGGTCATTATATTCTCCCTTATATATTATGTAAAGATGATAATCACTAGCAGAGATGGTGTTTGATTTAATACTGAGTTATATCGCCTTTCTTCATAGTTTTTTAAAAAAAAAAAAAAAAGGTTTAATGCCCATAACTGCATCTCTGAAGATTCTGACACGCTTGAGCCAAAGATGATTTTGTATGGTCCAAATTATGTTATCATATGCTTGTGGTTTTGATTGCTAATATGTTAAAATTGGAAAATGCGTCTGCCATGTTAAATGTTCAATGGAAAAGAATTATGAAGTGTTAGTCATTTTTTCTTCTAGTCTTTTAGATTTGGTTGGTATTACAATAAGATTAAAAGATGTCTTATCATTAAGATTGGGACTGAGTCAGTGCCAACGAAAATCATTTTCATCTAAATTATTGTATTGACACTTAATCCTTTGATATATATATGCCACTTGTTAGCTAAAATGACACTGGAAGAAAACGTTTTCGTACATTCTTGTATGGAAGTAAATATGGCAAAGTTAAATAGTGGAAGATATGTTAAAGAGGTTCTGCCGGTAAGGGTTGCGGCATCAAGTCGAATATAGTGATGATGTTACAGAGAAGATGGTGGAAGACATGCTAAAGAGGGGTCTAGATTTCTATCTAACAACACATGTGCACGACAGCCACTGGCCAAGAGATTATTGTGGCATATGTTTCTTCTCCCAGGACTGGTTAGTTCTTTAGTTTCGTTCACTAAGCTTTCTTTTAAAAATTTTGCTGAAAACTTGACGAAAACGAACTCTGATTACAGATTGCACTCTCCATAACTTGGCTCATCTTTTTACTTGGATCTGCTAATTCTGTGTCTGTAAAGAAAGGTACTTGGAGTTTTTAAATGGTCTGGAAATAACCCATTTCCTCCTCAGATA
Organism: Camelina sativa; assembly: GCF_030686135.1. Classification (NCBI taxonomy): domain Eukaryota; kingdom Viridiplantae; phylum Streptophyta; class Magnoliopsida; order Brassicales; family Brassicaceae; genus Camelina; species Camelina sativa. The sequence continues at coordinate 18,161,516 of NC_141880.1, read as the reverse complement.
TGGCTTCTTCCATATTTCCTGCCAATCCATCCAGGTGCTCATAAATATATGCTGATTTACAATTTCCTCTGCTCTCAACTTTCTCAGATACTGTTTAAGGTCATTATTTTCTCAGTCTTCCTTTGTTAGTCGACTGACTACTTATACAAAAGAAGTGCCTCTCATAATCAATCCTTGGTTCAATGACTATTCAATAGTATGCAGAATGACAACCCAAAGGTGATGTAACCATATCTGTTTTGTATTCTTTATGCTTCTATAGGAGGTTCCACTATATTAATTGGGCTTTAGATATAGTTATATTGGTAAGGAGATCCATAAGGCATTATCTCAGACTTTATAAAATGGAATATCATCAATGATGGACAACTCAAATGAAGTAATCTCAGAAAAAAAATTGTAATTCTGTTCATAGCTTGTAAACTTCTCTACTTTCACACTTGTTCAAAACACACTTTTAAATGTTTCAATTGTGTGCGCATTTAAAATGATGGATATGGTTTTCTTTCGCTACAGCTTGTTTTGTAGTTCTTGTGTATATATATGTATTAATTGGGCACGATAACCAAAAACTGGGCCTGAAAATTCTACTTATAAATTGGTTAAAAAAGCATGTTCTTAACTTACTTTATGATGAGAAGGAGAACGCATTCCTATTTTTAAACGTTCTTTCAGATAGAGAAAATCCATCGAGCATGCTTGAGACTCATGTTGGAGGGAGCAGGGAAGGGCTCGAGGGTCTTGGTTGAAAAATTGAACACACAGATGTCCACCTCATTAGGGGGAAGGACATGGGCAACTTTCTTCCAGTTGGTCTTGGAACAGATAAGGTTATGATGAGTGAAATAGATGGAGTTTTGTTTGATACCAAGGGTATTGTTAGCAGGCACAGTGATATCCAAGTCGAGAAGCAGGGCATGTGGTCGTCTGGGTCAGCATTAGGATCCATCTTGTAGATGCGGAAGGCCCTTTCGCTACTTTCAGAGGTTGTGCTTGTGACCAACAAAACCTCTCCTGCTGTAGTAACAGCGATGCTAAAATAACAATCAAATCCAAGAGGAGCAAACGTTGGGGATGGGTAAGTGTCACTCCTCGTGAGTTCTTCGAAACCTTGCTGCATAGAAAAATCTATGACTCGAACGAAACTACGCGTTGTTAAAATGTATAGACGGTAACTCCGAAGAACCAGATGTAGTAGGCCAGTTAACATCCTGGGGATACCATAGCTAATCCGAATGAGATCGTAATTGTTAGATTTAGCGGAAGAAAATGTGTTGAAACAGAGTATTTAGAGAAGAGAATATGAGAGATTTCATTAGACTAGAATAGAATAGTTTACAATGTGTGTACAAGCCTTTAAATAACAAAGAGAACTAGGGCTACACTCTCTTCATTTGTTAACTATGTGATAGAGACTTAAGAGGTGAGGATCTCCATGATGATAGTGACCTAACATGGTCTCCTAGGATGAAACCAACATGTGACTTTTCCTCCTCTTATCTCCTAACGTCTATAAACGACTTCTAGATCCATCTCATGGGCCTGAGCTCTTCTCTTCTTCATGTACTCCGGCCTTATTTGTCACTCGTACGGATGTCCGTACAGATCATGATCAATAATCTCCCTCAAGCTTAGCCTAATGAAATGGCTAAACTTGGAACCCATGAAGCATCACCTCATTAAAAACTTCAACATAGAAAACCTCATGGGACAAAACTATGTTGAGGGAAAAAGAGTGTGATGTCCATGTGTTAAGAAGATCGATCATGATCGTGTAAGGTCCACAAGTCCGAGTTTGCGATGAATGTGTTCACAAACCTTGGGACATGTGGCCTTAGTAAAGATATCTGCCAATTGATCTTCACTCATGGTGTGACAAAGAAGTGTCACTCCTTCTTCAATCTTCTCTCGAACTTTATGACAGTCTACTTCAATGTGTTTGGTTCTCTTGTGAAAGACAGAGTTGGTAGCTATGTGGATAGTTGCTTCATTGTCACAGTGCATTGTGATAGGTTGCTTAGACTCAATGCCAAGATCTTTAAGGAGTGCCTTGAGCCATGTTAGTTCATTTGTCAGCTTCCTCATAGCTCGATACTCTGCTTCTGCACTCGAACATGAAACCACCTTTTGCTTCTTCGATTTCCAAGTTACCAAGTTTCCACCAATAAAATTACAATATCCTGTGGTCGAGCGTCTGTCTAATGTGTCTCCAGCATAATCCGCATCACAGTAGCCCACGATTTCAGTGTTTGAATTCTTTCCCATCCAAATACCTTGTCCTGGACTTCCCTTGATGTAGCTCAAGATTCTTTCCGCCACGCTCCAATGGTACTTACTCGGAGATTTCATGTACTGACTTACCTGATTCACAGCATAACATAAGTCAGGTTGTGTAATTGTAAGGTAGATTAGCTTACTTACCAACCGACGATATCGTGTTACATCTTCATATGGTTCATCAATAGGATCTAATGGCTCATCCATCTTATTTTTCTTCTTATCTTTATCTTTCTCCCCCTTTCGCTTGAGCTGGTAGTCCTCAGGAAGTGGAGTGAGAGCAGGTTTTGCTCCAAGTTTCCCTGTTTCACTCAAAAGATCAAGTGCATATTTACGTTGAGATAAAAACAGACTTTCCGGAGACATGCAAATTTCAATCCCAAGGAAATACTTGAGTTCACCGAGATCCTTAATGTCAAACACAGATTTGAGGAAGGTTTTAGTCTCCCTGATTTCTTCAGTGTTGTCCCCAGAAACGATAATGTCGTCCACATAAATGAGGACCAAAATAATCCCAAGAGAGCTTTGCAGAGTGAACAGGGTATGATCAGCCTCAGAGCGTCGAAAACCACGTTCTTTGAGGGTGGAGCTCAGTTTATGGTACCAAGCGCGAGGTTACTGCTTGAGACCGTAAATGGCTTAGCGAAGACCAAGAACTTTAACCGGAGCTACAAGATCCTCAAGACCAGGAGGTGGCGTCATGTAAACCTCCTCATCAAGCTCTCCTTGCAGAAAAGCGTTTTTAACGTCCATTTGCCAAAGATCCCATGAGAGATTCACAGCCAAGGAAAGAACCACACGCACAATGTGTAGTTAAGCCACTGGTGCAAAGGTTTCAGTATAGTCAGCACCATATATTTGTGTGAAGTCGTGCTTTGTAACGTTCGATGTCGCCATTACTCAAGTATTTGGTGATAACCCATTGAGAACTTACAACTTTTTTTCCTTTTGGTAAATCAAATTCATCCCAAGTGTGATTACGGATCATGGCACCGGTTTCCTCTTGAACTGCACCTAACCATTCTTCACTCTGACTTGCTTCATCATAGGTTTGAGGCACATAATGCTCATCAATCTTGCTAAGAAGGCGTGAAACTCTGAGGGGAGAAGCTCAAGTGAACAGACAGATTGGATAGGATGAGCTACGGCTTGATTATTGTAGTAGGATCCGTGTGGAGGGATGAGGCTTGACACGTGTACTTCGACGAAGAGTAGGTTGGTCAGAGGTAGGATCCGCTGGAGGTGGAGGTTGATGTTCATGAGATGATGGACCACTTGAGATATCAGGATACTCTGTATCACCAGTGTGTTCAGGAATTTCTGCAGGTGTTGATGCAGGACCTGTAGTTGTTGTGGTATATGTAGAGGAAGGTTCTGCAGTAGAAGACATTGACTGATCTGATCCTTGGTGTGTGGGTGTGATAATGTTGCCAAGATGTTCAAGGAGGAACTTCAAGCTGGCGGATCGATCACTAGAAGAACATGAGAGATCTTTCAAATCATTCCAGTCGCCTTTCTCAAAATAGCCTGCATTTTCTAAGAACTTGACATCGCGAGAGACAAGCATCCGACTCGTGGTAGGATCATAACATTTGTATCCTTTCTGACTTGTTGAGTAGCCTATGAACATACATTTGATGCTTTTAGCATCAAGTTTACTTCTCTGTTCTCCTGGAATTAAAACAAAACAAACACACCCGAATACCCGTAAGTGATCCAAAGAAGGTTTGTTATGATTGAGTACCTCAAAAGGAGATAAGTCTTGGAGGATTTTTGTTGGTGTTCGATTGATTAAGTAGCAGGCAGTCATTACAGCATCTCCCCAATATCTTTTAGGAACATGTGTGTGGAACATGATCGATCGTGCAACCTCCACAAGGTGTCGATTCTTCCTTTCCGCCACTCCATTCTGTTGAGGGGTATAAGGACAACTCGTTTGTTGTAAGATGCCATGCTTGGCTAAGTGTTCTCAGAATCGATGACATGTGTATTCTCCTCCATTGTCTGATTGTAGTACCTTTATTTTTGCATTAAAGTGATTAGTGACATAATTCTGAAAGTGAACAAAAGCATCATACACTCTATGTTTAGATGGTAACAATGTAATCCATGTGTACTTTGATTTTTCATCAATAAATGTCACAAAATACTTGTTATTGTCTCTAGATAGGCAAGGTGATGTCCAAACATCAGAGTGAACTAAATCAAAGCAGTGTTCATAGATAGTAGTGGATTGAGAGAAAATGGACTTGCAATGTTTTCCAAGAATACATGACTGACACTTTGAGTTATCAAATGAAACATTAGGGATCATTTATTCAAAAGCACGAGAGTGAGGATGGCCTAATCTAGCATGCCAAACATCACTTGAACTACTAATAAAACTAGACTTAAACGAAACAGATGTGAGAGGATTTGATGTAGTTGTCTCTAGAACATAGAGATCTCCATTCGCATTTCCTTCTCCCAGAATCTTTCCAGTCTCAATATCCTGAAAATGAACACTATTAGGACCAAAAATGGTGTAGCAATTCAAATCAGTGGTTGCTTTCTTTACCGATAAAAGATTTGAAGTAAAAGTAGGCATAAAGAAAGCTTTGGATTTCTTATCAAAAAGTTTCAAATCTCCTACTCCTTTAACATGTATGCGATCTCCATTTGCAATAACTACATTACCTAAGGCTGATTTTATGTTGTATATTAGACTAGGATTACTTATCATGTGATGAGAAGCTCCTGAGTCAACAACAAGTGGTTTACTGGGTTTGGAAGCAAAGAAAGTGGTACCAGAATCCTTTAGTGTTGCGATGGATCGAATGAGAGCCTCCAAGTCTGATTTCTTCACGAATTCTCCATAAGCTGCAGCCATGGCTGTAGCGTTTCCTGGATTTGCTGCACAGGCTCCTTGACTGCTCGTCCCTTCTTGAGAGATATGTGCCTTGAACTTCGCCGGTTTCAGGTGAGGATGAAGAATCCAGGACTTGTCCTTCACATGACCTCTTTTCTTACAATGATCGCACACTACCACCTTCCTTTCCTCATGTATGTAGGTTCCTTTGTTGGCTGTGGCTAGTTCTTCCTTCCCACTGAATAAGCCAAGTGAGTCTTGTTCTTTTTGTACTTGAGAACACACATCCTCGAGTGTAGGGAGCCTGTCTCCTCGTAGTATATGCTTGATAAGGTCGTTGAATGCAGGATTCAGAGTAAGTAGGAGACCAAATACTTTGTCCTGCTCTTTTCGCTCGTTAAGGATGATTGAATCTATGGTACTTGGTCGAAGCATCTCGAGTTCAGCCCATAACAATATGAATTTTCCAAAGTGCTTCGTGAACTCCAAGTCTTCTTGATGGAGACAGTTGATGGCTTTCTTGACCTCAAATACTCGGGTCAAGTTAGTGACGTTTCCATACACATTTGTAAGTGTATCCCATAACTCCTTAGCTGCCTCACAATACGAGTACGCTTCAAGGATGGGTGCGTCGAGTGAGTTCTGGAGAATGACAAGTACGGTATGATTTTCTTGGAACCACTTGACTTCCTTTTCGAGTTCAGCCGCCTTGTCTTCTTCCTTCTCTTCTTTACCGTCTTCTTTGTAGGCTTTCTTAGGGAGTTGATTTGTTTCGATATGGATCCACAATCCCCTGCCACTAAGAGTGGTATTCGTGGTTCTTTTCCACAGTAAATAATTTGCACCTTTTAGTACAACATGTGTAACGATTGGTTTGGTGTTATCCATGGCGAGTAACAGAGTAGAAACAGAGGAAATATCAAAAAGAAACAGAGCAGAACGGAGAGATGAGAAGAGTAAAACAGATGAACTTTAAGAATAACTATAGACTTTGAGTAGAATAGAAAGAGTAGAAAGAGTATGTTTTAGAGAATTCAAGATCGAGAAACATGCTCTGATACCATGTTAGATTTAGCGGAAGAAAATGTGTTGAAACAGAGTATTTAGAGAAGAGAATATGAGAGATTTCATTAGACTAGAATAGAATAGTTTACAATGTGTGTACAAGCCTTTAAATAGCAAAGAGAACTAGGGCTACACTCTCTTCATTTGTCAACTATGTGATAGAGACATAAGAGGTGAGGATCTCCATGATGATAGTGACCTAACATGGTCTCCTAGGATGAAACCAACATGTGACTTTTCCTCCTCTTATCTCCTAATGTCTATAAACGACTTCTAGATCCTTCTCATGGGCCTGAGCTCTTCTCTTCTTCATGTACTCCGGCCTTATTCGTCACTCGTACGGATGTCCGTACAGATCATGATCAATAGTAATGAGCATTCCCTTTCTTGTAAAACCCTAAAAAACAAACAAGGGCGTCAAAGAACCATACTAAAGCTAACTCTTGCGTCTTCTTATCTACCCACTTACGTCCCCTAATTTCATCAGCTTATAATAAGTAAACAGAGCTACTAGTTAATTCCCATTCAAACTCCCTATCTCTATCTTCCATACGCTTCAGAGCAGAGTCGGTTGATAGGAGCGACTCTAACGGAGGAAGATCAATCCTATTCCCAGTACTAAACACATCTATAATATATAATCTGGATCGAGAATCTAGCATCAGGAACCATTTACCGCAGCATGCCAGGAATCGACTCCCTGAAGTAGAGTTTCTCCCAGCTGCTCTCCTGTAAACCATAACTTCTTCGTATGGGTTGTACAGCACGCAATCAGTACCGTCGTCAGGAAAAAGCATTAGCCATAGAGATCCGATTTTCCGGGGAACTGTTTGTTTCGAAACAGAATACCAGTTGGAACAAACCATCTTAGCTCGATGGAAATCCACAAAACTCAAAAGTTCAAACAGAGATATGATGATATCGAGGGGCAAATTCGACCAGTTACTAGGGTTACGAGTCTCCATGGTGTTGATAAGAGAGACTGGTTCCAGGTTTTTTCAGGAAGAAATCTCTCTAAAACTCTTGTTGATGCTCTTCTTCAGACAAGACTCATGAGTTTTCTGACTGCCGGATCCACCAGAACGTAGCTTTTGGGATATCAGACGAGTGAGAACAGCTCTTATTATTATACCGGAATGATGTGGTCAGAGAAGATTTTTTACCCCTTACTAAATTATTTATGAAAAGGTCCATAAGAATAATTTTAATGACAAAACCTCTCAACTAAATTATTAATAAATATATGCCCCTCAATAATAAGGAAAAAAAAACCCTCCTACTATAAACGTATGTCGTTAAATTGGTACTCTGGATTTTTGTATGTTTTAAAAAGTCACATAGATATTTCCTTTAGACATAAACGATGCAGTAATTGTTCAAAAACAGCATAAAATTTTAATAGCTTTTTTTTTAAACAAGCAATCATCTATCACAGTAAAGTTTCGAGAATTTTATCAGTTCGACCATGAACAGTAGCAAATATTTTGGCCAATGCCATTTTTCCCACTTCTTTTCCCGCCTACCACAACTCTATAATCAAAAGACTATTATATCCTTCTATTTTAAATCCATAAGACTAATTATTTATTTATTTTTTAGATTTGGCAAAAACGATCTGCAAAACATAAATGATCTCTTCTTGTTCTAACACCGATTTTCGTTTCTTCCATCTCAGACACTTTCAACTTTCCATCTTCTCCCATCTCAAGCTCTCTCCGTCCATCGCCAGCACTGCAACACAAATTGTATCTCTCTTTGCCAAACTCTATCTGTTTGAGTCCATCGACCGCATATAATGGAGAAATTCTTTATATGCAGATACAATGGACCAGATTCAACAACCAAGGTTTTTTCCACCATTATTATACCATTTGTTCTGTTTATGAACCATATAAGTTTGGTATGACCATTTGTGTTCATTGCTAACAAAAGTAGTTGTACTCACTACAAATCTGCAATTCCGGTGGACGAGATTTAGCAGCCAAGGTATTTGTCCACCACTATTATGTCATTCGCTCTCTAAGTGGACCAAATCTGTTTGGTCTGACCCTTTGTGTCCATTGCTAACCAAAAAAATTGTCCACATTGTAGGTCTGTAGTTCCGGTGGACCAGATCCAACAACAAAGGTTCTTGTCCACCACTATTATGTTCTTAGTTCTTTTAAGTGGACCATATCTGTTTGGTCTGACCCTTTTTGTCTATTGCTAACCAAATTTTTTTTTTTACATTGTAGGTCTGAAGTTCCGGTGGACTAGATTTAACATGCAAGGTTTTTGTCCTCCCCTATTATGTCCTTTGTTATCTTAGGTGGACCATATCTGTTCATGTTGTGCCTCTAATGGACTAAAGCCTTAGAGGGCTTTGTTCCTAACCTGCGGTGGACATGTTTGTCTATTGTCCTTCCTTGCGTTTTTGTTTATCTACCTTCAGAATTTTCTTATGTAAAACCTACTCTTTTTTTCTCCTAAATGTAATCTCTTTTGGTCAATCACTATAATATGAGCAGTCCAACAAGTTTGTGCAAAAAGAATTGTTTGTCTTCACTAATTGGATAAACTGTCTACCACATTTTGATAGACAACAATGTCAACAATTACCATTATTGTCTAAGTTTGAATAATAACCATCATCCAAGGTTCTCCTGTATTACAATAATTGGGTAGACATAAAATACTTGTCCACAATGCTATTTACAGTACCATTGTATGCTACCTTATGGATGGACAATAATTGCATATTATTATAGTGCCCTAAAAATTGTGTACACAGACACAGCTTAATGAAAGAGAAAGAAAATGTGTCACCCATTAATATTTCTTGGTGAACCGCACAAAACAGTCGCTCACATGTCTCATCATCCCTCTTGTATTCTTTAATTCAAGGGTATTTCTGTCTTTTTCATATGTGGCATATACTAAAAATGGCAGTTTAGAAAAAGAAAATACAAACTGGCATTCCTCATAACTTTTCTTTTAAAAATGGCATTTCTTGTGAAATTCCCGTAAAGTTTCAATAGTTTCTAATATCGATATACAAATTTTAATCTCGTGTAAAGTGTAAGCCATCATTTGATCTCGTGCTTCTCTTTCATATACGTTAAAGTTTTAAAAAGTCTATAGCAAAATTGTAAATCGTAATCATTTTGTTTAACTCTATTAGCTTTGGTGCTTATGTTGAAAGGATAGAATGATAGATGGTAAACTTGCTTCTTAGGGCCTGATTGGTTCAACCGCAGCGTTTGCGGTTGCGGGAGATTGCGGAAGCGGGTGGTTGTGGTTTCAAGCGTTATTACGCGTTTTGAATAACGGGTTTAGCGTTTTAAAATGAGTGCGTTTGCGGGAGTTAACGATTGGTTGACCAGCGGGTGCAATAGCAGTTAAAACATAATAAATATAATATATAATTATATAAATGTTTAAAAATACCAAAATTTTTATTAAACTTGATTTATAATTAAAATTTATTAAAAAATACTAAAATAATTATTTAAAAACAAATAAATTTCATATTGAAAAACTTATTACTTTATGCATTTGGCATTTTACAAAAACTTTAATCAAGTAATTTGATAAATGATAAAACATATGTTTTAGATCGTAGATCATCTTTCTTAAATCTAACACACTAAATAAGTTCTGTGGGGCAGTAGTTACATCGGTAGTAATGATCAAACGAGATTTGAGAAGAGTCACTCTTGATTTGTTTTTATATTTTTAAATAAATCTTATATTTTAATTTTTTTTTGATGAAATTTTATATTTATTTAGATTTTTTTGAACATATGTGCGATGTGCCATTAAATTTACATTAAGTTTTCTGGGTTATTGATAGTTGAAATCTTATTTTTTCAATTGTTTATTTTTTAATATTCTCAATCGTATTCGTACTTCATTTTCTCCAATCCTTAATAAATAAAATAGTTAGATAAAATATATATAAAAAAATATTTCATTTTCATTGATTTGTTTCAAGTTTAAAAAAAACAAAAAAAACTAACCAACCGCAATCGCCCGCAACCGCAAACGCTTGCTGGAAGCAGCTTTTGGAATTCAGTTGTTTGAGAGTGATTTGGAGCGATTGGAAGCGGTTTGTGTGACTGGTACCAATCGCTAGGAACCGGTACCACCCGCAAATATTATTATTAAAGATATTGCCGACAAATATTATTACTTTTTGTTACTGTTTTGGTCGGAGAGTCGGATTGTATTATAAAAGGTAAAGTTTTGTTGTCCTTTCGAGTTAAATTATTGGGCTTGGCCAGGGAATTTGGTAATTGGTCTTTACTTGGTTAAACATATATGTTAGGCCGTAAGTGTAAAGGTTAAGTGTAAAATAAGCTGAATAATCCAAACTACAAACATTATCTCTCCAAAATGTAATTAACAACTCCAATCCAATTGGTGACCACAATTTAGGAAAATAATGAAGAGAAATATTACATTCCTCTATATTTCACAATTTTTTTTACCATTTGAAAGAAATATTTTTTCCTCTACATTCCTCTACATTCTTCAAAAAATAATGAATAATAGAACAAAAATGTTTCTCTCCAAAGTTGATGAGAAACAAATGAAACAAAAAAAGAACAAATATTAAAATTCATTTTCTATTTTAAAATAAATAAAAAATGTGTTTATATATAATATTTCAATTTTCTAATAAAATAATTTTCATATTTTCACAATGTAATGACAGAAAAAAATATTTTTGATATGAATTTTATGTTGAACTAATCTTAAGGCTTTATTTGAAATATGTATGAAAAATAAAACAAATTTAAGAGACTCTTGTTTATAATGTAAATAAAAACTAAAAATATTTTAAATTACTCTTAAAATTTTATAGTTTGTTAAAATTAATTATTAATATTTAATATGACATATCCAAAATTTAACTCCATAACCTTAATTTTGAAATCAAATGTAAAATTTATTATGCATATATACATTAGTAGTATCAGTATTATCATTGAAATTTGATTTATTTAATATTTAATATATTTTAAAAAATATTTTTATTGTTTGGTTCCAATTTACTATTTTGTTCATTTTCTGCAGATTTTCTTTTCATTCCTTAAAAACTGTTTATTACTTTACGCATCATTCTTTTAATTCCTTTTCTTTTTGTTTCTTATAATGGTTAACAATATATATGTTTTACTACTATCCTATAAAAGTACTTTCAAAAAAATCCCTTCAACAAACCCCCCCCCCCCCCCCCCCCCCAAAAAAAAACCATTTCTATTAACAACAATATAACTATATCTTACAATAAATCAAATATCACTTATGAAAACAACATGTACGTGCGGTCCGTATCTAGTTCTAACAATAATTCAATTAACTTTCAACTGGATCTATAAAAATATTCTTAAAAAAACATGAAATTTATTGTTTGAATAATTTCAATTCTAAAACCAACAGTAGATTTTTTATCACTAGTTGCAGCAATGAGAAATTGAAATTAATTGCATGTTTTTAGATGGCTTTTGATGTTAGTATTCAAACAGTAATTACATACTTTGTCTGTTTGTCCTACAAAAGCTACCTAAAATATCTAAAAGGCCTCGAGGATTCTATCAACACCATCATTTGGTTTCTTTTACCTAAATTACAAACATTCTCATAATTCAAAGTCCTACACTATGAGAGGGTGGAAACAGTGCGATTCAATTGCTCCTGCTAGAGTTGAATCTGTGTAATTCTTCGTGAGCAACTAGAGCTTCCATGATGCTCTCGACCCACCTGCCATACACACACACATACTCAAACCCATGGAAAATCCAGGTGACGATAGTACTCGATTCGTCGGTTATGTGAAAAGAGGACTCAGTTCAGAGCCTAGTTGACATATTTCACCATATCAAAAGATCAATATTTACCCTTCAAGTCCTGGTTTCTCTGGGTAATACACGTTTTTCAATCCTCGTCGTCTTGCAGCTGATGCAGTTGTCTCTCCAATGCAGGCAACGCAATTGCTCCATTGCTCCTCGTTTTGAATCAGATTCAGCCAGGCCCTGTCGAAACCCATATTAGAAGATATATTTATATGAAAGACTGGTAACAGCATTCCCCTAAAATTTGCTGCACCAACAGATGATATAAAAACGGACAGATGATGAGTTGCAATAGGATGACAATTGATGGCGCCTACCCAACTGTAGAAGGTGAAGCTACAGAAAGAACAGGAGCAGACAGTGCCTGTTGCAGGAGCACCGTATCAACACTCTGCACAGGAACCTAGCAATAGTAAACAACGAAACTGACCATTACAGTATCTTCAAATACGCACATACCAAGGACCAAAACGTGAGAGCCTATATAAAAATGATGAAAAAGTTGCAATAAATTACATTTTCTAGGACTGGTCTAGTAAGTGTAAGGCTTACTGTTGTGTATGTATTCAGCCTGAAAACTTCAAATCCACGTTTGGACAACCCATCCTCTAAGATTCACATGTAGAAAACGAAGCACAGTAAACTGGTCAGTCATGGACTTCAAAATCTCAAAATCATAAACATAAGCTAATTTTACATAGATTTAGTCAGTTTTCCATGTGCCAAGGATTAATCCACACATCCATATGGAAAAGGACAGTGCAAATGTTACAATGCTTTTCAACTTTTGGAATACTATCACTTAGGACATGTAAGCCAAAGTCAAGAATTGTAATCTCCAAATCTATTTTCTCCTGCTCTTAACAGTTTTACTGCATCTCCAACAAAGATTTTATAATTTGGTGAATATCTCTATTTTAATGCCAGAATTAACATGGCATTTTCCAACTGCCTAAAAAATTTGTACAGGATATGAAATTATGAATTATCTAATCTATTTTCATTATTCAGTCCTAATAATTCTTCTTCTATGTGTTCAACACAATAAGCTCAATGGAATTGAGAAAACTTAACAACACACGCCAATATCATTGCCTGCTTTTAGAGAAGCCGGGTATAAGACAGAGGACCTTTTGCCAACTTTCTGATACGTTTTGGTTGTTATTCTCAAGAACAGACAAGACGAATAAGAACACAATACTCTTTATTTAGAATAAGACAACGGTACAAGCCAAGAGAAATGTTTATGGAGTCTCTTCCCTCCCCCTTACACTCTTTATCAAATACTCGACAATGTTCCCCATTCCCCCCACCTACTACATAAGTACTACTTGTGATATCCCTGCCCCACCCCAAAGAACCGTTACAGCCTCTGCAACACGACAGTGACACTTATTCCCTAATAAGACACATGACCCTCCCACAAGGCCCACTACACTACTGGATCCCCCTTAGTAAACTACTTAGCCACTTGGGCTTTTCTTCTTCCTTTGATATTGATAGAGGATAGGAGGATGTTGGACCTCAAATGTATCATTACCCCCGCCTTTGAAATTCACCTTGTCCTCAAGGTTGAATCCTGGAAACTGTCCCTTCATGGTGCTTACCCATTCCCATGAGCACTCGAAATCCGGTAAGCCCCTCCACTTAATTAGAACTTCAGCCTGACCTGAAACAGGGTTCTTGCGAACGTCCAGTATTGTCTCCGGTTCTGCTTCCAGTACTCCGTCATCCGTGAGCTGCTCAGGAAGAGATGCGGCCACAATCTGATCCCCCACCGCCTTTTTCAATTGAGACACGTGAAAGGTGGGGTGAATCTTTGCTTCCTCAGGAAGTTTCAGGCGATAAGCGACCTTCCCCACTCTGGCTTCGATGGCATAGGGTCCATAGAACCTGGCTGCTAACTTCTCGTTGGCTCTTCTGGCCAGAGAACGACGTCTGAAAGGTCGCATCTTCAGATATACTTGCTCCCCTACTTCGAAGTCTACCTCTCTTCGATGAGCATCTGCCCTTTTCTTCATGCGTTGTTGAGCCTTGTGAAGATGTTCCCTGATCAATCCCAGCACTGCGTCTCTTTCCCGTAACTGAGTCTCCAACTCTGCATTGGAGGTGGAGCCATTCTCGTATTTCACCAGTGTGGGGGGTTCACGGCCGTAGACAGCTTGAAACGAGGACATACGAATGGCCGAGTGATAAGAAGAATTGTAAAACAGTTCAGCCCAGGGGAGGAACCGTGACCAAGTGCGAGGCTGTTCCCCTGCGAAACACCGCAAGTAGGTCTCTAGGCTCCTGTTGGTGACCTCCGTCTGTCCATCAGACTGAGGGTGGTAAGCGGTGCTAAAGCAGAGGTTGGTACCTGCTAAGCGAAAGAGCTCCTTCCAGAACTGGCTAGTGAAAACTTTATCACGGTCCGAGACGATGGTGCGAGGGAACCCATGTAGACGCAGAATCTCTTGAATGAACAGGTTGGCGACGTCCGTAGCTGTAAAGGGGTGTTTAATGAGCGAGAAATGAGCGTATTTGGATAGGCGATCTACCACCACCAAGACAGCGTTGTTCCCACCAGATTTTGGTAACCCCTCTATGAAATCCATAGAGATGTCTTCCCAGACTTTCTCCGGGACAGGTAAGGGTTGTAGCAGACCACCGGGGGCCAAGGTTGAATATTTGTAACGCTGACAAACCGAACAGGCTGCCACATGCCTTCGAATATCAGTCATCATACCCTCCCAGTAGAATAAATCCCCGATCCTCTTCTGTGTTTTCAGAACGCCCCCATGACCCCCTAGCTTTCCATCATGGAATTCTCGCATTATCAACCCCGTAACTGCCAAAGAGTTAGGTATCACTAACCTCCCTTGCCTCAGCAACCTCCCCTGCACCAAGGAGAACTCAGGGTACAAGTTACCTCCTTCTCGCAGGTTTTTGATGATGCCCTGCAGTTCAGGATCCTTATCGACCTCGGCACAAATCTCTTCTAGTTGAATGGCTGCTGGAATTGATATTGCAAACAACGACGGTACCATCTCTTTACGGGACAAGGCGTCAGCTGCCTTATTCTCCAACCCCGGCTTATACTGGATGTCAAAGTCAAAGCCCAGCAACTTCGTTAGCCACCTCTGATACTCCATGTTGATTTCTCTCTGTTCCAACAAGAACTTCAGACTTTTTTGATCTGTCCTCACCAAAAACTTTCTGCCAAGGAGGTAGTGTCGCCATTTCTGTATTGCTAGTACAATGGCCATAAGCTCGCGCTCATAAATGGACTTGAGTCGCTGCCTATCCGTCAGAGCCTGACTGTAGTAAGCGATGGGTCTCTCTTTTTGCATAAGAACAGCACCCAAACCCACCCCCGACGCATCAGATTCCACGACAAACACCTCTGTAAAGTCGGGTAAGGCTAGAACGGGAACAGTTGTCATCGCCTTTCTGAGTTTGACAAAAGCTGCCTCGCTCTTCTCAGTCCACTCGAACTGATCTTTTTTTAACAAATCAGTGAGTGGTCTAGCTATCTCTCCATAGCCTTGTACAAATTTTCGATAGTATCCAGTCAGCCCCAGGAACCCTCTTAAAGCTTTGATGTTCGCAGGAGCCTCCCATTCCACCATAGCTTGTATTTTGCTTGGATCAGCAGACACCCCTTCTGGTGAGATCACATGTCCCAAATAGGCTATCTTGGTAGTGCCAAACTGACACTTTTTTTGGTTAGCATACAACTGATGCTTATGAAGCAGTTTGAGAACCTCTCGGAGATGATCTTGATGCTCCTCCTTCGATCGACTATAAATGAGGATATCATCAAAGAAGACAAGCACAAATCTTCGGAGAAAGGGTCAGAACACCTCATTCATCAAGGACTGAAAGGTAGCTGGTGCGTTTGTGAGGCCAAAGGGCATCACTAGAAACTCATAGTGACTGTCATGAGACCTAAACGCGGTTTTTGGGACATCCTCTGCTTTGACCCGGATTTGATGGTAGCCTGAGCGCAAGTCTAACTTGGAGAAGATGTTTGCACCGTGGAGCTCGTCTAGTAGCTGATCAATCATCGGGATAGGGAAGCTGTCAGGTACCGTGGCTTTGTTGAGAGAACGATAGTCCACACAAAACCTCCAGCTGCCGTCTTTCTTTTTGACCAGGAGTACCGGACTTGAAAACGGACTACCGCTTTCGCGAATGATCCCTGCAGCTAACATCGTGGCAATCTGTCTTTCTATTTCTTCTTTTTGGGCGTGTGGGTACCGGAATGGCCTCACACTGACCGGTTCACTGTCAGGTTTCAGAACGATGGAGTGCTCTTTTCCCCGAGAAGGAGGAAGCCCTTGTGGTTCCGAGAACACTCTAGAGAATTCCTCCAACAAGGCTCGGTAGTATATGGGGGCACCTTCTTCACTCTCCTCGGTCGAGGCTTGTATTCCCGCATATTCCACAAACAGCCCTTCTCCATCCTGTTGTACGGTCTTCCAAAGGGCCTTGAAGGAGATGGCCGAGTTCTTCAAACTAGGATCTCTCAACAAGGTCACCCCTTCACCGCCCATCATAAAGGCCATTCTCTGCTCGCGCCAGTTTACTCTCGTGTCCCCCAGGGATTCCAGCCACTGCAATCCCAATATCACATTCGCCTCTCCCAACTCCAAAGGCAAGAAGCTAGTGATGAGAGTGTAACCCGGCAGTTGCAACCTCACACATTGGCACACTCCGCTTCCCCTTACCATTACACTGTTGCCCATACGCACCCCATACCCCGTGGTTCCTCTGGGTACTATTCCCAATCTGTGAGCCATCGCCTTCGATATGAAGTTGTGGGTGGCTCCACTATCAATCATCACCACGACCTCTTCTCCTTGTACATTTCCCCTCAACTTCATGGTTCGCGGAGAGGATATACCGGCGGCGGACTGGATGGATAGCGCCGCGAACTCCGGGACCTCGACCATCTCCGCCTCGTGTTCCTCTCCGTCGTCGTTTCCGCACAACCCTTCGTCGTCCTCCGTTGCCACCAGGATCTGAAGCCCCTTGAACCGACATCGGTGTCCGGCTTGATACTTCTCATCACACCGGAAACACAATCCTTTCGCCCTACGGTCGTTGGCCTCCGCATCTGTTAGTCGCCTGAATGGTGGTCGTCTCGACTCGGGATTCTTGAAATTAGGGTTTAAGCTTTTGTCTCCACTTGGTCGTAACGATGTCGTTTTGGGCTCAGTTGTAATTAAAGACTTATGAGAAGATAAACCCGTACCAGTCTGATAGGACCCACGTGACGAGTGTTTGTCCCCCGGGTTTCTCACTGGAGCTCTGCTCGCGACTTCCCAACCCGTCGGCGCCGGTGAATCGCCTTGTCCTTCCCAGTCTTCGACCAGTCGAGACAGATCCATCATTTTCTGCAATGTTCTCGGCTCGAACATCTTCACCCCTTTTCTAACCTTCGGTTTCAACCCTATCATGAAGGCCATCTCTAACACTTTCTCAGACACCTCCGGGGCATTAGAGGCTAGTGCAATGAAAGCCTTGCAGTATTGCCCTGTGGATTCCTCTTGACGGAGTAGTAGCAACCGTTCGCCGGCGGTTAAGTCGTGAGTCGTAGCAAAGTTGTCCAAGACTCTGTTTTTCAGCTGCTCCCAGCTGAGGAAAGGGTTCCGTACCTTCTCCCAACGGTACCACGTGAGTGCATCCCCGACAAAACATACTCTTATTGCTCGCAGCTTTTCCTCCTCCGTGAACTCCTGCAGCTCGAAGTGCTGTTCCACCCTGAGAACCCAGCCTTCCGCCTCTTCTCCTTCGAACAGAGGAAGCTCGATCCTTTGAGAGAGTGGTTCTTTCTCCTCCACCGGTAGGTTCCGTTGTAGGGTTTCTCCCACCTCCATCGTAGGGCTCTGTGGAAGGCGTCGTTGTGACTCCTCCACGCTTGGCTTTTCCACGCCGGAGACCTGAGAGTCATCCTCGTTCCCCTTGGACGTACCCCACGTACGTCTCTCTTCTTCCGCCATTCTTCTTTCCAGCTTCTCTAGAACATCCAGTTTTCCCAGCTGCTTTTCAAAGACGTCCAACTTGCCCAGTTGCTTCTTCATAGCACTGACGTCAGATTCCAAGCTCGACAGTTGCTGAACTTCTTTCTGAATGCTCTCCATTACCTTCTCTAACTCCTCACCTTCTTGAGCGCCATCTAGATGATTGGTTTCCCAAGAACACTGCTCTGATACCAATTTGATACGTTTTGGTTGTTATTCTCAAGAACAGACAAGACGAATAAGAACACAATACTCTTTATTTAGAATAAGACAACGGTACAAGCCAAGAGAAATGTTTATGGAGTCTCTTCCCTCCCCCTTACACTCTTTACCAAATACTCGACAATGTTCCCCATTCCCCCCACCTACTACATAAGTACTACTTGTGATATCCCTGCCCCACCCCAAAGAACCGTTACAGCCTCTGCAACACGACAATGACACTTATTCCCTAATAAGACACATGACCCTCCTACAAGGCCCACTACACTACTGGATCCCCTTTAGTAAACTACTTAGCCACTTGGGCTTTTCTTCTTCCTTTGATATTGATAGAGGATAGGAGGATGTTGGACCTCAAATGTATCACTTTCTCTGGAAGCTCCGAAGCCAAGACTTTACCAGTCGCTAAAATAATGAAAACAAAGAGAATGAACCAGCCAAGACTGTAACATTGTATGTACGACGACTCATTATATTGGCTTGATGAATGCAAACACATTAAAAAATACATAAAGAGAGAATGTCACGGAGAACAAATGCAGCTTGAGTAATTCATCATCTCATAAACCTAAATATGATCTTTGATGCTCTCTGATTCATGGAAACAAACTGTGACAAGGGTTATAGGTCACATCATCCACAGTCACACACAAGCACAAACGCCAATGATAATGTAAATTCCCTGCACTATTAAATGCTTGAAGATGCACAAATTGCAGATACAAAAGACTTAATGGATTGTATAGAAACTGAGTCTAAATAGAAAGTTATGGAACCTATTGATGGTGTAAAGGCAACATGAAGCAATCCTTCTGCCGATTGCATTGCCTCTTCAAATACCCTGGCTGTTCCAGCTCCTACCACACCGATTTGCACTTTTGGGGAGCTAGCTGCCCTGAGGAATTGAGACCAATGAGGTTTAGCTCAAGGGGAAGAAGGTAATGAGGAAAAGTGTTTAAATTTATAATGATAAAACAAAATGTTCATAAATTCACAGAGTTGTGACAGAAATATTTGTATGTAGGCAACACATATATGATATATCTGAATACCTAAATAAAAACCTAGAAAAGTCATAGTGCCTATCAGCAACAACCAAAATGACAACTCAAGGAGTGAACTCACTAGCAACAAACTCCATATATTCAGACAGACAGTTCAAAATTTGACAAAAAAAGAGAAGGAATAAGGTAAAAAAAAACCAGAGCTTACTTCCACGCCTCGAGAAAAACAGAACCTGCTTCTGGGGATGTAATGATGATCCAGTCAAAGCTCTTATCTAGCAACAAAATAAGACGTGAGGACTACTACATATCAGAATACCATAATCTACTCTGCTATACAATACAACTGCGGAGCCTTTTCCTTAACAATCCTACTAGTTCTAAACAAACAGCCAATTTTTAGAGCAAAGATCAGAAAAATTCACCAGTTAATACAGAGGCAAGCCGATCGAAATCAGGTCCTGGCGCATGTTGAATCAAGGGAAGCTCTAAAGATGATATCCCATGTTTCTCCTGCAAATTAGCTAAAGTTAATACTATAGAGAGATCCAATCTACAATCACCATTGTAAGCATGCGTTATTAAAATTGCATACCAAAGCTTTGATGATTTGATTATTCTTGCCTCGTTCTCGGGTTACGACCACCTGAGGAATCGAATTGGATTTACCAACGGAGGAGGAAGAAGAGAGAGACGGGGAAACTGAATTTCGAATCAAGATAGGATAGGCGACAACTCCTTTTTCCATATGCGAAGAAGAAGACGATAATGGTGGTTCAAGAGATAAGAGAGAGGACTGAGAAAGGAGCAACGACGCCATTACAAGTAGTTCTGTTCTGTGAGTGAGAGAGAAATAGAATCAATCATACGATTCCAATTGAAGAAGACGATTAATTTTCTCCACATGCGCTTTAGTAGTTTTCTTTTATTTTTATTTTTTCCCCTCTTGGGCCCAGTTGCGTTTGATCAGCGAGGCCCAATTGCTTTTTCTTCCACGTTATTTCTATCTTTTTTGTGTTTCATCAAAAGTTAGTACAGTGTATTTTATCGAATACAAAATTTTAAAATTATATAAGACATCTGTTTTGTTTTCCTATTGTAAAATGTGATGCTAGTATTGTATTTAGTAATTTAAATACTTAATTCTTTTGTTTATTTTAGACTAATATATCTTTGTTGTGGAAAAAAATATTATGAATTATTCTTGTTTTATTATTCATAGTCATACAATACATATCTTGAATCATAACCTCAACCTGTGCTGTTGCTCGAGAATAATTTTTTTTTTTTTATAATATTATAATTTTCTGTTTTTTTTTTGTTAACCTCGATCAATATTAAATAAAGTGTTACACCATGTACCATGAGCGTGATGAATAAAAATTTCATGTTTAATCGATGCAATGAGACAGTTGAATTTTTTAGAAACACATGTGGGTTAAACTGAGTTGAAAAGATTCAACAAAAATAATGGTACATGCATTGCCAAGTTATGAGAGGAAAAGATGGTGAATGTGTTGTACACGTGAGTACGAGTTGTTTTTTTTTTTTTCTGTGTGAGAAGAGTTACTTTATTCTGATTGTAAATTTTTATCTCATCCTAATTATTCGATCTTGATTATTGTATTTGTATGTTAATCTATTTTTATAAAATAAAAAATATAGAAAATTCATCATAATAAAAAAAAAGTATAAATAGAGAATAGTCTAGTGTCATTTGGACATAGAAAAACCATCATATTTTACTATAATTTTCTATTATCATTGGATCAATTCTTTTTTGTGTGTTTAAACTTCTTCTTTTTACTTGCAAAAAGAAAAATTAATTCATATTTTCAATTATAAATACTATCGAAAATATAATCATATAAACAATTATTTTATTCTAAATTACTTTAATTTAGTTTTAATTTATTGTTATTAAATATGTAATCTTAAATCATAAAAGAAAATAAAGAATATCGAAATATGGTGGGATAATGTGTTGAATTTTATCAAACAAAACTATTGTACATGATAAAAATTGAACAAGTTTTGAATGATCATGTGAAATAGAGACAAATGATCTCGAGTGTTACAACTTAAAAGGGTCTCATTAGTGACCACGTTTAAACGAGGTAGTTAGAAAATTCTGAGTGGTTGTAAAGATAGCGGTTAAAGATAACATATCAAAAAGATTAGTGTGGTAAAAGAGAGTGGTTTAGTAGTTAGCTTGATTGGTAGGATTATAGCGGTTGATTAGTGAAATAATATTAATTTATAAATAATTAAAAACTAATTTGATTAAATAGTAAAAATATCGAAGAAGACATTATATTTTATAACATAAAATATTATAAACCAATAAATTATAAAATCATAATTTTCAGTGGTTGTGATGACTATCTAAAATATTTAAACAAATAATTGTAATTTAGTCTCACAATTAGGCCAATTATAAGTTTTTACAAGTTAATCTATCGTTAATAAAATTGTGTTTTTTTTTCTTTTTTAATGCAGAAAAAAAAATCACTTTGTTGCAACTGAAGTTACCAAACGCCCATATTTCTTATTAGTTGATTTCTACATTCTCAACCGCTTAAAATCAGCTTCAGCCACCTATTTCTTCCGCTGACTCCATCCACTCATTCAAAACACCTTCTCCAACCGCTTTGATGATTAACCAGTTGAGCATTTCGTTTCTAAAAGAAGCGTTTAAATGCTTCCAATCACAACCAAAAAGTAAAAAAGAGTGTTAAAAATTTGGGTTAGTTTGCAATATAATACGTTTTTGAAACTTAATATGCTTTCTTGTACAAACACTATTCAATATTAGTGAAATCATCCATTTTTATTGTGCCTTTAGTAGAGGGTTTGTGAGATAAGATAATTGAATGAATTTGAGAAATGACGAAAAAGGGCTTTTCTCATCTTCTCACGTCTCTCTCCACTCTCTCTCCAACTCTATTGTATTTGTTATTTTACTGGGCAAATTTTGAATTTTTTTGTTCCGTATCTTTGTTCTTTCTCCATCTCTCTTTGCTTCTTTCTTAGCTCCCTCACCCAATTCATCAATTCACAGAATTTAATCACCTGTCATCCCATTATGTCACTCTTTCTCTCTCTAGATCTCTCTCTTCCATTTTGGTGATAAATCTGTAAATTAATTGTAGATATGTGGGTTTTGGTTAAGTTGAAAGAGGAATATGTGAATTAAAAGTAGTAAATCAAAATTAACAAAAAATTACAGAGAAACAGCGTTAGGTTTTAGGTGGGGAAGAAGAAGTGAGGAGCATAATTATGATTTTACCCCTTTAAATTAATTAAAAATTTGTAAAAGATAAGCTATTGTGGTTCGAAATTAGGTGGATGGAGTTTATTAAACTGCTGAGGTAAAACTTGTTTCCTCGCTCGTTTATAACTTTTGAAATTCATAGAAAATTAATGGAATATTAAGTAGATTAAGTATAGTGGTTAATTAATTCACACTACGTCTCATCTATATTAACATTTTTGAAGTACATTTTGGTTTATGTCCTTTAAGTTTTACTTATTTAATTTTTTTTACACCATTAACCCTTAAAACAATTTCATAAATAACATTGCAGAGGAACTCAAATACTAAACTTTCTTAAATTGACCAACATTTGTTTCATTTATTGCCATAAAATCTTAACAACATCTATACATTCCGATTTTTCCAAAAACGACTCTATCCATTAAATTTTTAACCCATTAAATCTCTGAAGCTATATTTATGGATGCTATAATCTCCCTAATTTAAATGATATACAACAGATTTTCCATGACAAAAGTTAACAATATCCATAATTATATTAACATTAATAAATTTCCTAAACAAAAAATCCAATTATAAAATGTCACATTAAATATGTTGAAATTCCCCCATATAATTTCGTTTATTTTTTATTTTTTGAGGAATTATCAAAAAAATAAAATTCTATTAATTATCATAAAATATATATATATTGACATGGAAAAATTATAAACTATAAAAATATGCTAATTTGGTAAAACAATTAACATAATTAAACTTGATTATTTTTTTTACGCAAAAACTTATTTTGATTTTGGTGAGACGGGTTGGCATTAATCCTATATAGGGAGTTAAGTGGAATTGTTTTTTTTTTAAACATTTTTTTAGATGTGTACCACGAGATAAATGTATCACTAGACTATACATATACCACACCGGTTAAAACCTTGAAAACACTACAAAAATCCTATACTTTGAATACTTATATCAAATTCCTTTAAAATTTTATATTTTTAAAACTAATAAAACAATAATAAAATAAAAAGTAAATACAATATAAATTTTAATTTTTAAATCCTAGTGTGTGTTTAAAATCCATTATCTCTTAATCCTTTTGCTTGTGTTGGAATCTAATTTTAATTGTTTTTTCCGATAAAACTGAATTGATGATTTAAGTGGAATAGAAAATCAGGGATATATATAGATAAAAATAATTCAGTAGAAATATGTAAAGATAAAAACTATTCATAAGAAAACAATCCAGTAATAAAAGTATACAAATAAAAACCATCCAGTAGTAAAAGTGTGCATATAAATATAATCTGGTAGTAGATGTGTACAGATAAAAACCATATAGTTGTAAAAGTGTACATATAAAAACAATCCAGTAGTAAATGTGTACATATAAAAGCCATCGAAAAGTAAAAATGTACAAATAAAAACAATCCAATAGTAAATGTGTACAGATAAAACCACCTAGTAATAAAAATGTATATATAAAAATAATATACTAGTAAATGTGTAAAGATAAAAATCATCCAGTAATAAATATATATATATATAATATATCCACTAGTCAACGCAGATAAAAATCATCCAGTAGTAAAAGTGTGCATATAAAAATAATCTAGTAGTAAATGTATTCAAATAAAAATCATCCAGTAGTCAAAGTGTACAGATAAAAACCATCCACTAGTAAAAATGTACAGATAAAAATAATCCACTAGTAAAAATGTACGGGAAAACGTCCTGGTTCCCCATGAGAACTATGATATCGTACCAGATGGAGCCCGATCTTTACCCCCGTCCCAGATGGCTCTCATGAAATTCTTCTCAATCTATATACCCATATATCGGGATGTTATCGGTTTAAAGAGTGAACCGATACGATACCGTTCATACCAAATAGAAAACCAAAAATAAAACCTGACTGATGTTAATAATCCGACCCGAGACGATACATCTATAACACATCTATAACTCCATTAAAATCCCCAAATCCTCAAACCCTAAAAGCATAAAATTCTTAAATCGATCTTTGCAACCATGAGTACCGTTTCTGGAGGTTCGAGTGGTTCATCAAATGTTCGACAAAGAGGATTCGTCGTTGGCGTGCCTAAGAGATGCTGGTGTGGGGAACACATCGTGGCAAAGAATTCCAAATCCGAGCCTAATCCTTCTCGGAGATACTTTCGATGTCGAGAAGCAGCAGCAAAGAAGGTACTATGTTATGCTTTGTTTGATGTAGACATCGACCTAATCCAAATCCGAGCCTAATCCTTCTCATCAATTTTCATTGTATTCTATGATATAATGTTAGCTTGTGAACGATAACCACATCTTTAAGTGGGTCGATGAGGCATTGTTGGACGAGGTAGCAACATTGGGTGTTCAATTTGAGAGAGTAAAAGAAGAGATGAAAGAGCGTACAATAGAGACATTGCAAGAACAGAAGCTGAAATTTGAGAAGATGCAAATGGAGTTCGAAAAAGAGCTTTGTGAGAGGGTTGAAGAAGTTTTGTTGGAAGCAAAAGCTGAATTGCAATGTAGGATGAATAAGAGTATAATTGTATGTGTTTTCGGTTTTATGATCTTGTTTGCTCTGTTTAAGCTTGTATGATGAGCTATTGTAAACTATTGTTCGGTTGTAATCTATTGTTGTTGGGTACGTATCATGACGAATCGACTCTTCAGCATCGGTAAATTCCTGAGCAAGCATATCGACGTGAAATTCATCTCGATCCTCTCCTTCTTCATCGTACTCTCGTTCTCCAACACCATCTCTTTGCCCAATACCATCTTGTTGCCCAAAACCAGATCGGATTATTAAATCCATCGATTCAATTTGAGAAATCGATGGTGAAATTTGATTTTCTAGGGTTCGTCGCGAGAGAAAACAAAAAAGAGGTTAAAATGTGATTTTAGGGATTTCTCGGTTGAGGGTTATGTTTCTAATCGGGTCAAAATCAGGTTTTAATCGGGTCGAAATCAGGTTTATTTTGGTTTGTAAACTTCGTCACTCGGTTAATCAAATAGTAAACCAATTAAACCTATAGCAATGGTGAAATAGATGATATCTTCTATTCTCATGGAGATACAAAACGTAAATTACAGATATATGGGTATATAGATTGAAAAGAATTTCAGGAGAGCCATCTGGGACGGGGGTAAAGATCGGGCTCCATCTGGTACGATATCATAGTTCTCATGGGAAACCAGGACGTTTTCCCAAAATGTACAGATATAAACAATCCACTAGTAAATATGTACAAATAAAAAGGGAAAAAGCTGAAAAATACCCCATTTATTTTTTATTTGGACGTTTAATACCTCATTTTTTTATTGGAAGAAAAATACCTCATTTATTTTTGGTTGGTCTAAAAATACTTAAACTTGTTTATTGTTAGCAGATTCTCATCAACAATTTAAGAGCCGTTAACGGCGTTACATAAACAATCCATTAATAAATATGTTAAAGATAAAAACCATCCAATAATAAAAAAAATATATATATATATATATATATATCCCTTAGTCAATGTAGATAAAAACCATCCAATAATAAGCATATACAAATATATATGTGCCAGTCGAGTAATTGTCAGTTGTCAAAATGTTGGATTTAGGATATATTTAACAACGAGTTCTTTTTTTCTCAAGTTAAATAAATTCATGATATTCATTATTAAATAAGTTGTATAATGTCATGATTGTTAAAAAAAATATAGTACCATAGTGGTAAAATCGTTTTCAAATACTCCATCTACTTATGTTCATCGCACATTGGTCTTTTTTCTTTTTAACAATCTTTAATTAAATCAAATGGGTAAGATCGTAATTTCTCTGTAAAGGTAATTCTCGACATCGTCCCATTCACCAGCCATTATACTGTCTTTAAAGTACCTCATGTTGAAGAAAAAACCCAGACTCCTTCTTGAACCTAGTTGAAAAAACCACACATCACAAGCCTGAACAAAATCCAAAATTCTAACCATGTTTTGTAGGATTATATTCGGAAAAAAAACTCAAATAATTTTTTAGATCAAACGCATTGAACTAATGATTGTGATTAAATACAAAATTAAAAAAAAAAAAATCACAATTCGGTTAACACTAGTAGCTCAACGCTAATTCCAGAACAGAAAAAAAAAACAGGAGCAATGAAACCAATTAAGTATCAGAAAAAACAAAAAAGAAGAGGGATTAAACAAAAACGGTGAAAAGTATCTTTGAATTGGGATTTCAATCAATGAGAGATGGAGAAAAATAAAGAAAATCAGATAACTGGTCAACTGGGTATATGAATATTCAATTGGGTGAAGAATCGAGTGTGTAGGAGAGAACGAGAGACACAACGAAGATGAAAAGTCAAAAGGGAGAAACATATACATGGATACGTTGTGGCTTAATCTCCAATCCACCATCGATCCATCAGAATTCAGCACAGATTCTTGGAAGATTACTATGATTGTAGACAGGAAACTAAGTATTTCTTAATCTCTTTGCGAGAGAAACATTAACGAAGAAGATAAAAAAAAAAAAAAAAAAAAAAAAAGGAAAAAACTAATAATTCCAATGGCATCATTCGTAAATATAATATATAGGTGAGGGGTTGACTGTAAAGTAAATAGTGTCAAATAGTGTTGAATGTCTATTTTGCCGATTATGAATAGTGAATGTATCATATTGCCTATTATGTTTCGTAAACGTATCATTCCCCCCAAATAGCTCTAAAAATTTTAGCCATTGTACATGGTCTTACACTAGACATCATTATGTGTGGATAATGGCCTACCTCTTTTCTCTCAAATCACTTTACTTGTCAAATAATCAATTCGACGTAAAGATACCTAAATATGCATTTGATGGAAACAAGCGTAACCAAAACCACTTGGTATATCAACACAAAAATTTGGAATCTAACATTTTCTTAAACTTAAATTTGACTAAACTAAACTAAATATTAGTTAACATTATTTTCTGTTTTGAAAAATTGATGTAGATGTAAAGAATGATCTATTGTGTAATATCCATCTTTACATACTTTTTGAGAGAACCATACATGCCAATTGACAGAACCTACGTAGGACAAGATAGTGTGTAATATATATTAATTTTTCAGGTTTTTAAGGTTTTCTCTTTGCTCTTTTGTAATAAAAAGAGAGATGTTTACTTCTACATTATTTTCTTGCAGATAACAATAACATCACAAGTCAACGCAAACCCAATTTTTTTTTCTACTTTAAGGGGTTTCCGTAGGTTGAGGTGTGTCGTCGACATCAATTAACTTGAAGAAAGTTGCAGTTTGAGACACAAATTTTGGTCTCACACATGTTCAAAAATTTTATCATGAAATTTGTTGGCTTGTCTTGTTTCATGATAAGTTAATTGCCTCACTTGACACTCCCCTCGACGAACCCCCATCAGCTTCACTCGCATATGTTGAGTAGAAGTCATCATCTCCTTGTTCTCTCTCCTTGATCAAATCTTCCATCTTCTCAACAGCCTCTCTTATATCTAACCTTTTATCCACATCTACTTCGCAACAACTCAGTCCAATTCTCAAGAGTTTTAGTATCTCAGCTTCACAATTATTGGTTTTCCCCATTTCCTGATCAAACAATTCTGGTGTCCACTCTCCTCGGAAACTTGACTTCACCCAACTAGCAAGGTCCTCCTCACTGTCTTTACTGTTTTGAGGGAAACTTTCAGGGATCTTTCCTGTAAGAATCTCCAAGATGAGTACTCCGAGCCCCCACACATCGGATTTCTTAGTCACACGGCTTTGTTTCAAGTACTCTGGCGATTTGTAAGCCACCATGAGCTCTTGTGCGCTCTCTTCGTTGATCATTGGGAGCAAGCCATAGTCCATAAGGAGAGGCTCGAAATTCTCACTGAGAAGAACATTAGATGATTTTAGATGACCGTGAGGAGCCATTAGGCTAGGTAGGTTTTTGTTGAGGTATATAATTCCTTGTCCTACACCTTTCACAATATTTAATCTTGTTGGCCAATCCAAGCTTGGTTGCCCTAACGATTTATGACCTAAAATTTATACAAGCAAACAGGTGATTTAGAGAAAGTGTTTGTTGATGAATGAGAATGTAACGATAGAAAAACAAAAATAATACCATGGAGATGAGCAGCCAAGCTTCCCTTTCCAACAAAATCGCTAACAAAAAGTTTTTCCTCTTTTTTATAGTAATAAGCTACAATTGGGAGCAAATTCTCATGGTTTAACCTCCCCAACCTCTTCATGTGTTCTTGGAATTCCTCAGTTCCTGCGTTGTTCATATGTTTAAACCTCTTCACTACCATCAGTGATCCGTTCGAAAGCAATGTCTTATACGACGCTCCAAAACATCCACTCCCTAGAATCTCTGCCGATGCTTTCAATAAATCTTGCAACTCAAATTTTCCCTTGTCATCTCTCAGAAATGACAATTTTGTGGTATGAATCATCCTCTTTGCAGCCCGGTTTTGTGAATGGTAGCTACTTTGTCCCTTTTCACTTTCTTGGATTCCAGCTCTCAGTTGTAGACTTGATGGTCCAGGCTCTGCTGTCAATAATGATTGTTTCTTCTTTCGTCTACGGTTAAGGAAGATGATCACTCCAATAACTATGAGTATTACAGCCAGTGCTGCGACCACTGCAGCTACAATGTACAAAAACATAGATGATTTTTTCTTTGAGTTGTCCTTTGGCTCTGGGGACAAGCTGTAAGGAGAAGAACATTTTGTATCCAAAGGCTTTTCACATAAGCCGTTGTTGCCTGGAAAAAAAAAACATGGTTTTCTATTAATTAAAATGGTCATACAGTATATTCGGTTTGTCTAGTGACAACGAAAGTGATATAAAACTACTCCATCTAACCTTCAAAGAATTTAGGATCCATTGTACTGAGAATCTTTGGGATTGGACCTGCTAATGCATTGTTTGAAAGGTTCAACATGTGTGGTTTGTGTGTGAACTCTGGTATTTGTCCAGCGAAACGGTTCCCGTCAAGTCTAAGCTCTAAAAGCTTGGGACTATTGGCCAAGGACGCTGGAATTTCACCACGAAACTTATTGTGCTCCAAATGGAGTTTCTTCAACCACCCCATCCCATCAAATGCATCTTTAGGTATCTTTACGTCGAATTGATTGTTTGACAAGTAAAGCGATTTGAGAGCAACAAGTTTCTTGAACTCTGGAAATGGACCTCCAAGTTTGTTATTCATGAAGCTAAGAGACCTCAGAGACTTCAAACCCGTCAACGCCTCAATGTCTAGAGAGCCAGAGAGCTCAAAATTCTCTAGCTGTAATCCCCAAACAAAGCCTCTATCACACAAGACACCAATCCATTTGCATGTGGGGTTCCTTCTATCCCAGCTCTTCAAACCATTTTTCTCCCAATAACAAGAGAGTTCTTGAATTTCAAGAGAGATTCGGTCTCTGAAGCGCCATGAACAACGACTAAGACAAGATATACAATGGAAAGGAAGACGAGAGATGTGGATTCCATTACCAGTTAAGGAACGCGCACGGGATGCGCGCCCCTCTAAGGAAAACGGAAGGAGAGTTTGGAGATGAACAAAGACGAAAATAATCTCTAAGATAGATGAAATGGCAAAGGAAAGAGAACGTAAGAGAAAGAAAGAAAGAGATAGAGAGAGAGAGAGAGAGAGAGAGAGAGAGAGAGAGAGAGAGAGAGAGAGAGAGAGAGAGAGAGAGAGAGAGAGAGAGAGAGAGAGAGAGAGAGAGAGAGAGAGAGAGAGAGAGAGAGAGAGAGAGAGAGAGAGAGAGAGTGATGAAGAAGAGAGGTTTGTATCAAAGCATACCAAGAATAGACAAACACTAGAAATATTTGTGGTCTATCAAAAGAAAGTTGTTTTTCTTTTCTAGCTTTGACGAAGTCTTTGTTTTAGAGAAAGTTACTTGGAGATTTGTGGTGGAACTTCACAGTTCCGGTTTCTTTGGTGTTTATTTTTATTTTAAAATGTAGTTTACTTTTCTAACTTGTATTTTCTTCCACCTATTTAACATGGTGGGAAAAATGAATTTCAACTTTTCTTATAATGTACTTTTTTAATTTGACGTTGAACGTATTCTGAGGTTTGTAGACTAACCCATTAATATATATATATATATATAGGATTTAACTCGTGGAGTATCATGGAATAATTTTTATGATGATGGTAAACCACGAAAAATGGTGTGATACGATAATATAAGTGGTTGTGGAGAAGAGGAGAGAAGATAGGTGTGGGAAGAATAATATTTTTAATTTAGAGTACATATTTTGGTATTGATGAAAGGACGTTAACAATACGAATATAGAAATTTTATAATTATATGTTTGTTTAAAACCTAGATAAAAATAGTTATAGTTGTGCGTGATTTTACTTCAGTTATAAGTTACGACCAACAAAAAAAAGTTATATGCAAAAATATTACTTTAGTTATAGTATATTAATAACAGATTTCTCTAAAAAAAAAAACTAAAAAAGACACCATGAAAGATAACGGAACATAACAGAAAAGAGAGTCCAAAACTTGTCTTTTGTCTATTTGCTAATATTGGCATATAATTCGCAACGGCTTTGAAACCCAATATTGTATGTTGCATTTATAAACAAACTGTAAGGTTTGTTAGCAAGAGTTTTAGGAAATGGTGAAGATGGCAGAAGGCGAGCGAAGAGACGAAAACGTCGCAGTTGCGATCGATCGAGACAAAGGAAGTCAGGCTGCATTGAAATGGGCTGTTGATAATCTCCTGACACCAGGAGAGACTCTTACTCTTATTCATGTTAGAGTCAGGCAAACCCACGCTCATAATGGTATCACCCTAATGCTACTCATCTAATCTAGTACTCCCTTTTTGTAGATTGATTTTTTAAAGTTTTTTTCCCTGTTTTTTAATTACAACTACATATTCGTAAAAAGCATATCTAATCGGTGTATTATAAAAAGGAGTCTTTCTAATATGGAGAAGAATTAATAAAAGTTTTTGAAATGTGTTGTAATTTGTGGAGTATTTCACTAGAAAAGGTTGATATTAATTGTTTTTAACATACTGTATGTGAATAAAAAAAAAAAAAATCTACGTAAAATGGAAGGAGTATGATTTAAATATACCTTGAGTCAACAAAAACATCATCATGTTGATGCAGGAGGAACCCACCCAAATAAGTGTGGAGATGACGTTAAAGAATTGTTTCTTCCATTCCGATGTTTCTGCACTAGAAAAGACGTGAGTTTTGCACCTCTGTTAATATATATATATATATATTACTTTAATGTATTTTCGTAATCGTTAATCGAAACTATCACTTGAACACAAATTTACAATATATCATTATTAGATTAATTTATCTTTTATGGTTTTAATTAATAGTTAAGTGAGAGAGGGACGTGTTTTTGTCAAAAAATTTAAAGATTGAGAGTATTGTTTGACAGATAAAATGTGAAGATGTTGTACTGGAGGACGTTGATGATGCTGCTAAAGGAATCATAGAGTATGTGCGAGAGAATGCAATTAATATTCTAGTACTCGGCGCATCTAAGATGACTCTTTTAAAGTAAGACGATTTCTTAATTTTTCTTACTCCTCTTCTCTTGTTAATACAAATGTAAAAGTCACATATATTAAGTAAATGTGGGTGTTTTGTGTTGCCATGCATAGACGGTTTAAAGCGGTAGATGTTACGAGCTCAGTGATGAAAGGAGCACCCAATTTCTGTACAGTTTATTCAATCTCTAGAGGCAAAATATCGTCCGTTAGGTCAGCAACGTCTTCACCTCCTCCACTTTGCACAATACGTCCACAATTACCAGGTCGGTCGAGCAACGCCAGCAGCAGCAAAAACTCCATTCCCAAAGCTGAGAGAAGGCGGCATCATCAATTGGTTCAAAGTACAACACAGGACGAGATCGAAATCAAGTATGTTCCCCTAAAAAAATTTGATCATCGTATTCATAATCTGTTTGCAGACACAACTAAATGGTAATAAAACGAATAGGTATCCATATTTGAGAAAAGGATATGAAGGAACGTATCAAGCCTCAGTGACAGACTCAGATTTATCGATTGTGAGTAGTGATAGGCCAAGCATGGATTGGATGTTACCAACACCTCGTCTCTCGGTTAGTTCGGAGTTTGAAGACAACCGATGCAGCTTTGCTACATCCTCATGCTCATCAGAGAAGCAGTCCATAGACTTGGGTTCTACCTATTCTGCATTCTCCTCGAGCTCACAAGAAAGTGGGAGACTCTCCTCATTGTCAATATATAGCCAGGTAAATTCAGAAACAAATTAATTAATTGATCACATTTTCAGGCCTAAATTAGTATTTATTGTTTACTTGGTAAAATCTTAAAGGAAGACGTAGAAGGTGAGATGAGCAGGCTGAAACTAGAGCTCAAGTATACAATGGACATGTACAACACTGCATGTAAAAAAGCAATTGCAGCCAAGAAAATGGTATACATACATGCATATATATACACTTGAAATAATCATTATGTTTTATGATATTAAGACAAAAAAAAAAAAAAAAAAAAAAAAAAATCTGTCTTTACAGACTACTGAGTTACACAAATGGAATCTAGAAAGGGAACAGAAACTAGAAGAAGCAAGACTTGCCAAGGAATCAGCAATGGCAATGGCAGAGAATGAGAAAGCAAAGAGTAGAGCAGCTCTGGAAGCATTAGCGACGGCTAACAAAATGGCAGAAATTGAAGCTCAAAAGAGAAAGCAAATCGAAACGGCAGCTCTTAGAGAAGTAGAGAATAACAATAAAGCAATGCACTCTCTAAATGAAAGTGATAGAATGTATAGAAAATACACAATTGAGGAGATTGAAGAGGCAACAGAAAATTTCTCAAGTAGTCGCAAGATTGGAGAAGGTGGTTATGGACCTGTGTTTAAAGGTACTTTAGATTACACACATGTGGCTATAAAAGTTGTGAGACCAGATGCAAAACAAGGAAGATCACAATTCCAACAAGAAGTGGACGTTCTGACTAGCATAAGACATCCAAATATGGTTATGTTACTTGGAGCTTGTGCAGAATATGGTTGTTTAGTCTATGAATACATGGCCAATGGTAGCTTAGAAGATCGTCTCCTTAGACGAGGCAACTCTCCAGTGCTTTCATGGCAGCTAAGATTCCGTATTGCAGCTGAAATCGCCACCAGTCTTAACTTCCTCCACCAGTTAAAACCAGAGCCATTGGTACACCGTGACTTGAAACCAGCCAACATATTGCTTGACCAGCACATGGTCAGCAAGATCTCTGACGTTGGATTGGCTAGGCTTGTCCCTCCCTCGGTTAATGACGTTGCAACACAATACAGGATAACGTCAGCTGCTGGAACCTTGTGTTACATTGATCCAGAATACCAACAAACGGGTATGCTTGGAACCAAATCGGACATATACTCATTCGGGATAATGCTTTTGCAAATACTTACGGCCAAGCCACCAATGAGCTTAACAAGTCAGGTCGAGAGAGCAATTGAGGAAACAACTTTTGCTGAGATACTAGACCCTGCTGTTCCTGACTGGCCTCTTCCAGAGACCTTAATATTAGCAAAAATTGGTCTGCAATGCGCATCGTTAAGTCGTAAAGACAGACCTAATCTAGCAAAGGATGTGTTGCCCGAGATTAAAAGGCTTATGGACTTAGCAGAAGAAAGCATGCATCCTTCACCCAAAAGCAGTCATAATAACAGCCATGTCGACAATCTATCATCAATCCAAGTAAATGCGTCAAAGAAAGTACTTTAGATTGTAAGCATGTCTTGATTACTAAACTATATATCTCCCTTTTTGTTTTCTTTCGGCTTTCAGAAGATAATAAGCAATCCATCTCTCAACAAACCTGGATATGATGAGAGATGCAATAACAACTAGCACACCATCTTGAGGAGGAATATTTAAAATGGAGTCAAGAGACCAAGACAAGAGGAAGATGGAGAACCCATATAGTATAAGAAATTTTCTATAGTAAAAAAAAATGATGAATCCTAGTTGAGAGAAAGATTTTGTCGGGTTCTTTTCATCGAAGCATTTCCTCTTCTAATTGCTCCTCTTGCTGGTTAACAAGTGTAACTGAGCCTAAAGACTATGTTGGAGCTCATATTAAGCTCTCATACTTTGGAGCATTCAAACATCATAGACTTTCCATACAAAATTATCAAGGGCATACACTCACAATTTCTACTATTTTGATCGTATCACACCACTATTTATGAAAATGTCCTTTCCAACTCTTTTCAACCTTAACGGAAATCTTTGTAGAATTACTTGTGAATATGGGTCAAATACAAAATAAAACTATAAATCAGACGTTCTATTTTTACTGGATTTATTTTAAATTAGTTGCAAGAGCGAAAAAAGTATAATACTATAATGCAAGAAGTTGTTTGGGCTATTTATGTTTGACAATTTGACAAAAACTTTATGCGCATAACAGAGTGTCCTATTTTGGGCGTGAATAGTGGTCAGGGAAGATAAATCCATCAGTGAAGTAGACCGCTTTTCATTTACCATTCATCAAATACAATTTGCAGCGTGATTTAAAGATAATACAAAGCAAACCGCTGCGGACTAACTGCGGACTGTTTTTGTATACAAACAGAGTTGTTTCGCAACGGTCTGTTGTCCGCTCTATTTTTGAAGTGGACTAAACCACTGACAGATTTGTTGGCATGTCACTATTCATACCCTTTATCTCTAACAAGGTGGCTAAATGCATGAGATTGTGAACAATATTGTGATTTTTTTTAGCAACTACTAAGTTGGGTAATTGATGAGCAAATCAAGTCCTCTCTCGTAAGACACCAAAGCAGAGATTCTAGAGCAAGTATGAATATCCTGATCTTGAAACTTGATGAAGACACCACAAGCAAAACATTTTGCGTTTCTACAGTAACATACTCAATTTATCTTCTGGAATTAAAAGCACAACCACTATGCTAAAACTACCAAAACTATCCCAGCCTCAAGCTGGCTAACTTGGCATATAATAATTAGGATACCTTACGAGCTCTGTAAATTTCATCATTATCCAACTTGTCGTCAAACTAAGAGCTATCGTGATTCGAGATCAATGAGTACATAGGAAAGTACAAATAAGCATTTCTCTATGAAGTTATGTTTCAACATGTTGTGTTCCATGGCTGCCCCAACTCAGCAAGCTAAATTCTGCAAGAGCGTACTTACAAGTAAAGCGAATTTGCAAACATAATACCTCGTCGCAAGCTCTCGCTAGCAGCTGCAAACTTGCTCTCTAAACTGCTTTCTCCAACTGCATCCGCTGCAGCTCGAAGCTGAAGAGATCCCCAATCAAAGTGGCATCAGTTATTCTAGAGGTTCACAGAAATGCAACTGCAGATGATACAGAGAGTTTGGTGACGTTACCTGGTTCAAAAACTCATCGAGCCTTCTAGCGCTCCTAATGATACTACCCTCAAATATGTCAGTCATTTGTATAATATCTGCAAAGCTCGCGCCCTTTCAAAGAGAAACAATCAAGAATATCAATTTTCTGTTGAGCTCAATATCCAGGAATGAAAAAGTAGCTCGCAGCACAAAATAACATTCACTGTGCATAACACATAAGTTTTATGTATGAAGTATAAAGTTTACTACTCAGGTTTATACTTTTCTAAGCTTATAAGACATAAAGAGAGCTCAGAGGTTTATATCCCATGTCAGCCTCACACATAGCTAGTACTTGAGTAAGCTAGAGTGAATGATTAGAATATAGAGTGGGTCGACAGACTTGTGAGGTACTATAATTGGCAACAGAAGGTCTGGGGAGTTGGAGATTCTCTCGGGTAGTCCCTTTGTTCTATTTTGGTAATTTGGTTCTGATTAGGTGGCCGTGTTAGCTCAGGAGCAGTCCCGGCCTGTTAAGATTCAGCTTGAGGACTAGTTGAAACTCTAGGAGACGGAACTAATACGTCCACAAGACATTACAGACCCCCTGGATGCATATTTCTACATTAGCCTAATTAATCATAGATTAGAATAATTTTAGACTGGTTAGTAAAGGTGGTTTAGGAGACTTGGGTTTTCTATCGTATATGGTTCTTGACAAATCTAGATGCAGAGATTATTTTTTGTCTATTTTAAGTACTCTCATCGTAATACTAGACTATTGATTATATCTATCAGCATGTCTGATATTTAATACCAACCTTTGACCAAGAGTAGATAACATCCATCAGGAAAGGCCTGATGGTGGATTCCACATACTCTTCAACGTCAATTTCCAGCTTGCATTCATGTTGTATCTGGCATCACAAAAACGAATAAGGATTACAGGGAAAAATAATAACAATAAACTGTTCATGCAGATATATAAACAAGCTTTCAGCTAGGAAATTAAATTACCTCTGCAATTTTTCGTGCACTATCTTGGAGCTGCTGCAATGGTTTAGTAAGTTCATTTCTTAAATTTACCTGTTCATTTGATTTATCCACAGGAATAAAACAGCTTGCAAGGGCTGCCACTTGGTGATGATCCAGATCATTGAAAGTACCTGATTAGGATTTTAATGTAAACACAACGTAATTATATATAGTGTGATATAACTAATAAACACTGCCTCAGTCACCTAAACGGCCTAAACTTATAAAAGGTTAACTAAAGCTGTTTTTTACCATTAAACATCAGTTCAGTGACAAGCAATTCATCCCCTGTGTCTATCAAGCACGCAGCTCGTCCTTTTAACTGGACGACACCATCCGCATCAATGTGTCCAAGTTTCTTTAATACCCGAGAACGATTTTTAAGCTCATCCCGAAACTTTTGGAGCTGTAGAGAAAAAAAATTATTCTGTAAGACACTAGAGAGACGAAAATAGATATTAAACTATAACAGAGAGTCTAGTAATCAGTGAACATTCTACAATTTATTCAAAAGACAGTAGGAAGGGATGAAACGTAAAACTCCATCACCCTGTTACACTTTTCTAGTCTATACGGAGATAAAGAAAGACAAACAAGAAAATGCACAAATTAGATCAAGAAGAATTTATCATACAATGTAAAAACCCTACTGAAAAGTAGTTATTCCTTGGCAAGGAATCCTTGCAGAAGAACACTCATATATAGCCATATAGGATTCCATGCATGATTTGTTCGTGGATGAGTAAGTACCTGGGAATCACGCATTTTCGATTTCAGCTGCTGAATCTCATAATTCACCTCTGCTTTCCTCTGGAAACTCTTGATCTGTTGATCATCTTGAGACTGCAAACACAGGAAAAATGAGAATAGATATATTGATAAGTGGCTGAACTTCTTAATATGCTTTCACAAAATTTTGTCCTCATGTCTTTATATTAAGTTAAAGGAATACTGCATGCAGCAAGACCTTGTGCATCGGATGAGCAAGTAACTTCTGTTCAACTTCTTCGATTTGGCTGACCAGATCCACTATCTCTGTATCTTGAATATGCATTTCCTGTAGAATATTTTAGATCCAATGAGACCTGAATGCCATCTTATGCTAATTTTTAGTTCAAAAATGGAAGCCTAGCAAGAAACACAGTATGCAATATGAGATCGATGAGTCACTTGAGAAAATAAGAATACAGCAAGCATATGATTTATGCATTTTGGCAGCAATTAAGAAATTGTGTAAACCCTTTCATCGAAGATAGGACTACTTTAGCAGCTTAAAAAGAAACCTTGACTGGATGGAGTTTTGGGAACCCTAGAGGGAAGCGATTTGTCAACAACTCTAATGCAAGTAGTATGCTGTGTCTTGCTTCTACTGGCCGAAGATCAGAAGGAACTGATATCCTTAGTCCGCTCAAAGCAGAAATCAAGGGTAGCTGAACAGGAACCTAAAAAAGACAAAAGAAAAATTTGTCAAAAAACTCCACTTACTCATGCAAATAGAATATTGTGCAAGTTCTGTGGCAATGAAAGTGTGCTCACCACATGCATCTCACCCTTTTCCCCAGGACGGGGAGGGCATGGCTTTGGCTTTGCACCATTTTCGCTAATACCAGTAGTGCAATGAAGAAGTGTATCCACTATATATCCGCCACCATTTGAAGAAGCCGAACCAGTTCCAACTGAAGATTTTTTAACAACATTAACTACAACTCCCCAACCCCAATCTGTTCCACCTTCACGAACCTTAACCTGTACATAACACTTTCCCCAGTAAGTTACTATGAAGCTCCTGTTATATAAAAAACTTATCGTCATGAACTGCATTCATTTACGATACACATCCCCCTGAGTATAGCTGTAAGATAATTGTCCAACCCATGAACGAAACTTTTGTCATAACAAAAGGGAACAGAATGAGGGCATTCATATTTTAAGTTAAACAATATGAGGATGATTACCAGTAACGATCTAAGTACAACCTATGAAGAATAGCTAGTGAGAAAAAGTGTATGGTACAACTTGGTTACTAACTATCCTTGTCTGCTAATAGATGAGAACTTATATGAGATTATAATCAGTAAATCATCAATAATGAAGCAAAAAACAGCTTTACAATTTAACTTTTCTCTTTCTAATATAAGGAGGACTAACAAAGCAACCAATCTACCATTTGCAGGCTGCAGACTGGAATCAATGACTCAATCTCTCTAGGATTTAACCAAGTGTCTGAAATTTATGAGACCTTACCAGCCGACCAGTTTCAAGAAAACGAAGCACCCTTTCAGGCCTTATCATTTCTGACATAAGTTTCTTTTCATGTTGAGCTATGTCAAGTTGTAGCTTATGATATTCAGCAACCTCCGCCTGAAGAAAAATAAAAAGGTGAGAACAGACCCAAATAATTTTACAGACGTGAGATTAGAAAGTCCTGAGAGCACCTCTCCAGAAGCATTAAGGATGGCAGCTTCCTCTTCAAGTTTGGACACCTTGTTCCCAATATCTGGTAAAGCCTGAGGTGGGAACACTAGCTTAAATTAGCATAACACAATTGTAGATATAATCTAGAGAGAACGAAAGAAATAGCATCCAACAGCTACCTTTTCATGCTGGAATTGATGGAACGAGTGCCTTATAACATGCTCAGCAGTAAATTGTCCTTCGGCACGACTCAATAAATTCAAAATTGAGTAGTAACTCAACCTAAAAGTACTAAGCAACGGGGCTGGTTTGCCCAACATCATGTCCCTGAGTGTATTCATCTCCATCTGTTCAATAACACCATAAACAAAATCTAAGAGATTGGAGAAAACAAAAGATAATTATCTTGAATCAATCCTCTTCCAAGACAGTATAAAGGCTACAATTTTTTGGTACATATAGTATGCTGTGCACATAACTATAATACGCAGAGAGAGATAAATCGAGGTAATCCGGATGGGAAGAACTGGTTACGCTGGTAATCAATGTAATTGTAAGCCACCAAAATTACTGATAAAATTACCTGTTCATCAATCATAATAATGCAGATGCCACGTTCGTCCTTTCCACGACGTCCAGCCCTGCCGCTCATCTACAGGCATTCAATATGATAAGAAAATTACTACAAAATCATTTTGTGCCACTTCACTGAATTAACTACTAGTGTTATCTAATTACAACCCACCTGAATATATTCACCAGAGCCAATGTAACGATGGCTGTCACCATCCCACTTCTTCACAGCAGTAAACACTACAGTTTTTGAGGGCATGTTCAAACCCATAGCAAA
Source organism: Camelina sativa (assembly GCF_030686135.1). Lineage (NCBI taxonomy): Eukaryota > Viridiplantae > Streptophyta > Magnoliopsida > Brassicales > Brassicaceae > Camelina > Camelina sativa. The sequence goes on along the minus strand of NC_141880.1, from coordinate 18,121,334 downwards.
CTGATACAACGGTTGCATTTAAGAAATAGTCATAAATTAGTATAACAGAGAGTTTAACATTCGTTAAACAAACTGAAAAGACAAATTAGTCCCAAAACATCTTACAGTTTCTGTGGCAAAAAGTGCTTTCACAAGTCCTTCCTGAAAAAGCAGCTCCACTAATTCCTTGATGACAGGAAGAAGACCAGAATGATGGACAGCAATACCACGTTGCAGCAGTGGCAACATCAGTTCAATGGCAGGTAAAGATCTATCCTCCTCATTCAAGCACTGAATAGCATTAGTGAACACCTGTTCCACAATCTCTTTCTCTTCATCTGTATTGAAATCAAGTTTTGACATTGACAATGCATGCTGTTCACACTCTCTTCTACTGAAGCTGAAGATGATGACTGGTTCAAATTTTCTCTCCATGATCATCTGCAACAACAGACAAGATTTAATATGTAACTGGAGCCCTGAATCTACACTATTGGTACCATCTCAAAAGAAGTAAAGTAGAACTTCACAGGCATAAGAAAAGTTTGGAGACACTTGAACTAAAAACTTATAGAGCGTTTTGATGCAACAAAAATTCCAAAAACCACATTCATAAAATGCCAACCTTACAACATGAAAAAGTGGATAAAATAGAACTCGGCATCACAAGCAGCAATGTATGATATCCATAAAAAATATACATACCTTTACAATTTTGTAAACATCAGAATCACCAGGTCCACCTCCACCTTTAGCACCCCTACCACCTGATTTACCGTTTGCACTCTTTTTCCCGTCAACAGATTTCGGTTTCGGGAAAGTATCCTGCATCTTACTAAAATTGTCCTCCCTAAATTGCTCATTGTCATCAACCACAAGGTACAGTCCACTCCCACCGACAGGAAAAGCATAATGCTGCAAAGGTGTTGGCCTAAAATCTGTGTACACAACATGACATGGCTGCTTGTGCAGATAACATATCCATTCTGCAAATTCAGTAGCATTCGACATAGTGGCTGAAAGAAAAACCATCTTAATAGCAGGTGGCAAGAAAATAATACTCTCTTCCCAAACAACTCCTCTTTCCCTATCCTTCATGTAATGAATCTCATCAAAGATAACCCAAGCAACCTCCTTCAAGACTTCAGACCCTCTATAAAGCATGGCTCTCAAGATCTCTGTTGTCATAACCAAACAACTAGCATTAGGTGAGAGAGTAACGTCACCAGTCATCAAACCAACATCTTGAAACTCATGCTGCAATTCTCTATACTTCTGATTACTCAAAGCTTTCAAGGGTGAAGTATAAATAACCCTTTGCTTATCTCTAAACGCCATTGCAATCGCATACTCAGCGACTGCAGTTTTACCAGCTGAAGTATGGGCAGAAACCAAAATCGACTCTTTCCTCTCTAAGCAAGCTACAGATACACTCTGAAAAGGGTCGAGCTGAAAAGGATAGGTCTTGGCCATGTCTCCATTGAAGACAGGATTATCAAGCGTCCCATGAATCGTCTCCTCTTTCGTTGGTGTATAATCGTTGGGAACAGCGACTTCATGTACACAAGCACGTTTAAGGCTTCTACGCTTCGTCGTTGGTTCAGGCGTTGGAGACTCATCAGCAAGTTTTGAGCTTTCAGCTACTTTTCTTTTGCCGAGCGTCTCTGGTTCTTCCATTTGGGTGTTCATGAATTCGCAAAATCTTTCGCTACAGAATAGACAAATTCGGAATCAAGTGAGAAAGACACAAACTTGAGAACGAAATAGGTTTAAAATTTAAAAAGCCAGAAACTTAGGGTTTCAAGCTCAAAACCTACGGTGGTCGTGAATACGGCGGCGGCGGGAGCTTTTGTTGCTTTGAAGTAAAAAACGAAGACGTCAAAAATCGAATCAGAAACGGGGTTTTGTCGTTTTGGGCTTCTTTTATGAATGACTGGATTTAGGGTTTAATTAATTGGGCTTAAATAAAGCCCATTAAGAAAAAGTCCCATTATTTTTTCTGCGCAAGAAAAACCATTACGCCGTGACAGCGACAGAGCTTACGACAATAAAAACATACCTACCTGAGTGAGACCCCAACACCACATCCGGACCTGCAACGGTTGTGGGCAGATATGTGCACGTACCTGATCTGCGAAGTCTTATCAATACAAGCCAATGCCATAAGTAGTCACCATAACAAGTCCTTGAACACATGCATTTATGATCAATTTTCGAATGTTGTTTCTTTATAAACTCATTAGTATTTGCACTTGTCTGTTTTATGGATCAGTGACAACTAATAACAATATTAACGAAGCATATATAAGCAAAGAACTAAACGAGAAAGTTAATCAAGTAACCATTTTGGATGTTAAAGGAAAAAAAAAAACTGAACGCCATTTTTAGGAGTGGCCTATTAAGAAACCAAGATAAAAAAAAAAACTGTGATGCAAATGTTAAGAGTGATAATGTTCATGGGCAGAGTATTGCTAATTCGATATTAATCCTCTCTCAAACATTATTTAGTCTCATCACCATGATTGATAAACACGCTGGCAACCGTCTGAATACAATGTCAATCATTCTTATTAGCTAGAATCTTTGTCACTATATTTTAAACTCTCAGCTTGAAGTTGCCTTTATTTTAAAACAGTCTTTTTGTTGAATATAATTTTACATTCATACTAAAAAAAAAAAATCAATTACAGTTACTAAATTTTCATTTGTACAGTCTAAATAAATTGGAAGCAGACAATTATATTCAAGTACTTTTAGGTTTATGTCTCTGACTCTCTCGTTACTAGCTAAGCTAGATTTATTTATCTACGAAATTTATTTTAACAATTTTTAGTGATTAATATAGTAGATGATTAAGATAAGCCTAACAACCTCAAGGAAAATTTTGATAAGAATCTCATCCAACTTTCACAAATTAGGCAAGTGAAACTTGGAGCTTAATGTAGATATAAGGAAAAAAGATGGCTAACTACACGAAGTATAGGAGAATACATGGTCACATATCCCAAGTATACTATTGTATTCTCAACTACACGAAATATATGTATTACATGACCACATGCATGAACTATATGACGTTATATGGTCAACACCATAAACATACAATCCGGTACACCGGTCGATTGACTCCGGCGAAGACCGACGTTGACTAAAAAAATTGTATTCTAAATTTAAAAAAAAAAATTATATTAAATCATTAATAGTTTTTCATGATTAAAAACATATTCAATTCAATATATTAATATTTTTATATATCTCTAATGTATTCATTCTTATGATTAGTTAATTTTTATTTTTAAAACATAAACTAATAGTTAAATAAAAATCATTGATAATTATTTTCAAGATGTAATATAAAAGTATTTGCAAAATTATTCTTATTTTATACCCTTTTGCAAACATACCCTCTATATTGTTTAGCTAAAATCAATTTGTTGTATGTTTATCTTTTATATATTAGAAGTAAATATTGTGAATTTATTTTGTTGTTGTATACATGTTATTAAGAGTATGCAAATTTTATAGTAAAAGTATCTAAAATTTTATACAACATTTACTATGCAAACTATAAAGTAAAGAGTCATATACTCAATCTTTTGCATATTATTTTTATAATGAAAGTAGTTGAATTTGATTTTATGATTTTGTAGTATTTAAATAATCTTATTATCAAAGATATATATATATATATATATATATATATATAGATATCTTGAAAATAATTATTAATGATTTATATTTAATAATTATTTTAGCTTTAAAAATAAAAATTAACTAATTATAAGAATGAATAAGTTAGAGATATATAAAAATATTTAGATATCGAATTGAATATATTTTTTAATCATGAAAAACAAAAATGTTTATTTATAATATTTCTTATTTTTGATTTTTAATAAAAAAATTAATACATTTGGGCAACACCGGAGTCAACGTCGGTCTTCGCCGGAGTCAGTCGACCAGTGTACCGGATTGTATGTTTATGGTGTTGACCATATAACGTCATATAGTTCATGTGGCCATGTAATACATATATTTCGTGTAGTTAAGGATACAATAGTATACTTAGTATGTGTGATCATGATCATGTATTCTCATATACTTCGTGTAGTATTTTTTTTCCTAGATATAAAGCTAATTTAAGAAAAAAAAAAACATATGGCTTTCTATCATTTCAGATATAGGACGGACCCGGTAAACCGGATCAGTATGAACGTTTGGATTCTTTATCCACTGGCCCTGAGTGATTGGTCGCAAATTGTGACATGCCTCACCTTGCTAGTCTATCCGGTCTCTTGTCTCGGATCCTATGGAATATTGAACTGGGGCACATTGGTGCCACGATGTCCCAATATGGTCGACCAGTCAATTACCTCGTTTATTTTGTTTCTTTAATTTCTTTCTGGAAACTCAAGTTGGTCACATATTCTTTGTGCGTGATCCACATGACTTATCTTCAAACACTGGCTGAATGTCTCCGCTTCATTTCGTTGAGTATATAGACCCGATCCAAAGTGTGAACTGTTTCACTTTTCCGCATGAGCGACCTGGAACACAATAAGATTTTCCATACGCACTCCATGCCCTTTTTAAAGGTGAATAAAATCCATGAGAACTTGGTTAAGCATCTACAGTCTAAACTTTTACAATCGGTTAGCTATATAGATTCAGCGTCGCACCTCTACCACGCTGTCATCAAAGTATTTCTGCCCGTTCCCCCTTATCAAAAACTTGAGTAACGTTGCACAGTCACTAGAACTACATAGTTAAAGAAAAAAAAGAAAAAGCCCACGACAATATACAAGTCTTAGGTCTATGAGAGTTATTTTACTTCAAAATTATGTTGAGTTGGTGGCTGGTAGTTAAGAGTTCGTCTTTCGTTTAAGGACTCGAGAGAAAGCAAGCAATCCCTTGCTTAAACATAATTTTGTACATCGGAAACAATGAACACAAAGGTTCTTTCTTAAAGAAAATCATGAACCAGACACATCACTTTGTGCTCTTACATTCAATCCAACAAATAACTGACATTGATAGCCTAGCGAGAGAAAAAAGAAGATATACAGTGACAGAAGTACCAATGAAAAAGACTAGTTCTACATTTACTATTATCAAGTCATCGGTACCAAGAGATAGGAGTAGAGTTGGTTTGGGGAAATTGTGGTACCATACAATGAAGTTGTTGCTGCTGCTGCCACTGATGCAACCCTCCCACGAGCTGCGGCTGCTGCTGTGGCAGGGATGCTTCTTCCACATCCATGGCTGCTTCTTCCATCATCTCATCCTCACCATCTAACTCAGTAATCTCTGGCGCAGGCGGTTCCTCAAAGGACTGGAACTGGGATGAGTCCCAGCGAACAACCGCCTGCTGCTTGTGTTTTTCGTCATCATCATCATCATCATCGTCGTCACATAATAGACCATCAGTTACCACTGCATCACGCAAAAATCTATCTGCAAAAAAAAGGTAAAAAGAGAAATCACACCACCCATCAGAATAGTCATAGATCAACATCGAGAACAAACATGAATCAAGTTCTCATATAATCTGAAACTAACATTCGTAATTTTTGGTCTATGGAAAATAGCAATCTCTCATGGCTAACAACAATGTAAACCACTCATGTCATCATTAGTAGCAAAATATTAATAGTTACTAAGACTCTCACAAGCTCATATCTTATCATATGCTTAATCTTATAAAGCACCAAGTCAATTACCTCATAAAAGAATAGCATTATTATGTACGCAATGGAAACACAAAACTAAAAAATAGATTGATCAAAAAAAAGTAAAGAAAACTTACTCTTAAGCCCTGAAACCAAGTCAGTATCAACAAAAAGGTGAGGAGGTTGATGATGATATTGCTGGAGAGGCTTGTAAAGAACAATAGCTCTCTCTTCGTTAACCGGAACCGATTTGATTTCATCGGTGGCAAATCCAAATCCTGAATACAAGGAAATCAACATCAACATCATCATCATCAATTCATCATCCAAGTAATCCAATCAATTAATCACAAACTTAGGGTTTCAAAAATCTCGAAATTAGAATATTACCAAACGGCGAATCTTACTGGCAGGTGAAGACAGTGAGAAATCGGAGAAATCGTTGTTAACTCTGTCAATATCTTTCCTCTTCATCGGTAAGCAATCGTATCCCGCCATGTTTTCCAATTGGCTACGAAAAGTTCTCTCGCGTAATTACTCAAATCTACTCAACTCCGAGAATGAATAAATGTTAGGGTTAATGCGAGTTGAGAATTCGAGAACAAACAAATAGGCGAAGAGAGTGACAAGAGAAGCTTGTGAGAATGTTTAAATTTTGGATTGCAGAGGTAGAAGAAGAAGATCTTCAGGAAAGACCAAGGGACTTTCTCAGATGTTCTAGATGGATCTAGAAACTGTCGACTCATTGATTCTTTTTTTTTTTTTTTTGGTCTTTTAAACTATAAAACCTTTGTATATTATAAAGATCATGTTTAAAATTAATACTGTGATTTAAAAATATATATAGTAATAGTACTAACCAAAAATAAATTAACTACTATACAGTTTTTAGTTTAGCACGTATCGGATCTGTACTACAGCGCCAAGAAATTTTTTTACAAATACATAAGACTAGTAACACTTACATTGTTATTTTACTATAATACAATCAATTATAATTATTTATATATCTGTGTAATGAGTTCAGATAAAATAGAATTAAGTTTTGATATAATAAAATATATAAACTGAAAAATTTAACAGCACAAGAAATATTTTTGGATATTATCATCTATAAAATTTGGATAAAATAAAAAATGAGAAAAATTCGAACAGTTGTTATTATAATGAGTATTGATAGAATAAAAGAAGTAGTTAAAAATATTTAAAATTTTATTATTACCATGAGTTTGGTAAAAATAAAAGAAGAATAAAAATAAAAATAATGAGCAAAAAACAATTAGAAATGATAACATTATAACACTGAAAAATGAAATTAATTTTTCTTCCTACCCTAGTGAAAAACAAAGAAAAAGAGAGAGCTTGTTAGCCTACAAAAAAAGCATTTATACACAGAAAAAACATTTATAAGCGTTAGGCATTAGTAGAGGTAAGATAAGATTGAATACCAAAAATGAAGAAAAACATTTCACCAGAAATATCAACCTGCAACAATAAAAACATAAGATGCATTTTGTTTCACCAGAATGAAACTGACTTTTTTTGTGGTGTATGAATGAATGATATATGGAATGATGATGTATGGAATGAATAGAAGTGATTGTGAACAATTAAAATGTGCATATGAGTCTAAGTCAAGCCAATTGTAAAGATTGTTTGTCACTAACAATCCTAAAATGAGATATGAAATGCAGAAAGTAAAAACAACTAGAACAAGATACTAAATGCAAACAGAACAGACAAATTAAAGCTATAATGAAACTAGAACAGAGATACAAACTATGCTAATGAACTAATGCAAGACAAGTAATGAACAGGAAACTACGTGAATGCAATGGAAATGAAACAGGAATGAAACAAGACAATCACAAATCAAAAACACAAGTTCTGGGGATGAACTCGAGCAGCACTCGACCGAGTGTAGGTCGAGTACGTGGTCGAGCTAGACTTAAACGTGAAAACAGAGCAACACAAGAAAAACAGAGCAATGCTAAAACTATCAAACAACAAGCAAGCAATGATATTTAGACTAAGATTTCAATAAACAAAGAAGGCCTTGAGGAGGGATTCATGGGCTGAGCTAATCATTGTGGTTATCTAACTTGGTCAACAAATCTCAAGCAAACATTGAGCTGATCTCTAGACATACTATTCTAAGACATGTTTAATCCATTCTCATGGCAAGAAACAATCAAACCTATGCATTTCTAGACTTGTTCTCACAAAGAAAAGAATCTACACAAGCAGGCATTAAGCAATACATCTCAAACCAAACAAGACTTCTAATCTCTTAGCATGCCTAATGGTAAGCTCTAGATCTAGCCTTATCTATGCTCCTTAGACATTGGTGTGATGCTAAGATGCTTGAAATCAAACCCTACCTTCTCAGATATAGGATCAGCATTAAGATCATCTAGCCTAGAAGAGATCTACAACAATCAAGCTTGACCAAATCAAACAAACCACAAGATCAACCCAGCCTAACCCATCCTCAAGGTCCTAAACAAACTACTCACAAGAACACATGGTGAAATATGTCAAAAACCCAGAAAATAATGAAACTTGCATCATTAGAAAGATGAAACAGAGATCTACAATATTGATGAAGGAATAAAACTCGAAATCTTAATACTTTGAAAGTTATGAAACAAACAAAATATAAGAATCTAGTCTTTCTCTCTCAAACAAGTACAAAATCTAAAATAAAAGAAAAGTGCAAAAGGAATAATATCTAAAAAAGGTAAAAACTAGGTTTTAGACTCTCTAAAAAGCTGGACTCCTTGGTGGCTGCAGGTACAAGGGCTTTTTATAGGAGATGAGGTGGAAGCCCTAAAAATACAAAAAGTCAAAGTAGTCAACGGCTTGGTCAACTTGACCAGTGCTCGGTCGAGTGGCTGGTCGAGCTGGCTTCTCTCATGCATTCTCCACTCGGTCGAGTCCTTCTCAGCACACGGACGAGTGGTGGTCGAGTGGTGCGGTCGAGTTGGCCTCCGGACCTTGATTCTACAGCCTTAACTCTCTTGTTTTCTCCTCAGGATTGCTTCACTTCTCCTCAGCATTGCTTCCATGCTCCTTAAGCTCCAAAATCACCTGTTTATGCATGAAAAGATGCAAATGCAATGCAACTATACTCTAATGCATGATTAGTCCTAAAGCTACACAATAATGGCCTAAATGGATAGCAAAAGATGCAAAAGTTGTGAATAAACTAAGGGAAAACAAGGTAAAATATATGAACATCAACACCCCCAAACTTAGTCTTTGCTTGCCCTCAAGCAAATAATCAAGACAAAAGAAGGTAGGTGAGGTTTGAAAGTGGGATCTCAGCTCCTAAAGCTTGCAAATAGACTATCTAGAATCAATGTCCAAGTTACTAGTACTATGATGCAAGTTGAATGAGCTATACTTAAAGACTTTAGACAAACATATCACAACCTTCACTGATTTGAGCCTTAGACATCCACATGCATTCAAATCAACCATTTCCTTTAACATTCATTAATCAAGAACATGAATCAATTCTATGCAATGCTTAAACTCATTTGGCTTGGCAGTAAAAGGTTTAGAGACAATGATGGTCTCTTTTTAGAGTAGGGCTTATCAATATCAAGGTTCTCTCATAAAAAATGGATTGAGCTTTAGAAGAATGCTAAAGGTAATAACACTTAGACACATACAAGAACAAAACCTTGTCTACCCAAAGGCACCCAAAGTGTTTATCCTATCAATCTAAACCCAATTGATCCTAGTGCTACCCTTTAACTTCTTTTCTTCTTTTTCACCCTTTTCTCTTTTGGTTTTAAAGTCTTAGGAGAGGTTTCTTATTTGATCTTTCTAGTGGAATGGGGGATTCTTACTTATTTGCTATGGTTCTCTTTTCTTCTTATTCTTAAGACATATAAGCATTTTGCTAGACTTCTCTTTTCTTTCTTTCTTTTCTTTAACTAGAACCATCTTTAAACAACCTTATTCTTCCCATTCTTTCACTATACTTTAAATTTACTTAAACACATTCCCCTCCTAAAGACTCTAACCTTTTCTTTCTCTTTTTCCTCTTTTCTTTTCATGACAGCCAAGTCCCAAACCCAACAAGTGAACCACCTAGTCCTATCTAGTTTGAAAAATGTAAACTAGAACTACACAAGGCTTTACTCTTGTCAGTTCAAACCTAACACTTTCTACCAAGCTCAATCCCAAAAATAGGCCTCACACACACAAGAATAAACATGGCTTGAAAGAAGGTTTGGTTTAGGGGTAGGGGAACTGATTCTTAATGAGGAAATCAGCTACTTGGATCAACAAGAGTGGTAAAAAGGAAGAAGATGATCCAAATATGTATATGGTATCCATGAGTTTAAAGCAATGCACACATTGATAATTGAAAGTCAATATTAGGTTCTTATAAATAGGAAATGGTTTCAAATCTCAACATGCTTCAATTTAGACCAAATGCAATGTAGGAATTCAAAGCTTGGTTCAATCTTATTCTTCTAACCACTCAACTAGCATCAAAGTACTATTAACTTGGGCATTGATCCTAGTCTAGTGAATAAACAAGCTAACAAGGGAATACTCATCATAGATCCCTAATGCAAATACTATACAATCCTACATGAAACATGCTAAACAAGATCCTAATGTGCAGTGCAAACTACATGAACATTCTTTTTTTATAAAGATTTTTGCAAAAATTTTCAAATTTTTAGGGTTTTTCTATGCCTTAGATGCTATGCAAGTATTAACATGATGATGCTAAAAATTTGAAATAAGAATCACAAAACACAATGTCAAATGCTATCTCAAACCCTCCCCCAAACTTAAATCACACAGTCCCTGTGTGAAAGAAATTTGAGTGAGGATTCAAGATGAAAAACAAAAAACAAAACACAATGTCAAATGCAATGATATCTACAAGTGAAGGTGATAGTGGTACCTTAGGGATTGTGGAAGTAGTTGTCCACATCCATCTGCATGCTGTCATAGGAGTAGTTGGGGTCTTGCTGGTGACTTGGAGGTGGAGATTGGGGCAGCTCGACGATGGGAATCGACCGGGACTCGGTCGAGTACGTGCTCGAGTGGGGGGTCGAGCTGGACCACGAGTGTCAAAATGTTGACATTGCTGCTGGTAGAACTGCTGGTAGAGTGCTGGATCCATGAAGTACTGGGGTGGGATGGGAGGGTAACCTTGATATCCTGGATAAGCAGCTGGAGGTGGGAAGCCATAGGTTGATCTGGGCTGGAACTCGGCCGAGTGCATTGGAGGTGCTCGGTCGAGTGGGTGCTCGAGTGACCCGGTCGAGTACCTTGAAAATGGTTGTTCTCGGGTACTTGAGCTCCTCTTCCTCTGATTTGGCTCATACATTGAAGCCCTAGCTGGTTCCACAGGGTTCGCAACTCTAGAAAGTGCTCTAGTTGAGCTACTCCTCCTCAAAGGGCTTGATGGTGTAGGTGAAGAATTCCCACTCTTCAACTCAGCAATCTCCTTCTTTAAGCCCTTGATGGACTTAGCCATGTTGGTCACCTTCTTCTTCAGCTTATCAAACCTCTTCCCATGCCATTTGTTCCATTTTTGCAGAAGGATTAATCTCTTGGTAGCCTCCCTCACTCCTCTACTATCTCTTGGGTTGAGCTCATAATCCTCAAAGTAAAATTGCTCCTCCCCATCAGCCATTTGCACATCTCCAGCTTCATCAACTCTAAGTTGAACTATCCCATCAAACAAATGCTCCTCAGCTGGCTAAAAGTCAATGTTGGCTCCTTCTTGAATGGTGGTGAGCTCTTGGTTAGGCAAAATCAGTTGCTTTTTCCCAAGTGTTGGAAGTTCAAAGTTGAAAATGTGATTCCCTTGATGCATCTCCTTGGCTAGGATGAGAGTAGAGGTGAGGTAGCTAGAGTCAATCCATCTTGGTGAAACTCTTTCTCCTCTAAGTGGAACCTTAGCAGCTTGTAGGATTGGAGTAATGATGCTTCCAATGGTTAGTGCTCCTCTTGATCCTTTGCTCTCCAACTTGCCTACTCAACTTCTCAAGTAAATCATGTGGTCAATGAGCACCATTGCTAGGTCAGTCTCCACAGTGCTCCCAAGAATGATGGTGCCATTTCTTGCTTGGAAGATGACTCCATTGAGAGCCAAATCAATCATCTTTAGCTCCCCCTCATTAATATTCCCAGTTTCCTTCCTGGCAAAGAAGGTGTTGGCAAGAGCTTTGTGGAAGTACCTTAGGACTGGCCTCCTTATCCTTGAACTCTTGGAATTGGAGGATGAGTAGTATTTGTTGTCCCCAATGGTTTTCCACACAGCATAGAGCTCTTCTCTTGGAATCATCAAACTCCTATTGCTCCCAACTTCAAAACCAAACACATTGGCTATCTTCTTCATTGAAAGTTCATACTTTTTCCCTTTGATTGTGAAAGCAATGTGACCAGCTCCAAACTCAGCATCCTTCCTTTCATATGTATGCAGCTTGACTGTGGCTAGAAACTCACAACTCTCTTCTTTGTATCCCTCCATGCAAAGCCCCATAAACTTAGTTAGGTTGCTCTTCTCAAAGAGATACTCCACATCTTCACCAATGGCTAGCTTCTCCATGGTTTCCTTGTGTGGATATCTAGTCCCTAAGAACTCCATTCTCATGAATGCATCATAGAGTTGCCTCTTTGACAACCCACAGGACTCAGCTTCTCCATCATCCTCTATCTCTTCTTTTTCACTTTCTTCCTCACTCTCATTCTCACTCTCCTCTTGTTCAACCTCAACTGCTGGCCTCTTCCCTTTGGCCTTGTGTCTACTCATGAACTCATTGAGAGTTGACTCCCTTTCCTCCTCACTTTCAGTCCTCTCAGGATCTTCCTCAACTCTCTCTCTCCTTGGACACGGCATCTGGCTCGACCGGCTGCTCGAACCACCACTCGGTCGAGTGCATGATCGAGTGGGGCGTCGAGTGGCCCTTCCAGCTTCTCCTCTTGATTCAAGGCTAGCATCATGACGTTCCATGGAGGTTGCAGCGGTTTGTTGAGACTTCCTAGTGATTCTTGAAGACATTTTTCAAATAGAACTGAAGGGAATATACTCTAAGCTCAAAGTTAATAGGTTAGTGAACCAAAAACTTGAAAGAACTAAGCTTGAGCAAAAGATAAGCTATGAGAGAGACTTTAAAACTTGAATTCAATGGTTTTAAGCAAATGAGAGAATGTGAGAGGTATAATTTCGTGCAAGGTCTATATAAAGAAGCTAAGGGGACAAAGAGACAAGGGTGGAGCGTCCATACCATTCAAATTTGAAATGGGAATCTTTGACCTGCTTTTTGCTGCCACTCGACCCCACACTCGACTGTACATGGTCGAGCACCTTGACCAAACTTTGAAATTTCAAAATTTTTCTTCTTGTTCTTCCCTCCACTTGATCGTTCTAGCGATTTGAAGATCAAATGGGCCTCAATTCCTTTCCTGCTCGGTCGAGTACCTCTCGTGGGTAGGTCGAGTGGGCTTGCAAGTCTCCTTCTCCAAGTCTAATTCTCTCCTTACCCAACTACATTCTCACCTAAAGGCCTGTCCAACACAAACAAAAAAGAAAACACATCAAAACTACAAGGAAAATAAACCATATTTACAAAGGATACCTTGGGGACTTCCTCCCTAGTGAGCTTGTTTAAAGTCACTAAGCTTGACTTTGGTGTCCTTTTTAGACTTGGTTTAGATACCAAGGAGGTGATGAAATCCTCCCTGGAACCTCTTGATCACTGTGAAGTTGATCCTTGATCACCTCACCCTTAACACACAAACCATGTTTCTTCTTGATTTTGAGCCTTGGTCTTGCCTTCCTTAAGGACCTCTTGTTCAGCTTAACTTGAAGATCCTCAACCATACTAGTCAACTCTTGAACTGACCTCTTAAGCTTTTCCACAGAATCATCTTGAAAGGAGAGCTTAGCCTTTGGAGTAGCTTCACCACGTGAACCTTCTTGACCCCCTTTGTCCTTGATAGTAAAAGGTTGATCATCAATGGTAGGAAGGTTGGTTGGGTTATAGATGTTAAACTTCATGGCTATATCTTCAGCAATGCTCAAGGTCACAAGACCCTCTTTGACATCGATAACTGCTCCAACAGTGGCTAGGAATGGCCTTCCAAGAATGATTGGATCTTCAGGTTCCTTGTCCATCTCCAACACCACAAAATCAGTGTGAACCCTTGCCTTCCCTATCTTGACTGGGACATTCTCCAACCTTCCAACTATCTCCTTGTTTGACCCATCAACTAGACATATATGAAGGTTAATGGACTTGAAATCAGTTCTCCCAAGCTTTTGTGCTATGGAGTATGGCATCACACTTGTTGAAGCTCCCAAATCACAAAGGCATTGGTTGTAGTGAAGATAGCTAAGTGTGCAAGGCAGATAGAATGGACCTGGATCCTTAAGCTTGATTGGAATGATAACTCCTCCAAGGTCCTCAAGATCCTTCTCATCTTGAGCTTCAACCTTCTTCTTTGACAAATCAAGCAAAAAGTCTTTGTAGAGAGGATATGGATCATACTGTTCCAAGGCAGGTCCTCTCTCTTCTTCTTGGTAAGCAATGGTGATCTCTTGTATGGCCAACACTTCCTCAACCACAGCTTCTTCCTTTAAAACCCTCTCTTCTTCTTGTTGTTTAGCCATCATCTCCTTTCTCTCAATGATTTCCCTAAGCTCCTTAATCTTTTGTGCTTTGAAACGTCCTGGGAATGGAAGAGGTGGCTTGTAAGCAGGAGGAGTGTACTTAGCAGGCTTGACAGCTTCTGAGTCTGCAACTCGATCGACCACTCGAGCATGCACTCGATCGAGTGGCTGTTCGAGTACCTGGTCGAGTGCAATAACGGACTCCAGTTGCTTTGCACAAACGTCACTTGGGGCTTCAGTAACTAATGAATTCCCCCAAACTTGGACTTCACTGTCCTCAGTGACTTCCTCATCAGAGATATGAATGGCTTTTGCAATGAACTCCCTTGGATTTTGAACAGCTTTTCCAGGGAGTTGGTTTGGTTTAGGAGCTGAAGTAGAGGCAATGTTGCTCTCCATATACTTCATTCTGGAGTTGAGACCTTCAAACTTCATGTTCAGATCATTGTACTGTGATGTGAGCCTTTGATTCAACTCAGCAAACTGCTTGGCTTCCTCAATCTTGCCTTGTGTTTGCCCAATCAACAACTGTTGCATCATTGCTCTTAAGTCTTGTTCCTGGCCCTGGTTAGTCTGAAACCCTGGTGGGGGACACAATTGGGGCTGGAACACTTGGTGTTGTTGCTTGGGGATGTAGTTTTGTTGCTGTTGAGGTTATTGAGGTGGATAGACCTGGTCTTGAGGGTTGACCACATTGGTGCTCCTATAAGAGAGATTGTTGTTCTTGAAACCTCCTTGGTTGTAGCCTTTGAATCCTCCCTGGTTTTGCATGTAGCACAACTCAGCAAATTCAGGCTCCCCCTCTTGAACTGGAGCTTCCTCTTCACCAATGAAGTGAATGGACTTGGATTGGCTGAGGAGTATCTTGTCAAGCTTCTCATTGACCATCTTCAAATCCTTCTTATACTTGTCCTCTTGATCAGTTGAGGAGCTCCTTATGGTCCTATCATAGTCCTCATTATAATTGCCATCAGATTGAGCAAGATTCTCAACTAATTCCCATCCTTCTTCCACATTCTTGTTGAGGAAATTGCCATTAGAGGCTATGTCAAGAAGCATTCTTATCTTGGGAAGCACTCCTCTATACAAGGTGCTTAGAAGTGACTCATTGCTGAAGCCATGGTGAGGACACTGAGTTTGGAATCCTTTAAACCTCTCCCAAGCTTCACAAAAGCTCTCATTATTCCTTTGAGCAAACCCAGAAATCTCATTCCTCAGCCTAGCAGTCCTTGCATTGGAGAAGAACTTGGCCAAAAAAGCTTTCTTGCATGCATCCCATGTGGTGATAGCTCCAGTAGGAAGAGTCTTCTCCCAAAGGTGAGCTTTGTCTCCAAGAGAAAATGGGAAGAGTCTTAATTTGAATCCATCTTCACTCACTCCATTGATCTTTGTGAGGCCATATATTCTGTCAAACTCATCAAGGTGATCTAGTGGATCCTCCATTGGCAACCCATGAAACTTGTTTGCTTGTATCATTGAGATCAATCCACTCGTGATCTCAAAGTTATTGTTTGCTACTGAAGGTGGCACAATTCCAGCCCTTTGGTTGTGGGTATTGGGTGCATCTCCTGCACCAATGTGCCTTGGTCTTTGCTCATGCATAGCTTGTTGCTCCATGATGTCTTGACCTTGTTGTTGTTGAACTACTCTTCCTTGCTTATGTCTCAAACCCTTTTGTAGCCTGTGGATGTTGTCAATAGGCTGTTGAAGACTATCTTTGCCTTTTGACCTTGTGTGCATCAACAAACTCTACTACAGACTCGAACAGGTACACGGTCGAGCGCAGGCTCGAGTGGGTGGTCGAGTCGACTGGGAAGTAATGGCTAATTGTATCCAGCTTCTGGCTCGATCAAGTGCTCGATCACAGCTCGGTCGAGTGGTGGTCGAGTAGGTGGTCGAGTGGGTACCTGAAACACAAAACAGCCAAGCAAAGGAAGATTCTAGTTCAGTAACTTCACAAGTGTTTAAAACGAACTTAATCTTAGACTAATAATGATCCTAAATGTCACAAAACACACTCAAATGGGCAACGACGCCAAATTGAAACTGACTTTCTTTGTGGTGTATGAATGAATGATATATGGAATGATGATGTATGGAATGAATAGAAGTCAGGGTGTTTCAATTCCCCTTATGCAGTTGCAGTATAAGAGGTGTCAATCCTATCTGAGTGATTGTGAACAATTAAGATGTGCATAGAGTCTAAGTCAAGCCAATTGTAAAGATTGTTTGTCACTAACAATCCTAAAATGAGATATGAAATGCAGAAAGTAAAAACAACTAGAACAAGATACTAAATGCAAACAGAACAGACAAATTAAAGCTATAATGAAACTAGAACAGAGATAGAAACTATGCTAATGAACTAATGCAAGACAAGTAATGAACAGGAAACTACGTGAATGCAATGGAATGAAACAGGAATGAAACAAGACAATCACAAATCAAAAACACAAGTTCTGGGGATGAACTCGAGCAGCACTCGACCGAGTGTAGGTCGAGTACGTGGTCGAGCTAGACTTAAACGTGAAAACAGAGCAACACAAGAAAAACAGAGCAATGCTAAAACTATCAAACAACAAGCAAGCAATGATATTTAGACTAAGATTTCAATAAACAAAGAAGGCCTTAAGGAGGAATTCATGGGCTGAGCTAATCATTGTGGTTATCTAACTTGGTCAACAAATCTCAAGCAAACATTGAGCTGATCTCTAGACATACTATTCTAAGACATGTTTAATCCATTCTCATGGCAAGAAACAATCAAACCTATGCATTTCTAGACTTGTTCTCACAAAGAAAAGAATCTATACAAGCAGGCATTAAGCAATACATCTCAAACCAAACAAGACTTCTAATCTCTTAGCAAGCCTAATGGTAAGCTCTAGATCTAGCCTTATCTATGCTCCTTAGACATTGGTGTGATGCTAAGATGCTTGAAATCAAACCCTACCTTCTCAGATATAGGATCAGCATTAAGATCATCTAGCCTAGAAGAGATCTACAACAATCAAGCTTGACCAAATCAAACAAACCACAAGATCAACCCAGCCTAACTCATCCTCAAGGTCCTAAACAAACTACTCACAAGAACACATGGTGAAATATGTCAAAAACCCAGAAAATAATGAAATTTGCATCATTAGAAAGATGAAACAGAGATCTACAATATTGATGAAGGAATAAAACTCGAAATCTTAATACTTTGAAAGTTATGAAACAAACAAAATATAAGAATCTAGTCTTTCTCTCTCAAACAAGTACAAAATCTAAAATAAAAGAAAAGTGCAAAAGGAATAATATCTAAAAAAGGTAAAAACTAGGTTTTAGACTCTCTAAAAAGCTGGACTCCTTGGTGGCTGCAGGTACAAGGGCTTTTTATAGGAGATGAGGTGGAAGCCCTAAAAATACAAAAAGTCAAAGCAGTCAACGGCTCGGTCAACTCGACCAGTGCTCGGTCGAGTGGCTGGTCGAGCTGGCTTCTCTCGTGCATTCTCCACTCGGTCGAGTCCTTCTCAGCACACGGTCGAGTGGTGGTCGAGTGGTGCGGTCGAGTTGGCCTCCGGACCTTGATTCTACAGCCTTAACTCTCTTGTTTTCTCCTCAGGATTGCTTCACTTCTCCTCAGCATTGCTTCCATGCTCCTTAAGCTCCAAAATCACCTGTTTATGCATGAAAAGATGCAAATGCAATGCAACTATACTCTAATGCATGATTAGTCCTAAAGCTACACAATAATGGCCTAAATGGATAGCAAAAGATGCAAAAGTTGTGAATAAACTAAGGGAAAATAAGGTAAAATATATGAACATCACAGAATTATAAAGATATGATAAAATCCAGAAAACATCTTTCGATTAGTCGATTCTTATAAATACATTTAATTCACATATTAGGAAAAAAAAACTGATAGTAAAGGATTTCAATACACTAATAAACAAATCATCAATTCTCATTAGTATTTTTTTTATTATAAAACTATTTTGTTTTTGTAAAGCTATATATATTTAAAATTTATTTCTAAGATTTTAAAATTTTGGATTAATTCCAACTAATGAAAATCTCTTATGAATTGAATTTATCATATAAAAATAGAATTAAATCATGATATTCATTTGGTAGTGTAGATAAATTATATTACTACTAATTATGTATTTTATTTATAATTACAAAGATAATTGTTTAACAAAAGAAATCTTATTTTATAATTTCGTAACATTTGTTTTTAAAAAATTCTTGTGTGACAAAATAAAATATTTTCACTAAAGTATTTGTAGTTAAATTTTCGTTTTTCTAATTAATTAAAATTTCCTGAAATAATCATAATTTTGTTGAGGAAATTTCTAAAAATCAAAACTAATTTTATCTTCAATTTGTTTACATTTTATATAAAATTCCAAATTTAATAACTTAATTTATGGTAACCATTTTAAACTGTTTAGTTGTTAAAAAACGATTTTCTGTTTCCATAAATTTTAGGTAGTTATTATTATTTGTAAACTTTAGAAGATAATTCTACACTAATTAAAAAATTTTGTTAGTTTCCTAAATTAAAGGAACTACCAATATTCTCATAATTAGTTTTTTTTAATTACACTTCCAAATCATTACCCGATAACCCAATCTTAAAGAAGCAGATATTTGTGATCCAGATCCGTTTTGTTAATTTTGGGTTATTTTCCCAATTTTGAACCAACCGGAGAACGATTTTGTACTACTCTTTTACTTATATAGGGATAACATATAAACTGTTTTAATTTAATAAATATTGAAAATTTTTAAATATCATGTTGTTTGAATTTAAGAACTGAGTATTCTTTCTAAATAAAAAGTGAAACGATCCGACCTGTTTTTTTTAAAAAAGAATAATAAATTAATTAACTATTGGCTTCATACTCACTAACCATAAACCAAACAGCAGAAAATAATCAACAGATATCAACAGACCAATAACCAATAATTAGTAAACCAATGATAGTAATAATTCAACCAAATCATAAAACATAACAACAACAACCTAGCAATGTCCTACTGACTTAACTTTAGCAACCTAAGAGAAGTAAGACAACACATCAACGAGCCACTAGAACATCGTCATCTTCATAGCCTTGATTCCACGATCACACTTTGCCTTTACCTGCACCACAACACATATGAGATGCATGAGTATTTTATACTCGGCTATACACATAAGCAATTGAGATATCTCTAACCATCAAACAACAATCAATAAACAAACAACAAACCAGACAACTGCATCGACCGACACCAACCCATACATCGACTGTCACCAACTGGGGTTGCATCGACCGACAGTAACACTGCATCGACCGACGCATGCTCGACATGGCACGAAATCCCTAATTGCATCGACTGACGCCTCCACATGGTATCGACCAATGTTCCTAGGTCAAACCGCGCCGCATTCACATTGCATTGACCAACACACAAAGTGCATCGATCGATGCACATGCCGAGCATCATTTTTCTCCGAAGCTTCTCACCAGATCTCCATCCCTAAACCACCAAAACACACAAACCAAAGCCACAAAGAAGCTTTCCTAGCCTCTTGCGACTCACCAACGTTCTACCAAGCCAAATAAACACATAAACAGGCAAATCAAAGAAATCTCAAGCTTAGATAAGCCACTGTCATGCACTCACCTTTGCCAAAGAAGATTCTGACTCTAAAACGACATATTTACGCTCCTAACAAGATCCTACAACGATCCCAGCTACAGATCTCTACAGAAACAGCCACAAAACACCAAGAAGTCTCAAGAACGCTCAAGAACTTCTTTCTTTCTTTCTTTTTCTCCAGAAACAGCCAAACTCAGCTAAAACCTCAAGTTCCTCATTTTATACACGATTTCAGGGTTTTTCTAACCCCAAAACGCAACTTTAACTTAAACTCGTTCGCAAAAACTAATCTTGCATCGATCGACACCACACTTGCAGTGATCGTTGCACATCCCAAACCGAGATTTTGGTTCGCGGATGTTACATAAACTCTGATTCTAAAAATTTTGATGGCAAAACTTATTAAGCTTGAGACTTATTATTGATTGTAAAAATAATTTTGATTGCAAAGTAAAGTTTTTTTTTAAAGAGTAAATTCCTGATTTTCAAACTTATCTTCGGATTTGGATTTTAATTCGTTTTTGGTTGAGGACAAACAAAATTTCAAATCTGGGAGAATGTGTTAGACCATATGTTTAAGGGTTTTCGAGGCCAACTTATGGTCTCTTTTAGAGTCTTATGGTTGAGAATTTGTCCACTCTCGGTAGAAATAGAGTTTTGCTGCTGTTGAACTTGTTTAGGGAAAATACATGTTTTAGAAACAAAATTGGTTATTATGCATCAAAAAGGTATATGAAGAGAAATAGCACCGACCGGTGCATATCTGACACGAGTCAGTAAAAAAAAGCGCAAGACATTGATCGGTGTGGCCTTACACTGATTAGTTAGGTCTGAGAAAAAGCTTGTTATCTCTTGTTACACCACCTCTCATTTGTATATAAATAGGGAGCTCGTCCTCTCTCATAATCTAAAGTGCAAAAATTGCGAGATTTAAAGTTGTAAATAGTTTTAGGGTTTTTCTTCTTTTCTTTATGTTTTGGGTTGAAACTCTAGATCCTTGATGATCTAAACTCTGCCTCTCAGCTGTAAGGGTCTCATCTTTAGGGATGATTGTATAACCTTAAAGTTTATTATTCCTTACTAGATTGTTGCGCGTTTTCCATCTTTGACTATTTTTAATGTTTAGGTGAAAATCGGTTGATTGAATTTCTAATGATCATCAATACACATCATACGGTAGTTTCTAAATGTCTTTCATAGATAATTACCACCACACATCATAGGCTAGTTTTACATAAGAATCCATGTTTAGAAACCTTATGTCTTTTAAACGAACTTATACAGTATGTTGTACATAACTGTTTGCATTATTTGATCGCCAAGTTATAGGTTGACATTGATTGTTGGTGCATTGATACTGATCAGTATGAAGATACTTTCGCGCAAAAACCACGAATTTTTTTGTGACTATTTTTTTTGACCTAGTTTGTTTTATTGTATACAAGGTACAGTCCGGTGCATTACACGGTTTATTGTTTGTTGTTTTTTTTTAATTTAATGTTAAATTATATTTAAAAGAAAAATTAAAATGTTTTTTACAACTAGTGTTTCAATGTTTGAAGACTAAATTTATTGAGATATTTAGAAGAAAATCTTAGGCTAATCTCGAGATTGCAGCCACATTTGAAAACCTTCATCGTACCTCCAATCACCCATTAGACGGATAGCAAGAAGTTGGTCTCTAACCTGCCTATCAACCCACGCAATGATGGTATCTGCAGGCTTTGGTGTCTCACCATGCATGCGACCATTTCTTTCCCTCCAAACCGTATAAACCACTAGTTGGAATAAACAGCGAATAAGAAAACCTTCCACCAACTGAAAATGTTTGTTGTTTTTTTAACATTTTTGTTTCTATAAATTGAATTGTTTTGTCTCATTTATTTTTTTGTTTATCTTAGTGAGAACGAACTTTCCCTTTTATTATTATTACTATTATTTTTTATGTGTTTTTTTATTTTATTTTTGGAATTTGTATTTTTTCATTATCTTTTGTTTTAAATATATATAATATATTTACTCATTCTTTTTTAAATGATCGAAGAAGTAAAAACCAGTATCGTAGTTTGAAATAATTTTATTATTCATCATTTTTTATTAATTTAAAAATGTATTAAAGGGGTTATACTATTTCTATTCTACGATTAGGACTTGTTGTTTAGTGATGTAACCAGTTTGCAATACATTCACGATGAAATTTGTGGTGTAAAATCTTTCAGATTGGATTAATATATATATTTGAAAAATGTTTCTGTCGAAGTAGTTATTATTGATAAATGTTTGCCAATGTTCACATCATATCACTACTACACCTACAACTAAGTTCATCATCCATTTAGTTGAATATTTGGTAGTAGTTTTCTTTTTCATAATAATAAAATATAATTTGTCTATATAATTAATTTTGGAAGTTGATCCTGTATAAAAATACTAGATAAGGGCCCGCACGATGTGTGAGTTTTAAATTTGTTAAAGAAAATAAATCTTAAATCCTAAACAATTTTTAAAAATATATAAAAAAATATTTCCTGAAGTAAATATATTAATAATTTTAGTTAGAGAAAAAAAAATCATATTTTTATTTACCTTCATACACTTATTTCTTTTTATATTTTAAATATATTATAACAATTATTACAATAATCTAAAGCTAAATTATACCCACCAAAACTTTTACCAAATACTCATTATTACAAATATTATTATTGTAAGTTTTCAAGAACATTTCACAACTTATTACAAAATATTTTATATGAAAATAATTCATGAAAACAACATATAATTAATAACCACGAACAATTTTATTTTATGTTTTACCATTAAAAATATGCTCTTACACCCAAAATTATTTAATTGTTAAAGTGTGCTCTTTATCACCACCTAAAATGTCTTTTAAATAAATTAAACAAATTTTATGTTACTTTACTTTAATTTTGGCATAATTATAGTTCTTATAATTACTAAAATTGTTTTGTCACTTAATTTTTTTAACCATGAATTGTTTACTCCAAAGATATTTTGGATGAACAACTGGCGAAAATTATTAACTCGAGTACAATAATTTTATGACCAACCCAATAAAAGTTTGTTATTGAGAAATTGAAAGAAAGGTAATATAACATAATATTTGTTCAAAAAAAAAGAAGGTAATATAACATAATAAAAAAGAAAATTTTGAAAATTATAATCATGATAGGTATATAGAATTCTTAAATAACTCAAACATACAAAATAAAAACTCCATAAACAATCCAAAACATGGCATATGTCACATTAGATTGGTGTGGAGTTGGCGAAGATCAGATTTTATTGTTGGGTGCTAGATATCTTCGTCGAAGCCCTTTCCCGCTTCATGCAGAATTGGAGGCTCCACTTTGGGCAATGGAGTGTCTCCTTTCTAATGGAGTTGTTTGTCAGGACTTTGAGACGGACAGCACCAAATTAGTTACGATGATTCAATATTCTGAAGATCGGCCGGCTTTCTCTAATATCCTTGACGATTTCCTCCTGCTTTGGGCCGCTTTTCCTCTCTTCTCCCTGTCCAAGATACCTTGTTCATCGAATTTGAGAGCGGATTGTCTTGCTCGGTCGTCTAGAGCTTTAAGTTCATCTATTTTGTTTGTTAACTATTTCCCTCCGAGTTGGGTTACCAATTCTGGAGTACTTTTCTAATTAATGTTTGGTTGACAAAAAAAAACATGACATATGTCATAATCACGTTAAAGGATCCATGACCTGTTTACTCCTCAGAAGTATCGCATTATACCAAAATTACTAAGAACTATGACCTCGTCTCAAATATTCTCGAATCGTAAGTTCTCAACTTATTTCTACTAGATTCAAAAGTTATATTTCTCTATATACCTGAGTTTAAACGGTTTACGAACCAAATCCGATAAAAATCCACATAAATCCGGTTTGAAGCCAATTTTAAAACGGTTTACTGTTCTAACTTCCTAAATTTCAAAATTGCTTCTCAATTACTCTATCAAGTAGCTTTTGTTTCAGTACCGGAATCATTAACATTATCTATAAGAGAAAATTCTATATTTTGACCAGAAACATCAACACCGACTAATCTTCATAACTTATAACACTACTAACTGTAGAATCACTTTTAGAATTAAATGATTAATTTAGCAGGCTTTATATACTTTGATTTCATATCATTGCATATGATAGCTTACATCGAAGAACCTGCACGAATCAAAGACCCACCATAGATAAGCAAAATTATATAAGGAAAAAAAATCAAAGATCAAAGCTTTCGATATAAACATGTAAATTTATGTAGATATAATGTTATTTTCTTAATTATCTGTCCTATTACGTTTCAAAAATAATAATTGTTTTGACATAACTTATGTTATTCGTTTTAGATTTGTTATTCCCTATTTACTGATTAATAATATACATGTTTAATGAATTCTTTTTTTTTACATGTCAAAATCTAATTAAGAAAACACGTATAATATAATTAGCGTACAATGAAAAATATATTAGTTCGTTAATTTTCCTTATTGATTTAAGAATTATTTTTAGATTTAATAAACATGTAAATTTTATGTAGATTTAATGCTATTATCTTAATTAGCTGTTTTGAAAACTAATAATTTTTGACACATATCAATATTTTATCAGTATACTTGACACGTGTCATGGTCATGTTAATGACTAACTTTCAAAACCCAACTTTATATAATAATATTTATGATTAATATTTTTTTATTTCTTGATTTTTTAAAAAGATTTTTCTTTTATAGTTGGAAATTTGTGTAAAATTGACACTTGTCACGATCTGGTGAGTTAGTAATTTTTAAAATTGACACGTGTCACGATCTGGTGAGTTTGTAACTTTGAAACCATACTTTATATAATAAGATACTTTAATATGGTTGGAAAAAAACTATAGACAAAATAATTAATTTATACATAAAAATATATTTTATGTATTTCGAAGTTGATCCTGTATAAAAATATATTAATCTTGTATATCAACTTCGGAGGTTTGCATTAATAATTAATTTAAATAAAGTGACAATTTATTATTTATGAGCTTGGTAGGACGGATAGTACGCTTGGTTTGTGTGGTTAAGTGTGCCTAAAGATCAGATATCTTCTTGAAGCTCATATATAAGAATACAATACGAAGATATGAGAATTTTTTTTGTTATTTCTTGAAAAATACAACAAAACTTTTCTTAATTATTGGCGTGTATATTAAATAAAATAGCAGAGTAAAGCTGATGAGAAAAGAGGCTCAAACATTGAATCCACTTGTGTATCTTTAATGAGAGACTGATAGGTACATCATCTTTCAGGAGATGATCAGACTGTTGGTTACTAACGAAACACTCATGAGATTCTTCAATAACAACTTTTTGGTTTGTTTTTCTGGTGGTATAGTAGAATAAAAAATAGGGATTAACTAATGGAAGCAGTTGAATATAATATAATATAATTTACATATAAAATATATATTTATGTTATATATGTGATTAATCACCTAATAGAGCGTCCGTCTTGAATTATTGGGACTCAAAAGGGGGTGTGTTACTTATGTTGTAGGAGAGTTTATATATTATTTACCTTTTACAATAATCTTTGGTAATTTAGTTTAGAGATAGGAGGAAAGTAGGGCTTCAGTTTAATCATTAAATGTTAATAAAGAAAAAAAAATTTTAAATTCGAGTTATTTATATTATGGGCTCATTAAGTGGTAATATGTGGATTTTTTTTTGGTAGTTCTCCGCGAGAACTTCTCCCTGCTATTTATTTAAGAAAAAAACGAAAAAATTACAATCGAATGTATCTTGGGAGTGAAATCCCTCGAGCATCCTCCTCAACTAACAAAGACATATCATCCAGAGCTAACTCCAACAATTGAAAACCCAAAGGCAACGTAAAAGCATAGTCGGCTAGCGCATCTGCAAGACGGTTTGCTTCTCTATACACCTCAACCTCCAACCGTCGAATTTTCTTCCCCCATGCTATGTAAAGTCCATAATAGACTCCCCATAGTTCTGCTAATTGGGCTGAGCAGAAACCAATATTAAGCACAAAACCACCATACCACTTACCAACACCACCAGCCGTTGCAAGTCCCGGGTTACCAACCTTACCACCCGTTCCGCTGAATGCGGTTGATCCCGAACCACCCAAGTAGCTTGACCAACCTCCCTCGCCAGATCTCGGATAAACTGTACCTGATCCCTGCATTTACAATTATTCCCAAATATATTTCCACATCTCCATTTCCATCCCCACCAAACTCCCATTGCAAACAATGTGGACCAAGTCGACTCAGCAACATTCCCTGCATTAGTCAAATTATTTCACAACCAGCCAAACAACGTGGTATGGAAGAAGACCTGTCGCTTCCGAGCAGGTACAAGCCGAGACCAAACCCCGGACATCGCAGGACATTCATGTAAAATATGCATTATTGACTCCTCACCCCTTTTATAGAGCAAGCAAATATTTGTGACTCCAATATGTCGTCTATACCTCTCCTGATTTGTCATGATGGCTTGCTGAGAAACCAACCAAAGAAAAATCTTCACTCTCTCTGGAGCCACCACCCTCCATACCTTTGCGTAGAAAGCGGCCATATTTGGCTGGGATACCCGATTTGAAATTAATAGTGCGTAAGCAGACTTGACTGTAAATCTCCATCAGCTGTTCCTCCCCAAGCCAGCCGGTCCTTAGCTCCAGTCACGTTATCAAGCACACTTGCAGACAGTTCCAATATTGTGTGATACTCAACATACGACAAAATACTCTCCCACAACCAACCTGATTCGTCCCTCCATAAATCTTTCACCCGCAGCGCATCACATCCCTTTGGTAATGGTGCAACCACACACTCCTTCAACGGGAGCTCTGTTAACCATTTATCCTCCCAAAAGCGGATAACTCGACCATTCCCCAATACCCATCTATACCCTTGGAAAACCACATCACGCAAACCAACTCGAAAACTCTGCCAAGTTGAAGAACCAGGTTTCTTAGCAGCCATCCTACCATGATCCTGAATTTCTCATACCTTGTATTTACTCCTCAGGACACGTGCCCAAAGACTAATCTGATCCACCAATAGTCGCCAGCCCAGTTTGGCGAGGAGAGCTTTT
The DNA here is from genome assembly GCF_030686135.1 of Camelina sativa. Lineage (NCBI taxonomy): Eukaryota > Viridiplantae > Streptophyta > Magnoliopsida > Brassicales > Brassicaceae > Camelina > Camelina sativa. The sequence continues at coordinate 18,094,263 of NC_141880.1, read as the reverse complement.
TTCATAGGTTGAGAAGCTTGAATTCCCAACTCTCCCTCACAGCGAGGCAAGCAAATTCTATCCCACACAACTAAGTGCTTCTTCCGCCTCTATGATGTACTGCCCCACAAAAAATTCCTCGAAACCTTGTCCAACCCATCCAACACTGACTTTGGCAATAGTATTGTACTCATCGTGTGAACTGGGATTGACGAGAGGACCGACTTAGTTAGTGTAAGTCTTCCAGCCATGCTCAACAACCTTCCCTTCCACCTTGCTAACCGTGATGTGACTTTTTGAAGGACCTCGCCAAACATATCATTATTGATTCTCTTCTGCAAGACTGGCATTCCCAAATACCTACCCAGGTCCAGAGTGGCTTTAATCCCACTCTCATCACTGAACTGCTGCCTCAGCTCCCTCGAAACATTATCAGAGAAAAGATCTTGGATTTCTCCAAGCTAACCTTTTGACCCGATGCAACACAAAACTTCTCCAAGATTCTTCGAATAACACACACTTGAGATACTGAAGCTTCCGCAAATAGTATCAAATCATCCGCAAAACAGATGTGGGACAACTTAGGACCACCACGTGACAAAGCAATAGGTTTCCACTCCCCCCATTATTCTCGACTTCTCAATCATGTGACAAAGTCTCTCAAGACACACCACAAAGAGATAGGGGGACAGAAGATCCCCTTGTCGTAATCCACGAGCTGGTGTAAAAGCTTCAGTTTTCTCCCCATTCCAAAGAATCGTCATTGAGGGGTCCTTCACACACTGGAGCCCATTGAACCCAACAATTCTCAAAAACAGCCGTTACCAAGGTATCCTCTTGAAAATCCCACATGATTCGATCATATGCTCTCTCCAAATCCAGCTTTAAAAGCATCCAACCCTTACGACGTTTCTTTTTACGCATCGAGTTAACCGCTTCCTGAACCAAAACAATGTTGTCAGTACTCAACCTCTCCGGAATGAAGCTAGATTGGGCTGGACCAATGAGCTTCGAGATCACCCCCTTAAGTCGTAGCACCATTGTCTTTGTGATAATTTTAAACAAGACATTAGATAGACTAATGGGACGAAACTGGTTAATTGTTTCTGGCTTAGGCACCTTTGGTATCAACACTACCAATGCATCATTCATATTAGGAGGTAATTGTCCTGTGGCAAAGAATTCCAAAGCAAACTTTACCACAAAATCTCCAACCTCTCCCCCAAAAGCTTTGAAAGAATATGGGCTGATAGCCATCCGGACATGGTGCCTTATATCCTCCCATGGTTCGAGTCACTACTTCCACTTCAGACCCAGGAAAATGGTTTATTCAGACTCTCCTTCTCCACTCCAGTCAAACAAACAAAACCATCTTGTAGTAGACTAGCAATGATAGACTCCTAGATGAGGATCTATGCCCAAGAACACACTTTGCAAGGTCTTTAAGAGGGAAGGACGGAATGATGATAAAGAATGGATGGAAGATGCAGCGGAATGGAAAGATGAACGGCGGAGAAGGTGAAGAGGTGGAATTGCAGCGGATATTAAGGGGAACGAAGTGTACTTCTAAGAGAGATGGAAATCTCTTAGACTACAGGCTTGATTACAACTTAGATATGACACACTAAGAAGTAAACAAGTTAAGAAGATACTACACACTTCTCAGATCAAACAAGTAAAAAAAAAGTTTTTGATTGAAATGTTTGATGAGAAACAAATGAGAACTACAAGGAGTTTAAATAGTAGAAGGGGGGGGACGAAGGAGAGGAGGAGAGAAGAGAAAAATCATGCAAGAGCATTAACAAGGTCAATCTCATGCACAATGTCTAGGAAATTACAAAAGCAATAAATGCAAAGTTTGAACAAAGAAATAGAAAATGAACCAAGGCAAAGAGATGGGCCTCCTTGGACCATGAAATGAGGTGAAAAAAGGGCCTTGAAAGTGTCACTTAAGCCTCATTAAAAACCTTGTCAATAAACCCAATGGGACAAAACTTAACAAGGAAAAAAGAGTGTCTAAGCAACACTTAACCCTTCATCGAACACCCTGAGCCATGTCTTCTTGCTTCTTGTTAGCTCTTTAAGTAGACCATTGATGGCTTGGTTGAACCTCCTGGATTTTGACCTTGTTAGAGGACCCGCCGGAACGATCAATGCTTCCTCTGGTGCTTCCGCTGGTATAAGCTGCTTCTCTGATGCTTCCTCTGGTACAAGCTGATCCTCCGATGCTTCCTCAGGTTCAAGCTGTTCCTCAGGTCCGTTTGGTTTGGTTGAGCTGTACATGGTCTCATCATCCTCTCCCACTTGAAAAGGATTTGACCTTAAATCTGAATTATCAGCAAAATAAGGAAGAAGATCAGAAACATTGAAAATGCCATTAACTTTGTACTTACCTTGGAGGTCGAGTTGGTAGGCATTGTTGTTGATCCTTTTGAGCACTTGAACGGCCCATCGGTCTTTGACATTAGTTTTGATTCTTTTTCACTGGAAATTGTTTACTCCTCAGATGTACCATTAGTTGTTTTCCAACCTCAAATAGCATCCTAAAACAACCATTGGATTTATGATCATGCATCAAAATATCTCCAATTCCGTTTCTAGCAAAGAATTTGAACGAGAGAACTGCTAAATCTGGGGCTCCTCTTTTGTACCTGCAAAGTTGTCAATACCTTTGGCAAAGATCAAGTGCGTCATTATAGTCATGGATTCACTATAAACATAAAAATATATCTCAACTTGGTACAAAACACTATCCTTGTCATGTTCAGAATTTTCTTTTAATAAACCTAACCTTTTCCCAAGATTTTCTGAATGTAACAGACTGATAATCAAAGCTCTAGAATCATGAGAAAAAGATTGGGTTAAGGAATTCCTTAGCTTTATAATGCCTTGGATATTATTGATGATCATCATGGTTAATAGAAGTAGATCTGGGGGTTCTTCTTGGGTCAACATGAAGCTGCTGATATCGTGGTGCTCATTTTGATCCAAATCAGCTGGCTTAATTCGTTTATCTCCCACTTTCTTTTCAGTTTTTCTTATGCTCTTCATGACTGCTCTAAAATCTGTATTTGGCTCTTTTGACAAAGATAAGCGAATCATATATGTGTGGTCTTGGATAAGAGAATCCTTGAGAATAAAAATACTTATCTTATACTTGTTAGGTATGAGCACAAGTATTGCTTCAAGTGGTTCATCTTTGAGCATTGAGAAAGCTTCGATTATTTTTCCATGCTCCGCAAGATCTCCTACATCAAAATGAAACAGTTTAGGCACATAGGAAAAGATCTAACAAATATTCATCTAGTTGTTATCAAAATAGAGTTTTAGAATAGAGCATCCTTGAGCGATTGAAGTTGTTTTCCTAAGATACTTCCAGCTTCTAACTCCAAAATGATAAATCATCTGCTGACATATATATGGTGGTTTCTCCTTGATTTGAACAGAACATATTTCTTCTCCAAAGTACTTATGATTCTCCATGTAACCTGCTCCTTTTTTAGCACTCATGGGATAGAACAAATGCATTATACTTGAAATAGAGAAATCAAAAACATGATCTTTCACAGTTGGTTTGCAAAGCTCATTTTACAGTTAACAATCACACAACTCTTTTTCAAGCAAATATCCCATGTCAGAAAAAGGTTTAACCATTACATGATCAATTTTACTTTTAAATGGTTCCATTGCAATGCTACACAAAGAAACTCTCAAAGAAGAGTTAAATTCATGAATTTTTTCAAAAACAAATCTTTTGGCTTAGAGAACTCTTTAAAAGCAAATATTTCAAAAGTTGGAATCATTTTGTTCAAAATAGATTTTGAAACACAAAATTCTTTCACATTTTCTAAACCAAAACGTTTTTCATCGTGAGCAGAAATCATCACAAAATAATTAGAATCTGTCCTAACCAAATCAATTTCCTTACCGTGCTTTCTTGGGTAGTCACAAAGGTATGATATATGGACTGGGTTGGGCACAATGCTGATCTGCTCCAAATCACTAATCAATGGCAAACTAATTTGTTTTGTTTCTAGTGATTCTTCTTTCGTAACCAGTAAAATAGAAATTATGCTACTCGGCTGCTCCGATTCCAATTAGGTTAGTTTTTAAAGCACAAAATCAGATTGGATAAAAGAAAGATCACACTTAGCTTGTGATAGAGTCATAGTTCCAGTTGGCATAGCAACATCATCCTCAGCAATGAACTGTCTCTCCAAGCTGTTTCTCCTCGGGTCTGCCTCTGAGCTGTTTCTCCTTGGGTCCAGACTGATCCTTTCTTTCAAACTCATTATTCTCCTTTTCTTGCTCTGCTTGCTTCCATTGTCCTCCATTAGAATCTGTACATATCTCAACACTTTTGGAAAAAGACAAGTGCATCATACCAGAATTGGAATTTTCTAAACCTTTATCAATTACTTCCTTGGATTTTGAAAGTGTAGAGGACTTACATTACTTCGGTTCAGCACATGATTCAAGTGATGATTCTAGACTTTGCTCTTGAAAGATAATCAGTTCAAGGACCTTCTTTGGTTGAGATGTTGACTTAGCCTTCATCTTCTCAAATTTAATGTACTCGGTTCACGCCTCAAAAAGATATGACTGCGTCTTTGCCTCCACGGATTTTGGGGGTTTCTTTTGATCTGGGACTAAGGCTGGTTTTTTTTTTCAGGAACTGGTTGGATTGTGCCATTGGCTTGAGGAACACAGTGTAGCGCTTGTGGAGCATACTTATTCCTTAGAAGCTTTTTAAGATCTCTCCACATTGTGATATTTGGCTCCTTGTAATACCAACGGTCATCAACTTCTTGCAACCACCATTTGTAAGAGTCTCCTGTGAGTTGGGTAAGTGCAAAATCTAATCTCTCATTTCTTGGGATGTCCTTGTAGTAGAACCAATCATCCATGTTTTTCTCCCACTCAAGGTAGTCTCTTTTTCCTACAAATTTATAGAGTTTATAAGTCAGAGGAAATTTAGAATGAATCACAGATTTAGGTTTGGGAGTGTGAGAGGTAGTCTGTGGGCTGCCCCGAGTTGATCTAGATGTGTCGTTTGGTGGCTTGGGTTTAAGATCTTGGTGTTGTCTTTGATGTAGAGCACCAAGCTTTTCATCGAGCATCGTTGCCATAGCAGCTATGATTGATTTTGTAATTCTCCTTTCCATGCTAGAGGTGTTATAACTCTCTAATTTACATGTTTTTAGCATCCTTTTTTGTCCATATTTTGCATTGTTCATACCTCTAACTTAGCATTTTTAGGTCATTTACTGTAGGAATTCACTTTTAGAGCATTTAGGGTGTTGCATTTCTGCATTTGCATATATTGGATGAAAACAGGTGCTAAAGAGCCAAAAATGGGGAAAAACAAGGACAACTCGAGCATGTACCCGAAGGAGCCATCGAGCTGCAAGAACAAGTTCGAACCCCAACACGATCGAGGAGGATCCAAGAGCATGAAGAGCAACCCGAAGATCCACCCGAGGAGTAACCCGACTTCACCCTCGTGTACCCCATCGAGTAGATCATCGGGCAGGTCTGGAAAGCTAGGTCAAATGGGTTTCCATATATAAACCCCCTCTTCCCCTAGCTTGCAAAGGAGCACGCCGCAGACCCTCAAACCAGAGAGCGAGAGCCTCTGTGAGAGAACAGAGCGACTCAACATTTTTCTTCTTGTTTTGCATTTTTATTTTGAAGTTTTCTTAGATTTCTATCCTTTACTTTCTCTACTCTACTCTATCTTTTAATACAATGTCATTTTCATTCATTTTGATTGCTTTGTTATTCGCTTCTATGTCCGAGTAGTGTAGTAAAGTTTATAGGGATGGGATAGATGATTTTGTGTTCTTGATCGGTTAGGATGCTTTAGTTAATTGTAAATGATTGATAGATTTCCTTCTAGATTGGTGCTCTTAATGCTGTCAACAGACCGAAAGGTTGAGATTAGATCTAGGGCGTTTACAAATGCTACAGGCCGAAAGGAGTAGATAAAATGCTTGATTTAGCGAATGCTAGAGGTTTTCTTAACTCTGAGTAACAAAATTAGATGAGTTTAAGTCTACTGACAATAATGAATCGTTCTTAATGCATGCTTGTTCATATTGCTAGTGCGACCGTGTGGTAATGTGTTCAAGGTTGATTGTTGCTAGTGCGAAAGTGTGGTGATAAGGTCTTAGAGGTTCATTGTCTAGGAAATAATTGCTTGAGGCATGTAAGGCATCCGTACTGGTCTAGAACACTTAGGATTCGATTACCCCCATCCTTAGGAACTTTCGTATTTTATTTATTTGCATTTCTTTCACTTACTCGACTACTTACCCGATCAGGTACACGATAACCTGTATCGAGTAATACCTCGAGCAGTTCATATCTCACTTGCATACTCGATCACCTCACTCGATCATGTACTTGATTGCTTGCATCGAGTGCTTAGGTCGTGTGGTTTACTTGTATGTATTCTTTTACTTTGTTTATTTTAGGAATCGTTAGAACCAAAACCCTAATTGCTTGGCTTGACTTGCATTGTTCTGATCATATCCTTCCTGCTAGCAATACACAACCATTTGGATTGATAACCTTTTGTACTACAACTGCATAGGGGATTGATACCCTGGGTGAAAACCTGTCTATCAATTTGGCGTCGTTGCCATTTGGTTGTTTTACTTTTGCTATGTTTCGGATTTTAGCGCTTGCTAGATCAAGTTTGTTTGTTTATATTTGGTTTGGATACTGACTTGTTTGCTTTTGCATTGTTTGTTTTGAATCTCAGGTACAACCCGAGCACCCCCCCGACCCTTCACTCGATCACCTGGATCGAGTTGATCCTCGTGTACACACTCAGACACATACTTGTGCATGCAAACACGATCCAGAGGTAGCCAGAACCTGAGTCCTTTCGTCGACAACATCGACAGACCTCGGCTACTCAGACAACAACAAGTTCAACAAGAACCATCAATCATTGAGGAGACGATGAATAATCAGAACGGTCCACCAGCTCCTCAAGCAAGGACCAATATAGGAGCAGGAGATGCTCCATCTACTCACACTCAAAGGAATGGCATTGTGCCACCAGCTGTGCAGAACAATAATTTTGAGATCAAGAGTAGTCTCATCCAGATGATACAGAGCAATATGTTTCATGGATTGCCAATGGAGGACCCATTGGATCATCTGGATGAATTTGATAGGCTCTGTAGCCTCACTAAGATCAATGGAGTCAGTGAAGATGGATTCAAGCTCCGACTTTTCCCATTCTCTTTGGGAGACAAAGCACGAATCTGGGAGAAATCGCTCCCTAAGGAGTCCATCACCACTTGGGTAGCGTGCAAGAAGGCATTCCTGGACAAATTCTTCTCCAACTCCAGAACCGCAAGGCTGCGAAATGACATTTCCGGCTTTGTTCAGAGGAACAACGAAACGTTTAGTGAAGCTTGGGAACGTTTCAAGGGATACACTACTCGATGTCCACATCATGGCTTCAGTAATGCTTCATTGCTGAGCACACTTTACCGAGGCGTGGTCCCCAAGATACAGATGTTGCTGGACACCGCAAGCCATGGTAACTTCCTCAACACAGATGTTGATGAAGGTTGGGACCTAGTTGAGAACTTGGCTCAATCTGATGGCAACTACAATGAGGAATATGATCGCTCTGTGCGATCTACAGGAGAGGAAGATGCCAAGTACAAGAGGGACATGAAAGCCCTCAATGACAAGCTCGATCAGCTCCTCAACTAGCAGAAGCATGTTCATGCTATATCAGAGGAAGAGCAGTTTCAACAACAAGATGGGGAGACTATGCAACTAAAGGATGTTAACTAGATCAACAACCAAGGAAGTTACAACAGAGGCTACAACAACTACAAGCCGAACCCGACCGTGCCTTACCAACACCCGACGCACAGTCCAATACCCCCATCGGGTTCGTCCTTGCTGGATTTGCTATCCTTGATGCACACAGTCCTATACACTCAGAAGACGGACACGATCACCATTAATGCAAGATTCGACAATCTCGCTTGTTGTCTGTCAGCCAATTTCCAAGAACTGCACGACCAATTTGATGCCTTGGGTTCCCGAATTCAAGTGATTACGGATAACTCGGCTTCCACCTCCAACAGTCACACGGAATCTGCAAACGCGATCGCCCTACGAAGTGGCCGACAATTACCCCTCGAACAGTACCACAGGACATCACTGAGGACAATAATGATCTAGATGGGGAGGATCTCGGTGAACCGACCACTTCTGCTGAACAACAAAGCCACTCCCCAGGACAACCCGATGCTCAATCTGATCCTCTACCCGACCTCACTACTCGGACAGGCGATCGAGTTGACCCTCCAATACCTCTGCCTCCTGCAGAAAACCCGGGAAGAGAAAAGCAGAAAGAAAGGAGATTCATTCTCCCACCTTACAAGCCCCCTCCAATTTCGCAAGGAACTCATGGAGAAGTACAAGGCATTGTTCGAAAAACAGATGCAAGAACTCGAACTTCGCATGCCCCTAATGGACGCCTTCACTTTGATTCCCCCTTACCAGAAATTCCTGAAGGATGCAGTTATGGAGCGGATCAAGCAAGTACAAGCGATAGTTATACTCAATCATGAGTGCAGTGCGATAATCCAGAGGATTACCATGCCTAAGAAGCTGAGCGACCCCAGATCTTTTACTTTACCTTGCTTAATCGGACCATTGAAGTTCGGAAGATGTCTTTGTGATTTGGGAGCATCAGTCAGCTTGATGCCACTCACTGTAGCTAAACATCTCGGATTCGAGAAATTCAAGCCTACCGACATCCAGCTGGTTCTGGCTGATCGAACTCCGAGGTTGCCAAGAGGAGTTTTGGAAGATCTGCAGGTCAAAGTAGGGTCAGTAGATGTACCAACCGACTTCGTAGTTTTGGAAATAGATGTGGAGCCAAGGGATCCGCTTATCTTAGGACGACCATTTTTAGCCACCGCAGGAGCAATAATTGACGTGAGGAACGGGAAGATCGATCTGAAGCTCGGGGAAGATCTCACTATGCAGTTTGACATTCTGGAAACTATGAAAAAACCTACAATAGCTGGTCAAACCTTCCGGATAGAAGAGTTAGAAAAACTGCATGAGGAAGCATTTGAGGAGGTTGCGATAGGGGATTGCCTACAAACAGCTTTGACAAATGATGGTAAGGAGGGATTCGTGCATCAAGAAACGGAGCTCTACAAGGAATTGCTTGATACTTATCTAGATGTCATCGAACCAGAGCTAAGTGAGAACATGAAGGAGGCTGAAAGAGAGGGAGTAATGCTTTACAGTAGAAGTTTGGACAAGTCAGTAGTCAACTCCTACGTCATGTCCTGCATTTGCTCAACACCGACAAACCCGGACACTGACCCGATCGCCCCATCGAGTAGAGTGATCGAGCACCAACTCCAAATCACCAATGATTGGCCCGAATCTAAGGCACCTAAAGTGGAACTAAAACCTCTACCAGATGGGCTAAGGTACGCTTTCTTAGGACCTAATTCAACTTATCCGGTAATCGTTAATTCTAGCCTGCCTGAAAAGGAATTGAAATTGCTTTGCACCCAATTAAGAAACTATAGGAGAGCAATAGGCTACACTTTAGATGATATCAAGGGTATATCCCCTGATCTTTGCACTCACCGGGTAAACCTTGAAGATGAATCGTACTCTAGTATAGAAACTCAGCGTCGCCTAAATCCGAACCTGAAATAAGTGCTGAAAAAGAAGATTCTGAAGCTGCTCGACGCTGGAGTTATCTACTCTATCTCTGATAGTACTTGGGTGTCCCTTGTGCACTGTGTCCCGAAGAAAGGAGGAATCACCGTCGTCAAAAACGAGAAAGATGAGCTAATTCCCACAAGGACGATAACTGGTCATCGAATGTGTATCGACTATAGGAAGCTTAACGCAGCCTCGAGGAAGGATCATTTCCCCCTGCCTTTCATAGACCAGATCCTGGAACGACTAGCTAATCATCCTTACTACTGCTTCCTTGATGGGTATAGTGGATGTTTCCAAATCCCAATACACCCTGCTGACCAGGAGAAGACAACGTTCACCTGCCCTTATGGAACTTTTGCCTACAAGAGGATGCCTTTCGGTTTATGCAACGCTCCCGCAACTTTCCAAAGATGCATGACATCTATCTTCTCTGATTTAATAGAAGAAATGGTGGAGGTTTTCATGGACGATTTTTCGGTTTATGGAGATTCTTTCTCGTCGTGTCTGTCAAACCTCTGCAAAGTGCTAAAAAGGTGCGAGGAAACCAATCTAGTGCTAAATTGGGAAAGTGCCACTTTATGGTCCAGGAGGGAATAATTTTAGGGCACAAGATCTCAGAAAAGGGGATAGAGGTCAACAAGGCTAAGATCGAAGTGATGGTTCAGCTGCAACCTCCTAAATCAGTGAGAGATGTCAGAAGCTTTTTAGGGCACGCAGGGTTCTACAGGAGATTCATTAAGGACTTTTCTAAGATCGCACAACCATTAACACGGCGACTCTGTAAGGAAGCGGAGTTTATTGTCGACAAAGACTGTTTAGACGCCTTCAACAAGATAAAGGAGGTTTTGGTGAGTGCACCAATAATCCAAGCTCCGGACTGGGACCATCCATTCGAGATTATGTGTGACGCGTCAGACAACGCTATGGGAGCAGTATTAGGTCAGAGAATAGATAAAAAAACTCCATGTGATCTACTACGCCAGCAGGACCACGGACGATGCCCAGACGAGATATGCCACAACTGAAAAGGAACTCCTTGCTGTAGTTTTCGCATTCGAGAAGTTCAGAAGCTACTTAGTCGGTTCTAAGGTGATTGTCTACACGGATCATGCCGCCCTACGGTACATTTACTCGAAAAAGGACACCAAACCCAGGCTCCTCAGATGGATCCTTCTTCTGCAAGAATTCGACATAAAAATCCTGGATAAAAAGGGGATTGAAAACGGAGTAGCAGACCATTTGTCAAGAATGAGAATCGAAGACCCACTCCCAATCGACGATTCAATGCCTGAGGAAAGACTGATGCACATCGCCTTCTTGGAAGAAATGAGCCACACGATCGGACACACGATAGCCCACTCGATCCCCGAGTCAACTGGGTCGATAGAGTTCATGGCTATCGAGTCGGCTAAGCTCCCTTGGTACTCAGACTTCGTGAACTACATGGTGTGTGGAGAAATTCCCAAGGACTATGACGCTCACAAAAAGAAAAAGTTCTTCAGAGATGTCAACAACTACTACTGGGACGAACCTTATCTTTACAAGAAAGGTACGGATGGCCTGTTCAGAAAATGTATAGCAGAAGAGGAAGTTCAGGGAGTATTGGAGCACTGTCATGGGTCCGCCTATGGAGGACATTTTGCAACCTTCAAAACAGTCCAAAAGATACTCCAAGCTGGTCTTTGGTGGCCAACAATGTTCAAGGATGCACAGCTCTTCATAGTACAATGTGATTCGTGCCAAAAAATGGGCAACATAGGTCAACGGAATGAAATGCCTCAGCAGCCAATCTTAGAAGTCGAATTTTTTGACGTCTGGGGAATTGATTTCATGGGACCTTTCAACCCACCCTCGAATGGAAACATGTACATCCTAGTGGCGGTCGACTATGTCTCGAAATAGGTAGAAGCAATCGCCAGTCCGACGAATAATCACAAGACCGTAATAAAGATGTTCAAAAGCATTATCTTCCCCAGATTTGGAATCCCAAGAGTAGTGATCAGTGATGGAGGAACCCACTTCATCAACAGGGTTTTCGATGGCTTGCTGAAAAAGTACGGAGTCAAGCATCAAGTCGCGACAGCTTATCACCCACAAACCAGCGGACAAGTGGAAGTGAGCAACAAACAGATTAAAGCGATATTAGCCAGAATTGTAGGAATCACAAAAAAAGACTGGGCATTCAAGCTAGATGATGCACTTTGGGCTTATAGGACCGCCTACAAAACATCGATTGGGCGGACACCTTTCCAGCTTCTTTACGGAAAAAACTGTCACCTTCCGGTCAAGGTAGAATACAAAGCAATGTGGGCGACCAAGCTGCTCAACTTAGATATAAAGACCGCCCAGGAAAAGAGAGAAATGGATCTCCACAAACTTGATGAGATACGGCTGGAGGCTTATGATAATTCTAGAATCTACAAGGAAAGAACCAAAGCTTTTCATGACAAGAAAATCCGACACAAGGATTTAAAAGCTGGAGACAAAGTCCTTTTGTTCAACTCAAGGCTTCGGCTATTCCCTGGGAAGCTCAAGTCAAGATGGTCAGGACCCTTCGAAATTAAGGACGTTCTGCCCTATGGAGCGGTCACTCTTCTTGATAACAATAAGAAAGAATTCACTGTGAATGGAGAGAGAGTGAAGAGGTACATGGAAAATGAGAGCACAGAGGAGGAATCATCTCTGCGTCTCGACGATCCCGCGCCATTCTGAGATGAATTGAAAGTCAAGCTTGGAGACTATAAACAAGCTCACTTGGGAGGAAATCCCAAATGCAGGTCTGTAAATATCATTAACATGTTTTTAGCGCTTTCTCTCCTCAGTCCTTATGCCCTACCCGATGAGCTACACGATCCCACCCTCGATCAACACCTCGGATGCTGATCCGAGTAAGTTGTCCGTGCGCATTTCTGAGCTCTCTGACGAGCAAACACCGGCACCTGCTGAAGCCGGAGACGACCCAGGCTACACGTTGGCGAGTATGGAGGCTGTTGCAACCTCCTTCTTCACCAACCCATGAGGTACCACTTTCATCCGATCTTTGTATATAACATTGCATTTAGTTTAATTCATTTTGTGTGATTCTTGGATTCTTTTTCAAACTTTTATTTACACAGGGACTGTGTAATTTAAGTTTGGGGGAGGGTCCTAGAATGTATTTAACATTGTGTTTTATTTTCTTATTATTATTATTTCAAATTTTTGCATGCTAGTTTTATTCATTTGAGTCTGCATTGCATCTACGTGCATTAAAAACCCAAAAAAAAAAAAAAAATTGAAAAATTTTAAGAAAAAGAAAAGAAAAGAGTGTTCATGTAGTTGCTTTTGCATATTAGGATTGAGTCTAGTTTGTTTCATATAGGATTGTCGCATATGCATCTTAGGGGACAATGATTAAAACCACCTTGTTTAAAATCAAACCTTAGGATTGAAGCTATAGCCCTTAGTCACAGTTCATTTTTGCTAGATCAGTCTTTGGAAAAAAATGAAAAATCTTTGCTTAGACCCTTTTTGTCGATTTTGAATGCTTCCTCCACTTGCTTGAACATTAGAACATCTCTATATTATTGGATTTAATTTGAACTTTAATTGTCTTGCTTATGGAATTTGAATACTTGCTCATGGTAACTCCAAACTCGGGTTAGCACTCCAATTTTTACCAATCTTTTCGTTTAACCCGATTCATTTGTCCTACCCATGAACCCAAACCTTTCTTTCAAATCTTGTTGTGAATTGTTGAGTGAGGCCTCTTTCATTGTGCTATAGGTTGTGAAACCTTGAGAGTATTGAGAACGACAAAGAACTGCCTCTAGATTTAGCTAAGTTAGAATTTGAACTAGCTAATAGATTCGGTTTTGAAGGTTAGGTGGTTAGAATGTTTATTTGGGGTTGGGTTGTGGAATAAAAAAAAAGGAAGAAGAAAAAGTCCCTAAGGTTAGAATCAATTAGCTCTAAGTCTCTAAGTAAACAAAAAAAGAAAGAAAGAATAATTCTTGCTATAGTCTCCTAGAAAGAAAGAGAAGAATATATCTACATTAGGAGTTTAGCAAAGAAAAGAAAAAAAAGAGAGAGAGAGAGAGCTAGAAGTTTAAAGTTTAAAAGTCTAAACCTTAGGGAGTAAAAAAAAGAGAGTTAAAATCAAGGATGTGGGTAGTTTAAATTCTAGGGGGTTTAAATAAATTAAAAAATGAAAATAAAAGTGAATGAGAAAAGGGTAGATCATCAAGAGTTAAGCTTTGTATGCCCAAATTGTTCTCAGTCTTAGATAGTTTTCACAACTGTCTAGCATTCCATCTTTTGAGAGAAAACCACCCAAAGAATTTGTTTGAAACCACCTTACTAAAAAGCCTTACCCTTGAAACCGATTGAGCTTGATTACCTTCCATTTGCAAGAATTCGCCAAACACTTAATTGAATGTGAAAGAGATGTTCCTTATCTTTAGTTGGAGGTTGAGCTAGATCGATGCATGGTAATAAGCATAGAAAAATATTTGTAAGTATGTTGATTGATCTTAGCACCATTAAACTATCTTTAAGGACTATAGCTTGAATCTTTCGGTTAGCATCTTAAGGTTATGAGTCCCCACTTTCAAACCGTACCCTCTTACTTCCTTGCTAGAGGACTAGCAAGATTTAAGTTTGGGGGTCTGATAACTCTCTAATTTACATGTTTTTAGCACCATTAAACTATCTTTAAGGACTATAGCTTGAATCTTTCGGTTAGCATCTTAAGGTTATGAGTCCCCACTTTCAAACCGTACCCTCTTACTTCCTTGCTAGAGGACTAGCAAGATTTAAGTTTGGGGGTTTGATAACTCTCTAATTTACATGTTTTTAGCATCTTTTTTGTCCATATTTTGCATTGTTCATACCTCTAACTTACCATTTTTAGGTCATTTACTGTAGGAATTCACTTTTAGAGCATTTAGGGTGTTGCATTTCTGCATTTGCATATTTTTGATGAAAACAGGTGCTAAAGAGCCAAAAATGGGGAAAAACAAGGACAACTCGAGCATGTACCCGAAGGAGCCATCGAGCTGCAAGAACAAGTCTGAACCCCAGCACGATCGAGGAGGATCCAAGAGCATGAAGAGCAACCCGAATATCCACCCGAGGAGTAACCCGACTTCACCCTCGTGTACCCCATCGAGTAGATCATCGGGCAGGTCTGGGAAGCTAGGTCAAATGGGTTTCCATATATAAACCCCCTCTTCCCCTAGCTTGCAAAGGAGCACGCCGCAGACCCTCAAACCAGAGAGCGAGAGCCTTTGTGAGAGAACTGAGCGACTCAACATTTTTCTTCTTGTTTTGCATTTTTATTTTGTAGTTTTGTTAGATTTCTATCCTTTACTTTCTCTACTCTACTCTATCTTTTAATACAATGTCATTTTCATTCATTTTGATTGCTTTGTTATTCGCTTCTATGTCCGAGTAGTGTAGTAAATTTTGTAGGGATGGGATAGATGATTTTGTGTGCTTGATCGGTTAGGATGCTTTAGTTGATTGTAAATGATTGATAGATTTCCTTCTAGATTGGTGCTATTAATGTTGTCAACAGACCGAAAGGTTTAGATTAGATCTAGGGCGTTTACAAATGCTACAGGCCGAAAGGAGTAGATAAAATGCTTGATTTAGCCAATGCTAGAGGTTTACTTAACTCTGAGTAACAAAATTAGATGAGTTTAAGTCTACTGACAATAATGAATCGTTCTTAATGCCTGCTTGTTCATATTGCTAGTGCGACAGTGTGGTAATGTGTTCAAGGTTGATTGTTGCTAGTGCGAAAGTGTGGTGACAAGGTCTTAGAGGTTCATTGTCTAGGAAATAATTGCTTGAGGCATGTAAGGCATTCGTATTGGTCTAGAACACTTAGGATTCGATTACCCCCATCTTTAGGAACTTTCGTATTTTATTTATTTGCATTTCTTTCACTTACTTGACTACTTACCCGATCAGGTACACGATAACCTGTATCGAGTAATACCTCGAGCTGTTCAAATCTCACTTGCATACTCGATCACCCCACTCGATCATGTACTCGATTGCTTGCATCGAGTGCTTAGGTCGTGTGGTTTACTTGTTTATATTCTTTTACTTTGTTTATTTTAGGAATCGTTAGAACCAAAACCCTAATTGCTTGGCTTGACTTGCATTGTTCTGATCATATCCTTCCTGCTAGCAATACACAACCATTTGGATTGATAACCCTTTGTACGACAACTGCATAGGGGATTGATATCCTGGGTGAAAACCTGTCTATCAAGGTGGATGACACTTCTTCTTCCATTTTTCCTGAAAACAAATCAAAGATCCAACAACTAAATAGTTCCAAAAACACCAAAATAAAAAAAGATCTGGAAAAATATGAAAACAAATCCAAAAATTCTGGGATCAATTTTCACAAATACTAGACGCCTTACTGGGTCGAAAACAGTTGATTTCGTAATTTTTGAAAAAGTAGAACATTTTATAATATTCTTGCAAGATGGATGAAAAATCTGGAAAAACAGAGAGTGACGATTGCAATTTCAAAACCTGGTTGCAAAGTGGCACTGATACCACATGATAGACTTCTGGATGAGGATCTATGCCCAAGAACACAATTTGCAAGGTCTTTAAGAGGGAAGGACGGAATGATGATGAAGAATGGATGGAAGATGCAGTGGAATGGAGAGATGAACGGCGGAGAAGGTGAAGAGGTGGAATTGCAGCGGATTTTAAGGGGAACGAAGTGTACTTCTAAGAGAGATGGAGATCTCTTAGACTACAAGGCTTGATTACAACTTAGATATGAAACATTAAGAAGTAAACAAGTTGAGAAGATACTACACACTTCTCAGATCAAACAAGTAAAAAAAAAGGTTTTTGATTGAAATGTTTGATGAGAAACAAATGAGAAACAAATGAGAACTACAAGGAGTTTAAATAGAAGAAGGGGGGACGAAGGAGAGGAGGAGAGAAGAGAAAAATCATGCAAGAGCATTAACAAGGTCAAACTCATGCACAATGTCTAGAAAATTACAAAAGCAATAAATGCAACGTTTGAATAAAGAAATAGAAAATGGACCAAGGCAAATTGGCTTTGGACCATGAAATGGGGTGAAAAAGGGGCATTGAATGTCACTTAAGCCTCATTAAAAACCTTGCCAAGAAAACTCAATGGGACAAAACTTAACAAGGGAAAAAAGAGTGCCTAAGCAACACTTAACCCTTCATCGAACACCCTAAGCCTTCTCTTCTTGCTTCTTGTTAGCTCTCTAAGTAGACCATTGATGGCTTGGTTGAACCTCCTGGATTTTGACCTTGTTAGAGGACCCACTGGAACGATCAATGCTTCCTCCGATGCTTCCGTTGATACAAGCTGCTCCTCCGATGCTTCCTCTGGTACAAGCTGCTTCTCTGATGCTTTCTCATGCTCAAGCTGCTCCTCAAGTCCGTGTGGTTTGGTTGAGCTGTCCATGGCTCATCAAGCAACAACCGGAGGAACATCATTCATAGAGTACAACCTCTGAAAGTAAGCCACAACAAGATCCTCAAGGTTTGAAGCACCC
Source organism: Camelina sativa (assembly GCF_030686135.1). Lineage (NCBI taxonomy): Eukaryota > Viridiplantae > Streptophyta > Magnoliopsida > Brassicales > Brassicaceae > Camelina > Camelina sativa. Next base: position 18,077,002 of record NC_141880.1, on the reverse strand, counting down.
GAAATCGAGACATTATTCTTGTTTTTCAGCATACCAATACAATTTCTCCTTCTTCGTATAACAGTAGCAGTGTGAAAATAAGTTGTATTTCTATCTCCATGCACTATCCACTTATCTCGAGACTTTTAAAATCAAATCAACTCCTCCTTTTCAAAAACTTCTTCAAACTCTTTCAACATCTCCTCTTCCTCACGCAACATTTCATCCGTCTGCGTGACCTCCAACCTATCTTGAATATCTTTGATCTTATTCATTAATAGTTCCTTCCTCTTCTGGACATCTCTGAACACATCACGATTCCATTTTTTAAGTGTGACCTGTAAGGCCTTCAAAGCCTCTGGCGTTTTGAGTTGCACATCCCATGATGCGACCAAAAGGTCTTTGAAGCTAGGATGCTTCAGCCATGCTACTTCAAACCAAAATGGCCATCTACTAGCATTCCTCACCACTTCAGGAAATAGTTGGAGATATAACGGAGCATGATCCGACGCCAAAAAAGGTAGGTGTGTCGCACTAGCATCTTGCCACTTCAATCTATAATGAGCACAACACAGGACTCTATCCAGTCTCTTAGCAATAAAATAATTCTCAGTTCTCTCTCTCCGCCAAATAAATTTATTGCCTCGAAAACCCATGTCAATCAACGATAGACTTTGAGTCCAATCCCCAAAAGCCAAAGAATCAGGGGATAACCTTCCATTTCTTCCTACCTTTCATCAATACGAACTATAGTGTTGAAATCTCCACCAACCACTATAGGACCTTCTAAAGCTTCGATAACTTCTCGTAACTTATCCCATAAACCTGCTAGTCTACTCACCAATGGTGCCGCGTAGCCAACAACTAAGTTCAAGCATTCAGTACTATTTTGTACCTTTGTCACTATATACTGCTCGGACGACTCTATGACTGTAATTTCACCAATGTCAGACCGCCAAAGAAACCACAGACCACCACTTTGCCCAACAGCATCAACCCAAAAAGAATTTTCGAAACCCAAACCATGACAAATCCAACTCGCATTCTCTCCTCCAACATGCGTTTCAAATAGAGCAAGGATATCCGTTTTGGATTTTTTCATTAGATATCGAATTGCTCTCCTAAAAGCGGGTTTATCCGCCCCGGCAGCTCCATAATAGACAATTCATCAGAATTTGCAGACAAACCTTCACAACTACCGGGGCAGCGTATCATTGTTCCCCCCCTCGACCTTCATCGCTCACCGTCCCTATCCACTGCTTTGTATCCTCTCTGATCATCAGGAAGCATAGTTTTTCCGCTCAAGACCTGCCCGCTCATTCGATCTCCACTATTACTGAAAAACACTCCTCCCAATCGACCCAAACAGTCTGATTTCACTCTCAAACGTTTGCCACTCGTGAACAGAAGCTCCTCACCTTTGGTTGGTCTAAAAACCAATCCTCTGTTGGGCTTCTGGACAAACATTTGTTTATGCTTCAGCCCATTATTATTGGGTCCTGGCTTCGTACCGGGCTTCATAACCTTAGGCCCAAAAAACTTATTTCCATTTCCCTTGTGTGCTGGTCCACGAGGTCGCGTCTCTTTTGCTTGAGACACACAACCCACATTTAAACTAAGATTTGAGGGAATCTGATTCTCCTTTTTCACTCCGGCAATCTTGGGACTCTCCCATAAATCATGAGATACTAGCAAATCTTCCACCCTTCCAAAACGGTTAGATGTTTTCAAATCTTGCCTTCTGGTAATATCCCACAAATTTCGTTCCGGATCTCTACTCATCCTACCTGCGGTGAACACCATCGGACCTACCCCCGTAGTCGTTCGTCGACCTCATCGTCGGACCTCCGTAAAACCGTCAGTCTTTGTGACTACTGAGCTTGTCCCCTTCTCACCTACCGGATCTGTGACCACCATACCAATCTCAGCTACCGTATTCGGCTTTCGCTTAGGACATGCATGAACCAAATGACCATATATTCCACACGACGAACAAATATTGGACAATCCCTCAAAAGGGACAAAGTAACGTTCTCCATTAATCAATACTGTCCCTTTCAATGGTCATGATAGATTAACTTCCACACATATTCTGGCAAATCTTTCCCTTTCAAACGACAAAGTAGTCATATCCACCCTCAACGGTTTCCCTAGACCACGAGCAATACTCATAAGTATTGATTCTGTGGTAGTAGTTATACAGGATATTCGTCAGACGTACCCATACAGGCGTCGTCACAATATCATCCCTCAGAGGATCAAAGCTCGGAGACCAGTCTTGCACCATCAAATAATTCCCAAAGATCCTCCATGGACAACCTGTCAACGCCGCTAAATACTCTTCTTCCAACTCAAAACGAATCATGAAGAAATGCCGAAGTAGATCCATGACATGCATCACCCCCTTTGGCTTCCATAATTCCCTCAGTTTCCTTTGCAAAACGGAAATAGGGATAGGCTTTCCCAGCACTTTAACAATCATGCATTTCTTCCACAGTTTGTTCATTGCATCCAGGATCTCATCCCCAATTGTCACCACCAGTTCACCATCCTCACCATTCAGAAACTCCAACCTCACATGTGCCGTCACAAAATCGTCATCCAACACGCTCTCCATCGTTTGTATACCCCCACCAACACTTCCAACTACCTTTTGGACCCACCCCCAAGAGCATCCGGTGGATCTCCTGGTGGTCGACCTTTCTCTCCGATATCCATCATAATCGCCTCTTGTGCCGCCATCTTCTAAGAGCTTAGCAAAAAAAGTTTACTTTTTTCCTAAGACCATTAGAGTTTAAAAAAAAGGGAGGGATGCAACACGAGGACTTCCCGAGAGGTCACCCATCCTAGTTCTACTCTCGCCCAAGCACGTTTAAGTGGTAATATGTGGATTTTAAAATACAGACAATGGACCTGTAAGTTTTAATAGGTTAATTTTGAGAATGTTTGTTTTAGGGACAATAGCGATGAATCTTCAAAAAAAAAAGTAAGATACATATAAAATAGTCTCTAAAATTAAAATCTAGAATTAAATTTTTATAAGGATATTTAATTTGTTTTTTAAAACACATACAACAACAACCAACCAACCAACAAAAGAACAAAAAAAATTATAATATCTAAGATAAAGTGAAAGACAATGAGAGAATAAAAAATGAGTATTTATAGGATGAGAATTGATGAGAATAACAGTTTAGAATCTAAAAAGTATGAGATTTAATTCTAATTTATTGTGTGTTGAATAAAATTAAGTGGAGAAATATAGTTAATTCAAATTTATTTTAATTTAATTATAATATTAAAGTGTGAGTTGAAATTATATGATTAAAATTGTTTTATGTGTGGTTTAATTGGAAATAAATTTATCAAGAATTAAAAATGAGTATTTATTGGATGCGAAGTGATTAGAGTTACATTTAGAAACTAAAAAGTTTGGGAGTTAATTCTAATTTATTGTATCTTGAATAAAATTAAATGTAGAAATATAGTTAATGCAAATTTATTTTATTTCAGTTTTAATATTTAAGTGTGAGTTAAATGTATCTGATTAAATGTATTTTATTTATCTTTTAATTGAATTTAAATTTTATTTTAGTTTTCTATTAAAGTGTGAGTTAAATTTTTATGATTAAAAGTGTTTTATTATGTATGGTTTAATTGGAAATAATTTTATCATTTTTATATTTATATTAAAGTGTGAAATTAAATTTATATGATTGAATATATTTTATTTGTGGTTTCATTGGAAATAGTTTTTTAGTTTTATATTAAACTGTGAGTTAAATGTCTATGACAAAATGTGTTTTATTTATGGTTTAATTGGAAATATATTTTTTTTATTTTGTTTTAGTTTTAATATTAACGTGTGAGTTAAATGTATATGATTAAATGTTTTTATTTATGGTTCATTGTTTCTTTGCTTTATATTAAAGTGTGAGTTAAATTAAAATTATTGAACTTTTTTAATTGGTGGTTTTATTGGAAATATTTTTTCAGCTTTATATTAAATAGTGAGTTAAATGTACACGACAAAATGTGTTTTACTTGTGGTTTAGTTGAGATTTTTTAAGTTTTATATTAAAGTTTGATTTCAAAGTGTATGATTAAATGTCTTATTTGTGGATTGATTGAAAATATATTATTTTAGTTTTATATTTTAAGTGTGAGTTATATTTTTCTGATTTTTTTTTTTATTAGTAGTTTAATTAATTTTTTTGGTGAATAAGTTTTTTGGACAGCTGTCAGTTCTACATTAGCCACATAGTAAGCGTGTGTGGAAGAAAGTTTTAGGAGATACCCTACTTTATTATATTAGAAAGTCCTTCGTGTTGTAATTTATGTAGATTCGATCCCTAAATATTATTACATATGTAACTGTGCATTTGCGATTTATTATGGTTAATACTTTTATAAAACTAACAAAATATCGTAAACAACTGAAGAGAACATTACTCTCTTTGCTTTACACTTTCATTGGTTTACTAAATTATCATGGATCAAATTGAGGTTTCACCTATTTTAGTCATTTAGATGATATCTTATTTAAAATAGTAAATCAGTTCAGTTTTGACTATTGTGTACTTTTGCTAACTATATTAAAATGGTAGTTTCAGTTATTTGACGAAAGTATCTCATAAGCTTATAATAACACTTTTTAAGAATTTGGGTATTATTTTCTAGAATATAACGATTTTCAAGAAAAATGTTATTATTGAAGTATTATCTTTTGGTTAATTACTAGATAGAGACTTTTTTCAATGGCATTTACATTTTTTCGCATTTTACCTTAATTATTTTAAATTTTGTCATTTCTTTATATTTAAAGCACATAATTTTATATATTCTGTTTTGGTTTTCTTGATTCCATTTTTTTAATTCCATTATTTGCTAGTTCCATTTTTTATGGTTTAGTATATAATTGGTTATGAAGTCTGTATTTAAAGAAAATAAAAATCATTAAAACCGACATTTTAAAAAGGTTTAAAATGGCAAATCCATAAAATTTAAGTGAAAATGACACATTATAAGATTTAGGTGATAAAATGGTAAAATACATAAGAAACAACCCGACTCGGTTTTTTTTTTCTAAAAATACAATATATAATTAAGCATTCCATACTACTTAATTAAACCAATCCAAACCACAAAAACATCATTTAAACCAGCAATAACCATCTTACACACCAGAAACATACAAATAATACCAAACCAACATATCATTAATACAATAACATTCCTAACCATTCTATCCAGCAACCTGACATAACTCTAACCAAGGTTCCAACACATAACCATAAATAACCAACAACATACAAATGAGATCCTAGATCATCATCCTCCTCATCGCCTTGATTCCACGTTCACACTTTGCCTTTACTTACACCGCAAACACAAATTGAGATGCATGAGTATTTAATAAACACTCAATGAGGTCATCCTCCCATCTACTGGTCTATACACACAAGCAACTGAGATTCTATTATTAAAGCCAACAACCAAAACACAAACAACACAACAAACCAGGAAAACAAGACTCGGTTAAGTCTGGTGTCGACTGACACTAGGCCAGTGTTGACCGACGCTAATGCGTCACTGGTGTCGTCCGACACTCAACCAACATTGTGTCGACCGATACTAGCTGGTGTCGATCGACACCACCTTCGCAGACATGATCTGCACGAAGCTGAACGACGAACCTCCTTTCCAAACCGCTTCTAAACCGTCCCAAACTCTTGCAAACTTCTCAGGACCTATGGGAACATGAAAATAACCAACCCACACAAGCAAAACACCACAAACACAAAGAAACAGCCAAAACAACATAGATTTCAAGCTTAGATCAGTCATGGTCAAGCACTCACCTCTTTTGCAGGAAGATCTCACTCAACAACGACGAATCCAACACTTAGAAGCCTTCTCCTTCGTTCCTAGCACAAGATCTTCACTCCACAGCAACAGATCTCTCCAGAGCAGCCAAGGATCTCACAAATCTCTCTCAATAACGTTTTCTCCTTCTTCTCTCTGTTTCTCTGTCAAAAACGACTCAAAGGACAAAATAAGTCGAGTTCCCCTTTTAAACTCGAGTTTAGGGCTTCCCCTAAACAAAACACGCAAACTAGACGATTAAAAGCAAACCGATCAAACCGTCTGTAAATGGTGTTGACCGACACCACAAGTGGTGTCGATCGACACCCTAACCAAAATTCCAGAAATTGGTTTGCGGGCGTTACACTTTGACCTCCCCCTTCACGAAAACGTTTTACGAGATCCCCAATGTGAATTGGCATGGCAGGCAGCTGTTTTCCACTGACTTTTTGTTTAGACAGAGTGTTGATCTTTATACATTCTGGGAATTCCATGGCCTGTTACGGTGCATGTCCATGTATCTAATCAACACAACTTACATAACATATTAGATCTCACAAACACCAATGACTTTTCTCATAATCATTGGTTGATCCAAGTCCAATGGTTTTGTAAATCAGCAATTTTCAAATCAGTGCTCTAATGTTCTATTACTATCAGTTTCTCCACAGTTACTCTATGAATAAGCTGATATTCAGGGTCCTGTAATTTAAGTTTAGTATATGATACATGATCTAACACAATATTAGCAAACAAACAATTATCACACAAAATTAAAGCATGGTCTAAGAATGTACCGTACGTTTTCTTAATTGTTTGATCCTCATTAGGTGATTGAAACAGGTTCCCAAGGCATTAATCTTAGAGTCAACAATTGAACAAGGTACCTCAACAAGATTCTGAGCGTAGCAGAAAGATCAGCTTTGTTCCCAGAAGGCAATACCACCAGATCCTTCACGGTGATTCAGAAAGCGATATCTCTTCAAGTTTCTGCTAGCTCTTTTCATCAAGATCAACCCTATGTTGCATGTGCCTTTGAAATACTTGACAATCCTTTCAGCAGCTTGCATGTGTGATACTTTACAATTGTCACTAAAACACTCACAGCTTGCGAGTACATAACAAATGTCTGGTTTGCTAGTACAAAACATCTTCAGACGACTGATCAGCCCATTATACCAGTTACCATTTACACAATCTCTTGAATCATCTTCTAAGATAGATAATTTCCAATTCCCATGGGTGTGGCTTCATCTTCACTTTTTTGTAACTCCCATGCACTGATCAAACCTTTGGCATACGCGCATTGGTATATGAATACCTCAAAACCTTGCAGTTGCTCCAAGTAAATAGTCTTCTGAAAGAAGCCATTCCTAGAAATCCTGCTAACATCCATCTAAGACAGCATGAAGTAATGCACACGGACAATCCCTATCAGATTTCTGATTACCTCGTGTTGAAGTAAAGGTGTTGCATCTATCAAGCTCTCCTTAGAGCTTTGTATGACCACTCATGCCTTGTTCTCCACAACGTGTCCACGTTTGTCTCTTGTCCACTCATGCCTTGTTCTCCACAATTGACTTTGTTCAGCACAATGATTTTATCAGCAAAAGTATGACCTGCAACCACATTTGTAGACCTAGTAGCCACCTCTGTAGCTTCACCCATCTGAGATAGATCACATTGTTGCAGTTTGAATCCATTTGCAAAGCTCTAACTTGCCATGTCATTAACTGCATCCGAACAACTCTGTGTGGTAGCAGCAGACACAACAACTCTGCCCTCCTGAATCCTTTCAGCAGCTTTTCAATGGAAGTGATTCTCACAGTTTCCTGACTGTTGCAGCTTATACTTAACAACAACTAGTTAATGCACTTCTTCTGAGATCATGTCTCTAGGCATCAGAGAAAATTGTTGATTGAGCTCTTTTGCTTTTGGATTGGACGACTTCCATATATAATAGCTATTCCTAGAGCGCCAAGCTTCGACTTAAATATTGTGGTACTCATCAACCACCTAACATCCTTTCTCGGTGAAGGTAACATCTAAACCATCATCACACACCTAACTGCTTCAGCTTCATCTCCAAAAGTGATCTTGTCAGCTAAGCCTGCTCCAAAGTTGTGTAGCCTTCCTTGATTCCCAGTCATGTGTCTTGAACAAGCACTATTAAAGAACCAGTGCTTCAACACAACAATCTGTTGATCATCAACATTTTGAGCAACATATTTTATGTCACGCTTCATGATGTTTACTCGCCAGTATCTTCGAACATCTTTGTGACACTCCTTCAGATGCGTAAGTGGTATAGTACAATCCAGACACTTGAAACATGCAGCTTTGTGGAGGTTCTGACTCGCATAGTAACAATGAAATGTTCAGATCTTCGACACTCCACAGTCTTGCCCCAAATTCTGATCTTGTCCTTGGCATATGAGTTGACTTACATGATTCTTAAAGCTGTAACAATCAACCTTAATATGACCAATCACACCACAATACCAACAACGATGCAGCTTCCCTCTCAGTTGTTCACAATAATCATCTGTTTCGTCTTTTGTACGTTGGACTTAGACACTCGTTTCAACAACATCACCTCTGTTTTGCAGTACTTTTGTTCCACGACCTATGTATTAAATCTTCTGACCATACAAGGACCCATTAACTACACTCTTGAGACCGCTTGAGTTTCCTCATGATTCCTCATACCGCAGTTTGAAATCATAGTACCCTTGTGAGTGATCAGACCCTTGTACAAATATTTTGCTCCTTTACTCAGCTTCTTGTTATTCTTTAGCTGATCCTTAAGGCGTTGTCTCAACATAGAAGAAATGAATTTCTCCTCAGACAACAATTTCTCAAGAGTGAAGACTCTACAAAGCAGCTCTTCCTTCTTAGACATTTGATCATAGTTCTCCTTCTTCTGCAGAATATGATCCTTTGACAGAGCGATGACTTGTTTCTCAACAGATAAGCCAACCACATTATCCTTAGGCTTCAACACAGACTTCTGATTCTCATCATCTTCTTTGGCTGAATCAATATCACTGCATGTCAGACAAGATTTTGTATGATCACAGCCTTGACGGTTATAACACTTCAGCAAGCTTCTTCTTTCCAGTGTAGTATATTCTAATTGGAAGTGTCCATAACCTTGATATTCAGAACTCTAAGATTCTTTCTCTGCACCATATCTGGATGATGAAGATTGATAGTGACGTTGTACACCCTTCAGCCTTCTGAACTGCTTCTTGCTCAGTACTTCCTCATTATCTTGAACATACGTCTGAGTTTCTACAGTCTTTAGAGTGAATGATTCCTCAGCCTTCTGATCGTTCTTTCTCATATGCAGTTCATCTATCTGAACTAATTTCACACATGAATCAACCTTCTATTCACCAGACCTTCTTCAGCACTACCACTTCCATACAAGAGGAGCTTAGTTGACTATTGAAATGACAGGATGATGATACATCCGATTTTTCCTTCTTCACCCTTCTGGTTTTCTCAAAGAAGGCTTTCAAAAGATCTCAAGCTTCTTTCGCCGACATACACTCTTACACCATCACGAACATATCCATTGGCAAGCAGCTGAAAATAGTTGATAGCGCTTCAGCGTTCTATTTTCCCTTTAACTTCTCCTCAGTCGTCCATAGCTTACAAGGCTTTATTACAGTTTCTCCTCTCATGTTCGTAAGTGTTCGAAGTGACCATCCATTTTCAACAGCAAACCACGCTTTCATATCACGACTCTGAATCATTTGTCTGATTTGTGCTTTCCAATCATCATAATGCTCAGCATCAAGCATCAGCGGATTGTTCTCATCAACGAAATTTTGTGGATCCTCCATACCTCGTCTCAAGATCTCACCTGTTGAAAAGATAAATAATTCTTTTATCAGGTGTCTTCTCTGATACCAATTCTTAAGGTATAGAGAAATACAACACACTGATTCACACTTGGAATGCGCAAAGCCAACGCTTTTTTGTTCAATCTTATTAAGAAAATTTATCTTTTACAAGGATACAATTTTGTCTCGGCCCTTACTCAACATATTCTACCCAATAGGATTGATCCAGACTAAGAATGAATCTAAGACTATCTCTTTTCTATCTAACACAACACCCTGTGTAGATCTAAGAGAAGAAAACCAACCTTCTCTCTTTTTATCTATAAGAGAATAAAAACAACCCTCTCTCTTTTCTATCTAGACTCTCACCAGTGTAGATCTAAGAGAAAGAAAAACAATTCTCTGCGCACTTAATCATCTCCCTGATTAACGTCCCAGAGAACTGGGAACACACCTTCTAAGCATTATTTTTCTGGCTTCGAAGTTTACAACTGTATCAATATTACCTAGAGTGCTCAAATTGGCTCGTGACCTACTCCTAAAATATATATATATACACGACTTGAGAAACCCTAGAAGGCGAATCTCCAAGTATCAAGAGATAAGGAAACTGCTTGCTCATTAAGCTTATCCTTTCCTTATTTTTTGTAGAGAATATTCTTCATATCTCCAAGTACAATTTCGTCTCTATTTTCAATGACAAGTCAGCAACCTTCTTCGACACATCATCACATCCATTCACGTCATGCCACGTCAGCTCACACATCCATGTCAGCAACTCAAGCGTTTGTGATCTGATGCACTCCTGATTGGCACAACACTCTGTTCGGCACAACGACTTGTTACTCTTAGCGAGTTGTTCCAGAAACTGCATTTACATTAAAGAACCATAAGATTTCTGAAATTCTTTGATCTTCTCCTCGCCGAGATGAAATCAATTATCAACCTGTCGATATCTCTGAAGATAGATAGCAGCGGAATTGTGATATGGTTATGGAGAAGATTATTCCTCTGCCGCCAGACACTGTAGACCAATAGACCATAGCGTGAACTAGCAGTAAACTACGAAGAAATTTATCTACATACATAATATATGATTTCATATAAATAACTTGAGTTAATAAAGTCATCAAATAAGAACTGACATAGATAATTTAGTAGATGAGAAAAAAATATATATAACCAGATGAAAGAATACATTTACCCAATCAACCAAAGCAACTTTAGCAACAAGTTAAACAATAAGAAATGAAGAACTTGGAAGTCATTAGCTGATCATCTGGTCTAACGTATCTTATTGCCTCATTTTCCTCTATCATATCTTCCGATAGATTGCTCATGAATCTGTTAGTTACAATTGTCCTATATATAAACTATATTGCAATTGTTCGTATATAACCATTTGCAATTGCGTAGATAGCTTCAATGTAACAATCCCACGATGCATGTAATGTGTAAGTAAACCTGCTTGGAGACCTGAAAAAAAAAACAGTTGTTTACCTTGCCCGCTTATTCCTCGCGACCCTTCTTCTGATCACGGACATCTAAACTATTCTTCTAACAAGGCCTTGGACGTTTGACAGGTATTATTTTATCAGACACAAGAAAGAAAGAACAAGTACTACAGTATAGTACTATTACTTAGATTAGATTTTTTTTTTTTTTGTAAAATGGACAAATATCTTGAGGGAAAGAAAACAAGAGAAACAATTAACTAGAAAAATATTATATAGTTAGGGTTTTTTGAAGACTCTGCCGGCGATAAGAGCAGCTTCCATGACAATGGAGATGACATCAATCACTTCATCAGCATCGCATTTGTTACCTTTGAACGTCGGTTGCTTCTTCTGGCTAAAATTGTTCATGCAGTTAATGAACTTCTGACTACACTCTTGGCTTAGATAGTCATCTACACATTAATAATAACATATTATATAAGTAAAAGAAATGTAACACTTTTTAGTTATAAGTGGGAGTAGAATTAGAAATAGAGAGAGTCGTTGTTACTATTCTTGGATTGGACACAAGCATCATGGTTCATGCAACAAGAATCAAGACCATCACAAGGTCTCTCACCAGGACATCCACTGTAAAGTAGTCCACAATACTTCCCATACCTCAGAAATGGAGGCACTGTCCAATTTTACAAATTATAATCATGTCTCATGCATACATAAGCGAATTTTTATTACAAAGAAGCAGCTTTGAGATTATATGTTACCTGAACAGAACTCTGATTCACATTTCCGGCTACATTCTTTACTCTGCCAAAACAAATCAAGATCATTATAAACCGGATCTAAACCAAAGGACATAGCAAGTACCAAAATTCCCGGTTTATATATACTAGAATATGAAAGCATCATATATGATCGGTTAAGTTTGACTGACCAAGGAAATGGAGGGATGTGTGAGCTGAACACCGACGTTAAGCGCAGAGACGGAGACAGAGAAGAAGAAAAGGAAAGAGAAAAGTATGATCGGAGCCGCCATAGTTGAACTGGAAAGCTCGGAAAGTGAGAAGAATATAACTTTGGTTTTGGTGAAAATGAAATGAGTAAGGAAGAAGGTAGAAGACGAAGAGCCTGTGACTCTCTCTTTGGCTTCTTCTATCTCGTGACTCATATGTTTGGTAATGGCACAATAATGAATGTGATTCTACATATTTACCCCTATCTAATCTAGTGGGTAGTGACCCTTTCGTCGTCACATTTATTTAGTTTTCCTCACACGTAAATTATTAAATCTTGACTCTCGAGCTACCAAAAACAATACAGCTCATGCTCACCATTAAATATAATTATTGGTGGTTTCATTATACAAAATCGCTTAACCGGAGTAAAACCGGTTGGTGGAAGCTAATCATTATTTTTTGTTTTATTTTTTCCTATTGGAAAATGAGATACCTATCCAGATTTTCTATACATCCACATGTATGTATATCTATTTTACGTAACATCCTTGTGCCATAAATAAATAAACATCTGTAATCTCGGTGTTTCAAGTAAGTTTTTTATATGCCACAAAAAAAGCAATAGAACCAAAAAATGTAATAGTCTAGCGTAGTTTGTTTTCGTTTCTTTTTGCAGGTTTCTTTAAATTTGAACGATTTATCTTGATTATATGATTTTTCCTGTGTGTATTTGTCAATGAAACGATACCGTCTTTATCGTCTCATTGTGGTCTTTATAAAGAAGACTTAGACAGAAAAAAAAAAGAAGAAGAACTATATACATAGAGCTCTCAAACAAAGAGACTTTATATCCTCTTATATATGTTGTTGATTGATGTGATGATATTATGTTCAAGTATGTTATATGTTGTTTAGTTAAAAAAATGGAGGAATGTAAAATCATAGATGATATATCAAAACGTTTGCTGATTTATTTGATAATTTTAAAGAAACAGAATTGTTGTTTCTTTTGTAACCGAAGATTAATGGGTTGTTCCAACACATCATTATAGTTAAATCATGTGTCGTCATTGAATTATTTATGATTTATCGTTTTCACGTAATAGAATATTCATAAAATCTAAATATTATAATTATGATTTATAGTTTAAAAATATACGTAAATTTCAAATAAATTAGAGTAATTTGAAGTTTAGAAAACCACCCACATGTAAAGAAGGTAGGGGCAAGATTCTGTTTATGCTTTAACAAAAGTTTCTATTCATGTATTTAGAGAATAAGGTGGCCTGTCACGTTGTAATGGCTAATAAAAAACAGGATCATGTTATACCAAATGCACTTTTACCACGTTAAAGAATAAGACTTTCGAAGTCTAATAGATCATATATAATCATAACTCATAAGAAACGTAGCTAAACAATAGATATATATATATATATATATATATATATATATGGATAATAATAAGTAATAACATATAATTTAAGCCCAAACATAGCATAAACATCACGGGCCAACAAACAAGACATCAATCACTTGAACAGAAGCATAATTTAAATAATAATGATAGTAACGCCCCGATCCATTGAAGCCCTCAAGAATACTTATGCGTCTCTGTCCCTTTTACATTCCACTGGCATGACCGGAAACCTAGTCCGGTCGGTACAATAGTTGTAGATGGTCCACTTCGAGCGGACCCATTTGAGACGACGCCATTGGTAAGCGTCAAGGTCACGAAATTCCTTTTGGTCCCACCACATGCGGCCCTGGGTGGCACAGTACTTAGCCTCCACAGAAGCTTGGCAACCATCAATGTGGAATCCTTTGTAGGATGCAATGAAAGGTGCATTGGCCCAATTGGTTTTCTCTAAACCGCCTCTCGTGGCCCAATCATCGGCGTTCCAAAGGCTCGAGTAAAGCTTCATCGGTTGGTTGAATGGGAAACGCACTCCTAGATCCTTGGAGTTCTTGAACGTCCGGATTGGTATGTTGTCAACAAAGAATCTGATAAAGAAAATCAAATAGTATATCGGTTATAGTAAACCACGGTTTTGAATACATGACTCTCATAGTCTATTAATTTGAAAACCCCACAACAGAGACTAGTGAGTGAGTCACATAGGCTAGGCTCATTTCAACATTAGAAAGAAAACAAATGAAAAAGCTGAAATGTGTTGAACTTTTTGACTCAAAAGTCTCTCTGTCTAAGATAATCTTACAAGACCCCACTACTTTTGATAAGATCAAGATAGGGCCACGCCCAAGGTTAAGAAAAAAAAAATACCAATAGTTTGAAAATGCACCGAACAATGAAAAAAACAATAAAAAACAGTAGTAGGACCATGTTAAATACTGACAACTTTTCACCATATAATAATATATACGAATAAAATGTGTAATGTAAGTAATGAGAGGATAGAGGTCATTCATACACGATCTGGTACATGTTCCAGAGGATGGAGTAAGTGTGGTAAGCCTTAGATGGATCGAACCAGAGATAGATGCGTTGTTCTCTGTTTCCTTTTCCTCCTGTGAACACATTCGTCTGCAATATTGCTGGTTGTCCTGTCCTGTTCCCAAGAAACTCGAAGTCTATCTCGTCATGCTCGTTGTTGGTCGATGACAGCTTCACACATTCATACAAATTAATAATTAATTATTTTGAAGGTTGAGATTTGTGTATTAATTAGATTAGTAGGGAAAGAAACTCACATAGAAAGCTGTGACGACTCCAGCTGTGTCACCAGCCGGAAGCTTTATGTGCATACTGAAATGTCCAAACAAATATGACCCTTTTGATTGAAACCCTGTCCCTGTTTTTTTCAATACACAAGTAACTAAGTTAGTGAGTGAGTGTACCAAAGATCTTGGGGCCTAAGAGCATGGGCAGCAGCGTTCCTTTGCTGCGTCCTTCAGTATAAAATTATTAAATTTAAATAGAAATTCGCCAATTATCAAAGGGACGTTCCTTAAAAAGGGACGTATTTATCTCCGTCCTTCGCTACACGTGGCAGCGTGTGCTACATCTCTGCCGTTCTTCTCTAATTCGTCTCCCTTCTTCTTCTTCGGTTTGATTTCCTCTCGTAAGTCTCTCCTCGATTTCTCTTACTCTTCCGATAGTGTATCTCTCTCTCTTACTTTCTCTCGTCTCATCAACGCCGCCGTTGAAATCGTCTCGCTTGTTCCTGATTGATTCAGCTTCCTCTGTTCATCAAGCTCCTGACTTGAGATCTTTCATCGGTTAAACATCGGCGGCAGCGATTAGATTTCTCCTAAGATTTCTGCTAAAGTGTCGACTCTTTTTAGTTGCAACCAGGTTTGTACCCATCAGACTGTGAGATTGATTGATAATTTAACGAGAGTTGGGGTTGTCTTGTCTTGTCTTTTAATCTTTCGTTTCTGGGTTTTTTGTTCTGTTTGTCAACACTTTAGGGAACAGTACAATCATCTCTAGCTACAGAGTTTCGAATCCATTGCAGCAGAACCAGTTAATTACTCACAAGGTACGTTTGTTACTTACTTAGATCATTTTGGGGTGTTTGTTTTAAACTTGGCAAAAGATTATATCGTTTTGTGCATTGTGTAGATTCTCTCATGTCTCGATTTGTGTTTGTTTGCTGGTTTGGTTTGGTCTCGAATTGTTAATTCCAATATGGGACTAGAGAAACTTGAGGCTTTAAGTCTGAGCAATTATTTTACTGTGTCACCAAGTTGATCATCAGTGTGTGTAGTATTGTGTCACGACCAAGTTAATCTGGATTACGTTTTGTTACTTAGATCATTTAGCAAGCAGCTTTCTTTCAGTCATTGATGAAAGTCTCTTTGAAAATGTTTAATGGTAGATTCCAAACCCGCACCGTTGTTCACATACCCATGGACGCTCCTACCGAACAACAACAACCGGCTCAGCTCAGCTCCGGAAACGACCGTGAAATTTTCCGACAAACCTTGTAGAACACTCTCCTGCGGCGTTCTTTCTACCTCCCTTCTTTCAAGATTTACGGTGGTGTCTCTGGTTTTTACGATTACGGTCCTCCTGGCTTCGCTCTTAAGAATAATATCCTCAAATTTTGGCGTGAAGTAAGTAAGCATCATTCATTCATTTATTCACTTACTTACACAATATTTTGTTTATTTTTACTTTGATCTTGATTTTTCTCTATGTTTGTGTTTTTTACAGCACTTCGTTTATGAGGAGCATATGCTGGAAATTGAATGCCCCAGTGTCACACCTGAGGCTGTTCTCAAGGCTTCAGGGCATGTTGACTACTTTCACGATCAGGCCAATCTAGAGCTCGGTGGTCATTGGATCTCCACTGTATTGATGTACTTGTCCAATGTTCAAAAGGGCGGAGAGACAGTGTTTCCCATGTGGTTTAACTATCATTTATACACATGTAGAATACTCTAGACTATCTTGAACATCCATTTGGTTAATATAATTTGAGGGACCAAACTTTGTCCTACACCAATGCACATGCAAACTTAAGAAACTCTGATAATAAGATTAATATATTTGAGGGACCAAAATTTGTCCTACACCAATGCACATGCTCTAAGGTGAATGACAAAAACAAAATAGATGTTTTATACATTCTACAAAATAAAATTTAAGTACTGTTTTTGTAGAATATTAGAAATTATTAATGATATTTACTTAATCTAATGAAATGAAAATGTAGTTTTAAAAGCAAAAAAAGTAGCACTTAAATATAAAGCTTTTGTTTATGTACCAAATAAAGTTTTAAAAGAACATCAAAACATAGTTTGGTCACTAGATTTTTGGTAATAGTAAATGTACCAGTGTATTTATCGAGGATGAGCTGAAGTTCGGAACCACCTCTGAACTGTTTCTGGTGGTCAAAAGCCCAAGTTGGGACGTAGTTACGGCCAAAGGGTACATCAATGGCCTTACGTGGAGGAATAGCCATCACCATTGTTGAAGCTGCCATTAGAAACAGAGCCATTAGAGCCCATGGAGATGAAGAAACTGCCATGGGTGTGTTTAGAAAAGGATAGAGAGAAAGATGGTGATGATGGTGAGAGAAGCCAAAGGGGGTGTGGGTGGCTTTATATAAGGACGACTTGTTTCTTAGGAGGCTCTCTTCTTTTTTACGATAATTATCATTTTTTTTTATTATAATTTTCTTATTCAAGTTTCTCGGACCTTTCTATTTCATTTTTTATTTATTAAATTTTTTAACAATGGCTTACAACTGTAATATAGACATCATACGTACAGCTATACAGCTTTCACAATCAATTACTTATTTGAACTGTGAAATACATCTTTATGCATTGTTGGGTGAATAGTGAATGTTGATGATTCAATTTTGTGGTGAGATTTTTCATTTTTGTTGCACAAAACTAAACAACTCTTCAATTTTATTTATGATAACTAAACAACTCTTTATAAATTGTCCCACTCTTTATATAAACATTTTACTTGGTATTTGGTATCTAAATCAGACGAATGTTAGATTTTCAATAAACTTGTCCTTCTATATAAGTTTAATACTCTTGTTTTGAGAAGATATCTTGGTCAAATCAAATTATCATAGGTAAGTAATGAACTTTTTTTTATATAACCTTTATCGGTTGATCCAGTCAAATTTTCTTGCCCAAAAAAAAAAGATCCAGTCAAATTCTAGGAACGCACCAAAGTATTTCAAAAATGGATTTTTTTATGATATGATAATTGATAAGTAACGAACTTAAATACAATGAATTGATTTTATTAGTAACAAATGTATAGATACTTATCGTGTCAGATAATCTCTATTGGGAACCAACCAAAAAAAACTATTATAACTAGCTAAATAGTTTTTAAAAAAATGTTTTGGCTAACATCAAAGTAGAAATTTTTCCAACATCTTAGGGCATCATTAATGGGAGAATTTTTTTTGTGTGTTCTTAGATTAAATATATAGTGAAAATAATGTTAGATCAGTTGTTAAGATCATAGGTAAAAAAAATGGGAGAACTAATTATGGTATTCTTAGAATAAAGATATAGTGAAATAATGTAAGATCAGTAGTTAAGATCTTTTGTTAAAAAGCTAGTTATTGGGAGAACATGTTTAAGATCATAAGATTTAATAATATAATATTCATAAACATTTTACAAATTATAAAAACTTATAAAATAACATTTAAATTGCTTACTTATAAACTTGTAAATAAAATGTAAAAAAACAAACAAACATATTACTTAATTAATTATAGCAGATAAACATCTTATTTAATGAATACATAGTTTAATGTCCAAATTTATTCTATATAAGCTCTATCAAATCCTCCTTTAATTTCTGATGTGCTTGTCTATCACAAATTATTGTATGGCCATCACCTAAACCCTCAAGATTTGAAGGCATATTGTATGGCGGTGAATATGGCGAGAACGAAGTTTTCGCCGTTTTGGAGAGAAAGACAAATCTTAGACTCGATTTCAAAGAAGGATGAAAGAAATGAATATTTTTCTTTATCTCCAAAATGTCTCGACCAATCAGAATAGAGGAAAGAAAGGAGAACTGGGCTTTAGATCAGTTATATTTCAAAACCAAAATTATTGATCTAAACCCACTATTCTTTTTTTTATTAATAGAATTGGACTAAGAACATACCAATAGTTATGCCGTTAATGATGGACTTATGGTGTTCTAAACTGTTGTTACTATTACCATGGCTTTGCATCAGGTAGAACTGTTTCTATCCGGAACCAAAAGAGAAGTACTATAGCTAGCTTAATAATTTTAAACAATTTTGGCCTATATCAAGGTGTGGAATAAATTTTCAACATCTTATGGTATTCCAACACTACTATCAAAATATTAGAAGATTACAAAGCAATAATGTAAAACTTTGTCATACATAGAAGAAAAATAATGACTATTTGTGGAACATATCCAAGCATAATAATAGAATTGGTAAAAAGTACATTAAAAAAAGGATTATTAAAATGTAATTGTCGGACACCATAAGGGTGGCTCCATGTGTCCTCCCTACAGTCCTACACTATGCGTTTACGGTTATACCTCCACTTCTCTCCTTTATCTCTCTCACTTCATTTATACTATATTTTTAGTTTAAGGTAATTTAATAATAATAATAATACATTATGATTTCAGTAGTTAAACTTTAATGTCGGAGTAAATTGCCACTTTTTGTGTGCCCAAGTTCTCTCTCCGCCAATTTTGGTCCAAGACTTTTTGACATATGTATATTTTTGTATTATTTATTATTTATAATATTTAAAGCCAAAACTTATTTTTAAGAGTCCGACCTATGCAGGCTCTATCCTCACTAGTATAGTCTTTTCTTTTCTTTTTACATTAACGGAACTATTATTAAACCACATGAACAAATCCGTTGAACCGGATAGCAATAAACCAGAGACATCACATAAACAAACTACTGTATTCCAACAAAAAAAAAACAGAAAAAAGAGAGGTTTGCAAAATTACTTTCCTCTCTCTACATTACCATAAATAGCTGGCTAGACATCGTCAAAAAATGATTAACATCGAACAGATCCTACCAAACTATCATCACTTAGTTTAGTTGCTTGTTAAAGTTTGGCATCTTAGACATTGCAAGAGGAGACTTCAAATGTGGCTATTGAATCCGTTTAATTTGCCAGACTGTTATAGGTCGAAAATCTTGATTTTGGTTCGAGTAGATGAGACTTGAAAAGTCGCCCAAACAAAAATACCAAACTAGATTTCTTACTTTTTATTTTATATTTAGTACTTTATCATAGAATGATTGGTTGTGATACAGTGGTATAAACACTTGTAAGTTTTAGTGATATCAAATGTTGGCTATATATAGTTTTGTTAGTTCTTATTGTAAAAATTTGAGCCGTTGGTACATTAAACAAACTTGTGAATTTTATAAAATTTCTAAGAAATAGTGAATCTATGTATAAAATAAACCAATAGACCACTAGTATTCATTAATATATGTATGATATAAATCAGTAAATTTATGAGTGAAATGTGGCATTAAGCATATGAAGATCCAGAGCCTCCCGATTATAACACATAATTTTGAATCCAGAAAATTATTTTATATATATATATATATATATATATATATATATCTAGAAAGTTATAGATGGTCATGTTGGATACACTTTGATGACTTAAGAGCCCAAAATATCCTTACAATGGAGTGATAAGGACAAGATAGACTCAAATAATCCTATTAGAATTAAGAGTTATCTAGTTCTCCTAGAAATAGGAAAGGAAAAGCCCTATATATATCAATTGTTGAGTTGACAATGATATGAAAGAAGAGTGCTTTATTATTTAGTTTTGAGTTATTTTCTAAGCAATAATAAAGAGTGATTCTTATAAAAGCAAAGTCTTACATCTTATAGGTCATTTACAACAAAACAAAATACACACACATATATATATATATATATATATATATTGTTATATGAAATATTAGGACTCAAAATTATTAAAATTCTAGTATACTAAACATTAAAGATAGATGTAACCTTTATACTACACAAAATATTCAAAAAGTATAAAATCAAATAGTATCATAAATAACGACAATTAGGAAAAAAACGTCAATTTCAAAAATATTCCTTTTTTTTTTGAACAAACAGATGCTTTATTCATATCAAATCAAAGCAAATACAGAAAGATTCAGAGATCTCAAGGTTTTAAAAGATACAAAGGTTACAAATATGGGTATTCCCATAAGCCAAAAAAAATAGATAGGATACATCGAGATAGGATCCGTGAGAGCAGTGAACCAATCACTAGATAGCGGCATGGGACATAAGAGATCACGGTAGCTCGAAAGATCACCCTCGAGAAAATTGATGAGTGACAGGATAGTAATGGTCGAGCGATCTTGTGACGTTAGAAGTAGAACCATAGCCAAGAAAACCACCAGATTGAGGAGCATTAACATGAGCAGAGCATTGGCAAAGATTCTGTTAGACCAAGGTTTGATGGTCCAGGGTCGGATGCTTTAACATCTAAAGTGGAGGGTCAGGGTCAGATTGGTTGCGCCATAAATAACTTCGATAGCGATCATAACGAGTGATGTAGATGGTGCTGAAGAAAGCTTGCTTGAAGTCGTAAGATGTAAGAGCTAAGTTCCAGGGCATAAGACCATTCTGCTTCAAGACTCTAACAGCAGACCATACTAGTGAATCAAGAGATAAAAGGTGCCAAAGAATATAGCAATACCGTAACAATACAAGTGGGTTCTATCTCACTTGGTATCGTCGGCCAAAGAGATTAAGAATACCACACAAAGCATGTAAACGGTTTGACAGAGAGGAATCGGAAAAAGTATAGGCTTGGTCTATTTAGTTTCTAGTATCACATACAAGGTGAAAATGATGGTATAAGGGTGACATCTGAAGGCGCTAGATGGGGTTGGATTTAGAACACAATGAAACTTCAAGGTGTTATAACCAAACCACACAGCTAGACGAAGATCAGAAACCAGGGTTCTTACATAATACTCTCGACACCGAAGCAGTCTAGATAATTGAAGTCCCAGATGGAGTCTTCGGCCAACGAGATTAAACTAAACAACTAGACAAATGCTATGGATTGACATAGAGATAGATATTGGACCTGGACTTTTGGAATTTTGGCTTGACTACTTGGCTGAAGAGTAGCAACACCATTTATTTAAAACAATGTATATAAAGTCATAACTTATCAGTTTAAATTTCAGTTAAAATTGAAAATGTACACCAAAACAACAAAAGTAAATGGTAATATTAATCAACAAATTTGTAAGGCCGCTTAGATTTGTTTAGAAAATGATTCTGACCACATAAAATTAAGACTTTCGAATCCAACTCCGTTGAATAACAAAAAAAAAAAAGACAAACTCCAACACGTAAAAGATGATTTCAAGATTTTATTTAGCGTTTAGGCGATCTTGCTATAAAATTAGTATTACATCACATATAAATGTCTATCGTAATTTATTATCTCATGATGTAGAAGAAAATAAAATTTAAAAGCCATTGATCGACCTATAAAACCTCAAGGAGTGAAACCCATGATAATAAGGTTGTAAGGGGTTTAGAACTTTTCAAGGACTGTGGTACTTGATAGTGCCCGCTACCAAAAAACCTCAAAAATACTATTCTCATTACCAAACCGGCTGCAGAATGGATTAAACCGCTTTATCCTTATCACAATGTTATTGCATACGTAGACATATGCTGTAATACATATGTTTCAATGTGTAAGTCTGCATAAATGAGATAAGACATGATGTTTATACGGACGCATATATCTGATATAATAAATAGGATTGTTTTACTATGTATTACATAGATCAAAGACGCCAATATATATGCAAATATATATCATTATGTTCTTCTAACGAATCTACGGATCTACCGTTTCATATATGCATGTAAATGATATTGCGCCACTAAAAGCTCTATACGTAATGAGATACTTATTAATTGATTAAGATTTGGGGTCTGTTCTTTTTAGTGTCGCTCGATGAGCGATAGCGACAAAAAAAATAGACAAAAACAACATCTTAATCAGTTTAATAGTCGCTGCAACTGGGAAAGGAGTCGCCGTTTCTGTTGTGATGACTGACGGCAACTGTCGCTTGAAATTCCAGCGACTCCGCTTTCACCTCCGCAACAATTTTCTCTCACTCTAGCGACTAGTCCGTCATTGTCTATTGGGCTGTATCTGTTGGGTTTGTTTGTGTTAGGCTAAAGTCTATTACTTGTTAATGACGGTTGTAATATCTTGTGTTGTAACCCTAGAAGTCGTGTGTATATAAACGACATTATGAACAATGAATAAAGGCAAGCAAGTTCGATATCCAATTCTACATCGTATCAGAGCTTAAGATCAAAATTTCTCATTCATAAATTGTTCTTCTTCTTTGTTAGTCGATATTTTCGATATTTGTCTTTTCTCTAGTTGAGAATTTGGTGTTATTCGGAGATGTCAAGTGACGAAAGTAAAACAGCTGCTACGACTCTTGTTTCGCAAACGGTGGCGGTGTCGCCGTATTTGTTGTCAAATTCTGACAATCCCGGAACGTCTATCTCCTCTATTACTTTGAATGGAGATAACTACAACGAGTGGTCAGAGGAGATGTTGAACGCTCTGCATGCGAAGCGGAAGACAGGCTTCATCAACGACACGATTCCGCAACCTCCTCTCGATGATCCTGATTATGAAAACTGGAAGACAGTTAACTCGATGATTGTGGGGTGGATCCGTTCGTCGATTACATCAAAGGTGAAGTCCACCGTGACCTTTGTATCTAATGCACATCAATTGTGGGAGGATTTGAAGCAGAGTTTCTCTGTTGGAAATGAAGTTCGTGTCCATCAGATCAAGGCTCAACTTGCTTCGTGTAGACAAGATGGGCAGAGTGTTTTAGACTACTATGCAAAATTGTGTACTTTGTGGGATGAATTGCACACTTACTGTCCTCCTCCGGTATGTTCTTGCGGTGGGTGTTCGTGTGGTGTAACGGCCAAGTTTGTCAAAGAAACAGAGAAAGAGAAGCTTCATCAGTTCTTGTTAGGACTTGATGATGCGCGGTTTGGAGGGTTATGTACGAACTTCGTTGGCAAAACACCCTTGCCTTCTCTTGGTGAAGCGTATTCGAAGGTTATCTGCGAAGAACAACGGTTGTCCTCTGCTTGTGGTCGTGAACAGCTACATGATGCCGTTGGTTTCATGGCTCGACGTGAATCCCATGAACCTTTGTTAGTTAAAGATGCAACGCCTGAATTGGTTGCGTATTTGGGACATTCTGATCATCAAGAAAGTCATAAGCTTGGCTCTTCTTCCATCCTAAAACCCGGAAGCAGGACACTCTGTTCTCACTGTGGGAGAACAGGGCATGACAAACGTGATTATTGGCAGCTTATTGGCTTCCCTGACTGGTGGGAAGAGCATTCCCAGGGTCGAGGCAATGGACGGGGACTGAGAGGAAGAGGATCTGGAACAGGTCGTGGTCGAGGAGCGGTCACAGCCCATGCTACTACTTCCAATCAGTCAGTCTTTCCTGAGTTTTCACAAGATCAGTTGAAGTTGTTGCAGCAGTTGCTTGCTGAAAAAGCAAACAAAGAAAAGCAAGGGACTGGTGGTGGTGATAGATTATCTGGTAAGAAAGCTCTAGGTGATATTATTCTTGATACAGAAGCTTCTCATCATATGACAGGAAATCTCTCTTCTCTTCAACACATTGCAAAGATTTCTCCTTGTTCTGTTGGTTTTGCGGATGGAAGTAACACTTTTGCCTTGTGTGTTGGAAGTTTGCCACTGTCATGCACAATCTCTTTAGAAAATGTCCTTTATGTGCCAAGTTTGAATTGCACATTGATTTCTGTTTCAAAAATTCTAAAGCAAACAAAGTGTGATGCGTGGTTTAGTGATGAATTTTGCGTTTTGCAGGATCGTTCTTCGAAGACTTTGATTGGAAGTGGTGAAGAGCGTGATGGGGTTTACTACTTGAAAGAGGTTGTTTCAGCTAAGATACACAGTGTGAAAGCTGCTGTTGACGACACATTGTGACATCAACGTCTCGGGCATCCTTCGTTTTCTGTGCTTTCCGATTTACCTATGTTTTCTAGTTCCAATAAATTGGCTGGCTCTAGTTCTTGTGACGTTTGTTTTAGAGCCAAGCAGACAAGAGAAGTTTTTAATGATAGTTTTAATAAAGCAGACGACTGTTTTTCTTTGATTCATTGCGATGTTTGGGGACCCTATCGGGTTCCGGCTTCTTGTGGAGGAGTTTATTTTTTAACTATTGTTGATGATTTTTCAAGAGCCATTTGGACCTTCTTAATGTTGGAGAAATCAGAGGTTCGTGGCATTTTAATGAATTTTCTCGCATATGCTGAAAAACAGTTTGGTAAAACAGTCAAAATGGTGCGTAGTGATAACGGTACGGAGTTCATGTGTCTCTCTTCGCATTTTCGGGAACAAGGCATTCTACATCAGACTTCTTGTGTTGGCACTCCACAACAGAATGGAAGAGTCGAACGCAAGCATAGACATATTCTTAATGTGGCTCGCGCCTTGCAGTTTCAAGCCCATTTGCCGATAAAGGTTTGGGGAGAATTGGTTCTTACTGCGGCTTACCTGATCAATCGCACACCATCATCAATACACAAAGCTATTTCTCCTTATGAGGTTCTTCATGGATGTAAGCCGACTTATGATCAATTGAGAGTGTTTGGTTCTGCTTGTTATGTGCATCGCGTCTCTCGGGATAAAGATAAATTTGGGGAACGTAGTCGTATTTGTATCTTTGTTGGCTATGCTCTTGGCAAGAAAGGGTGGAAGGTTTATGACATTGAGAAGAATGTTTTTTCTGTCTCTCGTGATGTTGTTTTCAAGAGATGGTTTTTCCTTATGCTGAACATACGTAAACTTTTTCGTCGGTTCCTCCGAGCTCCGGTGTTGTTGATGGAGATTGGCTTCTTCCACCGGATTCTCGAGTGAGGGAGAGTCCCAATGAGGCTGTTCTTCCACCGGATGTTCCCGTGAGGGGGAGTCGTCCTGATGAGGTTGTTCCCGTGACTCCGGTTGTACCATCGTCACCCTAATCTCCCTCGTCACCTGCGTCTCCGGTGTCTCCGGCTGTTGACGTCGTTGCACCGCTGGTTGTTGTTCCGGTTAATGATCCTCCTGCCCCTGTTCCTTTACGTCGTAGTGAAAGAACACGAAAAGAAAACGTCCGTTTAAGTGATTATGTTGTTAATCATCATGTGTTGTCTACAAATGCGGATACCCATCACGCTGCACCCGCTCAACAATTCGAGTCTTCCCAAACGGTCCAAGGTATGTCTCTTCTTTCCTTGACGGATTATGTGTTTGATGAACAATTCTCTCCAGGGCATCAGGCATTCTTAGCCATTATTATCCAATCCAAGGAACCGAAAAATTTTAAAGAGGCAATACGCATCAAAATATGGAATGATGCAATGACTACGGAAGTTGTGTCTCTTGAAGACAAGGATACATGGGATGTCACAATGTTACCCGAAGGTGAAGTAGCTCTCGGTTGTCAATGGGTGTACAAAACAAAGTATTATGCTGACGGAACGATTGAGAGGTACAAGGCTCATCATGTTATACTCGGTAACCACCAGGTTGAAGGAGAAGATTATAACGAGACGTTTGCACCCGTGATTAAAATGACCACTGTTTGCTCCGTACTCCGGTTAGTTGCTGCTAAACAATGGGAAGTGTATCAAATGGATGTTAATAATGTCTTCCTCCATGGTGATTTAGAAGAAGAGGTTTACATGCAACTTCCTCCTGGTTTTCGTCATTCACACCCTGACAAAGTTTTCCGTCTTAAAAACTCACTTTACGGTCTTAAACAAGCACCTCGTTGTTGGTTCAAGAAGTTGTCTGATGCATTGCTTTGGTTTGGGTTTGTTCAGTCCTATGATGATTATTCATTATTTTCCTACACTTGTGCGGGTATTGAGCTTTGCGTCTTGGTCTATGTCGATGATCTCCTCATTTGTGGTAATGATGCCTATATGCTTCAGAAATTCAAGGATTATTTGTCTCGTTGTTTTGCTATGAAAGATTTAGGGAAACTAAAATATTTTCTTGGCATTGAAGTATGTCGTGGTCCTGAAGGAATTTTTTTATCTCATAGCAAGTATGCTTTGGATATTATTTCCGATTGTGGTGATCTTGGTGCTACCCCCGCAGCAGCCACGCCTTTACCCCAAAATCATCGTCTCGCCACTAATGATGGTCCGCTTCTTCTTGATCCGAAGCCTTACCGTCGACTTATAGGTCGACTCATTTATCTTACACATACGCGTCCAGAGTTGAGTTACTCGGTTCATGTGCTGGCTCAATTCATGCAGAACCCTCGTGCGGCTCACTGGGACGCCGCACTTCGTGTTGTCAGCTTCTTGAAAGGTTGTCCCGGTCAAGGTATTCTGCTTAAAGCTGATTCTGATCTCACACTCACCATTTATTGTGACTCCGACTGGTCCTCCTGTCCATTAACTTGTCGTTCAATCAGTGCGTTTGTGGTAATGCTTGGTGGTTCTCCTATTTCTTGGAAGACAAAGAAACAAAAGACAGTCTCGCATTCTTCTGCTGAAGCTGAGTATCGTGCAATGTCCGCAGGTCTTCGTGAAATTAAATGGCTTTGTCGGTTGTTGAAAGAATTGGGCATCGAACAAACGTCTCCCACACGTTTCCTCTGTGACAGTAAAACCGCCATTCATATCGCTGCGAATCCCGTCTTCCATGAACACACAAAGCACATTGAGAATGATTGCCATGTCGTGCGTGATGCAGTCTCGATGGCACCATTGTCACACAACATATTGACACCTCCGATCAACTTGCCGATATTTTGACAAAGGCGCTTGGTCGAGTTCAGTTTGAGACAATAATGTCCACGTTGAGCATTTCGAATCCTCATGCTCCAAACGTGAGGGGGAGTATTGGGTTGTATCTGTTGGGTTTGTTTGTGTTGGGCTAAAGTCCATTACTTATTAATGACGGTTGTAATATCTTGTGTTGTAACTCTAGAAGTCGTGTGTATATAAACGACATTATGAACAATGAATAAAGGCAAGCAAGTTCGATATCCAATTCTACATTGTCGTTTTGCTTTTGCTGTGTCGTTTTCTTTTGTTGATACCGTTATCATCGTCATTCCTATTTTTAATTTTCGATCGCTATCGCTAATCCAGCGATTAGTAAAAGAACACAGGCCCTTGTTGGGCAGTTTGAAAAAAAGATTGAACTTAAAATTTTCCTTTTGTGTGAAGAACTATAACCATTGTACATTTGTACTCTTTCTACATATCATTCTATCGAAACTTCAATCTACAATTCAGATCAGGCCCCTAATGTTAGAATATTTTGGTGGTTTGCTAATTAATTAGGACTGGTTGCACGATGCACGATTTTATTTCATGTTTTTGGGTAAATGCAACTGCAAACATTTTTCTATGTGGAGCATTAACAAATCATGTGCTAATTAGTTAATCTCATGATCTACACAAACACTTAATACATGGCTAAACGATACATGTCGGTGACAAAGATGAAGGCAAAAGCTCGTGAAGTTGCTGTTGCCACTAACGACATCTCGACGAAGACCTAACACCCAATGATAATGACATGATGAATCTCTCGCTATCCAAATTTGCTATTGTTGTCTCATCATACCCTCCACATGTAGAGTCTTCTGATGATTGACTCCATTTTTAATTATTCCCCCTGAGAAAAGACCATACACGATGAACTCATAAAACTCACGAGCCAAGTGGATTATTATTAAATATGGGTGGTCACCTGTATAATAAATATGTCATTAATCTGGTAGATATAATGCTTCCTTTTTTATTAAAAAAATATATAGTTTGTCTCTTCTCACACAAAATTATTGTACTCAATGCGATGCATAAAACTTGATATTTTATATTCAATTTCTGTCTTTTATGTTAAAAGCTTGTCCTAAACTTTCAACTAAATAAGTGGGACATTTAGAATAGAATAACTCCAAAAAGAAACAAAGAAAATGTAATGACCTTATCTTTAATTTATAAAAATGACCTTGTTTTAAAAGTTATATTGCTTAGGTGCACGTTCGGTTTCACATTTAAATCATACAAAAACATTTTGTGACAATCAAATGATAGCGAGACGCCGAGACACCCTCATATGCACCTGTATTGATTGTCATATGGCTTACCAATTTCTGTTATGAATTATTATTATTATGTATGTGTAGACATGTATTTATTATATACTTCTCTGAGTTCTCTCATCAAACTCATTATATATGCTTTTAAGCTTTCTCACTCGTGGTTAGTGATTTGTAGGTGTGATTTTTAAAAAAAGATACTTAATTTTTTTTTTCACATCTATAATTATTATTTTTCCTATAAGATGATATCGGAGAAGAATATTATTTGTAACTATATAATTGTGGACATTAATATATACTATGATTTACCTCGTTAGCCACAAAAGACCATGCATGGTACACACAAGAAAAAAAAAACAGATCATAAATCGATGTGTGTTAAGATTGACTTCCAAACGTTTTGAAAGAATTTATATATATGTTATTTACCATATATGCCTCACAAAAATGTTTGATGTATTTTAATATTTAAGAATGAATATGTAAAAGTTATGCTTCAAAACATATAAGCCTTGTTTATTGTCTACTGTGGGTAATAAAAGACTAATAAATTTTAAATATCACTTAGAAAATTAAAAATCAAAACTAATAAATTGTTAAAAACCAGTTAAATTGATAAGTACGGTTCAGAAAAGAAAAAGAAAATCAGTAAATCTATATTTTACTTATAAAAGAGATTTAACAAATTCATATAATTTTTTCTTTTATAATCCTTGTTATTGGGGATCTAGATTGGATCATGCTCATATTCAATTGGAAGCTAAAACTAAAAAGCTCTACTGGCGACTATGCAAAAAGCTTGGAAAAGAGGTTATAAGTCAGTTTGCTTTCATGGAGATTGTGAAGTTTTATTTTATTCACATGGACAAGGATTCTCACTTTTCTTTTACTTTAACTATTTTCTAATGCAATGGCCAATGGCTTGTCGTTGTTGAGTCTGTCCATCCAATCTCTATGCTTAACATGATTCTCCAATTAATTTACATCTTTATAACATCTCTCCTAGCCGTCTATAAAGAAATTTTAACTAAAGATGAATTAGTACTTACTTACTGCTACGGAATGAAATGAGAAAGAGCCAAAGAAGGGAAGTCAAGTGGGGGTGTTGCAAACAACATATAGATTGGCTCCAGCTGTTTCTTATATCAGTTCTCTAACATTAAATTTCGTTTTTAGCTAAAACCATATATTGTTTCTTTTTTATTCAGTTAGCTTTCTGTCTATATGTTGTCTTCTTGTGGATGTCTCTATATGCAATTGCAGTGCATTTATATGAACTACAGGAGGAAAATTTAATTTATATATATATATATATATATATATTGTAATAGTTTTTTTTTATTGGTCGATGTTTGCTTATAATTAAACGTATTGATTCTGATTGATAACCAATTATCTTAGCAATACCGATAAAAATCATTTAAGAACATTCTGAATGTAGAAACAGTGTTTCCACTCGATGGCTTGATTCAATAATATGATATATATACAACAGGCAAAGTACGTCCATATTACCGTTTCAGGCTTCACTCTTGATCATTTATATCCTATCTTATTTTACATAAAATAAATAGATAAAAACGAATTATCTCTCTAGATCATCAAGTAAATCGTAAAAAAAATATTTTGGTAAAAAAGATGCCAAGATTTGCCCTAAGCTAAGAGTACTTTCAAGTATACCATAAACATGACATAAGTGATAAGACTGTGCATTGACCTAGAACTTTGTCATGATCTTCATCCTCCCGTTTTTTTTTTTCAATAAGTTTCAAAGTTTTGTTGCTGGCCGTTTGAGAACAGAAAATCATCGCATAAATAAGCTCTAGTCATCGAAACTCGACGTTCGTCGGTTTGATATATATATAAAGATATTGAGTGCATTTTAAAATTATATCAATACAATAAAACTTGTATATTTTTCACCAGAGCGTGACACATCAGCTTTAATATTCAAGCTGGTGTTGACACATCAGTTAAAATCAATAGCCAATAAAAACATTTGAATTAATACAGCTAAGATTTCTAAACCAATTAAAAAACTAGGTGAGAAAAAACATGGTCACTATAGAGAAAAAAGGCCATTGGGTCATTATTATAAAGGCCTATATGTGTAATAAAAATATTACAATAATAGACCATAAAAGATGTGTGATAAAAATATTTTTCGTTAGTCAAAAAACTTGTAGTTGAAACAACCATTGCAAACGTCATCAAAATTTCCAACGGTTGATCATGCACCACCTTCGGTTTGAGTTAGAAGCATATTATGATCTCGATATTGCATATCACTCAACTTTAGAACGACATAATGGTAATTTAGTTGGCAATAGATAAAATAATTATACTAAATTTAACTAGATAAATAAATAAAAAATAAGAATTTAACTTAATCATAAGCTTGTCAAGTGAGTGATAAGCTTCCAACATGATCCTAAGCTTTTCAAGTGATTAAATGGGTTTGTTTAGTTTAGGTGTTAGGTTATAAGATAAGAACAAGTATAAATATGTTGTAATAATGTAAGAGATAAATTAAGATTTAGGAGACAAAGGTTGAAGTGTCTAAACCCAAAGTACTCTAAGAGATCCATCAAGAAAATTTACAATGTAGACATCAAAAAGTAATCTCTCTTACTATTCTAAAAAGGTTGTGAGTGAGAAACAAATAAAGAAATAATGGTTTGTAATCCCTAAACTTATTTGGTAATAATTTAAAATATATTCAAAAATTAAATTTATGAAATAAAAAACTCAAGTATTATATGATGATGTAAGTAAGAATAACAAAAAAAATACTATTGAAATTATCAAAAACTTATGAATTGATTTTGAATAACATATTAAATTATGAAATCGAAAAAAACAAATATAACAAAAATAAAATAAAAAACCAATTCCGCGTTATAGCGCGGGTACCAACCTAATATATTCAAACTTGAAAAAAATTCATGAAGATGTGCTATCAAACCATCTTCAAAACTACTCCGCGAATATCATAGATGTCGAATATATTTATGAGAAAAAAAATATATAATTAGATCAGGATATGTAACGTAGTGGGTTATGGTATGATATGTGCACATATCTATGAAAGAAAAATATATAACTCATTGGGATGTTAAACTTTAAACTTTAAAGAGACCTAAAGAAAGAGCAAAAATAGAAATATAATTTGCGATTATTTATTTTTCTCCGTAAATTTCAAAACTTTACGTGGTCTAGAGCCTTCTTTCGCCGAGAGCCGTTAAGTTCGTTGCTTTGCCACCACTGATCATCCTCTCTAGCTGTACATGTCCATCAGGAATGTATTCATATATAGCAGCAGAAAGTATAAATGTTTAAAATATTTATAGATTCCTATACACATGAATGTGTATTGGAATTCTAAAGTGGGAGATGCGTGTTTATAACTGTTTCACATATATTAATTATGAAACTAAAATACAATAAATCTATAGCTAGGTTCATAAAAGTCAACTATATCGCACACTCGTCATTTCTACCATTTTGAGACTGTCTTCACTTAACACGACTACTAGATTTTCTTTTTAAGTAAGAAGATACAATACTTAATTAACTTCAGCTTAATGTCAGAAAGATTAGAATATAAACTAAAAGAAGTAAAGAACAATGGACCGACCATTAAAACCGACACATGGGTGTCACTCATGTTAATTTGGCCGTTCCTGCTTTTAACTTATGCATGGAGACAATACGTTGGTTCGTTATTTAATTAAGTAAAGACGGATTTTTAAGTTAGGGAGAAAAAGAATAGGAACGTTGGAGGTTTGTGTTTCAAGTAAATTAGCTGTCTCTGATACATAAATAGCAATGGGTCGAAGAGGATGTTATCTTCGAAGCCAAATCCTTCACAGCTGTCTTTAGGTGTCTATCGTTTCTCAATAATAAATTTGTCGTTTCAAAGTACATACACTCTGTATTTGATCGGCACAGACTATTTGTTCTTATCATGAAGTGTTTTAGGAACAGTTTTATTTGCTTGTAACATGTACATCTAGGTTTGGTTTTCATCATGATTAATTTATTTTAGCCATTTGTAAGGTTGATTTCATCGTGCATGGCATCAACATGTTATTAAATTCAAGTGATCAAGTTTACATGAGCAATATCTTTAGCCAACAAACACAACTGTTGTTAGCAATGTAGAGACTGACGAGATCAAGTAATTGAAAGAGATATTCAATTTTCTTTTGAAGACAAACCAAATAGGAGTTAACGTCAGCGGAGAAGGTGCAAACGTGTATTAATGTATATAATAGTCGCTACAAGAAAACAAGGTGATTTAAGACGGAATTCCCGACGGATTAAATCCCATCGATTATTCGGATTCTTGACTCATATACGACGAGATTTGAATCGTTGTAATCTATTGGTAATCCATCAAAAATTACCGATGGGATTTAGTCCGTCGAGAATTCTGGACCATATCCTGACGGAATAATGACAGATTAAGTCTGTTAGAAAATTTCGTCGGAACTCCGTTGGTATTCCATCGGTTATATGTTACTGTTATTATAGTCGTTTGAAAATTGTCGGTGATCCATTGGTCTTTTGTTACCGTTGTTTTAGCCATTTGAATTTACAGATGACCGACAAATTTTCGACTGATTCCCGATGGACATGATTTCTATAAATAAGTATCGGCACTCATTAAGAGATGAATATGCAAGAAAAAAATGTCTTCTTATTTTAGATCGTGGATGGACGAACAAATGATGGATCCAGAATCAACTTATTAAAGAGATGAATATGCAAGAGGCGTAGACGAGTTCATGGAATTGGCTTGTCAGCAACCGGAAGCCAAGAAAACACATAAGTTAAAATGTCCATGTTCTCTTTGCCGAAATTCTCATAATATTAGGATTGATTTAGTGTGTAATCACTTGTATTGCAATGGGTTTATGATATATTATAAGATTTGGTTTCTACATGGAGAACGGTCAGATTATGCTAGTACTAGCGAACCAAATATTGTTGTTAGCTTAGAAAAACAGAGAATGGATATAGATTTTAGTGTAGGGACTTTTCAGATGGTGAATGATGCATATAGGGAAAATATTCAGTCGACTGGTGGTGATGGAGATAGGATAGATGAACCTGATTTAGAAGCACAAACGTTTTTTGGAATGTTAGATGCAGCAAAACAACCACTATACCCAAGATGTAGAGAGGGTCATTCTCCTTTATCATGTGCAAGTAAATTGATGATGATTAAGATAGATTACAATTTAGTTGAGGACTGTGTGGATGCGATAACAGATTTTGTGAAAGACATTTTGCCTGAAGATAATATTTCACCAGCTTCATACTACGAGGTTTTAAAAAATGGTTGATGGTATTGGGTTACCATATCAGATAATAGATGTGTGCGTCGACAATTGCATGATATACATGAGACAAGACGAAAAACGTAAAAGATGTAAATGCTGTCGCGAACCACGGTTTTAAGAAACAAGTGGCAGGGTTCCCGTTCATTATAAACGAATGTGGTATTTACCCTTAGCAGACAGATTAAAGTGGTTATACCAATCTGAACGTACAGCTGAGCCAATGAGATGGCATGCATAACATAGAAGAGAAGAAGGAAAGATCACACATCCTTCAGAAGCAGAAGCATGGAGACATTTTCAATCAGTGTATTTGGATTTTGCGTTTGAGCGACGAAATGTTTACTTAGGACTCTGTACAGGTGGTTTCAACCCATTTGGGAAGCACAAAAGGCAATATTCATTGTGGCCGGTAATCGTAACACCTTACTGAAACATGGTTTTTCTGTGGGTTTGAATATACTTATGAATGTATGAATGATGCAATCAGACAACAGACACAAGCTAAGACCCTAAGATGTCTGATCAGGTGGAATGCAAGAGGTTTCAATTACTCTTATGCAGTTGCAGTATAAGAGATGTCAATCCATAATGAGTATGATGCAAGCAGTCAAGATGTAAACACTTATTTAAGTTAAGCTAAGTATGAAAATGGTTTTGATGTAACAGTTGTTGACAGAAATGTAAATGCAGAATATAAATTACTAAGATAAAAGACTAAATGCAAGATAATAACTGAAACTAAGATATGTAATGAAACAAGAATGAAACTAGAAAGATGCAGGACATAAAGTAAGAACTTGGAAATGGACTCAAGCATGCACTCGATCGTATGCTCGATCGAGTACAGGGTTGAGTGGAAAGCTACGAAGAACAAAGATCAAACTTAACAATCAAACAGAGCAGAACGAAAGTAGATCAAACAGAAAGCGGATAAAAGTAATCAAATAGAGAAATCAATAACACAGAAGGTCCTAGGGATGGATTCATGGGCTGGACTTGAGCTATACTAATTTAAACTGATCAACAAACCTCAATCAACAGTGAGCTATCTCTGGACAATGATCCTCTAATACTTGTTAATCCATTCTCATGACAATAACAATCAAGCTTAGATACTCCTAGATCTAGTTCTCACTAGCTATTGCGTATAAAAGCAGGCATAAAGATCCAGATCATCACATGTCAAAAACCATCCTATACAACCAATCTCTTGGGATAGGCACAATAATCTCCAGCATTAGTATTATCCAAAAACATAAACATTGGTATGATGCTAAGCAACCTAGGATTTGTTCTTACCCTCTCAGATATAAGAACAACATAGAGCATGCCTAATCTAGAAGAGATATTTAAACAATCAAGCTTGATCAATCTAAACTACGATAACTCTCATCCAGCCTAATCCATCCCTAAGATCCTAACACACTACTCAGATGAACAACACATGATGAACAACATCATAAACCCAGAAATCAATGAAACTTGCATGATTAGAAAGATAAGATGAAGATATACAACTTTGTTCAAAGAAATAAACTTAGATTCTCAATACCCAAAAAGTTACAGAAGCAACAAAGTATGAAAATCTAGAGAAAAAGCTTAAAAGTGGCTGATGATGTAAACTTAAAAGCTAAAATCCCAAAAAGGGTAAATACTAGGTTTTCTGATATTTTATCTCTCTAAAGTGGCTTGTCAGCGGCCATAGAGTACAAGGGGTATATATAGAAAAGTAGGGAACCCCTAAAATGGCTACAAGACAAAATAGAGAGGCAGCTCGGTTGACTCGACCATGTGCTCGGTCGAGTGCATGGTCGAGTCATGTCTTCTTCTGCTCCTTTCAGTCGGTCGAGTCCCTCTCAGCACACGGTCGAGTGTCTGGTTGAGTGGAATTCCGGACCTTGACTCTCCTCTGCTCTAGCTCCTTTGTCTGCTTCTCTTGATGGCTTCACTCTCCCACAACACTTATCCATGCTCCATTGGGTCCTAAATCACCTATTTATGCAAGAAACAATGCAATGCATTGCAAATCTACTCTAATGCACAAACAGCCCTAAAAATACTCAATGATGACCTAACAAGCTAGTGAATCATGCAATATGTGTAAATAAACTAAGGTAAAACAAGGTAAAATATGTGAACATCAACACCCCCAAACTTAGCCTTTGCTTGTCCTCAAGCAAACAAACTAGACATGAGTAAGAAAGTGAGGTTTGAAAATGGGATCTCAAAACCTTAAACATGCTAATATACTAGCTAGAATCAATGTCAAAGTTACTAGTACTAGGATGCAAAGTGAATGAGCTATACTTAAAGATTTTAGACAAGCCTTTCACAACCTTAACTGATTCAAGCCTTAGACTTCCATATGCATTCAAATCAACAATTTCCTTTAACATTCATTAAAAAAGAACATGAATCAGATTATGCAATGCTTAAACTCATTAGGCTTGGTAATAAGGGTTTAGAGACAGAAACAGTCTCTCTTTTGAGTGGGACTTATCAATAACACGGGTTCCCTCACAAAAAGTGGATTGAGGTTTAGAAGAAGGCTAAAGGTAAGATCACTTATACACATACAAGAACAGAACCTTGTCTACCCAAAAGTATCCAAAGTAATTGTTCCTAATCATTCTAAACCCATGATGTCCTATTTCTACCCTTTAACTTCATCTTTTATCTTTTGCCCTTTTTCTCTTTGCTTTTCTGTCCTAGGAGGGATTTCTACTTGATTTCTCTTAGTGAAATGGGGTTTCTTTCTTATTTGCTAAGGTTCTTACTCTAACTTGTTTTCCAAGTCATAAAGCTTTTCACTAGACTCTTCTTTTCTTTCTTTCTTTTCTTTGACCAGAACCTTACTTAGAACTTTTAATGCTCCCATTCTTTCACTTAGAGTTTGAATTTTCTTTAAAACATTTCCCTCCTAAGGACTTTATCCTTTTCTTTCTCTTTTCACTCTTTTCTTTTCTTTTTGAACTCACCAAGTCCCAAACCCAGAATTTAAACCTCCTAGTCCTATATAGTTTGAAAAATGCAAACTAGAACTACACAAGGTTTTATTCATGTCAGTTCAAACCTAACACTTTCTACCAAGCTCAATCCCAAAATAGGCCTCACACACACAAGATATAACATGGCTTGAAACAAGGGTTGGTTAAGGGTAGGGGAAACTGATTCAATGATGAAATCAGCTACTTGGATCAACAAGAGTGGTGAAAATGGGAAAAGATGATCCAAATACGTATAAAGTATCCATGAGTTTAAAGCAATGCACAAACTGATATTAAAAGTCAATATTAGGTTCTTATAAACAGGAAATGGTTTAATATCACAACATGCTTCAGTTTGGACAGAATGCAATTTAGGAATTCTAGACTTGGTTCAATCTTATGTTTCTAACCACTCAACTAGCATCAAAGTACTAATAACTTGGGCATTGATCCTATTTTAGTGAATTCAAGCAAGTTAACAAGGCTAAACTCATCATAGATCCCTAATGCAAATATGAAACAATCCTGTATGAAATATGCTAAACATGATCCTATTATGCAATGCAAACTACATGAACACTCTTTTTTTTTTAAAGATTTTTGTGAAAATTTTTCAAATTTTTTGGTCTTTTCTATATATGCCTTAGATGAAATGCAAATACTAACATGATTGTGCTAAAAATTTGAAATAAGAAAATAGAAAACAATGTCAAATGCTATCTCAAACCCTCCCCCAAACTTAAATTACACAAGTCCCTTGTGTAAGAGAAATTTGAAAGAGGATTCAAGACATAAAATAAAATAAAACAAGAAATGCAATGGTATTTACAATGAGATGGTGATCGTGGTACCTTATGGATTGTTGAATAAGTTCTCTACAGCATTAATCATGTTGTCATAGGTGTAGTTAGGGTCTTGACTTTCACTTGGAGGTGGAGAAACAGGGTACTCGACTATGGCCATCGATTGCGACTTGATCGAGTGATCGGTCGAGTGCTAAGTCGAGCTGGCTGGTCGAGTGGTCTATTGTGGGTAGAATGGCTGACCTTGGTGCTCATAGTATTGTGCAGATGGGCTGGGTCCATGAAGTACTGAGGTGGAAAGGGTGGGTAAGCTGGACTAATGGGGTAAGGTGGATAACCTGTTGGAGCTGGGAAGCCATAAGGAGGTCTGGGCAGGTGCTCGGTCGAGTACATCGGAGGTGATCGGTCGAGTGGGGGATCGAGGGCACCGGTCGAATGCCTCGGAAACTGAAGTTCTGTGCGGCCTGAACCTCTCTCCCTCTGAATTGGCTCATGCAGTGAAGCTCTAGCTGATATCACCGGGTTTTCAGCTCTGGACAATGCTCTAGTTGAGCTGCTCCTCCTCAAAGGACTTGATGGTGCTGGTGATGAATCTACACTCTTTAGCTCAGAAATTTCCTTCTTTAAACCTTTTATGGACTTAGCCATCTTCTCCATCTTCTTCTTCAATTTATGCACAGTCTTCCCATGCCATTTGTTCCACTTTTGTAAAAGTGTTACCCTTTTGCTTGTCTCTCTAACCCCTCTACTATCTCTTGGTCTTGGTTCATATTCTTCAAAATAAAACTGTTCTTCCCCATCAGCCATCTCCACATCTCTAGATTGATCCTCTCTTACTTTGGCTATACCATCAAACAAGAATTCAGCAGCTGGCCGAAAGTCAATGTTCAACCCTTCTCTAATGGTGGTGAGCGCTTGATTAGGCAGAATAAGCTGATTCTTTCCCACTGTGTGATGTTCAAAGTTGAAGAGGTGCTTCCCATGGTGAAACTCCTTTGCTAGAATGAGGGTGGAAGTGAGATATTGGGTGTCTATCCATCTTTGTTTGGCTTTCTCTCCTTGAAGTGGTACATTTGCAGCTACAAGGAATCGAGTGATGATGCCTCCAATGGTTAGAACTCCATTTGAGTTCCTCTTGTGCAGCTTGCTCACCCAGCTTCTATAATAGATGAATTGGTCAATGAGGACCATAGCCAAATCTGTATCTACACTGCTCCCAAGGATAACAGTTCCATCTCTTGCTTGTGTGATGATCCCATAGAGTGCTACATCAATCATCTTAAGCTCTCTTTCATTCAAGTTTCCAGTTTCCTTCCTAGCAAAGAATGTGTTTGCTAAAGCTTTGTGGAAGTACCTTAGGACTGGACTCCTTATCCTTGAACTCTTGGTCTTGGAAGAAGAATAAAGCTTGTTGTCTCCAATTGTTTCCCAAACAGCAAAGAGTTCCTCCTTAGGTATGACCATGTCCTCTTCACTTCCAACTTCAAACCCACAGAGTGTGGCTAGTTGCTTCAGTGACAGCTCATACTTCTTGCCCTTGATGGTGAATTCAATGTAACCAGCTCCCATGTCTTGGTCCATGCTTGTGAAGAGATGAAGCTTGATGGTGGATAGGAATTCACAACTTTCTTCCCTATACCCCTCCAAGCACAAACCCATGAATTTGCTTAGGTTGCATTTCTCAAACAGAAACTCAACATCTTCAACAATACCCAGCTTCTCCATGGTTTCTTTATGTGGATATCTTGTTCCTTGAAAGTTCATCTTCATGAAAGCTTCATAGAGTTGGCTTGGGTTTGGGAATCAGATTCTTCTTCCACCTCCTCTTCTTCTTCACTTTCACTCTCTTCTTCTTGGAGTTCTTGGGCTGGCCTCTTCCCTTTTGCCTTGTGTTTTCTTATGTGCTCTTTAAGAGTAACCTCCATCTCCTCATCACTCTCTGTACGCTCTGGATCTTCCTCAACATGTTGGTTTTTCTTCTTCGAAAAGCCACTCGACCCCCTACTCGAGCTAGCACTCGATCGTTTGCCCCCTCGAGTACGCGGTCGAGTGCGTTCACTAGTTTCTTTCTGTATGACCAAGGATGCATCACAGCGATCCATGAATCGATCAACAACCTTCTTTCCTTCAGCTTCATGAATAGCAGCTTGTTGTGATGTCTCTCTAGACCTTGAAGTCATTTTGAAAACGAACTGAAAGAGATAGACTCAAAGCTCAAAGTTAATAGGTTAGTAACCCAAAAACCAAAAGAACTAAGCTAGAGCAAGAAGATAAAACTTGAGAGAGATTTCTAGCTAGATTTTTAGTGTTTTTAGCAAAGGAGAAAGTGTGAGAGACTAAAATCGAGTTTGCTCTTTATAAAGAGGCTAAAGGGAACAAGGAGACAAGAGTGGAGCGTCCATACCATTCAAATTTGAATTGGCAATCTTTGACTCACTTTTGATGTCACTCGACCCCACGTGGTCGAGTGCTTGACCAAAATTCAAATTTTAAAATTGCTTCTCGCTCCACTCGATCGAGCAAAAGAAAATTTGAACCGAGTGGGCCTGGGCTTGCTATCACTCGATCGAGTACCTCTCATGGGCTGGTCGAGTGACCCCAAAAACTCCTTTCTACAAGTTCCATTCATCTCAAACTCATCTATACTTCCCTAATAAAGGCCTGCCCAACACGAACATGAAAGAAAAATATCAAAACTACAAGGAAAATAAAACTTATGTACAATGATACCTTTGGGACTTCCTCCCTAGTGAGCTTGTTTAAAGTCACTAAGCTTTGACTTTTGATGCCTTCTCAGGCTTGGTTTGGAGACCAAGGAGATGATGGGATCCTCCCTGGTGTAACTTGATCAATGTGAAGCTAATTCTTAATCACTTCACCCTTTAAACTTGAACCGTGTTTCTGCTTAAGCTTGAATCTTGGCCTTGCTTTCTTCAATGACCTCTTGTTGATCTGAAGCTGAAGATCCTTCACCAAGCTAGTCAAATCTTGAACTGAACCCTTGAGATTTTCATCTGATTTCTCATGAGAAGAGAACTTAGTCCTTGAAGTTTCCACTTCACTTGAGACTCCATGATCTCTCTTGTCTTTAAGAGCAAAAGGCTGACCTATAGAAGGCAAGTTGGTTGGGTTGTTGATATCAAATTTCATGATCAAACTCTCAGCTATGTTCAAGGTTATCAACCCTTTCTTAGCATCAATTACAGCTCCAGCAGTGGCTAGGAATGGTCTTCCTAGGATGATAGAGTCTTCCAACTCCTTATCCATGTCTATAATGAGGAAATCACTGGGAATTCTAGCCTTGCCTATCTTGACTAGGAAATTCTCCAACTTACCAACCACATCCTTATGTGATCCATCAGCTAGACATAAGTAGAGGTTACCGGGCTTGAAGTCAGTATGCCCAAGCTTCTGTGCAATGGAGTAGGGCATTACATTGATAGATGCCCCTAGGTCACACAAGTATTTGTTGAAATGCAAGTAGCTAAAAGAGCAAGGCAAATCAAATGGACCTGGGTCTTCAAGTTTGGTTGGAATGATGGCTCCTTCAAACTCTTCAAGATCCTTCTTATCCTGATTTTGAGCCTTCTGTTGTTATATCTCAAGTAGCATGCCTTGGTAGAGAGGATATGGAGCATACTGTTCCAAAGCAGGTCCCCTCTTTTCTTCTTTGTATTGAATGACTACCTCTTCTTTCAAAGCCATCAATTCCTTCTTTTCAATTATTTCCCTGAGTTCCTTCAGTTTTTGTTCCTTGAAACACCCTGGGAATGGTAGAGGAGGCTTGTAAGCAGGAGGGATGTATCTAACAGGTTTAACAGCTTCTTCGGGATCAGCTCGATAAGTCACTCGATCATGTACTGGATCGTGTGTCAGGTCGAGTGTACGGTCAAGTGGTACTCCGGTTTCTGTTTTCTGTGTAAAACTTTCACTCTGAGATTTGCCTTGTGATAGATCCTCCCTAGCTTGAACCTCACTGTCCTCAGTGTCAATTTCCTTATAGAACTGGATAGCTTTAGCTGTGAACTCCCTTGGATTTTGAACAGCCTTACTAGGTAGCTGGTTTGGCTTAGGAGCTGATGTAGAAGCAATGTTTCTCTCCATGAACTTGACTTTTGAATTCAAGCTCTCAAACTTAATATTCAGATCATTGTAAGAACAATCCAGCCTCTGATTAAGCTCAACCAACTTCTTTGCTGTCTCAAGCTGCCCATTTGCCTGTCCAAGTAACATCTTCTGCATCATAGCTCTTAGATCTTGTTTCTGGCTTTGGTTAGTCTGAAACCCTGGTGGGGGACATATTGAAGCCTGTAAACCTTGGTGTTGCTGCTTGGGCACATAATTGTTATGTTGTTGGGGCTGTTGAGCTGGATATACTTGGTCTTATGGGTTTGCCACATTAGTACTTCTGTAGGACAGATTATTGTTCTTAAACTGGTTGTAAGGCTTGAAACCACCTTGGTTTTGTACATAACACAGCTCAGCCATGTCATTCTCCCCAGCTTGAACTGTTGTATCTTCATCAGCAAGAAAGTGAATGTTTGTCTGATGACTAAGGAGAATCTTGTCTAACTTGTCATGCACAGTCTTCAAATATTTCTTGTACTTCTCATCCTAGGCAGGTTCAACAAATCTGATAGTCCTATCATAGTCTTCATTATAGTTCCCATCTGATTGAGCCAAGTTTTCTACCAGTTCCCATCCTTCATCCACATGTTTGTTGAGAAAGTTCCCATTTTATGCATTGTCCAACAACATTCTGATCTTTGGTAGAACTCCTCTGTACAATGTGCTAAGTAAGGACTCATTACTAAACCCATGATGAGGACATTGAGTTTGGTAGCCTTTGAATCTTTCCCATGCTTCACAAAAAGTCCCATTATTCTTCTGGGCAAAACTTGATATCTCATTCCTCAGTCTAGCAGTCCTTGCATTACAGAAGAACTTGGCCAGGAAAGCCTTTTTGCAGCCATCCCAGGTTGTGATTGTTCCTGTTGGTAAAGTCTTCTCCCACAAATGAGCTTTGTCTCCAAGTGAAAATGGGAAGAGTCTGAGCTTGAAACTGTCTTCACTTACTCCATTAATCTTGGTCAGGCCACATAACCTATCAAACTCATTAAGATGGTCTAAGGGATCCTCCATAGGCAGACCATGGAACTTGT
Source organism: Camelina sativa (assembly GCF_030686135.1). Lineage (NCBI taxonomy): Eukaryota > Viridiplantae > Streptophyta > Magnoliopsida > Brassicales > Brassicaceae > Camelina > Camelina sativa. Next base: position 18,033,921 of record NC_141880.1, on the reverse strand, counting down.
TTGACTGTATCATAGTAATCAACCCATTCTTTATCTCAAAATTATTATTTGCTACTACAGGTGGGACAATTCCAGCCCTTTGTGTGTGGGTGTTTGGAGCATCACCAGCTCCAATCTGTCTTGGTCTCTGCATAGGTGGATCCATGATCAGCTGTTGTTCTTGTTTCTGAAGGATTTTGGTTCTCTGTTGCCTTAAACCCCTTGGTAAACGGTTGATGTGCTCAATGTATCTCTCAAGGTTCTTGTTTCCTTTCGACCTGGTTTGCATGTACTGATCCGATCACCTACTCGAACTGACAGACGGTCGAGCACAAACTTGAGTTGAGGATCGAACTGAATGAAACTAGAAGAATGACTGAATCCGGCTTGGTGACTCGATCGATCACTCATACGTGCAGACGGTCGAGTGCTGGGTCAAGTTGGTACATGAAACACAAAACAACCAAGCAGATGAAGATTCAAGTCAGTAATGATCAAGTGTAACAATAGAACTTAATCTTAAACTTGTGTAAATCAAGACTGTCACAAACAACTACTCAAATGGCAACAACACCAAATTGAAACATGTTTTTTCTCTGGGTTTGAATATACTTATGAATGTATGAATGATGCAATCAGACAACAGACACAAGCTAAGACCCTAAGATGTATGATCAGGTGGGATGAAAGAGGTTTCAATTACTCTTATGCAGTTGCAGTATAAGAGATGTCAATCCATAATGAGTATGATGCAAGCAGTCAAGATGTAAACACTTATTTAAGTTAAGCTAAGTATGAAAATGGTTTTGATGTAACAGTTGTTGACAGAAATGTAAATGCAGAATATAAATTACTAAGATAAAAGACTAAATGCAAGATAATAACTGAAACTAAGATATGTAATGAAACAGGAATGAAACTAGAAAGATGCATGACATAAAGTAAGAACTTGGAAATGGACTCAAGCATGCACTCGATCGTATGCTCGATCGAGTACAGGGTCGAGTGGAAAGCTACGAAGAACAAAGATCAAACTTAACAATCAAACAGAGCAGAACGAAAGTAGATCAAACAGAAAGCGGATAAAAGTAATCAAATAGAGAAATCAATAACACAGAAGGTCCTAGGGATGGATTCATGGGCTGGACTTGAGCTATACTAATTTAAACTGATCAACAAACCTCAATCAACAGTGAGCTATCTCTGGATAATGATCCTCTAATACTTGTTAATCCATTCTCATGACAATAACAATCAAGCTTAGATACTCCTAGATCTAGTTCTCACTAGCCATTGCGTATAAAAGCAGGCATAAAGATCCAGATCATCACATGCCAAATCTAGAAGAGATATTTAAACAATCAAGCTTGATCAGTCTAAACGACCATAACTCTCATCCAGCCTAATCCATCCGTAAGATCGTAACACACTACTCAGATGAACAACACATGATGAACAAAATCATAAACCCAGAAATCAATGAAACTTGCATGATTAGAAAGATAAGATGAAGATCTACAACTTTGTTCAAAGAAATAAACTTAGATTCTCAATACCCAAAAAGTTACAGAAGCAACAAAGTATGAAAATCTAGAGAAAAAGCTTAAAAATGGCTGATGATGTAAACTTAAAAGCTAAAATCCCAAAAAGGGTAAATACTAGGTTTTCTGATATTTTATCTCTCTAAAGTGGCTTGTCAGCAGCCATAGAGTACAAGGGGTATATATAGAAAAGTAGGGAAGCCCTAAAATGGCTACAGGACGAAATAAAGAGGCGGCTCGGTTGACTCGACCATGTGCTCGGTCGAGTGCATGGTCGAGTCAGGTCTTCTTCTGCTCCTTTCAGTTGGTCGAGTCCCTCTCAACACACGGTCGAGTGGACTTCCTGACCTTGACTCTCCTCTGCTCTATCTCCTTTGTCTGCTTCTCTTGATGGCTTCACTCTCCCTCAACACTTATCCATGCTCCATTGGGTCCTAAATCACCTGTTTATGCAAGAAACAATGCAATGCAATGCAAATCAACTCTAATGCATAAACAACCCTAAAAATACTCAATGATGACCTAACAAGCTAGTGAATCATGCAAAATGTGTTAAAAACTAAGGTAAAACAAGGTAAAATATGTGAACATCACTTACAATCTACCACCATCGTTGTGCATGCGTCGAGAGTTTTGTTCCTCTCAGTTTTTGTTCCTGGTCCATAACATCCAAAGAGGTCACTTGATATCTTCCTCCATCCATTGGTTTATGAGTTGCAAACGTTATGGGAGCACAATGTTGAAGCATATTATGTATTAACTCAACAAAATTTTCCGATGCGAGCGGCATTAATGTGGACCATAAGCGATTTTCCAGCATATGTATGTTATCTTGATGGACCACTAACAGACGATTATCATGTTCGTATTGTCAAGATAACACATATGCATTCCAATTAAAGAACGGACACAAGACATATTGGTTTGATTGTCACCAAAGATTTCTACCACCTGATCAATCTTATCGTCGTTCAATAAATTTGTTTAAGAAGAATAAGAAAGTGTATGATGATCCACCTCCTGTTATAGATGGTGAGACTACGTTGACTCAGTTTAGAGATTTTGGAGCAGCAAGGACTCCTAACGTCAGTGATAAAGGACATGATCCTGTTGACGGTGCTGGTGTTAATCACAATTGGCATAAACAGAGCATTCTTTTTGATTTTCCACATTGGAAAGACCTTTTGTTAAAGCATAATCTTGATGTCATGCACACTGAGAAGAACTTATTTGACAACCTCATGAACACCGTCCTAAACATTCCAAGGAAGACAAAGGAAAATTTGAAGTCTAGATTAGACTTGCCAGATATTTGCTCTACGGCTGAGCTTAAGATAATGGCAAACGAGAGATGCCTAGTTCCGATATATCGATTAAATACGGCTTCAAAGGTGGCTTTTTTCAACTGGATTACCCGTAGAGTGAAGTTTCTTGACGGTTACACATCTAACTTGCGTAATTAAGTTGAAATTAGAGAAGAAAAATTTATAGAATGAAGAGTCATGATTGTCATGTTGTTATGCAGCGACTTCTTCCATTTGCTTTTGCCAATCCTCTAGCAACAAATGTGCACGAAGCAATTGTAGGTACATTTTAGTTGTTAACGATGAACATATTTTCTATCTATTAATAATTAATAGGAATTGGTGCTTTCTTTCGGGACTTATCCACAAGAACACTTACTGTTGACGATATCCACAATTTGGACAAAATATACCCATTCTTCTTTGAAATCTTGAGAAGATATTTCCACCGTCTTGTTTTGATGTTATGGAACATCTACCTATTCATCTACTGCGAGAAGCACCACTTGGTGGTGTGTTCAATATCGATGGATGTATCCTCTTGAGCGGTACATGTTTCACCTAAAGAAAAAAGTTAAAATTTTAAGCAAAGTCGAGGGTTCTATTGTGGCACAAAGCATTAATGAAGAAGGCTCACACTTTGGGGAATATTACTTATCTTAGCAAGTTCGTGCAAGGAGTCGACATCCTTCTCGTCATGACGATGAGGAACCAACATATCCCATATATGTTTCATGCTTGTTTACTCAAATTGGCCACCTTAGTGGAAAATGGAAGAATTTTAAAATTTATACTCACTTGCACATGTATATTCTCACCAACTGTGAGGATATTCTTGAATATGAGAGGTATGTATTAAAAACATGCTTATGTATATAAAATTAAATTGTTTTCAAATAAATAATTTGATTAGTATTAAATAATTTTGTTTTACAGGATTTACATGGCTGTAATACGCTCCTACTATCCAGAATATACAGAGGATAAACTTGAGCAGCTTAAAGAGAAGGATTTCGTTTCTTGGTTGCAATTTTATGTAAGTTATATAAGTAACTTTTATAATTAATAGAAAATGATATATTGATTAATTATTCTAAAATATTTATAGGTATCAGATGAAATTTCAAAAGGTCAATCATTTCCAACATGGTTAGTAGAGATCTCTAATGGACCAAACTACATTGCAACGGCGTACCCGAGATATTGCACTAGAGGGTATGCTTCTACTAGGATTCATGATGATGGAGATAGGAGGACAACAATTAATTCTTGTATATCTATTAAAGCCGACGATGTTGTGTACTACGGTATCCTTAAAAATAATGGAAATTAGCTATCCAGGAATGTTGAACCTAAGGTTGCACTTGTGTTGAATGGTACGATCCCACAATTGGTGATGACATATGAGGTGACCAATTTGGTATTACATCAATAAATTCAGTACGAAGGTTATTAAAATATGACCCTTTTATTCTTGCATCACAAGCGACCAGGTATGCTCATTTCTTAACATTCAATTAGAAAAGCATCATTATATAATATATATAACTAATCATTTTTCATTACTTGTTACAGGTATGCTACTTAAACTATCCTCGAGTTACAAACTTGAACGACCCATGGATCATAGTTACGTCGGTAAACCCAAGAGGTCAAGTATATGGAGTTGCAGCTCACAATCCTTTGCATGCAAGCGAATGTTGTCAGATGGCTTCGGTTGAACATTCCCTTAAAGTTGATATTGTGGTTGACTTCGCCTTGTACGGAGATGAAGCAGTGCATTCAGGGTCAGAGGAAGCAATTGGAGAATTTGAGGATGATACAAACTCAATTTCTTCTGATTATTCAACAGACTCAGAGTTGAAAATAAATGTTAATTTTATATAGTATTGAATAAAAATTAAAGATCAAACACTATATGGTATTGTATGTTTTATAATAAATTAATTAATTTCATTATAAAAGATTTATTTAATGATAAGAGAAATGAAAATGTACATACAGTATATAATTATAAATAAATAATGAGATCTAACAAAAAAAATTAAAAACGAATTTGACAATATATTACTAAATAAATTATAAAGATTCTGGATAACAAAATTCAATTTAAAAAATATTAAAAATTTAATAATTTGAAATCTAACAAAACACATCATTAATTTTTTTTTTAATAAATTAGGTCTAACAAAACACTACATGCCAATTGAGTTTGTCAAATAAAATTGAAATATAAATATATAAAACCTGAAAAAATCATATTTTTTTGATAATCTGTCGGGAAATCCCGACAGATCCTCGACAGCCCTAAGAATTTTCTCGGAGTTATGAATTCAACTGCATTTAACACGTGTTTTAAACTCCATCGGAAAACCATCAGCCATTGGGGATATACCAATAGATTACCGATAGATTTAGGATATGAAACTTTATAACTTAACACATTCACAAACACTATTTCTTATGTCTTAAAACACTTATAATCGGTTTTGGTCTATTATATTACTATGAGTTTAAATTTTCAAAATTTAACATGATATCATCATAAGTGTTTCTATATACACATAGTTTTTTTTAATGGAACAGATTTGCAAGCTATGTAGTATACTTATTGTAATGCTAATTGAGTAATAAAGATATTTTTCTAACTATATATGAAGTTTTTTGAACTTTTTTCATAGATCCATCGGGAAACTGTCAGGAGTAATGAAAAATTAAAAAAAATTCTGTCAGGATTCCGTTGGATAAAACACAAAATTTACCCCGGGAAATAATTTTCCCAAATCTTTTGGATATTTCGGGAAGGATTATTTAATTCTTTTGGGTTACTTAGCTTAAACCACAAAAACCTTTCACCTTCTCTTTCATTTCCACCGACGCACTTCTTCTTCCTCACCCCAAATTTTTTCTTCACCATTTTACTTCTTCTTTTTCCCATATCTCCCTCTTTCTCTCTTCTAAACCCCAGATTTTGTTTCTCATATCAACCACAACCACTCAACTATGAAAGATTTTTAGCCTTTTTCTCAACTATGTAAGATTTGGAATTTGCAATGTTTGGTTTTGAGTATCTGTGGCTTATTCAAAAAGTAAAGATTTTGGGTTCAAATATGTAAGATTAGGTGTTCGTTATGTTAGATTAAGGGGTTGTTAGGTTAGATACTATGATTTGCTTTTTTAATTTTTAAGAATTGGGTAAAAGTTTAGTTTTCCTAAAATTAAAAATCAGATATATTGTTGATGTTATATATCTGTTTACTTGATCTATTAGTTACAATTTATATGGGTATTCAGTTGATCTTTTATTGAGTTTTTGGATTTTTGTATAACTGTAATATTTCGTTTTTTACACAAAGGGACTATGAAGCATATTGTTCTCGTGGAAACCGCTCCACCCAATACTGACAAGAACCGAGTGGTTGTGGGTCTGAGATTCAAACCCCCTCTAGAAGAGTCTCGGGATCGCCTACAACTGCCTCACCTCCTATCCTAATGACCATTGAGGATTTCGTTTCTCAACCGGGACGAGAACTTATCTCAAAACTCCATCCCAACTACATCAGAGATTCTACATGGTAAATGTCAAACTTTTTATATAATTATGATTTCTTATTATTATTTTTGTTATATATATCAAACTTTTGCATGTTTGAGGCATCTGGAAACGACATTAGCAAATCTCTAAATCGGATGATGTATGGACTCCTCAAAGAACCTTATGAAATATACTCGTCAATGCCAAGTGATGACCGTGACCTTTGGTTGAAACAGTTTGCGGTAATACTACATGGTTTCAAGAGTTATTTTCTTTAATGGCAAGTTTAATTTAACATACATTTTAATCTTGTAGCAAGATTTTAACTGGGAGCCACAAATGACATCTAGAGTCTGTCGAGAGTTTGACAAAGAGACAGCGACTCAATATTACAACATGTTAAGTGAGTGGAAGCGCGGAGAAACTCCAAAGGGAATAAACGACAAGGTGTACAAAGGGTTGCAAGAGTAGTGGGCACATCCCAAGACAAACAAAACTTCTACCCAGAAATCTAAAAACCGGAATAGCAATCGAGGTGGCAAAGTGTGAGCAACGCACAATGCCAGGTAAACAAGCTTCTATACCTCTGGACTACAACTTGTAAGTTTTCAACATTTTGTAGCATAATTCAAAACTTAACTTCAGTAAGTTAAAACTAAAATTCTTTTTACAGACTAAAAGAGATGGTGTGGCTTCTAATCACTTAACATTGATGGAAGACACCCACGCCAACAAAAAGACCAAGCTAATTCAAGACCCTTTAGCTAAGGAAGTGATTGGCAATTCTTGTAAGAGGATGGAGGGGTTTAGTTTATCCCAACCTTCAGTCGATGGAAATGGCTTACCAACACCAATCCCTGTCGACATGATTAACCAATTCGTTCTTGAGTTCTTTACTTTTTGATTCAAATTATTTTTTGCTTATGATTCTTTTTATATATTTTGTTCGAATTGTTCTAAATTTCAGAAAACTCTCCAAACCAAGGGTCGAATCTTTGGATTAGGAAAAGTTGCAAAAAGACTTCGTACTTGTTTATCATCTTCATCACTAATATATGATCGTGATGTTTAACTTGTGCAAGCCCTCCAAGAGAAAGATGACCATATCGAAGTTCTTGAAAAGATGATGGAAACATAGAATGAGAGGAACAAGCTGAGAGATGAGGAGCTTGCTTCGTTCATGGCAGAGATGCGATCAAAGTTCTCCGTGAATTCAAGTTCTTAGATATATAAGAATTTATGAATTTAAATATTATTAACTAATTAGTAATTGGTGTCAAAAAAAAAAGGTTGACGGCTTTTTCTCCCTATATTTATCAGTTTCTCAGTTTTTCAACATGAATTTTTTATTTTTTAAATATTACAAGAAAACACATCATTTACGACTCCCAAAATTCGTCACAAAACAGTTGCAAACGTATTTTGCAACTATTTAATGACTATTATAGATGGTAGCTAAAAAAATGGTCGCAAAATAAGTAAATCCCAATATAGTCACAAATTTACGACCATTTTGTGACATAATAATATCACAGACTATCATATATAAAAAATATATAATATATAAAAGATATATATATATATATATATTTTGTGTATGTATCAGTTCAAATCAATGTAGAAACAAGTAACTTAACATATTAACATTATATATGGTAAATTTGAGAATTAAAATTCCCAGAGTTAGTAAAAAGTAGCAAAGAAGTCACACTATATTAGCAAAATTGTCATTAGTTTGTGGCACAATTGCGACTATATGATATATTGGTAAATAGTCACAAAATAGGTCGCAAAGTCGTCATTATACAGTAGTAAATAGTGACATATAACAGAAGTCCCAAAAAAGTAGCAAAAATAGTGACACCTGAAAGATTAGTCGCATATCCTTCAGGTGTTAGTTGCAAAAGAGTCGCACATTTGCAACTAACTCGCGACTATTTTACTTATTAAAATAATAGTTGCACATTGGTCTCAAATTGCGATCATTTTGCGACCAAACAATTTTCATCGCGAACGAATAGCAATTTAGTCGCTCAGATGAGACTTTTGTGCGACCACTTTATTTCGTCGTTAATTAGCAACGCTTTTCCCTCTGTTTGTACTACAGTCGTTTATGCGTCTCAAAGTAGTCACATAAGCGTCACATTTTTTTGTGACCAAAAAAAGAGTCACAACTTGGAGTCCCAAAATGCAGGTTTTTTTGTAGTGAAACTATCACCATCAAAAAGTATTTCCTTCATTAAACTACATCAACTTTTTTTTTTATCCTTAAAACTACATCTCCAATCAATTTGTAATTTATGATACATAAACCGTGTTTAACCATAAAATAGCATTTTTTGTATCTTGATTATACTAATCTCAAAACACAAAAACAATATAACGTCGTTTTGTTATTTGTTTTTTTTAAAAACTAAAAGAAATCAATCAACACCGTTTAGCTCTTTAATAATCTAGACAAAATCAAAATTAGGGTTCTTAATCCAGACTTTGATTCCAAGTTAAAGAAAAAAACACCTCACAAGATCAGAATGATAGATAAGAATGATAGAGAAAGTGGAGATGATGGGGACGACGACAAAGACGATGATAGAGATGATGGGGAAAACGAAAGAGACGATGATGGACAAGAGACGACAAAGACATCATCGACTCCAGAGAGGCTAAGAAAGAGGAGTAGAAACGAATCTCCAGCAAAAGATGATGGAAAAGATGATCAAGAGGATGCTAGAGATGTTGAGAATAAGAAGTAAAGAAGAGATCCAAACAAGAAGGTGAAGATGACGTGATGGAAAGGTTTGAGTATGAGGTAGAGGAAGCTGTAGCGGACTGGTTCAATGAGTTTCTGAAACGACCTGACCCGTTTTTTTTCTAATAATAATATAATAATAATAATAAATTACAACTAGTGATCCCATATCCACTAGCCACCTAACCACAAACACAAACAACAGCGGAATAACCAATACCAATAAATAACCGATAATAAACCAATATCATAATCATAACAATATCCAAATACCAACAACAAGAAACACTAAACCGACAATCCTAACAATGTTTCTAATGACCCAACTCTAGCAACCTAGCAATGCCAGACAACATCCAATCGAGTCCCTAGAACATCTTCCTCTTCATTGCCTTGATTCCACGATCACACTTTGCCTTTACCTGAACCACAAACACAAATTGAGATGCATAAGTATTTGATAAATACTCAGTGAGGCAATCCTCCCATCTACTGGGCTATACACACAAGCAACAATGACTCCAATGTTCCAAACAATCAACAAACAAAACACACAAACCAGGAAAACGAACATCGTCACACTGTAAGGGAGGTGTCGACCGACACCAGCCTAGTGTCGACCAACACTGGCATTGGTGTCGACCGACACTACCCTACAGTGTCGATCGATGCCTATTTTGCTGGTGTCGATCGACACTCCACCTGCAACTGCGATCCGCACGAAGTCGAGAGTCGAATCTGGCTTTCCAATCTCCTCCAAATCATCCAATAAAACCCATGCCAGAAACATCACTAGGAACCTGTATAATCCAATCCCCAGAAATAAAACACACAAAACAACAACAAACAAGCAAGAAGAAGGAAATCAAGAGCTTAGATTAGCCATGGTCATGCACTCACCTCTTTGCAGGATGATTCAGACCAATATCAACGAATCCAACCCTCCTAGCAAGCTTCTATCTCCCCCGTAGCCTTATATTTCTCAAGAACAGCCAACAATCTTCTCAAAAATCACCAAAATCTCAAGAATAAAGTTTTTCTCTCTTTTCTCTCAAAAACAAGAGAACGACGACAAACAATACTTGTCAAAACCCTCTTCTGCGACAAAACACCTAAATAGTTCGGTTCAATGGTTTTCCCTAAACCAAACCGGTTCAAATCGATAATTAAATTGATATGGTCGAACCAGAATAAGTGGTGTCGACCGACACCCCATGAGTGTCGATCGACACCCACCCCCAAAACGCTGTGTTTTGGTTCGCGGGTGTTACAATTTCAGATTTGTCGTAATACCATACATGATAGCTCGGATGAAGATGAAGATCTGGTAATTACTAAAGATAGGAAGATTAGGTTGTGAACAAATGATAAATTGGCTATTGGTAAAACTTTTATTATTGGTTTTGAGTTCAAAGAGATTGTTTTGCATTATGCATTGAAGAATAGGGAAAATCTTAGACAAGATAAGTGGGAAAAAGATAAAATCAGTTTTAGGTGTGCTATTAAGAAGGGTGGTGGTTGGTATGTGTACTGTGCATACGAAGAGTTGAAGCAAATGTGGGTTTTGAAGACTATATGCACCGATCATAGTTGTACTTCTAATGGGAAATGCAAGTTGCTTAAGAGTCCACTTATTGGAAGGTTATTCATGGACAAGCTGAGATTGAAGCTAATATTATGCCTCTTAAAATTCAACGGCATATTAAGGAGCAATGGAAAATATGCAGCACTATTGGACAAGTGCAAAGAGGAAGACTTCTAGCATTGAAGTAGCTAAAATAATAATATGACAAGCAATTTTCTCACATCCGAGGTTATGTTGCTGAAATTATAGACTCAAATAAGTGATCAACAGCACACACCATTTCTAATGCAGCTGGAGAAGATGTGCTCAACCGAATCTATGAATGTCTTGGAGCAATGAAGAATGTATTTTACTATTGTAGGCCAATCGTTGGGATTGATGGAACCTACTTGAAGTGTGTTGTTAAATGTTGTTTATTGACTGCTATAGGTCATGATGCTAATAATCAGATTTTCCAGTTGCTTGGGCTTGTGTTCAAGCTGAAACTGCAGACAACTGGCTTTGGTTTCTGAATTAGCTTAGTGTTGACTTGAATCTAAAAGATGGCAGTGATTATGTTGTCTTATCAGACCGTTGTAAGGTAAATCTTTTTTATTTGTAGTATAATGATGTGGTATAGTTTAATCAGATTTTCTTGTTGTATAATGTCACTTTTGTGTTTGATTTTTGAAGGGAATCATAAGTGCAGTTAAAAGTGCATTACCAAAAGCTGAGCATAGACCGTGTGTCAAGCATATTGTGGAGAACTTGAAGAAGAAACATGCAAATAAAGACTATTTGAAGAAGTTTGTATGGAACTTCGCTTGGAGCTACAACCATTATGCCTATGAAGTTACTTTGGATGATTTGAGAGCATATAACATGTCGTTGTATGAAGATGTGATGAAGGAGAAACCAAATACTTGGTGTAAACCTTTTTTCAAGATTCACAATTGTTGTGAGGATGTAGAAAACAATGCAAATGAGTCCTTTAATGCCACCATCGTCAAAGCAAGGGCAAAAGTATTGGTTCCAGTGATGAAAACAATAAGAAGGCAAGCGATGACACGTATAACTAAGAGAAAAAAAGAAAATACTAAAATGGAAGAAGAAGATATATGAGTATGTATCAGATATATTGGAAAAAGAGGAGGAAGAAGCTATGAAATGTGAAGTCACAAAAGGAACACATCAGAAGTTTGAAGTTCTGATAGATGGGAATTCACAAGGTGTGTGTTTGAGTACTGGGAAATGGGAATGCTCATGCTGCAAGTGGCAAGTCACAGGAATTCCATGTGAACATGCTTATGAAGCAATCATAGATGTTGGTAAGAATGTTGAAGATTTTGTTGCTCCATGCATTAGCTCTCTAGTATGGTTGGAACAATATGAGACATGTCATGATCCTGTGAGAGGTCAACGATTTTGGATGACAAACAAGTATGTCTTAGTGAAAGCACCTCCAGAACCAATTCCACCTAGTAGAAATAAATGACAGAATAAGAAGTATGATTGAATCAAGGGTAAGCTCGAGCTCAAAGAAGAAGAAGAAGAAATGGGAACCAGAGATACTCAAACTAGGAAGGATTGGAATTATAATGCACTGTAAGTGATGCGGTGAAGCAGGACACAATGCAACTGGATGTGTGAAATTTCCTAAGGAGAAGAAGAGTAAGAAAAGTGAGAAAGAGTAAGAAGGAGGACACAATTCAACCGGCCGAGGCATGTTTCTAATTTTTTTGTTTCTGGTTTGCAGGTTTGTGTTGTGTATATATATATATTACTATTTTTTTTGCAGGTTTTGTTGTGTCTGTTTTTTGTGTTTGCAAGTCTGTTTTTGTGGTTGCAGATTTTTTGTGTCTGTTTTTTTTTGTCTGCAGGTTTTGTTGTCTCTGTTTTTTTTTTTTTTTTTATGTCTGTTGTTGTGTTTGCAGGTTTTCTGTGTTTGTTTTTATTCTCTGCAGGTTTTTGTGTAGTGTCACTTACCCTATTTTTTGTGGCCGCTGCAGGTTTTAAGTTTAGGAGTTGAAACACTCACACAAACAACACAAGAACCTGAAAACCTCACACAAACTCATGGACCTGAAACACTCACACAAGAAAGTAGCCAATGGGAGTCATAGTTATGTTTTCAATCTTTTTCTTTTGGATTTGTGTTTAATCTTTACTTTAATTTGGATTTGGCATTACGCAACAATTAGAAAGTCATACACATAGACACCAACACATACGACTAAATAATGAACAAAGCAAGAGTCTACATCTTTCTCCATAGCCAACCAAAAAAGACTGCAAGTACAGCCGCAAAACCAATGGTCTTCAAAGATGACTTAATCAATCTTCTCATTCATCTTCTTAACTATCTCTTCCTCCATTGTCACAAACAATTTCTTCTCAATCCCACTTGCTTCTTCAAATCACTAACATTCTCTTTGACCATGTTAATTTCGTTTAAGAATGCTAAGAACAATTGTACTTTCCTTCCAATTGACCATCGGTAAAATCATCGATATGGATTCTCCTTTGTCGTGGAGGTGTATACAATAACATCCCCATCACACCAACATGAGATCGGGAACACCATGAGAAATTTGATGAACAAAACCTAAACCCCCAAATCAATTTTGGTTTAAGAAAAAAGGTAAATAACAAAACGACGTCGTTTTGTTTTGTGTTTTGAGATTAGTAGAATCACGATACATTAAACGCTATTTTATGGTTAAAACGGTTTAGGTATGTTGATTACAAATTAATTAGATGCGTAGTTTTATGTACCAAAACAATAGTTTATGTATTTTTTTGAAGGAAATAGTTTTTTTTTTTTTTTGTCGTCTAAACTCTAGATACTAGTTCACGGTTAAGAACTCTCTTCTAGAGAGAGCCAGTGAGGAACCGTCGAACTCACATGGGAAAAACAAAACCCATGACCTCTTGCACATTTCGCAAGATGATCAGCAGAGGTGTTACCACTTCGAGGGATATATCTAATAATCAATGAAGAGAATCAGTCCCAATAATACACAAAATCCTTCAGCTCTGCCGCAAATGCAGGCCATGCCTCTGGGTTTGAATTTATAGCAAGAAGGTCCAAACAATCTATCATAATGAGGATACTTGTCAAGGAAATCGTCAATAAGCACTTCTTTGCCCATAAAAGGGTCTCCAACTCGGAATGAAGAGGGGAAAGACTTCTGCGCGAGCCCTTCAATCCTAAATGCCTCAAACTCCCTCCACTAGACACAATCTAACCGTGTCCACTTCGTGAATCTGACGCGTGCCAAGACCCATCAATAAAACAAACAGGAACATCAAATGGAACTGATATGATCTCCACTATGGGCTTTGTCCCTGCTAAGGGATCTTCTCTCCTATTTGTTCGCCTCCACGCTTCTTCCTCTTGAATAGCGATATCAAGAGTTTCTTGCAGTGGTTCTGAAATATTCTCGAAGATTTTTTTTATTTCGCGCCTTTCAATTATACCATATAATCCATGGAAATAATCTGAAGCTCTCCTCGTTCGCTCCCACGTCCTTGCCCTGCCAATATAAATAATAAAAATTATTGTATATCGAAGATGACGGGAACAACATAGGTGAAGAAGGGATATTCGACAAAGCCCAGACTTGTCTAGCTGGGGGACATTCGAAGATCACATGATTGATGGTTTCTTCGTCTGCTCCACATCTTGAACATCCTTTGTCTCTACCAATATAGCAATAATGTATTTTTTGGCTTGTTGCCAAGCACCCAGCAATACATTGCCACAAGAAATGTTTCAACTTCCGTGTAGTTTTAAATTTCCAAACTTGTGTTTTTAGTACCGTAACACTAGGCCTTTGAAGAGGGAGTTCACAAGCAGGACGAGAAATGAATCTCGCGGCCTCATATCCAGACTTGACTGAATAGTTCCCAGACTTAGTCATAGTCCAGCAATATCCATCATTTGATGCAGTACAACTCGGTTGTAGCCCTAAAATGAGCCTAATTTCTTCTGGGGAAAGTGTTCCCAGAGACGATCCAGCTTCCATTGTTTTATCTCGAAGTCAATCAAGGTGTTCACGCAGATCAAAGGATCTCGGACATCTGAAAGTCCTTTTGGAGGGCGCGTAGGGGAATCAGGTATCCACAGATCTGCCCAAAGGTATGTGCCAAACCCCGAGCCTATAGTCTTCCGAATTCCGTGTTTCAAAACTTCTTTAGCAGCCAACATACTTCTCCATCCATATGATGGTCGGTTGGATACCATTATCTCTAATGGGCTACTGTACTTAAAATACCTTCCTTTTAGGACACGACTAAGGAGAGAATTAGGAAATCTTAATAGTCTCCACAATTGCTTCGTCAATAATGCGAGATTAAAGTCTTCTAATGCTTTGAATCCTAGGCCTCCATCTCAAAGTGGCGAGCATAATTGGTCCCAAGATATCCAATGTATACCCCTACTATCCGTCTTACTACTCCACCAGAAATCAGCTAGCGCACTAGTTGATTTGGAACATATATTGCTTTTGGCAATAGAAAACACGACATTACATATGTCGGAAGGGCTTGTGCTTGCGCCTTAATAAGAATTTATTTCCCTCCTTTAGAGAGGAATTTTGAAAACCATGGATTTACTCATTTATCTAATCTATCCCTCACAAAAGCAAAAACTTGGGCTTTTGACCCATGAATCTTTTCAGGGAGACCCAAGTATGTCCCCATACCTCCTTCTTGGGAAATTTCCAGAACTGATTTAATTTCTTGACGTAGCGAATATTCTACCTCATTCCCAAACATAATAGAAGATTTAGCAAAATTAATCTCTTGTTATGAAGCCTCGCCTTATTAGCAGATTATGTCAATCACCACTTTACTTTGTTGAATATTTGCTTTGTAGAAGAACAAACTATCATCAACAAAGAGGAGGTGCGAGACTCGCGGACTTGGACAGGTGACCCTAAGTCCCTGAATTTTTCCGACTGCCTCTGCTATTCTAATTTGATAAATGAGAGCTTCCGTACTCAAAATAAACAAAGTATGGAGAAATTGGATCCCCTTGTCGAATCCCACGCGTTGGTCCAATACGACCTTTGGGTTCCCCATTGATAAGAACCTGATAGGACACATAAGTGATGCATTGCATGATCCACCCCACCCATCGCTCATTGAAACCCATTTTCTCCATTAAAGATTGGAGGAATCGCCATTCCACCCTATCGTATGCTTTACTCATGTCCGTTTTGAGAGCCATAAATTTTTTCCTATTAACCGAGTTAGAGTGAAGGGCATGGAAATTTTCTTGAGCGATGAGGATGTTGTCGGTTATTAATTGTCCTGCTACAAAAGCAGATTGTGTCTCAGAGATAAATTCTGGAAGAAATGTTTTTAGTCGAAAACTCAAGATCTTCGATATCACCTTATAGCTTACATTGCATAAGCTAATGGGACAAAATCCTGACATTTCTCATAGGTCTATCTCCCTTAGGTATAAGACATATATTGGTCTTGCTTTTATTATTGACAAAATCCTGACATTTCTATAGGCCTGGGCATTTGGGTGTTCGGGTCAGGTTCAGATTCGGGTAATTTGGGATCAGGTTTTTCGGGTTTACTAATATAGGATCCGAACAGGTGTTCACATAATTTCGGGCCGGGGTCAGGTTCGGTTCCTATCGGGTTCGGGTTATTTGGGTATTGACTTTAAGAAACCTGTAGTGTATCCAAAGTACCAACAAAAACCTGAAATGTACCCACAAAACCAGTTTGAGGGTTTGGTTTATAAAACCAAAAGATTCTTGAAATCAGACAAAATCTGGCAAGTTCGACATGGTTATGATTTCTTAGGAAAATTCACAAGGATTCGAAGGAGGAGAATAAGGAAAAGTGGCAAACGATTTTATGAAATCAAATCATATGTGATAATGTTAGGGATATCGTGTATAATTGTTCTCGGGTAATAAACATGTATCTTCGGTTCGGGTAATACCCGATATATGTGGTTAATTGAAAACGAAAACCGATTGGTTATTTAGACATAATCGGTCGGGGTCAGGTTCGGGTATTTCGGGTCGATTTATTTTCCCAGGCCTTGCCATCAAAAAAACCAGAGTTGAAGAAATTCTTCACCATATCAATGAGATCATTTTTTTTATATCCCAGAAGCACTGAAAGACAAGAGCGGTCATCCCATCTGGCCCTGGAGCCTTTCCTGGCTTGAGTGAAAACAATGCTTTTCTAACTTCCGTTTATGTAACATCCTTAGTTAAAAAGTCGTTCATGGCTGATGTAACCATGGAACGGACGTCCCTAAGAACAAGAGAATGATCTCTCACATTATAGGAGGAGAATAAATTATCAAAATATTCAATGGCGACTTCTTCTAACCCTTCTTCATTATCCACCCAAATTCCATTTCGGTCAAGAAGGCCAGTAATTTTATTCCTTGCACGTCTTTGCTTCACCGAAGCGTGGAAGAATTTAGTTTTCTTATCTCCTTCTGCATACCAGTCTTAACGACTTTTTTGGTACCAAAACATTTCCTCTTCCTTGTAAGCCTCGCATAGTCGCTTTTTAACGCTAGGATTTCTTCCGTCATTGTAAGCTCGGCCTCATATGCTTCGTCAATCTTAGTCTGGAGTTCCTTGATAAGCTTCTCCGAATTTGTAATAGTTGATTTCTGCTATATGGACAGGACTCTTCGACAATTTCGGATTCTTCTCGATAAGAGGCATTTCACCCAAGTTCCCCCTACACTCCATCCTTTTTGAACTGCTTCCTTTATTCTGGTTTTATCAATCCATCTTTTATCAAACATGAATTTGCGCAAAAAAAATTTCGGAGTCGAACGAATAGACGCTATTAGCCAACAAGATCTCAGTAAATGAAGGCATAAAAACTCGGTTTTCATTAATGATAGTTTCAATGTCGATCAATCGATCATCTAACAACAAAAACTTAACCAGATAGTATCTCGAATAGAAAAGAGCTAGACCTCCACTAGTGTCATCAGGTTCAACAGTTTGCAGATTATCAAATCCTAGCTCAACTTGCAAAGTTTGCAGAAATATCTTATCATCCTTGGTCTTAGACAGAAACATAAAACCTGGATAGTACATGTGGCACATTTTTCTCAGTCGACGAGAAGGTTCTTTAGCTCTCGCCCCTTGAAAATTCCATGCTAAATTTCTCATATGTTAGTTCCAGAGGGAGTATCAAACCCCACCGTACTGACATTATTGATTTGAATAAATCTAAATTTTAGTAGCGGAAGCACCTCATTAAGAGGGAAGTGAGATAAAAGAATAGAAATACTCCTTGACCACCGTTCATTTAATTGGAACCTTTCAAATAGTGACCTTATTGAATTCCACGAGCCCAATAGAAGGACAATTAAGCTTTGGCCCAAAACCAAAGTAGTGAAAAGTCGGCCCATCACTATTAGAATTTCAGCTCTTCTTTCTCGCCAAAATTTCGTAGAGGTAAGCGATAGGATGCGGTAACTAAACAGCGACACCAGAACATACGTCGGCAAAGCTTTCCGAGGTGGTTCAAAGGTACCTGGTGAATTCGATGGATCTGGTCTGGTAGCCGAGGTAAAAGGCGGAGGCAGGAGACCCGTAACAGATCCAAGGACAGGTGTCGACAGTAGCAAATTGCTTCGTCTGAGCTTTGAATCGATGGAGGATGCAGAGGCGATGTCGGCAGTGATACACGCTGGTAAGAGTCTTTGGGAAACTCCCAAGAGAAGTCTAACGCCGACGGTGCAAGCGAGACCAGGCTGGGATTTGAATGCGTGAGAAAGGATGAACCAAGGTAAGATAAATCTCAGTCGCAGCGGAGAGGGGTGATGACTAAGTGAGGAATGAAAGACAATGGAGATCTGAGTCTGAGATGGAACAGATAGATCTGGTGGTTCCGTCGGAGTAGGCAGGTTCGGAGACACCAAGGAAATCTTCCCGTAGAGGTGAGAAAAATCTCGATCCAGAGACAAAGTCAGATCGGGGGATAGGCGCTGCTCCGTCTTCAACCCGATTACAATATACCCAGATTTATTAGCAGAAACATTCACGAGCAGAGGAAGAGTAGAATCCTTCCCATAACGGGAGATAGGTCTTTGTGATTCAAGATGAGTTGCCGAGATATGGTCATCGACAGGGAAGTTTCTGGTGAAACCAGCTGATTTGATACCGTCTTGGGGAACTAGCAAGTTGCGAGAGGAGAGGGCCAGATAGCGA
Organism: Camelina sativa; assembly: GCF_030686135.1. Lineage (NCBI taxonomy): Eukaryota > Viridiplantae > Streptophyta > Magnoliopsida > Brassicales > Brassicaceae > Camelina > Camelina sativa. Next base: position 18,015,033 of record NC_141880.1, on the reverse strand, counting down.
AACCAGGGACAACTTTAGTTCTTATCCATGGCCTGGTTGCTCATAGATCAGTGAACATAGTCTTCAGTAAGACAGGATCCCTAGCATAAGCTAGAATGAACTTGACGGAGAGGCATAGAAACTACTAGAGGTCTGATAAACCACAGACACATCTTGGAGAAGAAGGAAAGGAGACAGTAGATCTACAGAAATCTAATGCAGATCCAAAAGAAACTAGTCAAGGCAAAGGGTGTAGAATCTGTAGAAACTAGTCAAGGCAAAAGAATCTGTCGGGAAGTCATCAATGGCTGTCGCTTATTATTCTGACGGGTCCTCAACATCTACATCTCAACAACAATATCTGTCGCCATTTCGTCGGAAACAAAAACCATTGGTAACTCGTTGTAATAATATGCTGTTGGAAATCTGTTGGAGCTACTGACGGATTCCCGACAGATTTAATTTTCTTGACGCTCTGGAACCGACGGACTGATGTCTTCTTTAAACCATCGGTTTAGGTCGTTTCCGACGGGTTACCGACAAATATGACCGTTGGTTTATGGCTGTTTTCTTGTAGTCAGTGTTTGACATGAAAGGAGTGAAGAGATAAGCTACATTCAAGGGAATTACCAAAACCAAGGTTTCAATCAAAATTACAAGGATCACGTACATATGTAACTATAGAGTCAATCAGTCACATATGTTGAGAACCCCGAAGACCAAGTTTATTAATTGCTCAAGAGATGGATATTAAAGTGGACAACATGTACAATGATCTGAAGAAATGTTTGGAAACATGGAAAGAGTTTATACAGGAAATGGATATGTTTAAAATTATGTCAAATACACAAATATTAAATAGTTTAAGTAAAAAAAAAACTTAAATTGAAAGATTTGAACCAGCATCTATGTATATATAATCTTAAATAAGTTAACTATATTTTTTTAAGGTACAATAATAAATAAGCTAATTCTTATTTGTTGTATTAGCTTATATCAAACAAAGTTATCTCCCAGTATGAGTATTGTATATTGTATTATAATATTAAGGTACAATAATAAATACCATATAGACATGAATCATATATGTTTTAAAAAATTTTATTCATAAAATTTGCAAAACTAAAATCTGTCACATATGTAAATTCCTCTCTCTCTACTACTCTTCTCTTACATACATATATATATTACAGAATTCATTATACATGTATTACTTAAATAAAATTTCTTAGAAAATAATTTGATTTATTATTTTAAATCTCATCGATCATAAGTGAAAAAATAAATAAATTTTAATATTTTTCACTTTTCAAACGGCTACTTAAAGGCTAAAGAACAGTGAAATTAAACTACATATACACTCTTTTTTTTATCAATTATTGGGCCACAACAGGTCGACCTATTAGCCTAATCCCTACATTCGTAGGGAGCGAGACTCGATCCCAGGTGTGATGGTGCCTTGTGCATTAAGGACTTACATTTGGTTACTGCACTAAGGTCACTTCACTATATACACTCATTTTTACTCATCTATTTTACACAAAATTTTCATCTCTTTCAATAATCTTCCTATAGAATAAGTTTGTTTTACTAGAAAAAATGATTCATCCATTCTTAGTTTTTGTAATAGGTTTTATAACTCTTGCTATTTACGGTTTCATTTTTGGAGAGTTTTCTCCTGAAGAGTTTTTGATGGTTTTTATTTTACTGTTTTATGTAATTGTATTTTTTGTAATTGCGCTACTTATGCAAACACCTCCTATGTTTTAAAATTATAATAAATAAAATCTCTAACTATGTTTTTATGATTTTATTTTATAGAAAGGAAGAAAAACAAAATGACAAACATCGAGAAACTCCAATTCCCGGCCTTAGACATCATTGGAGCTAACTTTATATCTTGGACTACCAATGTCGAATTACATCTACAGTCTTATGGGTTAACTGAAATCATAAAAGAGACTAATAAATCGACGGACCAAGAAAAGACAAAATCAATGATCTTTCTTAGAAGACACCTATTTTAAAAATTCATATATGACTATGCACACATGAGAGATCCCAAAGAGCTGTGAAAGTCCCTGAAGGATCGATTTGACCATCAAAGGGACATAACTCTCCCACTTGCTCGGGATGAATGGCAAAGTCTAAGATTCCAAGACTTTGAAAAGGTGATGAATTACAATTCCGAGATGTTGGGGATTGTCGCCAAACTAAGATATTGTGGTGAAACCATCACTGAATTTCAAATGCTTGAGAAAACGTACACCACGCTTCACAAGAATCATATTACTTTGCAACAACAATATAGGTTGTGTTGATACACCAAATTCTCAGATTTGATTGTGGTGCTCTTAATAGCTAAAAAGAATATTGAGCTCCTCATCAAGAATCACATGTCTCGACCCACCGTTTCCAAAGCTTTCCCTGAGGTTAATGCATTGGAAGTTAAAAATCCGGAGAGAGAAAATAGAGCTTTTCGAAGACGTGGCCGCCGAAACTATCGTGGACGTGGGAGAAACTATAACCCTCAGAGCAGGAAGTCATACCAATGGATTCGCTCTGAATAATGTCTGAAAGGAAAAGAAATCCAAGCAAACACCTCCCAGAAACGGGAGAGTTCTTGTTTCAGATGTAGCACTAAGGGACATTGGTCTCAGGTATGTCGAACCCCTACACATATTTGTGCTCTATACAAAGAATCCGCTAAGGGCAAAGGAAAGGAAGTGAACCTTGCTGAACATTCTGAGGGTACAACCCACCTCGAGGCTACTGACTTCACCAACGACCTCGATGAGGATGTCCTTGCAGAGAACTAAATGCTTATCTTATGAAACTCGAATTTCCAATAATTATGCCATAAATAAGTCTATGTTTGTTTCAAATTTCTCATAATTGTGTGCTTCTATTACCTATCATGTATGATTATTGTGTGATTTATGTTTCATGAATAAAATTGTTTCAATTTTTAATTAACCGATTATATTTATTTTAGAAAAAAGGAAATGGATCACAATACAAGTGGAACAATATCCAAGACAAATCTTGGAGACATTTGCATACCAGATAGTGGAACAACGCACACTATCCTGAAACATAAAAAATATTTCTCGGATCTAAGATCAACAAAAGTTATTGTTAACACAATATCAGGTCTCACAAACTTAATCAAAGGGACTGGTAAAGCAAATTTTGCATTACCTAACGGGAAATTTTTTTTGATAAACAATGTATTGACACTTAGTCATATACCTTCATGGATATGACACTTAGTCTGCAACTGAGAATGGAAAGAAGTACATGTACATTACTTCTAAAAAATCAGGAAAACACATGTATTGGAAAAATTACCAAGACTCTAGTCAGGTTTACACCATATATACATAAATTCAATTAAAGGAGCTATGTTTCCTGATTATCCAATTAAAGGAGTTAGCCTAGATAACGATGGTGAATTCACGTCCCAAGAATTCAATGATTATTGTATGGTAACTGGAATCTATGTTGAACACCATGTAGCCCATGTGCATACACAAAATGGATTGGCAGAATCTTTAATTAAACGTCTGCAATTAACTGCAAGACCATTGATCATGAGATTAAAACTACCAACCTCAATATGGGGACATGATATTTTGCATGCTGAACCACTTATACGCATAAGGCCAAGTGCATATCATAAATATTCTCCACTACAGTTAGCATTTGGCCGAGAACCAAATATATCTCATCTAAAAATATTTGGTTGTGCGGTATATATACCGATTGCACCTCCACAACATACTAAAATGGGACCATAGAGAAGGTTGGGTATATATGTTGGTTGTGACTTTCCATCAATTATACGATACCTAGAACCTCAAACTGGTGACGTATTTACTGCACGTTCTGCAGGTTGTCATTTTGATGAAAAAGAATTTCCGGTTCTAGGGGAGAAAATAAAAAGATGGAAAAGGATATCAAATGGTGTGTACCATCACTATTACACCTTGATCCTCCCACAAAGCAGACAGAACTAGAAGTTAGATGAATTATGCATTTACAGAGTATAGGCAATCAACTACCTGATGCATTTGTAGATAACAAAACAGTAACTGAATCACATATACCAGCAGAAAATGGTCCTGCTAGAATTGAAATCGCACAAGAACATGGAAAAATTGATGAAACACATGAGTCAAGAATACGCTTAAAGCACGGTAGACCAATTGGTGCAAAGGATAAAAATCCTAGAAAAAGAAAGGAAGTCGAAAAATATGACACTCCCAAAATGTCAGAAAATATTATAGAAAAAATGAACCATGACTCTTCCACCAATATAGAGCATCATGAATCTGAAGAAAATCATGAGATTTCTATCAACTATATTTATAGTGGAAAGATATGGAATCAAAAGAAAATGGATGATGTTTTCTCCTATCTTGTTTCAAAGGAAATAAATGAAGAAATCGAAGATCCAGAACCAAGTTCATATATGAATATCAAAATAGACATGACTGGATAAGATGGAAAGATGCAATACAAGTCGAACTTGATTCTCTTAACAAAAAAAATGTATTCAGACCAATTGTGGCCACACCTAAGGGTGTAAAACCTGTTGGTTATAAATGGTTTTTTTCCGAAAACGTAATGAAGAAAACGAGATAACAAGGTACAAAGCTCGTCTTGTGGCCCAAGGTTTTTCTCAAAGACCTGGGATTGATTACGAGGAAACATATTCTCCTGTAATGGATGCTATCACGTTTAAATTTTTAATAAGTCTGGAAGCTGATAAAAATCTAGAGATGCGTCTCATGAATGTTGTAACGGCATATTTATATGGATCATTAGATAGTGATATCTATATGAAAATCCCTGATGGATTTAATATGCCTAAAATGTTAGCTTCTAAACCCAAAGAATTATGTGAAATAAAATTACAAAGATCATTATATGGTTTAAAGCAATCTGGGCGTATGTGGTATAATCGTCTTAGTGAGCACTTAACTAAAGAAGGATATGTGAATAATCCTCTATGCCCTTGTGTGATCATCAAGAAAACAATATCCGGATTTGTAATTATCGCGGTCTATGTTGATGATCTAAATATCATTGTAACTCAATAGGAAATACAGAAAGCAACAAATTATTTATAAGGAGAGTTTGAGATGAAAGATCTCGGACAAACAAAGTTTTGTCTTGGTTTACAGATTGAACATTCTCATAAGGGAATATTTGTACACCAATCCACATACACTAAAAGTGTTTTAAAACGCTTTCATATGGATAAAGCAAATCCTCTCAGTACACCAATGGTCGTTAGATCATTTAATATTGAAAAGGATCCCTTCCGACCACATGAAGAAAATGAGGAGATATTTGGTCCTAAAGTACTATATCTAAGTGCAATTGGAGCACTAATGTACCTTGCAAATTGCACTCGGCCTGATATATCATTTGCAGTTAACCTTTTGGCAAGGTTCGGCTCATCCCCTACACAAAGGCATTGGAATGGGATAAAACATGTCTTTCGTTACCTTCAAAACTATTGATTTAGGATTATTTTACCCTAAAGACTGAAAGGGTAAAATGGTGGGTTTTGCAGATGCATGATATTTATCAGATCCACACAAAGCTCGATCACAAACTGGATATGTTTTTACTGTTGGGGGCACTGCCATATCTTGGCGCTCTCAAAACCAGAGTTTAGTAGCTACTTCCTCAAATCATGCTGAAATCATCGCACTCCATGAGGCAAGTAAAGAGTGTGTATGGCTTAAGTCAATAAGTCAACACATAATGTCAAGTAGAGGGATCAACGTAAATATAGAGCCAACTGTCTTATATGAAGATAATGCCGCATGTGTTGCTCAGACGAAAGAAGGATATATCAAAAGCGATAGAACTAAACACATCCCTCCAAAGTACTTCTCATATACCCAAGAGCTTGAGAAGAAGAAGGTAATCGAAGTAAGATATGTTAGGTCATCTGACAATGCAGCAGATCTTTTCACAAAGTCATTGCCTACTTCAATATTCAGAAAACATGTCCATAGCATTGGGATGCGTCATCAACGGGATCTTAGAGTGTTACATCAAGTCATTCAAGGGGGAGCATGTGTGATTGTATTTTTTTACCTTACTATGGTTTTTCTCAACAAGCTTCCTACAAAGGTTTTTAACGAGGAAACAAAACACATTAGAAGGAAAAATGACAATGGACTCCAAGGGAGAGTGTTGCAAAAGTCAAGACTTTACGTATAGCAACAAAAACGGAGCCCAATTGTCATTATAACTCACAATAATATTTGTCTCAATTTTTATCTATAAATACTAATGTATTTGTTCATATGAAATACACATTATTACGATTGCAAGAAAACACATGTAAATTCCTCTCTGCTACTCTTCTCATTACATACATATAGATAATATTCTATATATATATATATATATATATATATATATATATTAAAGAATTCATTATACATTTATCCTTTATCTTATAAAGCACAAGTCACTTTACCAATCCAATTTTGCCACATAGATTTCTATTTCATAATTTAAATAACTAAAAAACAATTAAAAAATAATAATAAGAGAACGTGGCGCAACTTCCAGCCCAAAAAACAATTTTCTGAAAAAAAGACATTTTCTATTTTGCCGTAACAAAAATAAAATACATTTTTAGTTTTCAAAATAGTTAAAATTAAAAATTTATGCTATTTATCCCCTAAAATTATGCTAATACACCTCTAAGATTTTAATGAAAAAGTCCTAATATCACTCTCAATTTAACAAATGATGATTTTCAATTAATAATCATACGTCCAAACTAATTGATTATTAATTAATTAACTAGGTTTTGAACCCACACTATGCGTGAGTTTATTAGATATATTTTAATGAAAATTATATATGATTAAAGATGGTAATAAAATATTATCTTATAAAAAAAATTAAATTAGTATTATCATTTTCATTGTCAAAATTTGTGGTAATTTTCATTGTTACTTTTACCGTTTGTTTTTTAGTTATACTCTTTTTCTTCTTCTTCCTCGTCAACTCTTCACGTTCTTCCACTGAAAAACTTTTTTTTAAGACTACCACACAACTTGTTAACCCATCAAACTCCAAGAAAAAATTATATCTTTTCTCATAAAATTTGTGAAATTCATGAAGAGCAGCATAGTCAACACATGAATCCAATTATTGATAATTTTATCTATATGCTTATTTGGTTTTAGATCCACATGTTTAAAATCTTCTCCAACAAAAATCCTTACTTGGTTTATAATATTTTTAAAACATAATAAAATATACTAATAATAATTTATTTAATATGAATCATATGATTTATATAAATATGAGTACACTATAAGAACATATTAATTATAAATAAATAATATCAATTATATTATATCATCAAATAATATCAACTGTATCATATTCTCAAATAACTGTAACCGTATATAACCGTAACCGCTTGAACCGGAACCATATTTAAATGTAACCGTTTATTAAACGGTTATAGTTAAGGTTAAACAAAATTTCTAACCACAACCGATGGTTAATAAACCATAACCGTTTATTCTGGCATTTTTTCTGGCAGATTGGCTCTGGTTCCCTTCCAGTGATGGAACGACTTGCTCATCGGGGTGTTCGAGTGTGATACCCTATGTAAACGTTGTGATTCGGAGGTGAAGACTATCAATCATGCACTATTTGAGTGTTCTCATTCTCGTCGGATCTGGGATCTATCTTCTATTGACTTTACTTCCGGGGATTTTCCTTCTGGTTCAATATATACGAATCTAGATTTTATATTTTGGCAGGTGTCATCCCAGGCGTACGCCCCGAGTATACGTCCTCGTCTACCATGGATTGTCTGGTCAATTTGGGAAGATAGGAATAAAAAAGTTTTTCAGGGCTGTGAGGCAGAACCAACCAAGGTTATTAATCAGGCGGACAATGATAAGTTGTTATGGGAAGAGGCTAAGTCTTTCTATTTGTCTGCCCTAGATCATCTGCCTGCGGAGTCTCGGGTTCCTTCCCGTTGTTGTCAGGTTGATGGTTCTTGGAAGGCGTCAGATCCTTTTGCAAGTTTGGGCTGGTGGTTTTGTAATAGTGAGGATATTACGCAATTACTGGGAGCACGGAGTAAACGTCGCAGTCCTTCCCTTCTACATTCGGAGTTTCAGGCTTTGATTTGGGCGATGGATTCCTTACTGTCGGCGGGGGTTGACTGTCAGAGCTTCGAGACGGATTGCGCAAAATTAGTAGCAATGGTGCAGTCTCCTGATGAATGGCCCGCTTTCTCCAACCTCTTGGACGAGTTCAACGTTCTATGATCATCCTTCCCATCCTTCCTGAAACGACCCGACCCGTTTTTTTTTTAAATACAATATATAATTAAGCATCCCATACTACTTAATTAAATCAACCCAAACCACAAAAACATCATTTAAACTAGCCATAACCATCTTACACAACGGAAACGTACAAACAATACCAAACCAACATATCATTAATACAATAACATTCCTAACCATTCTATCCAACAACCTAACATAACTCTAACCAAGGTTCCAACACATAACCATAAATAACCAACAACACACAAATGAGATCCTAGATCATCCTCCTCCTCATCGCCTTGATTCCACGTTCACACTTGCCTTTACCTGCATTGCAAACACAAATTGAGATGCATGAGTATTTAATAAACACTCAGTGAGGCCATCCTCCCATCTACTGGGCTAAACACACAAACAACTGAGATTTTATTATTAAAGCCAACAACCAAAACACAAACAACACAACAAATCAGGAAAACAAGACTCGGTTAAGTATGGTGTCGACCGACACTAAGTCGGTGTCGACTGACGCTAACGCGTCACTAGTGTCGACCGACACTAGGTCAGTGTCGACTAACACTCAACCAACATGGTGTCGATCGACACCACCTTCGCAGAATCGATCTGCACGAAGCCGACCGATGAACCTCCGTTACAAACCGCTTCCAAACCTTCTCAAACTCTTCCAAACTTCTCAGGAACCTATGGAAACATGAAAACAACCAACCCACACAAGCAAAACACCACAAAACACAAAGAAACAGCGAAGACAACAGAGATCTCAGGCTTAGATCAGCCATGGTCAAGCACTCACCTCTTTTGCAGGAAGATTCTCACTCAACAACGACGAATCCAACACTTAGAAGCTTCTCCTTTGTTCCTAACACAAGATCTTCACTCCACAACAATAGAACTCTCAAGAACAGCAAAGGCTCTCACAAATCTCTCTAAAAAACGTTTCATCCTTCTTCTCTCTGCTTCTCTGTCAAAAATGGCTAAAAAGGACGAAATAAGTCGAGTTCCCCATATAAACTCTAGTTTAGGGCTTCTCTTAAACCAACCACGCAAACCGGACGATTAAAATCAAACCAATCGAACCGTCAGCAAACGGTGTTACGATTGGTTCGCGGGCATTACGATTCTCCCCCACCAATAAGGATTCGTCCTCGAATCCCGCAACATCGTCCCTCCACCAAGGACCCCCGTTAAACCGTCACCACGGCCCACACAATCTCCGACTGGACTGAACATTATCAGCCAAGGCCTTCCGTGCAACTGTCGCAACAGCCTGCACATTCACGTGACCCAACGGTCCACTCGACCCTGACCTCACTAGTCAGCACAATACAACAACACGAGATCTAACCCGACCTCTGAGGTCTCATCCAGCCACTATGCTCATACCCACATCCTAGACATTGTTTGCTCTCTCACTTATACGTTCTCAGGTCGCAACCTTCGAACTACACGGCCTGCACTCTCAGACCGTCGTCCTCGAGCCATACCGTCTCACTCTCGGATTGTCACCCTCGAGATCTCGGTACCAGGGGAAATACTCATTCCCTCCGGGGAACTAATCATCTCCTCTGCCGCTCTCAGGGTCGCAACTCGTCAAGCCCGCGGTGCACTAGGGAAACTAATCATCCCCTTAGGAGAACTAATCATCTCCTCCGAAGAACTAATCATCTCCCCCAGGAGAACTAATCATCTCCTCATGAGAAAACAAGTCTTAATGTCTATAAGCATCTCCTGACCCGAACCACCTCCCGTGGTCCGCGTAAAACATCACAATTTCCTACAAAAAAGCCATATTCCCTCACTGGAATATCAACACCATCATGACCACTAATCAGGCCAACTCTAACACATCTTAACCATTCGGGTGTTTACACACACCCTTTTCAAAAATAGACAAGTTTTAACTATTCATAGAACGTTCTATTTGTTTGCAACCACAATCTCCATAAATAGCTTTTTCCGCTTGGCAATTATCCACAGCAAATCATCAGTACGAGCGTAATAAAACAGACAAGTACCATACGTTCGCATATTCTGATTCACCGCATCAAATGCTTTGCAAGCCGCAACTCCGGCATTTCACATCCCCTTTCCAAAGTAGACAAGTCCTAACTATTCATAGAACTTCACATTTTTAGAAACTTTCTATTCATGGAAACTTTCATTAATAGAAATCGAATACGCCATCAACCCAGTATACCTCAAGATTCCATATGAACTAATCATCTTATTAAATCCTCTTCAACAACACCAGTAAGCACATCGGCCACACAATTGGCTAAACAGCCCGCCACAAAGGCCATACAAGCCCCTCCAAGGCTCACTACCGCTAAAAATGGCAACTTCTATCTCCCCTAAAACTTTCTATTTTTAGAACTTTCCTCTTTTGGAAACTTTCCTCTTATAGAACCTTCTATATCATGAATTTCTCTACATTTCACAAATCACATAAACATTCATCCATTACGCATCAAAATTTCATAAGAACTAATCATCTTATTAAATTCTCAAATGCAACAAACGTCTACAATTCCAAAACGCAAAAGCTTAACAGAACCAATGAAAACAGAAAGAAACTAAACTTCGGGATTGGTGCCCGGCCCCTCCCTCGGCTGCACCCCTCCCACTGTCGACTGCTGCAACCTTGGACAATGTGGCCTGATATGTCCATCCTCCTTGCAATAAAAGCACACTCGAATGTTCTCTTGCGTCCCATTTCTCTTGGGGCAGCTTGCCAACCATGGATCCATGCTCCCGCACCCGTAGCATCTCTGACCGCCTTGGTTTGTCACTGCCGTCTCCTCCCGCTTCCTCTTATGCCTTTGTTCTAACTTGTTACCCTTGCTCGGAATGCTTGGCTCCAAAGTCTCCTCTGTCTGAACGGTAGGGCTAACCACCACAGTCTTCCCCCTCAGGTCATCCTCTATCTCTGCTGCAGTCTCCACTAGCTCCGCCCTCGTAGCATAACTCCTCCCTCTGCTGTGGACCCTCAAGTCCTCACGAAGCGCCCTCATAAACCTCCTAATCTGAGCCACCTCAGACTCCATCGCCCGACCACCATACATCAGAAGCCGACTAAACTCCAATTCCAGCTTCCGCACCGACCGAGTCCCCTGAAATAACTGTAGAAACTGCACCCTCCAACCGGTCCAATGCCTCTCTAGGAAAATACTTGCGGTTGAACTCCTCGACGAAGTCAGCCCAAGACATCTCCCTCTGGACTCTCCTAGCAGCCACTGATCTCCACCACTACTGAGCATCACCAATCAAGTGGTGGACCCCTATGTCCACCCAAAACTCCTTAGGACATCTAAGAGACAAAAATTTACGTTCCACTCTCGTCTTCCATGCATCTGCTACTGTAGGATCAGTACCACCCAAAAACCGCTCAGTATCGATGTTGTTCATCTCCCTCAGCATACTGACATAATGATAATGTACCCCCACATCCGCAGCCACTGGCTGCCGCTCCTCCGCCACCACTGGTGGCATTACTTCAGCCTGAGCCGGTGTCACTGGTGGCAACCGCTCTAACAACTGTGCCAGCAAACCCGCAAGGTCAACACCTGGGACTCCACCCACTGGGACTCCCACACCTGGGGCCCTAACATCCCCGGCTATAGGAGCATCAACACCGCCCCCTCTAGCCACACTCATGGAATCCCCTCGGACACCCTGCGACTCGCCAACACCCTCTGTTGTCACACTATGGTCCGCAGTCTCACTAACAACTGGAACTCTACCCCTACCACGACCACGTCGGCGTCCACGACCACGACCATGACCAGCAACAGCACCCTCTCTAACCATCTCTCTTTGCACTGACAGAACAGAAGGCTAAGCACACAATTCAAAACCACACACAGAGCACACACACATCTTACCGTGGAATCTCATTGAAGGCTCGAAGAGGATGATGCTAGGACTCCATACAACAAACAAATTGACTAACTACTCATAATCAATTTCATCACCCAACATCAAGTATCAAACAACATAGAAATCAATTCAACCAATTAAATCCGTAAACCGCTCTACAACCTCCACATAACCATCCTAGAACAGTATACGCTCTGATACCAAGTTGAAACGACCCGACCAGTTTTTTTTTTAAAATACAATATATGATTAAGCATTCCATACTACTTAATTAAATCAACCCAAACCACAAAAACATCATTTAAACTAGCCATAACCATCTTACACAGCGGAAACGTACAAACAATACCAAACCAACATATCATTAATACAATAACATTCCTAACCATTTTATCCAACAACCTAACATAACTCTAACCAAGGTTCCAACACATAACCATAAATAACCAACAACACACAAATGAGACCCTAGATCATCCTCCTCCTCATCGCCTTGATTCCACGTTCACACTTGCCTTTACCTGCATTGCAAACACAAATTGAGATGCATGAGTATTTAATAAACACTCAGTGAGGTCATCCTCCCATCTACTGGGCTATACACACAAACAACTGAGATTTTATTATTAAAGCCAACAACCAAAACACAAACAACACAACAAACCAGGAAAAACAAGACTCGGTTAAGTATGGTGTCGACCGACACTAAGTCAGTGTCGAACGACGCTAACGCGTCACTGGTGTCGACCGACACTAGGTCGGTGTCGACCAACACTCAACCAACATAGTGTCGACCGACACCAACTGGTGTTGCTGCATAGCATTTATTTGCTTCTTGTATCCCTTTATTTGCTTCAGATAGTGGAGAGCGATTGATCTTTCGAAAGATAAAGTCGTTGCGTAATTTCCACAATCGCCACATTATCCAGAAAGGAAGATTTTGTATATCTGCAGATGTCGTTGTTTGGAGTTGGAATTGGATCAATATACGCAGATTTGTTTCGAAATCATCAATGAACAATAGTTGTCTGCCCAGGTTAAAAGAGACGCAACGCCATACAGCTTCTGCAAACTGACAAGTAAATATCAAGTGATTAATTGTCTCATCTCCATAGCAGCATCGTTGACAAACCGGATCAGCAAGAATATTTACGCTTGAGTTGTTGCTGCATAGCATTCATTTGCTTATACGCAGATTTGTTTTGAAATCATCAGTGAACAATAGTTGTCTACCCAGGTTAAAAGAGACGCAATGCCATACAGCTTCTGCAAACTGACAAGTAAATATCAAGTGATTAATTGTCTCATCTCCATAGCAGCATCGTTGACAAACCGGATCAGCAAGAATATTTATGGTTCTCAATCTTGTTGTTGTAGCTAATGCCCCCGACAAACATCTCCACGGGAAGTGTTGTAGTTTTGGGGATATTGGTAGTTTCCAAATGGCTTGTTTGAGTTCAATGCTTCCATTTGGTGGCTGAATAGCATATGCTTCCTGTATATCAACATGTGTGGCAACCAAATAACCTGATCGTACCGTGTAATTTCCATGGTGAGTATATGGCCATTCGTAGGTGTCTTGTTCTGCGTATTGAGAGAGGTACAATTCCTTTGCTAGAAGTTGGTCTTCCGGGTTTAGTACTCCTTCAAAAATTACTGGATCCCACTCTCTTTTGTTCTCAATCCATAAATCCGCTACTCTCATATCTCTATCAAGGATAGGACCATATGCAGGTCGTGGTGGCAATGAAGGGAGCCAAGGGTCTTCCCAAATCTGAGTGTCTTTACCATTCCCTAACCGTACTTGAAGTCCTTGTTGAAGTAGTAGTTTACCTTCTTCAATAGATTTCCATCCATAAAATGCTGCATTTTCGGTTTGCGTCTTTAGATAAGTTGTCGTAGGGTGATAAAGACCTTTGTATAGTCTTGATAGTAAGCTAGAAGGATTTTTTAGTAGTCGCCATGCTTGTTTGGCTAATAGAGCACGGTTGAAAGCTTCCAAATCCTTAAAACCAAGACCACCTTCTTTTTTGGGAGTGTGAGACGTTTCCATGCGACCCAAGAGATCTTTCTCTTACCATTTTCCTCTCCCCACCAATAGTTTGAGATAACTTTTGTTATCTCATTGCATATAGTAGAGGGTAGAAGGAAACAGTTCATTGAGTACACCAGAAGGGCCATAGCTATGGATTTAATCACAATCTCCTTACCTGCTGCAGATAAGTATTTATGTTTCCACCCTTCTGTTCTTTCTTTGACCTTTTGTACTATGTATTCGAATAGCTCAACTTTCTTTCTTCCAAACTGTTCCGGTAAACCCAGATATTTACCTCCTCCTCCAACTGTGTGTATTCCCAGAATGTTTTGTAATCGTCGCCTTTTGACTTCAGGGGTTTTAAAGCCGAAAATCACTAATGATTTTGTGTAGTTTATTTGTTGACCTGAGGCTTCTTCATACCTTCGAAAGATCTGGGTTAGCTGCTCACAATTCTGGTTAGTTGAACGGCAGAAAAAGAGAGAATCATCTGCAAACAATAAGTGAGATATCGAAGGACAATCTCTCGCCAACCAGATACCATGTATTTGTCTTGTTTGTTCTGCTTTCTGTATCATATTGCTTAAGACTTCAGCAACAAAGAGAAAGAGATAAGGGGAAAGGGGGTCACCTTGGCAGATTCCTCTTGCTGGTGTGATCGTCCCATACGGTGATCCATTAATCAGAACTTCATAAGATACTGTTGTAACACATTTCATTATTTGCTGAACCCAACGAGGAGCAAAACCCATCTCTTTCATAACATTTTCCAGAAAATTCCATTCGACTCTGTCGTATGCTTTGTTGATGTCTGTTTTGATAGCCATATAACCATTCTGAAAATCCTTTCTAGACTTTAAGGAGTGTAGGAGTTCGTGAGCTACCAAGACATTATCAGAAATATTCCGACCCGGGACAAAGGCTGCTTGAGAATCTGAAATAATATTACCCAGGCACCCTTTCAATCTATTGATCAATATCTTTGAGATGATTTTATAGCTGACTGTACAGAGACTGATAGGTCGATAGTCCGAGATGTGTTGTGAGACATCAATCTTGGGTATAAGACATATTTGTGTTCTGTTGATGTTAGGATCCATCGCTTCATTATCAAAGAAACGACGAACCGTGGAGCAAACATCTTCACCGATTAAATCCCAAAACTGTTGATAGAAAGCTGCTGTATAACCATCATATCCGGGGGCTCTATCTGCACCGATTCTGAAGACTGCGTCTCTGATTTCTTTATCTGTGACTGGGCTAGCAAGTTACGGTTCATATCCTCAGTGACTCTTGGTTCTATATCTGCAATTATGTCATCCATATATGTATTCTGAGTTGTAGAGAACAAGGAGTTGAAATAATTTTCTGCCTCCTTTCCAATTGCATCATCACGAAAATGCTCCACATTTTGATCATCTAATATCGATTTGATTCTGTTGCGTGTTTTTCGCATCTTTGTAGAGGCATGAAAATATTTTGTGTTACGATCACCAAGTTGCATCTATTTATCCCTGCTTTTTAGCTTCCAAAAGGCCTCTTCTTCACCATAAGCTTTGTTTAAATCTGATCTGAGTTGTGTAACATGTGAAGATGGTATCAAGTGATTCATTGCTGCAGCATCCAACTGATACTTTAATTTTTGTATCTTCTCTGCCGAGTTGGTCTTTGTTCTTCTTTTCCACTTGGCTAATTCCCGTCTACAGAGATGTAGTTTACTCTGAATTCCTCCTTGATTCTCGGTGTGACCCTTTTCCCATCCTCTTTTAACAGCATCTATGAAATCCTCGTTGGTAACTTGGCGTTTGTCATAACGAAATTGACCCCGTTTAACAATAAACTCTTCCTCTATATCAATGATGACAGGTGCGTGATCAGAACCAGCAATTGGAAGAAATTCTGTTTCTGATGCAGGATATGATGTTTGCCAGTCTGAATTAACAAATACTCTGTCTAGACATGATTAAATAGTTTCCTTCTACCTCTTACCAACCCAACTGAAGGGGTTTCCTTTGTGTTTGAGATCCTTCATATTACAACACTCAATCATTGTCATAAAATTCTTAAGGCTCCCTAAGCTTCGTGGTCTTCCTCCTGTTTTCTCTGATGTTTGCAAATTCTCATTGAAGTCACCACACATCATCCAAGGACCAGTTCGTGATATGGATAGTCTTTGGAGTTTTTCCCAAAGATGATGTCTCTCACTTGGAATAGGATGACCATAGATGCAAGACAAGTAGAAATTAAAAGATTTATATTCAACATAAAGATCTACAAGTCTTACATCATGGGAAATAACTTGAACTGAAATATGCTTTTGCCAGAAAACAGCTAGACCACCACTTAAACCTCTAGGTGTTACAAGACACATATCATTGAAGCCCAAACTTACACCTAGATCTCTGATATAATTGTCTTGTTGCTTGGTTTCCACTAAGAACAACATGTCCAAGAGATACACTCGTTGTATCTCTTCTAGGCTTCGAACTGTAAGGCGTTGTCCCATACCTTGCCAGTTCCAAAAGCCAACTCTCATGGAACCGGTGGTGGTACTGGCCCCACCGCGGCTCTACCATAGTCAGTAACATTGGAGTTTGGATTGTTGTTGTCTTGTGAACCCATCTGTCTCTTGTTGGATGAGCTCAAGTCTTCTGGATCATTCATATGTTTGTGTTTGCGGAGATCTTTTGCTATCTGTCCAATCATGCCTGAGCTTCCTCCTTCTTCCTTAATGAAAGTGGGAAAAGGATTAAGCAACTCAATCTCCTCTATGGACACTTCTGTTTGAGATTCATCATAGGAGATATTGTCCAAAGCATTGTGCTCTGGATCAATATCGGAAAGGGCTTGTTCTTCGTGAGGGGCGTTAGTGTTAGGAACTTCTTCAGGAATTGGGATGTCTTCATCTTCATTGTCTCCAATAGGGTTACCAGCATCATCCATTTCCTGAATATGAACTCCCGGATTACCATGTGGAGGCTCTTCTCCATCGCTATCATCATCACCATCAGAGTTATCCAAACCTCCGAGTCATGTGTTAACATCCCACAAACTTCACAGAAACCTCTCAAGCGTTCATAGAAGAAACTGAGCACCGTATTGACTCCTAGAGAGAATTGGTAGTTTCTTTGGAAGCGGAGGGGTAGGTCAACATTCCACTGTATTCTCACCCTCACATATTGGATACGCGTAGTTGAGGCCTCATCAAAGTCAATACTGACAATCTCGCCTAAGGATCTTGCAATACTGTCGATCACTGCAAGGTTCAGATACTGGGTAGGGATTCCCCTGATTTGAATCCAAAAGGGTATGAAATTGAGAGACATTGGATCCAAATCAGGGGACCAACGCTGGAGAACAATCATGTGATCCGCAAAGGACCATGGGCCTCGTCGCAACACCGTCTCCATCGATTCGTCAGAAAGGAAAATGAATTGGAACCTTCGTTGTTCCGTAATACACCCACAGACAATACCAACTAATCCCCACGATCGGGGAAGCACTGAGAGTAACTGTCGGAGATCTTGTTTCCTTGGCATCAGTGGGCAACCCATCAGAAAGAACCGGTTTGCACTGGCCACCTGTTGGACAATTGCTTGAGGGAGGGTAACCGGGGCATCGTTGATACCAAGGTCAATGTTTTGAAGGGCTCGACGGATGTTATCAGCCATTAGTGAACGAGGAAGGTAGAATCTTAGTGGGTAGAGGGTTGGAAGGTTGAATAGAGCGACATGATTGAGAACCGCCCCAAATTGATTTCTTAAATAGATTTGACTCCATTGATACTGAACTGCTTCGTAGTGCGGGGTCTTCCCTGCAATGTCGGAGGAAACCGCTCGAATGTGGGGTTGGAACCAACCCACTCCGACGCCAATAACCATCTAAATCTTCAGAAGAAGATGACTGCTTAGTAACCGTTGTATCGCCTCAAAAATCGCCATACGCTGAATTATTTTTCTTGACTATTTTGGTGAATATTATATATGATTGATGATAGTTACGAAAGATTATCTTATAAAAACATTAAATTACTATTAAGAAAAAAATTATTTCAAACACACAATTTTAAAAAATGTAAAATAGATAACGTTATAATCTTTTAAAAATTCAAATCTGATAAAAAAAATCATGAATTTGTACTTAAAGGTTATATTATTTTTCTCTCTTCCTCACATTCTTCCACTGAATAATTATTCAAAATCTAATTATACAAAACGTTATACTTTAAACTTTTTATATATGATAATTTGAATTTTTTTTAGAAGTTTTTATTTGCTATAATAAACCAAATAAAATTTTTAAATTTGGACGCCTGATAAATCAGCTTCTTGTTTATTCGTAGTTGGAAGGATATTAGTGTTATTTATAATGGTTTCCATCCATCGACTAAACTTTTCTAGCCAATGTAGGACGTTGTAATATCCTTATTTATAAATATTATAATATAGAAGTTTTACATAATTTCAAAAATATTAAATATTGAGATGGTTGATCCCGATTGGTCATTTAAAAAAATCTTAATATAGACAATTCTGAAATTTTTTAAAAGATGTTAATCATTGAGATGTCGAATCCCTATTGGCTATTTTAAATTATATGTGGACAGCTTTAGCAACTTATAGCTTCTCCTTTTTATTAGTATAGATTAGAAGGATAAAAATTTCCTTAGGAAGTACGGGGTTAATACTAGTTACTTAAATAATACAAAATGGACTTTTTTTAATTAATAATGCAACCTCTATATCTTAAAAGGCTTGAAGATCAATCTCTCTACATCTCATTTCAGCCCAAGAATATGAGCCCAACACAACGATCAGCCTAGTCCCTCTTTAAATTTGATGTGTTTCTACATTTTAGGGGGTTTTTGTTCCAAACAAAAAGATAGGAGTCAGATATTAATAATAAGAAAGATTTGTACTATACTTGATAAATATGAAAAACTTGAGGTTCCTCCTACCTTCTTTACGACTTACGACGAAGAAAAAGAAGAATCTCTTTCTCTCAATCTCTTTCTCTCTTTAACGCGTTTCGTCGTTCCGATTGAAAGCTTTTTTTTTTAGCAGAAATTTCCAATAAATTTTTGTTGGAGCTTTCTTCTTCTTCTTCAACGGTTCGAGATTTGGTGTTTTTTTTTTTTTTTTTTTTATTAATTTGGTTCATCGTATTAAATCATCATGATGAATTCAATCTTCGGAAAGCGTAAAACTCCCGCAGGTTCTTCTTAATCCTTATCATCTCTCTCTCTCTCTCTCTCTCTTTTTCGTCTGTTGTTGTGATCTGTTGTTGCTACTCGATTTCATTTTTTACTTAGTGAAAACTTCATGTAGTTTTAGGATTGGATTTGAAATCGGATCCAATTAGGTTTTTTAATGTGTTCGATCGTTTTGATTCTGAGGGTTATGAGGTGATATTATAGCATTTGATTGGTTTGATGATTTGCTTATAATTTTGTGAGGATGACTTGTCTCTTTTTTGCTTTACTTGTTCTGTTTCAATCAAAAGGGCTAAATATTTATTAAAGAGTGAAGTTTTGATCAGTTGCTATAGTTGTTCTGTTTCAAATCTTATGTTATGCATTGTTTTGTGTAGCTTAAAGAGAGATTGAATCATTTATTTTTGTTTGCAGAGCTACTGCGGGAGAACAAGCGGATGCTGGATAAGTCGATCAGAGAGATAGAGAGGGAGAGGCAAGGCCTTCAAACTCAAGAAAAGAAACTCATCGCCGAGATTAAAAAGACCGCTAAGCAAGGCCAGATGGTTTGTTTTTTCTCTTCTAAGTATATATAATATAGCCTACGTTCTTCATTACCACACCTACCATCTATATTGTGTGGAAGTTTAATTAGTTGACAACTCTGTGCTGCTCCTTCATTGTTTATAGCTATCCCTCTACAGTTTCTTTATCACTAAATGATTACACTGATGCTAAAAAGTAGGAGTCTGAACAGGCTGTGTTCTTTCACAGTTGGTCATACTTGTGTAAAATTGACTTATCATTTGTTGGATAACTTTCTCACAGGGAGCTGTTAAAGTGATGGCAAAGGATCTTATCAGAACGCGGCACCAGATTGAGAAGTTCTACAAGCTTAAATCCCAACTCCAAGGTGTATCTCTCAGGATCCAGGTATGCTTTTTTTATTTACACCAAAAAAAGTCTTAATGAAAGAAAACGCATTATACAGTACTTTATGTCCCTGCAAAGGCAATGATAATAAACTTATGTTTCGTTTTCTTCAGACTCTGAAATCAACACAAGCGATGGGTGAGGCGATGAAAGGTGTGACTAAAGCAATGGGGCAGATGAACAGGCAGATGAACCTGCCTTCTCTCCAGAAAATCATGCAAGAATTTGAGAGGCAGAACGAGAAAATGGAGATGGTCTCTGAGGTCATGGGAGATGCTATTGATGATGCTTTGGAAGGAGATGAGGAAGAAGAAGAGACTGAAGATCTTGTTAGTCAAGTCCTTGACGAGATCGGAATCGACATCAACCAAGAGGTAAATACATCAAAGTCTTAGCTACCATTTACTCTACTTTTCCACTTATGGATGTTAAATCTGAATAAACTGCCACATTTTATACTTGTTATAGAGCCCTTTAGGTTTTACATTGGTTACCATACTTAAACAAAACTGATTGGACTTTTATATCTGTGTTTCAGCTGGTGAGTGCTCCATCTGGTGCGGTCGCAGTACCAGCAACAAAGAACAAAGTGGTACAAGCTGAGGCAACCGGAGCTGAGGATGGCGGAGGGATAGATAGTGACCTTCAGGCGAGGTTGGACAACCTTCGAAAAATGTGAGGCCTTTTGGGTTTTTTTGTATCATATTTACTGAGGGGTTGATTACTTTTCAACTTCAAAGGCAAATGTTGCCAACAATATGTTTACGTTTTGGGAGGTGGGTTTGTAATAATTTCATAATTTGTGATCCCTGAGAATTTATAAACTGATTATTTTGTTCAAACACTTTGTATATACAATTTAAGTGTGTGAGAACTGAGAACCAAAATTGTTGGAACTACAGATTTTTATGTTCTTAATTCATAAAATTTTCCAAAATCTTAATAGAACCGAAAACTATGCACCTCTCACTTCGGTTTTACCTTAACCAATTTGTCAATTATGTAATCGGAGACTCGATGTACTACAGTACGATATTTTTTTGATCACGCCCAATAGCAACCACAGTAATCTCAAATGAAGATAACGTTATCTATCCAATAAGCCATTTGGAAGCTTAGAAGCTGCCACGTAAGACTCAAATCTCACACCTCCAATCTCCTAACCTTATTTTCCTCAAATCTCCCTTGTCAAATACCATTCTCCTCAGCAACTTCACACATTTCGAAAGAGAAGAATCTCACAATATCAATCTAGAGAGACCAAAAGAGATCGGAAGATATGGCTTCTACCTCTGCGATGTCATTGGTCACGCCACTTAACCAGACCCGTTCATCTCCTTTCCTCAAACCATTGACTCTGAAACCATCCAAGGCCTTGGTTGCACCTGGAGGCAGAGCACAGAGGCTCCAAGTTAAGGCGCTCAAGATGGACAAAGCTTTGGCCGGAATCTCTGCGGCTGCTCTCACTGCTTCCATGGTTATCCCGGATGTGGCTGAAGCTGCTGGTTCTGGAATCTCTCCTTCCCTCAAGAATTTCTTGCTCAGTATTGCTTCTGGTGGCCTCGTCCTCACCGTCATCATTGGTGTCGTCCTCGGCGTCTCCAACTTCGACCCTGTCAAGAGAACCTAAGCTTAACCTATATATCTTTCTTACACCATTGTAATCTGTTCTCTTTCTCTGTGTATTCGTTTGATGTTGCAGCAATGAACTTTTGTCAAAAGTAAAATTTGTTGTTTCTTGAATCCGAATAAACAAATGAGATTTGAAACCATAAAACGCCTAAGCTTCATTGAATCAAAAAGATTCAACAGAATTCATCATATAGTAGGGTAATAAACTCAAGTTTGCATATTCTGAGTTGTTACATGAAATCTCTCAATGTTAAACCTATAAAAGACCTTACCTTACGAGCAAATCAAGCAAGAATTTACTTTCGGATCTATAATTCACCGCATCTACCTTCACCACTGTCATCTTAACTCTTTGTTCATCCCCATACGATTCCTCTTTGATCTTCAGCTTTAACATATACTGATGAAACAGTCTGTCTCTAACAATCTCTGCAAATTCTTCCTCCTTCTCTAGTTCGTATTTCAATGCGTAAAGCTTCTTAGCCGGACATCCCATGATTTCTTCTCCCGTTTCTTGAAACGCAGTTACCCAAGTCAACCCAGTGTGGTCTTGTATCTGCACCTGAAGCAGGTATCTGTAGTCGCATTCATCAGACTCTTGGTTGCACCGGTCACAGAGCCACCTGTTTGTTCCAGACCGTGTCACCTTTTTGTTGCATTGTTTATCTCCAATCATCAAAGGGCAAGCTGTGTAACAGAAGCTATCTGTTTTGATGAATGATACAGTTGCTTTCACAGTGATCCAGTCAGGCTTCTCTGATCTTCCAAGGCCTTCCTCTTTTATCTGAGAAACACTTTTTCTTATCTCATTCCTTGAACTTCCTCCAGGCATGGTATCTCTAGAAATGGAGAAGGATGCAGTATCTTTTCCCCCGTGATCGAACCAGTTCCTCAGTTTATGGGCTTCAGGGAAATCTGGATTTATGAAGAGCTGTGTTGAAGAGATTGTCCCCACAGACTTCCCACTGAAGTCGCTTACTTTTCCAGCTTTTATAGCTAAAACCGGGTGAGAGGCTGAATCAACCATCTCTTCAAGTTGCCGACCATCTCGGTTACAGAATTCTCCCCATAATGTTACCTCTACAGCTTTTCCCGATTCATCCTTCAGATTCAGGATTCTCCGATGGGTTTCCATCCCATTCTTTCTCAAGATTGGCACTGAGGGGTTCACAGAAGTCACAACTCCAATCACATCGAGTATGGTATTGTTCTCAGCGTTCTCAATTTCACCTATAGGGCGGAAGGAGAACTGTTGCCTTGGTATGGAGCCATCTTCATCAGGGCAAAGCTCCACATTCGATGTTGACTCCAAGAAAATTTCCCACTCATTCTTTAAGTGGTTGAAATTTTTCTGTGCAGGCTTCAAACTTCCCTTTGAAATCAAATATACCTTCCCAACCTCAGTGACATCATAGAATCGGTCAACAACAGCATTAAAGCAGGTAACCCGAATCTCCCCTCCATCAGAGTCAAGCAGATCAAACGAGAAAACTTTTCCATCTCCTTTTGCATTGTTATATCGTCGGATATCTCCTTTCGCAGTTACTCTAGCCTTAATAGCCCACCGACCTTGGTATGGATTGAGAGCAGCAATAGGGATGACTCGAGCTGGAGCCTCGTTCTTCATTATGGGTCCATGATTTCTGTAGCTTGCAGGCGGTTGATATGAAGGTTGAACAGATGGCCTGAAACTTGAAGTACTGTTGGCTGGATTATGAATGTTTATGCCTCTGGGAGGTGCTTTATTAACTGAATGCTGAACCGTTGGTTCATTAAAACCAACCCTATTCGGAGGTTGTATATTGCCTGCAGCTGAAAGCGTCTTTTGGGTTTCTGTATCTGTTTCTCCAAATATTGTGGGGTTCCCGACTGTCTCAGAATGTGGTACTACTGTCTCCATGTTCAGCACCACAATAACCCTGTACACAGATGCATAGAGGCATACGAAAATAACCATCAAAGAGAGTAAAAATCCTTCAAATATATCATGCTCAACAAATCAAATCTGAAACTATATTTTCCACTAACACAATCAACAAATAGTCTACATTTACATCACTGAAAGATATCCAGAACATCTGCCAACCAACCATTAAATACTATGAACTACAAACAAAAAAAACACCACAAATATTTGGCACTAGTAAATTTTCTAACCAAAATCATTCATCAATACCAGATAAAATAGAAACAGTAAAAGCAACTGACTACAATAGTCCTCAGTGAAAGGTGTCTATCAAAAGCGAAGCTATCATTGCTTTTGCAAACTCATTGTCAGTTTGTCACAAATGCCACACTAGGAATGCTCGAAATCATTACAGGCTTTTTACTCTCCGTATCAAGGCACAGAATAAGAAACTCAGTACATCACAGAATCAAAGAGCTGTATCCAAAGCCAAAACTAGTGTACAGATTTCGCTCTCATGCCAAAACTATAGATGCGACTACAAAACACAAACGTCCAACAAAACCACATAGATAAAACATTTTCTCCCTTCATACGAAAAATCAGTAACAATACTTATCAAACCTCCAAATCACACTTACTGAACTAAAAATTCAAACACTATCACGCCAAACAACAAATCAGAGATCACTTTCAACACAATGGTGGTCTAGATCTAGCCAGAGAGGAGAAAAAATTACTTGCGGCCTTTGACATCGCTGCAAATGTAATCAATAAGCTGAACGATAGATCCTTTATCAACTTGTCCAGACTTGACCCGATCATTAAGCTGAACCGCGACCATAGCATGTTGAGCTGAAACACCATCAGAAATGAGGAAACGATACCTCTCCTGGCTTCTCTCTTGGCTTCTCCCTATCATTTTGATATCTAAAACCTGCAACAACGGCTTCAAATTGACGTCGCCGGCGTTTATCGCCTTGATTGCGTTCGGAGTCAAACTCACCGGCATAATGAAATGTTAATTTTCAGATCCCGGCGCGAAACCCTAGAAAAAAATGGAGAAAACCAAATCGATGAATGAACCGAGAAAAGGAATTAGGAAATAAACATACGGCGAAACAGAGCGTGAGGAAGACGGAGATTTTGAACCTAGACGGTGGTGGTGTGGTGGTGTTAAGAGATGATTCCTCTGAGAGCTTCGCTGAATTTTGCGGGAGAAGCTTAAAAAAAAGATGTTGTTGTTGCGGTTGCGGGTCGGGCAAAACAGTTCATGAGCATTTATTTTTTCAATTTTGAAACTTTTGCTATTCAGTTCAAAATGACTAGTTTGCCCTTGACTCGTAACTGTGACCGACTTTAAAAAAATATATATATATATATATATATACATTCTCAAGTATTCAACGAATAGCGATGACGCAATAATTATATTACTATTTTTACAGTAAAGGAATATAGGATTTTTAATTGTATTCCTCAAATATGTCAAACAACTTATATTTATTTTGTTTGGAGAACAACATTATCAATTAGTATAAAATGAATTTCTGTTGTTTATTAAAGTACAAAATTTACATGCTCGGAATTATAGTACCTTTTCTCCTTTAAGCAAGTCTAATGTTAAACAACTTTGTTTTTAGTTAATACTCCTATAAAATGGTCTCATCCTCAGTTCCTCACTTTATGTTCCTTCAAACCACCAGAGCTATAGCCTATACTTATGGAACAATAAACCTAGATTTCTTATTAGGACACTGTCTCTAATCTCTAATTCTTGTTTTCTATAACAATTTATCTCTAATATCTAATTCTTCTTTTCTATATAACAATCACTTCAGAAAAAAAAGGTCATTTTAGATACTATGTTGTGACATTTTTTAGTCATAAATTCGTAATTGTTTTGTGACAATATTATTACGAATTAAATCGCGACTAAATGGTGTCGATATTTATTAATTGTAATAAGTGTGACGGTTTTATTACAGTTATGTAGTCACAAATAGTGATGTCTATTTGAGACAAAATTATTTGTCACACATTTGTGACTTTTTTGATATTTTATTGGGGGAAAAAAATTGTAACAAGTTCGTAATTGTTTGGTCATATTACTACGGTTATGGATTAATTTATGACAAAAAGTTTTCACAAACAGTGACAAAATTGTTACAATGATTTAAGTCATAAGTAATGGTATTATGACATTTTTTGTTAAACATACATTGATTAACCAGTTAAATATATGTTTGCATAGAGAATAATCATTGTATTTTATTAAGGAAAATGCAAACTAATAATTAAAAACTAAATCAGTTATATCTTGAACATTTCATAATTATCCTTAAAAACTGAAATGATTTTATTGTTTATAAAGTAGATAACTATTTTTAAACTATAGTTAAATATCCATCATAAGATTACTTTATGTCTATCCATCTCATGTCCACCACTTAATCCTTGAACAACATGAATATAAACAAAAAAAATTGTTATAACACTTAATGATTGTTAAACTGTGAAGAAATATTGTTAAAATAGTGTTATAATTATCATTAATTAGTGGCTAAAACTATTTTTATGTTTCTTAATCATTAATATTTTTCAGTAGGTTGTTCAATGAAATCATGGTTGCTGCTAATCTTGGCATAAGTGGAGATAATCTAACATTTGACAACAAAAGTAAACGAAAGAAAAATTCAGATAGTACATAAAATACTTAAGAGATAGTAGCAAAATATGATCTCTACTAGTCTATGATCCCCCAGACTATGACTTTTTTTCTTTTTTTTGACAATAACTTTTCTTTTTATTTAAAGCCACAAAAAAACTAAACTCATTCAACTTCAAGCAGGCCTGATTCTCCTGTGGCCACCTGCTGAGTCTCCTTCGGAAGAAGCTTCCATGGATTTGGAGAAGTTGTTGGAAAGATCAACATAAAGATGTGCAACCTTTCTCACGTTATTGTTCAATTCTCGGATCAGACCGACGTTTCGTCCTAGGTTGCCTGGGATTTTGGATTCATGGTTTTGGTTTATCTCGTTTATAAGCAATCGGTTGTGGTCCAATATGTTTTGCACTTGAACAAAACTTTTCTGAAACGTTTGAAGAATCTTCCCATCCATCTCAGCTCCATTTCCCATCATCCCAGAGATTGTGTCTCCCTCCATTATTAGATACCTATCAAACAAATTTATCAATTGGATAAGATTCACAAACTCAAGAGTTGTGAGAAGATATACATGATATATTGATATTATTGTCATGTGCAGACAAAAATAACGGTATTAGACTATTTCTACAAAGAGCAACTTTTCTTGGGTTTAGTAACATAATAAAAAAAGCTTAAACCAAACAATTAAAAAAAATCTCTTTGTAAAAAACCCATAAGAACACAAAATGGTACGGTGTGTGTGTTTTTTCTTGACAAATAAAATGGTTTTTTTTTTTACTATTTAGTATTTACTCGACTGTTATCCACAAAACCAAGACAGAAACTAGAATAATATCCATTTTTAAAAAATTGGTGGACCATTTTGGACTATAATAATAATAAAAAGAATAGCAAAAAGGGTCTGTGATTTTATCCTTGGGACCAAAAGAAGAATCTGATGATCCAAAGTTAGCAGTCAATGTTTAGCAGGGAGGATGAGACATTTGTGGGTTCTGCTACTTGCTTCATACAGACCTCATTACTATTCACAACCCACCAAACCATGAAAACAGAACAACCATTTAATTAATACATTTTCATTTTCAGAACCTCCATTCAATTAAAAAAAAAATATTTCTTACATATAGACATATTCAAATTATTATATTATTGACGACAAAAAATATTAATTTTATCACGGCCATTTTTTTTAATGGTTGATGTTAGTTTTCAAGCTTGAAACTATATTAAGAATTACTGAATAAAATAAAATAATTAAATATGTATGTAGTAGTTTTCTTTATAATTATAGTGGTATTGATTAGACATATAAAGTAATTATGTAAATCAGATGTGTGATGTTGGATCAAGGGTTAATTCTTTTTGGTTTGTTTTTTTGGTCACCAGATATGTTATTGGATCAAGAAAAACTAATCATTCTTTCAAAATACTTTACATTCTAGAGTTTTCTTGATTTTATTAGTAAATATTAGTGTAATTTAATCATAAACTTAATTTATGGTAAAATTATTTGAAATATATAAAAATTTCAGCGCAAACATGACAGAAATATGTAAGATTTTAAATTATTTATTTGAAATGGAATTATATAGAAATGTCAAAAGGGATTAAACCCACACTTCCATTTTTTTTAAGGTTATCTTTTAAAGGTTTTTTTATAGCTCAAAGCCTCAAACGAAAACTTTTGCATCTGAAACTGAAAACAAATATACTATTATTCTACAAATATCCATATACATATATATTATTCATAAGAATGACCAACTTCAAAAAAAAAAACACCAATTTAAGTGAAAAAGGAAAAAGAAATCAAACAAAAGGCTATAAGAACAAATCAACAAATACCGACGATTCAACTTAAGAAAAAGAAAAAAAAAAAAGAAGAAGACTCAAAACAAACAACAAAAGATAAAAACATTAACAAACTCGTATAATAATCTTTGTGTTAAGTTTCAACACTGAGTAATTTAATAGAAGAACAAAGCTATAAAAAAATACTCATAAATCACAATAGAATTAGAAACAATGAAGAATAGTGTGTAATGATGATATATATGAAAGACGAAAGAAGAGAAAAACTACGATACCTGCAGCAACAAGAAGAGTCTTAGTCTTTAGTATATGATGATGATATATATATATAGAGAAAGAGAAGAATTTTCTCGAGAAAATAGATCGATCGGAGGAATCTTTGATATTTTCCTTTTAAAAATTTTCTCGGAAACTCAGATTTTCTTTCTCTTTCTTTCTCACAGAGGAGAGGAGAGATGATGAGAGGAAAGAGAAGAGAATGAGATTTGACAGTCACGCAAAAGAGGACCCTCACTGTCTTAAAGATGGAATATATATCCAACCTCTTCTATAGTTGTTCTATCTATACTAGTTTAAATTTATTTCATATTCTTAAATAATTCTTACTTCTTCTTTTTTTTTTTTAATTCTAATTCTATCCCATTTTATATAAATTATTGTTCTTTTCTTTCTAGCCGACTTCTTATAAAACAATAATATTATTATTTCAGATATTCCTACAATGACAAAAAACGTTTTGGCTCATTTAAAATATTTGGTTCCGAACAGTAACGCAAAACATTACAATTTTTTAAGAAAATATTTTAAATAGTGCATATCGATTTTACTATCATTTTTGTAAACCTTATATCATAGCAACATGGGATTACCAATCACAACTATTGACTTTTTTTCTTGGAATTATTTATTGTAAAAATAAAACATTAATAGTGGGGGAAAATATGTAGTTTTCGTTATCAGCCACACATGAAATATACGTGACTTATTTCCTAACCATACGTAACATAAGTTGTGTTTACATTGAGATACTATATGATGAGAAACGTGAATTATATGTTTTTTTTTGTTTTTTTCTTTCTTTCTCTAACTCTAAGATAGTGCGACAAAATATGTCTCATTCTCAACGTTAGGTCATATAAACAAGCATTATCTTCTTTTGGTTTTCTCATTAACTTGCATGTTCTCGAGCAAGTTCTCGAGCAAGTTCTCTATAAGGATTCGTTAATTAAGAATATTAGCTAGCTAGCTACTGCAAGTTGAGTGTGTGTATAGTTTAATTTCTCCGATTTTTTTTGTAGATGAAACAATAAGCTTTATTAAGTGATAATTACCAAAAAGATAGATTAATAAAATACTATTAGCTGTTAAGAAAATAGTTAGTCACTTGCTGGTTCTTTTTTGAGAATATTTAACAAGATCAACTCCTCAACATTGGTCGGATCTATTTTTAAACTCTCAACTATTTTGTTGGTAAATTAAATCTATAATTAAAAATTATTAATAAATCGAAAACAAAACTGTTAATAAATTTAACCCTCCATCTATAAAAATATTTATATTTAAGTTTAGTTTGCGGTACCAAAATTTGATTTAACTAAAACAAAAATAACTGAGTGCTAGTTTTTTAAAACAAAAGAAACAATAAAACCTTGTAGAAAAATGTAAAATGTTGATTTATGTCATTTTTTTTTTGTTTTGTTGTTGTAAATACGGTTCATAAGGAGGGTTTTGCATAAAATATTAGTAAATTTCTACAAAACCAGAATATAAAAGAATCGTGTGATTGTGATGTGTTTAAAAACAAATGCTCAGGACAGCAGTACTATAGTCTATAGTCGATCCTTTTCTTTTTTTTCAATCAGTATAGCCGATCTTGTAATATTAAGACTGATTGTTTGGTTAGAATTTTTAAAATTTATTTATGAAAATCTTGTTAACGTTTTCTCTTTAAACTTAACTACCATTAATGAACTATTTTTCTAATTAATATTTGGTTAAAATAAAAAAAAATTAAGTAATAGAATACATGTTGGATTCAATTTGGTTGATTGATACTATACTTTAGGAAAAAAGATAGCTAATTACACGAAGTATAGGAGAATACATGGTCACACATACCAAGTATACTATTGTATCCTTAACTACACAAAATATATGTATTATATGGCCACATGCATGAACTATATGACGTTATGTGGTCAACACCATAAACATACAATCCGGTATACCGGTCGACTGACTCCGGCGAAAACCGACGTTGACAAAAAAATGTATTAATTTTTTTATATTAAAAATCAAAAATAAGAAATATTATATATAAACATGTTTGTTTTTCATGATTAAAAAATATATTCAATTCAATATCTAAATATTTTTATATATCTCTAACTTATTCATTCTTATAATTAGTTAATTTTTATTTTTAAAGCTAAAATAATTATTAATTATAAATGATTAATAATTATTTTCAAGATATCTCTATATATATATATCTTTGATAATAAAATTATTTAAATACTACAAAATCATAAAATCAAATTCAACTACTTTCATTATAAAAATAATATGCAAAAGATTGAGAATATGACTCTTTACTTTATAGTTTTCATAGTAAATGTTGTATAAAATTTTAGATACTTTTACTATAAAATTTGCATACTCTTAATAACATGTATACAACAACAAAATAAATTCACAATATTTACTTCTAATATATAAAAGATAAACATACAACAAATTGATTTTAGCTAAACAATATAGAGGGTATGTTTGCAAAAAGGTATAAAATAAGAATATTTTTGCAAATACCTTTATATTACATCTTGAAAATAATTATCAATGATTTCTATTTAACTATTAGTTTATGTTTTAAAAATAAAAATTAACTAATTATAAGAATGAATACATTAGAGATATATAAAAATATTAATATATTGAATTGAATATGTTTTTAATCATGAAAAACTATTAATGATTTAATATATATATATTTTTTTAAAATTTAGAATACAATTTTTTTAGTCAACGTCGGTCTTCGCCGGAGTCAATTGACCGGTGTATCGGATTGTATGTTTATGATGTTGACCATATAACGTCATATAGTTCATGCATGTGACCATGTAATACATATATTTCGTATAGTTGAGAATATAATAGTATACTTGGGATGTATGACCATGTATTCTCCTATACTTCGTGTAGTTAGCCATCTTTTTTCCTATACTTTGTATTGCATAAATTTATATAATGTTGTTTTTTGGAACGCCAAATCTGTAGCTCTATGTATATATCAGCCAAAGTACTGTATATAACCGCAATTTTTGTGAAATAAAATTTAACAACATTCGTTTAAAAAGAATTTATCCAATCTCCAATATTGCGCGGCGGAGTATTAAAAATGTAATCCAAATTAAAACATTGGCCGAAAAAAAAATGGAAGAAATTAGAAAAGTAAACAAATATTGAGAATCGTTTTTGGGTTTTTCGCGAAGGTGAAAGAAAGAAAGATTTTTTTACTTAGCGGAAGTTCATCGTCGCGACGTCGGCTTGTCTCTCTCTCTCTCTCTCTCTCTCTCTCGCTCGCGCACACAGACACACATAAAATACTTTATTCGAGAAAATTGCCACTGCAAACATTAGAGCTCTCGTCGGTTTACAAATCTAGGGTTTCTTCGCTTGCCAGCCAGCCAGCAATGGCGAGTGTGTACATACCTGTTCAGAATTCGGAAGAGGAAGTTAGGGTTGTTCTTGATCAGCTCCCTCGAGACGCTTCTGATATCCTTGATATCCTTAAAGCCGAACAAGCTCCTCTCGATCTCTGGCTCATCATCGCGGTCCGTTCTTCTTTTTTCTTCTTCTCTCAATTTTGAATTTTCTTCCAGCTTTTTCTATTTAGGGTCTACGAGCTTGACTGTTCAATGTGTTTTTTTTTTTTTTTTTTTTTTTTTTAACTATTTCTTCTGATTTTTTGGTTGGTTTCAGAGAGAGTACTTCAAGCAAGGAAAAATTGAACAGTTCCGCCAAATACTAGAGGAAGGGTCAAGTTCTGGTACGCACAATTATTAGATGTTTGCTGCTTTTTTTGGAATTGAGTAAGAAACTCATTTTATTGTTTCCTTCTTGGCTAGAAATTGACGAGTACTATGCTGATGTTAAGTACGAGAGAATAGCAATCTTGAACGCTCTAGGTGCGTATTACAGCTACCTGGGTAAAACTGAGACCAAACACAGAGAAAAAGAGGAGCAATTTATCTTGGCAACACAATATTATAACAAAGCATCCAGAATCGATATGCATGAACCTTCCACTTGGGTTGGGAAAGGTACTTCCAGATTCTTTCTTTGTTTTGTTTTAATGCTCGTTATTTTCGTTTTATAGTGATCCATAATTAACAAAAACTCGTTTTTTTACTGATTGCAAGACCTACTAATAGACTTATGATCTTCATATTCTTTAGAAAGAAAACCTATCGTTTCCGTTTCTCTCTGTACAAATGTCGCATTAAGTATTTGAAGGAGGTGGTGCTCTATGTTTACTATATACAGAATCCTGACAAGTATTTGTCTGCTTTACAGGTCAGCTCTTACTGGCTAAGGGTGAAATAGATAATGCACTTCAGGCTTTTAAGATTGTGTTAGACACTGCCCCTGATAATGTTCCTGCTCTTCTGGGTCAGGTATAACGATTTGTGCTCTCATTTTCTGCCACTTAGCTTAATATTTATAGGTAGTTGGATTCTATAAACAGCATCTCAATTCTTAGCCATAGGCCATTTCATCAAATTTTCTTAAATGTCTTGAAGCATATATATGTTTGCCAAGTTTCTTGGAGCGTAATTGTGCTTGAGAAAGCTCTGGGTCAAAATTTAGGAACTCAAAATTTTGGGAGCAGTTATGTATTTTAACGTTGTTAGTTCTTGAAGCACAATTAAGTATGTCTTGGAAGCGGGTTAGCTATATCAGATTTTATGGTAATTAGAATTTGGTTCTGATGCTTTCCCTCTTACCAACCACCTAGCCTGAGACAGTAATAGCTTGTTATTTACTTTTCTTATCACATATACAGGCTTCTGTAGAATTTAACCGGGGACGTTTTTCCGAGTCATTACAACTATACAAGGTATGCTTCTCCTTATAACCTTCTATTTTTCTGTCACTTCTTCTATAATACAGTCTAGTCTATTTATGAAACAAATTGATAATATTTTAATTTTTCTATGTATCGACTGTCTTAAGAGGGCCTTGCAAGTATTTCCCGGGTGTCCTGCAGCTGTGAGATTGGGAATTGGTCTTTGTCGTTATAAGTTGGGGCAACTAGATAAAGCACGGCAAGCGTTTGATCGTGTTCTGCAGGCAAGTGGGACTGGGATGTTTATCTCATCTTTCTTATTACACAGCAGACTGAGTGATTCAACAAATAGTGTGCTATTTACCATATTCTGTATCTGCAGCTAGATCCTGATAATGTTGAGGCTCTTGTGGCACTTGGGATCATGGATTTGCAAGCAAATGATTGTAAGTGTAACTCAGTTCTAAATCTTCTGTTAATGCCTGTATGGTGAAGAAATTCTATAAACTAAACTTCTTTTTGGGCTTTGCTGATGATGTTACATTATGTATAGCTATAGGAATGAGGAAAGGAATGGAGAGAATGCAGCAAGCATTTGAGATTTATCCTTATTGCGCATCAGCCCTAAATTATTTGGCCAATCACTTTTTTTTCACCGGCCAGCATTTTCTTGTTGAGCAGCTGACTGAAACGGCATTAGCCGTCACAACTCATGGCCCAACAAAGTCACATTCTTTTTACAATTTAGCACGGTCATATCATAGCAAGGTTTGACATTTTTATCCTCTCTTGTATATTCCATTCGTATGTTGTCTCGAAGATAAGTACGGCGAAGAACTTTCTGGTCTGCCCTAGTACACGTTAGGGTGAAAAACCTATGAGCTTGCCTTGAAAAGGAAGTGGAGGAAAAATTGAGTGAAGTATGCGGAAATATTTAATTTGAGTAGAGATATATCTGATGGTTTTTTTCTTCGATGGGCTGTTATAGAAGAACATATCTTTTTCTATTTCCTTTCTGTAACCTCCCTGTCGATGTCTGATGATGGTCTTGTTGTAGGGGGACTATGAAAAGGCTGGGATGTACTATATGGCAGCCATCAAAGAAACTAATAATAAGCCACAAGAATTTGTATTTCCTTACTTTGGTAAATTTTCCTTCACTGTTCTACTGAGTTTCTCTTAATTCTTCGTATGTTACCATCTGTCATTAGCAATGAAAAAGCCTGAGTTTCCAGTGTAGCTCAGTTTGGATTGATGATCTTATATGTGCAAAGTTATCCTGTATGGTCATTTAATTTGCTTTTTATTGATGTTGCAGGTTTGGGTCAAGTACAACTAAAGTTGGGGGAGCTTAAAGGATCTGTATTTAACTTTGAGAAAGTATTAGAAGTCTATCCTGATAACTGCGAGACGCTGAAGGTTAAATGACTACAGGCGTTTTCATTGTTGATCTTTCATTTTGTATTTTGTTGTATTTAAAAAAAAAAAATTGAAAAACGCTTCATGCGCATGTTTCTTTTCTTTCTTTAGGCTCTAGGACACTTATACACCCAGCTTGGACAAACTGAGAAGGCCCTTGAGTACATGCGGAAGGCCACAAAACTCGATCCACGTGATGCCCAGGTTAGTTTGGTTTACATATTGTTAAGCCTGATCTTTCGAAAGGTGTTGATACTTGCCTGAAGTCTTTTAGTAGTAATCATGATCTCCGTTGCCTTACTGTGGATCACCTTCGAGTGACACTTCTACTTTTGTTGCCTGTAACACGAGCACGTTTAGCCTTAGTAAGGAAGAAAAAACATTGTAGCAAACATTTCTGCCATATATCTTTAGAACACCTTGTGTGTTTTTGTCACTCACAGCTCATAAGTGTGGTTGAAGATTTAATTGGGCTATGGATCATCTGCTGACTACTGCAATCCATTCTTCCGTGAGTTACTGTTTTGTCTTATTTTTACATGCTACGTTGGTCTTGTAGGCATTTGTTGGCCTTGGTGAGCTGCTGATACCGTCTGACACAGGGGCTGCACTTGACGCCTTCAAAATGGTAAGTCTACTTAAAGTGTGATATTGATAATTGTATTTTATGTTCTAGTGCATAATAGCCTATTGTACATTATTAAAGAAAGACGTAACTTTTTTCTGAGAACCATAAATGAAAATTTTCAGGCACGAACCCTCATGAAAAAGGGAGGCCAAGAAGTGCCTATAGAAGTCCTAAATGATATTGGTGCTTTACATTTTGAGAGAGAAGAATTTGAGGTTTGTAATGAGGTTGTTCCTGCTTGTTTGCTTTGAGTTTTTACTATTGGCTACAATACCCTTTTTCCTTGCAGTCTGCGCTTGATAATTTTAAGGAGGCTCTGGGTGATGGAATATGGATTAGCTTCCTTGATCAAAAAGAAAATTTAGAACAGTTGGGTGTATCTGTTCTAGGATACAAGGATACTGGCATTTTCCATAGGCTGATTGAAAGTGGTCACTCTGTCGATGTACCTTGGAATAAAGTTACAACTTTGTTTAACCTGGCTAGATTACTTGAGCAGCTACACAAAACAGAAGCAGCGACTTTTCTGTATCGGCTGGTACTTTTCAAGGTTTATTTCCTACAACTTTATTTCGATATTATTTTCTATTTCACTTTATGATGAATTTTCTAGAGGTTGACATGAGGAGAAAAGAGGAAAAAATGTGAGGAGCCGTTTTCCTGATATTTTGTATTCAATAGATAATTTTGAGTTTTCTCAAAAATAGTTTGTTTCTGTTAAGCCCTTCTTTCCCGGGGTTTGTTGTTATTTCATGTACTAAAAAATACAAAAATGAGAACATCGAGTCGGCAGCATGACTTCCGTGGTTTTAGTGTACTGGTTTCTGCTCGTTTGAGTTCAAAGCATCGTTTGGTACATGTGCCATATAATTTTCAGCTTTATGTTTCTTCTGTATCTATAGTTTTTGGATACATTTACCATGTCTTACATAATATGCTTCAATGCCCACTCTGATGTATGCTTTATCTTTTTGTTTTTTCTTACGAACATCTGATGCTGACTCTTGATCTGACTGCCTATCCGGTGCAGTATCCTGGCTACATAGATGCTTATTTGAGGCTTGCTGCGAGTGCAAAAGCTCAGAACAATCTTCCTCTGGCCATTGAACTGGTGTTCTACCATCTTCAGCATTAATTTTATCTTATCTGTATCAGCTTGCTTTCTCTTTCTGACCGAGTTTTCCTACTTTCTCCTATAGGTGAATGAAGCTCTGAAAGTGGACGATAAGAATCCAAATGCGTTGTCTCTGCTGGGTGAATTGGAGCTTAAGAATGATGATTGGGTTAAGGCAAAGGAAACCTTTCGAGCTGCTAGTGATGCAACTGATGGGAAGGACTCATATGCTATTCTTTCACTGGTATATACCTATAGTTCCACTTTTCTTTAGCGTTTCAGAATAAATAAGAATCAGATTAAGTTCCTTTTGGGTTGTTCAAAACACATCATATTCACATATCGATTTATATGAGCACCTCACACCCAAAAATGGTTGTCCCATGCCTTTTCTGTGGGTCCAATCTAATCAGCTATAACTGTGATCTGGGATCTCTTGTACAACACTTCAGTCAAGATAACAATAGGGTTCTTTTTAATATATGTATGGAAGACCAGCCCTTCATTCTGTATGTTTCCTTTACCAGCAGCCTGGTGAGAGCTGTTTGTCTAGCAGATAGATACCAAACTACCTTGGACTGGATTCTGTCTTGATAACCTAGTGTGGCGGGGCCTTAGATGATTGGAACTATTATTCTTCAAGTTATATATGTATATATGTGTGTTTTTGTGTGTGTAATATTTCATCCTGGAATGGTTTAGGGGAACTGGAATTATTTCGCGGCAATGCGCAATGAGAAAAGAAATCCAAAATTAGAAGCTACACATCTGGAGAAGGCCAAGGAACTCTATACAAAAGTATGATATATTAATTCTTTCCTTTCTCTCTTCTCATTAGTAGTAATTTGAAAATATCTCCTGATAAATGTGCGTATGGGTGTGTTGAGTGGATGGTGGACATTTTAATATTATTTTCATAGAGTAATTACGATGTTCCTGCTGTCTGATATTTTAAAGCATATCTGTTACACTAGGTGTCTTCTTTGTTACTATTAAATTTCGTCAAGTGTAGGTTGTAGAAATAAATTACATGTGTGTTTTAGTTAATTCTCGAGGACAGGAAGTTCTGGGCTAGCACAGTGCATTTAATAAATAGAGTGAGATAATGAACAACCTTTCAATGAAAAGTCAGCTGACCATATGAGTCAAGTGATCTGCTGTAGGTTCCTATTAATTCAGTTATCTTTTTGATAAAATGCCTGGAGAAACCTGAAATTTATTGTTGGAATTTTCTATGCTAGTAGCACTGCATTCTCAAACAGGCGATGTTATCTTTCGATCAATGTTGATCTTCTTCCTCATTGTTGATCGTTGGAATTTACAGGTCCTGACTCAACATAATTCCAACATGTATGCTGCCAACGGCTCTGGCATTGTATTGGCAGAGAAAGGCCAATTTGATATTGCCAAGGATGTTTTTACTCAGGTCAGCTTTTATCATTTACTGTTCATGGTTTAGGTTAGCTACATTCTTCAATTTATTGAAACTTTGTGAATGTTTTAGGTTCAAGAAGCTGCAAGCGGAAGTGTATTTCTTCAGATGCCTGATGTATGGGTGAATCTGGCTCATGTCTACTTTGCTCAAGGGAATTTTGCCTTAGCCGTGAAAATGGTTTGTCATATATATATATATATATATACATTTTTTTTTTGGGGTTGATTTCTTTGTTTTGCTAATGTATTCTGTTCATTAACTACGTTGTTTGGCAGTATCAAAACTGCTTGCGGAAGTTCTTTTACAACACAGACTCTCAAATTCTTCTTTACTTAGCCCGTACCCATTATGAGGCTGAGCAGTGGCAAGAGTGCAAAAAGACACTATTAAGGGCCATTCACTTGACTCCTTCAAATTACACATTCAGATTTGATTTGGGTGCTGTAATGCAGAAATCATCATCTTCCACACTGCAAAAGAAAAAAAGAACAGCTGACGAGGTTAGCCAAAAGATCATCTTTTTCCAAGCGACTGATATCTTCCCTGGCTTCTTTCGAACTCTAGCCTTTAGATTGAGAATTAATCAGATTACGAGCTTGCTTCTACAGCTTGTGTATCTAGAACTTTTCACGATAACGCTAGTAGCATAGTGTGCTGGTCATCCTTGCTAAGTAATGGCTAACCTTTGAAACCTTAGAAGTGATACTAGGATTTGTTTATGAGGAGATATTTAGACTATTAATTTGTTTTATGCTAATTGATTTCCACCTGACAAGGGAATCTGCTTGATGACTCCGCAGGTACGCTCAACAGTTGCAGAAGCAGAGAATGCTGTTCGTGTATTCACTCAATTGTCTGCTGCTTCAGACCTCCATGTTCATGGGTTTGATAGCAAAAAAATACAAACCCACGTTCAGTATTGCTCGCACCTGCTGGAAGCAGCAAAAGTTCACCGTGAAGCAGCTGAGCGTGAGGAGCTGCAGAACCGACAGAGACTAGAAGTTGCTCGTCAGGCTGCTTTGGCAGAAGAAGCACGCCGTAAAGCTGAAGAACAAAGGAAATACCAGGTAACTATAGACTTGCAAGTTAACCATTTGCAGCAACAAGATTGTTTTGGTGATGGTGATTTCTATGGAAGGTTTTCAAATCATTGATATGCCTTTATGGGTTCTTTCTCTTGGGCAGTTGGAGAAACGAAAACAGGAGGATGAGCTGAGACGCCTAAAGCAAGAAGAAGAAAAATTTCAACGTATAAAGGTGGGAGGTCTCTTGCTTTTCATTACAATGTATATACATTATCAGATTTCTCAAAGTTTCTGTGTAGTGTCAAGGAAAAAATACTCTTTGATCCATTGAATTTGGTTATTTTTAAGGGTATGTGCTTTTGTCAAGATGGTGTCTTGAGAGATGTTTAAGATGACATACTGATTTTGTTTTGTAATAATTGATGCGCTAGGAACAATGGAAAACCTCCACTCCTGGATCTCATAAGCGGAAGGATAGAGTGGAAGATGATGATGGGGAAGGTAAGCCCAGTGAGAGGAGAAGAAAGAAAGGCGGAAAGAGAAGAAAGAAGGACAAAGGCTCAAGGGCTCGGCACTACGAGGATGATGAAGAAGAAGCTGTTACTATGGATGATCACAATGAAGTGGAAGATGAAGATGGTAACACTAATTATAACAGGGAAGATGAGATGGCGAATCAAGAAACTGAGGAACCTGTGGATGATGATGCTCTAGCAGCTGCTGGTCTCGAAGATCCTGATGTTGATGATGATGAGGTAATACATAAACTGTGATCCAAATCATGGAACAAACGCAAAAGAAACTGTCTTCAAACTGTCTGTTTTGGTGGGTACAGGTGCCTGCTTCGGTTGTGAGACGAAGAAGGGCGCTATCATCATCAGATGAAGAAGGTGAATTGATGGAGGATCAGCCAAATTCAAGCCCCCAGAGAGAGAAAGAAGAGAGCATTAGGGAAGAAGAAGGTGCTAACATGGAGGAAGAAGAGGAGGAAGAGGCCAGTTGAGATCTTTCAATACATGACGAACAGATCTCTCTTGTGTGTTGTGTAACTTTAGTGACAAAGATTCCATTGATTCAATTTTTCTAGAAGTCAGAGTGTGAGGACAAATTACATTCACAGGCCAAGGATATGATCAGTATGAATTTTGGGCTTTCTGGATATTGAGCCTTGTTTTTTATTGTTATCGTTAATGGAAAAGTAATATTGTTTGTTTTGGTTGTAACATAGAGATACAAACAACATGACACATAGTGAATGGTTAGAATAGACAGTTGTATGTGAAGAAGAGAAATCAATTAGAAAAAGCAAATAGTAGTAGTAACTTAAAATAAATAAGTATAAAGAAATAAAAAATACAGAAGAGTGTTGTCAGAAGGAAGTGGAAGAGTCAGAAACGTGGGTGTGTGGTCTTGAAGGATTTGATACTGTTTCTGCAGTTTCTTCTGTTCCCTTTTGCTTTAATTTTTGTGTTTTTAGGTTTCATGTTGCTCTCTCTACTGTAGACTGTAAGGATCTCTTTCAACTTTTCAGAACATATTGACTACAATTGTTTTTATAAACAAAATTACAAACACACAAAGTATATACATAATTTTGCTTTGTGGTGAGTGTAAGTGATTGCAAATCTAAAGCAGTAATAATAATTCAGTTTGATGAGAATGAGAAGTCGTCTTTCTCTCTCACTGAGTCAGAGCAGAAAGCTTTTGATTGGGTGTGTGGCTTTTTCAGACCTGACCAAAGTCAGTCAGGGAACAGAACTCAACTCAACTCGAATGCAAAACCTGTCTTTTCTCATCACTCTTCTCTCATCATTTTTCCTCATTTTTTTTTCATTTATCTTTTGTTACATAAACATTAAGAAAATAAATTTACTGTTTAACCAACACAAAAACTACTTATTTACTATCTACAGTGCTGTATATAT
Organism: Camelina sativa; assembly: GCF_030686135.1. Classification (NCBI taxonomy): domain Eukaryota; kingdom Viridiplantae; phylum Streptophyta; class Magnoliopsida; order Brassicales; family Brassicaceae; genus Camelina; species Camelina sativa. The sequence continues at coordinate 17,974,027 of NC_141880.1, read as the reverse complement.
ATTTTAAAAAAAAATCAAAAGATTAGGTTTAAAGAACAAGTTTTTGACAAATCTACAAGAAATATATGATAGAAACTTGAATCCATATATTTGTTGCTAATCCATGACTTAGTTACTTATTCGGTTAAAAATTAACAAGCAAATAAAAACATCTCACGTCACTAATCTATCTGTATATAGTTTTAGTTAGCAACATAACTAATACCAACTAAAAGTTTTTACCCCTATTCACATGTGTTGACAGTTTTCTTTAGATAAGCATTAGTGTTTTTTTCTTTCTTTTTCTAACAAGAGACGAGTATAAACAATATAAGCATTGAAATCATACTAATTTAACTACTTTACACAAGTTAAAATATTTTATGCTAATATATTGCATGGTAAGGGGGGGGGGGGAATCTATGAATGGAACACACAAAAAACTCCTAATTACTTAGAAAAAGAAACAGAGAAATTTGCATTACCAATAGATGATCATCAAATGAAGAGCGAAGTAGAAACAGAAGACTTAGAAGAAGGCCATTCATCAAGAAACCTATAAAGCCTCTTGCTCCTTTGCTCTTCTTCGTCTTCATCATCATCGCCTCTTTGTTTCAACTTCTCCTCATCAAGCATCAATGGTCTCTCACGCGTCCGCAAGTCAGTACCAAGGATGAAGCAATGTCGATCCGGCTGCTTCTCCCTACATGAGCCTTCATCATCTTCCATCGCTGAGCCAGAGCAGCTTTTGATTGATCCGGAAGGTTCTATGGAGAAGAAATCATCCATGTATCCACTTCTTCTTCTTCTACTTACCCTTCAAACATTGTTTTTTTTTTCAGAGGAAAAGGGTCAATTTTTGTGTTGCCATTAAGAGTAAAACAGAGGAGGAAGGCGAGTTTGAAACCTGGAAGAAGAGAGAGAAGACTCGAGAAAGAGATTTGGCGTGAGTTGAGGAGTAAGTGGAAGAGGCTTTCTTGAGGATGAACGGTTCTTGCCTCTGTGCATATGCCTCTCACAGTACTTGGAGTCAGGAAAAGCTTCTTTGGAGCATCTCCATTTCTTGCCATCAGTTCTTCTACATCTTCCTGGCTCTGCATCTATCTTTCGTCCCATTCCCATCTCGTACACGTTCCACCCAACTACCAAACTCAAACTCATTACATCAGCACCAAACCGTAAAGATACTAGAATTGATAACTCTCATATAACAAGAAACCATCATACAATTCAAAATAAAGAAGATAAAAAAGGTTGCTTACAGTGTGGAGAAAGAGTGGGAGAGAAGAAGCTTGACGGTGAAGGGGAAGAAGAAGAAGAAGAAGAAGAAGAAGAAGAGAAGAGAAAAGGTCTTTTGATGAGGAAAAGAAGATGAGGTGGAACTGGAACATTTGCAGCTAAGTACTTGAACACAAGAGCTTGGTTTTCAAGCTCTTCCCACTGTGACTTTGTGAATGGAATCCTAGTTGTCATGAAGAGAGAGAGAGAGAGATATGAAAAAGAAGAAGAAGAAGAAGAAAGATTAAAGATTGGGGTTGTATTGGAAAATTGAAAGTGTAAGAGAGTAGTAGGTATGTTTTTATTGATAAAGTTGTCCATTGGTCACCTGCAGTCTGCAGAATCTCTGTGCTTCATGTCCTCTTCTTGTTTATTATTCCTTTTTATTTTTTTCTTTTAAATTTCTTTTCACCTTAGTTTTGGTTCCATCTTAAGCACCATTTCAGGTTTTTTTTTTCCCTTTCTTAAAGCTAGATTTTGTGACAAGGGGCATGTGTATGTATGTAACTTAAGTTTATCTCTTCCCATGAATTAATCTATTATGTATTATATTCAGATGTTTTGTAACTTTGGATTTTGTTACGAGAAACTTTTTATTGAAACACGAGAAAATTGGTAACGGAAACGAGAATCTAACAAGTTATGAACCTAAGCGGCAAAAAGTGTAGCAAGATATAAAATTAGAAATAATTAGGAAAAATTCTTTTTTTTTTTAAATGGCATTTGTAGATTTTATCATTTTGATTTATATACTTAAGATTTGTTCGTTTTAAAGTTTTGTTTTTTTTTTAACAAATTACATATAATGTTTTGGATTTTCTTGGTTCCATTCTTTAGGGTTTATAGTATTTGTTATTAAATATGTATTTTATCAAAAAAAATCACAAAAATATAGTTTTTTCAGGTAGGCAAAATTGACAATTTTTACAAAGGCATTAAGCAAATGACAAATCTAAAATTTTGTGGGAAACAAAATGGCAATTTCAGCAGTAATCCCATAAGATTAATTAGAAATAAGTTCTAATATTGGATTGTATTGATTTCGTTTTTGTGTCTTAACTTATATACCTCAAAACTTTATAAAATAGGTGAGAAAGAAAACAAGATTAAAAGAAATTACTTCTTTGTGAAAGTTGTAATAAGTTTATAAATTAATTAATATTGTCTTAAGTTTATGTATATCGTGTAATGGAACTAGATATCCTTTGGTTAGGACTTAGGAAGAGGACTCGTGGTACTTGAAAACACATAGACAGTTATAAAATTAAGTGTACACGGTCCACTTGTGTTAAATAATTTATGAGAAAATTTTAAGAAAAAAAAGTATGTGAGAGTGAGAGAGAGAGAGAGAGGTGGATGAGTCAGAGAGCAAATAATGAGTGAGTCTGCAAACTCTGATAACTTCTGCACCCTCTGCGACTCTTCCCTTTCACAGCTCTCACTCACTCCCATACACACCCATCACTACACTCATGCCACATCTCTTTCTCCAATTTTTGTAGTTTTGAGTTTTTCTAAATACCATTTTAGTTATCCAGAAATAAAGCATACTAGATAAACAACCTTCACTATATACAGAGTAAAATAATTATTAAATAATTTTAATTTTAATTTTATTAAAAAAAATCTATTATACTTATTGAAAAAATATTATTTGAAATTTTAAAAATTTTCTGTAGTATATATATTTTTAGTTTTATTTGAATATATAAAATGTTTATATAATAATTAAAATTTAACTCGTATAAATCATTAAAATATCAATTTTCTATTATCACACCATAAAGACCGAAAGTTCTTATAATTTATTCTAAAGATTTTATGAAAAATATAATTAAGTTATATAATTAAGTTAGAAATATAATATAAAAATTTAATTTTGGGTGTTATTTTTTTTTAGTATAACGCCCGTGTCCCAAAAAAAATATGAAATATTGGAGTTTACATCGAGAGTTGGAGTGGAGTCGGTTTAGTTTCCGGTTGGTTTACTAAGCTGATCGATTTATTAATTAAATCAAAATATGGTTTAATTAATTCTGGTTTAGTTAAATCACAGTTTAATATAATTAAACCAAAACCCCTTTTTGTTATTAAGAGGACGCCTCCTTCCTTTTTGTGATTGTCGACACTGGTCGCTCAGAGAAAGAGAGAGCTCTTGGTCGATTTGTTGTGAAGGAGAAGGAGAAAGAAATCAACAAAGCTTTGTGTTAGAGAGAAGCAGAAGGAACCGAATCGTTAGGGTTTGGGAGGAAACAGTTTCGACATATCAAATCGTTGTCAAAGGTAACAAAATGTGGTAGAGTTATTCTCAAGCCTTTCATCATCATTCTCCTTTTAAAACAAGTTGATTTGGATTTAAACTTATTGGCAGTTTCGTGAGACAGGTTTTCTTATACGCGAGTTGGGACCATCAGGGATTGTAACTGAGATCGTGGTCTCGTCTGATTTCTGATCGACACGAGATTTTGTGGGAAGCTTCGTGACGTCTATGGCTAGCTTTTCACCGGAGAGATTTGATAGTTAACGGTTGGTTTTTATTTTAGGGTTTTGTCTTTGAGACTATTCTTTTATGATGTTTCTGTCTAGTTTTGCTATAAAGTCGTTTTTGGTTGTGTGGCTTGTTGTAGGGCGTTGTTGGGCTGTTGCAGATGTTAGGAGAGTCTCAACTGGTTGTATTTGTTGTTATAATCAGTTTGATAAGGTGAGTGAGTGACCATGAGCTGATCTAAGCGATTAGATGTTTGATTGTGTTTTGTTTTTTTTGGTGTTGTTTGCTTTTGTGCTTGTATGTGGATGTTTGCTGTGAGTTTATGTGGCCTTTGGCGTTGGTTTCAACATCTTGGAGTCGAGAAGAGACGGAGGAGATTGTGAGAAGCGTTGCAACGCACGACTGCATTGATCGATGCAAGGTGTGCATTGGTCGATGCAAGGTGTGCATTGGTCGATGCAATTAGGGATTTGACGGAGACGTTTGGGATTGCAGTCGATGCAAGGAGTGCATCGATCTATGCAGTTAGGGATTTGGAGGATTTATCGATCGACGCAAGGATGTTGCATCGGTCGATGCAAGGATGTTGCATCGGTCGACGCAAGGATGTTGCATCGGTCGACGCAAGGATGTTGCATCGATCGACGCAAGGTGTGCGTCGGTTGATACAAGTGCGTAGAGTCAACGCGCTTGTTCAGAGTTGTCTGGTTTGCTTGTTTTCCTTTGTGTATTGTTTGTGATTGTTTGTTCGCTTTTGTGTATAACCTAATAGATGGGAGGATCGCCTCACAAAGTATTTATGATAATACTCACGCATCTCATTTGTGTTGTGGTGCAGGTAAAGGCAAAGTGTGATCGTGGAATCAAGCAATGAAAAGGCGGATGTTTTAGAGACTCGATTGTTTTTTTCTATGATGCTGATAGGTTGCTAGAATGGAATGTAGTGATCTAGAACGGATGTTTAGGTTGCTGGTTCCTTGTTCTATGATTTGATTTATGTTATTAGCATTATTGGTTAGATGTTATTTTTTTTATTCGTTATTGGTTATTTAATTAATTGGTTTAATGTTGGTTATTTCTACTGTTTGGTATGATTAGGGGTTAAGTTGTTAGTGAGTTTGGGATAACTAGTTTAATATTAAATTAAAAACAAAAAAATGTCGGATCGTTTCAGAAAATAATATAATTTTTAAAAGTATCATTTAATTAAATCCTCTAAAGATGAAATCATTAGTATGAAATCTAGCATAGTAAATTAAATTGATGAGTGAAAAAAAAAAACCAAAAACATAGAAATTATCCTTGTGGTTTTAAAAAATCTTTAGATTGAAATTCATATAATTTTATAAGAAAACTAATTTAGTTTGTCACTTCAAAAATAATATGAATTTGAATTATTATGTGTGAGTGTTGTGTTTATATCAACAAACAACCAAAACATTTGTAAGTTTAAATTTTGATTAGGCCACTTGGTATTCCTTTTCTTTTAAGTCAAAACAAATTAAAATATTTATTTGTAATTAACTCATATTTAAAATCATGTATAATTCTAAATTTAACTCAAATGTAACTTCTATCTAAGAATTTTACATTCATTCTTCCCACTAATTTATTTATCTTTCAAGAGAAAATAGTTTTGGTTAAATTTTAATATTTTATTATTATTTTTGGTTAGATAAACTTATAGTCACACACACAAACATATATATATATATATATGTATGTATCTTCTATTTATATTGCTTTAAACTTTGAAATGAGGAATATTTTGTAAAAAAATACTTTTATATATAGTTATTTTTTGATTATTTTATTTGATTCAATTTTACTATACTACAATTTTATGTTTGCAATGACACTAAGAAAAACTCTTTAAAACAATTAGCCTCTAGAAAACATGATAAACATAGATTCACTCATATTAGGAAAAATTTTAAATATATATTACTAGTTATATTAATATAGCTTATCAATTTGGTAATAATTTTTTTTGTAGTATTTGTTAATTTTTGTTCTATAGAACATTTTATATATTTTAATTTTTGTATAATATATAACAATACTTAAAAATGTTGCCAAAAGTGTAGGGTTTAACTTGCACATCATTGCTATAAGAAATTTTGAGATTCATATTGTAGAAGAATTTTTTTTTGTCTGATTATGTTATTGTTAATAGAAAAAAGAAAAATATTTTATTTTTAGAAGTTTCAAAAATATAATAATAAATATTATGTATGCAACTCGTATTGCGTGTTCTAATTAAGCTTTTTCATTAAATCAAATAGAGACTATCTGGTATATTAAAATTCGAAATGTTACACATGTCATCTTACATAATACAATATATTGTTCTCTTTACAACATCGATAATAAAACTCAGAGGCGGGAAAAAGGAGCCAAGAAAGGATAATCCGTGTAACCAACGACTGGATCTTGAGTGTAAAACGTCTTCCGATTATATTTATTCAACTTTCCATCAATCTTGAACCGCGAAACCAAATCCGGGTTTGCAATAAACAGCCTGCCATATGAAACCAAATCCGCAGCACCTTGTTGAATAGCTTGCATGCCTAGTTCCTTGTTGAATCCTCCACTAGACATAAAGGTTCCATTGTAAGCCGTTCGTAAGCTCTTCATTAGCTTAGCTTCTTCCTCATCACTGCCTTGCCTTCCAGACTCAGTTTGGCCGTAGGCGTGGTAGCGAGGTTGTGTTACATGAAGGTAAGCGAGCTTCGAGCCATTAGCTACTTGTAACTTATTGAGTAAATCAACAACGGCTAGCCCGAGGGATAACGGGTCAGAATCAGTTGCGTCCATGTGGTCTATTGCCGGAGAGACCCTCACGGCAACTTTACTAGCTCCTATGGCTGAAACCACACCTTCCACTACTTCTTGTAAGAATCTACAACGGTTTGCAATGGAGCCTCCGTATTGGTCAGTACGGTCATTGATCCCATCTTTCAAAAATTGATCAATGAGGTAACCATGCGCCCCGTGGATCTCAATCCCGTCGAAACCAGCTCGGATCGCATTAAGAGCAGAGCGGCTATAATCCTCCACCACTTGACGTACCTCGGAAGCTTCTAATGCTCGGGGTTTCGGGTATTTCCCGTGTGACCCATCAGGCAAAAGAACTCGCCACCTTTCGGAGATGGGTGTGTTTGTTGACGATATTGGCGACCCTCCATTAACTTGATACACTGTACAAAACCTCAAAATGTTATAATTACCCTATTCCTTAAAAAATTAGGAGTGGTTAATGAGTAGAGATATAAACCTGGATGAGAAGCACGTCCAACATGCCATAACTGACAGAAGATGAAACCTCCCTTAGCGTGAACTGCTTCCACAACTTGCTTCCATGCCTCTACTTGTTCATCCGAATAGATTCCAGGCACATGTGGGAACCTACAAAATTTTATTTGTATCAGTTTTGTTCCTTACAACAACATTACAAGGTTCATTCCTTGCAACATTATATATATCAGTTATTGTTTTAAGAGATACAAAGAAACATTTGCTCTTTGAATATGTTCATATATAACATGATTCTTTTTATTTGCTTCTCTTTATATGTGGCTGATAGATCTAAAAATCTCCTTTCTTAATCACGCCACACAACTATTGGTGGGTCCTGTCACTCACACATAACTTGTAATGACATGTCAAAATAATTCAAAAGGCACACGTTTCTTTTATAGTGGAAAAACTGATAAATGATATCCTTTAAAAGCGAGACAAGCAAAAGTCATTAAAATAGAGATCATAGTATACTAAAAGATCACAGAGTTCTAATCCAAAACCAGATCCTTTTTATTTTACGTGTAGAATTATTACACTACTAATATGATAAAACAAATCAAATACCAAATAAACAAATAAAAATAATATGAGTTGATTTAATATTATAATAACAATCAGATTGTTTTCTAAACTACAACATAAACTAATGTTATCGAACAGTACAGTTAGTTGACGTCATCTCATAGATAGTTGACGTTATCTCGTCGTTGACGGTACATAAGTTTTGGTCTTAAAATTAATAAGAAAGAAAAGGAAAGATTGAAAAGACGAGCTTACCCTGCAGATCCGGGAGAGACCATAGTGCCTTCGGTGATGAGAAAGCCGCCGGGAGTGGTGCGTTGAGCATAATACTCCGCCAACGCCGCATTTGGAACTCCGTTCAACGCCCTGCACCGCGTCATCGGCGCCAGAACCACTCTGAAAACGCAAACGCAATCGTGTGATGAGATTACAACAAACACTTAAATAGACCATCAAAAAATCAATTCAGCTGAACTCACCGATGAGAGAGATCGAATCTTCCCATCTTGTAAGAAGAGAAAAGAGTCTCGTTGGAGTTCCCTTGTGCCGCCGTCATGTCTCCGCCGATCTGGGAGAAGAAGAGGCCAATAAGGATTACAATTTTTTTTTAAAAGACAAAATCAGATCTGAGAAATCAACGGTTAACCAAAAAAAAAAACATTCATTACACAATAAGGACAAAAACACAAAACTAAAACAAAGTCTCTTAAGGAGTTTACCGTTTTGTGTGTTGTTTATTTGGAAATTGAAAGTTTGGAGTGGATGGATGTATTATATTGTTGTGTTGCTAAATTTTATACCCAAAAAAAAGTTGTGGGTGATGATGGACTGGGGGAGGAACGTTCTACGCATCTTTTAGACCGAACCGACCATTACTTTCACGTGCTTATTTATTTTTATGATAAATTTGGTCCGCGTGAGATATTTATTTCTTCCTATATTTGCTTCGTGAAATTAAAATATCAGTCCCATTGGTGGATATGTAGGGGAAAAAAATCCAAAAAATAGGCATCTACTTTTTTAGATGTTAAATTTTTCGATTTATTTATTAAAAAATACATCTCATTTAAATATACTTTATTTTGTTCGTGGAATGAAACATGATTTTTTTTTTTTTTGAAACATGAAACTTAACGATCATTATGAAATTATTAATATTGTGAAATTTTAAACCTACGTGTGTAAGCCATATTTAAATCATTACACAATATTTAGGGGATATATTCAAGTTGACATTTTAAATGATTTGTATAAAATTTACAAATCCTATGTTATTCAATCATGAATTTTAAAAAATCTATTAAAATTTACTGTTATTGAACTGATGATTTAAAAATCTACTTTAAAATCTATTGTTATTGAACTGATTATTTAAAAATCTACTTTAAAATCCACTGTTATTCAAAAAAGTTTGTGGATTTGGATTTGGATTTTAATGACTTTTAGGAATTTTGGAAGATTTTAGAGTCTTTGTTTAGTTAAAAATACAGAAATCCAAATCTCATGTTTTTATGTGGGATTTGAAAGAATTTTACAGAAAATCATATCTACTTCCTTAAAATCTATCAAAATTTCAAATTTCTTAAATCCCATCAAATTCTCCAAAATCATGGTTTTAATACACCCCCTTAGACAATTTATCTTGCAGGGTGGTCAAACGTGGATAATTTAGTTCTCTTCGAGCATTTTGTAGTCAGATGTGTAAATGTTTAATGTAATGGATGATTTTATTGAGTAAAATCGAGTACTGATATATATATACACATAGGGATATTTCTAGACTATTTTAATGTAAGTAATTACAGAATCTTATTTACATAATTAGAAGATATGATTGATTCTGAATACATAATTAGAAAATATGATTGATTCTGAATATGTGATTGAATAAATCGTGTACAGTATCATGATTGATCTTTAATACGCCCATTCAAGATAGAGGGACTCGGTGTAACTCCAATCTTGCTAAACATATGAAGAAACGATACACGGGACAAGGGTTTGGTTAACGCATCTACCAGTTGATCCTTGGTGGAGACATGTACAACACAAAGAGCTCCAGACTGAACCTGACCACATATGAAGTGGTAACCAAAGCTATTTGTTTCATCCTCGAGTGGAACACCATATTTGCACATAGATATGTGGCTCCCATATTATCACAATATATTATTGGAATCGTTGATAAAGCAATGCCAAGTTCTTGAAGTAACGAACATATCCAGGTGAGCTCCGAAGAGGTGTTAGCGATCGAACAATACTCTGCCTCTGTGGAAGAACGCACCACACCCTTCTGCTTTTTAGATGACCATGATATCAGATTGTGACTAAGGTAGACAACATATGCATTGGTGGAGACATAATCATCTGAATCTCCTGCCCAATCTGAATCTGAATATGCATTGAGAGTGTTAGGGTTATTCCACTTAAGGAAAATGCCATGCGTGTATGTGCCCCGTAGATACCGGAAAACCCATTTAACCGCCTGCCAATGAGTTGATGTAGGAGCATGCATGAACTGTGACAAACGATTGAATGCATATGAAATATCCGGACGAGTGAACACCAACTACTGAAGACTGCCAACCGTGCTCCGATATTCAGTGGGGTCTGAGAGTCGAGTGCCCAAGTAACGAGTAAGTTTTGGTGTGATCGCCATTGGTGTAGAGACCGATTTAGCCTGTAACATGTTGGTGCGCCCTAGAAGATCAAGTATATATTTGCGTTGATTGAGATGTAAACCTGTGACCGTAAGCGTAGCTTCAATTCCCAGAAAATAAGACAAGTCTTCTTGAGCTTTGACGGAGGATCTGGTGGCCAAGGCATCAAGGGTGCGAGTGAGAAGAAAATTGTCATTACCTATGACAATAATATCATCCACGTATACTAACATGTAAACAATGGACCAGCCTTAACGCGAGATAAATAATGATGTCTCAGCCATGGAGTTGGAAAAGCCGATTGCTAGAAGATATGTCCGCAACTCAGAGTACCAGGCTCGAGGTGCTTGTTTGAGCCCATAGATGTCCTTTCGTAGTTCACACACATAATGAGGTCTGTATTTATCAATAAAACCAAGAGATTGGGCCATATATACCTGATCAGTTAGCGTACCTTGCAAGAAAGCGTTGTTGACATCCAATTGACGAATCAGCCAGCCACAATAACCAGCAACATTAAGAACAACCCTGATCATCATTGTCTTGATAAAATGACTAAAGGTCTCTGCATAGTCAATACCAGGCTGTTGGTTGTATCCCTTGGCAACTAAACGAGCTTTGTACCGGTTGATCGAACCATCCGCATTAAACTTGGTCATAAAGATCCAACGACAGCCAACAATGGTGACATTATTCGGAGGTGGAGGAACAAGATCCAAAGTATGCTCACAAATTTAGGCATTGATTTCTTCCCTGCAAGCGCGCCTCCACTGGTCATCTTTGACTGCTTGAATGGCCGTACGAGGTTCGGATGTAGGAGACGAGGCAATGATAGCCGTGAGTAGATATCGCTTGTTTGGTTTGGCAATACCACTCTTGGCACGAGTGGACATGGAATGAGTGTTCGCCGGATTTGGTGGAGGCACCGGCTTTATTGGCAGGGGTTGAACGGAGGCGGAGGTGGAAGATGAAGTAGTATCACCCGATCGAGAAACTGATTGGTTTGTGGTTTGTGTATTTGGGCTTAAGTTTTCTTGTTGGATTATATTCCGTTTGGGCCTGGTGAGGGTTATTCGGATGTTGGAATGATTTGGGAGGAGGTTTGTTGGACTGGGTCGTGGGTTGCGGCCCATTTTGAGTAGGAGCAGTGGGCTCAGAGGAAGATGGGGGAAGACGAAGAGGAAGAAGAGAGGGAATCGTGAGAACTTACTTGAGAGGATGTCAATTGTGGGGAACAAGAGGCATCAAAGGTAGCAGAGGCCGTCGTGGAGGGTGAGGTGAGCACCGACGAGAGTGGTGCTTGTGGAGGAGTAAGAGGTTGTGATGGAATTGACGGCGGATGAGGGTGAAGGACCTCGCCCGGGGAGAATGAATGTATGAGTGGAGAAGCAGAATCCGATGACATCATGGGATCAGTGGAGTTCAGTGACACCGAAAATCTTGATGGTGCTTTGAACGGGAATTTATCTTCAAGAAATTTCACATGTCAATCTGACCATAATCAATTTCAAGGCAATAGTAAGCACTCTATGTTTGTGAGTATCCAAGAAAAGCACACTGTTTGGACCTTATTTCAAGCTTATGAGAAGCATATGGATGCAACCAAGGAAAGCAGGCACAACCAAAGATTCATAGTTTTTGATAATTTGGCGTGTTGTTGAACAATCGTTGATACGGAGAGATATTGTGAAGGACTGGCGTCGGTAAGCGATTAATAAGATACACTGTTGTTGCAAATGCATAGGACCAGTACTTGGTAGGCATGGAAGCACGAGACAAGAGTGTGAGACCTGTTTCAACAATGTGGTGATGCTTGCGCTCCGAGATACCATTATGCTCCGGTGTGTGAAGTGGCGTCGTATAATGCGTAATACCATGAGACGATAAGTAGCTTCGTAAGGCAATGCACTCACCTCCATTATCAAAAAAAAATTCTTTTCTCAGAGATCATATATGGATGTGATACCATGTAAATGTTTAATGTAATGGATGATTTTATTGAGTACAATGGAGTACCTATATATACACACAGATATATTTCTAGACTATTCTAATGTAAGTAATTATAGAATCTTATTTACATAATTAGAAGATATGATTGATTCTGAATATGTGATTGAATAAATCATGTATCATGATTAGAAGATATGATTGATTCTGAATATGTGATTGAATAAATCATGTATCATGATTGATCCTTAATAAGATGGAGTTTCTCTTGAAATGGAAAAGCTCTACTACTTTTGTTATCAAAGTTTTTTCTATTTAAACCGAAATGAATTTCACAATTCTACAAAATCGGTATGCCTTTTGATTTGAAAAAGATTTTATACTTTAATGATGGTGACAAATCGAGTCGGAGTGAAGAAAAAATAACTTTTTTTTGGAGCTGCAGCAGAATAGTTTTGTCGCTACACTTGGTCGATGTAATTTTGGATGAAATTTTTGGTCAAGCTTCTTCTGCGCTTCAGATTGATACGTTTCCAATAAATTGGCCATAACTGTTGAATGATCTTAGACCACCACTAATAAAAAAGCTAACTCAATATCCTATGTTTTGTCTAAATTTGAGCTTGATCCTATCATGAGAAGGCCTTCGTTCGAATCAATTTTTATAGAACTTAACTACTTATTCGACATTATCCTCTTTTTTGTTAATCAAAAGATGTGTCCTCCAATATGTAGACATCAAATGAACAAAAAAAAACAGAAACCTAAATAAAACATACAAAACCAAAAACACACAAATATACTACAAGACTTCATTTTTCTTGCGATATAAATATATGCTATAAGACTTCTAAAGTACAAGAAAATCAATTGGGACACTGAATGGAACCAAGCATAATAAAAACACCACTGAATACAAAAAAATAGTAAAAATAAATGTAAACCGGAAATATGAATGAATATAGTTAACTCTAGAGGTAGGTATAAGGAGATAAGAAAATGATTAATCATATATGATTTGAGAGTTTGCATGCTTTCTATACTTGGATATTTTTTTTGGAGAACCCAATCTCATTTTATCAAAATTTTGGTACAAACTGTTCATTTAAAATGAAAGAAAAAGAATCAAAGGTATCTAACAAAGTTGAGATATTACGGATAATGTTTTTAAGTAATCATAAATCATAAGGAATGGTAGGAAGCTCATGTACTTCCTCAACATCCTTACATATAAATAGATATTAGGGAGTATTACTGAAACGACCACACCCGGATTTCTAATTCTCACACAGAATCCATGGGAAACGAACTCACCGGAACCCCATACACAACCGGTGTAGAAATCTCTTCTTACAAAAAATTTCCATAAATACACCAAACCCCACCTCATCTAGTTACAGAATCTCACAACCAACCATCCCGACCGACCGAGTAACAAGAAAGGTGGGCTTAATATTACATTCCCTCCAGCCATGGCTAACACTTTTCCACGAATACTCCGATTTACAAACAACTTCTCCAGTGTCGATTGACACCTCCACCTGGTGCCGATATTCACCCATCGCACCAACTGCGATCTAACACACATGGTGTGGATCAACACTCTCCTAGTGTTGGTCGACAATCTCCTAGTGTTGGTCGACATTGATGCCCACGACATCTCCTCATTCAAACTTTTTTCATCCAAACCTAAGTCCACCCGTTCTCCTACGACCCGAAACCACAATAACATGCTGGTATCGACTGAAATCACCTTGGTGTCGCTCTACACTCCAACCATCCCTACCGACTGAGTAACAAGAAAGTTGGGATGGAATATTTGATTCCCTCAGCCATGGCTAACTCTTTCCCACGAATACTCCAATTCACAAAAAACTTCTCCAGTTTCGATTGACACCTCTACTTGGTACCGATCTTCACCTATCGCACCAGCTGCGATCCAACACACATGGTATCAATCGACACTCTCCTAGTGTTAGTCGACACTGATGCCTATGACATCACCTCAATCAAACTTTTCTCATCCAAACCTAACTCCACTCGTTCTCTTACGACCCGAAACCACAATAACATGCTGGTGTCAACCGAAAACACCTTGGTGTCGCTCTACGCCCCAACCTTACCACAAAACCGTCTATGCCAGACCACAATATAAACACTTGAATAAATCCCAAACCAACCGTTCATTTCACAAACCCACTGTTGGATATAGAGCTTTTAGCACCGTGAAGCTCCCCACCAAATTTCAGTAAAATCGGATTATGTTTCAGCCCCAAACGTTGCCCTTAAGTAACCTTCATGAACCAGTCCACATTGTCCGTATTTCGGTGTTGGTGTCAACCAAAACCACTATGGTGTCTATCAAAACAACACCTGAAGTATGACCCATAGTCGATTTTAAGTGCCTCTCATCCACCAAACCCTAATTGAAAGACCCCGACATGGACGTCCCAGCGTCCGTGATCACGGCTTCTGTTCGGCCCCATTCCCGGCCGAACATCCATTGATTTCACACGTTTACTTAGCTTTGGCTTGCGGCCTTGCTTTGTAAACCTTATACGCAACAGAATGTAACTTTACCCTTGACCCATCTCTTTGTCACTTAACCAAACAACCAACCTACCCCATAGGCTTAGCACATTAGAGATGGGACTTATAGTCCATTTGGTTCACAGTGATCGATTGCGCTATTGGCTTCCCGAATCACTCATGTCCCCGAAGCTTAGCACTGGACGTACCGTTAGTTGACCCATCAGTCATACCATTGAACTCCATCGACTTACCGGTCTTGGTATTAGAGCCAGGTCTGATCGAACGATCCAATCCAATAATTTAACTGCTGATCATCCACCGACCAGACCAATACTTCCGAACGACTTGTCAACAACCCGACCGATAAATCTAACCTACGGTTAATATCGTTGATCATTTGATCACCTGATCCGACTAGCGATTGAATCACCGGTTAACCCTCGATCGATCTATCCATTGGCGCAGATCGTTGATGACCTTTTGATCAGTTCGACGCTATGATTGAACCGTCGATCATCCTTTGACAAGTTCGAGTCCATGATCGAACCGTAACTTATCCTTCGATCAGGTCGGCCTGATTGCCGAAACGTCGCTTGTTTCATCATACCTTCGATAGAGAGGTAGCATGCGCATCAGTTCGGACGAGTATCGAAGTACTCGCCGAGCCGCACCCTCTTTTCTTCTTAGGAAAAGATGAACAATTGGATGGATGATGGTGTGTTGAATGGGCTGGGAGTCCATCCCTTATATAGGACCGCAATGGGTGTGTTCCATGAAAGGACACGCCCATTCCTCGCCCCTTTTCGATGGGTCGCGTCTATTTGAAGAGTCACACCCTTTCGATGGTGACTACCAAGCTACCACACTCCTCCAGCTCGAGTGTAAGCTGACCGGACCACCCAGCTGGGTCAACACCGGATCAGTTCACTGAGCTACGTTGAGCTGTCGGCCAGCTCGTCCAACTGAGCTAGTCAGCATTCCAGCTGGTGTAGCTCAGCTCAGCTGACCTAGCTTGTTCATCGAGCTCGTTGAGCTCGTTTAGCTCACCTTGGTGTCGCTCTACACTCCAACCATCCCTAGACACCTCTCCCTGGTACCGATTTTGACCTATCGCACCAGGTGCGATCCAACACACATGTTTTCGATCGACACTCTTCTAGTGTCGGTCGACACTGATGCTACGACATCACCTCAGTCAAAATTTTCTCATCCAAACCTAACTCCACTCGTTCTCCTATGACCCGAAACCACAATAACATGCTGGTGTCAACCGAAAACACCTTGGTGTCGCTCTACGCCCCAATCTTACCACAAAACCGTCTATGCCAGACCGCAATATAAACACTTGAATAAATCCTAAACCAACCATTCATTTCACAAACCCACCGTTGGATATGGAGCTTGTAGCACCATGAAGCTCCCCACCAAATTTCAGTCAAAACGGACTTCGTTTCATCCTCTAAACGTTGGCCTGAAGAAACCATCATGGACCAGTCCACATTGTCCGTATATGGGTGTTGGTGTCAACCGAAACCACTATGGTGTCGATCGAAATAACACCTGAAATACGACCCGTAGTCAATTTTAAGCGCCTCTCGTCCACCAAAACCTAACTCCACGACCAATACGTTTTCCCCAACAATTAAGCACATACCAATGTATTTACAAGGACAACAACCATAAATACAACACATGGATTCTTCTCAAACCATCTTACCCATCACAAAACCACCACAATCATCCCAAAACCCTAGATAAGCCTAACGTCAACCAGTTACCTTGGATTAGGGATGAATCTGAGACAAGAGCAACACCTCACTACTAGCAGAGCTTCCCCTTCCTCCTTTGTGCCATAACATCACCACTCCCCTTCATTCCCATCCCCAAAACCATCTCCTCACCTCCCTAACATCTATAGATTCCCAAATATCTCTTCTCCTCTGTAGGGCAAGAAAACGATTGGGGGAAGGAACCCCTGACATGAAGAGAGCATTATTTTATAGGGAAAGTTTAGAATTTCTCTAACATCGCTAAACCACATTAGACCAGAGATTAACCAAACCGTAACCTTTAAACTGTTTGGTGTCGAGCGACACCCCCTTGGTTTAGTCGACACCAAGCTCCAAAACCGGAACTCGGTTCACGGGCGATACAATTCTCCCCTTCTAATAATAGATTCGTCCTCGAATATGACAACACCGCAATCAACTGCAAAACATTTCCACTATCGCAATGGTTCACACCACAACCCAACCCAACAGTCCACAACACTCTGACCCCACTGGCTAGTACAACAAAAATTGGAGACCACTCCCAACCTCCGAGGTCTACATCTTGTCACTATCGTGGTTTGCATAAAACATTGCAATGTCTTACCAACTACCATATTTCCTCACTGGAATATCAACACAACCATGACCACTCATCAGGTTAACCTCTTAACATCCCAGCTACTCTGGGTGTTTACACATGCCTTATCTCTAAATGGAATAGTTCTAACTTATCATAAAAATTTCCTATTTCCAGAACCGCATAATCATTAGACTCCAACACAGACAAAAAATCCATAAGAACTAATCATCTTATTAAATCCTCTCCCACCAGCATTATCAGAAAATTCGCAATATGGTCAATTGGGCCTGAGCAACCTGCTGCCACACTCACAAGACCAATTGAATAGAAACCCACACTAGCCACACTCTCACACCCCCTCTTAAGCTGCATGAAATTCCTGTCCTGCTATCCTAAGGTACTTAAAACCATTCCGATGAAGTAAGTTCCCAACTTAACTTCACGAACACCGTTCTCAGATGACCTTATCCGAACAATTTCTTTCTCACTTGTCACATCTGGATCAAATATCTCAACAACTCCTCTATGAATTTTCGTAGCATTTAACGAATCTAAACGACCTAAACAAGTCTATAACCATTATAGAGTCTGTCCTAGAACCGTATACGCTCTAATATCAAACTGAGATGATCGCACCCGGATTCTTATTCCTCACACAGGATCCACGAGAAACGATCTCACCGAAACCCCATAATTCCAACAAGAAAACCAGCATAGAAATCACTCTTTACAAGAACTCCTACAAGTACACCAAACCCCACCTCATCTAGTTACTGAATCGCACAATCAACCACTCCTAGCGACCGAGTAACAAGAAAGGTGGGCTGGAATAATTGATTTCGTCCAGCCACGGAAAACACTTCCCCAGGAATACTCCAATTCACAAACAACTTCTCCAGTTTCAATCGACACCTCCATCTAGTGTTGATCTTCACCCATCGCACCACCTGCGATCCAACACACATGGTGTCGATCGACACTCTCCTACTGTCGGCAGACACTGATGCCCACGACATCACCTCATTCAAAAATCTCACATCCAAACCTAACTCCAGCGATCTGAAACCACAACAACATGCTGATGTTGACGGACACCACCTTGGTGTCGCTCGACACCCCAACCTTACCACAAAATAGTCTATGCCTGACCGTAATAAAAACACTTGACTAAATCAGAAACCAACCGTTCATTTGTAGCACCGCGAAGCTCTCCACCAAATTTCAGCCAAAACGGATTTCGTTTCATCCTCCAAATGTTGCCTCAAAGTAGCCATTCTGGACCATTCTACATTGTCCGTATGTGGGTGTTAGGTCGACCAAATCATCTCTTCACTTTACCTCCCTAACATCCAGAGATCCCTAAATCTCCCTTCTCTTCTTTAGGGCAGGAAAACGACTAGGGGAAGGAACCCCTCACATGAAGACAATGTTCTCTTTTTATAGGGTAAGTGTAGAGTTTCTTTAAAACCGCTAAACCACATTGGACCTGAGATTAACTGAAACTATAACCTTTACACTGTTTGGTGTCGAGCAACATCCCCTTAGTGCCAACTGACACCAAGCTTCAAAACCAGAAATCGGTGCACGCACTTTACAAATACTCACATGGAAATATATTTTTTTCAGGTGCAAGATAAGATATTGGTTGTGGATGCTTAATGTCAATATTATAATTTGTTGAGATAAAAAAAAATTACTATGTGTTATGAAGATTATCTTTAACAAATGGTCCAGTGGTAAAGGGAGAAAAGTCCTGTCACTTAGGATCGAGTAGCATTGGTAACAAATGGTCATGAGTTATCAAAAAACCAAAAAAACTATCTTTAACAAATGATAGATTGCCCATTTATTTTTTGTGCATTTAATATTTTCTTGCTTATGAATTTTTTATTTGTGTCTACTTTTTGTGTGTTTTCATTGATTTTGTGATTGTGTTAGCATTTGTTTCTTGAATTTAGATTAAAAGGAGATATTAACCATTTTCTAACCTATAATTATAAACAAATTATTTGTTTAGTTGGATATAATTTTGTTTTTGAACTGAAGTGTATTATAATTTTTTGTTTAGTATTGTGACTCGAACTCGTGGAAAGAGTGTTTTAGTTGGGTATAATTCAATTTATTTTAATTATAAAATCTTATTAATTAGTAATATCAATCTGTACCCCTAGAAAATCTAATAATTAGTTCTTCATTGGTTAAGATTGTTCGTTTGTTTTTCGCTAGTTATTGTTGTTGTTTGATGAGATATTTGATTCGAGTAAATGGTTGGTAATTATAAGGTATTAATTAATGAAATCAAAAAAAAAAATTACTAAATTTTCAATTATGTCTAAATTACTCTTATCTTTTGTATGTTAATAAAACACTTCGATTATTGCTGCACTCGATCCAAGCCATGCCTCGTGAACATGATAAGGTTTACCAGTGCTAAGAAAGTTAACATTGAAGAGGGAGAGTCAACCAACGCTAAGGAAGAGACTCAGAACGAAGGAGAGGGTCTGACTTAAAGAGTCAGAGTCAAAAGCCTTGTTTTCCCTAAGAGGTTTTCAAGGTGAAGAGAAGTCTATTGAAGTGAGGAAGCTCACGCCTTTTTCCTTTTATGTTTTTTGTTGCTTTGTGTGGTGAACAAGCCTGCGAGCTTGAGGAGGTGATCGCTATGAGATCTACCTGAGTTTCGTTGTATAACCAATATCTACTTGAAAATCGTTACTTTCTTGTTTCCCTTTTCAGCGATCTTCAATCTAAAAAGCAATTTTGATTTTCCTTTGCCTCTATTTCTTATTTATGGGTTTGAGTGAGTTTTGTGTAAGTTAAACCTTAACAGAACAATTCTAGCATTCCAGTCTCCTTCCCTGAAAATACAACAATTCAAGTTTCAGTTCCCACTAGAGATAAAGAGGAAAAGAAGTCAAGAAGCAGGATTAAAGATCAATAAAGCAAGTACTTGCAACAGTAGACCAACTCACAACTGAAGGGACAGAGTTGGAGAATTTGTTTTCCGACAGAAGTTGACCAGATTTGATACTCCAAATGCGAGTATAGCAGTCATATCCTCCTGAAACAAACAACACAAGACAAACAAAAATAAGGAAACTCAAATCATCTTATTGAATTCAACATCACAATTCTGTCTTCCGAACATATATGGTTCCCATTTACTACTTGATATAAGAAATTTTTCTGACGGTCGATGTCAAATTTGATACGAGTATGAGAATTTACGTATCCTTCATATGTTTGTATAGCTACCATTAGTTGATCGTATAGCCTGATATATGATAAGAGAAAAGTCTGCTCTTTAGATAATTGGTGGGGCTATATGCAGAAGCTAGAGCTAGTAAGGGTAGTACTCATTGTTCCATCTATGGAGCTTGCCATATATTAAATACTGATCATAAGTTTTCAGCATCTTCAGGCTATAGAGAAGCAATGAGTGAAATAAAGAGTCACAAAAAAAGAAAAAGAAAAAAAAGTAAAGAGAAGTTGCCTACATGGTTTCAATCGTTTCGCAACCATGTAATAGATGAGGGCATGTAGATTAGGTGAGACAGATTTATGTTTCCTTGGAGCTACCAAAAGTAATATATAGTTAGAAATAAGTATCACCATAATTTTTGTGAGGAATTCTCAAGAGAGAGATATGAAAAAGATGTATCTTAGAAGTACCTCGAACCACTGTTTAGTTTATGTGTAGTAGTTTGACCAGCTTTACTCGATGATTGATGATGTCTTATCTTGTGTCTAGTTATCCTTGATCTCTCACGTAGATCAAGAGACACAATGGCTCCATTTTTTAGTCCGCATTGAACAATGTAATTTCCCTGGGAGAAACAAGTAGAAACATCTACTTTGAGGGGATTTTAGAGGTTTTCAGGGACTTAGAAGCATTCTCGGGGCTTAGTATCAGCTTGGAAAAATCAATTTTATTCTTGGCTGGTGTCTCTGCTTCTTCTCGGCATGCTGTCCTGTCTCGGTTTCCTTTTACGAGTGGCTCATTGCCAGTGCCAGTTCATTACTTGGGATTGCCTTTGCTCACCAAGAGGATGTCTCTTGATGATTGTCTCCCTTTGATTGAGAACATAAGGCACCGGATCAGCTCTTGGAAGAGTCATTTCCAATCATCTGCATGTCGTTTGCAATTATTGAGTTTCATGATCTTTAGCCTCACCAATTTTTGGATTTCGGCTTTACGTCTTTTATTGGGCCGATGTATACAAGGCCTCGATAGTTAGCCGACTTGTATAGTTGCTTGGTCAGCAATCTTTGTCTTAGGGTTTACCAAAGTTGTATAAATACCTTGTACAAACCTCGATGAATACACACACAAAATTATTCTATTCTTCTTTACATGGTATCAGAGCATCGATCTTTCTAAACGATTTGAGTTTCTGATTCTTTTAATTATCTTAGTTTCTTTTCTTTGTTCATTGTTTCTTTCTCTCGTTCGGTGAGATGGGGGAAGATGATAAGAAAACTGTTGCGACCAGTGGGTCTGTAGAGAAAGCGGTAGCCGTAACCCCTTACTCTGTGTTCGCGTCCGACAACCTAGGGGCGTTGATCACATCGGTGCAGCTGAAAGGAGATAACTACAATGAGTGGGCTACGGAGATGTTGAACGCACTTCAAGCCAAGAGGAAGACTGGATTCATTGACGGGTCTTTGCCGAAACCACCGGAGGGTCATGCTGATTTGGAATCTTGGCTTAGTGTGAACTCCATGATCGTTGGGTGGCTGCGAACATCGATTGAGCCACGTGTTAGATCAACGGTGACGTTTATCACCGATGCTCACAAGTTGTGGGACAATTTGCGAGAACGTTTCTCAGTTGGGAATAAAGTACGTGTGCATCAACTAATGGCTAAGTTAGCTTCATGTAGACAAGAAGGGCAAGCGGTGATTGATTACTATGGACGGCTTGCCAAGATGTGGGAGGAGCTGCAAACGTATAGGCCACCACCGGCTTGTACGTGTTCTGCGGCAGCAGCATATGAGAAGGAGAGAGAAGATGAAAGAGTTCATCAGCTCGTGATGGGTCTCGACGAGTCGAGATTCGGACATGTGGTGACTGCAATTATTGAGGCTGATGCGTTGCCTGATCTCAGGAAAGTGTACAACAAAGTGATTCGAGAAGAAGACAGGCTGAATTCAGCAAAGGTACGTGAACAACAACATGAAGCTGTTGGATTTCTAGCTCGTCGTGAACAAGGGAGTGGTGATGCAAATACAGCTCGACGTGATTCTCGTGAAGAAAGTAATTTTGGGGGTCAAAGTTTCGGTGGAAACAGAGGACGTGATCGACTCTATTCCAACTGTGGGAGAGCTGGTCATGAGAAGAACTCATGTTGGCAGATTGTAGGATATCCAGAGTGGTTCTCCGAGAGGAATGGTAGAGGAGGACGTGGTTCAAACCGAGGCGGTGGTCGTGGTGGTTTTTCTGGTGGAAGAGGAAGAGGACAAGTTAATATTGCCTATGCAACAAGTGTCAATCCGAATGTTGCGGGTTCTACTAATCTCACTCCAGAACAAATGTTACGTGCGCTTTCTCAGATGTTGAAAGAAAAATCAAGTGGAGGTGGTGACAAATTGATTGGTAAGATATGTGGAGATGTGATTCTTGATAGAGGAGCTTCTCATCACATGACGGGAGATTTGTCTGTTCTTTCAAATCTCAAAGATACATCACCTTATACGATTGGTTTTGCAGATGGAAGTACAACATCATCACGACAAACTGGCGTGTTCCGTTTGTCGGATCGTATTAGTTTATATGATGTTTTATATGTACCAGATTTGAATTGATCTTTAGTCTCGGTATCAAAACTCTTGAAGGATTCTAATTGTTTTGCGTTTTTCACCGACGCGGTGTGTGTTTTACAGGACCGGTTTTCGAGGACGTTGATTGGAGCCGGGAAAGAACGTGATGGAGTTTATTATTTTGCGGATGACAAAACTGCTCGAGTAAACAAGACAGTTCGGAAGGTTGATGAACAGTTGTGGCATCAGCGGTTAGGTCATCCCTCGTTTTCAGTATTAGCTACTATGCCTTTGTTTTCTGGTGTTTCTGTTTCTGCTAGTCCAAGTCCGTGTGACACATGTTTTCGGGCTAAGCAAACTAGAGATTCTTTTTCGGAAAGTATTAATAAAACAAGTGAGTGTTTTGCCTTAATCCATGTTGGTGTTTGGGGTCCCTATCGTATCAAAGCGTCTAACGGAGCATCATATTTTTTTGACAATTTTGGATGATTTTTCTCGTAATGTGTGGACATTTTTGCTGTTAGAAAAATCAGAAGTTAAGAGTGTTCTTCAAAATTTTTGTGCTTATTCAGAAAAACAATTTGGTAAGGCGGTTAAAATGGTTCGAAGTGATAATGGAACAGAATTCTTGTGTTTGTCATCTTTCTTCCGAGAAAAGGGTATTGTACATCAAACCACTTGTGTGGGAACACCGCAACAAAATGGTAGAGTGGAAAGAAAGCATCGTCATCTCTTAAATGTTGCAAGATCGTTGTTATTTCAAGCAAATATGCCTACCAAATTTTGGGGAGAAGCGGTATTGACTGCAGCTCATGTTATTAATTTAACACCAACAAAGTTTCTACGTCATAAGTGTCCTCATGAGGTGTTGTTTGGACAACAACCTTCGTATGATGAGCTGAGAGTGTTCGGTTCTTTGTGTTATGCTCACAAACAGATACGAGACAAAGACAAGTTTGTCTCACGAAGTAGAAAATGTGTTTTCGTTGGTTACCCGTACGGTAAGAAAGGCTGGAACTTATACGATTTGGACACAAATGAGTTCTTTGTGTCTCGTCATGTGATATTCAAGGAAACTGAATTTCCTTTCTCTTCTCAGTTGGAATCCGAACCCTCTAGCTGTGTTGTAGACAATTGTGATTTTGATTGGCTTCTTGACGTATCGGGAAATATTGAAAACAAGGGGAGTGTCGTGGGTTCTACGAGTGAGACGGACTCCCCGGACAAAGTTGTCGAAACAGAGGTTCGTGAAGTTAGTCCTGCTGATCTTGATGTTGCAATTCTAGAAGTTGGACCCATTGTGTCGCCTAGAACTTCTCCTGCTAGTGTTGTGAATGATGATCCTAGTACCGTCAAAGCTGAATTAGGACAGGGTAAGCGTACGAAGATACCGTCTGTTCGATTGCAAGATTACATGTTGTATAATACTGTGGCAAGCACTCCATCTAATCACGTTCTTCCCGATCACTCCATCTGCGATTCTCTCGTCACGGTCCAAGGTACTTCACTATACCCACTCACCGATTTTATCACTGATGCACGTTTTTCGACCCGCCACAAAGCTTTTCTTGCAGCGGTTAGTGCATCAGTGGAGCCACGAAGTTACAAAGAGGATATTCAAGACAAACAGTGGACGAATGCTATGGGTAAAGAAGTTGGTGCTCTTGAGGAAACTAACATGTTTAGTTATGTCGATTTACCTCCGGGAAAAGTGGCTCTTGACACAATGTGGGTTTATAATCAAGTTTCACTCTGATGGAAGTATAGAACGGTATAAGGCAAGCCTTGTGGTGCTAGGAAATCGACAAGTTGCGGGTCAAGATTTTGCTGAAACGTTTGCACTGGTGGCAAAAATGACAACTGTTCGAAGTTTGTTACGTCTTGTGGCTGCAAATAATTGGGAAGTGCATCAAATGGACGTCCACAACGCTTTTTTTCACGGTGATCTTCATGAAGAAGTGTATATAAAGCTTCCGCAAGGTTTTACACATCCTGAACCAAATAAAGTGTGTCGCCTCCATAAATCACTTTACGGGCTCCGACAAGCACCTTGCTGTTGGTATGAGAAGCTTTCTACCGCTCTTACTAAAGCCGGATTTGTTCAGTCTTACTCTGATTACTCCTTATTTACCTATACCCGTGGGAGTGTCGAGATTCGTGTTTTAGTTTATGTTGATGATCTTATTGTTTGTGGAAATGATAGTGAGGCAATCCGCAAATTCAAGACATATATGGCCGAGTGTTTCCGTATGAAGGATTTGGGCAAGCTCAAATATTTTTTGGGTATTGAAATAGCCCGTAATGAGGAAGGTTTTATGTTGACACAGAGAAAATATACTTTGGATATAGTACAAGAAACTGGTCTTCTTGGTTTACGGCCAGCTGAAACACCAATGGAGCAGAATCATCACCTTGCTTCGGATACGAGTCCTCTTCTTCCTGAACCAGCTTCGTATCGAAGACTCGTAGGACGACTTATTTATTTGGCTAACACTCGTCCTGATATTTCGTACTCTGTTCACATTTTGTCGCAGTTCATGCAGAAGCCACGTGAAAGGCTTATGGCGGCAGCGTTACGAGTAGTGACGTATCTTAAAGGGACGGCAGGGCAAGGTATCTTGCTTAGGTCTCGTTCCGATTTACAACTCTCCGTGTATTGCGATGCTGATTGGGGTACGTGTCCGTTGTCACGAAGATCTTTAACAGCCTATGTTGCGTTGCTTGGTGGGTCTCCGATATCTTGGAAAACTAAGAAACAAAAAGTAGTGTCGCATTCTTCTTGTGAAGCTGAGTATCATGCAATGTCGACTGCTACACGCGAGATATTGTGGTTAAGACAACTCTTTACGGATTTGGGTTTCCCATCATCGACACCGGCTCGCCTGTTCTGTGATAGTAAGTCTGCACTTTATATTGCCGCTAATCCCGTGTTTCACGAAAGAACGAAGCATATCGAGATTGATTGTCATCGGGTACGTGATGCCATTAAAGGTGGAGTTCTCACTACAGCACATGTTGGTACTAAAGAGCAGTTAGCGGATGTTTTAACTAAGGCGTTGGGTAAGCCTCAATTCATTAATCTGATGTCCAAGATGGGCGTTTGTGATCTGCACGCTCCATCTTGAGGGGGAGTATTAGGCCGATGTATACAAGGCCTCGATAGTTAGCCAACTTGTATAGTTGCTTGGTCAGCAATATTTGTCTTAGGGTTTACCAAAGTTGTATAAATACCTTGTACAAACCTCGATGAATACACACACAAAATTATTCTATTCTTCTTTACATCTTTCGAGTGTTTGTGTTCGGGAAGTAGAGAAAATCTGCCCAGCTTTCTTATGGTCTGGACCAGAGATCAATACCAAGAAAGAAAAGATGGTGTGTCAGGATGTATGCCTCCCTAAGTCTGAGGGTGGACTTGGGTTACGATCCCTTGACGAGGTTAACAAGGTCAGCTGTTTTAAGCTTATTTGGCGGTTTCTCTTAGGTAAAAATTCTTTGTGGGTTAACTGGATCCAATGAGAACTTCTTCACTCTGTTTTCTTCTGGTCAGGCAGTGCTACTACTAGCCATGGTAGTTGGATGTGGAAGAAATTATTGAAATACAGAGACCAAGCAAAGGTTTTCTCATTAGTAGAGGTTAAAAGTGGACTGCATACATTCTTTTGGCATGATCATTGGTCGGAGTTGGGGCAATTATATGATGTTTTAGGCCATTATGGGTTTATTGCTTTTGGTATTCCATCGTCATCTTTTGTAGCTGAAGTATTTTCTACTCACCGTAGGTGTCGTCATAAGGAAGCTTTGTTAAATCATGTTGAAGATGAGCTTGACAAACTCTGGGGCCGGGAACATTCTCTCAAGGTAGATGTCGTTTTGTGGCGCCAAGTAAATACTTAGTTTTGACCCTGTTTCTCCTCTTCGGATACATGGATGCATCTACGTCACGGTAAGCCACAGGTTACCTGGTCTAAGGCTATCTAGTTCTCCGATTCTGTCCCAAAGTTCTCGTTCATGCTCTGGCTTACTGCAAGGAACAGACTCACAACGGGTGCTCGTATGATTGCGTGGAATAGAGGGGTAAATCCATCCTGTGAGTTTTACCAAGCTCCAGTGGAAACACTAGAACATCTCTTCTTTGGTTGTGTTTGCACTTCTCGGATTTAGTCAGCGTTAACCTACAACCTCTTTAGGCACCATTATACGAATATTTTTGCACATATACTATCTCTACTCTCTGTTTCAACTTTCCAAGGGACTACACGCTATCTTCTTCAGCTCGTTTTTCAGGCTGCTGTCCGTACAAAGATTTTTTTGATTTGAATATAATTTCACATTCATTAAAAAAACAAGTAAAAACATCCTAAAAACAATATATATCTTCCTGATTAAAAACGAAGACACTGCCTAAACTAGTCAAAAGAGAGGTTCATACAACAAACTTTGCTCGAAAGACCAGTGAACAAACTTATAACAGCAAGAAGTTAAGAAACAATATTGAGCCAGCTAGAAATGGATACATCTCAAAGCATAGAGAAATTTAGAGGAAGATACCAATTGATGAAATTGTAGGGCTAAAAATATCATTTTTTCTTCGGAGAAAGTATGAACCTGCTCTAGTTTCCAAATCAACCAAAGCAGGTCCTAGGTCGGTACCTATATTACTAAAAAAAATCCTTAATGCATTGGTAAAATTATATCTGCATGCATATTTTTCTACTGTTCGTTTGCTGATAACTCTCTAATTTACATGTTTTAGACACCCTTTATTGTCTATATTTTGCATTATATATACTCTAACCTTAGCATTTTTAGGTCCTTTACTATAGGAATTTGCCTTTAGGCCATTTAGGGTGCTGCATTGTTGCATTTGTGCATTTTGGATGAAGACAAGCGCTTTAGAGCCTAAAATGGGGAAAACGAGGTCAAACCCTAGCATGTACCCGAAGGAGCGATTGTGCCGGAAGAACAGTCTGAACCTCAACCCGATCAAAGAGGATCTAAGAGCCGGAAGAACAACCCAATGACCTACCCGAGGAACTACCCAACTTGAACCTCGTGCACCGCCTCAAGCAGACCCTCTGGCAGGACTGAGCAGCTAGGTTAAAAGTGTTTCCATATATAAACCCCCCTCTTCTTCCTCTCACCCTAGCACTCCGCAGACACACAAAAAAACAGAGAGCGAGAGCTTCTGAGAGAGAGATTGAGCGACTCAGACACTTTTTCCACTTTGTTAGGATTTGTTTTTGTTTCTTTTGCTATTTTTTCTAGTTTTCGATTCTGAACTCTACTACTTTTATCCCATTTTCAATACAATGTAAGTTTCTTTCATTTGTGTTTATATGCTTTCTATCATGAGATCGGAGTAGTGAAATAAAGTTTCTAGGGATGGGATAGACAAACAGTGTTCTTGATCAGTTAGGATATCTTAGCTCAAATGTTTACTTTATATAATTTTCCTTCTAGATTGATGTTCTTAATGCTATTATCAGACCGAGAGGTTGATACTAGATCTAGGGTGTTTTGGCATCGAAAGATGTTGTTGAAATGCTTGAATTAATCAATGCTAGAGATTTACTCACTTATCCTATGAGATTAGATGTGTAAGGAGTTTATTGACAATAATGAATCGGTTTGTAATGCCTGCTTGGCCATGTTTCTCCAACGAGAGTTGGGTAGGGGAGTGACGGGAACAGAGTAGCGTGAATGCTTTCAGTTTACTTTTCTACTTTTGAACAGATCAAGATCTTTACAGTACGGGCCACTTTTGAAGAACTTCCAGAACTCAAATTATATCAAACTTGGTTTCTATGGAAATCTGAAAGAGTCATATTTCTCCTCGAAGTAGAATCAAGTCAATCCGTTCAGTCATACAGAATATATCCCCGATTTACCGAGACACGTTATAAACCGACATAAAGAGAACCATCCAGCCGATGGGCTTTTATTGAAGGCCTGACCATCGACCATGACAACGTCCCATTCCAAGCCTCCACCACGGTCCAGAAGCCTCTTTCGCCCCCCCCCCCCTTTGTCCCTTGTCCTGCACTCAAGAAGAAAATACGCTTTTATTCTTACAAACCCTAATCAAAGACAAAACCCTATAAATATTCTTCAAGACCTAGGGTTTCAGGGTGTGCTTCCTTTTTGCCTCTTAGTTCTTCATCCACGCCTCCAGAAGCAGTCCTAGAGACGATCAGAGACTCCTCAACAGCGGTCGAAGCTCGTCCTCTCTCTGCTCCTCCTAGAAGACATCGTTAAAGTCACCAAAGGCATCCTTGTCACATGGAAAAGCAAGAAAAAAAAGGTGGTGTCACTATCAAGCGCAGAAGTCGAGTATAGGGCCATGAGGAAACTGACTACTGAACTGATGTGGCTAAAAGCATTACTGAAGGACCTTGGAGTAGAGACACCGAAGCCTATCACAATGCATTGTGATAATGAAGCAGTCATTCATATAGCCACTAACTCAGTTTTTCACGAAAGGACAAAACATATTGAGGTGGATTTTCATAAGGTTCGAGAACAAATCCAACCTGGCGTCACTCTCCCCTATCACACCCCAAGCTCCGAACAACTAGCGGACATCTTTACTAAAGCTGCGAGTCCACCGGTGTGTTAATATATACACTCAAAACTTGGGCTCATGGATCTCACCAAACCATGGTCTCTCCCTTTTAAACAAGACTCCTACACTCTTTTTCCCTTAAGTATAGTTTTTCCCAAGTGGTTTTTCTATACTGAGGTTTTTAATGAGGTAGGTAATCATTGTTGCAAGCTTAATCTTTGATGTTCGACGATTAAGCTTGAAGGGGAGTATAAGTTGTCACCATGATCACCTAACTGTCCGTACAGTCTCATGAAAGGGGCCGTCCGTACAACTCAGCTACTCAAGATAGAAAGCCCACAAAAACTTCACAAGGCTCATGTGAAGCAGAGTCATATTCTCTAGATCCTTCTATTCTAACCGTTAGTGATCTCAAGCAAGTGGGAAGCTGAAAGTCAACCTCTACTCACATGTTCTCTTAGGTAATTCTCATACTAGAATAAATGTGCAGCATCTTGTATAGAATATTCTCTGTTAAAGGTGTCTATATTTAGTTTGTATCTAGGCTTTATATCGTGTAAGAAGTAAGAATTCTTCTTCTACACTATTCTCTCTACTACACTTTAAGCTCCTCTACACTTTGCTACCATAAACCACTCAAACAAGTTAAACTCTGTTTTCATCTAAACTTACACTAATATAGTTCTAATCAGAATAATTAGATGTTTTTGAGAATTATAATTTGTTTTTGGATAATTTTACTAACTAACTAAAAAAGAATTCGAGTATCAATGTCTAAATATCTTCCTGAATACATATTAATAAACATTGCTTAACGAGTAGTTATTGAAAGAGAACGATCATAGGACAAAAAAATTATGATGGATAAAGAGAGAAAGACAAGACGGGACATATTGGAACGGGATGGGATGGAACGTGACGGGAAATGTTTCTTATTACAAAGTAGATACGTCTGAATTATATATGAACAATAATTCAATCTAAAACCGAATTGAAATCCAATATTTAGATTTATTATCAATATTGTACAATCCGTTTTATATATATAAAATAATAAGATTCTAACTCATTTTTTCAAATTTAAAATTTATATGAGAACATTTAATACTAAATTAATGTATATGAAAGAGTTTAAATTAAAAAAAACCATGACATCATGTTATTAATGTTTATCGAAATTTTGAAAGAAGAAAAAAACAAAACCATAAACAAATTTGAGAATAAGCTGGCTGGATGGCTTCAATTCTAGAGACTTTCATAAGGTTGCTGTTCCGGCGAATAAAGTGACGGTTGCTATCGCGAATAGTGTCACGTGCATGTTGAGGAATAATGTCGTTGATGTTTATTATTGTTCTTGGTTACTTTCAGTTCTCAAACTATTTTCGTTTCTATCTCATGACCAAAAAAAAAATGACAAATAAGTCTCTTATTGTTTCACCATCAGCAGTCCATGATTAATTTTTTTTTTGATTCATCATCACTCTCTTTGTTGAAAGCCAATATGCAATAAATTACATTTCATGAGAAATCATTATTGTAAACAGCTAATAAAGAAAAACCTTTTTTTTGTGTGCTATTAAACAAAAAACATATAAAACTAAAAAATTTGATGTATTATGTAAATGAAATTATGACTAAGTCCGGGGTATTTAAGGTATTACAATGAGAAATAGTGGATGTCCAATGGAAAGGGGTAATTTATATAATAGAAAAGATTGCACTTAAACAATTTTCTTAAATAATTCACTATGTGGCATATTAAGAACTAATATGAATGGATATTTTGAGAATTTTGGATATTTTTGTAAATATTTTGAGAGGTTTTGAGAAGTATTATTTCCACTAACTATATAAATTAAATATTCAAATGGAGACTTTATATATTTCGTGAAGTAATTCTCCACTTTGGAACACGTAACTTCAAAATTTTACTATTTTTTTAAAACAATTAGATAGTTTGTTAAAATTGTAATTTTTTGGATAGTACAAACGATAAAAAATTAAATATTCAAGAAGAATATGGATATCCCGTCTAAATTTCTTACCCAATCTTTATTAAAAATATTGCCAACGAAGTAATTATTTAAAAGAGAACGATCATAATTGTGACATCCCGGTTTGCGGAAAGGTTTACAAAAATTGATTTGGTCACCTATGTCACCAAAGTGCAGTTTTCTTTTCGGTAAAAGGTCCTGAGAGAACTCTAGATTTGAGCATGTTAGAGCTGGAGTAGTTTCAGGATGGGTGACCGTCTAGGAAGTGATTGTCGGAACTACGCGAGTGGAGACAAAACACATGGAAAGATCATGTGGTGATTTGTAGGGATGGTAAACAAATCTTTAAAGCCTCCTAAACATAACAAATCGGCCGTTGGATATGGATGGGCCACTGGCCAGGAATGGAAGTGAGCCCACTAAAAGAGGTGGGCCCATGGACCGGGAATAGACATGGGTGGGCCCACTAAGCAAGGTGATGATCAGAGCGTTACAATAAGATAGAAAAATTCTCATGGATATGGGACGAGAGGAGATGGAACGGGACATGATAAAACGAGACAGGGACATGTTTCCCGTTCCTCAAGGTTATATACATGTAATAATCCAAAGTAAAACCAAACTTAAATTAGATATTTAAAATAATACAATTATATAAAAATATTTTGCCCGTGTTGTAGCACGGGTTACTACCTATTAAAAAAGTATAGAGAGGTTGGTAACGAGTGGTGAACAAGTGTTACATGCATTGCAATAGGAGAGATACTTGTTGTTATAGAGTACATGAGGAGAAACACTTGTTGTGATGGATACTCACACTTATTTTATAACATATATGTGGTTTTCAATAATTATATATATACTAGGTTCGGACCCGCACGTACGTGCGGGGTTAATTTCAAAAACTAAGTTTATTATCATGTTTATAATATATTACGTATATATAGATAAACCAATAGCTCTTTCAATCATGCAAGCAAGATTGGTTGGATTAGCTCACTTTTCTGTAGGTTATATATTCACTTAGGTTTATGTTTATCTTTTAGGAATCTTAACATACATATTTCAAACTCATACTAATTTAGTATTCGATTTGTCTTTAATTCAGTTTAGAGAAAAGAATGATCAAATTTGTTGTTTGTTAGATGTAAAGGCAAAATTCTAAAGTTCGTTGGTTTGAGGGACGACGCTTGGGAGGACCATATAAAATGCTTTGGTCCCTGGCGCGAGAGGATGTACAGACGTAGACCCCGAACCTCTTAATAATTAAAAAAAAAAGACAACTATATTAAAAAATTGTGAGAGATAGTGATATGTCTATTTGGGACAGAAAATAGTAAAAGAAATGTGATATGTCTCGTTTCAGATATAACTTTTTAATCTCATAATTATGGTTTTAATTATAAATTTACTCATTTCATATTGTATATTTTATTCCAACAGATAAGAAAATAGGTAAGTGTTTCACATCCGCCGGTTTTATTTGTAGATATATTTATTTGGTATAACATATATAACATAACTTTATATTGGTTTGCTTTCATCAAGTTTGTGAATGAAATAATAATCGTTTCTCCATAAATTTTATAGAAGATCTGAATCTAGTGTAAACTGGATTAGTAATCAGCTATATTAAACTTGTGAACTATCAGACCATGTAAAAACAACAAAAAATATTAAAACTTCATGAACCGGATGGTCTAAATATTTGAATCAAGCGGGTCAAACCCACTTTGTGTGCCTTCCACGTAACTTATTAAAATATTTTGATCCACAAAAAGCTTGTTCCATTGTGTCCTCAATTATCATGCTCGAATTCACGTTACCCAAAATTATCAACCCGTATTTTATATAAAACAATTTAGATATTGTTTTTTGTTTTTTGAATTACCCGTACGCATTATTTCATGTCACGATATTTGAAATAAATAGGGAATATTGAAATTAAATTTATCAATTTAAATCTCATGTTCATGTATCCATTATTTGATATTTCAAAGTTGAAATTAAGATTTAATCCAAATTTTATGATCTCCTCTTGTTACCTTTTTCCCATTTTAATAAAACAAATAAGTTAAATAATGTTTTTATTTTTTGAAGGACCTGTTGTCGTAATCATTTTTAGACCAACTCCAATGTAAATCTCTATTTTTAACTCTAAAAATAGAATAATTCTACAATAGAGCATAGTTATCCTTCAATGTATCATTTTATTTTTGACTATAAAATAGAATTAGTGTAAAAAAATAGAGTTACTTTACATATAAAGTAATCCTATCATTTCCTCTATTTAAGAGTAAAATATAAAATATGGTTGCAGCAAATGTTACTCTATAATAGAGTTTTGACAATAAAATTGAGTGAAGTTGGAAATGCTCTATAAAATTTAGATCGCCATGGCAATTAGTGATGGGTTAATTTTTTTTATTAAACCTTTGATCTATCAAACTGGAGAAAAAACTGTCAAAAATAAAAAACCTCTCAAACAGATGATGAAAAAACACAAATATAATTCATAGTATAGATTTATATATCTTGGCATATCATATCATAAATTTTTTTTACAAAATTAGAGTACTTCTTATTATTATTATTTGACAAATGATTAATTTATATTGGATTACATTTCTTTATTGTTCAATCTGTTAACTATTAAAGAACATAGTTTTGTGTCCTTCTTTATTTTTTGAACATTTTTTATGTTAGAGAAATTGAAAATTGTTACATAGAAAATTGGAAGCATTAGTTTATTTTAATTGTAATATGAACTTGGACTATGTTTTTTTTTTAATTATTTTTTGGTCTCATCCGGTTCCATCCCGTTTTCTCAAATTATGTTCCCAGAAGTTAGCACACAATCGCGTAATAGATTAAAATTCTTTGAGCTCTCGTTGACTGGTTAATTAGTTGCCATTACCCTTTTATATGGAATTTCATTTTGTTTTTTTTATCCCATAGTGTGCTTTCCAAATATTTTATATATATTTAAAATATATAAAATTAGTTTTAGAAATAATCCCTAAATTTTAGATATTTGGTAAACTAATTACTGATTTATTTCAAGAAATCTTGAAATAAATCATCTGTTTAAATTAAAGTTAAGTTATTTTCATACATACTATTTGAATTTAATTAGATACAGTTGTTATGGAAATCTTAAATGATAAGTTTTATTAATTGTGGAAATCTCTTATTATTTTATACAATTTTAATAACTATATAAAATTCAGGAAACTGTTAATATAAATAATTTCGTTTTATTATAATATTTAATATTTTCATTTTGTAATCTTATTGGCTGTATTTTTATGTATCATTTATAGTTAATATAGTTTCCTAAAATACTGGAATATTTTGAATTATAAAAAAATTTAATCAATTAGTTCATTAATAATTGTTACCATTGTTTTAGGGAAGTTTTTTTTTTTTTTAATTATGTAAGTAAGTTGGTCTGTTTGGCAACATGGATATATGTCATGTTTTTTGTTTTATTCCAAATGTGTTCCCTATTTAATAGTATAAATATTTTTTTTTTTTGACAAATAATTATGTAAATAGTAAAATAGTATTACTAAAATTTGATAAAAAAAAAAAAAAGAAACGGGAAAATTCAGTGGTCAAAGGAAAAAAAAAGAAACGGGAAAATCTCCATTAAAAAATAAAAATAAAAAATGGTTCGTGCACTTTGAGCAGAGGAGATGGTTACTAAGAAAACACACATTGCATCGGTTGGCGCGAACATCGGGCAATAAACCCTAATTTATCCCAAACCGACGCTTCTTCTTCCACACCTCTAAACCCACCACATAAACCCTTTTCCTCTAGTTTTGATTTCCATGACGATTCTTCGATCTCGTAAAATCCCTTCGGCTCCCGAATCGGATCATGCTGTTGAACCCACCCGGAGGCGTAGTCTTCGTCTTGCACACCAATGCGACGACGTCGGCGATGACTGTGTCACTGAGAAAGCGGTTAGTGTTTCAGTTTGTGGCGAGAGCATGTCCAATAATTTAGATGTTAAGTTTTTGAGTTTGCGGTCAGGGAAGAAAGTTGCTAAGAGGGGAATTGAAGAACATGGCATTGAAACAATTGAGTCTAGGAGATTTGATTTCGATACCCAATTTGATGTATTATTGGAGAGTGGGGTCAGTAAACGCAAGAAGGTTTGTGTTGATTTGGTTGAAGATAATAATATTGTGAGAAAGGAATCAGAGAATAGTGGGATTTCTGGAGATTATGGAGTGGTTAATGTAGATTTCAATTCACAGTCTGGAAGAATGGTTAATGAGGAGATGGGATATACTAGTGGTAATGACTCTTTACCGGAGGATTGTGCTGAAGAAAATGAGAGCAAGAACAAAGGAAAGGGTGTATTGGAAGATTCCTCTGGATTGAATGATGTGCAAGTGATTTGTGTTGAGAGTTACGAGATGCTAAGTAGCTCTATGGGTACTAGGAGAAGATATACTCGGGAGGAGAAGGGAAAGGGTATTCAGGTGGAGAATGTCTCTTCTCCAATCACGGTTGATATTGTCGAAGTTGATGAAGAAGAAATGGAGATTGAGAAAGAGAATGAGAATCCTCCTGATGCCTCTGTACCAGAATTTTCTGCGACGACAGTTAATGCAGAACCAACGCAGAATCATAATAGTAATGAAACTGGAAACGGTTCAAGAAGTCGGCACTTTCGCGACATTGCCAGGAGAAATGCTTCCAGATTTGCTCATTTTGATGCTCGAATGGAGGAAGAAGAGGACTTGTCTGATAGAGAGGGTGAACAACAGGTCGAAGATTGGCCTGGCCCTTTCTCCACTGCCATGAAAATAATTAAGGACCGGGAAGAAAACACGACTTCGTATTTTGGTATTGGTGTCTCCAACAAAGAAAGATCTTCACCAACTATTTGGGTTCCTAGAATAAACTATACTTCTGCCCCTCGAAAAGCTCCATCTCTGCAAGAGCTGTCTTTGCAAATTCTTGTCAAGAATGCTGATGCCATCGTTTCGCTTGACTATGTTCCGGACGCACTAAGGGTTAAACTTTGTCAATCGCTATGTGATTCTAGGAGAATGGACGTACACTTTCTTGATCTTCTTGTCCGTGGATCTCCAACAGAAATTTGTGTTCCAGATTGCTCATGGCTGACCGAGGAACAATTCACTGAATGTTTTAAGAACTGTGACACCAGCAATTTGATGGTAACTTACTCTTACAGTTTTATTTTTACTTTACTACAGCATCATATGTTGCATTTAGGTGAATGTATATATATTTTTATTCTGTCAGGACAGCATTTTCTGCATCATTTTATTCTTATAGTTATATTGAACCGTATGTGAGGTTCGCTGACCGTTACTGGAAAATGATTATACTGAACGGAATGAATCATGATTTATCCTATGATAAACATCTGGTCATACTTGAGATAAAGTTCTTAGTTCGCAAGATGAGCTTTTAGGTGTACATTGTAACTAAAGTCCACATTTCCCCTTTCTGAAACAGGTTCTTCAACTCGACCAGTGTGGACGTTGTATGCCAGATTATGTACTACACCTTACCTTAGCAAGGTCACCAAAACAGTTGCCGGTGCTATCTTCTTTATCCTTAAGTGGTGCATGCCGGCTCTCCGATGTGGGGCTAGAGGCACTTGTTTCTGCTGCTCCTACGATTACATCTATTAACCTCAGCCAATGCTCTCTTTTAACATCATCTAGCATTGATATGTTATCTTATTCATTGGGGTCAGTTTTAAGGGAATTGTATATCAACGAGTGCCAAAACATTGATATGAAGCTTATTCTACCAGCATTAAAAAAGTTTGAGAAGTTGGAAGTATTGTCCCTTGCGGATCTTCCTTCAGTCAAGGGTCAGTTCTTGAAGGAGTTTGTTACTGCTAGAGGACAAACCCTGAAGCAGCTAATTTTGACCAACTCTGGGTATGCCTAATGAATTTCCTTGTTTCTCCCTTTTTGATCCGGTCACTATTTTCTTATTTGGCTTTGGGAATTTGGTGCAGGAAGTTATCTGATTCTTCTATTAAAATCATCTCTGAAAACTGTCCCAATTTAACCGTGCTTGACCTGGCTAACGTATGTAAGTTGACGGATTCTTCTCTGGGCTACCTTGCAAATGGCTGTCAAGCTCTGGAGAAATTGATTTTTTGTCGCAACTCTTTTAGGCAAGTCTCTATACCCATATGTATTCATGCTTACTGGAAAGTTACTATCTCATTTAAATGGTCATGCTATATTGGTACAACCACACAAGGTTGATCCATGATTTTCTTATTTCCCGTTATGTGTGAGAAACTGTGATGGTTGTGTTGAATGTCAAAGTTAACAAACGCTTCATATGTCTCTCTGTAGTGATGAAGCTGTAGCTGCATTTGTAGAAACTGCAGGCCATTGTCTGGAGGAGCTATCACTAAACAATGTTAAGAAGGTAAATGGATCTCTTTCCCACTTTGCCATCAATCCACAGAGTCATGCTCAAGTCAGACACTAGCACATTTGTTTTATGTTCAGGTTGGCCACAACACGGCCCTAGCAATTGCCAAACATTCAGAAAAGCTGCAGATTTTGGATGTATCCTGGTGCCGAGATATGTCAGACGATTTATTAGGCTACATCGTCGATAACTGTTCATCTCTGAAAGTGTTGAAGGTCTTTGGATGCACTCAGGTAAAATATTGAAAACCCAAGATCCCATCCTCCCCTTTCCAAAGAAACAGACAAACCCTGAAAAAGAAACCTGTTTTATCTCTTTTGCAGGTGACGGATGTATTCGTTAAAGGTCACTCAAACCCTACGGTGAAGATCTTAGGTTTGAAGATGGTTCCCTTCTTGGGTCACCTTACAAAGAACCTTGCTGATTACTGAAAGAAACCCAATATCTCCCTCTGCTTTGTTTGGTTTTGGAGAAGAGCAGAGAGAGTCTACTAATTGTCCAAACATATGTTTTTGGTTGATACCTAATCTAGTATTTATTAAATCGACAAGATCGAAAATCCAAGTTTACTTCTGTTTTTGAGTTCGAATGAATTTAGAGGTTAAAATGTTTTAATAATGAATGAAAAACAAATTTTGAATGCAAATCATATTGGTTTGGCTTTTGGATCAGTCATTTGACTCATTCCGGTTGGTTTCGAATAAACTATTCATCTTGGGTTCTGATGAACTATGCAATTCTCTGAAGTCCATGGCGTGTTTGGTTGTTTGAGGTATGAATCCAAAACCATATATATACTTTTTCGCAAAGCACGCACATTTTGTACATGGAAACTAAAGATTGATACACACACTTCACTATACTTTACAGAACAGTCTTCAAGACATTTCACTGTACTTTTACATAACAAACAAATGCAATAACAAGTGAGCCATATAATCAGTAATCACTCTTTTGTGTCTTGATTCTTCTCTCCCATTCTCAAAAACAAAAACAATCGAGGAAAGGCAGAGAGAACCAAGATTGTTGCTTGTGTGTTATCTTGTGTACTGGAGCAAGTATGTATCATCTAATGATTCAAGTTTACCAGTTTCGACGATCTGGTCCAATAACGCAACATATGCGTCAGGTCAGATAATCAATTATCAAATTTTAGAGTAATGAATTTGAGGTTTTTTACCTCGAAACCGGTCTTCTGGTATAACTCCTGAGCAACTGAATTGGTTTTATGTACATGAACATACACTTGTTCAACTCCTGCAACCAATACAATCCACACATGGTTTTAGATCCCCTTCTGTACAAATGTTCAAAGTTAATTTAACGGCTTCGATACAATCATTACAAGGACGGCCTTTTCTCTTTTCCGTCAATATTATTTACCACTCAATTTTTCAAACTCGTTCTCAGTTCTAGTTTTCACTATTAAGTGCAAACAGTAGAATAATACCGCAACAATACAGGAACATGTTTGCCCTTGCATCCCTTTACACCTTCTTTTTATAGCATTAAACTCCTGAAACGTAAAAAAAGACAGTAATTGGGGATATCATCATTACTTTGAAGAAAGCTTCCTCCACTCCATTTAAGGAAAGAGCTAAAAAAATGAAACTGATATTAGCTTTCTACCTGCTCTGCAAATTTCCTTTTGTAGTTATCAATATATCTGTGTTTTTTTTTACAAAAAGAACAACAATTAATCAGATATACCAATCATCTCCACTCAATCTAAACTATTCAATACTTCCTACAGCATATCATTCAGTCGCATCCTAGAGGCTCTAAAAGACTACTACTATCAACTCTATAGTCAATACAGATCATTTCTTAAACCTATTCCTTTGTTTGCTTAACAACTAAGATTACTCCTAACTCTGATTCTTAAAATGGCTAAGCTAACCTTTCACTGGAACGATCTTCCCAATGGCTCTCTGCACGAAGCCAAGCTGCAGTCTAACTCGAACCAAACACACAAAAATCAATATAATTAAGAAGAAGAAACAAACCATAAACGAAACTGACTTGACTCTGAGGTCAAGACCTTACCCAATACTCTTCATCAAGCATGGCCTCTCTTGCAACGAATTTACCAAATTCAAATCTATCTTCATGGCCAAACTCTGGCTCAGCAGGCTGCAAACGATCGAATCTCAAACCATCAGGTCTTAATTGATGATCAACTTGAGGAGGTGGTTTTGATATCTTCACAGATAGCTCTTCCTTCTTAGACGTATCAGAAGATCTCGAATTGATCGTAGTTGATTTCCACAGAGGGATAGTAGCTCTGCGAAATCTCTGCCGGAAAATTCGAGATCGACTGTGCGTGATTCGAAGCAGCTCATTCCGATGAATCGAAATCGTCGACATCGATCGCCGCCGTACCCAGAAGTTAAACCACCGGAAGAGAGAAGAAAAGAGAGACAAAATGGATAAAAAGACAGATAACGATTAAGGGCAAGATCGTCATTTTTAACATGTAGACAAGTTGCCGCGTTTGTATCGAACGGTCCTAATTGTGTGACTTGGCTAATTGGAAAGGCGTAGATTGATTTGACAATTGTCATTATTTTTTTTTCCTCCACATACAGTATTTTTAAAAAGAACAGATCAATAGTGTGAATTAGAAAATAAACTAAAACGTTGCCGACGTCTCATTTCATTTTTTTCTTTTCGAAAGTCTGTTTTATATATATATATATATATCAAAAAAGACAGCTACAACTAAAGATATATTGGTGTTATTACTGGTTATACAATATAAGAGAGATGATCAAAAAGCAATGAGTAAACCTGATACAACTAAGAGTATAGACATAGATTTATTGAACGTTGCAATGAACAAGTCTGATACAAACACATGTTCAGACATAGAAGCAGTGAACAAGATGGAGCATGTGTAACCAGCTACAGACACAGACGAAATGATTCCTCATGAAGAGAATCAGAGAATACTAGCTCAGCCAAGACAGCTCAATGTGAAGTCACATGGAACGAAGTGACATGCTGCACCTTGGAGTCTTATCGAGAAGATCCAAGAAGTGAGAGCACAACCAGTCATGCTTTAAGCTCATGAGAACAAGTCTTCCATTAGCAGTTGCGTAAACCTGAAAGCACAACAGAGCAGAAATATGTTTTAGCAGTTGATTATACTTGAAGTGCAACAGAGATGAAAACAGAGCATACTACCTGTAGTGGCTGTGTAGTGCAACAGAGCTGGAAACAAGGTAAACCTCGTGAAGAGGTTGTGTAGTGCAACAGAGAGGAAAAGCGTCAAGTTGCAGCAAACAGTGGAACAGCTGTGTCAGAGAAGCATGCTTGTGTTAGGTACGACAGGAACAAAAGTATGGGTCAAGTTGACAAAAAGAGAACAAGCTTTTACCCAAAAGGCAAGAGGAAGAAGCTTGTGGAACCTATGGTTTGTGGAGAACTCTAAGAGGTATAAAAGGAAGAGGTGGTAACAAGGAGAAGCTTACGCACCCTAGACCTAAAATTGATAGAAGCACACATGTTGTGTGTGGTGTTGTCCCACCAGTAAGATAGAGAATCTGCTGGTGGTTTTTGTAGAGGTTCACACTCGTCGGAAAAGACAAAGAGTGGTGGTTCCTTTAGTTCATGTAGATTAGAGTGGTAGGCACAAGTGTGTGCTAGATACCATTGGCAAATGTGACTTTTGCGTTCTAATTCTATTGAATGATTCTGGACTTGGTCCCGGGGATGTAGGTTATCCGAACCCTGTTAACAAATCTCTTGTATCGTCTCTTCAATATCCTTTCATCTCTCTGTTAAGCATCGCACATAGAGATCTGTCATACAAGTCTGTAGATCTAGCACGCATCTCATTATTTCAATTGGTATCAGAGCGGGAAACTGATCTGAGATTACTATCTCTAACAGGTTAGATCTTGGATGTGTTGCTAGATAAGAGAGAAGAGAAGCTTTGTATCGTTTGAGCAGGAATTTCAGAGTCTTTCTTAAGTTTGGTGAAATTGAAGAAACGAAGAAAACATAGAAAGATATTGATGTCTCAATTGATGTCAAGTCCATGGATTTGTCAGTTTAGTCCACCCGAATTCTCAGGAAAGTCTCTGGGAAGCTTCTTGCCGTCGAGTATCTAAGAGGATGAAGAAAGATGAGTTTTCGACATGGGTCAGGTTTAAACTTTTGACCTAATTTTTATGAATCATTTCAGGCCCATCAAAGCCCATTATGGAGTATAGTGTGAATTATTCAGAACATCCATTAAAGAAAAGAGGATTTCTTTGGGTCGTTTTGGTAGTTTTAGACACGTGTGCAATAGAGAGTCTTTTTCTTTGTTCATCATAGTTCTGTTGATAGAGAGAATTTAGCCAGCGGTGTTTTCAGAATCTGGGCTTCTTAGAATCGACCTTAAGGGTGTAGATCTCACCAGAAAATGCATTGAGATCGATTGGATGTTGTATTATGTTTCTCCGAGCTGGTGTTGTAGTGTCAGTTGAGGAAGAAATCGATTGTTTACTTTTGATGTGAAGAGATGAGCTTCGATCGTTTGAAGTTGGTTGATGGGTACAAGCATGCTGAAGCATCTACACAAATCAGAGGCTGTTAAGGTTGATATGAAATTTGTTGAACATTTGTGGAAAGTCTCAAACATAGAACGACGAATCACGAAGAAGAAATTGATGGAAAGTGTGAATTCTTTTGTCAAAGAAATCTGGTTCAAAATGAAAAAAAATCGTTGTTCTGGGTCTATGTCTCTTATGAAGAAGTTGGCTTTACGTTGAGAGGGATTTCACTTGAGTGGTTTTGGGTTTTCTGTTTTATGATTTTGTTGAAGCTGATGAGGAAAAGGTTTTAGTTGGTAGCCTTCACTGACAAAGAAAAGAAGGAATTCAGGAATTCATTGTTTCGAGACTTGAAATTCAGGAATAAGGGAAGGAAAAGCAGTGAAGCTGAGGTTAGTCAGTTGAAAATTGTGGTGATTTAGGTTGAGCAGCAAAGTTGGTGTTATTGTTGGTGTTGTGTTCTACAGAGAAGAAGTGGATTGTTTTTGGGTTTCTTAAATCAACAATCTCGTGTTGTCGTCTGAATGAAAGTCTGTGATTGGAGCTTTATTTTCTCTATTGAGATTGAGACTTATTTCTTCTTGGTGTGTACTTCATTTCACGTGAGGTTGGTTTTGGTCGAGCCTTTATGGTGTTTCTCCGATGAAGAAAAAGGGAAATCTCTCTTGCCGTATGGATCTGGGTTTGATGAAGGAAGTTAGTTTATTTGTGACTGGTCTACTTCTCTTGAACCAATAATTTGCAAGTTTGGATCCTTGATCAAGAAAGTGGAAGAAAATCTCTCGTTTCGGTGGATGTGATATGGAAAACATTGGAACTTGGCATTAGTGTTGATTCAATAGAGAAGGAGCTCTTGGTGAGGTTGAACTCAATTTGTTTGCTTATGAATCATGTCACCGTTATGAAGACTCAAAGTTCTGTGAAAAATGTCTTCATCCGCTTCAATCACTAGTTAAAGATGTTGGGCGTCATGGCTATGATTCTTTCTCAAGGTTGGTGGAGCTTTCTCGGTGTCTACTGATTTCAGTTTTCAACTCTGAAAGTTGTTCTGGAAACCTTACTGCGAGATATTTCCAATGATATAGAGATATCTTTCTAGTTCCTTGTCATTTGATGAGAAACTGTCCCCAAAGTTAGATGTTCGCTGGTGTTTAGCATTTTGGATATGCTTTGGGAATTTGGTCTTAACTTTCAATCTGTAAATCCAAATTGTGATATGCTTTCTCCTGTGGTTTCATATTGTTGTCCTTGATTATCCCACAACATTTTGGAATTTTCTGGGCTGTTTTGTTTTTTCATCTAGGCTCTGCATCAAGACAGGCTCTGCATCAATGCAGGAGAAGAAGCTCAGTGTAAGACCTCATGGTTGTAAAAAGAAACAGAAGTTCTTAATGTTCCTAGGTCTGGTAATCACAATCAAAGTATTAAGTTCCATTAGTGAGTAAGACGAAGTTGTTTGTGAAGAAGTGTGGAAAGTCATCTGATCTGAAGGTGAATATCTTGCACCAAAGTCTGAAGTGTTCAAGGCAGACATTCACCTCTATGTCACTACCTCAAAGAATATTCAAGAAGACCTCTGGGTGTTAGAAGAGAAGAATAAGAGCGCTCAATTATTAAAGTTTAAAAGAAGGATTCACTTTCACTAGTAGTATAAGATGGTCGGGATCAATCTGAGGTAGAATACTCAGAGTTGTGTAACTCCGGTTCAGTTCTGCAAGGTTAGCGTAAGTGACATCTGCAAGGAGATGTTGTTTGGGATCAATCTGAGGTAGAATACTCTGAGTTGAGTAAAACCGATTATGTTGTAACCTAGGAAGCTGAAGTGTCTTGTCAGTGAAAGTTGGGACATCGCTTTTGAAATTCAAGAAATTGTTGCTGCTCTAGTTTTAAAATCTGAGGATTGTTTATGAGGTTCTTCTTTTGTGTGTTGAAGATGGATGTTCCAAATACTGAAACAACAACTGCTACAGAAGTTGCAATCGTCTATCTTATTCACTGGTTCACTGTTGGGATCAAAAGATGTTGTTTAAAGGTTGCCTCAAGGTATATTCATCTGGATTTATCTCAACATTACTCTTAAGGTGAAGAATATTTTTATGGCCATGATGTCTTTTCGGTTGTGCAAGCAA
The DNA here is from genome assembly GCF_030686135.1 of Camelina sativa. Lineage (NCBI taxonomy): Eukaryota > Viridiplantae > Streptophyta > Magnoliopsida > Brassicales > Brassicaceae > Camelina > Camelina sativa. The sequence goes on along the minus strand of NC_141880.1, from coordinate 17,929,530 downwards.
CTAGTGTGTGTGTGTGGTTTTGTACTAAATCTCTGGTCTGTATATTGCTTGAGGTTCAGGAGGAGTTTCAAGAAAAGCATGGGTGTGATATGTATTGTAACTGGTTGATTTGGAAGATACCTCTACTTCATGAATTACAGTATATGGATCTCTGATCTGCCTTAGTAAAGAAGAGCGTCTTGAAGCCTATATTTGCAAGGATGAAAAACAGTTTTCGATTAAGACTACTTGAACAAGCTAGTCTACAGAAGCAAAGACAGAAGTTGAGGCTATTCAGTCATTGCTACATTTCACAAGATCATCATGGTTCGAGAGAATTGTCTATGTTTCCGCTGCGACTACAAAGGTATTATTTTGATGATCATGTTATTGCTTCTGATCATTTTTGCTTCCCATTGTTCAAAGGCTGTGATTTGAAATGAAACACCATGCTTGCTAGTGCTAATGAGGTTATGATTGAGTTAAGAGTCATCAAGTTCAAAGAGGATTTTAAGATGTTCTCACAGTTGTGTTCTCAAAGAAGTGTTCTCACAGTTGTGTTCTCAAGGAAGTGTTCTCGGCTCAGAACTAGTTTGTGTTTCGTCTTCAGAAATTAGCTGTCCTGTGCGTACGGCAGGCTTTGATCTTGATCCTATTGGCGACAGCGGTACATTTCTGAAGATGGGTTAACTAGTTCTGAGCTACTCTCATATGTGTCATTGTAACCAAGTAACCATTGTCAATGGTTTGATGGCTGATATCGTGTTCTGGTTTTATGATTTTGGTATGTGTGAAGTTTCTGCAGTGTTCAGGCAAGTTTGAGCAGACTCTTAACATCAAAGCAAGAGGAGAATCATTATTTTGCATAATGAGTTCTTTATTGGACTATGCTCTTGATATGTTACTTTTTACCTTAGTTATGCACTCAAGCAGAGGGAGCTTTTATGGCTGCCTTGCAGGATGAGTTAGTGCCATTGATTGCTTGAATATCAAACTGCGCTTAAAAGGGAGACTTCTTGTACTTACTCCCATTTGCTAGTTGTTGGGTCTGCTATGCTTGTGTCATTGCTGCTGTCACAACTTGAAGGTGTTTGATAAATGCAGAAGATGGCGTTACATTCAAAATCCAAGGTTTGATGATGATGAGTTGGTTTCATTGTATGAAGTGGAATATCAAATTGAGCTATAAAGGGAGACTCTCTGATTTACTCCCATATGCTAGTTGTTGTTGTTGCTATGCTATGTAGTGGTTGCAGGCAACACTTGGAGGCGTTTGATATTCACTGAAGATGTGATCAGGTCAAAATTAGGAACTTGATGGGTTATGATTAAGGGAGAGCTAGAGTCCTTCAACTCAATCAACAAGGGAGAGATTGATTTGTGTGTTAACCGAGTTTGAAGTTGTTTGAAACGGATGTGCCAAAAGAAACAAGAACATGATATTTACAGGTTGCAGATCATCAACGTTTATCAGTCCTACAATTCAATCAACAAGGGAGATTGAAGATACATTGTGTTGACAGAATTGTAAGACTGACAACAAGGCGTAAAGGAGCAACTATTGAAACAAAAGAGAGAAGATCACAATGACAGAATCCTCTTAAGGACAATGAAGCTGCCAAAGATTATGCTACAACATGAAAGCTTGAAGATCATCAAGTGCAAGAATAGAGAAAACTTGAGTTCTATAACTCAGTAACAAAGGGAGAGATTGAAGATATATTGGTGTTGTTACTGGTTATACAACACAAGAGAGATGATCAAGAAGCAATGAGTAAACCTGATACAACCAAGAGTACATACACAGATTCATTGAACGTTGCAGTGAACAAGTCTGATACAAACACATGTTCAGACATAGAAGCAGTGAACAAGATGGAGCATGTGTAACCAGCTACAAACACAGACGCAATGATTCCTCATGAAGAGAATCAGAGAATACTAGCTCAGCCAAGACAGCTCAATGTGAAGTCACATGGAACGAAGTGACATGCTGAACCTTGGAGTCTTATCGAGAAGATCCAAGAAGTGAGAGCTCAACCAGTCATGCTTTAAGCTCATGAGAACAAGTCTTCCATTAGCAGCTGCGTAAACCTGAAAGCACAACAGAGCAGAAATATGTTTTAGCAGTTGAGTATACTTGAAGTGCAACAGAGATGAAAACAGAGCATACTACCTGTAGTGGCTGTGTAGTGCAACAGAGCTGGAAACAAGGTAAACATCGTGAAGAGGTTGTGTAGTGCAACAGAGCGGAAAAGCGTCAAGTTGCAGCAAACAGTGGAACGGCTGTGTCAGAGAAGCATGCTTGTGTTAGGTACGGCAGGAACAAAAGTATGGGTCAAGTTGACAAAAAGAGAACAAGCTTTTACCCAGAAGACAAGAGGAAGAAGCTTGTGGAACCTAGGGTTTGTGGAGAACTCTAAGAGGTATAAAAGGAAGAGGTGGTAACAAGGAGAAGCTTACGCACCCTAGACCTAAAATTGAGAGAAGCACACATGTTGTGTGTGGTGTTGTCCCACCAGTAAGATAGAGAATCTGCTGGTGGCTTTTGTAGAGGTTCACACTCGTCGGAAAAGATAAAGAGTGGTGGTTCCTTTAGTTCATGTAGATTAGAGTGGTAGGCACAAGTGTGTGCTAGATACCATTGGCAAATGTGACTTTTGCGTTCTAATTCTATTGAATGATTCTGGACTTGGTCCCGGGGATGTAGGTTATCCGAACCCCGTTAACAAATCTCTTGTGTCGTCTCTTCACTATCCTTTCATCTCTCTGTTAAGCATCGCACATAGAGATCTGTCATACAAGTCTGTAGATCTAGCACGCATCTCATTATTTCAACAACCATCAATGGTGTAAACATGCTGGTGAGTCAGAATTATTACAACAAACATGAAACTAAAGCAAGTTTAGATTACAAAGACGAAATTAGAACTATTGGATGATGGGGAAACAGGCTGAACTCCAGATGATGCACATCAAGACTGAGAAGTCAATGAAGATCATTGAAATTGGTCTTGAAGCATACATCATAGGCTTAAGATTTGGAAGTTTCTTACTTATCACCTCATCATCATCAAAAAGATTGTAGTCAATGGTCTTTATGAGTTTCCTCTACGACCTCACTTCTTCATCTGTTAAGCAGATCAAACACCAAAAGGTGTAGCAAAAGCATCCATTTCCTTGAACTGAAAAGTGATAATTATTGTCTAAACCAAACAAGAACCTAAATCTAAAGGTAGAAATCTCAGAGTCTAAGAGTCAAAACAATCTCTGAGAACAAAAAGTTTTATTCGGTTTTCATGGAGATTAATGCTCAGTCGGATAAAACCAAATTCCGGAACCCTTTCTGCGTTGGCGAGAGTTTCTCTCATTCTCTACTTGAATTTGTTTCCCTTTCCTGCGTTTAGAACTCTCTCCGTTTTCATAAAGAACTTTCTCTTTCCCTTTGATAACATCCTTAGGTTTTGATGAAGCTCCAAAACAGTTTGAGCTTGAAGAAGGTCTCGTTCTAGGAGGATATGCAGCTAGGAATTCCTCCAAATTAGGCCCCAGGGTAGGAGGTCTTGGCGGTTGTGAGATAGGAGAGTAGGAGGAGAGCTCAGAGCTAAGAGACGAAGGCTTCTCAATCAGAAAGCTGTAAATGTTGGATCCCTCTCCTTCTTCGAAAACAGGGGCTAGTGGAACATCAAGGATGTCCTCATGATAGACTAGGAGAACAAGATACGGGCAGTGGGAGGAATCATGGTTTATGCGAGAACAATTAGTACATATCCTCTTGAGTTTTTCATACTCGAAACCTATCATGGCCTTTTCACTTGATTCAAATCTGACTTTTCTCAAGAAACGCAAATGGTCTGTGATTCCAATGCCTATTTTTACTCTGATAAAAGCAATCTGCGAAGAAGTTTCTTCATTGAAATCCAGATGGACAATCTCTCCAATAGTTTTGGCAATAAACCTAGCAGTTGCTTCTGAGACATAAGGCAGAGGTATACCTCGAATTTGAACCCACATATCAATACTTGTAAGAAATTCCAGCTCAGGGAAGTCTTCCCACCTTTGCAAAGCTACAAACCAGTTATCAACCATCCAAGGTCCCATTCTAAGAACGTCAACCATATCAACTTCTGAAGAAAACAGGAACTGGACATAACTGTCATCCAATATCCGACCATGGACCCGCAATGCTATTCCCCAAAGAGGAGGTAAGTATGAGATCACACGACGAAGATCTTGCTCTCTGGGGTTCAAAAGTCTCCCAATCAAGCTAACTTGGTTCCTGGCTAACATACCAGCATAATTCTCATGTGGAATAAATAGTTCTGGGTCATCTCTACCCAAAACCATATACTGCAAGTCATTCCACAATTCTTCAGACATGAGAAAGAAGCGAAAAGAACAAGAAAGGAAAGGAGATAGAAATATCTGTAAGACTAGGAAGGAATATATAGGAAATAGAGAGGTATAGAGAGTAATAAACAACTTAAGACTTAGGGCTTAAGAGATAGGATACAGAAAGTCAAAGAAGACAAAAGGGAGGGTAAACCAATGTAAGGGATGATTATGATTATGAAAATAATCAACGCTTAGAAATAAGGAACCAAACTTTTTGTCTTTCTGCCAAAGGTTAAAACCCACCTCAAAAAAGGACCTAATATAAGTAAATATAGCTAAACAAACCCAAGGGAGAAGGAAACCTATGACAACAAAGTGATGTTGGACACGTTGCAGGTCTGACTCATACTTTGTTCTTGATTAAAAAAACATGTTAGCCAAATAGGAGGTCCCCGTGCAACATAAGAAGACAATCTCAGGTCCATAGTAACACTTTTTGCAATTAGTAAGGCTCCATTGTTGCAATTTGTTGGCTCAAAAAGGAGAAACCAGTTTGGCTTATCAATCGAAAACGTAATGAGCGGATAGATAAAGCTTGCTAATGCTGGCCATTGATGAGGATTGTGCATCGCATTAATGATTTCCATGGTAGATGCACCAAAAGTCACATGCTCCAAATGCAAACTAGCCATACTTTCTAGCGCCCATTCCCAACTTTTAATCTTGGCATCAAATATTGAAGCAACAGACGCAAAGGATCTTCGACTATGAAGAACAACATTACCTGCATGATCTCTTAATACCCATGAAGCCCCAGATAAACACAATCTTTTCGACCAAGAGAATCCAATATTACATTTGACTTCCCCCTGCAGAGGAGGTTGCCATCTCTGGTCCTGCTGTAATAGAGTCGAAGACTAAGACATATCCTGTCTATGAAGTATGAACTGAAGACCAATCCCTAGTGATATCTAAAGCTTTATGCACTATAACATCCGGAGGCAAACCAGAACCTTCAAAGAGAAGGTTATTCCTATTTTTCTATACATGCCAAAGGATCCAAGCAAAAGCAGACTTAAGATCATCAAGAGGATTTGCTATTTTTTCCAAACCAAAGAGATAGTACATATTTTCAAAAATCGAGTTACCAAAACCCAGGAATGGAGAAGGAATGTTAGATAAAGCCCAAACTTGTCTTGTGTAGGGATAGAGAAAGAAAATGTGATTAATTGATTCCACCTCTGCATCACATAACATACATCCATCAAAATTCCTTATTGCTCTTGTTCTTAAGCGTTCAGATACTGCAAGGGCACCATTTAAAGCTTCCAAAGGAATTTGAATTTTTGGAGCTGTTTTCACTAACCAACAGGCTTGTATAACCGGATTTATGGAAGGACGAGTTTCCGCAATGAACGAGAGTCTCTTTCTTCACCTTTCTAAACATCAAGTCATAACCAGATTTTACTGAGTAAACACCATTTCTAGTCTTACCCCAGCAACATGAATCATCAAAACCAAGCCTAGGTTTAATAGCTTTAATTTTGTTGATTTTTGAGTGATGAAACAATGATCTTAAGAGAGGATCATTCCAAATTTCAGTTTGATGACTGAAAAGATCTGCCACTCTTAGCTTGATGTTCATTAACGAGTGAATGCCTACAGGTCTAGTAGCTTTACTGTCATATAACCAATTGTCAACCCAGACAAAAATATTCTTCCCATTTCCAATGAGATATTTAAAACCTTTGGTAAGTAGTTCTCGACCAAAGAGAGTACTTCTCCAACCATAAGAGGGATTCCTTCCTAGTGCAGCCTGTAGAAACTCCCCATTCGCATAATATCTACTTTTGAAAAATCTTGAAAAAAGGCAGTCCGAATCATGGAAAAGCCTCCAAGCTTGTTTAGCAAGCAGAGCTTGATTGAAGATTTCCAAGTCTTTAAAACCAAATCCTCCAACAGATTTGGGCAAAGTCATTTTCTCGTAGCTTAACCAATGAATTTTCTTTTTATCTTGAGAAGTGCTCCACCAATAGTCCATCATAACTGAAACCAATTTCTTAATGATGCCTTTAGGAAGCTTGTAACAAGACATAGCATAAACTGGAAGAGCTAGAGCTATAGACTTTAAGAGAACTTCTTTACCTCCTTGTGAAAGATTTTTGGCAAACCAACCAGTTAACCTTGATTGAAGCCGATCCTTTATAAATCCAAGCAATTGTTGTTTCGATCCACTCAAACACTCATGAAGATCTAGATATTTTCCTACACCACCTTCTGACCAAATTCCTGATTTCTCTTTGATCCATTCCCAATCAAGATTATTTGATTTAGTCCCAAAAGTGGTAGCTGATTTTTCCTTGTTGATCATTTGACCAGACATCAATTCATATGTTTGTAAACATCTCACCATCTCAGCACACTGTAATCTATTCACTTTACAGAAAAATAGAATGTCGTCTGCAAACAACAAATGACTAATTTGTGGACCAGATTGGTGAAACTGAATACTAGTGATGTGTCCTTTCATTGCAGCTTGATCAAAGAGATGGATCAAAGCTTCCATACATAACACAAAAAGAAAGGGTGAGAGCGGGTCTCCCTGTCTAATACCTCTTTTAGGCTTGATTAAACCCACTGGCTGTCCATTCATTATTACTGAGTAGCTAAGAGAAGAAACACAACCCATAATCCTGAAAATCCAACGATCATGAAATCCCAAAGCTTGAAGCATGTCTTTTAAAAAACTCCATTCCAATTTGTCATAAGCTTTAGACATATCTGTTTTAACCATTATAAACTCTTGAGATATGGATGGATGAGTGTGGAGGCTGTGTGCAATTTCATGCGCAATCAGAAAATTATCAGATATTAATCTTTCTGATACAAACGCTGCTTGAGTTGGAGAGACTATCGTTGGCAGATGTTTTTTCAGTCTATGCACAAGAATTTTTGACACTATCTTGTAAATCACAGAGCATAAACTGATAGGTCGAAGATCTGTCATTCTTTTAGGAGCCTGTATCTTTGGGAGAAGACACAAATGAGTGTGGTTCCAACCCTCAAGAATGCAACCAGAATAAAAAAAAACTGAAGAATCTCTCTAATAACCTGCTCCTTTATCACTGGCCAATATGTTTTGAAAAAGAAACCGGTTAAACCATCCGGTCCCAGAGCACTCTCATTACTAACCTAAAAAACAGCCTGCTTGATCTCTGCAACGGTAACATTTCTTGCCAGGTCTTGATTCATATTGGGTGATACTCTGGGTTTAAAGTTAAGAAGACACTCCTGGAGCTGAACTGGAGACGAGGACTTAAACAGATCCAAGAAGTAATTGACCGCAACCTCTACTTTACCAAGCTCTGAGAATTGTTCAACCCCCTTATCATCAACTAGGAGAGGGAATGCGTTTTTCACTCTAGCAGCTTTAACAGATGCCTGAAAAAAATTTGTGTTTCTGTCCCCATGAAGAATCCATTTTTCTGAGCTTTTTTGTCTCCAATAAATTTCTTCATCTCTAAACGTTGTTGCTAGTTCACGTTTAATTGCATTTATCATAGAGAAATACAAATTTAAAGATGCATCATGTTTTGCCAGCTCTTTTCGTAGTCTTTTGATCTTAATCTCTGAATTACACCACACCTTTTTCTTCCAGCCACCAATCGCTTTTCTGCAGCTTTCAAATCTTTTCATTACAGAATTGTTGATGTCCGTAGAGCTATTCTCATAGATTTGTAAATTACATCCATAAAAGATGGATCCTCTGACCATCGTTTGTCAAACCAAAATTGCCTCTTGACAAACTCCTTTTCAGTAGACAAATTGACCAAAACCGGCTTATGATCAGAACCTAACTTCTCAAGAAAACACTGATGGCTACTTGGGAACATAGAAAACCATGCTGGGTTGCCAAAGCAATGGTCAAGTTTACATTGAATCCACTGTTTGTTCCTAACTCCTTGATTGCTCAAGTAATTACCCGATACACTTAACCGCAAGGCAGTATATACGGGGTCGAATCCACAAGGACCAATGGTACACTAAAGATTTGTGAGACTTGTAAATAGCTAAAGCAGACGAATGTTTGTTTGTTTGGTTTTCAAGTTTGTAAATAAAAATGCAAAGAAATAAAATCGATTAGCTTATAAGATTAAACCATTGGGTCATAGGGTTTTTCAGAAATCAATGACTAATGAGGAATTGAAATATGGAATTCAATAATTAAGAACCGTTCGAGAACATGAACACAAGAATAGATTAACCCTCTTTCAAGGCATTAGAAACTAAACTTGACTAATATTTTGCTAAACTTTCATTTGCAACCTCATAGCCAATTTTGCATTACAATCAAGTTCATTAAGTTCACAATGCGTCCTAACATCAACTTTCGCAAGCTAGAAATACATTGTTCAATTCACACTCATTCAGGCATTCTATCGAACACTTTTGATGCATAGAATGACCTATAGTCTAAAACAAGGTGATCAGTCCTATTTTAGCATTAATATCATGTGAATCAAAGAACCTAAGGATTAAGAACTCCAAAAAACAATTAAAACATCAATTCATTGAATCTCCTAATTGGAACCCTAAAACCCAATTGGAGAACTACTCACACATAGCAAAAGAGAAAAAAAAATCATAGATAAAGAAAACATGATTATATTGCAGAAATAATAAGAAATGGTTTAGAAATCTTCTCCTAATTGTCAATGAGGATGGATCTCTAGAATCCCAAAAGAGCGGCTTACAAAAAGTCTCAGGTTGCAGAAAGAAAGAGTAGAATAAAACTTAGAGTTTTTCTCCCAGCAAATAAAAGGTATTTATAGAGTTCTGAAAATAAGGTAAAAAGAGTAACAGCCTAGTTAAGACATTTCTCAGCCAGGCGGGTTTTGCCGTGAAACTTGCCGGGTTAGACTTCGCTTCTCAGCCAGGCGGGTTCCTCAGATAGGCGTGTTTTAACGTGAAAGTTCCTGGGTTAGACTTTGTTGCTTAGCTAGGTGGATTCCTCTGGTAGGCTGGTTTTCACGTGAACCAACATCCATCTCTTATGCTTGTTTGCATCCATGATTGCTCATTTTTCTTCCATTTTCCTCCAAAGTGTTCTAAAACCTATAAAGACTCGATAAAGAACTTAAAAACTCCAAAAACACACTTTGACTCAATAAAAAGTATAAAATAAGAGAGAAAACAATGACTCAAAACGGATAAAAACTCCATATATCACTCCTCCCCATGTGAAATCATTTCCCGAACTACGAAGTTCAGCTAAATCACAGTTCGCCAAAAACTCTTGAAAAGGATGAAAAGAACTGAGATCCCTCAACGGCCCTCCCAGTTTCTCCTTATTAGATAATATAGCGTTAAAATCTCCAACCATACACCAAGCTTCTGATCTAGACAAACCAAACTCTGCAATTCTATCCCATACCAAAGATCTGAGACCAGTGATTGGGTTCCCATACACACAAGAAAGAAACCAAACCTTAACACCATCAGAAACTTTCATATCTATTATATTTTATCAACAATCAGAAACTCTATATCAATACTATCTTTCCAAAACATTGCTAGCCCACCACTAGCACCTATTGGTTCAACAGTCTTAAGGTTACTATAGCCTAACCAACCTTGAACCTTTTTGACGACAACATTTGAGTTCTTTGTCTCCATGAGGAATAGAATATCATGAAAATGAGCCTTTCTCATTTCCTTGAGGTGTAGGGTTGTCCAGGAATTCCCCAATCCTTGACAATTCCAGCTCAAAATACCTATTGATCTTGCGGAAGTTCACCTGGAACCACCAAATTCTTGTCTCTCTGGAGACTTTTGGCCAATCCTATCCCTTGTTCCTGAATCACATTGCTTTCACTGATTTCCAACTTTTTATCTAGACCCTTATCAAGTGTTTTCATGTTTTTCCCTTTACGATCTTTGGTATTTTTTATCCAAGATCTAGGACGTTTAGCAGAAGGTAAAACCTGGTTCAAACTCTTAGAGGAGGAAGCCTCTATATCACCCAAACAAAAGGTTGAAGGAGAGCAGTAGAAGGAATTACCTTGAGACAAACTTTGAAGAGGAGATTCAGCAGTCAAATTCTTTGGAATCCTTGAGTCAGCTTTGATTGCATCAGCTAGAAGTTTAGGAGGGTTACAATTGATGACAGAGAGGTCTTTACTCGAAAGATCTAAATCCTTGCCTTTATTCAGCAACTTTGAAGAATCGGGATAAACATTCAGGGATTGAGGATCACCAGCTAACTGAACAAAAGGACATTTACTCTTATCATGAGTCAATCTCTGAAACTGAAAGCAACGTTTGCGAACTCTCTCGTAGTCTATTCCAATCTTGAGTATCGCTCCATTAGGAAGTTGCAGTTCTTTGAAGTTTTTTAGCCCTTTGGAAACATCAAGCAAAATACGAACCCAAACATATGCCTGGCTTTGCGCCTCTTTCTCATCGAAGGGCAACTCAAGTACTTGACCAACGCACCCAGCAATTTCTCTAATAGTCTCCTCCGTATAATGATTAAATGGTAAATTACGAAGCCTAATCCACACCGGTGGAAACATTAGATAATTCGCAGGAGGATTTTCAACCCATCTTTCCATTACAACTCCCCAATCGTCTTGAGTTCACACCCCAGTCTTTAAGATTTCGTTTATATCCTCTTCATACTTAAAGATGAACTGAAAACGATATCTTGATAAGGCAACACCTCTAACCCTGTCATACAATCTCCAAATCCTTGGCATCTCCAAGATCCAATTAGACATACGCTGATTGTCAGGATTTAAAAACCTTCCTATCAAGCTCCTTGAGTTTCTTTCCGACGAGAAAAACTTAGGAAGATTAGATAAGACTAGGGGTTTATTCTCTTCCTCAGTAATTGACATCTCTTGAAGATACTGCTCCAAGTGTTTTTCCATTTTAGATCTGAAGTAGCAAAGAAAACCTGAAACCCAGTAATTCAAAGTAGAACCTGATTTGTTTTTGTCGATGAACCGGACAGAAGACGGTGATATCTCCGGTAATTAATCTGCTCAGAAACCTGAATCCAAGAGATAAGTTCTTAAGCCCAAACTGTTAGGGACGGCTGTGAAATTGACGGCGACAGAAGAACAAAGCTAATCAGCAGCTAGGAGAGAGAACACAGCATTCCTCTAGAGACAGGAAAAAATAAAGGTTGCGTCTCATTTCATTTATATGCCTGTTTCAAACTTTCAATCCATTTTCCATAGATTAGGTCCAATTCAAAGCCTGCATATGTTTGAGCCTAGTCAGGCCAAATATTTTGAACCTATATTTTAAATAATAAACATTTCTTGTAATATAAGGATGACAAAAACTGTAGCGTCAATTAATTTTTTTTTTTTTAAGAATATATAGTTACTCTGTAGCGTGTAAGGCTGCAGTATATTAATATCATTCAACAAAGACTACGAATACAAACATACGATGTTCTATACGACTATACAGAATAACACACGAGTACGTACCAAATAATATTACAGTATATATATGATCAAGGTTAAGGACTTACTCCAAAACCTAAAGCTTCGAGAACTTCAACTGGATCAAGTTCATCAATATCCCTTTCTTCAACCTTAGCCCAATCAATATACTTATCCACTGGGTCTACCTCATCCCTTGTGACCGAAGACGATAAGTTGGTTTCACGAGGAAGTGTTTCTTGAGTTTGGTTCTCCCTTGATTCTTGTAATGCATTGAGCTGGGCTTCAACAACTTCAAGAGTATTGTATGGAGGATATGAACTGTACGTAGGGTGTGGAACATGTGCTGGTATTGATGGCGGTGTCGTTGAGAAAAGAAATGCATTGTTGAAAGTGTCCTGAAAATAAAATCATCGTAACAATAATACGAATATGTGATTTAATTGATAACGTATATTTAAGATATCAATATTGTTTACCTGATGATGAGAATCAACTGTTGATGGTACCGTGGGCGATATAAAAGTTGCATTGTCATATGAATCATGAATGACACAACCATCGTTGAGGTGAAGCTGTTGTTGCGCATCCATCCACTGTGGCTCTATAGTCATATATGGATTGATAAAACCTTGAGCCATGTTGTAAATCTGACCGTCGTTGAACTGTAGATTTCCTTGAGTTGGATACATCGATGGCTCGTACATTGAGAATGTGTTGCTTGTGTTTTGAGTAAATTCACTCAATGAAAGACAAGCCATGTTGTAAATGTGACCGTCGTTGAACTGTAGATATCCTTGAGTTGGATACATCGATGGCTCGTACATTGAGAATGTGTTGCTTGTGTTTTGATGAGCAAATTCACTCAATGAAAGACAAGCCATACCGTCGTCAATATTTTGTGGAACGATGATAGACGGTTGTTGTGAATAGTTCATTGTGAATGGATTTGTTTCTCCCTCGGGAAAATGGTATGACATTAATGGTAATAACCATTGCTCTTGTGCATATGAAAATGGTTGTTGTGATATAGAAGCTGATGTCGCAACATAGTCGTTGTGTTGACTAGGTAAAGTTGGAGTCGTACTTGCCTTAAAATATAGTGTCTCAAACATATTGCGTTGACTTTTTGCAAAAGCCTTTTGCATTCTTTGTGCTTTGCGTCGACATCTCTGTAAACGTCGATCGTTCTACAACATACATCAATTTTTAAAAAAAAAACTTTTATCGCACATGCTTACCATCACATATATACTGTATGTCTAAATTAAGGGCAAATAAAAAATAATAATAAGGTTACCTCAATAAGCCTGTAGAGTGATCCTTCGACTTCTTTTTCTTTCTTTGGTTTTGGCTTCACAGCTCCCACACGTCTAGGCTTTCTACTTAATATTGTATATCAATATGTTCATACTCTTGTAAGTATGATTAGGTTTTTTAAAATAACATGAATAGCTTTGGAAAGAAACTCTCATATGAATACAGTTTTTTTCTCTTACATTTTCACTTGTCGGCGAGATATCGATGAGTTTAATGAAGCACATGTTTTAATGTCACGAGCACTTTTAAAACCTGTAGAAGCAATATAAAAGATAAGACATTATTTCTTTATGTATACATTATTTGTCTGAATATATATATATATATATATATATATATATTGGTTTTTAATTAATTTAAAATATAGGAAAATAAAAAAGACACATCAACAAAAATAATCCAAATTCAAAATTTAGTAATGATGAACATAAGAATTTTTTTATATGCCATAACAATTTTTTATGTGATATTAAGAAATATAAATTAAAAAGAGCCGCAAAAGATAAATTTAGTGTAATGTTATATTATAAACACTACTCTTTTTAATTATTATCTAGATAAGGACCCACTTAAATATGAGGACATATATAGAAATAAATATAAATATTTACTACTGATATTTGAATTCTCAATAATAATCCAAATATTTTCCTTTTAAATTTTAATCTACTAATTTTTGTGTTAAACCGGATTTCAACCTCATATATTACCTTTTGAAATACATTCTATTCCATTATTATGAATCAAATTTTAATTACATATACTCCATCATATATATATATATATTATCTCCTCTATATTATTTTTGACATTTTTATATTAAAAAAATGTGCATTATATCAAATTTATATCTTAGTTAGTATTATGAACTTAACAAAACATAATTAGTTATAAAAATCCCAATTCGTTTTTTGAAAAAAAAAAATTTATTAAATATAATTTTCTCTATGTTCTAGTATCATAAGAAATAATTTTATCTCATGTTAAGCTAATTTTAAATGATATAAAATTTGTATAATAAAACGTAAATATATATACTAAAATTCTCGTTAAGTATCCGAGAATGCATTCCTACAAACTCAAATTTTACAAATATTTTAAATAAGAATATTAAATATATATATATAGTAAAACATAAAATTTAAGAAAACTTATTTAAATAATAAAAAATCACAAATTTTTCTTTTTTTTTTGTTAATTTTTTTTTTTTTTGCTTTAAAACTAAAAACATTGGATATACACATGTATATTAATATTTTTAAATGTATAATTTTTAGTTAGGTTTTAATTTTGTTAGGGAATGAAAATTATTATCTTAACACATATTAAAAATTAAAAACTTATCAATAAATTTGAAACATATCATGAAAATTACTAATCTTAAAACCAAGTTAATATAAATAAGATCATCTAAGAAAATGAAGATGAACATACGTCTAAGATACTGATTTGTTCCATCTCGTATGGTACACTTTCCAAGTCTATATTTCTGAAAAAATAGAAGACTTATTAAACATTCAGTAAATAATAACGACTAAATTTAATTTCGAGTCATTTGAAAAATATAAGAATGTAAATAATTACTTGAAGATGACTCTTTACATGGTGAATTGCAATTCCTTCAACTTTCATCGTTTCTTTAACACTTTTCGGCGTTGCCTCTATATAAACAACATAATTCGTGAAATAAGTTCGTGATATCATTATATGTATTAATACACTATATATATTAGTAATCGTATGCATAATGCCTCGATTTTTTTGGATATTTTAGCCTTATAGATTGTATAAGAGTCAACTAAGTACTTTTAAGTCAAATCCAATGAATAAATAAAAAATACATATTTTAAGTCTATTGTGTAACCGAAAAATAACTTTTTACTAATATATGATTATATTTCTCGTAAAAATATATGAATGCGATCACACATGATAAAGTTGTAAAATAATTAACTGATATCAAATAAAAACGACAAATTATCGATCGATAAAACGAAAAAGTCCAAAATAAAGATGTTTGAATGCATTGAACTTATTCGCCGCAAAGAAAATGTTGGATAAATCATACACATTCCAAGTTTGTTGCTTAAAAAAATAAAAGTATCATCATGAACAACAACTTAATATCTAAAATTTCCCAAAATAAGAATTTAAAGTCTTATGCCAACAAAAACAGGCTATAAACAAACTAAATAAAAGACAGATGTATAGTTTTAAACATGCCATAATCCAAATTTTAATATAAAAAATGGAAATGATTTTGAATTAAACGCTCTAAGTCAACTCTTGTAGAATCGATACTATAAACAAAAGAACAATACTTATTTCATTTCACCTCCTTGTAAAATTAGGAAATAATATATATATATACATTATTGTAAAATTAAAAATTTTAACTACTTTTTTATAAACCCAAACCGACATATAATTTCATTCTAATTGTAAAATCTAAACCCTAAACAATTTATTTGTAAACCCAAACTAACACATAATTTTGTTCTAGTTGTAAAATCTAAACCAAGCCAATATTTAAATTTCCTAAATTAAAAGTATACAGAATTTGTTTCCTTAATTGGTTTTGCTTTTTAATTTTATTTTAATTTATTTTTAAAATGAAATAATGTATAGAAAATTTTGATTGGTTGAAAAGAAGGAGGTGAATGGAGAGGTTCACCTCTAGGGGTGAACCTAAGTATTTTTCTAAACAAAATATCGTACCTTATATGACCGTTGAAAATGGATCCAAAGTTAAAAGATAAATAAAACTAACCATAAATATTATATATATATATATAACTATTATGCAAACTATGTATTTTCAAAACACAAACAATTGAAGATAACAAAACACAAAATCACATATGTATTTTCAAATTGATGCAAACTAATCGAATATAATCTAAAACACAAACAATTGTTATAGCTTTAATCTTCTTTTTTCATCTAGAAAATATATCTTAAGATCGATGAACAGTAACATCATATATATATATGTATATATATATGAAATTCTATATCAATATATGATGATCACAAGTTTATAAAGATTGATTTCATCATAGATTATATGCATGCAATGATGTCATAAAAATCATAGAATCCAAAGAAAACTTGGAAACCATGAGAAAAGTATAATTTTATTATGGACACAAACATGCAAAGTTAAAGTAGATCAATATAAGTGACGAAATGAAGAAATGAAGAACTCAAGAAATATATATGTTACTAACTGTTCGGTCCACCAAGTTTTTCCACAGCATTAACAAAGCATTCGTGAAGGTCGCTTGACCACCGCAATCGTGCCTTTTCATCTGATGTGTAGAAAATGTAAGGCGTAATCTTTGATGAAGATGATCTCTTTCCTTTTTCAATATCTTTCTTAGATTTTTCTAACTTTTCTTTGTATGTCTCCTTATAACCACCAGTACTTTGTAGGATAAACTCTATTTCTTGCTCACTTAAAACCATTGAGACCTTTTTTTCCTTGTGATGAAAGTGATGATGAACGGAAGAAGTGCTACGACTCTCTTCGGATGTGACAATTTCTTTTCCTTTTTCTTTCTTCTTCATCTCTTGGGAACTCATTTCTATATAGCTTCTTAACTCAATGAGATCTTTCAAAGCTTTGTGAAGTTTTTTCTTTTTTGGTTTGATTTGTTCTCAAGTCAGAGTGGTTGAGAGCATAATAGGAGAGAAAGAAAAAACTAAATATAATCATGACTTAAAAGAAGGAAAAAAGCTTTTTTTATTCAATCTCAAAAACAAAAGATTCAAGGTTCATTGTACAGTAACTAAGAGTTAAGGTAACAAAATGTATTGATCTGTAAGTAAATGATTGGCTTGTGATTTCTAAATCCCACAAGAAGATTAAAAAAAAAAATTGGACCCACCATTTTAATATGGTTACATACTCATTTCAGAGAATGACAAAAATGTTGTAAGTTAAAGTTAGAAGAAGCCAAGAGATATTGAAAACGGCCTGCTATGCACTTGCTATTTTTTCTTTCTCGTTTTTTTTTTTTTTTTTGGTGATGACTACTTATAAAACTAAGTTGGCAATTTTCAAAAAACAATTGAAGTTTTCTAAAGAAAGATTAGGAGTAACCACAGAGATAAAATTAACATTTTTGATTGTATATAAAATGTGCATCCATGTGTATATGACATCAAATATGTGAAATCTATAACATATATATATATATATATATAAAGGAAGTGCAAGAAGATAATGAAATTTATGGTTCCTCTCATTGCAATTCAAAACGTTAATGATATATGATTTTACGAACATAGTTAAAATGTAATTGCTGTGTTCAAAAAAAAACAAAAAGTTAAAATGTAATTGCTCGTATTGTACACATACAAAATAGTTAGAGTTAGAAACTATGTTTTAATATCCAATTACTTCCAACACTTTGGTTTGACTTAATTAGACAATGCTATTATCCTAAGTGGCGATTATGATTCACCGACACTTTAAAGTTTCTTTCATGCATATACGATACGTATCTCTTACTGAAACAAGTTTTCTTAATGCAGTAGTGTTATAATGTTTTAGATGTTGCTAATGTATTTTTTTTCTTTACTATATGCGATTTCATATTGAGCACTTATCGATATCACATATATATATATATATATATATATATATAATGTATCTTTGTTTTAGTAAATTTCTTGTAATTTAGTTTGTGCAAAATGTGTAGTGTTTTGAAAGCAGAAAATCGAAATTTATGAAAGACTGTAAAGAAGAAGAAGAACACAAAATTGCTGACTGAATCACCTTCTTTTATTGTAACAACTTCTTTGTTTCTTTCTACTTAATGCATGCAGAAAAAAATAACTTTTCAAAATTGATTTTTCCTTTTTCCATAGTCGGTAGATTTCAGTAGCATTGTGAAGTAACTCCAAAACTTTATTTTTATTGAATATGCATGGTTTTCATAGTTCAAAAAGGGCATTGTATACAAAACATAGATGTCGTGAAAATAGAATTTGCCCTTCCTTTGTTACATATTATTAAATGAACAATTATCCAAATGTTCTTTAGTTTTTGTCAGAATCGACGTGTTCAATACTTTAACCCCTTTTTTAATTTTGTCTTTTTTTGTGTGTGTAAGATTTTAATAAAAGAAAAGTATGGTTCTTAAATCGTAACTGTTATATCTTTTGTATTTTGTGAATGGTTTGTTATACTGATCCAAATTTGTATAGAGACTGTGTGTAATGTGGCATTTGGAGATGGAAGCTAGTTATGGGGAAAAGTATTGGAGAGCTTGTGGATGTAACGGGTTACCATTTAAAATTTATGTGATTTGTAACGTCAATAGAGAGTTTAGATATATATGAAGATATTATAAATAAATAAATAAACACATTATTTAAATATTTTGACAGCTGGTGCATTAAACGATGATTATTTTCTAATTCCACCAATTCCATCTATATCATCCACAAACGATGTTTGTTTTCTAATTCCAATCTCCCATAATCTGTTCGAACAAAAGTGATATTGTTAAGGTTTTTAAATAGTTAGAATAAGACTATAGGAAAAAACTAATAACTCTACCTTTTTCTTAATTAAAAAACCAATTAATCCTAGTATTCTAGAACATTCTGACGATTACATACCAAGGTTTGCCAATCCGATAAGAAATCACTAGTTAGTTTGTCTATATAAGGGGCTAACCATTTGTTTTTCAAAAAAAAAGAGGGCCTAACCATTTTTAAAAATATATATTGTCTCTCATTTGGAGTATAAATCATGTTACAAAATTAATAGGCTCGACTCCTCTCCACTTGAACGAAGAACAAGAAACATGCAACCACAAGCAAACAACATGCTCAGTGAAGTCGAGAATCTGATATGATCATGGGAAGTGGTGATGTGATCATGAGACCATCCAAGACGATCCTTAAGTCTTGTTCACCACGAACGAAGTCAAAGGTCAACTTTTCCAGCCAAACTACTATTTGGGATACATTCTTACTTCATCTAGAGCATATCTCGTGGTGGAATCAGTCTAATCAGAGTTCAGATGAAGAAGTTATTCATTTTACAACTCAGCTGAACTCATGGCTACGCGATTTGGACCTACGAGTATTCAAAGGAGGATTCCGACCAATTCAAAAGCATTCAAGGTATGAACCAAAATGTTCTGGAATCTTGATCCATTCCATAACCATGGAGAATTGGAATCACATTAATATCAGTTTATATGTGAAAGATATGGATATTTCAAGTCAGTGGATCTATCTTAGTCCCATTTTTGCGTATGAGCAAAAGACCGTGTTACACAGACCAACCCAGAAACTGTTTCGGTACAAAACCACTTGGAGGATGTTAATGGATCTCTTATGTTTCCAACAAGCTCAGAAAGAGAAGATTTGGCCCACGAAATACAAAGATACACTTCGTTTTCCAAAGGAAGTCAATCTAGTTCTACACTTGAAGAGCTTTAGGTCCAATTGGTTTATGACCTTCCAGAATTACGTATGGCAACCAAGAGCTGTTTCTACTAAGTCCAGGATGGAGCAAAGATACAGACCATGTTGTTTCTCATCAGCAAGTTGGATCAAAGAGTAAATATCAAAGAAGATTAAGGAAACACTTAATGGATCAATTCAAGATCTTATGGCCAAAGAGAGTATGGGAAAAACTATTGGGGATGATACCTATCAAGTTCACCCCACTTTGAGCCTAATTCAAGTCCAAGAAAGCCCAAAATAATCACTTTGTTTTGTGGTCAAAGTGGAGTGACGAAAATAGAGTTCAACTCACCTTGGGAAGACAAACTTCAAGAGTTGAATCTTCATTAAACTATCTAAGATTTAACTATCTATCTTTAATGTGTTTTAGTTTCAAAAATAATACTTGGCTTTGTGACCAAGTTTTTTATCTCTATATAAACTCATGTAATCTCATTTGAGAATCATCAACCAATTTTCCTTTTCATTTTATGAGTTTATCTCTTTGTTCTTTGTCTAGAACATTTCTTTGTTTTTTGGTGTGTAATATCCAAGAAACAACCTCCTTTTGCTGGACTAGTGTGTCATATCTAGCAGTGATTGGAGTTGGGAATATCAGCAACCTTCTGCAACTGTTGTGCGACCCCTCAATCCATCAAATCTCCCTTGTTGCATCTTGCACCTTGGCGAGTTTCTATCATTTCTAATCCGGCTGAGTGATCCTCGAATTTTGGGCGTATCAAGTGGGAAGGAGCAACAACAGTACAAGAAGATGCATTGCACAATCCAATTGAATCAAACGCAAAGTGTAATCTTGAGCATTCAAAAATGGATTTATTGGGTATGTAGGTGTGGATATAGAGAGCATTCAAATATCCATCTATGATGTTAAACCCAAGAGATTATTTTAGAATACGCTATGCCATATCATCTCGATTCAAAAACTAGATTTGGTTAAACAACTTCATATATCTACCTAACTTGTAATAAAGATCCAACGATTATAAATTTCTTTACATTTATTGCATGAACGTCCATCAAACTAGTGATTACTGAATCGTATAACTGACATGAAACTACCCACAAGTGGTTGTGCTTTCAGCATCTCTGTAAAACAAAATCTTATGGATATTCTTATGTTTCGGTTGTGAACACCATAGTGCTTGTGCATTCCCATGTTTGCCTTCTGATGATATTGTCAAGATCTCGTCCTTGTTCGCGCAATGTTTGTTCTCCTCAAGCATGCCCATCACGAAGAGTACCTGAATGTAACCAAAAAAAAAAAAAAGTTACACTAACAATTTATTAGATCGAGTGACTAGTTTGAAAAAAAACCCACTTACGGATTGGTTATAGATAATCTGAATGGGTGCTAATGGCCTCTACTCTGTCCAGTGATGCCTCTAAACGCCCGGAGCTCATGTTGAATAACGGTTCCTCAGTACCAAGGGCCCTGTTTCATTCATCAGCTAAGCATTATGACCAAAACAGAAGGGCAAAAGTGTTTTGTTTTGAAAAATACTGGATACATGAAGATTTGTGACTTGCCCAGT
Organism: Camelina sativa; assembly: GCF_030686135.1. Classification (NCBI taxonomy): domain Eukaryota; kingdom Viridiplantae; phylum Streptophyta; class Magnoliopsida; order Brassicales; family Brassicaceae; genus Camelina; species Camelina sativa. The sequence continues at coordinate 17,908,418 of NC_141880.1, read as the reverse complement.
AACCTCTGGGAGTACAAAATCAGCTCTCCAGCCAAACCGGAGATCGATACCAGGACTAAGACCAAGCATAGTTTTGTTTCGAATCCGAGACACACCATCTCCACCCAAACATGTGGTAAGCTTCCATTTCCAACCAATTGCATTCATTTGAAAATTATGTCCAACACCAACCTGCATATGATTAGACTTAACAACATATGTATCAACAGCTTCCACATAGAGACACAAGAGACGGCATACAAAAACAACAAAAACCTGGAGGTTTAGGAATCTGGTCAGAGGAATCTTCTTTGATAAAACGCGAACTTCTTGGTGTAGTGGCTCAAATATAAACTTCCACTTCCTTTCTGGACATAGAGGCTTCAAAACCAGCTTGCGTGGTAATCATTCGTAGGTTCGTTGTATAACTGCATCAAGTCCAAGAAAAGACAATTTTTGAAACATCTCATGGCTGAGGGCTCAAACAACACAGAACATATGTGAGAATGCATCAATAGATGGAACTATCCCTCATAAACCCAATACCTAGCTCCATCAATCGAATGACCCATAGATACTCAAACTTTACAACTTCAAACAAGCTTTGCGTTGTGAACATATATTCATATGTTGTATCAAAAAAAAAAAAGAGTCAATGATGACACATCTCATGGCTCAAACAGCACAAGAACATATGCGACAATGCAATCGATAGATGAACTACCTCCAATCTATAAACCGAGTACTTAGCTCCACACTCAAATCCATAAAGTTCCAGACTTTACAACTTCAAGACAAGCTTCGCGTGGTAATCATTCGTGGGTTCGTTATATAACAGTACAGACGCAAAAAGACATCTCATGGCTCAATCAACAGCACAGAATCAGGTCTCTTTGAATACATATGTAAATGCACCAATAGATGTAACTACCCCTAACAAACTGAAAACTAAACAACTCCATACCCAATTTTATTTGTCAGTAAGACCAAAATTCAAAGATATGTTGAACCTAGACGAGAAAAGAAGATAGAGAGAGAGAGAGAGAGAGAGAGAGAGAGAGAGAGAGAGAGGACCTCTAGATTGACGCCAACGCGAAGGCCTTGAAGCTCTTTGCGGAACTTGACGAATAGCTCCGACGGCATTAGGTTGATTTTGTAAAGGTCCTCCCATGACGGAGGCTCCTCCGGTCTCGAACTCGGCGGCTCCATACAAAATCCACCGCTCTCCACTTATCCCAACAAAACAAAAAGGACTTCTGGGGTTTTTGTTTCGGAAACACACCGGTTCGGGTCTGGTACCTCGTACCGGTACTATTTACCGGTTTAATAGGACCGGAGATTTAAAGAAGCCACTAAACCATTTGATCCAAGATCTCATTTTTATCAATTTAACAATTTATACAAGTAACAGCTGTTTTGCTGCTACAAATCACTTTACTTCACAACCGAAACAAAGCTACGTCGAAGGAGAAATTAACAAAGAAAAGCCTATACAAACTTGTTTCACTACAGAGAGATTCCAACATTTTTTTAGTTACACCATCAAACTCCTGAGATATGCTAAGACCTCCTAGCTTTTGATTTCCATTTCACAATTAAGGTTGCTCAGATGTAGTCTCATGCATCTGCTTTCTACGCTCGCCTGCTACTTCCTTCTGTAGTTCTGAGTTCGACATCCGCTCCACTTCCAAAGCTCTCTCAAGCTGTGACATTTATAAACAAAAAACAGATTCAGTTATCAAATTTTTCCACTACAAAATACCAAAAAGGTTGTTTCTTATGATTACATTAGCTGCCCTCATGCTCCATTCACTCAAAATTGCCCTCAGCCTTTCGTTTTCTTCAATATACTGCAACCAACACACAAACAAACTTAGAATGCTAAACAAGTCTTTAAAGATTTTTCTTACAATACCGGTTGTCTCTGCTAAACCTGATTGTTGGTACTGCTGACTCGCTGAACCTCTGCATCTCTCTCTGCTATCAAAGAACGAGCAAGCCTTAGCTCAGACTGAAGTTGATTCATCTGCCCAAAAAAAAAACATTAGCGCATTGTTAAAATTTACAAATTTGTTATAGAGTTTTTGTTTCATCATATAGAGAAAGACAGATGGGAGCTTCAAAATCAAGTATTACCTCAGCTGAAAGTGTCCTCAGCTCTTGATCTCGAGCAGCTAGAAGATGTGCGAGATCAACCTACCAAGCATAATTACTCATTTAAATGTACTAACGAGGTATTAAACTACTTGCTTAAAGTAAAGGAAGCAAAAGCCAATCCTCACCTGAGGTGTGCTCCCATCATCAGATTGTTCATATTTGCTTAGTTTCTCTTGCAAACACAGAATCTTCGAAAAGCACCAATAACAAAACACAAAGAAACTTAATATATAATAGCAACGTCGTTAAAAAATGTATTAAAAAAAATGTTTGTATCTGTAGCATTCATGTACCTCCTCGCTTAGAAAATGGAGGTTTTCACGCTGATATTGTAACAAAGCCATTTGTTGATCAGAAAGCCGGCCTTCATAATACCTTTCATACCAAAACAAAGAAGAAGAAAAAAATTTGTGCATTATTGACTAACGCAAAGCATAAATTTTCTAAAATCAGATACATCAAGGACATTCATCAATACCTCAAACCTTCCATCGAACTTGACGGCTGAAGAGGAGAATACAATGACTTCAAGACATCTGGCCGTGAATTAACGGAATTGTATTGGTGCACATAACCTGCAATCAACAGCATTTATCAACTTCAAAAAGTACTTTCTTAAAACTACTACTGGTCTCAATGAGATGATAATATCAATTCAGTTCCACATTAACATATAACATTTTAGCAAATGTACAGAGGTAAAAGCTTGGTAACATTTTGGTTTATATAAAAGTATCGACGATGTAGGAGAACAAGCCACTGACCGATGTATAAACCCATGAAGAAGCCAGCGCACACTGCTTCAACCAACATGATGATGCTGCAGATCATACATACATTAAAAAAATCATGGTTGTAAATAGTTTTCCTCCACCCTATCAAGAACTGCTCTTGTTTCATAATTGGTATTAGTCATAACTAAAAGCTTTTAATAGTGAAAATAATTTGGGAATCTTTGTAAAATTCTTAAATAGTTTATAAGCATAGATAACACTTTTTCAAATTAATTAACATCACCCAATGCAATAAAGGTAGGTTTCACTAAGATACTCAACGTGGAAACAATGAGCTACCAACCGTTGTAAAGAAGAAATCGAAAGAATGCGGATATGGGGCTTCCATACTATCACAAGAAGCATCGCAGCAGTCCCTGGCATAATAATATCAAAGGTACTAATTAATCACGAGGCAATAACAAGTGGTCTCAAAATAACTCGGAAACAAAGTAAGACATCAACCAAGGAAGAAGTTTGGTTAAAATCAGATTTTCCATGTTAATCTTGATGAACTAACATGTTAAAGTGCTACTAAAAGTTTCCTTTTCTATATATAGCAACAAAAGACCTTTCTTAATTTTATATTTGCTAGATCTTTGATCCCAAGTGAAAAAAAAAAGAATTTGTGAAGCCAAGTCTGCTGCATATGTTCATTCTCATGAATTAACATAACTCGTAGATATCTTAGATAGTAGAGTTATAAGAGTTTTTAAAAAAGGAAAAGGAAAAAAGATAGCATACCATATGCAGCGATTGCAAACGGTAGACGTACAACATGCTTTAACTTTTGACTGAAACTGTAATAACCCTGCATGCATACAATTCTCAATATTAATCAGTCTTTTAATAAAATAAATGCCATCACTCAAACAATTCTCATAAAAATTTACCCTCTTAACTAAATCTACTCTTTCAAACCAAAAACGTAGTCAAAGTATATGCAACACTCTCTGACGTTTCGTACCTGGAGACGTATTTTGTGGACTTGATAAACAAAATATTGTTGAAAGATACCTGGAATAGGCCACATAGAAATTAACTTAGGAATGCCAACAAAATATGGATCCGTAATAAAACTGGCAAACAAAAGGTTATAGGGCTGCAGCATATGACGAATAGAGGCCAGTGAGAGAGAGAGAGAGGGAGAAAAATCGATGTTGTACTACGTGTGTTCTGTTCATATGCTTATTGACACATATAATCAATGCTAAGTTTGAAAGAGCACAATCATTCCCGTGCTCTCGATCAACAACAAAACGAGAAAAGAGATAGCATATAGAGGTTTACAATATTTAAAAAGACAAACTAATAAGAGTAGAGAATAAGCTTTTAAGATAGTCTAAGGTTTGAGCAAGACCTATGTTCTCTCTAGACAATTAAATACCATAGACTTTTGCAGTAACAGAATTTTCAGCATCTAACTAACAAACTAGAGAGTCGAGTGGGCGGTGTTACATAAGGCCTAAGAAGAATGTGACTATCAGATTATTGGGTTGGTTGTGGAAAGGGTTTGGTCATATGTTCATCATTGTAATCAAAAATTCACCGATCAATAATAAAGGAAGGAACTTGTTACTGTTCATCAGGATACAGAAGCAGAACCTATCACAAACAGACGTGCATAAGCTTTAAACACTAGTAAAACCAAAATCTAAGAGAAAATATGTTCAAAACCTGTGACAACCAAAAGCGCAACATCGCAGCAGCAGAGCAAAGAAGGTGTCAAGTACTGAACTTGGTGAAATATCCAAGGAGCTCCTACAGCTAAAATAGCATAACCTGCCTAATGTAAAAAAGCAAAAAAAAAAAAAAAAAAAAAAAAAAAAAACTATCAAAGGCAACATTAAAAATGCGTGTAGCCCTATGAACTGGTAAAACCAAAAAGATCCGAGTAAACAAACTTGCCAATAGAACTATATAGAGATAACTCCCAACAAGGCTTCTAGATTTCCTGTGACCAAACAATGGTGCTTCATGCAATATATCAAGAAACCTACCAAAAGAACACAAAAAATAATACATTATGAATTTTTAGATCCACCCACCAAAACTTAAAAGCACACACATTGGGCAAAAGTGTAACTTTTTTTTTTAGTTTGGAAACAAAATAAAGGATGTATCTTTATACGGATTTGCATGAAAACGAAAGCTAATCACAAACCCAAATCGAAATAAAGATTTTTAATTTTAATTTAAAGAAGAGGGAGGAATAAGCGTTTACATAGCGTTCTCTTCGTTGGTCATCGGATTAGACGAAGCACGTCTCTCCGTTGACATCTTCGAACACTGATACTGTAAAGATTCTTAAATTTCTCCGATCAAACTAATTGACTCGATCTAAGATGGGAATTATGATAAACATAAAACAATACGAAATTTTTGATCAGAGAAGTCGAATCGAGACAAAATTTTCTGGCCGGAAACATATTTTTTTATTTGCTTTTCTGTCTGAATAACAAAAAAAACAATTAAAGACGAAAGACTTAGTTTCGGTTTGGTTTGGTTCGGTTTTTTCCAACATTAGGTAAAGATTTTTATACGGATCCAATTTCGGTTTGGTTTAATGTTTTAGTTCAAATCCCGATTTGATTTTTGCTTAATTTTACAGTTTTTTTTTTTAACTATTCGTACATTTAAATGTATTTATTAGTAATTCTAGTTAAAAAAATAGAAAATTCAGTGATAGAATTTTTTTTTACCATTTAGGTTGTTATAAAAAATTCGGTTTAAATGAATTTCGGTTCGGTTTTAGTAGGTCCTAAGGTTCGGTTAATGGGTTATAAAAGCTTCTACCTCTCCTAGAGGGTCCTAAGGTTCCTCTGTACTGTTTCAGTTTCACAAATTGATCTGAAAAAAAAAAACACAGATGAGGTGGTTGACCAAAACAAGCCCTAGCTCTAGCTCCTCCTCCTCCTCCTTCCAAATCAAACTCGCCGCCACGCCGTTATGATTCGAACAACGTTCGCAACCGCCATTGCTCATTTCCACACGCATTCTCATGGAGGAGCTCAATCTCGTCCTCTACAGAGCAATAAACGGGAAGTGATGCATTGCCCTGAAGCTTGGTTAGTCAAAATCGTCTCTTCTCTGTTCGTCTACAGAGTTCCAGATTCAGATCTCTGTTTCTGTTACTTGAGTAAGAATCTGAATCCGTTTATCGCCTTTGAGGTTGTGAAGAAACTTGATAATAACAATCCTCACTTAGGGTTTCGGTTTTGGGAGTTTAGTCGATTCAAATTGAACATTCGCCACTCGTTTTGGACTTATAATTTGCTCACTAGGTCGCTTTGTAAAGCCGGTATGCACGATTTAGCTGGTCAGATGTTTGAGTGTATGAAGAGCGATGGGGTTTCTCCCAACAGTCGGTTATTAGGGTTCTTGGTGTCTTCTTTTGCTGAGAAGGGTAAGCTTCATTTCGCTACTGCGTTGCTTCTTCAGTCTTATGAGGTTGAAGGATGTTGTATGGTTGTGAACAGTTTGTTGAATACGTTAGTGAAGTTGGACCGTGTGGAAGATGCGATGAAGCTTTTCGATAAACATTTGAGATTTCAGTCTTGCAATGATACTAAGACCTTTAACATTTTGATTCGAGGTTTGTGTTGCGTAGGGAAAGCAGAGAAAGCGTTAGAGCTGTTTGGTGAGATGAGGAGCAGTTTTGGTTGTTCTCCAGATATTGTTACTTATAATACTCTTATTAAGGGATTTTGCAAGAGTAATGAGCTAGCCAGAGCAAATGAGATGTTGAACGATGTTAAGTCGAGCAGTGGTTGCTCTCCGGATGTTGTTACGTATACATCGATGATCTCAGGGTATTGCAAAGCCGGAAAGATGCAAGAAGCATCTCGTTTGTTAGATGACATGCTTTGTTTTGGAATATGCCCAACTACTATAACTTTTAATGTTCTCGTGGATGGTTATGCGAAAGCTGGTGAGATGCCTTGTGCTGAAGACATCCGTGGGAAAATGATTTCTTTTGGCTGTTTCCCAGACGTTGTGACATTCACTTCCTTAATTGATGGATACTGTAGAGTAGGACAAGTGAACCAAGGGTTTAGACTTTGGGAAGAGATGAATGCCAAAGGAATGTTTCCTAATGAATATACCTATTCTATTCTTATCAACGCACTCTGTAAAGAGAACAGCCTGCTCAAGGCTCGTGAACTTTTGGGGCAGTTAGCTGGTAAGGATGTTATCACAAAACCATTTATGTACAACCCTGTCATTGATGGGTTTTGTAAAGCTGGGAAGGTCAATGAGGCAAATGTTATTGTGGAAGAGATGGAGAAGAAGAAATGCAAACCAGATAAGATCACATTTACGATTCTTATAATTGGGCATTGCATGAAAGGAAGGATGTTTGAAGCAGTCAGCATTTTCCACAAAATGGTGGCAATAGGTTGTTCACCGGATAAGATTACTGTGAATTCTTTGTTATCTTGTCTTCTTAAGGCTGGAATGGCTAAGGAGGTCTATCTCCTAAACCAGATAGTACGTAAAGGCCAAAGTAATAATGTGGCACCTCTGGAGACAAAAACAGCAAATGCGACTTTGGCTGTCTGCTAGGCTTTCTGTACATTATCTCCGTTCATTGGCCTTTCTACCACCAGACATTCTCTACACATGTTAAGCTTAGCTAGAAGAAGAGCGGACAAACAGACAAAAACCTCACAGTAAGCATCTTTTCACATTCCTTAGATTCGCTAGATCCTAACTCTATTTTGAAGAATTGCATAAATATTACTTTGTAAAATATGTTTATATATCGCTCTTAGTTAGCCAGTTGGCATTCTGCAGGCTTCTGATGCTTGTTGTGTCAATTTTTATTTAATCTCTTGTTCTAATGCCAGAGATGACAATTCAGTGTAAATTGCTGAAAATGTAACCAAATTAGCTCATCTGCAAGAACAGAGGTATTCAGTTTCTTAGAAGTTAGAAAAATATGCAGAAATAGATTTAGGATCCCTCTATATTTTTACTCCTAGGAGATTTTTCCTCAGTTACTTTTTTCCAATTGTGACACCTAAATTTGACCGGGTAAAGGATGATTGAGCTTGTGAAAGATTAAAGAGATATTTGAGAAGTTTAAGTTCACATGTTTGAAATAGAAGATAATTGCTTCATCTGTAGCATGTTTTTTCTAAAGAAACGGTTGCCATGTTGAATCCTCTTCCTTAAGATTTGCAGGGTAAGAACTATGAGGCTGCTCAGCATGTTTTTTGGCAATACCAGAAAAGGCTGCACAGGTTCAAGTCAAAACCAGGTGAAGAAAAACTGCCTGAACGAATGACCTCGCGAAGAAGTTCCAGTGCACAAAGCCACAAACTCAATTCTTAGTTAGCTAACTTCCACCAGTACCTTAGAGGATAAGATGACTGGTTATCCGAGTTTTTTTATGGAGGGAACCAGATTGGTTTCATGACTCTTGTAAATCAGTTTGGGACTGGAGGAGAGAAATATATATATATATATATATATATATATATGGTAATGGCTTATCTTGTCACAAAATATCCTTTTCATCAAACAAAGATGTTTTTCTGTTACGCTCAAACTCAAACAGAGCTTGTTCAATTGTTTCCAAGTTCAAGAATTGTCTAAGGGTAAACTGCAGCAATAATTAGAAACTGATTACACTTTAAATAGGTTTCTCACTTGGAAATTTACAATCATAAGAGGAATAATAAGTCTATCAGTTGCTAAATAACAAACCTAGAACCACAATTTATTCTCTTAAAGAAAGATAAGAAAGCCGATTAGGATCATATGCCGTACATACTACTCATTAAAGACTAACAAGCAAGCTCACGAAATGGAATTTGTAAGATGCTTTGAAGACCGGGCTGTCCAGTGCAACACCCATTGCATTCAAGCCATTGTCCACAAAGATTATTGCACGTGTTATTGCCGAGGCCAAGAAGGCTGCTGCATTCTCGACTTCATCTGCATTATTGCCATTACTAAACCGTACGATTGATTCCAAGACAAAACAAGTTTTTAAAAAAGGCCGGTTCGAAGGAAAAGAACCAGCGGTCAGTGTTTTCTGGATAGTCTCAAGGAACAAGCGAGACTAATAAAATTCATTATCGTTTGGATACATAAAATGATCGTTGCAAAAAAAAGAAAACAAAATGAGAGCTCAAGAGTCTGGCTTATACATCTGAGCTTAATCCTTTATTGTTTTAGATATTCTTTATTGTTTATATCTTAATGCTCAAAAACATATATATAATCATTGGCTGAATGAATACTACAACAGTTGAGCATAAGTTCCAAAACAGAGCATTGGTCTAACAAAGAAGCTAGCTAATTCCAATTAGAACTAGTTATTAGCAAACAATCTATTATGATCAATGCAAGATTAGCGATATGTCCCGTGGCAAAGATTCTTCTTTTGAGAGATATGAAGAGAGTGGAGAGAATAAGAGGAGTGTGGGATTAGTCTTTGATTATTGCTTTGCCATTTTCCATAGGCTTCTTTAATTTCTACATAAGTAGTAGTACTTACATTAATTTCTTCCTGTCTATACTAAATCAAGAAACAAAACACAATGAGCTAGAAAGAACCATTAGAATCGAGAGTGAGAAACTCGAATTGCTTTCTTTATTTCAAATATCAACGTATGCAAATGTTACAAGATAATTGAGACTACAAAACTATCCTTCTAGTCATTAATTATAGAAAATGATCAAATGGGATCCACTCTGTGCGACCAAGTAAAAATGTCAACTCAAACTGAAGCAAAGCGAATCTCTCAAAATATATAATAATTATATTATGTAGTTCAGAAGAGACGAATAAGTCGCCGTCTTCACACAACGCGTTTGAGATCTTCCTCCTCACCTTTGTTCTCATTATTGTTTTTCCTTCTAATTATTGATATCTAAAACGATGTGTTCTAGAAGCTTGACGCATTTTTGTCTATCTAATCTATCTATAAAATAATACATATTAATTGCATCTCTACCAAACTCTCTTTTTCATCTTTGTTTGTTGAGATGTAAATTTCTCGATTTTTTTTGTTATTCTTGGTTTGGACCAAAGTTTTTTTGTTGACTATATATGTTTCTTGGAGAAGAAGGACAAGCAGGAGGAGGGTTAATCAATCTTCTAGAACCGTTTTATTTTAAGTTGACTCTTTCTTAATTATATTATCGTTATCAAATTGCATGACGACACTACAATTTTAGTTGTTAGCTTATTTGTTATTAATGTGAAATTGTATATATATGTTTACCATGCATAAAACCTTAATTAACCAAATAAAAAGTTCATAAAACCCTAGATATGTTCTCAAAGTCTCTATTTGGAAGATAGTCATTGCCTACTTCTTAAAAGTGAGAAGGAACACTAAAACAAAAGATATATATATATATATATATATATAGTCTCTTTATTCATATGTTTACAATTAGAGATATAGTTCTGAATTTAAAATAATAATATAGTAATACCTAGAAGAAGAAAAAAGTGAAATAAATTCTTTAACAAAAAAAAAATTGGAAATGGGTTAAAAAGAAGAATTTTTTCACAAATTATATAACTATAATTACAGTTTTTCTTTTTGTTAAAGAATAATTACTAGCTCTGAACTTTGGTTTGTTCGGTTTGAGAAAATGTCTAAGATTAACCAAACTAACCAGATTTTGGTTTGTTCGGTTTGAATTATTACCGATCGGTTATTATACATAACCGAAATCAAGCTGAACAACCAAAATCTCACTTCGGTTCGATCCGGTTAATTACCCCAGCTCAAATAATTACAGTTTGATAGGAAAGAGGAATTTTCAATCACTATCCGTCTATCCCTTTCTAAAATCGAGATTTTTCTTTGTACAGTTGTTTAAAGAGTATATATCTTTCCATATATAAAGATTGGAACTGAAAGATATTTCATGCAAATGAATATGCGATGATGCTTCTTTACTTCGCCATGATCAAAGATTTTTACAGAGTTTTTTTTTTAAAATGTTATTTTACCGAAACGGGTATCGTGATTATTACCAGAACTTGTAAGTCAAATTTGACCGAAGACAGCCCTATATCAAGCTTGTAAAACTACTAGAAATGACAAAAACAAAATCGAACCACACAAACGAAACAGCTTTATTATTGTTTCTTTTGAATTTATATACTCAAACTTCCAAATATCTAAATAATTTCCGGGGGGAAAAAATAGAAAAAAGAAAGAATTATTTTATCTGAAACTTTTTTTTTTTTTGGCGTCATTGCATCAGAATCACATGTATAAATGGCCCATTGACGAAACGAAAAGATAACACGTAATTGTTTATCGTTAGAGTAAGGCACAAAGCTGTCATCGTCTACAATTTTGGAAGCACCCACCACTAACTAAAAAATCAACTCGTTTATTTCCGTAGAAAATATCAAACAAAGATAAAAATAAGCGTGTGTCACAAAGAAAACCACGGTTAGAAAATATATAGCCATCACTCTAGAACGAAAAGAGTAGCATTAGTAGTAGTAGGTGAATTTGAATTGAAATTAGTAATTAAAAGTCATCGTCCTTTCTCTCTCTCATTCTCTCCTCGTGGCCTTTAAATACCAAACCGGAGTTAATAAATATAGCATAAAAACTTTATATTATAAAGTCTTCTTCTCACTTTCTTCAAAGAAGCCATTCATCATCTCTCCCATTCCAAACCTAAACCGAGAAGAAGAAGAAGAAAAGAAACACACAAATAAACAATGGCGGTGAAGAAGAAAGTATCATGGAGATCACTAATCGTTGGATGTCTAGGAGATCCAGAAACCCTAATGGCTTCTTCTAAAAAAAAACAAAAGAAAAGATGACGTCATTAAGAAACAGAGCTCTTTCCAAAGACTATCGATTCTTGATTTGAGTAATCCAAGTTCCAACACTCTATCAGAAGATCTATCGATTTCTTTGGCAGGATCAGATCTCCACGTGTTCACCTTAGCCGAGCTTAAAGTCATCACACAAAGCTTTTCATCGACTAATTTCCTCGGCGAAGGAGGGTTTGGTCCTGTTCATAAAGGTTTCATCGATGATAAGCTTCGTCCTGGTCTTAAAGCTCAGCCTGTAGCTGTCAAATTACTCGATCTTGAAGGTCTTCAAGGTCACCGTGAATGGCTGGTTAGTACCTTTAAATTTGCATTAGATATTTCTCTTTTTTTTTTTTAGTTTGATGATGATGAGTCTCTCTCTAATATTGCATTAATCTCTTTTTTTCAGACGGAAGTTACGTTTTTAGGACAGCTAAAGCACAAAAATCTTGTGAAATTGATTGGTTATTGTTGCGAGGAAGAACATAGGACTCTTGTTTATGAGTTCATGCCTCGTGGAAGCTTAGAGAATCAACTTTTCAGAAGTGAGTCTCTCTCTCTCTCTTTTTCTCCTTTTCTCTATGTTCTCTTCTCTTAATCGTCCATTAATGATCAAATTGCCGACAAGAAATATGTCCTAACAGAATTTGTATATTACTCTTTTCAGGGTACTCTGCGTCACTTCCTTGGTCTACGAGGATGAAGATAGCTCATGGAGCCGCAACGGGACTTCAATTTCTACACGAAGCCAAAAACCCCGTTATCTATCGTGATTTCAAAGCCTCCAATATCTTGTTAGATTCCGTAAGTCTTCTGAACCGTTTTATTTAATTTTAATACTTATTCACTTAATAAATAAAATAAAATAAAATAAAAACTCTAACAGCTTCAATCTCAAATCTTGTTTCCAGGACTACACGGCTAAACTCTCTGACTTCGGGTTAGCCAAAGACGGACCAGAAGGAGACGACACTCACGTGTCAACACGAGTGATGGGCACACAAGGCTATGCTGCTCCCGAGTACATTATGACCGGTCATTTAACAGCGAGAAGTGACATATACAGCTTCGGAGTCGTGTTGCTAGAGCTTTTGACCGGACGTAGATCGGTAGACAAGAAACGATCATCGAGGGAACAGAACCTTGTGGATTGGGCTCGTCCAATGCTCAACGACCCACGTAAGCTAAGTCGTATCATGGACCCGAGACTTGAAGGTCAGTACTCAGAGACAGGAGCAAGAAAAGCAGCAACGTTGGCTTACCAATGCTTAAGTCATCGACCCAAGAACCGGCCTTGTATGAGTGCCGTCGTCTCTATACTCAATGATCTTAAGGACTATAATGATATTGCTATGGGGACATTTACTTACACGGTACCAAATACTCCGGACAAGTCAGTCTCGGACAATAAAGAAGATGAAGGTCGTGCTGGTAATAAGCCACGTAAGAGTAGTCACCATCATCATCAAAAACAAAGTAACCATCCCCGGTCGTCGCCATCTCCGACGGCTAATTCGCCTTCTCCAACGGCCAAGTCGCCATCTCCTACTGCCAAGTCGCCGAGGAATTTAAGAGAAACCCACCGGAGAACGTTGAGAAATGGTGTGAATTCGCCGTTGCGGAGTGAGGCAGGTGGGGAACGGTACTGAGTTTTTCTAGTCTCACCTACTCTTAAAATTCTTTTTTTTGGCTTCTTAAATCTAATGTAAATAATTTGTATTTTCGTAATGTAAAAATATATTGTTTTTTTTTTTAAGTGAAAAATATTTAGATAGTCTTTTCGTTGGACGAAAAATCGAGTTCACTTTTTGTTTTTGTTTAGTCTTTTTGTTTTGTTTTGATTTGGTCCAATATATGATAATTCATTCTTTTGTTTATGAACATTTCGTCGTCTAAAGAAAAACGCGTTATTCACCGTTCGTTTTTTTTTTCTCGTAAGAAAAATGCTCGATCTCTTTCTAATTTTATGTACTTTCAATAATTTGGGTAAATTTACAGCTCTTACGAGTTACGACTCTGATGTGATTTATCACACAACACCAACAACATATGCATATAGCTTGAAACTCTTTACAAGTATCATAGAAATAATAAAAAAAAAATAGAAGAAAGAAAAGTATAATGGATGTTCTTGCTTTATTGGTAATCAAAGTTTTGTGTCTTCTAACAACTTAGTGGATCAGTCTCAAAAAGTATATGTAAATCAAGTCAAACACCACATTTCTATGGTGGATATTAATTATTCTACAAGTTTTGCATATATCTGAATTATTTGTATTTCATTTTCCGGTAGATGTGATGATATGGTTAATTTATGACCATCTTTGTTTAATAATTTTGGGAATTGTTATATGATACTAGTCACCTAGTTTGAATCATTCGGATACAGCTCTTGCGCATTTAGTTTCTTTTGTAATAGTCTAAATTAGGCGTGCATGAGTGTTTGTGTATATATTTACAAATGAGCAGACAAATATCTGCGACCAAATCGATCTTCATTGTTTGTAAGAGTCAAATTACAGATAAGCTAACGATTTGCAATTATAAAGTCTCTTAACTTTCCTGCCAGTTACCTACTAATCTCCCACTATGCCCAATTGTTAATTTAAAATTACTATCCGATTATGTTAAGTCTTAGAACTACAGCTAGCTAGTGTAAAAAAAATGACTCTAAAAAATATGTTTATAACCATTATTTGTACTTGTAAAAATGAAGAATACTGATATGGAGTTTCTTGTATTAGGATTCAATTCAGTATTGGATCAGATATATTAGTCTTTATATATAATTTTTTGAATATGTCAATAACAGTACTTTTTGTGAGGATATTAATTTCCAAACTTTATAGCTAGTTCACTAGTAAAAATAGAGCCTATAGCCATGGAATATTCCATGGAGAAAGTCACTTTTCGTGGCTATATGACCACACAGACAGGACAAGACACGAAAAAAAATCGTGTCTATACGATCGTGGATTAAAATAATTCGTGGCTTTTCGTGATGTTATAGTCACGATTTTGACACGTGTATTTCATGACATTAATTGCCACGGAATAGTCAGGCAAATTTTTGTGGTCAGTTAGCCACGATTCAGTTCATGTCTATTCAGTGACTAAGTAGACACGAAGCACTTGTGTCTAAGCGATGGCTTTTTCTAGCCACGAACCACCGTGACCTGGTGATTGTGACGAATTTAGAAATTGAAACCTACACCCCAAAATTCTATAATTTGAAACGTGAAATACAAATTCTAAAATCTGAAATGTGAAATATAAAACCGATAATACACTACCATAGATTTCCAAAGTTTTACAAAAAGATCCATGAGATTCCAAAAAACTTACAAAAGGCGATTAAATATTACGAAAGATGCAATGATTTTTCGAAGCAAGATAAATATACAAGATACACAATAAAGTAAGAGACACACCGCTTATCTAAGTGCTTGTGAAGTAAAGTCACGAGTAGCACACCATTGTTCAAAGTCAGCTTGTTGATCTCGAGTCATAGGTGGAGTCGAGGTTGAGGCAGTGTTAGGCATTACGACATTCAGGACAGTGGGATTAATAGGTGTTGCAGTAGGATCAGAAGGTTGAGTATGACTAACATGTTGGAGGGTAGCAGAATTCACCCCAAGAGCCTGTAGAATCACATTTAGTGAAGCTCGTGTTGCAACCATCTCGTCCTTGAACTCACTTTTCATATCATCTTTGAGTGTCTTTATGTCAGTCTTGAGCGTTTCAACATTAGTGTTGACAGTTTCAGAGTTCTTACCCAAACCAGAGATACGCAAGTCCATGTCGAGGTTGCGTTGAAGAGAAGGTCTTAGAAGGATCAAAATCCCGGTATTGAACACTGCCTATTCCATAATTGCGTCATTTGCTTGACTTACCCCGCTGTGAATGGATATAAAACCAAATTAATATAAACCAACAATCAAAGACAAACATTCAGATCAAAAGTCAAAACCAACTAGTCACAACAAAAACTAAATTAAAACAATGAACATTCTCTTATGGATTGTGAATGAAAACGTGCAGACATCATACACCTACAAAACATCATCCACATAATACAAAAGTGAAAGTTATTTCAAGAGTACCTTGACTCCCAATAGAAGTTTTGCTACAGTATTAAAAGAAGACATTAGTATTTGTGAGTAAGTGAACTTAGTTATGTAGAGTAAAAAAAAGTAGTATAAATTTTGAACACTTACCACAAAAGATTGCCACCAGTTAGTTTTCCTCTCATGAGGAACAAACAAATTTCCAGCTTGACTTTGGTCCCATGTAGTTGCCTTGCCAAGTTATCCGGATTAATCCATGGACACAGGGGTCTATACCGAACCCGACAGAAAAAAAATAAGAATCAGAGACAAAGAAGAATATACATTCATGATATACACATTAATAGAATTTTGCTAACTAATTACCATAAAGCGCCATTGATTTTTCTTTGATGGAGGTGTGGTTGGCCATCTCTTGAGGCAGTATGTAGTAGTGCCTCTTCGATTCTACGAGCGTAGTTGTTTGCGGCTGAAGATTTTGCGCTTGCAGATCCAATAGCTCATGGAGGCATTGAAGGACCTGGAGGAATGGGAGAGCCCAAAGGTGAAGACCTTGCAGGCCTTCTCTATTGCATATAGCAGAACATATACATTGAAAGGGGATCTGAAGAACAGACCCAAAAACCTAAACGTTTATACATTGAAATGGGATATGAAGAAACTCATATCGAGAAGAGAAGAAGAAGATTTACTCGGTAGATTTAAGTCGGAAGGCCGTGTGCGATGACGGTCGGAGGCTTCGCCTGACGGAGTTATCGCGATTCGAATTGGAGAAACCCTAAACGTTTCTGAAGTGTGTTTTGTTGAGTGAGAGATTTGAGAGCGAGATTTTTTTTTTCTAAGTGTTAAGTTAGGAATGGAGGCAGAGATATCAGGACGAGGGTTTCCTTGCTTTTAACCTAAACCGGGAAACCAAAATTAATTTTGATGTTAAAGTTACTCTATTAATCCGGGAACCCAAATATTTTTTTGGTGATTAATTTTTTGTGACCCGGGAAAACCAAATAATCTGTTGTTTCGATGATCCAATTCAACTTAAATAATTAGGTGTAAAACAATGAATAAATAAAATTATGTTGTAAGAAAATGGTATAGTTAAACTTATAAAACTGATATTAAATTAAAACATGATAACACATTTGATCATATTTTTACTTTGTGGCTTTGACGCTGTAACATATTTTATTGTGGGTGTTTGGTCACTATTTTATCACATTTTTACTTTGTGGCTTTGTTATCATAAATTTAAAGTGACTATTTCGTGACTAGTTTAGTGACATCACTCATGTGACTGTGTCGTGACTATTTTTGCCACGGTTAGACCACATCTTAGTCACGTTTTTACTGTCTTTTAATTTTCTGTGACTTTATGTGATTATTTCGTCATTATTAAAAAAAAAAGCCACTAAGTGACCGTGACGGAGAAATGGCTATATGATATTTTTTACCAGTGGTTTCTAAATTTTATTTCAACTTATTATAAAGAAAATACGACTGGATTGTATTTGATTCTTTTCAAGTTATCTGTACTTTCTTAGGATATTGAAATATGGATGCAAAACACACAATATTTCTAGATTGTTAAAAATGTTAACTTGTTATTGATAATGGTACAAATAACGATGTAATTGGCAGGCCTTTTAGTTTAATGGGTTTGACTCTATGATGCCATGTATATATACTCTATCCGGGCTAATATCCAAAGTCCTGTATTTGTAATTGTGTGATAGGATATGTGGTTTACGTTCTTTAGCTTACAATGTATGAAGAATATATGTTTTTTTTACATAAATATTCGAGTTGATTTCAAGAGTGTTCAAGTTAGCAAGCTGAAGTTAACATTAAAAAAAAAATGATTCATATTATGGAGATTGTCAAAGTTGGTGCCATTTAGTTCTAAGGAGAGATGGTCCAACAACCGCATATATACAAAAAAAAAAAAAAAAAAAAAACCCTCAACCAATCAAAGTTCTTGGGATGCAAACTAGAACGTACGTAACAATGGTTTGCATCAAAGGAACGTCGCTTACTATGGTCATCTCAAATCATTGTTTTGTTCTAGTTTATCAAATCATTATTAATACATTAATAGTGTAGCTGTAGGTACTAGTGTGATATGTGTCACAATTCACAAATGTCTGTTTACAATATTGTTTTCCTAGAAACATAATCTGTGAAAAGTATATAAGATTTTCTTATATGAGTTGATATCTAAAGTAAGTGTTCAAGTTAGCAAGCTCAAGTTTGAAATAAAATAAAATAAAAGATTAAAAAGTGTATATATAGTGTTCCATGAAACAAGCCGTAATTCACAGTAGGGATCATTTTTTATTTTTATTTTTTTACCACAAAAGCTTTATGGTTCTAAACATGCGTGTTAATGTCATGTCCATACAATGTATACATTAAAAAAATGAAAAAGGCAGAAAACCATCATGCTATGCGATTTAGGGCACCAGTTAACATCCAATAATACGAAAGAAACACAACTTTCACAAGTAAGCAAGTACGGTTGGTCAGTGGTAATATGATGAAGCCGAAGTTTTTCATTTAAAAGAAACAACTAGTACTATACTAAATGATCATCATATGTATATCTCTCGTACTTTATAAAGCTTGGCGTGCATGGTAGTCTAGCCATGCTCATATCAAATTTATCTGAGCCTGAATCATATCAAATATATTCTATTAACTACACTTTGATTCTTGTCCTGTTCTTATGTAATTCATATCTTAATTTTGTAAATAAAAACCAACAGAATTTTTATTTATATATTTTCTTTTTAGGTGCATATATAAAGAGAAGTAAGTGGATAGTTATATATATTGATAGAAAAATCTATTGCGTGAGACACGGAGTAGTGATGGTTGGAGAGCATATAATGGGTTGAAAGTGTAACATTACACTATTTAAGGTCACAATCATTGAATTCGACACTCTCCAGTCTGTCTTCCAATCTCTCTATCTTATATCTTCTCAATTTGATTTGATATATAGAGTAACCCATTGAAAATGTACTTTATTCACGAATATGAGACCAATTAAGTTGAATTTTGTAAATTGGTGCAGTGTGACATGCTCCACTGATACTATATATACATATGCAACAACTACTTTCCCGAGATAGTTAATTTTTATGTATTTGTTGTGGGTCTGAGATTCTGCATACGAGGGAGTATTTTATTACGATACTTGAGATTTTAGATGCCGATTCATTATTATTTATTAACGCGGAATTCCTTAGTGCATCTCTAACACACCTCTATATTTGCTTTTTAACTCTAGTTTAGAGTAAAATCTACTCCAACCCATCTCTATTTCTACTTTTATAATAGAGATTTATATTTTTTCCTCTACATAGAGAAACTCTATTTTTTCCTCTATAATAGAGTTGAACTTTTTTATTTATAAAATGGTCCTTGAACTTTTAACACTTTTATATTTATGATCAAAATAAATAAAATATATATTTAAATAGTTTAATAATAATTTAATGAAGTGGAGGTTTTGTATTGAACAACACAATACTGAAAGTTTGTAGTAAGATTCAGTTCTCATATCAGATAAACGAAAATAACAGTCAAAATTTAGTTTGGTACAAAAGCATTACTCTTATGTTTCACAACTATAAGCGTTCAATTCGCAATCCAATCCGCAAAAGCTAAGATTTGCTTATACAACATAACGATAGGTAACATAACGACCACCGGTTTCACTCGGATGAATGATCTTCACGACCTACCCACATTTTAGTCCAAAGTATCTTGCGATTGGATCAGTCACTTGGATCCTTGGAAGCTAACAAAACCCATAAATAAAATATATATATTTAAATAGTTTAATAATAATTTAAATATTTTAATAATAATTTGATTTGTATATTAATAGGATAATTGATTATAAAGTTAAATTTGACTAATTTTAATATTTTAGTTATAAAAATTTTAAAGGTTTTCGTATAGAAAAATTTTAATTTGGAAGATGATGATATCCGATTCCAAGAATTTCTAGGTCGATTTAGAAAAATCAAAGATAAAGAAGCTTATTTCTCATTTCGAAATGCATTAATTGAGCATTTGTGGGAAAAATACACTAATGTCGATGGTTAAAAAATCTACTATGTTTTATTATTTTATATGATGCAATGTATTTCTTTTAATAAATGTGATATTTAAATAATATTTATGAATGTTAAAAATTTAAATAATATCATCATTTTATGAAAGTTTCACAAATACTAAAATAAATGGATTAGTTTGCAACTTTTATAAGTAAAATGTATTAATAGTAAAATAAAAAGGAATCTCTACGGAATATTATTTTTTAGAGGAATAAATAGAGGTATAACAAAAGTCACCTCTATTATAAAGTTTCTCTATTTTAAAGATAAAAATAGAAAAAATCATTGGAGATGGTCTAAGTACTTTCACCAAACTTCTCTTGGTCTCTCCTATTTATATTTTTTTATTAGTTTTTAGTAAGAAAATTTTGGGGAAGTACCTACATGCTCTTATCTATCATTGATTTTATCGTTATATAAAAAGATAAAAATAATTTCTTAATCACATGTATATACTAGAAGTGTAGAATTATGCATACATCATGGATTTATAAATAAGTGCATTATTCCGATCCAGAATTAAGGAAAACAAAATAGCATCACTGTTCAACGTTAAAAAAACAAAAAATCATTGATTTTACATTACTCTTTTTTTCTACCAATGTAGATCAATATATAGTATTATTAAGTAGTTGACTTTCATTAAATAACATTGATTTTATTTAGTGATTAAACTTTTTTTTTGTTTGAAACATCACACACTTGTTCGAACTGTCAATTTTTTTTTCTTTATCAATCACTAATATATTGATAAAACGATTTATAAATCTATACACAAATTATATAAAATAATATCATGCTAATAAAATCTAGCATTACGTGGTCATCTATCCGTCGTCCTCAATTTTTTAAATTGTGTGAAATGAAACGATGACAAAAGAAGAAGAAGAGAAAAAATCTTATTCACTAACTCGGAAACTGTCAATTTATATCGTTATTATAGTTTTCGACGATGTTTTATAAGCGACTTTGACGATTAGAACGACCTCTACAGAGAAGACTGTAACATGTGAATATTAGTAAGAGTACTACCAACATGAGTACATTACGATGTGGTGTTTTCACGAGTGCACGTTGATGTGATCCGACTTGTGAGAAAATATTGGAATCCAAAAAAAAGAAGTCAAGGGAACATTTTGTAAGCATTTTAAGGTGAAATTTTGCAGAGAGGCGTAAAACAACGGTTTCTATAAATTTAAATTAGTTAAACCGATGATGAAGATCTCAAATCAGACTATAATAAATGAAGGAAATGCTTAAAATACATATTTAAGTATTGTTGAAAAAGATTTAATGTCCTCTTATATATTTTGTGAAATGAAAGAATTTACGGTTTACATGATCCAAATTTCAATACCGAGTTATTAGGTCTTCGATCAAGTCATATTTCCTAGTCAGAAAACTTTGATCTTGACGTGCGTGGTTGTGTAGATTAGCCCATACATGCGTGGGAGATAGTGTGTCTGCCTAAGGTCAACGCTTATAAGGGTGGTGTCTAGCTCACCTCACCTATACATGCCATTGAATATAAATATATGATGTATGAGCACAAAATGTATATTCGCTTGCATGGGCAATTTAATTAGGTCTACGAACCACGTAGGTTGGATGGTGAAGGTGGTGAAAAATTAGAGACAAGTGAGACAGAGAAAGAGATGGGTTGTCGAAATGAGAAGAGAGGATATCATGGTTTTTGTTAATCAACAAAGGTAATGACACGTAATAGTCTTTGTTGGCAACTAAGCAACATATCTAGTGATACATAAATAGTATAATAAGACTTAGCGTGCAAGTCTAGATTAAGTCAAGTAATCTTTACTAATGCACATGCATACTCATTCACAAGTCCACACATGGCTATTTTTAAAGCTAAAACTTTAGCTAATTATACTTATAAAATGAATGCAAGTCCGTATGCACATGAAAATTATTGAAATAAATTCATAACGTGCATGTAACAAAGAGAGAAGTCGACGCCTAGGGTGACAATACTATCATGTTTGAAAAGGATTTTTTTAGAAGTTCAGGATATATAGATTCAGATCTCTAAAAAGCTATTTAATTTTTGGATCTGCTATACTTGCCGGATCAGTAATAATTTCAAATAATAATATAAAATTAGAATTATTTCAAATAAATTTTATATATATCAAAAAAAAAATTAAAAAAAAAATGGCATATGGAATTTTCAACTAAATTTTCATATTTTTAAAAAATTTTACTAAGGTCGTTTAAGAAAATTAAATGTTTTCAAAATTAGATACCAACAAATATTTTGGAAAATTAGATTTTGTCTACATTTATTTTAAGAAAATTATATTTGTAAGCCGTTCCAAATCGAAACTAAATATCATATATAATTTAAAGTTAAAATATAAATCCAGTTATAAAAAAGTTGAATTATTCTCATATTTGAATATAATTAAATTGGATCCTGTATCGGGGATCTAAAATTCCTTATATTTTGCTCATCTATCATGTTAATTACTCCATTATGTTTGAAGAAAATAGAACCCTTGATGTCTCGAAAGGAATTAGTAAACTTGAAATGAATGTTGTCAAGCATTTAAAAATCTAATTACATTCTTTTATTTTTCCTATTAATCACATAAAAGCATTTAATTATATTTATATCCACTAACTTGGGACTTTAATCAACAAGATCATGCGGTGGACCTATTTTACCTATAATGTATATCAATTGAAACATAATTCATGATCTTAAACAATGATTTGTAACACATGCGAACCGGATTTCTGGTTCGTGCATCGATCGAAACCAGAAGAGGGCATCGATTAATACTAGTGGTTGGTTCGTGTGCGAGTTAATTCTAGTTTTCCTGGTTCGGTACAGTTTAAGGAGAGAACCCTAGAGCTCATGTATCAAAAAGAGAGAAGTCGACGCCTAGAGTGAGCATTGGCCGTTTGTCGTTCTAAAAGTTTGAGAGAAGAAGAGTTTTTTGAGAGATGTTATGTGAGCGAAGGAGAGAGTTTTTTTACATATTTTGGTGTAATCTGAGCGTTGGGAAAAAGATTTGAGCGTGGACATGACGTTTGGAGGTTGCTATGAGGCTTGGATCTTACAGTTCTTCGTCTGTTTTAATCAAACAAAGGTGAGTGAGTGACTATGGCTGATCTAAACGATTAGATGTGTGCTTTGTGTTATTTTGGGTGATTGATTACTTGTGTTCTTGTTGGTGCTTGGTTGTCGTGGCCTGTTGAGGTCGGTTTAGGCATCACATACGCTGTGGGGACACGAGGCTGCGTCGATCGATGAAAGGAGTGCATCAGTCGACGCAAAGGCGATGCGTCGATCAATGCAAGGAGTGTGTCGAACGACGCAAGGTCGATCGTCACGACAATGAGTGTGATTCGACACATATGTTCAGAGTTGTCTGGTTTGCTTGCTTTTGTGTATTGGTTGTGTTTGTTTTTTCGCTTGTGGGTATAGCCCAGTAGATGAGAGGATCGCCTCACAAAATATTTGTGATAATACTTATGCATCTCGATTGTTGTTTGTGGTGTAGATATGTGACGTGGAATCATGGCGATGAGGAGGAGAAAGATCTAGGATCTCGATTGTGTGTTGTTGGTTACATGTTGTAGTGATGTTGGAACTTTGTACATAGATATGCTAGGTTGTTATATTGAATGATTAGAAATGTTTATATATTGATAATATGTTGGAGATGGTTATGTTGTTGGTATGTTTACACTGTGCGTATTGATTATTGTTGGTTTAATGATGAAATATGGGTTAGTTAGTTTAATTAAGTATTAAGGAATACTTAATTATGTTACTAAAAGAAGAAAAAACGTATCGAATTGTTTTACTACTCCTCATCTCCACAGATTTAAATCTTATTTCTCTTTATGGTTTCTCTTAAATCGTCCTTCACGTAAAAACTGAATAAAACAGTAATGGTATGAAGTATTGATGCATTGTTGCTTAGAAATACTTTACATGAAACAAGGTAAAAAAAATTCATATATTTGCGGCGGATAATTTTGTTACATCAACAAATATTCCTTTTCAAATGGATCTCAAAATTACGATGCAATGTAATCATATTACAAATAATATATTTGCAGCGGATAATTTTCGGTTTTTAGAGTCATTTTTTGAAAACTATATAGTTGCGTTAAAAAAAAAAACTATATAGTTTGTCAACATAGTTTTCTTGTAACAATATATGGTCATGTTCTTGTCAAAAGCTTTATATGGAGACAGAGAACTGACTCCGTCAGCTACACAGTTCATTGATTAGCAAGAAATTATTATTTTTTTCAAGAAATCATGCATGTCACTTTATCTTCTTTTTTTGTCAACAAACACTCCATTAAATTAAGTTATTAAGTTACAAGATTTTTGATATTCTTTCTAAGAGTAGCATGATACAACTTAAAGAAAATAACTTTCATACTTTATTAATTCATAAAATAAGTTCAGAAAAAATTAATATAAAAATGGCGCCAGGCCTAAGGCCAAAATACGATTAACTTAAATTATTACAAAAACAACTTGCAAAGGCAATGCAACTCTACACCGGCTGGCCTAACGTCCTGAGCTCCCCCTAAGGCTTTTCCTACTAAGGTTACCTGCAAAACAAATTATGGAGTCTTGAGTGCTAATAACTCAGTGAGTTCGGGAACCTAACAAGAACCAAAACCCAACCCCAACCCCAGCAAGCAAGCAAGCAAACAAGCAAGCCTAAGCTATACAAACATGCAAGACTAAGCTATCAACATGCAAGACTAAGCTATCAACAATCAATCAGAGAAAGCAATGCGGAAGATAGTGTGCTAAGCAAACTAATCTAGCAAGCAATCAAACAATCAAGCAAGCAAGTAATAAAAGCAATAAAGCAATTAAACAAGCAACAAGCAAGCAATAATAACAGCTACAATAAACTTGAATAAAAGATAAATAATCTTTTAAACAAGTTTTAGTTATGGGCCCGGTATGCTTCCTCCTTCCTTTCAATAACCTTGTGAACACCCGCGCTGCAGCCACAAAGGCACGCAACCGGAACATCACTCGAGCTACATCGTCGTGTAGACAGCTACGGCCAGGGTAGCGAGCCCAGTAACCTTCGAGCTCTTTGTCCCCAGACCCTACAACTCACGACATGGGTTACATGTGCGCGGCTGTATGCTGTACAGAAAACATGAAGACAGCCATACCAAGTCTTACTAAGCTAGCCGGAATTTCTCGCGACTACATGCATTAAGACCTACACTACAAGAAAACATGTCTTTTGCGATGAACATATATCGCGAATCCCTCGCAAATCGGCAAAAGCGAGAGATTTGCGAGGAACGTCCGTTCCTCACATATCGCTTCTCGCAAATTGGTCAACGTTGCAAATCCCTCACAAGTTTTGCGAAGAATAATTTTCCCTCGCAAATCTCACGCATATTGCGAGGAACTTTTTGTCTAGCAATATCCTCGCAAATTATGTATCTAGTAAATCCCTCGCAAATTTGCGATACATTTGCAATTAATATTTCCGTCGCAAATTCTAATAACGGTATAAAAGAAATTAAAATTTTGATTTTGGTAAGCTTAATTAATATTAAACTCTGTAATTAAAACTAAACTTGTAATTAAAATTAAACCTTGAAAACTTATGCAAATTAAAGCTGTAATTATAAGTCTAAGTTTACAAAATAAGTTAACAAATCCTAATAACCGATTATGTTCTACACATGAGAGGTTCAAAAGATAAAAGAGAGTTCATTACATATGAGAGGTTCAAAGGATAAAAGAGAGTTCATGAGTGTTTATTACTGTCCGGTGGTAGGTTCCCCGGTGGTTGCATCTCTGGTCGCAGGTCTGGTCACCGAATCTTCTCTGGGAAATCTAGCAGCAAAGTCCGGATCTTTCTCTGCAAGATATTCGAAGTATGCATCATAACTATGCATCTTCTCCGAATTTTCTTGTTGTTGAGTTGCCTGAGTTTCAAGAGCAGCTTCGGTAGCAGCAAGCTTCGCAGCTAGAACGAGTGGATCTTCAAAAGTAGGAGGCGGTTGACCAATCTGAGCTGAAGATGCTTCTGCTTGCATGTTACCAACCCCATATATCCGGTTCTTTTTCTTCGGAGCAACCTACCAACAAAACATATACACACCATAAGTGTTTACACAAACACAAACAGGAACATTAACATAAATATTGAAGCATAAACATTAACATAAACAATGAAGCATAAACATTAACACAAACACAAACATTAACATAAACAATGAAGCATGTTTTACCTCGGCATAAATTTGGTTCTTCACAATGACTGATAACCCTCCGGAAGCACTACTCTCTATGTTATCCGCTGATAATAGCTGAGAGTCAGCTTCAGCTATCTTTGACGACACTTCATTGTATACCTTCTCAGACAGTCCATCAACAAACGACCCATCAGGTTTCCTATGAGTGTCTTCTAGGACTCGCAGGAAATCAGATAGTGGCTCACCAGTCCTCTCAGACTAAAAACAGAGAAATGAAAGAACTATATTACTTTATTGTAGATATGATATGATTAATGAACTTGTGTTAAACAGAGATACTTACAAGCTTTCGTGCTCGGGCTTTAAAAGAGGTCTGACCAGAACGATGCTTATGTATTCCGGTGCCATCTGGATCACTATAGCGAGCATTACGGCTATTGATACTTTTTGCTTCTGATTTTTGTTTACACCAAAACTTGACCAAACCATCCCATACAGTAGGATCAAGCCACTGCGGCATTGCGTCATTACCTTTCTTCTTCCACTTACCCTTCCAACGAGACACTTGATCACTCATCTGGGACTTCAACTTCTTTTCAAACTCAGCTTTAACTCTTCCACTGATGGACGCATCCCAGTTATATGTTTGCTTGTAAAGACATAAAATGAATCACAATCAAAATCAGATCCAGAATCAAGTGATAAACACACAAAATCTGTAATTTAAATACATCAACAAATCTGTAACTTACCGCAAAAGTTTCAAACCACCGGTTTACAACCGGACCTGGTGTTTGGGTCCAATTGGCATGAGCTGATTTGAAATCTCTTTCAAAAATGGCCTGGACAGTAGCACCAACCGAAGAATCCTGGTCAAACCTACCATACATAAGATAAAATGAATGAGGATCATTGAAAATACAAAACATAAAGATAAACTATAAGTCAGATCATTAACATTCTCACCATATAGTACCCGGAGGTCGATTAGGATCCAGTTTTGTTAAGCCAGCACGCCCAGGACTTGCAAGCAACTCTTCCAAAGTGAAAAAAGTTTGAAGCACTTACACTGTTGACACACAAAGTTGATTGCTGAGGAGGAAGATCATTTTGCACCCCCGCAAAGGCTGCATTATGGTTATCTTGTTTTGCCGGTGAGGTTCCCTGAGAAGAAGCAGGAGAAGGTAACCTTTGAGAAGGGCCAATAGAGCGTATCCCTCGAGCAGAGATGGGAGGAGATAAACCTTGAGATGATATGAACTGGATGTAAACATTTTGGTTTACAAACCCGTTTTGGTCTCGAGAAGACATCTGAATCAAATAAAATTAAAATTAAACTTAAACACTAAAACCAAAATTCAAAAAAATTATACAAAAAACAAATTAAACTCGAAATTTTACTCCTAAAATCAAAACCCTATAATTCGAATCCTAAAATCAAAAGCCTAAAATCAAAAACCTAAAATCAAAACCCTAAAATTGAAACCCTAAAATTGAACCCCTAAAATTGAAACCCTATAATCGAAATTGAACACGAAATAAGAACCCTAAACTCGAAATTAGAATCCTAAACTAAAAATTGACCCCCAAATCATAACCCTAAAATAAAAATCTAAACCCTAAAATAACAAGACTTTCAGATAAAGAGAATAGGAAGAGCAATCGGAGATAGAGAAGAGAGGAGGAGACTCACCGGAGATAGAGGTAGAAAGGGAGAGGAGGAGACTAACCGGACAAGAGATTCAAAGGAAAAGAGAGAAGAGGAGGAGTAAGGGTCGGAGAAGGTTTCACCGGAAAAAGAGAGAGGAGAAGAGAACAACCGGAGAAGAGAACAACCATAGAAGAAAGAAATCAGAAGAAGAAGAAGGAAATTAGGATTTGTCGGTTGGGTTTGATTGCAGTCGAAAAGGTTAGTAATAATGGGAAGCAGTTGGATAAAGTTGTTAAGAGAAAGCTCCGATGTCAAGAAATATTTCATACAAATGCCTAAAGATGGACAAAAACACGGTGGTTTCAGAAGAACCGCCGATGTATGAGTAAGGCATATTAAGTTGGAATTGTCAAGGTTTGAGGAATCCTTGGACAATTCGGCATCTTAAGGAAATGAGAAAGGATCATTTCCCAGATATAATATTTCTCATGGAAACTCAGAATTTTGACGATTTTGTTTTAATGATCTTTAGGGAGCTTGGTTATGATAAAGTTCATATAGTGCAACCAGATGGTCATAGTGGAGGATTAGCTATCTTCTGGAAAGATCAACTGGATATTGAATTTCTTTTTGTAACAAGAACCTGCTCGATTTACATATATCTCCATGTAAACAAAGATGGTTTGTTTCTTGTATTTATGGAAATCCAGCTTCACATCTTAGACCTCTGTTCTGGAAAATAATGAGTGAGATTGGTGTTGATAGGAAAGAGGTTTGGTGTATGGTAGGCGATTTCAATGATATCCTTTCTAATAAGGATAAATTAGGTGGTCCACTTAGACCCTTATCATCTTTTAGAACTTTTAAAAAGATGCTAAGCTTATGTGATATGCAAGAAGTTGGCAAGTCTGGAAACAGTTTTACTTGGGCAGGAACAAGAAATCATCAGTGGATTCAATGTAAGCTTGATAGATGTTTTGGAAATTCAGCTTGGTTTTCAATGTTCCCTAAGTCTCATCAATGGTTTCTTGAGAAACTAGGTTCAGATCATCGTGCAGTTTTGGTGAAATTCATCAATGATACAGAGCTGATACGGAAACATTTCAGTTTTGATAAAAGAATGGCAAATGATCCTTCTCTGATGAAGGTTATTCAAAACTCCTGGAATACTTAAAGGTCAGACGACAAGCATTCTTCCATGATTAGTATTGTAGAGTGTAGAAAAGCTATCAGTAAGTGGAAACGATTAGCTGATTGTAATACTAAAGAAAGAATTCAGAGGTTGAGAAAAGAGTTAGATGATCAGGTTAGTTGCATGTACCCCTGTTGGCAAAGAGTTGATGATATAAAAGAACAGTTGAGCATTGCTTTTCATGAAAAAGAAATTTATTGAAGGCAAAAGAGCTCGGAGAAATGGTTACTAGATGGTGATAAAAATACTCAATTTTTTCACGCATCGGTTAAATCCAAGCAAATTGGAAACTCGTTGAAGTTCTTATTGGATGAGACTGGAGTAGAGCGATATTTAAACAAAGAAAAAGGATGGATTGCTTCTTTTTTTTTCACAAAGCTATTTAGAACTTCGTCTCCAATCAATCTGAGTTCTTATTTGGAGGGGTTTCAACCTAAAGTCACAATAGCAATGAATCAAGACCTACTCAAGGATGTAACTGAACAGGAGATTTACAATGCAGTCTTCTCTATTAATAGTGAAAAGACTCCAGGTCCTGATGGTTTTACAGGACTTTTCTTTCAGAAATATTGGTCAGTGGTGAAAGATCAGGTTATAAAGGAGATTCTGGAATTCTTTAACACAGGAATCCTTCCTAAAGGCTGGAATCATACTCATCTTTGCTTCATACCAAAGATTCTCAATCCCCACAAAATGACAGAGTTAAGACCAATAAGTCTGTGCTCGGTTTTATACAAAATAATCTCCAAAATTATTTCAAGAGATTGAAGTTGCATCTTTCAGACATCGTCTCTCCAACACAATCTGCGTATGTGGCTGAAAGGTTAGTCTCTGACAACATTTTAGTTGCTCATGAAATAATGCACAGCTTAAGAACTAATGATCAGATTTCTAGAGAGTTCATGGCTTTCAAAACTGACATGTCCAAAGCCTATGATAGAGTAGAATGAACTTTTTTTGGAGGAAATTCTTATAGCTTTAGGTTTTGATAAGAAGTGGATAGCTTGGATCATGGGCTGTGTTGATTAATGGACAACCACATGGATTCATTAAACCAAAAAGAGGCATTAGACAAGGAGATCCTCTATCACCTCTTCGGTTTGTTCTATGTACGGAGGCTCTGATTCATCTCCTAGATCAAGCACAAAAAATTGGAAAAGTTACATGCATTCAGTTCAACAACACAAGCCCTTCAGTGAATTACCTTCTTTTTGCTGATGATACTCTTTTAATGTGCAAAGCTAATAAAGAGGAATGTGATGAGATGATGTTGTGCTTGTCTAAGTATGAAAGAATATCAGGTCAGATGATCAACTTAGATAAATCAGCAATTACTTTTGGAGTGAATGTGAAAACAGAGATTAAGAACTGCATTAAGATGAAATCGGGTATTTTGACGGAGGGTGGATCAGGGAAATATCTAGGCTTACCGGAATGTCTAAGTGGATCGAAGCAGCAATTATTTGAGTTTATTAAAGACAAAATTTTCGCCAAAATGAATGGATGGTATGCGAAAATACTTTCTCAAGGCGACAAAGAAATTATGTTAAATTCTATAGCAATGGCTCTCCCAGTTTATGCTATGACATGTTTTAAGCTGCCTGTTAGTCTTTATAAGAATCTGACAAGCGTCATGATGAACTTCTGGTGGAATAATCTTCGGCATACAAAGAAAATTCATTGGTTAAGCTGGCAGAAATTATCTATACCTAAGAAGCTAGGAGGAATTGGTTTCAAAGATCTTCAATATTTTAATCAGGCTCTGTTAGCTAAACAAGCATGGAGATTACTTAATGACAAGACCAGTCTTTTCTCGCAAA
Source organism: Camelina sativa (assembly GCF_030686135.1). NCBI lineage: Eukaryota > Viridiplantae > Streptophyta > Magnoliopsida > Brassicales > Brassicaceae > Camelina > Camelina sativa. Next base: position 17,877,624 of record NC_141880.1, on the reverse strand, counting down.
TCTTTAAAAGCAGGTATTTTTCCAACACAAATTTCCTTAATGCCACTTATGGAACTCGACCTTCTTATGCTTGGAGAAGCATTCTCTATGGTAGAGAACTGTTAAATGAAGGTTTAAAAAGTGTCATTGGCAAAGGTAAGCAAACTAGTGTATGGATATATAAATGGATATGCGATGGGAAGTCTATAAGAGCTTTAAGTCTTCATTCCTTAGTGAATATTGACATGAAAGTTTCTCATCTTATAGATCCTTTTACTAGAAATTGGAAATTGTCTACACTGAAAGAGTTGTTTCCTGAAGAAGAGATAAAAATCATTTCCAGACAAAGACCATTGATATCTCAAGAAGCAACTGTTTGCTGGGCAAAAACAAGTAGTGGTAGTTACTCTGTGAAGTCGGGTTATGATCTAAGCAGTAGAAAAGTTCATCATAACCTCTACAAGGATGCTGAAGCAAAACCTTCGTTAAGTCCACTGTTCGAAACTCTTTGGAAGATTAAGACTGTCCCAAAAATTAAAGTTTTTATGTGGAAAGCTTTAAGAGGAGCTCTTGCAGTTGAAGACAGACTAAAACGAGAAACATCCATAAAAAGAATGGTTGCCAATTATGTGAAGAAGAAATTGAAACTGTCAATCACATTCTATTTCAGTGTCCATTAGCAAGACAAGTATGTGCCTTATTCAATGTGCCTTATCCAGTGAAGGGTTTTGGTGACTCAATCTATGCCAACATGAATCATTTGATTCAAATATCGCAAGTGAAAGCTATTCTGCAGGATATAAGATTTGTCAACCCTTAGATTTTGTCGTTTCTGTGGAAAAATAGAAACAAGATGTTATTTGAAGGAGAAGGAGCCTGGGCAAATAAAATAGGGGAAAAGGCGTTTGAAGATGCTCAAGCATGGTGGATTGCTCAAAACAATGAAACTCACAAGGAGCAAAATAAGCCTCAACAAACTGTTTGGACCCCTCCTTTGATCGTAGATCTTAAATGCAACATTGGATTTGATTGGTATAAGAAAAAAGCTTTATCTGGTGCATCATGGGTGGTCAGAGAATTAAATGGAAAGGTCTTAATTCACAGCCGAAGATCATATACCCAGGTACATTCTCTTACTGAAGCTAAGTTAAAAAGTTGGACATGGGCTTTGGACATCATGAATAAGCATCATCTGCACAGAGTTACTTTTGGAGCATCGACTTTTGAGATCATTCAAGCTCTCCATAAACCGAAAGATTGGCCAGCTATGATAGGTCACATTGCATAATTGTTAAGCTTTACAATCGATAAATCTAATTGGTTTATGATAATGGAACCCCCAAGCTGTAACAGAGGAGCGTTCGAAATAGCAAATATTGTAATAAAAGGATTACATCTACAATCCTATGTTGCTAGTGGTCATCCTAAGTGGCTATCAGAGTTATTTGCTAAAGAGCATTTAAACAAACGGAGACTGGGTATAGACAAGAGTGTATCTCAAGCAAGGTTTGACCTGGAGTTGAAGTAGAAGGTTGCAAATTTTCCTCCTTGACCTTCTAAGACCATTAGAATCGGTTTTGACCAAAAGAAACTTCAGAAAGAGGAAAAGTATATCCAATTCAAAGTTATCTAAGGTGAAAAGTTTGTCTTTTGTCCTCTTGTCTGGCAGTTTGCATGAAGAGGTTGTTTTTATTATATTATCCTTAGTTTTCTCCTTGATAAGATTTGGTCTTTTTTGACTGTTATTTTATCAATGTGAAAATTTCTACGTTATCTTTGATTTTTAACTTTTTCTTCTTTTAACTTCTTATAACATTATTACTATTTCTATAAATCTTTCTTTATATCTTAGATATTAGCAAACCTTCCTCTTAAGTATCCTCTTAATTCTTTTCTTATATCTCTTTTACTTATATACCCTTTTAGTTAACCTTTTTACCTATTACTTCCTTTCTTTCTGGTTTTTACCTCAAACTTCTCTTCTTTTCCTTTTACATACCTTTTCATGGCTGACAAGATGTGGAATGAAATTCAAAACTTGGTTTTGGGACGTGATGATCCATAAATACTCATCCCTCATTCTGCATACGCAGCAGCGGTAACTCGCAACAGGTTAAGTCTGATAGCTAGACCACTGAATCCAAGTGTTCAGAATCCTCAGACTGTGATATCTTCTTTACCAAGGTCATGGGGTCTTGCTTCACGAGTTCATGGAAGAGTACTGGATGGTACTTTTATTCAGTTTCTTTTTCAATCAGAAGTAGATCTTATCTCAGTGCAAAGAAGGGAACCATGGGTTTTCAATAATTGGTTCGTTGCTTTCCAAAGATGGGAACACTTTCCAAGCTTAGATTTTCTAACTACTATCGATCTCTGGGTTCAAATTCGGGACATCCCTCTACCATATGTCTCTGATGAATAGTAACAGTGGATTTTCATGAAGCAACATCTACTCAGATAGCTTGTATCAGAGTTAGAATAAGGTTTGGAATTACTGATTGTTTACGTTTCTTTCGAAGAATCAGGTTTAGTTCTGGAGAAACAACAATGATACGCTTTCAGTATGAGCGTCTTAGGAAAATCTGTAGTAACTGTTACAGAATGAATCACAATAGGATCCAATGTCCGTTCCTTCAGCGTATCCCGACTAATAGAGTTAACCCTGCAATTTCAGAAAGACTTAATCAGAACAGAGTTGTTGAGAATGATGTGTTAAACAGGGATGATATCAATTTACAATCTCAGATATCAGACATATCATTTCCAGCACCAATTTCTCAACTTCCAAGAGTGGATACTCCTCCACTTAATCCAGAGGAAATAGCGGCTGCTTCTCCTTACTTTCCAGATTTCAAAGCTGAAAAAGTTCAGCACTTTGAAGTACCAATACCAAAACGGGCGGCAAATCTCAGAATACAATCCTCAAACTGCTCTAATGTAACTTCATCCACTTATCGTGAAAGCACTTCAAATGTTTTAAAAAATGCAGGAATTGGAGAAGCATCCAAATTTAAAGTAGGAGAATCATCCAAACATCCAAGATCTGAGATAGCAAAAGATAGAGAAAGAAAACTAAAGCAAAAGGTTCAAGAATACAAAGATGGAGGAATTCAGATACCTCCAAAGAAGAGATAATATCATTCTCCAATCATTGTCAATGTTATTTTGGGAACCTCCAGTATCTTCAAAGCACGAATAATGGAACGTTTGTTTACTTTTTGGTTAGCATTTTTTGGATCCTGCTTATCTACAGCAGATGGAAGATGAAGAAATAATTGCAGATCAGTGTACTGATTTTTATTTCATCTTTTTTGTTTAATCGGTTTGTTTACTGTTCTATAATTAACTTTAGGAGGAAAACGCGTTGGCCACTTTGAGTTATGCAAGACTGAGATTATCTTTCTTCATGTGATAATCCAACCTTGTAATAGGTGAAAAGTGGAAGCTTCCACAGTTGTAATTTTGGTACATGTTATATAAAATCAGACTTGAAGAAAAAAAAATATATATATATATATATATATATATATATATCATTATACCAGTGTGCATCATTATACCACATACGTCGAATTTATTTGCACATTTTAACTCACGAATATAAGACCTCATATGCTTAGCTTTACCATGTCAAACATGTCAACAACATAACTCGTTTATGTTTTTATAGCTAGCAAGTTTGATTCGAGAACTCAATAATCTGGTATTTAAACTTAACATGTCAAGCCTAATTTTTTTTTTTTTTTGAACAAACGTCAAGCCTAAACTTAAGTCGAGTAAATCCTTTACAAAAGCTCCCATCTCAAAGAGTAAGTAAGAGGATCCCGAATATTCAAAGCCTACACTTAAAGATGATTATACAGTTTTTTGTCCAGTAATTTAGTTGGAATACTTAAATCTTCGGATCTAACTCTAAAAATACTGAATCTTTAGTTTCCATATCTTTCACATTCAAGAAAAAATAATTGACTAATTTATACATCATTTTTTATCACACTTCTAATTCTAATTTGTTTTTTATTCTTTTCTTATTATTATTATTATCCATTTTTGTGATCAATCATATAATTTTTTTGAATAATTTAAATATCTGTGGTCTAATAAGTCATCTAAACATGCAAGACGCCGTTTCGTGTATTATAGACTAGATTATAGTCAGTGGTACAACACAAATTGATGTTTTTTTTTCTTTTTAAAATTATAAATTATAACTTTTTATTGAAAAAGTAAGTGATCATAATAGAAAAATACATTTATGTCTTATTTTTATTAAATAACTATTATAGTTAGATTATCTTTTTTGAATATGAGTTGATTTTATAAAATCTTATATTAAAAGTAAATTTAATTAGATTCGGGAAAATATTATTATATAAAATTAATATAGTTATAATTATGTAATTTGTTTTGAAGATTTCAATTAAGTTAATTATACAATTGCAAATTACAGTTACAATTGACTTTATGTCGTAATGCAGTTGTCAATATGTAGAATAATCAAATTTGCAAATATCTAGAGATATCAAACCTTATTTATATTATATCACCATATGATTTTAACACTTTTGATTTAATATGTCGTCTATCTTAACTCATTTCATCGTGTGACTTGTGAATTCTTATTATTTTTTTTTCTTCTAACTAAAAATAAAATATTACAAATTTTTGTTTTAACTTTTTATCAATCGAAGATGTGAGGTAAAAAGTATATGATTAATATCAAATTAATATGGTAAGGTAAAGGTAAAATATTACTTATTAATTTTGAATTGGTTATGAAATATTTTTGAAATATATTAAAACATTTTTTGGTTTTGCAAAGTAATTAAATTGCAGAGATTAGTATTTGACGCTTTTAACTCTTAATGACTACCGATTATTGATTTTTTTCCCTTTTTTTTTTCAGCAATTATTGATTATTGATTTTTTTCCTTTAAATCTATATTTGTAATGAAAATTTGATAAATTGTTTTTATAAAGAATAATTTTTATTATCTACTTCCGTAATATTAATAATAAAAGAATTATTGCTGATTTTTTGGAATTAAATTATATTTTTTGAAGATAGGCAAAATTGTAAAAAAGTAATTGAATAGTTTTATTTATTTATTTGTAGTAGTAGTACTGTAGTAGTTGCTATCCTTAAATGATCTTAATTCTCAAAAAGACAGTCCAACAACTTAATTAGTTACCCTTAAAAGATCTTCAACAACATTTCATCAAACTATACAAACAAATGCAAGCCCAATATAAACATTTCATTTTCTTAATTAGTTAAGACTTAAGAGTTAAAGACAGAGTGAAAATAAAAGAAAATGTTTCCCGTGTAAAAAAACTCCAAAATTCTTATGGAGAAAAACAAAATCTAATCGGAATTAAAACCTATTGAAAAATAAAATAAGAAGAAGAAGAAAAAAAAAGACACAAAAAGAACGTTGAAAAAAAAAGAAAAGGAACAAAAGAAGGAACGTTGAGTAAACCAATAAAAAAAAAAAGAAAAAGAATGGGCCAACAGAGCCAATGAAGTAAGTCTCTATCGTGTCTCCAGCTGTGTGTTCCCACACTCTTTTCAAAACTCCCCCACCGACGATGGCATTCCCGTTATTTCTATCCTAACGGTCACACGTCCCTTACGTGGCCACCCTTTTTTTTTTTTTTTTTCTCTTTCTCTTTATCTTTATCTTCTTCTACTTATTATTATTATTATTCCCTAATTCTCTCACTCTCTCTTCTCTGCTTCTCTATCATTCATTCACAGTCATGGCCTCTTCCTCCATCACCATCACCACCACCTTCCTCTTCCTCCTCCTCCTCCACCACGCTTCCGCTAAAAAAACCTACATCGTCCGAGTCAAACACTCCGATAAACCAGACTCATTCCAAACTCACCACGACTGGTACACTTCCCAACTCCAATCGGAATCATCTCTCCTCTACACTTACACAACCTCTTTCCATGGCTACTCCGCTTACCTCGACTCCGACGAAGCCGATTCTCTCCTCCGCGACTCCGATTCGATCCTAGACGTCTTCGAAGATCCAGTCTACACGCTGCACACCACTCGCACACCTGAATTCCTCGGTCTCAATTCCGAATTCGGTGTTTACACTGGTCAAGATCTCGGCTCGGCTTCCAACGGCGTCGTAATCGGAGTTTTGGATACCGGTGTTTGGCCTGAATCTAAAAGTTTCGATGATACTGATATGCCTGAGATTCCTTCTAAATGGAAAGGCGAATGTGAATCTGGTTCCGATTTCGATCCCAAATTGTGTAACAAGAAGCTAATCGGAGCTAGAAGCTTCTCCAAAGGCTTTCAGATGGCTTCAGGCGGTGGTTTCTCTAGTAAACGTGAATCTGTTTCTCCTCGCGATGTCGACGGACACGGAACTCACACTTCAACCACCGCCGCTGGATCCGCAGTTAGAAACGCTAGCTTCCTCGGTTACGCCGCCGGTACGGCCAGAGGTATGGCGAGTCGTGCTCGTGTTGCTACTTATAAGGTTTGTTGGAGTACTGGTTGTTTTGGATCTGATATCCTCGCTGCTATGGATCGAGCTATACTTGATGGTGTCGATGTGCTTTCGTTATCTCTCGGTGGTGGTTCCGCTCCGTACTATCGCGATACCATTGCGATTGGGTCGTTTTCGGCTATGGAGAAAGGTGTTTTCGTGTCTTGCTCAGCTGGTAACAGTGGTCCGACTAGAGCTTCGGTTGCTAATGTTGCGCCTTGGGTTATGACTGTTGGTGCTGGAACGTTAGATAGAGATTTCCCGGCTTTTGCGAATCTCGGTAACGGGAAGAGACTTACCGGCGTTTCGCTTTATAGTGGTGTAGGAATGGGAACGAAGCCTCTTGAATTGGTTTATAATCAAGGGAATAGTAGTTCTAGTAATCTTTGTTTACCTGGTTCGCTTGATTCGACTCTAGTTCGTGGTAAGATCGTTGTTTGTGATAGAGGTGTGAATGCTAGAGTTGAGAAAGGAGCTGTGGTGAGAGATGCTGGCGGTTTAGGGATGATTATGGCGAATACTGCGGCTAGTGGGGAGGAGCTTGTGGCAGATAGTCATTTGCTTCCGGCGATTGCTGTAGGGAAGAAGACTGGTGATCTACTTAGGGAGTATATTAAGTCAGATTCTCATCCAACTGCTGTTCTTGTTTTTAAAGGAACGGTTCTTGATGTGAAGCCGTCCCCTGTGGTTGCTGCATTTAGCTCGAGAGGTCCAAATACTGTCACTCCTGAGATCTTGAAACCTGATGTTATTGGTCCTGGAGTTAACATCTTGGCTGGTTGGTCTGATGCTATTGGTCCTACTGGTCTTGAGAAAGACTCGAGGAGGACTCAGTTCAACATCATGTCAGGTATTATTACTTACGCTTCAAAGGTTAATGATGCTCAATTTTGAAACTTGGTTTTGGTTGCATATTCAAATTAGTGATTATCTATGGTCATGAAATCTTGGGAGATTGTTTTGATCTGACATGAAAAGGGTCTGATTCTTGAGAAGTTTTGAATTTTACCCTTGAACAACATTAATATTACCTTTGATCTGATTCTTGAAAACTTGATATGATTACATATTCAATCATTGGAGTTTGGATTTGTTTTGTTTGACATGAAACGTGTCTGATTTTTGTTAGGTACGTCAATGTCATGCCCACACATCAGTGGTTTAGCTGGTCTTTTAAAAGCAGCTCACCCTGAGTGGAGTCCAAGTGCTATCAAATCAGCCCTCATGACCACAGCTTACGTTCTTGACAACACCAACTCCCCACTCCATGATGCTGCAGACAACAGGCTCTCTAACCCACATGCTCACGGCTCGGGACATGTAGATCCCCAAAAGGCTCTCTCACCGGGTCTTGTCTACGACATCTCAACCGAGGAATACATCAGGTTCTTGTGCTCTCTAGAGTACACAGTAGATCACATTGTTGCGATAGTGAAGCGACCAAGCGTCAACTGCTCAAAGAAGTTCTCAGATCCTGGTCAGCTCAACTACCCAAGTTTCTCGGTTTTGTTTGGAGGTAAAAGAGTTGTGCGGTACACTAGGGAAGTAACAAATGTTGGTGCAGCAAGCTCGGTTTACAAAGTGATGGTTAATGGGGCTCCTAGTGTTGGGATCTCGGTTAAACCAACAAAGCTTGCGTTTAAAAGGGTGGGAGAGAAGAAAAGGTACACAGTCACGTTTGTTAGCAAGAAGGGAGTGAGTATGACGAACAAAGCTGAGTTTGGATCCATCACTTGGATCAATCCGCAGCACGAAGTAAGAAGTCCCGTTGCATTCTCTTGGAACCGGTTTTGAAACAAAACAACGAAACACAAATCTAACATCCCTAGTGATGTTTTTTATTTTAAGTTAATTTCCTGTTGGGATGATTTCGGTATCTAGATGATTGGGTTTAGGCTAAACAAAAACCCATCCAGAGCCGTAATGATAATCATCACGTAGTGGGAAGTGTTCATGTTTGGTTTTTGAGTCATTGAGTGTGTAGGTGAAGATGGCATCCCAAAAAAAAAGTTCGGGATGGTAGAAGAAAATGTTGTCAGGAAAAGAACGTTGATGTCATTTGTGTTGCTTCAAGTTTTCCATTTAACTATTTTACTGATGAAATTGTCTTTTTAAAAAATAAGCAACAAGAAAACGTTGTCGTAATGTGTGACATCACTCAAGAGTCTAGACAAAGAGTTGGAGGACATGCGCTCAATACAAAATCACGTGAAGCTAACAAGTACTGATGACATATTATGAGTCTCTTGCAACATCCATGTTTACGGAGAAGTTATAATATATGCATCAACTTGGCATAAGCTATACAACTAAAAGACAATAGAGTTGACGCAATTGGATATAATTGTTCAGCAACTGAATATAAACAACAATCAAAGAGTAGTGTGTTTCATGAGTAATCATCTTATAAAAGAAAAAACAATGAAAGTTACTTCAAGTAATAGGATTGTTTTCAGGTCATATATATTGGCATCCACATTTATAAGAAAATAGTATTAGTAATTATAAGCGCGTACGTATATACACTTATATATAATCTCTTAAGTAGGGAAATAGGTAAAAAAATGATAATGTTTAAATTACACTCATGGGTAATTATTTTGTGGCTAAAACAAATGAGAGCTTTTTCTTACTATGAAAGTAAGCCAATAATTTAGAAATGGGTAAGAGAGAATAAAAGAAGATGAAAAAGGGTAATTTGACTTGCACACAACTATCCTCCGCCTTCACAAGTAATCAATCTCCCACACGGAGACGTATGTTACTAAACATTTCACATTTTCCACATGGAATATTTTGTTTTATTCCTCTATAATACCAATGAACTGCAAACTTTTAGATTTGTAATTTTTGTGTCACAAGAAACTCGATGATTTTTTTATAATTCCACACGGTTTGGTTTAACAAATTATTGCGTCAGTATATACTTATTAATAGTTTAATATTGTGTATATATTGTATTGATACCAAAAAGAAATAGAAATAAGGTTGAGACGTGGTGCTCAAATATGTTAAAAGTCAAAACGTAAGTCGCCGAACATTTGAAATAACTGAAAAATGTAGTGGACCATTTCTTCTTCTTTCTTGCTTTCTTTAGAGTCAAGAAACTAAAAAAGAAAGAAGAAGAAATGGTCCACTACATTTTTCTTTCTTATATATATATAAGAATAACACAAGAGTTTAGCTTGTTAGTAGAAAGAAAATGAAAGCAGTGGTGAGCAAGTTGCATTGTTCCTCGATGGAGGAGGTGATGGTTGTGAGACGGCGGCCACACGTGGTTAACGGTGGTGGCTTCGTAGTCACAGATTGCAAAGAGAAGATCGTTTCCAAGATCGACGGTTGTGGAGTTCTTGGCAGCAAAGGCGAGTTAGTTCTCAGAGATGGTGATGGCAACGATTTGCTTCTCATCCACAAAAAGGTACCTTTTTTGTTTTTATCCCAAACTATCTCATCATTATTCTAACATTCACACCCCAAAAAAGTAAATTATCATCGATTTTCCAAATTTGTATATTAAATTTCAAAATATTCCCATGAAAGCAGAAGTTTATATTCCTCTAAATATTAGAAAACAAATGTAAAAATGATCTTTTAATGATCTTTTAACATAGTGGTGAAGTAGCTATCTAAACAACGACAAATTAATAAATGATTTACTTTATCTTGACGCATTACGTTAAAGATCTTAGAAAGATGAACGTAATGCGTCAAGATAAAACAACCCTTTTAAAAATAAATCTATATGCCTTTAGAGGAGAAAAAGTTAATATGATTGGTTTATAGAATAATATATGTGTTGATTGGTGTAGGGAGGAGTGGTGCAGGCTTTGAGCATTCATAACAAGTGGAGAGGTTATAGTTACGACTACCAAGGAAGTCCTAAACCGATTTTCACATTAAGGGATCCCAAACACTCTTGCTTCTCCATAATCGGTTCAATCCGAATCTCAGTCCAACCGGGGAATTGCTACTTTGATGTAAGAGGATATTTCCCGGATAGGGATTGTAGCATCATTGATTCCACGGGAAATGCCATTGCTCAGGTTAAAGAATGGGTTGGGAGCAGAGATATATATAAGGTGGTGATAAAACCAAGTGTGGATAAAGTTTTTGTTTTTGGAGTACTCGCGGTTCTTGACTATATCTATGGTGAATCTACAAGTTGTTGATCCGCTCTTTGCCATATCATCTTCACATTTCGGTTTACCAGACTCAGCCTGAATATGTTGTACCTTGTAAAGTTCAGAGACTCGTGTTGTTTTATGTAATAATATAATTTGTTTAATTTAAGTATTTAACTATGTAATGGTTGTTTATGCTAAATATATGTGAGCAAAACATAGTGTTGGTGAAAAAAACAATTTTTGCATATAGATCAATATAAAAACCTTCCAGACACGATTTTCGAAAAACCACCTTTAACCAAGCTTTCCGACGCCGGCGGCGCTGCTGCACGTCGGCGTCGGGACCTCATGGTCTCAACTTCTACTTGCTTTCAATCTAATTCTATGAGTGTTCTTTTTAGCAATTTTTTCCCCATTTCTTCTCTTTGGTTAACCTTTTTCACACTCCTTTGTCCCCTGCCTCCAAACCAAAATCCGACTTTTGCCTTCTCTCACTGGACTTGCGCTCATCGGAGATGCTTTTTATCTGGAAAAAATCTCTACAAATCTCAGGTAGTCGCTCCAACTTTCCATCACATTGGCGTTTACTTATGAAACCAGAATTTTCCCCAGTGGATCTGGTTTCGAAAATTGATTCAACTCATGGCCACCGTCTGCTTCTGCCCACCATTCACGCACTGGAGATGCTTCAAACCTCTCCGTCAAATTCGGACAGACATCACACTCAGCTCTTACTTTGGAAAGCAATTGTGACACTAGGGTTTTTCCCACTGGACCTAGTCTCAAACCCTGAATCAAGCCACGACCACCGGCTGGTCCCGCCGATCTGTCATTCACCAGAGATCCCCCTAGCGGCGCAAAAATCTCTGCAAGTTCCTTGGCTTCCGCTTGGGAAATTAGGTTTCCTTCTAATGGGCCTCATTTTTGTCGGCCCACTATGCTCACCAATAGCAAAGCCTACATCCTCTAAATCCAGGTCCAAAGCTTCTAAACTTTTGCTAAACCCACTTCCACGATTTATACGCTATTGTGTCCGTAAGTGCGTACAACATGTGCATCCTCTATCGATAACCCATATTTGGGTCAGCTATTTTCTTCGTTTGCAAATATGGGATCGAAGCAAGTCATCGATGAACTCTGCATATCAAAGATTACGACATCTGGGATTGTCGCGTCTAGTCTCTAGCCACACCGAGGGGTTGAGGAAGGACGACATTATGACCTTGGTTCCATGGAACGATGGTTACCGTCACCTCCCCAGTCCCTTGCCTTCATACCCCGGGATCACCGAGCCTAGTCTTGTTCCATCTCTAACCCACGGGGTCGTCTCCCACTCAATTGTTGCTCCAACTTCAAATCCATGTAAGTCCAGATATGATCATTTCTTCCAACTTCAAATCCATGTAAGTCCAGATATGATCATTTCTTCCATGTGCTGAAGCTAAATTATAGCCAACGGTGTGATCAAGATTACGTACTCTATGGTATCCATTTGAGAAGTAATTCTTCATTGTTGCTTTGGCTTTGCTTTGATTCCCCGAGAATCATGGTGGTAGTTTCCTGTTTGGCTTTGTTGTTTGAACCCCTGTGCTTTGTCTCTGACTTAGGCCTGAACAATGTCAACCTACATCCTGCGGCAACCCTAGCGATAATTTCAAACCTCAGAGCACTCTAACCCATGCTCGTCCTAGTGTCAAGCCTCTACTTCGTGTAGACCTTCTCAATCCCGTGAGAAGCTTAGCTTTGACCACTTCTTTAACGCCAACTCGTCTAATGACTATGGCTATCTCCTCTTCTATTGATTTGATCATTGAAGAGCTTGTCGACAATCTTGATCTCACATGTACCAAGTTTCTTCAAGAAATTGGCTCAAAGCTCTCAAGAACCTATTGCCGATTAATCCTATCTTTGCTTTATCTTCTTTTTGTTTTGGCATTGGGGAATGCCCTCTTATGTTGTATTTTAAGTAATGCTTGTATGAACCTTAACTCTCTTGATTAATGAAATGCAAGTGGTTTGACAAAAAAAAAAACTTAGTCTTGGTTGTTTTGCTCCTTTTAATTTACTAGATAAATATGTACAATGTGTTTCTATCTTTATACCTATGTTAGAGTGAAAAGGAAAATAAGTTATAAAGAAAATATAACAAGAGTTTAAAACAAATGCCAATGGACAACTCTGATATGCTTCATCCCAATGATGAAGGTGTTGTCGCAAACCATCGTCGCATCAAGTTCTTTAATCACGGTTTTGAGATGTAATCAAGAGAGGTGATCCTTTTTTGGATAGTCTGTAAATGCGAGAACTACCGATTTGTATCAATCAAAGTAATAGAACAATGGTTTTTTTAAACTCTTTTTTTATTAATAGAAAATCTGTTTACAAGTTTGTTATAAATATTTTTCTATTTTCTCAAAACTCTCTTTATAAGATATTACAACAAATCTTAGAAACTCTCCAGAAACCTAAAGCCCTCTTTAAATTCTTAGCTCTTCTTCTTCTAAAGCTAAAACATAATGACTAGGTTATATATTTCTTGTTTGTGCTAAAGCATACAACAAATTTTGCACCATATTTATAAAACTAGATATATGTTATACAACAAGAAAATCCCCTATTTTATCTCTAATAGGATTCAAACAATTTCATTTTTTTTTGTGGATTAGGAAATTCTCCTCTTTCTTCAGGTTTCCTTTTTTTATTTGTAAATAGGAAACTCTTCAGTCTTTTAGAAGCACCATGTGCCTTCTAAGCCTTTGCAAAGAAGTATCATGCTTCTGGATCCTTCCAGTTCCATGTTGTCAAATTTCCTATTCTATATCTAACAAGATTTAGATAATTTTTTTTTTTTTTTATGGATTAGAAAATTTTCCTCTTTTTTCATGTTTCCTTTTTCTTTGTAAATAGGAAACTCTTATGTCTCTAGAAGTACCATGTGCCTTCTAAACCTTTTCAAATTCTACCGCTTCGGGATCCTTCCATGTTGTCAACCGACATAGCTAACCCATTACTCTAGTCTTGAACTAGTGCTTTGTTCATCTAAAGTATTACATACACTCGTTCAAATGCTGCATCTCATAGTCTTTTTGATATGCCTAACCATTTGGGGGGATTGTTGTATAGTCGCTGCTATAAATCGTAGCATTCCACAATCTTCTCAGAATTTGATAGCTCTTGCTATTCCCAACTTGTCTCTTAAGTGTAAATACTCCCAATCCTTGAAGAGGGAAGATCCAAGATGAATGCTAGTAATCAGGAAGCCATCTACTTTCCATGAATTTCCCACAAGAATTTGATAGCTCTTGCTATTCCCAACTTGTCTCTTAAGTGTAAATACTCCCAATCCTTGAAGAGGGAAGATCCAAGATGAATGCTAGTAATCAGGAAGCCATCTACTTTCCATGAATTTCCCACAACCATGGTTGTGGGGACATGATCAGCTTTGTGTGTTGTGTGGTGAAAAGGATGAGACACGAGATCATTTATTGTTTGTGTGACCCTTTTCTATCAATGTATGGTATGAAGTTACGAATAATCTAATTCGCCAACATGAAGACCTAGCTTAACTGGGATATTATTTTCTTGGCTCGAGATATATACTACCTAGGTGATATCCTTCTCAGACTTTCTTTTTAAGTCTTAATATACCTAGGTGATATCCTTCTCAGGTTAAAAGAGCTATTACATTAAAAAGCAATTGGAGGCTTGTCAAAGGTTACCCTTTTGCTGGACCAGTTAGTCTTCTGTCGAGAGGACACTCTCTCTATCTCTTGGGTTGTTATAATCCTTTATCCTTTTACTTTGTAGTAATAGCTATTTCGTTTGTTGTTTCTTTGTCTAGGTTCTACAGTTAGTTATGCAAATAGCATTTGGTGACTCTCTATATTTTTTACCCATGTAAGTTGTAAGGGAAACCCCAATTGGGGGTTATATTTTTGAGCTTCTTCAAATTTTCAATTAATATATTATGTATTTTTAGTAGAATAAGAACTTTGAGAATTTTAATTAAAATTTTCCCCTCCAATGGTGGGTTTTAATTTTGAGTCTATTAATTTGATTTTTTTTTTTTTTTTGAAAATAAAAAATTTTAAACTAGAATATGAAATTATTGCATTTGAGATATATGTTTATAAAATTATTGCATTTCAAAAAATTTTAAGCATAGAAAACATTAAAACATAATAAAATAGAAGTACAATTCATAAAAAAGGAAAATGATTAATTCTTTTCTCCAAATTTTACCCAAATATTCTCAACCAAATCATCTTGCAACCATTTATGTTTTTATCGATCACGAACACTCAAACGAATGTTCATCATAGTGGAGACACATGAAGGCCTGGTTGTTGGTAAGGTAAAGTCCACTTCTGAAGTTCGGTTGGACTCCATGTGTGTGAATTCGGATGGATCAAACTGAGTGTACCCATCTCGTTCGTCTTCTACTATCATATTGTGCAGTATGATACACACTATCATTATATTTCCAATTTTTATCTTATCCCAAAGAAGAGTAGGATTTTTGACTATAGCAAATCGAGCCTGCGAAACTTCAAAAGCACGCTCGACATCTTTACGTACAACTTCTTGATGTGTAGCAAATAAAGAGTCTTTTGGAGTTTGCGGAAGTGGAATAGATTGGATAAAAGTAGACCATTTTGGATAAATACCATCCGTGAGATAGTAAGCCAACTTGTATTGGTGTCCGTTGACAATGTATTTAACATTCGGAGCTCGACCGTTTAAAATATCATCAAAAACGGGAGAGCGCTCAAGTATATTTATATCGTTTAATGTACCCGAAGGTCCAAAAAAAGCATGCCAGATCCAGAGATCTTATGATGCTACAACCTCTAAAACGATTGTTGGCTTGCCAGAACCATGTGTATATTGACATTTCCATGCGGTTGGACAATTTTTCCACTCCCAATGCATATAATCGATGCTTCCTATCATCCCTGGAAACCCGCATATCTCTCCAATATCGAGAAGTCATTGATGATCTTCTGGTGTGAGTCTTTGTAAGTACTCATCTCCAAAAAAAATCATGATTGCTTCAACAAAATACCCTAAGCATGAGAACGCTATGGTTTCAGCAAGTCGGAGGTATTCGTCAACCGCATCAGCTGTCGAACCATATGCCATCATACGAATTGCTGTTGTACACTTTTGTAGTGCTGAAAGCCCCAACCTTCCTGTATTATATCTTCGTTGTTGAAAGAATGGAATTTCATTTCCTAGTCGCTCAACGATACGCATGAACAAGGGCTTGTTCATTCTAATTTGGCATCAACATTTTTTGGGAGTGTATGTTCCATCTTCACTGAAATAATCGTTCCACAAGTGGGCATGGCCGACTTCACGATTTATTTCAATGTAAGTTTGCTTCTTCTTTGGTTTGGGTGTTTGTTGATGTTGAACAGATGGAGTGAGAAGAGATGGTCAAAATTGATTGGAAATTTGGTCACAAACTTGATTTAAGCATTTATCAATGGTGTCATCAAAATTATTGTGAGAAGAAGATGCCATTTTAGGAGAAAAGTGAAAGAAAAGATAGAGAGTGTTTGATAAGTTTGTGAATTGGTGAGTGTTTGATAATATAGAGAGTGTTTAATAAGTTTGTGAATTGGTGAGTGTTTGATAAGTCCATCTCTTCATTTTGTAGACTTGTACAAGGAAAAATATGTGTGTTCAATCGTAACAAAGTTTGTGGTATGGTGAGATAAAAAACAAAACCTGTACTTGTTACAAACTTGTGGTGTGTGTCAAAAAAAAACAAAAGAAGTGTACTTCTGAAAATAGATGTGGTAAAAACTATGCTCTTGTTCCATTATTGCAAAAATATAACAAAAATTTAATTGACAAATAAGGATTCGACAGCTTTAACAAAAGCTATTTGCTCACGGGAGACTTTTGTGTGGTGAAGCTCATGGCAGACGCTTGTGTGTGGAGACTCTTGTGTGGAGACTGTTGTGTGTGGTCTAGATCAACAAGCACCATCATTGTCCTTTATCCTAAACCGTAAACACAACACCAAACAATTTATTCAACAAACCAAAAACACAAGAGAACAGAACATATCACCAAACCGAAAACACAAGAGAAGCCAATTACATAACATAGCGAACTGAAGCCAATTACATAAGAGAACAAACTAAAACCGAGTACATTAGTAAAACCAAATAAGGAACCTAATACAAGACTTCACGATTACATAAGACCGAGTACATGCTAACCATCAAAGTCACATCAAACCGATTACATATTACTAGTACATAAGACAACCATCAAAGAAACTGATTACAAGGAAGTGAGTTTTTTCAACAAAACTTTAAACACCAAACCGATTCAAACTGATGACAACATGTTATCAAAAAATTGTTCCTTTAAAGCTTTTTCCGATTCAGTAAGTGAATCTTTGTTTGCAATTAGATTTTCAAGCATCACATGCTTGTTATGCTTCTCTTTCATAGCGAACTTCATCTCTTTCAAAGCAAAATCTTTTTTCTTCATCTCATACATCCTCTCAACCTCTTGCATCTGAAACTCCAACAAAGCTTTAGCATCTCCCTCTACATGCGCTTTAGTGTTGATGTTCTTCTTAGCCTTTCCTCTCAACACCTTTACAGCCTTAACACCAGTAGGACAATGCATCATTGGTTCATCCTCGACATCAATGGGAGCTTGAGAGCTTGAAGGATGTGCAGAACCATCCTCACACACTCGTGTCCTTTTCACTCTAGTCCCTTTAGGAGATGTGGACGCACACCACTTCTGATCATATCTAAGCTCTCGCCAAGCATGATCCAAGGTGAATTTAATGTTGTGATCATTGAAGAAGATCTGGTGTGCTAGCTTCATAATTTCATCTTCATTCTGCCCACTAGATTTCTCCCTTGTCGCTTCATAGCATCCAACGAACTTGCACACAATGTCGTTGATCTTACCCCACCGCTGCTTACAGTGACTTGACTCTCTCTTTGGTCAACCTACAGGCTAGAACATTCGGACATTTGGCAACGTAATCCGCAATCCTTCCCCAAAATGCTCCACGTCTTTGCTCTTTTGAAGTTATAGGATCCTTGCTCGTGTTTAGCCAAGCGCTGACAAGCATCACATCATCTGAATCCATAGCTTACTTCTATGTGTGTGTGTGTTAGAAGGAGAAGGAAGGGTTAATGTTTTGTATTTTGTGCTAGCCGATTAATGTTTTGTGTTTTTTGTTTCACTATCAAGTGTTCCCCTTTTATTTAAAATGTTTATGACTAGTTTACTTTTTAAACTAGTGGGTTTAATTTTTCAAATTTAAGTTTTTACCTAAACTACAACAACCACACATTTATCACTTATAACAACCAACAAACCCTAAACCATCACACAATAAGTCTGATATCGACCTCCCTAGACCCTAATCAAGTACTAACCGTATTTATCACAACCAACAAACAACAAGCATTCATCAATGACTGATTCGACACTTACCTACACTAATACAATATAAATTAATAACCCAAGAAAAACAAAAAAGAGAAATGATCATATGAAGACTAAGATCATATGAAGACTTCAATCGAGAGACATGTCAATTAAACGACAAAAATTGTAAACGGAACAAAAAAAAAATTGTAAACAAAAACATAAACAAATAAAAACCTGTAAAAACAGAGGGAAAAAATCAAACCTTAGCCTTTGAATTTTGCTCTGCAAGCAGCCTCTTCCCTCGAGTCCAACAGTCAACAGAACAAACATCAGCTGGAGGCTCTTCACTTGGCTCCTTGTGTTATGTATCTTCAAGAAAGTGACAAAACGCACCTAGAAGAAAGTGACATGTCAAAACAGATGGAACATTGTCTAAGAAAAAGAAAACATGCGAAGATTCAGAGTAAGAGAAACATACCTTGTCAGTTTTCAGTGTAGCAACTATCATATAATGAAGGTTATTTATCTTTCTCTACCAAAAGATCAGCGGAAACTTTGAATGGCTTCAAGGCATGAATCTGATCAAACATTCAAGGCATGAATGGCTTCAAGGCTTCTCATCTGATGGACTCTGATGCCGGACCAACTGATACATATATACATTTACAAATCAATCAAAACGTCACTACTGATAAAATAATCTTAAACTAATTAAACCATCATCATCACACAAATAGAGTACATTAGCAATATCATCTGGGAATTGCTCTGATGTGAATTGACTAAAATATTTGACATAAGAAACGACTTGATCCTAGGATTAAAACAACACAAATCAGCAATCACATATATCAAAAAACCGCAAGATCAGTTTCTCACTAAACCCTACTTGTTACCGATTTCAAACTCTACGCATGAACAAGCAAGAACCCTAAAATTTCAAGCAACCAACCCTAAACCCTAATTTGAGAACAAAATCCAAACAACCCTAATCCGTTTAACTAATCGCGAATTCATACTACTAAACGGAGAAACGTACCCTCTGGTTCAAATTGCTTCGACCTCATCTGAATGAATTAACTCAAACTCAAATATCAAACCAATCAATTTCGGAGTCGATTCAATATCCTCCGATTGGCCTCCCTAGATTCAATCTCCTCCGCTTCGGATCTCCTCCGACCCCAATCTCCTCTGATTCCGTAGTGTTTGATTCCTTTCCTTTGTCAATTCTGGACTTCTATTGAGAGAGAAAGAGAAAGAGAGAGAGGAAAGAAAGAAAATTTTGATCGTCGCATAAATTTTTTTCCTTCTTCTATTTTTTTTGTTCGGCCAACGAATATGTGACACGTATGAGCTCTTATTCTATAAACGAGTATGCGAAATAAGAGGCTCTCTTATATTTTTTTTGTTTTATCTGATTTTTTATTTTTCTTCTCTACTAGAACCTCACTTAGAACCCCCGTTGGAGGTAACCTAAGGCTCTTGTTAGGCTCTCCCTAGAAAAGAGTTTCACAATGAAATGTGAATTTAGATTGGTAGAAAAAAATGAGAGAGAATCAAGATGAATTCTTACCAAAAACATCACAGATACTTATTAGAAATTCTATAACTAATTGTTATATTTTAAGTGTAATACTTTTATATTTAATATCTAAAATTTTTAAATTTTATTTATAAATTATATTAAAAATAATAAATTATTGTTAAGTGATCATAATAAATTTATAAGATGCTTTAGTATCGAGGATTGAATGAAAATCCCTCGAAGTCGTGGCCAATTTCCCCGTATAACCTATTTTATATTATTTTTAAATTATCTATAAATTTGTTAATAAGAATCAGATTTGGGTAATTACTGGTAAAAAATATTTATTTTAATATCATTAAAGATAATTTGAATATCTAAGAACGCTTATCTTAATTCTCATTAATTCATTTTGACTATATATTTGGTCAAAAAGTATCATCATTTCTTGACATTTCTGCTTGAAATATTGTGTACATTTATGGTGTCCTACTTATGTCTTGAAAAATAGAAAATTTAAGTTTAAGGGTAGAGGGATAATCTCTGAATGTGAGGTGTGAATGCGAGTACTCTTGACTTTTTCTTTAATATATTAGATTATTTACTGAATTCTCTATAAGTTTGTTAATAAGGATAAAATTTCATATTTTGAATGACTACAATAATAATATTAAAAAAATTATAACTGATATGATTTATAATTTTATTAAATAAAATAATTAATTTAATACTGAGAAAATAAAGATAAATTGTCTATGTAATCCCTCATATATGAGGAGATTCTCACATGCAAAATATCAGTGAAATCAATATCTATTTTTTTCTCTTAAAGATTAACAACATACATTATTTTGTTTTTAGTAAATGGAAAAATAATTGTGTTTCTTACACATTAAAGGTACTGTTCACTACTTATGAGCCATTTCAAACACTGCCTAAATGGAAGTTAATTAACGAATTTGATGATGTGCTTCATGAAGAGTCGTACATTAGATAGTGGACGAATAAATTTATTTACATAAAGGCTTGCATAAAATGATGAAATATGTCTAATTTAGATATATTTTATTCATATAGTTTTGAGAGTGCACATTAAGTTATAAGTTAATTAGTATTAGGAGGACTAGACATGGGAGAATGTAGAGATTTCAAATGGTGTTTGCAGCAACAATAATCAATACCAACAAATTGCCTACAATATCCTTCTTTCCATTTTCCACCCAAAGATTTACATGATGCATTGCATTTCGATGCGCCTATCCACCTTTCCTCTAGCATACATGTTTTATCCATCAGAGGACATGTTTGGCCTATTTGATGTATAAACATATACATTAGTAATATTTTCATTAATTTAATAATATAAATAATATTTAAATCGGGAATTTAAACACCTTTTGTAAGTAATGAATTTGAAGATTTACCAAGTGAAAAATGTCGAATTTTGAAAAAACAAAAAACAAAAAATATAAACATTGACAAATAAATGTGTTTACCAGAAATCATGGGCTTAAGGATGAGAGCAGAGATCATGAACAACGAGTGTAATAGAAGAGATGACAAATTTATGACTGCCATTAGTTTTGTTTCTAGAGGATACCAACAAGTCTCGAGGGAGAATAATATCTGCATAATAAAAATTGTAAACAATGTAAAAAGAAGTTCGGGATATACCATTTTACCACAAAAAAAAACTTATGGATTGCTCAAAAATGTTTTCCTGGAACGATAAAAACTTGTTTTCCTCTTCATAAAAAGGGTAAGATTTTTTTTTACGAAATTTAACATATTTTGGTTTCATTTACCTTTTAGCTTTTGATATATGGGTAGATGAATTGAGAATTGTGTTTTTGGTTTTGTGTGTGTATATATATATATATATAATTTAGATGTGTATACACATAAATATACATTATATCGAAAATCTTCTATATAGAAGAATATGTAATGAGTTTCCATTACAAATATATATTTTTTAGTATTATTTGGTTATTTTGACTATATATTTGGTCAAAGGGTGTCATCATTTCTTTATATTTATGCTTAAAATATTGTTTACATTTATGGTGTCTTGCTTATATCTAAAAAAATCAATTTTAAATTTATATATATATATGGATTTCATAAACACATGTAAATGGAAAATTAATACTCATGCATAATGCATTTTTCAATGATAGCCTAATTCAACTATAACATTTATAATTAGTCAATTACATTTGATTGTAAGATGTATTGACCCTAGAAACATTAACAAAGCTGTTTACTGCTTATAAGCTAAGTTTTGTCGGTTTTAGCCTGTTTTCTCGGTTTTAGCACGTTTTGAACAAAACAGGTATAAGTGTTGTCTAAACACTCAGTCAAATACATTGGATTGTAACATATTTTGATCCTAGAAATACTAAAAAAGTTGTTCCTACTTCTAAGCCAAGTTTTGTCGGTTTTAGCCTAATTTTTCTGTTTTAGTTTGTTTTGGACGAAATGGGTATAAATGTTGTCTAAACACTTCTAATCCAACTATAACTCTTATAATTAGTCAAATACATTGGATTGTAACATATTTGATCCTAGAAATACTAACAAAGGTGTCAGTGGCGGTACCAGTACCAATACCGGATCATGAGGAGTCAGTGGCTGACCCAGTACCAAGGGCAAGCCGAGTTCGAGATGGGCAGGATCAGAGTGTGGAAGCACAAGAGATTGAGAACCAAAGAAACGAGGCAAGGAGGATGGGCCGATGGGATCCGATGCTACTCGAAGTCGAGATAAATAACAAGGAATTGATGATACGTTTGAGAGTGGCCGAGACAGAACCAGAAGATGAGCATGAGGGTATGGCCGAAGCTGAAGCGGAAAATGATCCTATACCAATGGCTGAGACTGAACCAAGGGAGGACCAAGAAAAAGTAGAGGAAAATGAGAACAAGGACCAAGGACCAAGAACAAGTAGTCGGGGGTGAACCTGAAGTGGACCAAGAGATGACCGCCGAATGTGAACCAAGTGATAGCCATTCAGACATCGCCGATAGCAAACTTAGAGGAGACCAGGAGATGGTACCTGACCGAGAATCAAGAGGTGATCAAGTAGAGGGAGTGAACCATGAACTAAGGGACTCAATGATGGAGCTTGTTGAGAAGTTAGCCGAGAAGGGAAGGTTGAGTAAAGAGATTGTCTGATTGGAACACGGGCAAGGGAGTGAGAAACGGACAAAGTACTTGAATGAAGTCATAGAGCCAATGAGACATGAGGAGATGAGGCCGTTGAGGGGAATGTCGAGAACCCGAGCTCAGCCTAGGAAGCGAGTGACCTATCCTTCCCGAGTCCAGTTGAGAAACACGGCCTATTGTGTGGCGTGTGAAGAGAACGGGCATCAAGTCCGCAATTTCTGGAAGGCAATGTTGTGCACTCCAGGACCGGGGGATGTTGTTTTATGTTGGGAGTGTTGTGCGTTTGGGCATCAAGGACACAATTGTTCGAACCAAACTGTGAGACCAAAAGAGAGTGAACCAAGCGACGGTGGAGCTCTAGTGCCTGCGACCTTAACCTCTGGGATCGCACCCGCTGAACCAAGTACCGACCAGCCGCCTGAACGTCGTGAGTGTAACTAGGATGTGTAAGTTCCTGAGAGAACCCTAGACAACTGTTAGCCATCTGTGTAGGGTTATATGTAGACTTTTTGGGGGAAAGGTTAGAACTTATTCTGGTATGTAATATTTTATCTAGGTCTTGGGGACTAGATATTGAAATCGGATAGCAAGCAGAACCCTTATTCTTTTTGGTATAAGATATTAAGGGAATTGGTGCTAAGTCTTTAGCCTTGTTGTGGTTTTGTTGTGTGTGATTGCTTGCTAACCCTTTGTGCGATTGTTTGTCTATGTGTGAATGCTTGAATGATGGCTTAGATTGCATATAGGTTGCATAACTAACCATATGTTTGAGCTTGTGTTTGAGTTGGCATGATTGATTGAGGATTCACCTAAACACCGCAAGAGCGCGATCTGACAAACCAGAGAAAGCACGAGAGTGATCGAGGAGGACACTCGAATCGGTTGGGCAAGACAAGGGCGAATGGTGATAAAAAAAAAATTTGCTTAGGCAAAATTTGGGAAAGGTTGAAACGATTGATCCGAGAGGGACAATCAGACTGGGAAAGAGAGAATGCTACGACAAAGTTCAAGAATAAGAACAAAGGGGAGAATCCAAATCAAACAAAGGGAGTGGTTAAGAATCGAAGTGGCGCATTTAGGCAGATGCAAGAATTTATTAAGTAAAGAAAGAGGGTGCAAAAAAAAATAATGGAGGAGAAGAAAGCAAAGCAAACTCTATGCAAAGTGGCAAGAACCAGTGAGGTTCCATTGAAACAATTTGAAAGGAGCAAATAGAGTAACCAGACCAAGTGAAAGGAGTTTCTATCTAGTGACGAAAACGGCTAAGGACACGCGAGTGGATGCATGAATGTGGTGGGAGAAGTCATTGGTGATGAAACCAAGTAGTCATAATGAGATGTAACAATAAAACTCACTAAAGATATGGGGGTTATGGAGCGAGATGGTGGCTGTAGTGACCCGCATCAAGGTGTACGGACCAGATAAGGAAAACGCAATAAAAGGACTCGAAAAGAAGTCATAAAGATGGAGAAAGAAAGACGTTGAGAAACGACCGAGAGACTTGTGGAAAAAGGCACTAAGACGTGGAACTGCCAATGGCCAAAGAAACGGACGTGAACCATATTTCTTAACCAATTATAATATCTAGAACATAATATATATCACGAAAATGAAATTTTTGAAGTACATTTTGGGTTCTACCCTTTTAATTTTGCTTATTTAAAATTTAGTCCCTACAAAATTGAACTAAAGCAATAAGTAAAATATGGTAAATTGACAAAATCAATTTTTAAATAGAAACTAATTAATTCTACTTAAATTCCTTATTAATAGTAAATTTCTTTTCTATATGTGTTCCAAAATAAAAAAAATAGAAAAATCAATCATTAAACTGTATACACTGAAAAATAAACAATCAGTTAAATCAAATAATTATATATCAAACAAAAAAATAATAGTATTATTTAAAAAAAATAAAACAGTTAATTATTCTGATTAATTATACATTATACAAACAATTATAATTCATAATTTTAGTGTTTTATCCTGATAAAATTATAATACTTTAAGAATAATTGTATCACTAAATATAAAAAATATTAAAAATTAAAAATTGTTTAATTTTATTACTAAATTAAATACCGCTAAAATCAAACATAATTATAAATAAAATTAAATAATTGTCCCGTGGTCTACCACATGTTAAATCCTAGTTTATTTCAGAACATCCCCTATATATTAATATAAAAGCATTTTCAAAAAAATGCTGATGTGTCGTCGTTAGAGAGCTCGAGACATCAATGAATTTATTGCTCTCATTTTATGCATATTCACACATAATTGCTATTGAATGATAAAAGAATATTCATTTTCAATTAATTTCAAAAAAACAAACATATTAGTTTTAAAATATATTTTAATTATTTTACAACATATTTAATTATTATAATATTATTAGATCTAAAACAATTTCAAAACCCGAATTTATTCACCTAATAAAAAAAACTGATTACTATTCACATATTTAAAATTTCCAAAATAAACTATCATAACAATCATTATTATAGGCAATTGACTAATTTAATACTATTGGTATAATATTTCATGGGTGAAACATATTCTTACATACAAAAAAATTAAACAAAATAAAAAATCTTGCATAGATTGAAGAAAGAGCGGATTATATATTTAGTTGATACATAGTTGTTTGATCTAAATATAATCTCACTGGTTATATATTTGATTTTTACACAAACAAATTCTATATCCTCGATAATAACTTTACTCATAACATTAATTTTATCTTCATAGATTTATCCCCCACTATGTGAGGGTTGTTACCAAGTATATATGTATATACTAGTATTTTTACAGCAGTTTTTGCTCAAAAAAATATTTTGGAAAGTTTTTACATTGAATGCTATTTAATGTTTATATTCATTAATTTTCTCTAATATCTTTATAACCAAACACAATTAAAATATTTTAAATATCCATAAATATAATGTTTTATAATTAATAAAGATATTTAGAAGATTTATTCCAAATTAAAAAAAAACTATTCTCCTATCTTCTCTTTTTGATTTTAAAATTTAAATGTAGTGAATCATCATATAATACATAAAATTAATTAAAAAAAGGTATAGTTTTCCTGCATATTTTTGTGATTTGAATTTTTTTTAAAACATATATTACTCAATTAATATAAAAAGTGTGTGTTCAACATACATATATAGTAAGTTTACTGTATATAGTAGATTGTAAAATTTTAAGAAGTTTATAATTAATAACTAATAAATCTAAACTTAATAAAAAGTTTAAAATTATAAATATTTAAACATATTAAATTTTGAAAATTACACAAACGAGTTATATTACATGACAGGTTATATGACATTACAGAATTGAATTGATAATACTAAAAAATAAACTATCAATAATATGATATTTCGGTATGGGTTAAATCCTCATTTTAATGTTTTAACAACACCAATATAAAATATGTCAAATCAAACTGATTTAATTAAAATTATAGTAAATAAAATTATTGTGCATTATATCACAGTTTATTTACTAAAACTAACAAAAGAGTATATTAACAAAATTAGTATTAAAATAGTACATTAACAAAAAAAAAAAAAAACTTACTCCACGGTCACAATCTAGTTATTTTATCGCCGGGTTTAGGTTCCACCGGATCAAACTAACCACCGGATCAGTTCGAGTTTTAAAATTTTCAAAACATTTGATTTTGTAACGCATTTAAAACAAATAATAGTATTGGGCCACATGTTGACATGTCAGAAACACAATGGACAAACAAACAAAAAAAAGGAGAAATATTATCATTGCCGCCAACGCGTTGATCGGTTTAAGCTCTTCTCCTTTTGAGTTTTGGTTCAGTTTTTTACTGTATCAAAATCATCCGATTTGAATCCATCAAATTCGTTTCTGGTCGATTTTGCTTCTGAGAGAGACCAGATCCGAAGCTTCTCTGAGGACGAAGAACAATGTCAGTGAGGCATGAGCAATCGTCGTACCGAGATCGGACGGCCGAGTTTTTCAAAAATCGTGGAGAGCTGTTGGTGCGGGATTCAGCACCCCCGACATACCGAGCTAAACCAGAAATACTAATTGATTAGTTAACCGGGAAACCGGTTAAGAGCTCGATTAGGTCAACAAGAAGTCAGTTCGGCCAAAGTGTAGCCTTGAAGAAGAAGCAGCCGACTTCCACTTCGGCATGGCGGCCGACTGAAGCAATGAGGCAGTTTTCCATAACTCACTTCGTCCGATAAGGAAAGTTAACATATTGTAATCTTAGAACATGTATAAAGAAGGAGAGACTTCTCCATTGTAAGGCATCCAGAATAAAATACAATAATCGAGTTCTCCTCTTGTTCAGAGCAATAAACACTAATTCCTTTGAGTTCTACTTCTTTACTTTCAATCCGAGGGCTTAGATCTATTTTCTAGATAGATAACTCTATTGAATTTGTTTCCCTCCTTAAACAAATTCATTGTGGAAACCTAGTTTCTACAATTGGCGCCGTCTGTGGGGATCGATTATTGTATTGGAAAAAGGACCGGCACCTTGGCAAACCTATCTTCGAGGGGCTGACAGTCATCCTCAAAAAGGACCGGCACCTCCATACTCGCCACCAGTTCTTGGCACGCCGCACGCGCGGCAAGCAGCCCGGTCATACGCCACTTCTCCAAGAAGAAGCCTTCGGCGATTATTTCGCTCAGGACCCGAATAGTCCCGTCCAAACGGTAAAGCCGACAGACTTCAGCCAGTCTACAACGTCTCGCCATAAGGTGAGCCCCCAGCCTATAGCGGCGAGCCCGATACCTTCGGAGTTCTTGACACACGAGGCTCCCTTCTACACCCGCCATATCAACAGGTGGGACAGGTGTGCGTACTCGGAAGGTCTCTACGCCCTCTTGGGCAGAGGAGTCATCCGACGGTTCGGTTTGGTTGGAACCGCTCGACGAAGCGGCTAACCTTTCCAGAGCCCGTCTTAGCCACGCAGATCGAGTAGTCACCATCTCTTTCTCTCAATATTTTGGAAAGTTGTGGAAGTTAGAATGATCTCCCAAACTCTCAATCCTATTTATACAGGATTATGGGAAGTAACCGCCGCTGAATCCACCAATCAGAGTGCAGCGTGATTTTCGCGAGGTCCCGAGAATAATTCTCAAAGACCGCGCAGCGCATTTAATAAAGCACGTTCATTATTTCCAGAACGGAAAAAAGGAAAATTTTCAAAAAAAAAAAAAAAAAAAAAAAAACTATACACTCATACGTATACCTTAGCCCGACTTGGACTAAGTATCTATTAGTTCGTACCGAACTCACCCCTTGTTGACACCCTGGCCAGGTGATCAGCTGGTATAACTACCTACTATTTTTCGGGATAAGCCGGACCCAGAGTCATTATTTCGCACCCGAACTTTCAATCATTGGGATAAGCCGGACCCAGAGCGTTTATTCCGCGCCCAATCTCTTAATTGTTGGGGTAAGCCGAACCCAGAGTATTTATTTCGCACTCAACCTTTAGTTCGGACGGTATGGTAAGCCGAACCAGAGAATAATTTCACACTCCGGCCAGAGACTAAGTATCTATTAGTTCGTACCGAACTCACCCCTTGTTGACACCCTGGCCAGGTGATCAGCTGGTATAACTACCTACTATTTTTCGGGATAAGCCGGACCCAGAGTCATTATTTCGCACCCGAACTTTCAATCATTGGGATAAGCCGGACCCAGAGCGTTTATTCCGCGCCCAATCTCTTAATTGTTGGGGTAAGCCGAACCCAGAGTATTTATTTCGCACTCAACCTTTAGTTCGGACGGTATGGTAAGCCAAACCCAGAGAATATTTTCGCACTCCGGCCACCGAACTAAAGTAAAAGGAGATAAGCCGAGCCCAGTATCTCAATCTCCGACCAAACACACTTCGTTTAAAATTCATAGACTGCTTTTGAGGCTCTAATCGATTTTGTCTACCGTCACTTAATAAAAATTGCCTGACGTAAGCCGGGAGACGTCTCGCTTCTGGCACATTTTTGAGAATAAAGTAGCAAAATAAATCTCTTATTATTACTGAAAAAGTTTTATTGAGATTTTACGACAAGCAAGGTTCAAGTTCGCCTGCTATATTGCAGTTGCATTTTATTAAATTATCAAACGAAACATCCTAATTCCAAACTGGTGCACCATTCGCAGCAATCTCGCGAATGCTCGTCTTGAGTCGCTTCGGCATTGGCCATAGTAGTTGCAACCCAGTCTTTTCCCATTCCTCGGGACGAGTCTCCAATGCTCTGGCCTTCTGTTCGGATTCATCAAGCAGGTCAGTAGTTCTTTTCCTTTTCGCCTTGAGTAGGGCGATCTCGGACTCCAGAGTCCTCAGCCGTCGATCGATCCTGCCTTTCTTTATATGAAAGTACTGAAGATCTTGAGTCAGTTCTTGGTGCGTACCCTCAATCTGCAAACGCAAAATCAACAACGGGTTAGTACGAAGAAGATAAATTTCGATCGTTCATAAGGAAAGCAAAAAGGAAAAGAGGGTAGTGGCTACCTGACGGAAAAAGGCGTCGGCCTCGGCAAGCTCGGCACCGGTTGCACGCCGGTTAATGTAGAACGGCTTAACGTTGCCGGGAATGAAGTCACCGATCAAGACAGGGTCCGTGTGCGTCGGTCTCCGATCTGATTCCCTTCGGCATTCGTCGCAGTACGCAACAAGACATGGCGGCAAAGCAGCTATCTTGTCGAACCCATTCTTAATCCAATCCTTTGGGTGAGATTCCAGCATCTCGAGTTTGAGTAGCAGATCTCGCTGTACTTGTTCCGATGCGGCAAGACGATCGCGATATTCCGTATGGCGATCTTCCACCTCATGAAGAAATTCTTCCAGTTCGCGCCTTTGTTCCGGTTTGACGCGGAACATCAACATCCAGGGAGCTCGGATGTTCGGGTAGTACGCCATCCCCCTTTCGACAGCTTCGGCATTCGAGAACGTCGGCACATCGTTGCCAACTAGTGGGGATTCCACGCTGCTAACCGAGCTTGACATTGTCTTGATTGAGAGTTCTTCTTGGGATGTTTAATCCGTAGGCAGCGCCGGATAGATTTATACGAGTATTGGGAGGAAAATCCCCTTTTCAAAATTGGCAACTTTCCGTGCAAAATGGTAAGAATGCAAATTTATCAGTTTTTCCTTTTATGATAAAAAGAAAAATTTCGGTAATTAAGTTCCTAAAGAGAAAATGGGCCGAACAAGTCGGCAATGTTTTACAAGGGTACTCAGACCCGTAGGATTGACAACAAAAGAAAAAGAAGAGAAGGAAACAAAAATACAGCTAAGTATCATAGGCACCGCTCAAATCGGCCTGAAAGCTATCGGCATTAGAACCGAACGGATGTTGGACGGAGTCTGGAGCCGTCGTTCCGGGGGGGGGCGAAATCCATAGCCGAGTTGATCCGGGGACATGTTGAGATCTTTTTCATTCAGATCAAGGACATCGATCGCCTTGACAGTCTCCTCGGCTTCGGCCTTTTTCTCGTCAATCTCCTTGATTCGTTCCGCCGGAATGATGGCCCCATTTTCGACCAGATATTGTACAGTTTCATGTATCCCGGAAGCTTGGTTTAGCAGATCCTCCAGGGGACGAACTTTCTCCTGTTCGAGTAGATAGGCCTTGACCTTATCCAGTCGAGTCTGCGCTTTCATTGTTGTTCGCTCCACCTTCTCCCAACGATCCCGCCGAAGTCTCTTGACTTCGAAGTTGAGCTGAACCTTTAACCCGTCGCATGATTCCTGCAGTTCGTTCTTCTCTTCCTCGAGAGTAAGCGCTCGGGAGTTCAGTTCACTAATCCTCAGCTCGGAGCTGGCAATGATACCATCTTTTTTGGCAACAAGCGCCTCGAGCTCTTTGATCCTCGCATCCTTGGCGTCGCTGGCAATCCGGATTTGCTCTGCGCATTCTTTCACCTTTTCGAGCTCCAATCCAGACTTCTTACTGGATTTGGCACACCTATCGTATAATTGAGTCAGCGTGTTCATCTTGGCGGCAGTCTGCAAACCCGAAGAACATATGTCAGTTCGCCCGCTGAAATTTCAAGCAAATTAAACAAAATGATAGGGCATACCATTAGGTGGCACTCGGCGACATCAAGGAACGCCTGTTTAAATTCAAGTTCATCCGCCGACGGAAGGATTCGACTGGAGGTCTTCAAGGTTCGGATGAGCTCGCCTGAGGCTTCACGATTGGTCACCAGAGGGTAGTCGCCGAAGTAATGATAGGAGAAGCGATCTGTTTTATCATTTCTCCTTTCCAGGCGAAATCGATCGGCAGATTCTAGTCCGGCTTCTTCCACCGAGCGTTTGCGGTTCACTACCGGCTGTGGCTCGGCGACTGGGTTATCTCTGGTTTGCTTCTTTTTCTTCTTCCTTCTTTTGGATCCAGCTTCAAGTTGCGGGACATCCTGTTCTACGATCGAAAGATTTGCATTCTCTAAGGCCAAAGGGAGAATATCTTCTTCCGCGACATCGACTGTGTTGACGTTTTCTCCAGAAGCCTGAGTAGGGTCAACGTTGGTCTGGTCTGGGATGGGATCGACTTCGGTTCGACCCTGAGATGGGTCGATGTCAGCTTCAATGGCAGCCTGAGTGTCACGGCGAACGATCTGGAGACTGTCCGATTCAAGGACACGTACTCCGGTAGGTTCCGCAGTTCGTCCTAGTGACCTAGCAAAACTTGGGAACGTCGTCCTGGGTTTGCCCATCGCTGTTTCAACATGGATACGGGTGATGAACTCCCACTGACGATTGTTTCCGGTTAATAGAGCGTCTCTGACGGGATGGTAGTTTGGAGCTAGCCGCGTCGCGCAGAATGGACGATCTGGAAACATGCCACAAAAAAGTTAAAACTGGTTAGAGGTGCCGAAGTCAATTAAAACGTGCTAAAAATATAAAGTCTACCGGGATTTTCATTCCACACTCTCCGATGGAAACCCAATGGGTTAGCGAGTGAGTACTGATCGACGCGGACGTAGAAGTAGTCGTTCATCCACTTCTTGAAATTGCTCACTCTTTTACCGATAAGGAAATTGTGCGCCGGCCTCATATTCACTTCCCAGCGGTGTAGACTCTTTGATAACTTAAAATTGGATAGTTGTTCAAAACATTGAACTCCAATATTGACCCCGACTTCGGCTGCTACAGTGAGGGCAGCCATAAAGTTACAAATAGCTCCGGGGACGAACTGGCAGATCGCTATCCTGCGTCTTTGGGCGTAGAGCGATATCAACGCAGGGATTGGGAATAAGAGGCGACATTCGGTAAAATAACATTCCTATAGACATATATACCCTTCCGGAGGGTTCCAAGGGCGTTGATCCTCTCGAGGAATCAGAATTGTGACTTTGCTGTTGAATAAACCACATGAGTTCAGCATGTCATTCATGGTTTTGGACGAACTCAAACTCTTTTCGCCACCAATCTGTCCTTTATGGTCAAACAAGGGATCGATATCCTCGATCAAGAGTCCTAAGGGAACAAACCGATCTTCTTCTTGTGACAGTACGCCTTGAGTCAGTTCGGTGCTTTCCTCTTCAGGACGAACTGATGGCAACGACAATACTTGTGAAGATGAAGTTCCTCTGAACAGCGAACAAGGTGTGGTGGGACTTCGGAAGCCGATCTACTCGACTCACCGATCTGCGTGGTACGCTCTGGGTCGAGAGTTTTCCGCCTGGAAGATCGACGAATTAGCTGTTCGCCCTCGACTTCTGGCGAAGAGATGGGTTCTGATGTGCTTTCCATATTCTGAGTTCGGAGAGTGCGGAAGAAAATCGGAACTAACAAAATAAATAGGAGAGAGATCGGAGCAGATTACCTTTCGTTGTTGACAGAAAATGAGAAATGACGAAAGGGGAGGCGTATTTATAGAGTCGAGCGGGTGGCAACCCTACGCAGAGCAATTATGACCTATGCGACTCTTCGAATTCCGGGCTAGCTGATGTGATGCAAATGACACGTGTCGTTCGAACAATTCGCGGCGAAATGACGCGAGAATCCGGGTAAAATCAATTAAGTTTTCATGGATTAGATCGGATATTCTCTTCCCATAGTTCGAAACATTCGAATTGAATCTCGAATATTCAGAACTGGGGGGGGACTAATTGTTGGTGCGGGATTCAGCACCCCCGACATACCGAGCTAAACCAGAAATACTAATTGATTACTTAACCGGTTTCCCGGTTAACGGCTCGATTAGGTCAACAAGAAGTCAGGTCGGCCAAAGTGTAGCCTTGAAGAAGAAGGAGCCGACTTCCACTTCGGCACGGCGGCCGACTGAAGCAATGAGGCAGTTTTCCATAACTCACTTCGTCGGATAAGGAAAGTTAATATATTGTAATCTTAGAACATGTATAAAGAAGGAGAGACTTCTCCATTGTAAGGCATCCAGAATAAAATACAATAATCGAGTTCTCCTCTTGTTCAGAGTAATAAACCCTAATTCCTTTGAGTTCTACTTCTTTACTTTCAATCCGAGGGCTTAGATCTATTTTCTAGAGAGATAACTCTATTGAATTTGTTTCCTTCCTTAAACAAATTCATTGTGGAAACCTAGTTTCTACAAGAGCCTGAGGGGATCGATTGCCCCGGCGGCGAATAATGCACCGTATGGTGTGAGAAGAGAGGATCTGAATAACCGATCTGAGTTCAACAAGAGAGCTGGTCAGATTAGTCTGGGTATTTATCAGACGTCTCAGAAAGTGGTGAAGCTTACGAAACGTAAGTTGTTCATTTTGATTTTAGAGTAAGATCTTGTGAATCTGAATAAGTTAATCTTCGTGTATGGCTTTAGCTTAAGGTGTTAGGTAGAAATGGTCCTTTGAAACGAATATATATATAGCTGATCTGAATCGTAGCAGCAGATATGACTTTGCTTAGACTATGGTAGCAAAAGCTAGATTGAGACCACCATGGCTAGTAGGAATGTTGTGTGAATTTCTCAAGAATACTTCAGAATAATTTTGTTATTTTGTTACTAATCAGTTGCAAAGAAGACATCAGTATTTGATGATCCGACTCGGGAGATGCAAGAGCTTGCAGTAGTCTTTAATCAAGAGGTCTCTGCTCTAAATACTGCTATGGTCGACCTTCAAGTGTTTTGAAACTCTCAGAATGATGAAGGGAACAGCTCTAGAGATAGGGACAAAGCTAACTTCGCAGCAACTGTTGTTGACGATCTAAAGAATCGTCTGATGGATACTACCAAAGAGTTTAAGGATGTTCTTACCATGAGCACCGAGGTTCTCTCTTTGTTTCCTTGGATTTCTTACACCTTATTGCTAGTGTAATGATGCTAGACTGAGCTATTATTTACTTGTATGGTGTTGCAGAACATGAAGATCCATGAAAATCGAAGGCAACCCTTCTCTTCAAACGCTTCAAAAGAATCAACAAACCCATTCGTTCGCCAGCGCCCTTTGGCTGCTGCTAGTAAATCTGCTCCTCTTCCATGGGAAAATGGGGCTTCTTCATCGTCATCTCAGTTAGTCCCGTGGTAAAGTACTATTAACCTAATATTACCTCTTGAAATCTGGCTAAGAATTTTGTCTAATGGGAGTCAAGAAAGTTGCTATATATTTACTAGAATATTAGTTGTACCATGTCTGTCGTTGCTCATTTTAGAGTTTGGCTTGTCAAGAACTCGAGACCGTTTATAATCTCTACATTTACAGGAAGCAGGGAGAGGCCGAATCTTCACCATTGTTGCAACAGAGTCAACAACAACAGCAGCAGCAACAGATGGTCCCATTGCAGGACAAATATATGCAGAGCCGTGCTGAAGCTCTACACAACGTCGAATCAACAATCCACGAGCTAGGCAGTATCTTCACACAACTAGCAACCATGGTTTCTCAGCAAGGGGAGATTGCTATCAGGTTCGTCTTCCTCATGAGGGAAACACCAAACTGTTTTATGATTCATTTCACACATTTTTTGGACAGGAAGTATAATATAATATGTTGATGGTTTTGTACAGGATCGATCAAAACATGGAAGATACATTGGCGAATGTGGAAGGAGCACAGAGCCAACTGGCCAGGTATCTCAACAGCATATCGTCAAACCGATGGCTGATGATGAAAATTTTCTTCGTACTCATTGCATTTCTCATGATTTTCCTCTTCTTCGTGGCGTAAAAATATTGATTTTAAAAGAGTTTCAACATGGTTCTTTTTTTTCTGTCGTATCTTATTGACATGTAAAGACTATAAGAAAAAAAAACAAAAAAAGAAACCATGTTGTTGATTAGACTATAAGACTCTAATGTGTGAAGAAGGTTTGCTTATGGGTTTGTTTTTACTTCTTGGTGGGTGATTGACACATCATATTCCAATCAAGGATCTTGTTTGGGGAATCCTACCCAATTATCAAGATAGTTCTGAACTAAGATAACGTCAAGTTGATGACGATTTCGAGCCTTAAGGAGAAGCCCACAAATAAATAAGTTCTTCAAACACAACCAGCTAATTTAGAGATCAATTCCCAAATATAACATTTCAACTTCAAACCTTAATCTTTTTTTGGTCTTCTTTCAAGAATCCAACCTCATCTGAATAGTGAATATTAATATTACAATTAACTTTTAGGGGAAGAAACAAAAAAAATACAAAAATACAAAAATCATTATAAGATCGTAATTCAATTAGAGTTAATTAAGACATTTACCCAAATATTTACAGTAAAACAGATAATAATAAAAAAAACCCCAGTAATTTTTTTCTTACCTCACTAACCGTAACCTTGACCGGGTCTTTTAGCATTGCCCATCTCCATTTCCCGTGTGGTCTGAATCTCGGTGCTCCACCAGGATGGGTACAAATCATATTCACTAATTGGATTACTATAGAAATTTTGAGTCTCAAGTCCCACTTCCCTAAACTTGTTCCATGCCTTCATTGTCTTGGCTCGAGTCATATTCCGTGCTTCCTCCTGATAAGCCGTACACATTGCTGTGACCCGGTGTGATCCCATGGTTGAGATCTGACGGTGATATGTTTCCTTCTAGCACACGTGCAACCTGCTAGTTTTTGTTTTACACCTATCACTCATTCCATTAGCATTATAAACATTTCAAATTACTATATATACTAGGATAATAACCGCGCTATGCCGCGAGATTGTTTTTAATTTTATTTTTATATTAATTAGTTTTTGGATAATTTTTGTATGGTGTTTATAATTAAAAATAATTATTACTATAGTTTTTGACGATGTTCATTGGTAATATTTTTATTTTGAACAAGTCTTATCGTTATGAGTTATGATTGAAGATGACTTTAACTTCGTCCCTATCTGCGGGGTTGTTTTTTTTTTGTATTTTTCAGATAATTATTTTTATGTTGTTTTTTTTTTTTGATCATGTTGTTTAGAATCAAATATTATAGTTAATAAAGTATTTGATTGTGTTTAATAGAACTTTTTTTTTGATTTTTTTTTGGGCCTTATTGTGTTTGCCTATCTAAGGTCTAAGCCATATAAACTTCCTGAATCAATACATACAATATAGTGACTTGTGGCATAGATACCAAACCAGACGATTATAATCAACAAGTATAAGACAGAGATAAAGCTAGAAAAAATGAGAAATCAATACAATAAAAGTAGGAGAGAAACAAAGATACATAGGTCAACATAATGCAATTGTCAAGCTCCAAAACCTGCAATAGATTATGTGGATGTGGCCAACCCAACTGAAAATGTGGTCTTCGTTTAAAGATTGTAGAACAATACGCTATTGGGTATAGTCCACACCGTGTGGAAAACAAAAGAAAATAGTTAAAGGTTGTAGAACGATCATTGACCTCTAGCGCAGGACTATTAGCAATCCAAGTCATAGACGCGGATGTTATAACCTCACAGCTATGAACAGTCAACAATGGAAAATGTGCTGACTTCAAAGAACAAAAGGGCAATCAAGTCAGGAGAAAATAGAGAATGAGACAACAAAAGGGAGGGAGCGAAGAAGATAACTAACAGGACCAACCTAAAGAGATATATTTGGTAGTATGAAGCATTAAAAATATGCAGATTAGCACAAGCTTGGGCTATATGGCGCAAAGTTTCATCACTGACACATGAACAGTTAGAAACGTCTAGTGACTCTAACTAAGGACACAAAATGACAGTTGAACGAATAGCAGCATCCAAAATCTTATGGCATGAGGCTATATCAAAAAGTTAGAAGAGTAGATAGTTAATCATGGCCTGTGACATATTACTTCTTTTTAATGATAAAGACATGAGTTGTCGACACCCGAAAGAAAGAAAAATAATATTTATTAAGAATGGAATACACATAAACGATTAAGATTGAAAATTATTTACTAAAAACAAATTCACCTGATAGACAAGCGCATAACGCGGCATTTCGTAATTTTAAGTTTGCGTAGCCTATCATGATTCAGGTGTATTTCCTAGGAACCATTTCCAGAATAGCCTCATTTACACACACTCCTCAACATATTAGACTCCCCCAATGCCTTGAAAAAGTTTTCACTGATACGACCATTTCCTATAGTTTAGACTTTAGACCTCAAGATACCTGAAACAAATCAAAATCATTACGATATATGAAAGCTTAATAATAGAGATACCTCAAAGTGGTAGCATCTTTCTTAGCCAGAGCGTTACCAGCAGGAACACCATAAATATTCACTTCGGTGGCATTTGGATAGCGACTACACATGTTGTCAACTACAGATGAAGCAACAAGAATATTTTTAATCAAATGTATATTAATATCTTTCAAATATGGATTAGTAAAAACAGAAGAAATAGAACATAGCATCTGAGTAACATAGCGTGTTGAAATAGATAAAATAGATCAAATCACGGGCATCTTTGGGTGCTTAGATTTGCTATTGAATGCCAACCTCATCATAAAATGCAGGATGAATGCCTTCAAAATGGTCGGTTCCTATTACATTCATTTAATGGCAAATCAAATGTACAAGAATTCCATACTCAATCACCAGCTGTTTAACATGTTTTACACTTAGGGCGAAAACTTGATTCCACATGTTGTCTCATGTCGTCGGAATCGAGGTTCATTCCTATGTCAACCCTCCCAGAAGCACACAACCGATTAATTCCCCATTCCTACACCGAATCGACGGCTGTTCTTTCTTTCTAGGAGCAGGAAGTCCAGGAGGCAGCTTTGTCGAGAAGCCGATATAAGAGTTACGAATACTTGAATTAATCTTCCCGACGAATCCGCTAAGACCTCCACCGCTACTACCGTCGTTTCCGACTAAAGAAGAAATCAATACTAAAATTGGGCGATAGAAAGAAGAAGAAGAAACCGATCAGTAGAAAGAAGAAAATATCAATGTGTCCCTCTTGGCAAAAAAAAAATGAGTTGTATTATTGTTATAATTTAATTGGTTCCAGATTTTTTAAGATGTGTCAGTCTCTCCTTCAATACAAAAGCTGAGCTGTCAGCACTTGGTGAAAAACGAAGAAGTTTTATTGTATTGATTTTACAAAATAATGTAGCTAAAAATTGCATGTTGGCACATTTGTAGTTTCAAGTCAGTTTTTAATTAAGTGGTGTTGCAAAGTTATATGAGAAGACTAAGCTAGGCAAAAAAAAAAAACAGAACCCAAATCGAAGTTAGTATTACGTACATGTACTGTTATATATTGTTATTCTTATACTATAAACAAATATAACTATACAACGTATATAAATATTTTTTTAATTAAAATTAGGTATCTTATATAATATATGAGAATGGTTTTCTTAACTTTAGCTAAGGAGATGACACTTGACTTACTATATTTCTGACATCTGTATTTTTTAGTTTGGACCTAATTAACTAAACTCATTTGTAGTTTGGACCATCAACATTTTCTTCCTCCCTTCTTCAATCAGAAACACATGCAGTCTCCAAGAATCTATAACCACCATATATATTAGTTTGTGGTTACCAACACTGAATTAAATTTATGGGTTTGAATTCTTGGGTTTAATTTCTGTATTTGAATCTTGATTTTCACGGTCACAAGCATAATCAAATTTAAGTAAGATGGTGGGATGGTATTATTTAAGTCAATTAGTTTAACTTTTTAAAATATATATATATATATATATATATATATATATATAAAATTAAAATTTTGAGCTTACTTCTGGAAAAATTACGTAAGATTGTGAGATGGTTTTGATCTAATTCTATAATTATTTTGTTTGATTCACAATTATTATTTCAAACGTTATGGTATTTTTGAATTACATAAAATTTAAAAGTTTTCATATTAGACATTTCAGAATATATTATGAACACAAGGGGTCTCTGAACACAATCAGTTATGTTTTGATTTGAAATAATACCATGATTTTTTACACTGCTTTATATCTACCCATTACTTTCCTCAGTTTTTCATTTTTGTTTATATTACTTCTCATTTTTAACTTATTATTTTGAAACACTTTCGAATTTATGATCATGAATATTTGATTTCAATTCCTTCTCTCTCTTAAAGGATCTAACATTCTATAAAGCTTGGTTTTCTAAAAACAACTTATTACCGTACAAACACATCCTCTTTCAGACTATTGTGAAAACACATTTTTTGGTCAAACGCTATTGTGAAAACTAAAACACTAAATTTCTATTCTATCCTCGATTCAATCTCCAACAGACAACAAAACACCGATAACAATAGATACAATTAAAATAGATAATGATTTGATTAAATTTTTAAAAATGACACATGCGTCAAAGATTCTTAGAGTAAGAATTGAAAGAAGCCGTACTATATTATATCATCTAATAATAAAGTAAGGTTTTTTTTTGGCAAGCTCTAAAAGGTTGTCATTTGATGCTCTCTTCTTTCACAAGCGTCATTTTGTTTCTTTAAATTTTTAGTGTAACAAATTTATTCAATTTAGTTTACATAATAAAAATTTCTCTTAACAAATAATTTGATGATTAAATACTTTAAAGATATAAGATTATAATATATATATATATATACATATATATATATTTGGGTTGTATAGGATAATGTCGAGTAATAAATGGATGTTTGATTTCCACACCTTAATATAAATAATTCACATGATCTTGATATTACATTATTTATTTCATTTTTAATCCATTTAAAATAAACTAAAGTCTATTTTAATAAAAAAAAGTTCTAAATAACTAAATGAGAATTGAATATATTTAAACAACAAACATTTTTAGTTATAAATTCACAATGATGTATTTTATAAACCTGACACATTTTTATTCACTTTTCTATTCCATCTCACCAAACCAATATTTTGTACTAACTCTTATTTTTTTACTTTCATAGTATTTATAGTAATGCAATCAATAATTAATAATAACATTTAGAAATATTGCATATATAAGAAAATATATTACTATGTAATGATTGCATATCTATAACTGTCACATAGTTTATGTGACTCCTATAACAATGAAATACTCCCTCCGTTTTGATTTAGTTGTCGTTTTAGATGGTTTTCAATAAAAATGTTTGGTTAAAACACATCCTCTTCAGACTATTGTGAAACATATTTTTTGGTCAAATGCTATTGTGAAAACTAAAACACTAAATTTCTATTCTATCCTCGATTCAATCTCCAACAGACAACAAAACATCGATAACAATAATATCATTGTTCGGATCATCAGTTTTCGGGAAGTTCCTAACTTTAGAAGAAATATTATCTTACTAAATCTTGAATTTGTTTTCCAAAAATGCAAATTATCTTTACTATTGTTCATCTTGTGATGATTTATGCAATCATTTTAAAACATTTATAAAAGAAAATAAATAATTGCATGTGTATTTGATTTTAAAAGAATTTTAATATATAATGATATAATTAGATACAACTAAATAGATAATGATTTGATTAAGTTTTAAAAAATGACACATGCGTCAGATTCTTAGAGTAAGAATTGAAAGAAGCCGTACTATATTATATCATTGAATAATAAAGTAAAGTTTTTTTTGGCAAGCTCTAAAAGGTTGTCATTTGATGCTCTCTTCTTTCACAAGCGTCATTTTTTTTTCTTTAAATTTTTAGTGTAACAAATTTATTCAATTGAGTTTACATAATAAAATTTTCTCTTAACAAATAATTTGATGATTAAATACTTTAAAGATATAAGATTAATATATATATATATATATATATAGTTGGGTTGTATAGGATAATGTCGAGTAATAAATGGTTGTTTTATTTCCACACCTTAATATAAATAATTCACATGATCTTGATATTACATTATTTATTTCATTTGCAATCCATTTAAAATAAACTAAAGTCTATTTTAATAAAAAAAAATTCTAAATAACTAAATGAGAATTGAATATATTTTAAAAACAGACATTTTTAGTTATTAATTCACAATAATGTATTTTATAAACCAGACACATTTTTATTCACTTTTCTATTCCATCTCATCAAACCAATATTTTGTACTCACTCTTATTTTTGTAACTGTCATAGTATTTATAGTACTGCAATCAATAATTAATAATAAAATTTAGAAATATTACATATATAAGAAAATATAATAATATGTAATGAGCATATCTATAACTCTCACATAGTTTAATTATGTGACTCCTATAACAATTAAATACTCCCTCCGTTTTGATTTAGTTGTCATTTTAGGTGGTTTTCAATAAAAATGTTTGGTGATATTCCAGTTTTATCCCTGCTGTTTTAATATTTTGACCAATAAAAAATGATATAAAAATTAGTGTATTTATTACCCAATTAAATAATAATTTTTCATACGCTTTTAACTACAATTTTTATTATAAATAAAAAGATACATATTTTACTAACTCTCATATCTCAAATCTCACATAATATTTTTATTTAACTAATATTATCTTAACTAACAATCATTACTCAATAAACAAATAAAAAAAAATAATTTCTACAGTCACAAAGAAATCTAAAAACAATGTAAATTAAATTCATGTGTAGCACAGAGTGACTACTAGTTTATATATATTTTTTGACAGATTTTTTTGTATTCAAAGCCAAAAAAAAACAAATCTTTTTATTTTAGGTTTATAGTTCAATATAAATATTTGAAAACAGGAAAACCAAATGTCAACCCTTAGTTAAAAAAAAATGATTAATAAGTTACCTGGTCCATGCGAGGTCTACGGCGAGCTGACACAAGCTGCTGCACAAGCAACCATGCGAGCCATTTCTTCTCTGTCATACTCATTATTCAGCTTCGTATCAACCACTGCTTCAAAGTTGCCTACCTCGGATACTTGG
The DNA here is from genome assembly GCF_030686135.1 of Camelina sativa. Taxonomy (NCBI): domain Eukaryota; kingdom Viridiplantae; phylum Streptophyta; class Magnoliopsida; order Brassicales; family Brassicaceae; genus Camelina; species Camelina sativa. The sequence goes on along the minus strand of NC_141880.1, from coordinate 17,835,618 downwards.
TTAAGCAAAGGTCGTCTGGATCTGTTCCAATTATCCACAGACATAGATATTGTAACGTAGGTTAAGATTGTTTCTAGTGATATTAATTACCTAATCAACCAAGCTGTTATCTGCATGGACATTATTTGCATCAATAGGGCGACGCCCGGTTATTAGCTCCAAAAGCACAACACCAAATGAGAAGACGTCAGCTTTTTCTGTGAGCTTTCCGCTTGAAGCATATTCTGGAGCCAAATACCTAAAATCCAACACCAAAAAGTTCAAAATATGTAAACATTCACACAAACTATGAAACTACGAACGTAAATGTAAATATTTAGTAGCTTCAATATTTATCTTTACCCAAAGGTTCCCATGAGTGTTTGTATCAGAATTGCAATCTTGGCAAGACCAAAATCAGCAACCTAAAAGAGTCAAGAGAGACACAAAATACATATATGCATCTCGAAAATATCAGAAAGACGAAGTTACATATTATGCCTTTATGCATGGAATATTAAAAAGGAAGAAGAAAAAAAAGATAAACCATAGCTTTGTTTCAAATTAGAAATCAATCAATATGTTTGACGCCTTGATATCACGGTGGATGATTTTAGGATTGCCTGCGGATACATATAGTATAAAATAGTGATAAAAATAACTAAAATTAGATAATGATGCATTTTTAATTTGTTCAATCATTAAATTTATATCTTAATAGTTTAAAATATTTAATCACTTCATGATTATTGTCTGACAACATAATTTTAAGTATGAATTGTTTTTTAATATTTATTTTTGTAAAATATATAATGATATAAATTGTTAATTTATTGTCCATTCGGATCAAATGTTTGAAAAGGTATTCTAATTCGCAATCCGGTTTAAAAAGATTGGTTTTTGAGGAGGGAAATATGGCGGCAAATGTTTGAACATGCCAGATGATGACACGTAGACTCGCCTCAATCTGACGGTGAGTCTTGAAAGAATCTCAAAGTCAGAATTGTCTAAACATTTCTGCGTTGTCCTCATCATCCTCAGGACTCGCCACTCACTCTCACTCTCACTCTCACTCTCACTCTCACTCTCACTCTCACTCTCACTCTCACTCTCACTCTCTCTCTCTCTATATATATAAAGCCATGTATATCAATGAATCTATGAAGGGAGTTTTATCCAACTTTCATGCCCCACCAACAACACAATGACACGTATGGTGTTCTGAAAGAAAAAGAAAAAAAATCCAAAAGCTCCTAAGTTAAACCCGTATCTATTCTTTTTTCTTTTTGTATTATTGATTTCATTTTTATAGTTAAAAATAGATGGATCTTTGACATGGATCTCCCTTTGGAGATGACCTATAATACCAAAGCTTTTGAGAATATGGACATTCATCCGGTGGACTTTCCATAGTAGATAATATAAGAGGAGAAATAGTTTCGGATAGCCAACCTTTGAGAAGTGATTGATTCTAGAAGATCAAAAAGATAACACCAACTAGGATCACCCAACCAAAGCTAAGCCATCGACTCACTCGATTGTCAAGTTGATGGATCTTGGGTAAGCTGCCTCGAGTTTTCTAGGAGGTACTGCTTAAAATTTAGTTTGAAGCATTCATATTATTCATCTAAGGTTGAGGAGCTGGCGCTGGATTCTTTCTTTATCCGCTTACATGTAGAGTTTGAATCCGAGCAATGTTATATCCTATTAATCTATCTTTAACCAATGCCGTTTTGAGATAGATTGTAAGATTTAACTCCTTTTATTGTAAGAGGGTTTTGACTTTATATGGAAAAATAGAGTTTCGTGTCGGCACATGCATTGTTACAATGTGGAATACAATTCAAAAATAAAAGAGTCTTAATAATATAAAATCTTCTACCTTCGCAGGATTTTTTTTTATTCAAGAAAAAGGGAATCCAAGAAGTTGGAAATCATATATGTATAACAAAAGAGCTCAGTTTATTTAGTAAAAGAAAGGGAATACAAGATTATAGAGAATGTAGAAAGAAAAAAAATTCTGACAAAGATGATGACTCAATAATACAAAAAATCGCTATCCAAATAAACCACAACATGTCTTTGATCGACATAGACAAATCTTCTTCCCAACTCCTGGAGATGCTCCATAATCATATGTTAACTCTGTTAATGGAGGTATATGCTTCATTGCGAAAAATCCAATGTAAATACACCATAAACCATTTTGTTCACGAGCAATCGGCTGCCAGAAAACGTTGGGTGAGCAACTATGGTTCATAAATCGAGCCACATTTCCTGACTTCTTTGCACTAATCAGCAATGATAAGTTAACACGAATCGCCTCAGAGACTTTATTTGAAGCATCCTCACCAACAAGCTCAGGTTCATAATTCCACTTAAACGAGTTATAAACCATTGAAGTATCGAATATATAATCATCCTCTTCTTCACCTTTTTCTATGATCTTGTCACCAGCAAATTCGCAAATGAAGCTTCCTGCTCGAATAGGATCCCATGACCTTAAACCCCAGCCACAATGCATTGTCTTAAACACTTCGAAACTGAAGTTCAACCCGGTCTGAATCATTTTATTTTTGCATTTATCAGAACAAGCACACGACCCACCACATTCGAAAACCATGGGTCCACGAGTGACCAAAGCGTTCTCAACGCAAGGTAAGCCGCCTACATTTCTCTGAACACATGCACAATTACCACTTCTCGAAGCACATGACCCCTGTGGACAAGTGCAACGATCAACCAGCGGTTGAATATTTATAACTGCATGTTTGAGTGATGTCACATAAGTAAACAAGGCAGGACCGTTCTTCTCCTCATCAACTTCATTCACCACAGATACCTTTAGATTCTCAGCTCCATTAGAGAGATCTTCAAGAATAAGACCTGGTCTTGTAGTCAAACCATTCTTCCATTGTTGTACTGATTTCCAAATACCAAAAGCATGTTTTTGATGAGGTTGCCTCACCAATTTGAATTTGAACACCTTGAACCCATTTTGACCTTTCTCTTCCCACATACTTGTAATGATATATATTCCATCGTATACGTAAATCTTACCATTTGTCCTTTTTTCAACCTTCATACCTCTTATCACTCTCACGGCACTTCTCTTCCGAAGAGCTGCCTCTAGTGGGATATTCAACCCCTCAAGCTTTTGGTCTGATGGCTGATGATCATGAAACTTGGTTGTACCACCAAACCCTGTAAATATTAATGAATCGGGATCATCAGTTTTATCAGCATTTTCCCCTGAAGAGACTACACTTACAGCAATTGGTGTATTCTCTCCGCTGCCTTCGACTCCTATTAACTCAACTCCAATAGGGGCTGAATGGAGCCCGACCAAACCCATTTCACCCCAGATGAAAAAGATGTCTCCTACATCAACTCCGGGAACGGAACCGAATCGCTTTCTTGTGTTTGTACACAGTTTGAGTCTCTTAAAATTACTTATGGCTGTTGCAACCTCACCATGCACATTCCCACTTTGGCTCAAACGTCTCCTTGTTGCGTCGAAGCGCGTCATCAGACTAGTCACTAGCGCATGGTTTCCCGTCTCTTGATCCTTCTCACTGATTCCACCTAGAAAGTATGGAATTGATTCGTTACGTCTACCACTCATCTTCAACCTTTTTTTTTGTCGAGATTTGTGAACTCACTGGTCGACCACGTCCTCTTTCAATCTGAGCAAAATTAAGACATGCATCAACAACATAAATTTGATTGGTAAGATTTCATACTAGAATATGGTAATAATAAGCCTAGTGAACATTAATAAACGACGCGAGAAACTAGATTCTATATCTAACTTTTTGACAGGAATAGATTAAACTTTAAATACGTAAATCAGTGAAGATCTAATCAAAGCAAATACACACATAAACAATATGTATCCAAACATAAACACGAGTAAAATATTGAAAATATATATATATTGATACATCACTCACATTTTGAAGAAACAAGAGGCTGGGGAGAAATGCTGATGAGAGAATATATGAAAACAAATGTTTGAAACCAAGTGAATATTATTATTATCTTTTCAGTGTGAAGAAAATGACAGAGTATGAACTCATATTTAAAGAGTTTTGCAAGGGCTCTACTTTTTTTATGGAAAATAAAGGCCGTTAGATCAAGTTTGAAAGATCTATACCGTCCAAGTTTCAAACATTAAAAACCTGTAGATATGTATCCTATCTTAGTCCTTATGTCACTATCTTTTAATAAATGTATATCCAATGTATTCTATTTTTATAGTCAATATCAACATTAATTAAGATATTTTCCATCATTGGATTATTAATTTTTTTTGCTTAGTCTTATATTACCTGTGTATTATTGGATTCAATAAAAGTTAGCATAAAATAATTTATTTTCTATATTTTGAAAAAAATATTTCTTATTATTTTTTCCTTTTAATTTTTGTAAGAGGTTAAAATTATTTAATAAATCTAGTCTTTAACAAATATTTTTTAAAAAATATCTAGTCAAATCTTGGTGAACATATTTTATTTGAGAAAACATGCATGTGAAAGCCCATATGAACATTTTCTAGTTTCTTATACATGTAAATTCAAGGGTTGATTGGAGAATTGGACAGTTTTAAAAACTTTATTTGGTGTATAGAACCATTCACTATTTAAATTAGGAGAATAGAAAACTTTACTTTTTTTCTTTTTTCCCTTAAATCTTTTAATTTGATTTTACTACAATTTTTTCATCCAAAAAATTATTACAGTATGATTTTATTTTAAAATTTTTTTTGAGAATTAATGAGAAAATTTTTGTTAGATTTTGCAAATCTATAACCAAAATCCTATCGCTTATACGTTCTCTCTTTTTAGCGTCGGTACCACCAGACTTGTTTTCGTATTTTTTTTTGGCGTGCACAGTACTTTTTGATGTCCAACAATTATCTATTATTCCAAGTACTAGGGGCCGGTTATTAGCACGTAATACTTGTTCACATAACAGTACACTCACTATTTATCATGTTAACACTTTTTTGCTTTATATGAGTCCTCCGTTTAGTGTATATGTGTTCCATGTCTAGTGTATAATAGTACGTATTAAAGATAAAGACACAAGACAAGGAGTACGTATACACTTAACGAAGTATTAGGGGTTCGTTAACATGTAATACTTGACTACTTGTGCACATGGGGTGAGTATACCTGATCTCATATTCGTACTCTAATTCTCGTGTTCGTTCCCACTGTTTTATGTTTGATAACTACATTTTAAATTTATTTCTTTTTGTTTATAAGAACTACTAAATTTAAAATACAGAAGAAAGTGACTGCAGATGACGTTTTCCTTGTTGATTATTTCTTATTTTCAGACAATTTTTACCAGTGTACTTTAGTAGTTCAAACTTCAAACATTACAAAGTAATTTGCTTTAATGCAAGTATACAGAAAGGGGAACATCCGCAAATCGCAATGCCGACTCTTTACTTCAACCAGATGAGTTTCATGTCATCTTCTGCGCAAAGCTGCTTATGTCAAATGCATCATTGCTATTCTTAGTTATGACCCCCTGCAGACAAGACACGTTGAGGATTGAGATGATTATAAAAATCTTCCGGTTTTGTTCAAACCTCAGAATAAACTTAGAACAAGTAAGCTTTTGGAAAACGAACCTTCTCAGTTATGATTCCCGCAATCAGCTCTGCTGGAGTCGCATCAAAAGCTGGGTTCCAAACCGAGATCCCTGGTGCTGCAATGCGTTCACCAAGTCCTCCATGTGTGTGCAGCAACTCCTTCGGAGATCTTTCTTCTATCACGATTTCTTTTCCAGACGAAAGTGAGAGATCAACTGAGGTAAGAGGTGCAGCGACGTAAAATGGGATCCCGTGATGTTTTGCGCACAGGGCAAGACTGTAAGTCCCAATCTTGTTAGCAGTATCACCTGAAATATATGAATTTAATTGGTTTAAAAGTGAAGTGATTCATACAAAAGGAATCAGACTCGGTAGAGTAAAATGGATTATCTAAGGTGTTCGAGTGTACCATTTGAAGCCACGCGATCTGCTCCAACGATGACACCATCCACACGACCATCTTTCATCAGTGCAGCTGCAGCTGAGTCTGCAATGAGAGTTGCAGGGATTTTCTCATGCACCAACTCAAACGCTGTAAGCCTCGATCCCTGTCAATTGTCATTTTTAGTAATTCAAAAGACTTTCCAACAACAGTTCAACAGAGATATGAAAACCATATAAAACAATGGATCCAGGGGAGTATCTACTATAGATCAAGGTATTAAAGTACTTGATACAAATGTCAAACTACAGGTACTTATCTTCCCAAACAACTTATAATATTCTACATTTCTACGGATTCTTATTCTTAAAAGGCTCTTTTGATGATTATTAATATTCAAAAAGAAAGAGCATCAACTAATGCGTTTTACTTGATTGAATGGACGAGTTTCTGTGCAGTATGCCCTTTCTAAGAATCCTTGAGTGTGGAGTGCGCGAATGACCCCGAGCGCAGTTCCATATCCAGCAGTAGCAAGGCTACATAGAAAAAAGGAATTCTTAGTTACTATCTGACTGACACAAATCGATTTGGTTGAAACTGCAGGCTTATATGTAGTAAGTAACATGCTATTACTCAACTTGAGTTAGTTTTTCAGAACATAGATATACATGTCTGTGTATCTATGCAATTCAGAATCTATCTAAATCCATACCTGCCAGTGTTGCAATGGGTCAGAATAGAAAGCTTGTCAGGATTCTTGGCTTGTTGCCTCAACAAGCTAGAACCAAAGGCTCCTATTGCTTTGTTTGAAGCGACATCATCCTCAAGCATATCCTCAGCAGCTTTAATATATGCCTGAAGAACAACAAGCACATCGAATGAACTAAACTTACAAAAGCAAAAAAAAGGCTCACTCTTTGTGTATAAAAACTTGGTGTTACGGACTGTTACCTTGAAAATAGAGTTGGTTTCAGTCGAAATAGCCAAAGCATTTGCTATAACTTTTTTAAGTTTCAATGCAGCATCTGCAAGATTCACTGCTGTTGGCCGGCTAAAGAAGCATATAGAGAGCAAAGAAATTAGAAATCAAAGAAACAAGCACCAAGATACTAAAAATTGATCAAATGATCCATTCCAAATCAGTACCTTGAAACTAAATAATCCAACTTCTTCTCAAGAAACGCAACAGCATCTGCAGATGATCCATCAAAACCATTAAAGTTGAAGACTTCCACAGCCAAAGCAAGTGCTGCAGCAATGGCTATAGCAGGAGCACCACGTACAACCATTTCCTGTATAGCACTCCTGTTAAAAAAAACATCAAATTTACTAACTTTTTTTCTGCAGAATTCAGAGAATCTAAAAATCAAAAAGGTAAGGACTTTAACCATCCATCTGAAGCATCACGGATCTCTAAGTAAGTTGTCTCCAAAGGAAGCTTCCTCTGTTATCAATTTAGACCAAATTGAAATACGTTTTCAACAAAACAGATTGGGAAAAGGTAAAAAAATTCGAAAACTTTATAGAAGTGAAAGGGGTTTAGAGAACCTGGTCAAGCAACTGGAGAGAGCCAGGCTTGTAGCAGATAGCTTTGAGGGTCGTGTCTCCTTCACCAGACATGGATGGAACTGTGGAGACTCCTCCTTGCAGAGACGAACAAGTTCGTTCACAGATTGGTTTAGAGAAAGATGAACAAAAAGGAGCGTAAGTGAGAATCAGATGCCTACAGTACCAAGCCGGCGTGAAACACACTGATCGATGTCGTTTCTCAGGAAATACTGTATAATTTTTTTAGTCAGTTAGGGCGTGAAACGAACCGGTTTAAACAAATCCATTTCTAAAAATTTGGCTCGAATTGATTTATTTAATAAATTAATTAAAAGGAAACAAACCCGTAATTGAAATTCTTATTTATAACTTTCTAAATATTTTAGTAACTGAATATTATTTTGTGGAAAATTTATCAAAAAAAAAAATGTTTTTGTGAAAATTATTAAAATCTGTTAATTTAAGTATTTAACAAGAAACAATTTTTTTTTGTGTTACTCTATCTTAACCAATTATAAAGTTATGTTAATTTAACGACAGCAAAAACAAAGTAATAAAGTAAACACAGAAAACTAGAGCCCAATCCACACCTAGAACTTGTAGTATTTAATATTTACACTCGTGGCAAACAAATAGATCATTTTGTTTTACTTGTATTTTATTTTTTTTGATAACTAATGTTATCCCTCCTATTAATAGTAAACACAGTTATCAAACTAACATTAGTTTTGTAAAAAATTACAATCAAATGTCATTGGTTTTCTGACCAATTTCACCGATCCAATCCTATAGCCCCTAATTCTTTTTCTTTGGTCAAGTTTTTATTCCAAAAAAAGTTATACTGAAAAAGTGCGGTCGAATCCATTTTAAATTTGATAAATCTGCATAGACTGAACCATATTTGTACTGCAAAGGAAACTTTGCAACTGTTAATCTGCATAGACTTAACCATGAAAACCATGAGTACCTTCTTTTAACGATACAGCGCAGGTCGTGGTGATAGAGTAATTATATTCTAAATTTATAAGAATATCGATCATGACCTGTCTCATAATAAATTTATTAAAGTTTATTAAATATAATATTTTAAATCTTTTATAAAATTTTATTAACTATATAGAAAATAACAAATTCAGAGTAAAATAGGTAACATAAGACTTAACTTCATACTAAATCGATAATTTACTATTCCATTTGTATATAAAAAAATCTTAAATATAGACATTAAAAGATAGTTAACTTCATACCTAAAAGGCATGGCCACGAATATAAATTCATGAGCATGTAATCTTTGCTTCTTTCCATTAGATTCACGAGCATAATCGATTAGTGATTAGTTTTTCTAAATCTAATTAAACTTGAAGAAGAATGTTATAGAAATTAAATAACTTTGTGCAAATTAGATGTCATTGAATAATGATGTAACTACAACTATATTATATTTTTAATAATGTAGAAAATTCTATATATTGAAGACAGGAAATCTGGAGGAATTTATTTTAAAATTAAAACTTTAAAATAATTAAATAGGATTGGTTGGAGCAAATATAGAGTTTCCTATAATATTGGAATGACAAAAAATTTGTTTAGTTTTGCAGAAAATTAGGCTGGGAAGTGGAGATAATTTAGGAACATGAGTCAAGATTTTTGGATGGATAGGAGGATATACTCGATTCACATACCTTATTTTTGCATATTTCAATTTTACCTTTTAATTTTTTAATAATATGTTTTAATGATAATGGCATTGGTTGTAAATACTTTCAAACTTCAAGACTACTTTGATAAAACTGCTGTAAAAATGTTAATATAGACATTAATTTTGTAGAAAATTACATGAAAATGCCATTAGAAACATTTTTTTTGTTTTTTTCCTACTAAATATTATTGAGAATTATTATTAGGCATGGGCGTTTAGTTTAATCGGGTTATTCGGTTTTTCAAAATTTCGGTTTTCAAAATTTTGCCGAATTAACCCGAAATAAAATTTGGTTCGGGTTATTCGATAATTGGTTTATTCAGGTTAGTTATCTGCTCTAAAATGTTTTCTGAACTAAACCGATTTTTTTCTATTTCGGTTTATTTTAACCGAATTAGAATAAATATACAGAATATAGGCAAAAAATGAATCTGAAAGATCTAATAACAAGCCTAATTACAATTTCAAAACTAAGCCCATTACCAAAATCCCATCGGCTTAGCATGGCAGGAGAAAAATCCCATCCAATCGCGAGGTACGAAACAAATCCCATCCAATCGCCAGGTATGAAACAAATATCCTGTTCGTCCAATTACCAGGTACAAACCAATCCCAGGTCCGCCCATCACGAGGCACGAAACAAATCCCATGTTCGTGTCCCCAAACACAATCTCATTTCATATCACTACACATCAATCATCAAGTTTAATACGAACTCCCTAGGATGAAACTCTGATGGAGGCTGATGACAGGTAAGAGGCGACGTGAATTGATGGTGATGATGCACAAGTGGATTGCGAGTGACGGCAGGTGATGTTCGAGAGAGAAAAGCAATGATTCGATGGTGAGAAGTGTTAGATGGTTATATGGATTCGAAAATAAAGTGAAGAGTTTCTTAATCAGAAAGTGTTTAGAAACTCGGAATAATGAACGCATTCACGAGTTCGGATTGAGAGAAGAAAGATTCAACAATACTTATTACATAAAACTTCGTCGCTACCCAACAAGGAGGCGTCACTTTTGGGTTTTATAATTAACCCTAAGGCTTGACACTCCAAACAACAGGAAGTTCAAAATAAAACAACAAGGCGTGTAAAGGAAATAAGAAAACAACGAAGCGTCTAGGTGATCTGTAGTAGTACAGAAGTCACTTGTATTAGTACAGAAGTCATGGTGACTTGTACATTATCCCCTATTGGTAATGACTTCTAAATAACTCGACGTAGTGATCCATTTGCCTCATTAAAAACCATACCGAGAAAACCCATTGGGACAAAACTCAGCTATGTGAAAAAGAGTACAAACTTCACACCTAAGTTATCTAGTTATCATTACCGGGTGAAGTCTTCAGGGTGGATATGTTGAAGACTTGGATCCTCGGTAGATTGAATGACCCGTCAGCTATGAGTGCATGAGCTTCCTTGGCCATCTCCTTAGCTCTTGAATGAGTGATCCTTCCCACGATCTCCGGTTTCTCTGCGGCTTCTGTCTCCTTGCTGGCCACGATCATATCATCCTCCCCCTCTTCAAAAGGATTTGTCCTCAAATCGGGATCTGCATAATAAGGAAGCAAGTCAGAAACATTGAATGTTGAAGATATATTATACTTACCTTGAAGATCAATCTGGTAGGCGTTGTCGTTGATCTTCTTGATGACTTCAAATGGACCATCAGCTCGTGGTAGAAGCTTGCTTTTCCTCTCTTCTGGGAACCTATCCTTGCGTAGATGAATCCACACCAAGTCTCCTTCTTCGAAAACGATCTCCTTTCTGCCCTTGTTCGCATGTTTCTCGTACTGCTTGGTTCTTTTCTCTATGTTCTCCTTAGCTTTAGCATGTATCCTCATGACCTGTTCAGCCTTTTCTTTGCCATCAAAGCTACACTTCACACTTAAAGGAAAAGGAATCAAGTCTAGAGGTAATTGTGGATTAAAACCATAAACAATTTCAAAAGGAGAGAATAGAGTAGCAGAATGCTTAGCGTGATTATATGCGAACTCTACGTGTGGTAAACATTCTTCCCATGACTTGAGATTGCTTTTCACTAAGGTCCTGAGGAGTGTAGATAGCGTCATGTTCACCACTTCGGTTTGCCCATCTGTTTGCGGATGACATGTGGTTGAGAATGATAGCTTGGTTCCGAGTTTAGCCCATAGCATTCTCTAGAAGTGTCCTAGAAACTTAGTATCTCGGTCTAAAACGATTACTTGAGGTATTCCATGCAGACGTACTACTTCCCTGAAAAACAAGTTAGCTACAATAACAGCATCATCCGTCTTGTGACTGGCAATGAAGTGAGCCATTTTGCTAAACCTGTCAACCACAACGAAAATCGAATCTCTACCATTTCTGGTTCGAGGTAAGCCAAGAACAAAATCCATAGAAATATGAGTCCAAGGTTGAGAAGGGATAGGGAGAGGAGTGTACAAGCCGTTGGGCTGTACTTTACCCTTGGCCATTTTGCAGATATGGCACCTAGAACAGACTTTCTCAACGTCTTTCTTCATTGGAGGCCAATAGAAGTGTTCTTGCAGTCCAATTAGAGTCTTTGACACTCCGAAATGTCCAGCTTGTCCACCTCCGTGAGCTTCTCTAATCAACAGTTCCCTTATGGATCCTCTTGGTATGCACAATCGATCCTTATAAAATAGATATCCATCCTGCCTATAGTAGTTTTCAAAAGCAAACTTATGGCATTTGCTATAGCTCTCAGCAAAATCGATGTCAGTCTCATAAAGTTCTACTATTTTATCAAAACCTTCAAGCTTAGAAGACAAGGTAGAAACGAGAGTGTACCTCCTGGATAATGCATCTGCGATTACATTATCCTTACCTTTCTTGTATTTAACCGTGTAGGGAAAAGTCTCTATGAACTCCATCCATCTGGCATGTCTTTTGTTGAGCTTCTGTTGTCCTTTGAGATTCTTCAAGGACTCATGATCAGTATGAATAACGAACTCCTTTGGCCACAGGTAATGCTGCCACGTTTGAAGAGCCCGAACCAAGGCGTACAGCTCCTTGTCATATGTAGGATAGTTTAGCATCGATCCTCCTAGCTTCTCACTGAAGTAAGCTACTGGCTTCCTATCCTGTATCAAAACAGCACCTATACCCACTCCGGAGACATCACATTCAATCTCAAAAGTTTTCATAAAATCAGGAAGTAAGAGAATAGGGGCAGTGATAAGCTTCTCTTTTAAGGTTGAAAACGCCTTCTCTTGTGCTTCCTCCCATCTGAATCCTACATCCTTCTTGATAACTTCTGTAAGTGGCGCTGCAATAGTACTGAAGTCTTGGACAAATCGCCTGTAGAATCCTGCTAGTCCATGAAAGCTCCTGACTTCTGCCACGTTTTTGGGTTTTGGCCACTCCTTAATAGCCTTGACCTTCTCATCGTCCACTCTAACTCCTTCTGCACTAACAACAAAGCCTTTGTTGTAGATGAGGATGTCGTCGAAGTACACAACCACGAAGACGCCAATGAAAGGTCTGAGAGCATGATTCATTAAACGCATGAAGGTGCTAGGAGCATTGGTGAGACCAAACGACATGACTAGCCATTCGTAGAGCCCTTGCTTGGTCTTGAAAGCTGTTTTCCATTCATCTCCTTCCTTCATTCTGATCTGATGATACCCACTCTTCAAATCAATCTTTGAAAAGACTGTTGACCCACATAGCTCGTCCAGCATGTCATCTAATCTCGGGATCGGATGTCTGTACTTCACTGTGATATTGTTAATAGCTCTGCAGTCAACACACATCCTCCATGAACCATCTTTCTTTGGTACGAGCAAGACTGCTACTGCGCATGGACTGAGGCTCTCTCTGATGTGTCCCTTGTTCATCAACTCTTCTACTTGTTTCTGCAGCTCTTTAGTCTCTACAGGATTGGTTCTGTAAGCTGGTATGTTCGGTAGAGCTGAACCTGGTACCAAATCGATCTGATGCTCTATCCCACGTATTGGAGGCAAGCCTGGAGGCATCTCTTCTGGAAATACATCCTTGTACTCCTCTATAATCTCTATCATCTCGCGTGGAAGCTCTTCTGCTGGCTTGGTACTAGCGAGTGTCTCTTTGTAGACAAACATGAATGTGGTCATCTCTGGGTCAAATAGCTTATTGAACTCGCTGTGATTGATGTACAGGCTGTGAGACACTTTCTCTGTATCCTTGCGGTTTATGTGAAGCTGATCCTTGTATATCTCGTTGGGTGTAAGTGGTAGAAGAGTGACCCTGCGTCCTTTGAACTCAAATGACTGCCTGTTGGTGTAGCCATCATGAAACACTCTTCTGTCAAACTGCCATGGTCTTCCCAAAAGAATATGACTGGACTTCATCGGAATAACATCACAAAGCAGCTCATCTTCATACTTCCCAATTGTGAGTTTCACTACCGCTTGCTGCGAAACTGTTAAAGATCCTTTGTTATTCAACCATTGTAGCTGATAAGGTCTTAGATGTGAAGTGGTCTTGAGATTAAGCTTCTGTATCATCTCTTCACTAGCAGCATTAGTACAACTACCACCATCAACGATCAAGATGCAGACCTTGTCTTGAACCATACACCGGGTGTGGAAGAGATTCTCACGCTGCCCTCGATCATCTAGATGAGTCTGAACACTTAAAGCTCTGCGTGCTACTAACATCTCTCCCATGACTGCTGGTTCACCTTCTTCACCTAAATCAGACTCTGGTTCACTCTCTGAACTGTCTACAAGCACATCTCTACTCCTTCTTGAAGAAGAAACATCTTCTTGTTAGGACAGTCTCTGGAATAATGCCAGATCCCTTGGCATTTGAAACACCTGATATGACTTGTAGAGGTGCTACTCTTGGGCTTGAAATCGATCTTAACTTCCTCTTTGACTGTGGCTGTCGCGGGTTTGCTGTCCTTGGTGAAGGCGGGTTTACTGAACTCTCTTGGCTTGGGAATGTTAGGCGTAAACGTTGACCTCACTCCCTTTCTCTTGATCTGTGATTCAATTAGCTCTGCCTTATGTACCATTTCTTGCACATCTTCATAGTTCTGCAGTTCTATCTTGTCTTAAATCTCTCTGTTCAAACCTCCAAGAAACCTAGACATAACCATGTCTTCACTTTCTCTCAGATCAGCCCTGATCATAAGCGTTTCCAGCTCCTGATAGTAGTCTCTTACAGACTTAGTGCCTTGAGTGAGACGCCTTAGCTTGTTAAGAATCTCTCTCTGGTAGTGTGTAGGCACAAACTTCTTTCTCATCTGCGTGACTAACTGTTCCCATGTAGTGATAGCAGGCTCTCTCTGTCGATGTCTAATGAGTCCCAACTGCTCCCACCACAACAAAGCATAGCCATTGAATTCAGATATGGCTATCTTCACCTTGTTCAACTCATAGGTACCTTGAACTTGAAAGTTCGACTCCATCTTCCTTTTCCAGTCTAGATAAGTCTCTGGATCATTGGTACCATGGAACGAAGGATACTGAATCTTGAGATGATTCAGCTGCTGCCTCAAAGGATCATAATCCCTGCCGTGATCTCTGTTTCTGTTTCTCCTCATTGTCTCTTGGCTAGGATCTGAGGCTTCCTCTTCTTCTGAATACTCTCTATCTGTATCAAAGTATATTCGATGCCCAGCTACTGGTTCAGCTCGTCGTGGGCGTGTAGGATCTCTACCAGTTCTTCGATGCTCTCTTTATGTGCTTTGAGTGTTTCTTCTCTGGTTGAAACAAGTCTCTCTTCCCCCAGTAGGTGACTTAGCTGTTCTGATCCGTGTATGTTTGGAAGAAGCTCCCATGTGTGCATTTCCTTTAGCTAAGCGGAGAGCCTCATTAGGACTAGGCGGTTCTGAAGAATTCTGATCTGAAGCGCTAGTTGCTTGAGCTATATCTTTGATCTGCTTCTCAAACTTATTACTGAGTTGTTCCATCTGTTGCTGGAACTGAGTAGACATTGTCTTGTTTGCTTCTGTTATTTGCTTAGCCATGGCTTGGTTCAAAGCTTCCATAGCTTCTGGAGAAAGCTCCATTGTACCTGCAAAATAAAGAAGAAAACTCGAAGTAAAACGTTCCTTGAGTGAAAGAACAAAATAAACTCTAAGAATCGTAATCTAGACACAAACGAACAACAAAAAAAAAAAAGCAAATCCTAAAACTAAACAAGACTCACAACGAAAGCTAAAACAGCAGAGACTAACACAACAAAGAATTAAACAAATGAACAAAATCAAAACAACACAAAACGAGATTAGGGTTTAGAATCGCTCAGCCTTTGGCACCGAGTGGGCTCTGATACCACATAATACGAACTCCCTAGGATGAAACTCTGATGGAGGCTGATGACAGGTAAGAGGCGACGTGAATTGATGGTGATGATGCACAAGTGGATTGCGAGTGACAGCAGGTGATGTTCGAGAGAGAAAAGCAATGATTCGATGGTGAGAAGTGTTAGATGGTTATATGGATTCGAAAATAAAGTGAAGAGTTTCTTAATCACAAAGTGTTTAGAAACTCGGAATCATGAACGCATTCACGAGTTCGGATTGAGAGAAGAAAGATTCAACAATACTTGTTACATAAAACTTCTTCGCTACCCAACAAGGAGGCGTCACTTTTGGGTTTTATAATTAACCCTAAGGCTCGACACTCCAAACAACAGGAAGTTCAAAATAAAACAACAAGGCGTGTAAAGGAAATAAGAAAACAACGAAGCGTCTAGGTGATCTGTAGTAGTACAGAAGTCACTTGTATTAGTACAGAAGTCATGGTGACTTGTACATTATCCCCTATTGGTAATGACTTCTAGATAACTCGACGTAGTGATCCATTTGCCTCATTAAAAACTATACCAAGAAAATCCATTGGGACAAAACTCAGCTATGGGAAAAAGAGTATAAACTTCACACCTAAGTTATCTAGTTATCATTACCGGGTGAAGTCTTCAGGGTGGATATGTTGAAGACTTGGATCCTCGGTAGATTGAATGACCCGTCAGCTATGAGTGCATGAGCTTCCTTGGCTATCTCCTTAGCTTTTGAATGAGTGATCCTTCCCAGGATCTCCGGTTTCTCTGCGGCTTCTGTCTCCTTGCTGGCCACGATCATATCAAAGTTAAACACCTAATCATTCTTTTATGCATCATATTGTACCATGTCATCATACATTATTATCATACCTCTAATTATCACATCATCACACAATATCAAAAAATAGACATAACCAATCAAAACATAGTTTCCAAGCCTATACAAACAATTCATGAAGAACATGCTTAGAAAGTAACAATTGTGTTTCGGCGATTACCACCCTCACCTTTGCCGCTTAAATGCTGAAAGTCATTCTCCTTTTCCTCCTAATCTCAGACCCAAGATTCATGAACACTCCTACAAAGCTGCAGCTCCATCCAACCTCGTTTGCCAACCAAACATTAAACTGTCACCATTATTCTATACAAACGAGCCTCGGAAACACAGACCTGTTTTTTTTATAAAAAAAAATTGGGTTTAAGTTGGGCGGGTACCCGAATTGATAGGGTTTTATTCGGGTTTACCCTATAAGATTATGGGTACCCATTGGATTTTTTTCTGAAATCTAATATATTAAAGAAATAATCGAAAGGGCTCACAGCCAATCTCACAAAAATTGACCTTTTTGCCCTTAATGAAAATTGCCCTTTAAAAATTTTCGGAGAAGCTTTTTTCACCTATTTAGGTTGCTGAAACGCACCACATTCATCCTCAGACTTAAAATTACTAATTTGCCATTAATGAGATTCCAATCTGGACCTTTTTACCCTTTTCTAAGTTTATTTTTTTAAAAAAAAAAATTAAAAACGAAAATTAAAAAAAAAACGAAATTTGTTTTACAAAATCGGAAATCTAATATATTTATGTAATATCTCTCTTTAAAAAAATGGAAGATAAGTATTAGAATATATTATGAATATTTCGTTTAAAGAAAATTTCTATTTTAAAAAATAGTAAAATTGTAAAGATAATTATGACGATTTTCCTTCTAAGCTATATATATAGAGGCTCAGCCAAAACAGTAGAAGTCGGATTCACTAAGCTAAACATATAGTTTTGAGAGTATAATTTTTCTTTTGTATTATTTTGGTTATAATGAATCAATTTTACTATTGTATGATTTTGATTTTTTTTTAATGTTGATGTACTATCCATATGCTTTGGTGCTTTGCATGATTAATTTTTATGCTGCCATAAATTTTAATTTTTTTTGTTGAATCAAATCAAAAGTTTTACTCATTTTGTACTGTTTGATTGTGTTTTAGGTGTACGAGCCATGGACCATGGATGTTTTTTTGTATATCCAAAACAAGATTGGACGAACAAGTTGATGAAGCAAGCAAAAAAACCAAATTGGTAAAGTATTATTAATAATTGTGTTTATTTCTTTTTTTTAGTGGTGATTGTTATTCAAATTTATTCTCTTGGTTAAACATGATCATATTTTTATTTGATAATTTTTTATTCTACAAGCAAATGAGCAATTACAACTTTTGACAATTTTCTATGATTCATCGGAATCTAATTTTTATGGTTTTTTTTTGTAGTGGTTGTTTGGAAAGCAAGATCAAGCAATCATAGACTTTGTCTATTGTTTCTCCATCTTTTAAAATATATATTTTGTATTATTTTCTATATTTTATTTTATAGTTTAGTATTTTGAAATAAACTTTTATATGTAATCTAATACATATTTTTTTTGTTTCAGTTGAATTCATGGATAATCATTGATCATAATTGTAGATCTACGAAACTGAATATAATGAAATTTAAGTATTAATTTTTGCTAATCTGAATCCTTAATTTTTTTAAAATAATAGGTATTTGGTTTTTTCTTTCTTTATTTATTTTTGGTTTTATTGTTAGATATTGTTTTTTCAAAGATATTGGTATATTCGTTTTTGGGTTTATTTTTGACATCATATTCGTTTAAAAAAAACCCACAAATCTATAGACTATTAATTTATACCTACGTCCCTCAGTAGCTAATTAAAATAATATATTGATACAGAGAATTTGATGCAGTCTTACATTGTCAGAACACTGTAAATATAGTGTTAAAAAAAATATATATATATATAGTGTAAAATGTGTATGCATATTATATTTTTGTCGACATGTGTAATATATAAATATATATGTATATACGTACACACGTGACATATATGTAATGGTGTTATTATGATGAGCTCATGATAAGAGAGATCAATGACAATTTATAGTTGCACAAAAATTATGGTGGATTCTGTTCATAACAAATTTATGATAATTTTTTAAAAACTTGAATTTCTTTTTGTTTACAAATAAATTTAAATTATAATTTTAATTATAT
This sequence comes from Camelina sativa, assembly GCF_030686135.1. NCBI lineage: Eukaryota > Viridiplantae > Streptophyta > Magnoliopsida > Brassicales > Brassicaceae > Camelina > Camelina sativa. The sequence goes on along the minus strand of NC_141880.1, from coordinate 17,817,074 downwards.
GTAATATATTACAATTTTTTTGTTTTAGTTGAATTCATGGATGTTCATTGACCATAATTGTTGATCTACAAAATTGAATATAAAGAAATTTAGATATTAATTTTTGCTAACCGAATCCTTAATTTTTTAAAATAATATTGTTACTAATATTTTTTGTAATAATTATAGTTGCATAAAATTATAATGAATTATATTCATAAAAAATTATAGTAATTTTCTAAAAACTTTAATTTCTTTCTATTTACAAATAGATTAAATATTTTTTATGACTAATATTTCTTCATAAATATTTGTGACTAATATTTCTTTTTCTTCTTAAATTGATCGAAAGATTAGGAAGAGCTGATCTTTAAATGCTAATCTATAAAATATAAAAAATAATACTTATCTCCATGAAACGTTATTAGAAATCCAAGACGGAGACAGGAGACATTATTGGCAATGAATATTGCTTTGTCCTACTCATGTTGCAACAGCAAAACTTTAGTTTGACTCATCAACTGAGAGGTCGGCTACGGCATTCAAAGAGTTTCACCGACTAAAACCAGCCTCAACTGCATATATATATATATACAAATAATAGTCAAATAAACGAGTATAAGTTATCTCGGTAAATAACAAAGCAATAATAAAATATATAAGCAATAAGTGGGACAACCTGAATCAGCGTTTATGTATTCTTATAATTCACACTCATATATAATATAGTTGTATACATACGTAAACCAACGAGATATTAGACCAGCTATAAGCATGAGTCTTACTTCGACAAACTAATAAATCAGTATATAAACATGTCTCGATCAGAAATCAAACATTATGTAATGAAATACACGTTCATGTACTTAGGAAAAATTAAAAAATATTATAATAAAATCAGATCAGCATATTTTTAAACAATAGTGACCAAAGAAATTGAATTAAATAAACCGAAGCATGGATATGTGGGATATGTGGCCTTAGACAAAAATATTGCAGACGGCCACTCAGTTTCTCTTGTTGGGCATAGGACTCTCCTTCTCATCTAGTGTCTTTCATTAGGTCAGAGTTGTGAGCATTTGGAATTTTACACGTGTTTTTTCCTCGATCTTACCCTTGTTTAGCGCTGCCGTAAACCATTTTCAGATCAAATCTTCAAGTTTTTTCTCTGTTTTTCACCGAGTTCATCAAAAACCACTGTTTATCAAGAAGCTCTTTTCGTAACTAATTCCAGTTCTCACGATGTCTGCTGCCATGGATAAGGCTCTATTGGCGATGTCTTTAGAAGAAGAAGAAGAAGATGTTCCATTTGATATGCCTGACCTTCCAGAATTCTCTTCAGTTCAAAGAAACAAGATAAGCTTGGTTGGTCGCCTCCTCAACCCAGACTGTCAGGATATGCAAAGCCTAATTCGCAATATGCTTAGGAAGTGGCAGAAAGTGGGTAAAGTCACTGGAATTGCTCTCTCGAAGGAAAAATTCCAATTCATCTTCAACTCTGAGCATGACCTCCAAGATGTTCTTGACAAAGGTACCCACACCTTTAATGAATGGTCTATAACAGTAGATCGATGGTATGAGTTCCCTCCTCCGAACTATCTCCAGAGCATTCCTATATGGATTCAGATTTGGAACCTACCGATCAATTACTTCACGGTACCAGCCATTACATCTCTTGGGGAACTTATTGGCCAGGTTCTTGAAGTCGCCTTTGATCCAGAGAGACCTCAACTCCAAGGGTTTGTCAGAGTAAAGGTTTTCTTCGACGTGTCAAGACCTTTACGAAGATCAAAGGTTATAAACATCAAAGGTGGATCTACTACAGTGAAGTTTCAATACGAGAGGATCCAGAAGAGATGTTATGAGTGTCAAAGGTTGACCCATGATAAAGAAGTCTGTCCAATCTTCATCAAAAGAATCAAAGAGGAAACACTAGTAAGAAGATCAGGAGAGACATCAAATAGGCAAAAGAAGGATCCAGTACTGAAAGAATCTGATCCCTTATTTGGTGTTTTGAGAGAAGAACAGGTTGGTGTAGACTCTCTCACTGGAAGACCTAGAATAGCCCCTGAAGTATTAGAAGGTATGCGCCAATACCTCTTAGCTGCAAATGGTGAAGCCAAATCAACCAAGGAAGAGAGGGTGAAAAAATCTGTAGGTGAAGTCGAAAAGGACCCTCTGGCAAAAAAATCAATCCTTCAATTGGACCTTGCTCCAGTGGTCCACTTAGAATTAAACAAGGAAAAAGGGTTGGTTTTTAATTACCATGAAGATCAGTCCTTAAACAGTCACTGTTAGATGAGGACCGCTCTATAGGATTAAGCCTTTCCAGTCAGCAACATTATTTTCACCGCACTCCTCTGGACAATTCTTACCCGATAGAGGATGGAGGATTCTCAGAGTTTGGAGGAGAGATGTCTCTCGGTCTGTCCCAACCTTTTCAGAGTAAATCAACGGTTTTCCGGACTGGTTTCTCTGAGGCTGGTCCGTCCGGGTTTATCTCTAAAAAGGGCAAGGCATGGGGAAGACCTCCCAAAAACAACAGGAAACCAAAGCCATTCAAAACATCGGATAAAAGTGATGTTCAAACCCTAAAATCAGGCATCATGGTGGGAAGAAATGACAAAAGAAAAGCAGAAGATGAAGGAACAAGCTCTGCTAAAGCTCAAAAGCTTATCCTTCGAGAGGTGATCCCAATGGGGGGATTGCCTAATGTCCAATGAGCCTTTTGAGCTGGAATTGCCAAGGCTTGGGACGGTCTCAAGACTTGGCTCTTCCTCGTCTCAGGGAATTGCGTCAAAAACTCTTTCCTGAGATTCTGTTTTTAATGGAAACTATGCATGATAGGAACACTTTAGTAGATGTACAAGAATGGTTGGGGTATGACAAGGTGTATACAGTGAATCCAGTAGGCAAGTGTGGTGGTTTAGCTGTTTTTAGTAAGAATAGTGTACAAATAGAAGTAAAGTTCGCTGATAAGAACCTTTTGGATCTACATGTTCAGTTTGGGACAATGGTCTTTTTCATCTCCTGTGTGTATGGAGATCCGGATTTCCTGAAGAGGAAAGTAGTTTGGGAAAGGATTACCAGGATTGGTATAAACAGAAAAGAGAGTTGGTGCATGGTAGGTGACTTCAATGATATTCTTCACAATGGTGAAAAACTGGGAGGTCCGAGAAGAAGTGAATCATGCTTTAAACCTTTCTCAGAGATGTTACAAGCTTGTCAGATGGAAGAACTTTCTAGCAAAGGCAACGGGTTTACTTGGGCAGGCAGGAGATATGATCTTTGGATCCAGAGCAAACTGGATAGAGTTTTTGGAAATAAACAATGGTTTTCTCAATTTCCAGCATCAAACCAATCCTTCCTGGAGTTCAGAGGATCGGATCATCGACCAGTTCTCATGAAGTTACTATCCTCACAAGAGGCATACAGAGGTCAGTTCCGTTTTGATAAAAAATTTCTTCATAAGCCAGAAGTAGAAGCTGAAGTTATAAAAGCTTGGAATTCTTCTTCTTCACGCCTTGGAACGACAACGTCTGATCGCATAAGAATCTGTAGAAAAGCCCTGAGCACTTGGAAAAAGGAAAATAATTCCAATGCGAAAGACAAAATCCATCAAGTGGAAAATGCCTTGGAGAAGGAACAATCTCTCAGTCTTCCCGACTTAGAACATGTTGGATTCTTAAAAAGGGAGCTCTCAAGAGCCTACAGGGATGAAGAAACTTATTGGAGCCAAAGGAGCAAAGAGAAATGGATGCGTTGCGGAGATAGGAACACGAAATTCTTCCAAGCCTCAGTAAAGGGTAACAGATCAAAAAAAAGGATTGAAAAACTGAAAGACATCAATGGGTATGAACAATTTTCAGAGGCAGCCAAAGGGGAAGTGGCATGTGCTTATTTTCAAAATCTGTTTACGTCGTCTAATCCATCGAGCTTTGAGACCTGGTTTGACGACTTTCAGCCTAAGGTTACAGAAGGAATGAATAACTCATTGTTAGAACCAGTGACAGACGAAGAAATCAAAAGTGCAACCTTTGCCATTAAGCCGTCTAGTGCACCTGGAGCCGATGGCATGTCAGGGTTCTTCTTTCAATCTTATTGGGAGACGGTCGGATCTCAAGTAACTTTAGAAGTTAAAAAGTTTTTCGAAACAGGATCCTTTCCGAAAGAGTGGAACTACACTCACTTGTGTCTGATTCCTAAAACTCTTCACCCAACTGAAATGGCTAATCTCAGACCAATCAGTCTATGCTCAGTGTTATACAAGATAGTGTCCAAGATCCTAGTGAAGAGACTACAACCCCTGCTCCCTCTGATAGTATCTGAAGCCCAGACAGCCTTTGTTACCGAAAGACTTATTTCTGACAACATTCTGGTAGCACACGAAATGGTCCACAGTCTCAACGTACACCCGACTATCTCCGCTGAATACATGGCAGTGAAATCGGATATGTCAAAAGCCTTTGACCGGGTTGAATGGAGTTACCTTAAGTCACTACTTGGTGCTTTAGGTTTTCAAGAGAGATGGATTAATCTGATTATGTTTTGTGTAACATCAGTCACCTACTCAATACTCATTAATGACCAGCCTTTTGGAATGGTTACACCACAAAGAGGACTAAGACAAGGAGATCCCTTGTCCCCTTTCTTGTTTGTGCTTTGTACAGAAGGTTTAACCCATCTACTCAACAAGGCTCAATCGGCATAATTGATAAGTGGTATTCAGTTCAGGGATAGTGGTCCAATAATCAATCACCTATTATTCGCTGATGACAGCCTCTTCGTCTGTAAGGCAAATAGAGATGACAGTCTTATGCTCCAACAAGTTCTCAAGAGATACGGTGAAGTTACAGGACAAACCATTAATCTGACCAAATCATCTATTACCTTTGGGGCAAGGATACAAGAGCAGAAAAAAAAAGAAATCCAAGAGATTCTTAACATACACAATGAGGGAGGAGCAGGTACATACCTTGGTCTTCCTGAATGCTTCAGTGGCTCCAAGGTACAAATGCTGAACTACATCAAAGATAGATTAAAATCCAAACTTTCTGGATGGTATGCTAGATCCTTGTCTCAGGGTGGAAAAGAGATCTTGCTCAAATCAGTCGCCTTAGCCATGCCAGTCCATGCCATGTCGTGTTTCAAACTCCCCAAAACCACCTGTGACAACCTTATCAGTTCTATGGCTCAATTCTGGTGGAGCTCACACGAACATAACCGGAAAATACATTGGAAGAGCTGGGATAGTTTGTGTCTCTCAAAAGCACTCGGTGGTCTAGGGTTCAGAGATATTCAGCTCTTCAACCAAGCACTCTTGGCTAAACAGGCGTGGAGACTTATCCATTTTCCAGACTGTTTTTTCTCCAAGGTAATAAAAAGCAGATATTTTCCAGACAATAATTTCACAGAAGCTGTTCTTGGACAGAGACCATCCTTTGGTTGGAAGAGCATTCTACATGGAAGAGATCTCCTTATGAAAGGACTGGTTAAAAAAGTTGGAAATGGTCGTTCCATAAGGGTATGGACAGATCGTTGGCTCAATGATGAAGAGGAGGGAATGAGAGCACCTTGAATCAAAAATGATTTCATCAATCCCAATATGCACGTTCATGAACTAATATCTGTTTCAAACAGAGATTGGGACCCTGGCAAACTAGAAGAACATTTCTTCCCTGCAGATATTGCCCTGATCAGATTGTCTAAACCGGTTGTCTCTTCAGAAGACTTTTGGACATGGAATCATAACAAGAGTGGGGATTTCTCAGTGAAATCAGCTTATTGGCTAGCAGTAAACACAAAAGACAATCCTCTATTGTTGGAAGCCTCTATTCAACCCTCTGTTAATCCCCTTAAAGAACAGATGTGGAAACTACAGACTGAACCAAAAATTAAGATTTTCTTATGGAAGATGCTTAGTGGAGCGATGCCGGTAGCTGATCTTCTTTCTCATCGAGGATTGAAAGTTGATAGCAGATGCCAAATCTGTGGGTTAGAAGGAGAATCAATAGTTCATGCTATATTCAACTGCACTCTCTCTAGACAAATCTGGGCATTATCAGATTATCCTTTGCCTGAAGGAGGATTGGTTGATGCCTCGGTGTTCTCAATCATTCAACACTTCCTTGTCAACAAGGATAATTTAAAATGGCCTCTCACATTAAGAAGAAGCTTCCCATGGATCATATGGAGAATATGGAAAAACCGGAACCTTTTGTTTTTTGAAGGTAAAAGCTTCTCTCCTCTAGAATCGGCTCAAAAGATAAAACAAGATGTCAATGATTGGTTTATTGCCCAGGAGGTACATAATGAAGTCGATACTACAAACTTATTACCGTGTCAGACAGATCCCTCTTTCAGGTCTGTTTCTTCGTTTCCTTGGAATCCTCCGGTCAGAGGCTGGTTAAAATGCAACATTGGTGTTTCTTGGTCAAAGAGAAATAGATTGGTTGGTGGTTCTTGGGTTTTAAGAGATAACACAGGGAATGTGTTACTTCATAGCAGGAGAGCTTTTAACAAGGTTAACTCTAGAGATGAGGCAAGTTTATGTGTTTCTGTTTGGGCAATAGAATGTATGCACAACCATAAAATGAATCATGTAATTTTTGCCTTAGAGGATGTGCAGCTTGTTGGTGCTGTTCTACGACCAAATGCCTGGCCTTCTTTCCGCTACCAAGCATCGGAGATATGGAGAGTTCTGGGAAAAATTATATTTTGGAGATTTGTAATTGAAGATGCCTCGGCGAGTAGAGGAGTCACTCTCATTGCTAAAAGTGTAACTGAAGACTGTCGCCTGCAATCCTATGTAGCGATTGGTCATCCCTATTGGTTAAGCAATGTTTTTGAGAATGAGAGGGTTTATTAATCCTCTTCTTGTTTCAGTAGGCTTCCCTTAAAATTTTTTGGTATAGGGCTGATTTCTCGAGGAGGCTTTTGGTTAGATTGCCCATCGGTTAAACGATTAAGTGTAGAAGTTAAAAAAATCATATCTTGTAACATGTGGACTTTATTAACTAATATATTCCTTCAGATGAAAAAAAAAAGAGGATATGTGGGCTTAGTTGCTTCAGTAATCGTGAGACAATAATCAATAAAGCATTATAATGAAGAGCTATCCCTACGAGGATAAATTAATCATTAATTGATGTATATATTATGTCTTATTAACAATTGCAGTAGCATATTATCTAATGTTATAACCGATTCACAAAATAAACATGAACGAAAAAATAATACAAATTAGACACATTACTAATAAGAGGCATAAGTCGATTATAAAGGAAAGCAACAGAAAGAATAAGAAGAAATATTATAAGGAAAGAATATTAATTGGATTCGGGATTTTATATTTCAGAGGTTTTTCAAGAAAGAAAGAGATTAAGAAAGATTAGAAAGAGTTTTTATAACAATTTACAATTATTGTTAATTTAAAATTGCTTTAGATGGATAAATAATTTATAATAAATTGTAAATTTCTCATTTTGTTTAATAAAAAAAATCAGAAATCTAAATTTTATATCTTATTTAAAATTTAAAAGTAATTGAAAAATAAATACTAGAGTATATTGCAAATATTTCTTTGTGAATATCTCTGTTTTTAAAATTATTAAATTTCTACAGACCTTTTGTTTTACTTTTAAAATTATTTTTCTTTTAAAAACGAAAATTAGAAAAAAAACGGAAATCAAATATTCATATCCCATTTATTTATTTTTTTTAAATGGAAAATAAATACTAAAATCTTTTGTAAATTTTTATAGATAATTATGACGGTTTGATTTATATAGAAGGAACTGAAAATCTCGAGAGGATATACTACAAATATCCATTTATTTTGAAGATATGACATAATCTTTTGTGATCTCGACAAAATCTCATAAGGTTCCTTTAAATCTCCGGAAACACCATGTTATTCCGGCTGGATACTGTATCACCAAAAGGAGGAACAAAGATTCTAAATAAGACAAAACGTCTTGACAATTAAATGTATATATATTGAAAATATAAACGAGTAATGTTAACAAATTATTTTTCTTTCACTTTTAAAAATAAAATGTTTAAAAAACGAATTATTATTTTTAAACGAAAATTAGAAAATCTCGGAAAATAAAATAATCGTATTAATTTTTAATTATTAAAAATGGAAAATAAATATTACTGTTGAAGATAAATTATAGCTTCTTTTTAAGTTAATTCTTTTCCATTCATATTTTTGTTGGAATCCTTTTTAGCTTTATAATTAATTTAATTTACTTTTTGGTTTGTTAAATTAGTTGAACTATTATTTAAAAATATATTTGCCCACACAAATTTATAAAAGAATTGAATTAGTGATATATTTGACCACAAAAAAGTTTAGACAATAATTGCTTTTCAAAACGTTTTTGCCCGCACGAGTAAATTTTTTTTTTTGTTAATTGAATGTAATTTATTTTTTTCGCAAAAAAAAATTATAAATAAGTGTTTAACTTTACTGTTGTAGGTCTAATGTTGACACGGGCTCAGTTAGAAAATATATGTTTAACTGAAATAGAACTGATGTTGCGATCGAATGGGACGTCTCTTACGGCCTTTGAGAAAATGCCTAAACCAGATAATAGTATGGTGAACACATGTGTAGATAAGCTTATCGCATATGAGAGAATATATAAGCCTCATAAACAACAGAGATTGTACAATGAGTTGTTACCTATTCTAACTGAGGAGCAAAGACGTGTTTATTAAGAAATCATCCACAATGTGAATCACGACAAAGCTGGTATGTTTTTTGTTCATGGATTTTCTGGTAATGGGAAAACTTTCTTGTGGATTATTTTTGGTGCTGATTTAAGGTCTAAAGGTAATATTGTTCTGAATGTTGCTTCAAGTGGTATAGCTGCTTTGCTTTTGGAAGGTAGTATAACAGCTCATTCAAGATTTGGTATTCCAATCAATCTTAATGAATATTTTGTGTGTACGATCGATGCCGAAACTGATCTTGCTGACTTAAATAGAGAAGCAAAGCTCATAATATGGGACGAGGCTCCAGTGATGAACGAGCTTTGTTACGAAACTCTGGATAGGAGTTTGCGAGATATTATGAGCTGTGACCAGATTTTTGGATTTAAAATTGTTGTGTTAGGAGGTGATTTTAGACATATTATACTTGTTATTACAGAAGTAGTAAGAGTAGCGAAAGTTTTAGCATCTATCAACTCATTTGTTCTTTGGAATAGTTGTAAGGTTCTTAAACTTACCAAAAATTTGAGACTTCGCAAGGCACGTAATAGTATGGATGCGGGTGCTCTCGCCACTTTTTCAAAGTGGCTTCTTGATATCGGGGATGGCAAAATCAACGAAACAAATAGTGGAGATGTGGAGATAGAAATTCCGGATGATTTATTAATTAATACAAGTGGAAATCCTATTCAAGCAATAGTTAAAGAAATCTACGGTGAAAATTTTGCAAGCAGAACTGATCCAACGTTCTTTAGGGAAAGACCTATTCTAAGTCCAAAAAATGATGATGTTGATAAGATAAATCAATTTATGCTTAGCAAGCTACCAGATATGCAAATTAAATAGGATATGGAACATGGATATTGAAGTAATAATTTTCAAAAATACTAATATTAAATACATATCTAAAACTCCATCTTTATTTTTTTATTTACAGGTGAGGAGAGACGATATCTTAGCTCTGATAGTATTGATACATCAGATACAAATGTTCATGATAATATGATCTACATTCATGAATTCCTAAACAGTATACAAGTTTCTGGATTTTCAAGCCATGTTTTAACGTTGAAGATAGGAGCACATGTCATGTTGCTAAGGAATATAGATCCTAAGAGAGGTTTGTGTAATGGTACGAGGTTAATTATTACTCAGATGGCCAATCATGTAATTGAAGCAAGAATCGTGATAGGAAAAAAAGTTGATGATAGAGTATATATCCCTAGGATGTATGTTAGTCCACCTGATGCAAAGTTTCCCTTTCGTATGAGGCGACGACAATTTCCTGTTACCGTGGCGTTTTGCAATTACTATAAACAAAAGTCAAGGTCAGACGATAGAACATGTTGGATTGTTTCTACTGAAACCGGTTTTCACACATGGACACCTTTATGTTGCCTTCTCTCGAATCACAACCAGAAAAGACTTAAAGGTGTTAATTACAGATAAAGATGGGAAATGACAGAATAAAACACTTAATGTTTTTTTCAAAGAGGTAGTTGAGACTGTATAGTTATAGTTTGTAGTTGGATAATTGTTTTGGATATTTAGACTTGAATTATATTTCTTCTCTTAAATAAAGTGATTTTTAATATCTTTAACACTACCTCTATTTTATAGTCAGATATAGACTTTCACATTAGAGAAAACTATTTTTCTAATTTAGACTTATTCTATATTACAAAATAATAGATAAATACATTGTAGATGGTCTAAAATATTAATTAATTTTTTCACATGATTATATTTTATTTGGTTTCAACAATGTTGTTTGAAAACATATAATTGTTAGTTGTATCATAAAGTGTATATATAATTTTAGATCATATTTATTAACTACAAACTTTACCTTTAATCTGTTATTATATATACAATAATAAATATTAAAATATTTAATAGTCAAACCAAAGGTGAGACACTAAAACGACTAAGACGCAACGTTTAATCGTGACTGTTTGTATTCTTACAAATTCAGAATCCCCTTTTCGTTTTCGATAACAGAGAAGAAACAGGAAAAACCCTAATTTGAGAAAATCATGAGATTCGATAAAATTGCTTATCTTCTTCCCGGAAGAACTAATTGGCGTATACACGCCAAGGTCTTACATTCTTGGAGTATAAACGAGTTCTTCACAAAAACAGTACTGCCTTGTGGATGTTGAGGTTAGCGTCGTTAATTGAACATCATTCTTACTTAAATTTCAATTTTTAACAGTTCTTATATATACGACTTCTTACACAATAAATAAGTGTTTAACTTTACTATTGTAGGTCTAATGTTGGCACGGGCTCAGATAGAAAATATATGTTTAACTAAAATAGAATTAATGTTGCGGTCAAATGGGATGTCTCTGACGGCCTTTGAGAAAATGCCTAAACCATATAATTGTATGATGAAGACATGTGTAAATAGGCTTCTCGCATATGAGAGAATATATAATCCTCATAAACAACAAGAATTGTAAAATGAGTTGTTACCTGTTCTAACTGAGGAGCAAAGACGTGTTCATGAAGAAATCATTCACTCTGTGAATCACGCCAAAGGTGGTATGTTTATTGTTCATGGATTTGGTGGTACTGGCAAAACTTTCTTGTGGATTATTCTTGGTGTTGATTTAAGGTCTAAAGGTAATATTGTTCTGAATGTTGTTTCAAGTGGTATAGTTGTTTTGCTTTTGTAAGGTAGTAGAACGGCTCATTCAAGATTTGGTATTCCAATCAATCTTAATGAATATTCTGTGTGTACGATCGATGCTGAATCTGATCTTGTTGACTGAATTAGAGAAGCAATGCTCATAATATGGGACGAGGCTCCAGTGATGAACAAGCTTTGTTACGAAACTCTGGATAGGAGTTTGCGAGATATCATGAGGTGTGACCAGATTTTTGGAGTTAAAGTTGTTGTGTTAGGAGGTGATTTTAGACAGATTCTACCTGTTATTACAGAAGGAGGAAGAATAGCAACAGTTTTAGCGTCTATCAACTCATCTGTTCTTTGGAATAGTTGTAAGGTTCTTAAACTTACCAAAAATTTGAGTCTTCGCAAGGCACGTAATAGTATGGATGCGGGTGCTCTCGCCACTTTTTCAAAATGGCTTCTTGATATCTGGGATGGCAAAATCAACGAAACAAATAGCGGAGATGTGGAGATAGAAATTTTGGATGATTTGTTAATTAATACAAGTGGAAAACCTATTCAAGCAATACAATAGTTAAAGAAATCTACGATGAAAATTTTGCAAGCAGAACTGATCCAACGTTTTTTAGGGAAAGAGCTATTCTAAGTCCAAGAAATGATGATGTTGATAAGATAAATCAATTTATGCTTAGCAAGCTACCAAGTATGCAAATTAAATAGGATATGGAATACGGATATTGAAGTAATAATTTTCAAAAATACTAATATTAAATACATATCAAAAACTCCATCTTTATTTTTTATTTACAGGTGAGGAGAGAGGATATCTTAGCTCTGATAATATTGAAACGTCATATACAAATGCTCATGATAATATGATCTACACTCATGAATTCCTAAATAGTATACAAGTTTCTGGATTGTCAAGCCATGTTTTAACGTTGAAAATAGGAGCACCTGGCATGTTGCTAAGGAATATAGATCCTAAGGGAGGTTTGTGTAACGGTACAAGGTTAATTATTACTCAGATGGCCAATCATGTAATAGAAGCAAGAATCTTGATAGGAAAAAAGGTTGGTGATAGAGTACTTGTCCCTAGGATGTATGTTAGTCCATCTGATGCAAAGTTTCCCTTTCGTATGAGGCGACGACAGTTTCCTGTTACCGTGGCGTTTGCAATTACTATAAACAAAAGTCAAGGTCAGACGATAGAACATGTTGGATTGTTTCTACCGAAACCGGTTTTCACACATGGACACCTTTATGTTGCCTTCTCTCGAGTCACAACCAGAAAAGACTTAAAGGTGTTAATTATAGATAAAGATGTGAAATACCAGAATAAAACACTTAATGATGTTTTCAAATAGGTATTTGAGACTGTGTAATTATGGTTTATAGTTGGATAATTGTTTTGGATATTTGGACTTTAATTCTATTTCTTTTCTTAAATAAAGTGATTTTTAATATCTTTAACACTACCTCTATTTTATAGTCAAATATAGACTTTCACATTAGAGAAAACCATTTTCTAATTTAGACTTATTCTATATTACAAAATAATAGATAAATACATTGTAGATGGTCTAAAATATTAATTAAATTTTTCACATGATTATATTTTATTTGGTTTCAACAATGTTGTTTGAAAACATATAATTGTTAGTTGTATCATAAAGTGTATATATAATTTTAGATCATATTTATTAACTACAAACTTTACCTTTAATCTGTAATTATATATATAATAATAAATATTAAAAATATTTAATAGTCAAACAAAAGGTGAGACACTAAAACGATTAATACGCAACGTTTAATTGTGACTGTTTGTATTCTTACAAATCCAGAATCCCCTTTTCGTTTTCGATAACATAGAAGAAACAGGAAAAACCCTAATTTGAGAAAATCATGAGATTCGATAAAATTGCTTATCTTCTTTCCGAAAGAACTAATTGGCGTATACACGCCAAGGTCTTACATTCTTGGAGTATCAGCGAGTTCTTTACAAAAACAGTACTGCTTCTTGTGGATGTTGAGGTTAGCGTCGTTAATTGAACATCATTCTTACTTAAATTTCAATTTTAAACAATTCTTATATATACTACTTCTTACACAATAAATAAGTGTTTAACTTTACTATTGTAGGTCTAATGTTGACACGGGCTCAGATAGAAAATATATGTTTAACGAAAATAGAATTGATGTTGCGGTCGAATGGGACGTCTCTTACAACCTATGAGAAAATGCCTAAACCATATAATAGTATGATGATCACATGTGTAAATAGGCTTATCGCATTTGAGAGAATATATAAGCCTCATAAACAACAAGAATTGTACAATGAGTTGTTACCTGTTCTAACTGAGGAGCAAAGAAGTGTTTATGAAGAAATCATTCACTCTGTGAATCACGCCAAAGGTGGTATGTTTATTGTTCATGGATTTGGTGGTACTGGCAAAACTTTCTTGTGGATTATTCTTGGTGCTGATTTAAGGTCTAAGGGTAATATTGTTCTGAATGTTGTTTCAAGTGGTATAGCTGTTTTGCTTTTGTAAGGTAGTAGACCGGCTCATTCAAGATTTGGTATTCCAATCAATCTTAATGAATATTATGTGTGTACGATCGATGTCGAATCTGATCTTGCTGACTGAATTAGAGAAGCAATGCTCATAATATGGGACGAGGCTCCAGTGATGAACAAGCTTTGTTACGAAACTCTGGATAGGAGTTTGCGAGATATCATGAGGTGTGACCAGATTTTTGGAGTTAAAGTTGTTGTGTTAGGAGGTGATTTTAGACAGATTCTACCTGTTATTACAGAAGGAGGAAGAGTAGCGACAGTTTTAGCATCTATCAACTCATCTGTTCTTTGGAATAGTTGTAAGATTCTTAAACTTACCAAAAATTTGAGACTTCGCAAGGCACATAATAGTATGAATGCGGGTGCTCTCGCCACTTTTTCAAAGTGGCTTCTTGATATCTGGGATGGCAAAATCAACGAAACAAATAGCGGAGATGTGGAGATAGAAATTCCAGATGATTTATTATTTAATACAAGTGGAAAACCTATTCAAGCAATAGTTAAAGAAATCTACGGTGAAAATTTTGCAAGCAGAACTGATCCAACGTTCTTTAAGGAAAGAGCTATTCTAAGTCCAAGAAATGATGATGTTGATAAGATAAATCAATTTATGCTTAGCAAGCTACCAAGTATGCAAATTAAATAGGATATGGAATACGGATATTGAAGTAAGAATTTTCAAAAATACTAATATTAAATACATATCAAAAACTCCATCTTTATTTTTTATTTACAGGTGAGGAGAGACGATATCTTAGCTCTGATAGTATTGAAACGTCAGATACAAATGTTCATGATAATATGATCTACACTCATGAATTCCTAAACAGTATACAAGTTTCTAGATTGCCAAGCCATGTTTTAACTTTGAAAATAGGAGCGCATGTCATGTTGCTAAGGAATATAGATCCTAAGGGAGGTTTGTGTAACGGTACGAGGTTAATTATTACTCAGATGGCCAATCATGTAATAGAAGCAAAAATCGTGATAGGAAAAAAGGTTGGTGATATAGTACTTATCCCTAGGATGTATTTTAGTCCACCTGATGCAAAGTTTCCCTTTCGTATGAGGCGACGACAGTTTCCTGTTATCGTGGCGTTTGCAATTACTATAAACAAAAGTCAAGGCCAGACGCTAGAACATGTTGGATTGTTTCTACCGAAACCGTTTTTTCACACATAGACACCTTTATGTTGCCTTCTCTCGAGTCATAACCAGAAAAGACTTAAAGGTGTTAATTACAGATAAAGATGGGAAATGCCAGAATAAAACACTTAATGTTGTTTTCAAAGAGGTATTTGAGACTGTATAATTATGGTTTGTAGTTGGATAATTGTTTTGGGTATTTAGACTTGAATTATATTTCTTCTCTTAAATAAAGTGATTTTTAATATCTTTAACACTACCTCTATTTTATAGTCAGATATAGAATTTCACATTAGAGAAAACCATTTTCTAACTTAGACTTATTCAATATTATAAAATAATAGATAAATACATTGTAGATGGTCTAAAATACTAATTAAAATTTTCACATGATTATATTTTATTTGGTTTCAACAATGTTGTTTGAAAACATATAATTGTTAGCTGTATCATAAAGTGTATATATAATTTTACATCATATCTATTAACTACAAACTTGAGCTTTAAGCTGTAATTATATATATAATAATAAATATTAAAAATATTTAATAGTCAAACAAAAAGTGAGACACTAAAACGATTAAGACGCAACGTTTAATCGTGATTGTTTGTATTCTTACTAAATCCAGGATCCCTTTTTCGTTTTTGATAACAAAGAAGAAATAGGAAAAACCATAATTTGAGAAAATCATGAGATTCGATAAAATTGCTGATCTTCTTCACGGAAGAACTAATTGGCGTATACACGCCAAGGTCTTACATTCTTCGAGTATCAGCGAGTTCTTCACAAATCAGTACTGCTTCTTGTGGATGTAGAGGTTAGCACCGTTAATTGAACATCATTCTTACTTAAATTTCAATTTTTAACAACTCTCATATATACCACTTCTTACACAATTGTTATTAAACTGTCAAGGGTAACACAATTGAAGCTAGCGTTTTACCAAATACACTCGCTAAACTCCGGAAATATATCGACGATGGTGACTTGTATGATATTAGAACTTTCAAAGTAATCAATCCAACCTTGAATGAGAGGAATACTCATCATCATGATCAAATTAAATTCATGGACAATACCACTATGACGATGGTCCAACAATTGAGTCCAAAGAATTACTTTTGATTCGAGCATTGCGATGATATATGTCGTGGAACAATAAATCATCCCTTCTCTTTCGGTAAGTATTTCGTTAATTTATTTAATATTGATATGGTACAATCCGTGAGTATAGTTAATTGTAACTTTGTGGAAGAATAAATCATCCCTTCTCTTTCGGTAATCATCTTTTTCTCTCTCTTTATCTCTCTCTCCTTATCCAGAAACCAAACCTATCAATTATCAAACTCGAAACACCATGGAAACTCATAACCCTGTCAACTGGTCGAAGCTCCCTCTCGATATCCTCAGATCTCTGTTTGAACTTTTGAGTTTTGTGGATTTCCATCGAGCGAAGATGGTTTGTTGCAACTGGTATTCTGTTTCGAAACAAACAGTTCCCCGGGAAAGCAGATCTCCATGGCTAATGCTTTTTCTTGAAGACGGTACTGATTGCATGTTGTACAACCCATACGAAAAAGTTATGGTTTACAGGAGAGCATCTGGGAGAAACTCTACTTCAGGGAGTCGATTCCTGGCAAGCTGCGGTAAATGGTTCCTGATGCTAGATTCTCGATCCAGATTATATATTATAGATGTGTTAAGTACTGGGAATAGGATTGATCTTCCTCCATTAGAGTCGCTCCTATCAAACGACTCCGCTCTGAAGCGTAAGGAAGATAGAGATAGGGAGTTTGAATAAGAATTAACTAGTGGCTCTGTTTACTCATTATACACTGATGAGATTAGGGGACGTCTGTGGGTAGACGAGAAGACGCAAGAGTTGTCTTTAGTCTGGTTCTTTGACGCCCCTGCTTGTTTTTTAGGGTTTTACAAGCAAGGGAATGCTCATTACGATCTCATTCGGATTAGCTATGGTATCCCCAGGATGTTAACTGGCCTACTACGTCTGGTTCTTCGGGGTTACCGTCTATACATTTTAACGACGCGTTGTTTCGTTCGAGTCTTAGATTTTTCTAGGCAGCAAGGTTTCGAAGAACTCACGAGGAGTGATACTTACCCATCCCCAACGTTTGCTCGTCTTGGATATGATTGTTATTTTAGCATCGTTGTTACTACAGCAGGAGAGGTTTTGTTGGTCACAATCACAACCTCTGAAAGTAGCGAAAGGGCCTTCCGCGTCTACAAGATGGATCCTAATGCTGACCCAGACGACCACATGCATGATCTTCTTGACATAGATTCTCTTGGTGATGAAGCCCTGCTTCTCGACTTGGGTATCACTGTGCCTGCTAACAATACCCTTGGTATCAAACAAAACTCCATCTATTTCACTCATCATAACCTTATCCGTTCCAAGACCAACTGGAAGAAAGTCACCCATGTCCTTCCCCCTAATGAGGTGGACATCTGTGTGTTCAATCTTTCAACCAAGACCCTCGAGCCCTTCCCTGCTCCCTCCAACATGACTCTCAAGGATGCTCGATGGATTTTCTCTATCTGAAAGAATGTCTGAAAAGAGGAATGCGTTCTCCTTCTCATTATAAAGTAAGATAAGAACATGCTTTTTTAACCAATTTATAAGTAGAATTTTTTAGGCCCAGCTTTTTGGTTATCTTGCCAATTAATACATAGAATTTTCCTTCAAGTCTTAGTATAAGATATTGTTTCTTGCTCTGAATTCTGCCTGAAGAGAACAAAACATGGCAGAGTACATAGAAATGCAGATGCTCTCAAGATGTTAGGTTAGACAGCTTCATCAAAGTTCTTTGTTTCCTTCTTATGATTCAAAATATATTCTGTCAAATACATGCTAGGGTAACTCCCAACCTCCTATTAGTTAATGTAGTAAAACATAATATTCGTACTGGTTCAGCAGCCACCTTGGTCCCTAATTTACCTAACATAATCATATATACAAATATGTAGTACCCACATCTTCATCTTACCAGCCAAATTCATGGATATTTGGTAGGTGCAACTTGAAAGCATAGCATATTTAATAACTGTTAATACAGAACAAACAAATATTACTAAAGTAGAAGATTCAAAAACAGAACAAAAATGCGAAGTCGAACATATACCCAAACTTAACTTTTGAAAGAGAATAATGGTCAAGGGAAAATGGTACAGATAATGTTGTGGAAGTTTGTTTTGCATACCTTATTCATAGGTCCAATACAAACGTATCAAGCTGGTATTCTCATCTTCATAAGGAATATGTTCTATTGTGGTTTTTAAAGCCTTTTCTCTCAAATTTGCACCAGGCCATCACATTAGAACAGACGCAGCAATCTTATGAAGTGATAGCACAAGTGGGTGTGGAGCCTCCTTCGATAAAAATGTAACTGTCAGCCTAAAAGTAGTTAGCCCCTAGCATCTCACCAATATGTGTAAGGAATCATACTGAGTAAAGTTAGTTTAGCTAAACACGATCTCATTATAAACTACAAATGCTCAGGTCTTCACAGAAAGCAAGTAACTTCGTTTAAAGGATTAGCTTATATTCACCATCCATTCCATGAAACTTTACGCATAAATTGCGTGCTTCATTCCAGTTGATTTCATGATATGGTACAGTGAAAAGCTCCTTTCTCAGCGATAAAACAGGAGAAGTTATGGAAACATTGGCAAGTAGACCATCCGAAAATGACACCACATCCTTCCTAGAGCATGAAAAAGTATCTTATTCTGATGTTTCACTGTGCACTAAATCTATATAGAAAATAAGAACTACAAAACAAGCTGTAGCAAAAGAAAGCCATATCCATCATTTTAAATGCACACGCAGTTAAAACATTTAATAAGTGTGTTTTGAACAAGCGTGAAAGTAGAGAAGTTTACAAACTAGATTACAATTACAAAAAAAATTCTGAGATTTACTTCACTTGAGTTTTCCATCATTGATGGTATTCCATTTCATAAAGTCTGAGATATTTCCTTATGAAGCTCCTGACCAATATAACTATATCTGAAGCCCAATAATATAGTGAAACGTATACAAGCATAAAGAATACAAAACGGATACATACATGGTTACAAGTTATAAACCCAAACCAACATATAATTTTGTTTTAATTATAAAATCTAAACTTTAATTCTCATTTATAAACCCAAACCGATATATAAACTCGTTTAATTGTAAAATCTAAACCAAACCAATATTTATCTTTCTTTAAATAAAAGTATGTAAAATTTGTTTCCTTAATTTGTTTTGTTTTTTATTTTAATTTTGTTTTATTTTTTAAATAAAATATTAGATAGAATTTAGAACAAATACAAAGGTTCACGCTTTTTTGTTTTTGGTCAACATAAGTAGAGACTTTATTTTCCCTAAAAGAATCCTCAACTAATCTATACAATAAAAGTTGGCTAACTCTCATGTACTTACAAAACCTCTTGAGCTTCTCGCCTCCTCTTCTACGTTCTCAAAGCTTAAACATTCGATTTGAGATCCATCACCTAATCTCTCAAGATGATATAACTGCTCTTTAAGACATTGAGCTAAATAAAAACATAATGTGTCATGTTTTCCATTAATGTGTTCTTTAAATTACTGATGTGATTATAATTAGCGCAGGGTGCAAACACATACAAAGGAGGACGTGTGAATTGCAAGAGGTTGATACTCGCTCTTCTAATTATCTTATCGACATTATCACTAAGTACAACATATATATGTACTCTTGTAGTTTTGCAGCCTCACGTATCACGATCCGAAATCAAGATGATGTCTCATAGTCTTCTACAACCGAAAAGGCTGTAGTCGATTAGTAACTTTTAACAAAGACGGGGATGCATAGCTTTCAAATGATACACTTAAAGATGTTTACTTTGTCTCATTGACTGTATTTGTTGCGACTTTGGTCAAATGGGACAGAGACGCAAATGTATATACCAAGGATCTGTTTGGATTAATATGTGAAAGGTTTCTTATTCTCTTTCATATGTCTGTTTATTATCGAATATTTTAACGTGGATTCTTAGATAATTAAATCATCATGGTTTAAGTATCGGTTATGGGTGAATCTTGGATCTGAAAACCAAGTAATGAGAAAAACTTTATTTGCAGTCTCTTTATCTACAACATGAGGAGTAGTTTTACGATTTTCGGTTTCGAAATCCCGGAAATTTAATTATGCTACATTATGAAGTACATGTGAAGTGGAATAATAAAATTATTGGAAATAGCAGCAGCTTTATAAGATATAGCAATGTAAAAAAACTCCTGAAAATAGCAGGATTAAAAGAGGTAGAGATATATCCACTAGCAGGTTTTACATTTTCATAAACATGTACCACAAAATGAGCTGAAATAAGATTCCTTCTTTCTTGTGACCATTTAGAAATAAAAAGTTAAATACTTTTTTTGACCTATATAGAAGTTCCTAAAGATTTAAGGTAGAGGGACAAGCAACTTTTCAAGATGTTAAAAGGAAAAAAAACATCCCACGATGTTTTGGAAGCTATAATATAGGGATTATTGTTGATTTAGGCATTTGTGAGCAAAACTATCATTTTAGGTATTTTTGTCCATACTTACAGAAATGAGCATTTTTTGTAGGGCAAAAAGACTAATTGTCCTTGGTGGAGCTTTGCTTTTTTTTTTTGCTTAGAATGTTTAATCGATTCAGTCAAAATTAAAGCAATATGTAAACAATATGTTTACAATATAAGAAATTTACATATTGTTTCACGTTTTAGCAAGAGTAGAAGAAAGAGAGAGAGAGAGAGTTGTTGACTTCTTCTTCCGGAACTTCTCTCATCAATGTATAAGCCAAATTATCTCATGAACACCTCCTTGCAGTGTTTACACCTGCAGAAGGATAAATATAGATGACCAAGTGATAAAGATTAAGATCAAACACTAACAGAATAATGTTAAATCAGACATCTTTGTGCAAAAATAACAAACGCAAAAGCCAACATTTCAAAAGTAAATAACAAAGTTTACCATAGATCAAACCGTTCAGATTACAAAAGTGCAACAATACCATGAGATGTAGAAATTAATGACTATGAAGACGTGCTTGTTGATGGATTCTCTGAAATTAGTATGATCCAAAGTCAACTAAATGAGGAGAGTAAACCAAAGAGAGAAAGGGAATTCAATAATAGAGGACAACACATGTATTAAGTGGAAATATAACCTAAGGACTGTAACTAATGGAACCCAATGACTGAATCAAACACCATATATGAAAAAAAAAACTATACCCTAAACACTATAACTGAGGGAACCCAAGAAATAAATCAAACACACTCTTATAAAGGAACATTAAACCCTAAAGAACTACAACTAACAAAACCCAAGTAACAAATTAAACACACTATTAATTAAGAAGCACTATACCCTAAGGAACTAAAACCGATGGAACCCAAACAACATATGAAACACACATATTGTAAAGGACATGATTAAAACCCCATTAGATTCGTTTCTGGAGTACAGATAAAAAAAATTACAACTCATTCAAAGATGACACATAAAGAGAGCTCACATACCTTCCAACTTCTGGCAATTCTCACAATGCTTCCTGCGATACAGAGACGCATCAAAGAAGATGAAAGCGTTGTTGTAAAATGGAAAAAATTTGGGATTTTTGTTACCTTTGAATTAGAGAGAAATGAAGTGTAAGTTGCATGCCAAAAACGAACCTGATAGTTCGAAACTCTCCCTCTCTTCTCCTCAGCCAATCTCCAAATTACAAAGGGGAAATTGAAACTTTCAGAAAAATTTAAAACCCTACAAATTGAAATTAACTTCTCCAGATCTCTTTATTTATATTCTTAGCTAACTAGATTATGACCCGCGGTGTACCGCAGAGCAAGTTTTATTTTTTGATTTTTTGTTTTGTTATTATACTATTTTAATACTGATTTTGCTAATGTAGAATTTTAGTGATTTAGTATATAATTTGTGGTATACTGCACAACAATTTTTGTTTAATACAATCTTAATTAAATCAGTTTGATTCGACATATTTATATTACTGTTGTTAAAATAGTAAAATAAGGTTTTAACCTGTATTGAAGTATCATATTAAGGATATCTTATTTTTAGTATTATCATTTCAACCATGTAATGTCATACAACCCGTCATATAATATAACTCGTTTGCGTTATTTTGAAAATTTAATACGTTTAAAATATTCATATGTTAAACTTTTTATTAAGTTTAGATATATTAGTTATAAATTAAAAACTTTTTAAATTATATAATTTACTATTTACCGTAAATTTACTATATATGTATGTTGAACACACACTTTTTATATTAATTAAGTAATATATGTTCGTTTTAAAAAATTCGAATCACAATATATGCAGGAAAAAAAATATATGTTTTTATTAACTTTATGTATTATATGATTATTCACTACATTTAAATTAAAAAAAAAAAAAGATGATAAGAAAATAAATTTATTAAATATGGAATAAATCTTCTAAATATCTATATTAATTACAGAATATTATCTATATAGATATTTAAATTATTTTAATTCTGTTTGGTTATAAGGATAGTAGAGAGAATTAACTAAACTGTTTGAATATGAATATAAGCATTAAATAATATTCAATGATAAATGTTTCCATAAACATATTTTTGAGCAAAAAGTGGTGCAAAAATACTAGTATAGATTTTTTTGGGGCGATCTTGTTTGTTTAGTTGAGAAAGAAGATCAGAACAGAGAGATTACAGATTGCGAGAGGGGGAGAGACAATCGATTCGATTCTTTGGAGAGAAGGGACAATTTTGTCTTTTCAATCTCTTAAAAATGACTAATTCTGTGAGTACGGGTAGAAAGCCCTATTCTTATAATACCTTTGGAAAAAATGCCGATCTCTTAATTAACTCCTATAATATATGGATATGTTAGTGGTAAAATTAATGAATCAAAGAACATCTATTTGAGAAAATGCTGAGATATGTTAGTAATGTTGTGTTGTATTTTATTTTTTTTAGTGTAAAAAATATCTTTAAAAGTTCTAAGTATATAAAAATGAAAAAAATAACATTAACAAAATTGAATAAACGAAAATTCTTTGGTTTTCAAAATGCAACAATATAACTAAATTTTGGTTATACTCAATATAATATAATTTTTTTAAGTACTTTAATAGATAAAAACCCACACGTAGTGCGGGTATTCTCACCTAGTCATAGTAATTACCACAAAAACTGTCACAAACATTTCTCTACTTCTGCAGCTTACCCAACATTAATAATTCCATTACCTAAATATTTAATATCAAGAACATCGCGCGTCTCAGTTGATATTAACAACACAACATTTAAAAAGTCAGAAGTTACAAAAATTAACTAAAAACTTCCGGCCAAACAAAAATACATCAAGATACGAATATATATATCTATATATATATATATATATAATTAATCTCTAAATCGTCTTCCTTAGTATCCTATCGGAAACTCGCATCTTCCATACTCTGCATATTCACATTAAATCAAAAACCAATCAGCTTCTTTGAGATTAGATTCACAAATCAAACTTAAAATATCTAAAAATAAATATCATAGGATTCTTTTTTAACACCAAGATGACGTAAAGCCACGACAAGTTAAAACACTAGTGGTCTACTATATATGTTCACGTGGGAACATTTGACCTCTGTCGTCCACACATCATATAATTAAACCCACATCTACACTACCCTAAAACTACGCTACCCTAATCAGCGTAGGTTAGCATGAACGCCCCAAAACCTACTCTTAATATGCGCCACACTGATTAGCAAGAAAAAAGAGGAGTTACACTCACTTGGTGGTTGGCTAACGACGTAAGCGGCGCCGCCGAAGTAACAACTCCCACCGGCGCGTCCTTTCTTCTGATAATAACTATTAAACGCAAAGGAAGCGTGAGCCTCAAGTGTATCAGGACTGTTACAGTTAGCACCAGGTTGAATCGGACGGCAATCAGCACCACCTTCACCACAAGCATAATCTAAACCTTTTTGTAACCTCTCTTCACCAGCGTCACCGTTAGCTACACACCAAGACTGACCATTCAAACTCTTCGAGACACCTCCTCCACCACTCATAGGAGGCGTCGTGACCTGGTGATCTCCGGTAACCGGAGTATGACCGCCGTCACGGTAATGTTTAAGCCCTTCAGTAGTGAAAGGGATGTCGTAAACTTTCTTCTCATCAGGGAAGAAGAGACCATAGTTTCTCTCAGAGGTCGGACCTAGCTTCTTGTTCTCGTTGAACAGAGCAAAGAGATACACCGTTAGATCTGCTTTAGGACGTAACGGTGTACCACCACCTGTCAAGATCCGACGTATTAGGTTTCCGTTGTAAGACGCTGCGTTTGCTATGGTGGCTCCGACTTCGTTCTCGTCTCCTTTCGACGGCCAGCCAGTTTCCGTCACAATGATCTCGATGTCGTCGTACTTTAAAGCCGACATAGCTGCGAAGACCGCGTCGATCTGAGCGTCAAAGAGATTAAAGTATCTCAAACCGTTGCCTGAATCAACCATTCCTGGATTCTCTCTGAGTAAAGCGTAGTCTAAAGGAATGACGTCAGAGTTGCCGTCGTAAGCAAAGAAAGGGTAGACATTGATCATGAGTCTTGAACCAGTCTCGCGTAAAAAGTCAAGCATTGGTTTAATGACAGTGTCAACGAGTTCTGGTCGGAAAGATCCGGAGGAAGAAGGGTAAGAGTTTTGAAGAGCGCTCAAGGCAAGAGGTGAGGAGATTTTGATGTCGGAGTGGAGATTGAAACTGATTAAAGCTTTGTGGATGTTTCTCATTGCAGGGATAAGGTAGATAGTGGTGTTGTGTGGATCAACGAAGACTTCGTTACCAACAGCGATTGATTCTATCTGTGTTGAAGGATGGTAAGCAGCTACATTGCGTTTGACCCACGAAGCGGCGAAGGAAGCTCTCTTTGCGGCGGAGAAGAGTATCTCGTTTGGGACATCTACTGTGACTTTGATACCAGATCCGGATAAAGCTTTGAGAACTGATGGGTCTGCGTCAAAGATCTTGACTCTGTTGATTCCTTGAGATTTAAGGAGCTGGACTACTTTGAATGCGGAGGGTAGTTCATCGGAGATACGGCCGTAGTTTACGCCGATGGAACCAGCATCTGTAAGAAAAAAAAAAACAGAACATGAGAACAGAGTAATGAGAATGTGGTTTTGTAATGTAATGTTATGTTTTCTTGATAAATGTAATGTAATGTTGTTACCTGAGAGAGAAATGGGTGAGAGGAGGATGAGGAAGACGAGAGGTGTGAGAAGATCCATACTCAGCTTCTGGTGAGAAGTGAGTTGGGGAGAGAGAGATGAGAGCTTAAGAAGGAGCCACAGAGAGATTTAGGGTTGTGAGAGAGTGGTGTTGTGGGAGAGTGAGGGGAGGACTAACTAAAGTGGTGGTGGTAAACAAGGTAAAGAAGACTGGGTCTTATTATCCAAAAGGAATTATTACTAAGTGAATAAATTATTAGGTTCTTACGTAATCTTTCTTAGTGACAGATTTTTTTTTTTTTTTTTTTTTCACTGAATAAATTATATATTGATTGACATGTTGGATTACTAAAATACAAGACGGATTAACAAAAAACCATCCCAATAAAAACTGACTGAAGATTTAAACTATAAACTAGCCCTATCCTCCTCAAAGAGATCTTGTAACCAAGATGGATATCCGGTTGCTACATACGATTGACACCGATTCTCTCTTGTGACGCTCTTAGCTATAAGGTGAGCTCCAAGATTTGAGTTTCTGTCTTCCAACACCAAGTTCCAATCCAAAAAAATTTCCAAACTTGCTCCCAGCATATGGAACTGAAATTTAAGAGATGGTCATGCTTTTGGTCTAAGTACAGCTTCAACGAAATCTTTGTCCTCTGAAACAAAACTAACTTTGTTGTAGTTGAGACTTAACATACTTTCAATGGTCCAAATCCAGGCTTGAAGTTTCGCATCCTGCTTTGAAATCACATAGCCAAAAGACATTCTACTATGCAGTAAGACCATACCTGCATCATTTCTCAGAACCCACCCTGCTCCACTTACATTTGAGACATTGTCCCATGACCAAGCGAGGTTGCATTTAACCCAGCCAACTGATGGACGAAGCCAACGCTTTTTTATTTGGGAACCTTGTTGTTTTACCCGCTCAGCCGTAACTTCATTCAAAGCTTGAGCATGAATCCATTCTTGCACATTTTCTCTGATTTTGCTGATCGTGACAAGAAGACTGAAGCTTTTCCCTTCAATACAAAGAAGATTCCTGTTTTTCCAAATTTGCCAGAGAATCCAAGGGAAGGCTTTTCGAGTTTCTACCTGTACTTTTGGATTTTTGCTAACCAATAGCAGGTAGTACATGTTCTGGTATAGTGACTGAGAATCAAACCCATTTTCAGGGCAAGGGAAATTGAATAGAGCCCAAATTTGTCTTGCTACCGTACACGAGAAGAGGACATGGTTTGACGATTCTCCTTCATTGCCACATCTTTGACATCGTGTGTCCACTTTCAAACCTCTTGCTACCATTTTGTCAGCAACTGGAATTCCACCAGACACAGCTTTCCACATAAACGATTTAATCTTTAATAGAGTCTCACATTTCCATATCAGATCTTTTATGTGGAGTATAGAAGGCTGCATCATAGCTTTGGTTACTAACTCAATCTTTTCTCTTTGGTAGGCTGCCCAGTAACCGGATTTCACCGTATAAGCTCCACTCTTTGTATGTTCCCAGATAAGATAATCTTTTGACAAAGAGACCGGTTTGATTTTCTGTATCAACTCCACATCCCTTGGATAGAAATGATGATTCAGCTTAGTCAAATCCCAAGTCAAAGTCGAATCGTCTATCAACTCATTAACCTTCATATCTAGATCAAAGATTATGTTCTTCATTAAGGGAGCTCTCATAACCCCATCCAAAAGCCACCGAGTAGACCAAACAAAGGTGGACTCACCATCTCCAATCATTTGTCTCAAACCTCTTTTTAGTAGGTCCCTACCATGCAAGATACTTCTCCAAGTGAAGGAAGGTCGTCCTCCAAGTTCAGTAGATAGAAAATCTGATTCATCAAAATATCTACTTTTGAAAAAAGCAGCGAACAAACTGTTTTCTTCTTGAATAATCCTCCATGCTTGTTTAGCCAACAAAGCCTGATTGAAGATTTGAATATCTTTAAATCCAAGACCCCCTAAATGTTTTGGTAGACAAAGTTTATCCCATGCAAGCCAATGCATTTTTCTTTTATCCTCTACTGAATCCCACCAGAAGGCAGACATAGCCGATGTCAGATTCTCACAGGTCTTTTTTGGAAGCTTGAAACACGACATTGCAAAGACTGGCATTGCCATTGCCACAGATTTGAGCAAAATTTCTTTCCCACCATAAGACAGAGTGCGAGCATACCAACCAGACATTCTGCTTTTCATCTTGTCATGGATATAGGCTAACATATCTGCCTTAGAGCTGCTAAAGCATTCTGGTAAGCCCAGATAGACTCCTGCTCCTCCTTCTTTGACAATTCCCAACTTTCCTTGAATCTGAACCGTGACACAATTGTCCACTTTGCTACCAAAAGTGATAGAAGATTTATCAAGATTGATCAGCTGACCGTGACAGATTTTTTTATCTAGTGTATTTGAGTATTTCAATATTCATTTCACATGTGACAATGTCATATAATTTGCATCACCTTCTCCCCTATGATCCATTGATCCCATCTTTCACATGTTATTGCAGTTTGTAAACTTTGTATGTATATGCTTAGAGTTTACAGCTAATCATGAGTAGAATTGATGGGGTTTTTATGAATCTGAATCATTTTGTTTTTGTTTTACGTAAAGTTGAATACTTTATTTACTAGTGGTTAGCTGTTTAGTATTTTTTATTTAGTGTGTAGGGTAAATAGTGGTTACCTCTATTTAGCTGTCATAAAAATTCTTATAGATCCTTCCTTTGAAGTAAAATAGAAAACAAAAATAAGTAAAGACAATAATAGAGGTAACATTGCACGCCGACCCTACCATGTTTTGTAAAATTCTTTATACTACTAGTTTG
This sequence comes from Camelina sativa, assembly GCF_030686135.1. NCBI lineage: Eukaryota > Viridiplantae > Streptophyta > Magnoliopsida > Brassicales > Brassicaceae > Camelina > Camelina sativa. Next base: position 17,788,893 of record NC_141880.1, on the reverse strand, counting down.
TGAGATGAGTCTCCAACCGTAGAAATTAGAAAGAAAATATCAAAATAATTTCAAAATTTAGAGTCACTCGCTATTTTTTTTGTGAAACAATTTCCTAATACAAGTCTAGTAGATAAAAGTACAAAAATTCTTGTAGACAGACTTTAAGGTGTGAGAAGACAAAAGTTACAAAAATGTCTAAAGATTCCTGACGAGCTAGCTAGCTACACAAATTTAACAAAAAATGGTAAGACTTTGAAATTGCTAAATTTTGAAGAGATCGAGATAGTGGGCAAAAGAGAGTGGCACCCACATGATAGAAGATGAGCCGTTCGCAGAACACGATGCCTCGTGCCTTAGGACTCTCTCACACGTAGTCTCACTGTTCATTCCGGTCCCATTAACCCTCTTCGCTCTTGTCTCCTTCCACACGTGTGTGTGCTCGTGCCTGTACTGTTAAAGTTACATAGCCTAATGGAGTAAATCGGTTTAGCCGGTTCTGGTTTAATAGCTGAAATAAATGTGCAACAAATGGTTATACGGTTTCTGAAGTGTTTCTATTTGGATCTCCTTTTATATTGGTTGAAAAAAAATTCTTGCTTTTCTTTTCGTGATTATTGAAATACAGTTTAGAGTAAGGAAAGGAAAGACTCTAAACGTCAAAATTAGCTTAGAAGCATTCTTGCTAAGGTAAATGAAGAATTTTCAGACAATTGACACAAAACAAAAAGTAGTGGACCATGATTTATATTGTAGTACATATGGAAATCATATGAACTTGACGTATTGTGACAATGGGCGTCTGTTAGTAAAAATATTTCCCCTTCGATGGTTTATGTGGTCAATAAATGTGTAGATGGGTTCCAAAAGTGTTATCAAGAGAATACTGAAAGAAACTTATAGAATTTATTCTAATTTGTGAGTTTACAAAGAACAAAGAAAAGAGGGGATTCTTACACAAAATGCCATTTATTTGATTAAAATCTTTTGTTTTTGCCATTTGTCTCAATAATTTTCAATCTTGCCATTTTTAAATATGAAATCTTTTAGAGTTTTTTTTTTCATAAAACACATACTTCATAACAAAAACTATATCTTAAAAAACACTGAAACCTAATAAATCCAAACGTTATGTATAAATTTGTGTTCGTAGATATAAAAAATGACATTTTTGAAAGTTTGTTGGACAAATGGCAAAACCTATAAATACCCCTCAAATAAGTCCATATATCTAGTAATTAACTCAAGAAAAGAGATATGTATCTCTAAATCTTTGGGTAAAACTCTGAATGGCTGCATCAAATGAAAAATACAAAACCATATATGGATTGGACTACTTTTTGTTTACTATTCATAAATTGTAACTTTTTTACGAAAATATTTGACTTTCCACATACAAAGAGATCCACAGCAATCATTTACTAATTGAATTCTATAATCTTTTTCCAAATCAAATTGCAAAAAGTTGAAATTTTAACCACTTTAAGCATTCACTTTTTAAGAATCAGACTAAAAAAAATATATGTATTGTCTACATGTTCATATTTTATTTTGATTCCACAAACTTGGTTTTAAAAAACTATTTTTCTCAAAATCTTTAATAGGTATAAAATAAAATAAAAGAATTGAAAAACTATTTGAGAACCGCAAGGTCCACAGGACCACAACCATGAAGACCAATCTTGCTTGTTTCTTTTAAGTTCTGGCTTACCCAATACCAATAGAATGGGCTACTCCAGTCATGGAATTGTTACGTCACTGGGGTTTTAGAATAGGTTTATGGAAAAGTCATTTCGGAAAGCCCTTTGGATTTAGTATATCTTCCGGCCCACATATACATACGGGCTATTATTGGGCCATATGTTAACTCTGTCAAAACGCTAGGGTTTACGAGAAGGAGATTAGGGTTTTAAAGTTAAGCCGACTCGTACCCCTTCTATATAAATTCAGATTCTCTTCTCTCTCTCGTATCATCATCCACTTTTTTGTAGCTTATTCAACCTAATTTTTACACAGTTCGTTGCTAGTTTTTCGATTCTCAATTTTTTTTTTTTTTTTTTATTAAATTCCCGATGAAGAAGCAATCCCATAGATAGGAAGTGCCGTATGACACTTTACACAACAACGGACTGAACGAGGATTGCATCCGGTGAATTACCCATCCCCCGATCAGTCTAACCCGGCTCGTATCCGGATCCCAAACCCGGATCCGTTTACGGTCGAGTACTTGACTCCTCGGCCGGGTCTTCACCGTACTTCCCACCGTTCTGTGTTCGTTGTGTGGGTGATTTGACAAGGGTTCGCTGAGGGTTTTTATTTTTTCTTGATTTATTAAAATTGTCCGATGCCACGTCGACGGTAGCTCTTATGTGGCTATGATCCTCGATGCTACATTGGACATAAACAGATGTACGTGTTTCGCTTACTGATAGGAACCTGTGGATCTCGATTATTACACGATCTACGGAGCCATTTCGGCGATTACATTTTAGATTTTTGAAAACCATTTTTTGATTATTGGGAAGGTTACCGATGATGATTATTGCTAAAATATGGAATTACCGTCTGAGTTTTATACTCTTTGATGTGAAAAACGCTGGCTTACTGAGGCTTCCCAATTTTTTTGAAGTTTTTAACTTTCAATCTTAGCTATTTCCTTCGAATCATGTTTTGAAATTATTGTTTAAACCATTAGCCAAGATTAACTGTTATTTGGGATGGTGTTAATGACTGTAATAATTATGACATGGTTTGAACACGAAAGATATGGAACATAATGGTGATTGTCTTCACCAGAGCCCAGTTTGTTTAATAACTGGAATTCATAATGAATTCGTCGCTTACACGAACATAATTCTAATGGAAAGGAAAAAAATCTAGAAATATGAACAATGTAAATGATCTTATTGAATCTACATAAGAAATAAAATTTTGAATTTTACTTCCAACTAGGGTCATAATATAAAGACCGCTACCAAAAAAAAAAAAAGAATCATCGGGAATCAAAGTTTGAACTACTACTATGTAGGAGGGAAAAATCTGTTGAGGTTAAAAGGCAAAGTGTAGAACTCTTCATTACGGTTATCTCCTCTGAATGTTCTGAACTTGACCCACCAAGGCATGCCTCTGTCTTTCTTTGATCTATCTACTTCCATTGTGTTGTCCATGAACACTGCTATGATTAGACCAACTGTTGCTGGAGACATGAATATTGTGTTTAAGAAGGCGTTGAACCATCCTGCGTTTGTGTGAACTAGCCCGTAATGTCTAGCGTCCCAGTAGTTGACGAAGAACTGAGGTATTGAGATTCCGAGAAAGAGTGATAGACCGGTGATCATTAGGTTTCTCATGCTGTTCATGTTAGTGAACTGAAGAAATGATAGACCAACCGCAGCTGCAATAAAGATAAAACAAATGACAAATGTTTTCTTTCAGTGAGATGATGTTGTGTATTCAGTTTTGTGATGGTCTTTACCAACAAGGCCGAAGAGGACACAGTGCAATGCTGCGTATATTGGGACTGGTATCGATGCAAACACAACTCCGAATTTGCCTGATCAAAACAAACAACAAAGCTTTTAAACTGTAGGATCCGATACAATAGAATGAATGGTAAAGCCTATAACAAGTATGAGTAAGTTTTTGTACCCAATGTAGAGAAGAAAATCATGAAGCCTGCGGATACTTGAACAACACGACGGCTTCCAACTCTTGTTAAGCCTAAAAGTCCTACATTCTCACTGCAAACACATTTTAACACCTTCATTAAAGAGCAGTGAATATGCGAAAACGATAGCTTCCAAGAAGTTACTTTACTTACACTAAAACAGTAGAACCTGTGCCTGTTCCGAATAGACCATCAAGCAATACACCAATGCCCTGAATTTTTAACAAGAAACATTGCATAACAGATAAGATATAGGAGAAATCTAGAGGCTGCGATATGCATTTATATGTGTCTTTTTATATCACACTACCTGCCATCCAATGCCTCTACTCAATACATAAGCAGGAGGTGGCGTGGCTATGGCTAATCTTGAAGCTGCCATGTAAGCTCCAGTAGACTGCACAACTCATTAAATTAATCATCTCAGACCCCCTAACACAATTAAACTTAAGTTACTTGCAATGACTCTAACAATGTTCTGCTTCTTTACCTCGACCATGGATACAAGAACTGCAGACATCATAGCAAACGAATGGCCTACTGAAAACGTTGGAGGCCCCCATTGGAGAGGGTATGGAAACTTGAACCTGACGACACATTATAAGCACAATGAGATATGTACTATGTAACCACAATACATGAGGAAACTGAGCTGCTGAATACCATGGAGCTGTTGATATAAGATTTGCTTTGTCTGTTCGACAACTATGTTGTGTAAGTGATGGTTTGCCTCTGTAAGCTCCACTTGCGGTAAGGATAATGGCGTAGATCCAAACAATCGTTACACAGATCAATATCGGAAACCTTTCAAAGATTGGGACATCTTTAAATGGTCTGACATGTTTTAGATACTGCCAAGAAAGAAAGAAAATAGCATAAGCAAAGAGAGAAATAACTTGGAGAGCAAGCAAAGAAAGTCTAAAACAACACAAAGGTTTTACTTGGGTTAGTCCAATGACAAGCAATAGCATCGGTAGTCCAATCTCAATGCAGTTCCCGAGCTATAAAACAAGACAATCAAAGTTTTAAAAGAGATATTTCATTAATGTTTAAAGCAAAGTCATGGTGTGGTCTGTGGAGTGGGGCTTTGTATGAGTTACCTGGGGAAATCCTCGCTGGAACATACCGAGACCAACCAATCCAACAACTGGTGCCATACCAAGAGGGCTAAAAAACCTGAAATTGAAAAAGATGAAAAGCAAGTAATGAATTTGGATAAGAATCTCATAGTATAGTTAAGACAATGAATGTGTCTTTCAAAAACAAAAAACAACACAAGTAATGATATACCTTGAGAAAAGACCCCATACTTGGCTGTAGCCAAGAATGATCTGTATGCTAGACGCGACGATCAATGCCCCTTGTATAGCTCGCATCGTGTGAATAAACCTCTACAAGAACATACTACATTGTTACTATGTATAAACGAGACAGTTGTACGAGGAAAAAACAAATGATCTTGTGTTTTCTCATTAGGCTTTTCTTTTTATGTACCTCATGGTCATTGGAGATTTTTTGCAAGGAAGAGTCGCTGATAATGTAAGCAATGGGGACAACAAAAGCAAAAGAGCCACCAACAACAGCAGGCAACCTGGTACCAAAAAGAGCTTGGAGAAGTGTCTTGATACCAGCTACAAAGAGTAGTGTCTGTATAACCCTAGCTCTGTCCCCCTTTTGAACACAAAAAAAAAAAAAAAAAAAAAAAAAAAAGATACAAGGAATTAGATTGAACAACATAGATACTGATAAGCCAGCCGTAGCTGAGTAGAGAGATTATATTAAAAGGCTTACATCAGAGCCACCCATAGCTGGAACAAGCAATGCGGGTATAAAAGCACTTGATCCAAGCATTAGAATGTAGTTTTGAAAAGCTAGTAACACCGTTTCAGCTGCAATGAAAACGTTTACCAAGAGGTTCAATTTTATAAAAAAAATTGTGTTCTACTACTAAATACATTACAAGCAACAAAAGGGGTTCAAAAGACACAATCAGCAAAAATTTATATCTCAAGCTGCAAAAATGTATGTAGTAGAAGAACAAAATGAGTTCGTGTTAATCAATCAATCAATCATAGCTAATTTTGCACTACGGAAAAAAAAAACAAAAAGGCAAATCAAAGAGGTCCCATAAACTCCGGTTTTGGTTAATTACGAATTAAATTAAGGTGGTCATTAATTAATTAGTCCCATAAACAAACACAAGATAATATTCCATTGCATAAACTATATAGTTTTGAAACGTCGCATATATATACACAGAGAGAGAAGAGAGAAGAGAGGAAGCGTACGCCAAGGAGGATTAGAGTCGATGCAATATTCAAGGTCTTGAAGCTGTTCCATAGGAGGATGAGTTATCTCCGCCATTGGAGTCACCAAAACAAAACCTTCCTTTTCCGATGAACAAACAACAGAGGAAGACGAAGAAGAAGAAGAAGAACCAAAAAAAAAAAAAGGTAAAGTAGAGAGAGAGAGATATAAAGTAGCGAGAAAAAGAAAAAAAAAAAAAAAGGGAAAAAAAAAGGGAATATGCAAAGAAGAAGAAAAAAAAAAATGAACTGCGAGAGAGAATTTAAAAGCTTCCCTCTGTAAGTGTAAACTTGTTTTCTCTCTCTCTCTCTCTCTCTCTCTCTCTCTCTCTCTCTCTTTCCTCTGGCGTGGTGTTGAACTGTTGATGAGTTTCTTCTCTCTCTCTTTTTTTTTGAATTAATTGTTTGGGATATTACAGATTTGCCCCTGATTCGTTTGCCTGTTCCACCAATTAAGTGCTGCTGAGGTGGGGCCCGTTCTTATAACGGAGTCAATTTTTTTTAGTTCTCACACTTCTCAGGTTTGTTGGCACTTGCATTGCATGAGAGAGATCTCTTAAATGCAAATCTACTCTTCTTTTTTTTTGGTTCAAACTTCATTAAATTTTTGAATAATACAGCAAAAATATGTAAAAAAAAATTAATTTAGTTTAAATTATGATACTTTATTCATTGATATATTTTATTATTTATAGCATGAATTAATAATTATTTATATATGTACTTGACATTTTAATATGTATGATAATAATGAAAAAAAAATACATTTTTTACATAAGGATGCTAAAAAAAAAATCTTATTATTTTATTAATTTTTATACCAACCCGATTTGAGATTGGATAATTTTACAATTTTGTAATATTTATTAGTTTATCAGATATTAATTTATAGAACTTATTTGTTAACTCTTTTTTCTTTTATTTTATAGATAAGTTCATTTTCCTTACCTACACATTTAAGATTCTTCTGGCCTTTTTTTTGTTTTCTTAAAAAAAAATTATTTATCTTCGTAAGAATTAATTTTGTTATTTAATCATATATATACGTTCGTACATTACAGAGGGTTTTTCGATTAAATCATTCATAATCGAACTTTAGTAGAATATAATACGAATTTTAATAAATGTCAAAGATTGCATAAAAAAAAATCTACTCATCAGCATGCTTCGATCTTTAGATCTCTCATCTTTTTATGGTAAAAAGAGCCAAAAATTAAATTGTTGAAATTCGCAAACCATTGGACAGAACATAAATATCATTTCGGCAGGCATATGGTTTTTCTGTCTTTTGTGTGGGAGCACGTGTTATCTTCCTTAATTGTGACTATTGATACCACAGATTTACATACCACAGACAATAAAAATCTTTACATTTTTAATAGTAGAAAACAATTTGGTGTAACAAGAATAAAGAATGCATTAATGTCTTAAGGAAAACTGCCTTTATTTGTTCTCTTGTTTCTGGGTAATATTAAAGAGAGAGTATGAGTTGTTGAGTAAAACTAATATACTGTATTGTTAACTCTTTTTAAAATTATATATATATATATAGGGCTTTATGATCTGCATAGATTGCAAGGTTTGTAACTAAGGAATTTTAATCCTTTTTAGCTTACTCAAGAATTTATTTTGAATTTGATTCGTTAATGATCAAATTCTTGTCTTAAACATCTGGTCTCTTTAATTTTATCATAAGAGAAATGTGGGTACGTAGTTTAATTTCTCTCTTAAACAGTGTATGTAATCAGGGTTTAAGCGTAGAGAAAATCTACTTCTTTCCTATAAAGTAAATTTTTACTCATTGTCACATTTAATAAAAGAATCTCATGAATAAATATCACAACAAACCCATTTGTAGTGGTGGATCGATCGACTGGAACTATGGAGTAAAACTTTACATAGTTCCAGTTTTGGCTCGTTTTCTCTTGCATATAAACACTACATGTTGGCTCATTTTGGACATTTGGACTCATGTGTTTTATAAGCTAGTGATGATTTTTTTTTTCTTTATTTTTTGTGTATTATAAATGTTATAGAATATAGATTTTTAGTGTTGAACTTGTAGAAACTGTATGAGAAGAAAAAACTATAAAAGAGAACCATTAATTACGTACACACACAAACCATATTTTCTAATTAAGCTAATGGACGTAACTCCAACATGCATTCTTCCAACATGAAATTATCGTATCTCTTTTTCACATTCATGGACAACAGCTTCACAAGTACATGTGTCAATTTCTAAATTTCTTTTTTATCTCTAATTCATTATCTCTTCCACCATTGATCATCAGTCCATTTGAACAAATTGTAATAATAATTCTGCGAGCATAATCCAATTCACATTTTGTAATATTCGAATAAAATGCAAATGCTAAATTTACTACATCGAATTCATGTGATCCATGCGTTTTTAGTCCTCATCACAAGACACAACTGCTGTAGATCTTCGACGGACAAGATGAAGCTCACGATCGATCGGTAATAGGTTACTCCCGACAACATGAAAAACTTAACCTTAGATATTTATATATATATATATATATATATATTTCGCCAAACCACCTGGTTTGACATGTTAAGAAAATCTCATACCATAAACAAGTAAACAACATCGTTCGGTTTGTTGAATAAATCATTTTAAAACAATTCGTTTTAATTACTATAATGCTCACCACACACTAAAGGATTGAAAGGCGTTTAGGTCAATAATATTATTATTTTGACATGCGCGCAAGTCAATAATATTTTTGCATGATCTTATAACTCGGCTTATATGAGTAGGCTTTAATTAGTTAGTACTCTAAACTAATTAAATAACTCAAAATCTTCACGTTCACAAATCACAATAATAGTTTTGTGAAAGATTAGACCATTTCCCCTCGTGAATTATACATTTTAAAACATCACTAAAAAAACGAAAAGCATGTGAAACATAAATAAGAAAAAGTATAGTCATACATTAAAACACCTTTCACGTGAATTATTCTAAGGAAAAAAAAAGGAAGAACGGGTGAAGTAGACTCACACACACAACTCGACCATAGGACGAAGCAAACTTGATGAGCAAACAATTCAAATATCATCAGTTTCTCTTTCATGACTAGCCATTTTTATAATAATATGGGAAGAAGAACAACGCTCTCTTCCAGCCCGTCGGTCCTTTTTGCGGCCACCGACTGTTTTTTTTTTTTAGAAGATTCCGACAAATATTTACTTTTCAAGGGAATAGATGCTTCCGATTTATTTATATATATTTTTGAATTGAAAACCACTAACAAGTGAGTTTAATTCATCTTTTTCGTACAGCTACCATGGAATCTGATCCACATGTAAACTTATCAATAAGAAAGAGGGAGAGAGAGAAAGATAATGATAAAATGTAAAATGCTTCGGCTATTACCAAAACAATAAATTCGATTCTCTTGGATTGAAAAGTGTTTTAAGTAACAACTAAAAAACTACTAGTATAAAAACTTAATGGGTATGGTTTATTTATGTAGCTGGTATTACCCAAAACTAATTAACACAACAAATGACCAAACTGTTGTCTTACTTTTTACGTTGGACAAATGATCTATCACATCGGTTTTAATTAGGTATTTTTCAATCAAATTAGAAAATTCCGGATTTCCATAATGATTTCAAAGCATACCAAATAGCAAAATATAATAAATTTTCAAATTTAGTGTAGTAGCTAGAAGCCATACAATAAAAACTTTAGTATTGATTTTGAATATTTGTTTCTTTAGTAATATAAATTTTCAAATTAGTTTTATAATGGATATTTTGCCTTTTTACCCTTACTATTTATAAAAATGGACAGTATACAGTATATGCAACCCTTTGGATTGGAGCCAATATCTTTTGAAAGTATTTGTGATTTTTTTTTTGTTTGTGCCAAACCAAATATCAATTCCTGTACTATAGTTTTTAGTGTATGGCTTTTAGTTATTACTTCTTTCCTTAACTACGAAAGACTAATTTGCAGTGACTGAGCATGGAACGGGATGCACTAAGATCAGATGGTCTAACGACTACCATTACACCACCTCGTTTGTGTTACACTTTTTGTTTGCCCTTTCTGCCACTTTCATCTTCTACTTTCCAAAATAAAATGTTTTCATTGTTTTTTTTTCTTCTACAATGGTGCAGTTTATTCAAGAATAATTCCGGACATGAAATTAGATTTTCAGCACGTGGATCTTAAATACTGGGTTTGGCAAATAAAAATCAATGAAATTTGATACCCAAATTTGGAACTAGGTGGTGGTGGGGGGGGGGGGGGGGGGGGGGTTGCAACTTTGCATTGCACCAAACAAGAAGCGAGCCAAAAATACAAAATCCAATTTTCAAAAAATGGAACAGTGCTATGCTATTGGGTTACTCAGTATCTTTAGCAGGTCCCATATAAACCGTGTAGCTCACTGATATGATAATGAGCAAACACCCAACAAGTCGGCTAAACAAACCTGACGATTCTGCTTTTCCCGTGCTTACTGTCCATAACTGCGATAACACCACCTAATACGAGAAACACATATCAGAAAACAAAGTCTTGCTGCATCATCACTATGTTTAATTCTGTTTAACCGATTCAAAACAAATGAACAATATAGAAATAAACTTCATATCCGAATCGAAAGAAAATAATAAACCGATCAAATTTTGATGTCTTTTAAAATCTTTTTGAGTTAAAGAAAAAGTTCACTAAAATCGAATTCATACGGATAAACCACCCTTTAAAACGAAACCGAATGGTATTCAGTATTCACGATTCAATTCTATGTTTTGAAAACCCAAAAAAAAAAAACTCCAACTGAGAATTGGACTAGAGGCTCTTATTCTAAACCCAACTATTCTATGGAAGTGGAAGTATACCTCCATGTACAATATGTTTGCAGCTTTGCTGATTCTCTCAAGCTGAAGCCCACGTGCCAAAAGCACCTTAAACAATAGAAAACTTACTCAGCAATCTAATTACTTGAATTGCCAACAAAAATCAAAACTGTGCATAAACGTAATGTTATTGAATGGCCTCACCTCTGCGCAAAATGCCAGTAACCCTAGTACAATCATGCTAATGAATGTGTCAAACGCTGGCAGGACAAAGCTCTGTATGAGAAAAAATTCATCAGTTTTGAGTAATGGTCACCCAACATTTGGTGCAGTAGATGCATTTCTTGGTTTCCTAAAACTTCATCATATTCCGTTTCAACCGCCACATATATATTCACAAAACATACCTCCAAGGAAAACATGCAAATTGCTGCAGCAGGGCAAGCTACCAAACCAAACGAGAGGACAGTAATCCTGAAAAAGTACACACCATTTAATGATTTTTTCCGGACTTCAGAATTTTCGCTAAAGAAGCAAAACATGTGGGTTAATTGACACATCTGGATCTTAAATCTCACACTGGCTGTTCCGATGCTTTAGCAGCTGCCTTTATGAGACAATAAGTGATTCCTCCAGTAATTGATGAAAATAAACCCAACAAGAACGCATAAATATGATGGTTCCCTTTTAGATTTTCATTCTTTGCTTCTGATCCAACTGCCAAGAAAGATAAGTGAAATCAGCATGACGTCTTTGTTTCCTCATGCATAAAGGAGAGAGCGAGGAGCAGTTTATGAAAAGTAAAAATAGAGAACTATTTTGTTAACTCACTTCTGTACCTTGGACACTTAGTGTTGGGCCAAAGATAAATAGCACGCCAAAGAAACTGCAAGCAAGACCTAGACCAAAATGAAAACATAAAGAAGAAGTCATAAAATGAACTTGCTTTGTTGTCAGTTCACAATTCATTTCAGGAGTTAATTAAAGCTAAGGGAAAAAGCTCTGTACCTCCAATATCAGTTATTTTCAACTTCTCATGCAGAACAACACGTGCTGCAATGGAAGCCATAACTGGACTCAAGAAGCTTAGTACAATAGCTTGGGACAAGGGCAACATTTGGATGCTGAATGTCAATAACAGTGAAAAACAGTGTTAGAAGTCTTATTTTGCTACCAGTGACAGATTGATTAGTGGGGGATAGACACAGTTGCTAATAGCAACTTCATTTTAAATGATGCATTTGTTTTCAATTTAAATTTAACAGGCTGTTTAGGTCTACAGACGGAGCAGAGTACGGATGTGTAATAATTACCTAAAGATGAAACTAAACAATGAAAGGTAACCCACAAGGGCTCTGGAAACCAAAAGCTTCCTGGCATGCGCAGGTCCAAAAACTGGTTGTCCAGTTCTTTTCAACCAAAGGTATGATAGTATCAAGATAATTGTGCATCTCATGAACGCGGTCTCAAACAAAGGAATGGGCTGAACTGTCATAAACAAAGGACATTAGAGAGAAAAAAAAATCAATCAATACACTATATAATACACATGCCAGCTCAAGGCAACACTAAAACGCTGAAGGAAGACACAGATTGAGGTAAGCACTTGCACTCATCTAAGCAGAGATTCCATTACAACTAGAAAAGACAAGTTATTAAACAGGTCCAAGAAACAAAAAAGTTCTCTCCCACCATGTGAAGAAAGGACAAGAAGCAGAGCATCAGCAAAAGTAATTTCAACATTTTCTCTCGTCTTCCCATAAAAGCTACTTATCATCATCTTACACAAAACCATGAAACTGAAACACAAGGACGAAATCACAAGATACCACTATAGAGGAGAGACAAAGAAGTACTGACCAGAAAAAGTATCTGAAACTAACTCCATGATGAGATACAGTATCGATGACAAGGCCATACACAGTAAGCCAGAGTAACGAGACCCACTCCAAACCCATGAAGAAAACTGAGTCACTGGTGATATCTCAGTTTCAGTCACTTTAATCACTTGCTCCTATACAAGTTCCAAATCAAATCCAACAAATTCAGACTAAAATCTGATCTCAGTTCTTGTCAATAACCTAAATCTCGAATTCTAACAACATAAATTTTGTAGAAATTGAAGCCACTGGCAAATTCATCGAATCAATTTCGAACTAAAGAAGAATCAAATCCATTAAAAGCTAGAGGAGTCGCTCTTACTCTTGGTTTGCGCCGAGTGTAGGAGGCGGAGAAGATGTTGATCCTAGGTCTTTGGTTTTGATTCAGGAGAGGGATGATTTCGTCGGAAGATGATACAGGGGCCGAGGAGACGCCGTCTGACACCGGAGAATCTAGATCGCGGACGGTAAGCTCAAGGGCGAGGTGTTCGTCGGCGATTCTGATCTCCGGAGACGAAGAAGCCATGATTACGAAATCAACATCTAACAGACAAAACGGAAAGATAACGAAAAGTCAAAGAGACGACGCTTCCGTATACATTGTTTTTGACGTTTGCCGTTAGAACCCACGTTAACGGTTAAATAAAAAAGTAAACCACTAAACTAGAACAGTCTGATTTTAATTGGGCTTAAAGAAAGACATAACAGGCCCAATAACTCAATTAAGCCCAATTCGGATTACACCTTGGTGAAAAGATAAGTCGACGGCTCTACTCCTCCGATACGATTCCGGTGAGAAGTGATGCGAGCAGGTTCTGTCTGCTTTAAGCTCCTCATTTCTGATTCTTTGAAACATTCTTAGAAAACATGTCGACGACATTGTTAAGGACAATTCAGCTAAACCAGTTCTCACTTCTTGGAACTGCCTTGATTAGACGGAGGAGTAACAACGTCTCCGTGAGGTGTTGTGGAAGCCAAACAGCGACGACCCATGAAGCTAAACAGACTCCTCCGTCGAGGGTTGCACCGAAAAACCATAAAAGCAACAAGCTTGATGAGATTCTGAGAGACTACGAAGCTGTAATTGGGATAGAGACTCATGTGCAGCTCTCTACATTGACAAAGGCGTTTTGTAGCTGCTCTAACAATTACGGGTCGTATCCAAACACAAGTATTTGTCCAGTTTGTATGGGTTTGCCTGGTGCGTTGCCAGTTTTGAATTCGAAAGTTGTTGAATTTGGTGTTAGATTGGGTTTAGCTTTGAACTGTGAGTTGTCTCTCAAGTCTAAATTCGATAGGAAGCAGTATTTTTATCCAGATCTTCCTAAAGGTTATCAGATTTCTCAGTTTGATATCCCTATTGCATCTGGTGGCTATGTGGATTTGGATATTCCTCTTGAGTTTGGTGGTGGCCATAGGAGATTTGGTATCACTAGAGTTCATATGGAAGAAGATGCTGGCAAGTCACTCCATTCAGACACTGAAGATTACTCTCAGGCATGAGTTCATTAGATTCTTGCAAGGGTTTTAGGTTTCCAGGCTAGATGTTTGTGTTACTTATGGTTTGGTGTATTATTATGTGGTGCAGGTAGATCTGAATAGAGCAGGGGTTCCTTTACTTGAGATAGTTTCTGAACCTGATATGAGGAGTGGTATAGAAGCTGCTGAATACGCTTGTGAAATGCAACGGATTGCGAGGTATTTGGGAGTTAGTAATGGGAATATGCAAGAAGGCTCTCTTCGCTGTGATGTCAATATCTCAATCCGTCCCATTGGGCAAGCTGAGTTTGGCACCAAGGTTTCTTTCTTTGTCATTTGTAGATCTCTTCTTAGTTAAACCAGTGAAAGGGATGGATCAACTCATTGCATTTTTTATTTCATCTGGCTGCTGATACAGGTGGAGATAAAGAATTTGAACGCATTTTCAGCAATGAGCAGAGCAATTGACTTTGAAATATCAAGACAGGCACTTCTCTACGATCAAGGCAAAGCTGACCAGATTGTAACCGAGACTCGGCTTTGGGATGAAGGCGCTCAGGTTCTAAGATTAATTAGGTTGCAGTAATATCAATATCTGTCTTTTTTTTTTCATATCCATCAGAAACTAACTTGAGTAGGTGTTCAGAAAACGGTAACAATGAGGAAAAAAGAAGGGCTTGCTGATTACCGCTACTTTCCAGAACCAGATCTTCCAGAAGTTATCCTTACACAAGAATACGTTGATAGCATCCGTGCTTCTTTACCAGAACTTCCTGAAGCAAAGCGCAGGAGGTATGAGGCGATGGGTCTAGGCATGCAAGATGTGCTTTTCCTCGCTAATGACGTCAGTGTAAGTCCTACTTACTCTATGTCGATGATATTTTAGTTTCATGTTATCTTCACAAAATGCTGAGAGCAAAAGAGTAACTATTGATATTTTTTGAATAACAGCAAGACAAGTTAACTGTTATTTGAATGAATGGCTCTTAGGTTGCAGAATATTTCGATGCAGTCATCGGTAAGGGCGCTGAAGTGAAGTTGGCAGCAAATTGGATAATGGGAGATATTGCTGCTTACTTGAAAAATGAGAAACTTTCTATCAATGATATGAAACTCACTACCCAAGAGTTGGCTGAGCTGATAGCTGCCATCAAAGATGGAACCATTAGCGGAAAGATTGGAAAGGAGGTCAGTTTCATTTCAGGTTAAAATTTCATCATCTTTCGTTTAGATCAATGCAAGTTATTCCTTTTATTTTTTATTTTTGCAGATACTGTTTGAGCTATTGGCCAAAGGTGGAACCGTCAAAGGAATGATAAAGGAAAAAGATTTGGTTCAGGCAAGTCCATGCTATACCATAAAAGAGTTAAATTCAGAGAATTACATATTTCTAACTGAAGAAATGGGTATCTTGAAGCTTCATTTTTCAGATCATATTTTATGAAATATGGTTTGTAAGACTAAAAAGATTATGTAGTGGGACATTGCATAAAATCTATTTGCTAGATGGGGTCAGTCCATAGGAACGTCAGCAGTATATATCTTCATGGTTCTTAGGGATAGGGGAATAGCTAAGAAATGTTGCTATAGCTAGGTAGTTAATTAAAAGTAGCAATCCGAAGTGACTCGGCTAACCTATTGTAAAGAGATCATGAATGATTTTTGCTTATGTGTGACACACGCTGCAGATAACCGATCCTGCAGAGATCGAGAAAATGGTAATTAAGGTGGTCTCCGAGAACCAGAAGCAGCTTGAGCAGTACCGCAGTGGGAAAACTAAGCTTCAAGGCTATTTTGCTGGCCAGGTATGGCAGTTACCGTCTGCATTTTTTAAAAAACTTGTACCTTGTGAACCAGTTCAAACTCTTAGATGCTTTGTTACAGGTTATGAAAATGTCAAAAGGCAAGGCAAACCCAGGTTTACTGAACAAGATCCTCCTGGAGAAGCTCAATGCCAAAGACTGATTGAAGCTTCAGCATTGACACTTTGACAGAGTTATTGCTCTTGAAAATGGTATAGAGTGATTTGTGCTCCGTTGGATAATGCTCTTGAATTAGAGTGTCCTGTACAAATATTTTTCTTTGGAACTGCATTGCCATCAAATTGTTGTCTAAGAGGCAGACCATCATGTCCTACACACCATCTGTTGCTTTTCCAGCCAACCGTGCTCTAAAACTTTACTTCTATGAACAATAAAACTTTCCCTAATACGTTAAACCAAAAGGAAGTTCAAAAGCAAATTAAACCAAAAGTTAAAAAAGATGTTTGAACATTCAGTTGGGGAATAAAACCAAAAACAAAACAGCTAATGAATACTGAATAGTTCCTGAAAAGGAACAAAGAAATGAAATTACACCCATACATTCTTCTGTTTCTTCAATAATAATACATAGGAGGCCAGTATGTACTATGTATTGTAATCTGGATGAACGAGTGGGACATAAGGAAGTGGCGCCACACCCTGACCCGCTTGCGGTTGTATCAAATATGGCGGCAGGTGACGTGGTGCTAGCTGAGCAGGCATAAGAGGAACTCCAAACATTGTTGTGTCATTCGTAGAACCTAATGGATCATCAAGCATTCCGACGTGATCTCTAGGCTCTTCTTCATTTGTCTTAGCTGATTTTGACTTGGTTGCAGAAGAAACATGTTTTAGCTTAAACAGAATCTCACTCTTCAAATCGTTCACTAGCTTCTTCAAATTCTTGAACTGTGCAACGTAAGCCCTCTCCTCTTTCGGCTCATCATTATAATTCCCAACTCTGTCAAATAAATTTAGAAAAATTAAAAAAGGAAAGTTTTGAGTACCTTGAGACTCAAGCAAAAGTAAAGAGAACCATGACATACTCTATTTGGAGATGAGCAGGTTCTTTTCCATCCTCAGTTATGACAACAACAAGAATTTTATCATTCATCACCAAGCACTTAACCAGAGCTTTCTTCACTTTAGTCTTTGATCCCTTTACCGGTTTTTTTATAAACAAACGCATACTCCTGGTCGAATTCGTTCCACCCTTCAATCCCAATTCCCAACCAAACCTAGAAATCGAGAATCGAACAAATCAGAATCCTAAAAACCCTAGAAAGAATAGTATACCAAAAGAAAACCCTAAAACGAAATCATGAATACTAACTCTTAGTGGTTGATGACGATAGAGCGTCGTGAACGAAGGCAGGACGTCCTGTGGCAGTGAGGATGAAACCGGAAATTGCGAAAGAAGCGTGAACTACGAAAGCTACTTTGTCGTTGTTATTGCGAAAACCAGGCATAACTGACCTCACCACACCCATCACTGCATGAGGAGTCGCCATTAATTGATTCCGTCTGTAGAGTTCTCGTGAAGTTTAGATGTTCTCCCTTTAGAGTTTCTTGTTTCCCAAGTAGTAATGTCAAAAATGTATCTAGCTGAGCGTAAAGGTAGTTACACTAGTTCATTAGTTGGTATAATTATCGAGAAGAGAAAGTATTTTATTGCATTTTTCTTTTCTTTTGCTAATTTTTCGGATTAATAACAATATCTCTATTCACCACAAAGATATCTACTAACAAAAAAAAAAAAAAATCACAACGAAGATAAGTTAAAGAGGGTAAAATTAGTTGGTATAATTATCAACAAAAGAAAATTAATTTCATCGTTTTTCTTTTCTTTTGCTAGTTTTCCGGAGTAATAACAAATCTCTCTATTCTACCACAAATATATGGGAAAAGTATAAATAAAGGATCTTTTTCTAAAAATTTGGCCATCTACACTTTTTTTTTAGATTGTCAATTGTGACGAAAATGCCCCTATTAATAAAAATAGTGAAGTTTTTAGGAGTTTGAACCAATAAACAAACAGAAAACCCATGTTAGTATACAACTGTGTAAAAAAAAATTTGAAAAAAAAATGTTTTGGATGTCAAAAATCAGTTTGTAATTTGCTGATTTTTGGTCTAAATTGTTTAGAATAGACTTTCTACGATTTTTTTCTCTTTGTGAAACATTTAGATTGTTCATTCTACAGTTTGTACATGTCCTACGAAGTTTAGACGGAAGATTTGTTCTAAAAATTTCATATTCTGAATTTTGTATGTTCTACAAAATTAAGAATATGAATTCTACATTTTTCTTCATTCTACTTCAATTCAGAATTCGTTTTCTACGTTTTACCCTATATACTAAAAGAAGTAGAAGATATATCATAGAAAATTTAGAATTTGTAATCTGTAAACCTTAGAATACCCTTAAATAGAAAGAAAATAAATTAAATAAGGAAAGTGAATATTTTTAAAATATTTTTTAAATATTCTTAATTTATGGTTAAGATTTCGTAATTCTTGTTTAGATTTGTTCTAATAATTTTTAGAATACATATTCTAAATAATTTAGAAGCTAAACAAATTAAGAAAAATCGACATTATACCTTAACGTGATCGGTCACCATCTCTTCCACCTTCCACAAAAGCTTTCACTTACCTGTTTATGATGCAAATCTATGTTACTTGTGGTGTATGGACACTGGATGCCAAGAAGGAGTGGAGATTTATTGATGATGAAGAAAAACGTGCTAGATTACTGATTTTGCAACCCACTACATCTCTTGAAGAGTTGAAGGTGATGGTTTCAGAAGACTATGAAATAGAGCAAAATATGTTTGATGTGGAATTCAGTTATCTACCCACAAAGGTTAAAGTTGATTGTCCTCCTGTTGTATTGACAAATGATAGAGGTATGAATAATTTTTTTGCATATCTGAAAAAGATAAACATGATTCGGTTGTGTGTTACATTCAAAAGAGTAGTTGATGGCGATAGGAGTAAAGTCCAGTTCGATCTGAATAAGTTGCCAGTTGATAGTAGCGATGGTTGTAATGTGGAAGTTGATGTGGGAAAATCAGTAGGTATTATTTCAAGGAATTCACCTAAGCCGACTAATGATGTATTAGAAAAGCCTACTGATGCTAATCTTGGTGATGCTGCTGGTTTAAAGTTGGAAGATTCAATGGTAAAAAATGGTGAATATTTCAGCAGTAAGGAAGCTTTACAGGCTACTATGGAAATGTATGCAATGAAATATAACTGCGACTATAGGATTACAAAATCAGATAAGAGATGGTGGTGTATACGCTGCATTGATAGTGCTTGTAATTGGCGTCTCCGGGCTGAGTGTTTACAAGCGTCTACATATTTCAAAATCAACAAGTTTGTGGGTAATCATACATGTGCCCCTTCAAAAAAAAATCATTTTGTAGGACTCCATCTGCAAGAACAATTGGACATCTCATTAAGCAAAGCTATGAGGGCGTGAAGGAAGGTCCTAAACCGAATGATATAGTTAATATTATTCGTTCAAGGTACGGCTGCGAGCTAACATATCACCAAGCTTGGGAGTCTCGGGAGTATGCAGTTAACGAAGTTAGATGAATTCCTGAGAAAAGTTATGCTAAGATTCTAAAATACTTGCACATGCTACAAGAAGCGAATCCTGGTACGTTCACGAATTATGAAATTGACTTTGATGGAAGATTTAAATATCTATTTATTTCTTTTGGTCAATCAACAAGAGGGTTCTACAAGTCAATGCGGAAAGTGATAGTAGTTGATGGTACATTTTTGAAGAATAAATACAAAGGGGTTCTCCTAGTTGCTACAGCTGTAGATGGTAACTCCAATTTGTATCCAATCGCATTTGGAATTGCTGATTCTGAGAATGATTGTTCATGGGAGTGGTTTTTTATGCAACTTAAGATGGTTATAGCTAATGAAGAAGGTTTATCATTTGTGTCAGATAGACATACATCGATTGCTAAATCAATTGGAAACATCTATCCATTGGCTAAACATGGTATTTGCATCCACCACTTGCTTAGCAATGTGATAACATATCATAAGGGAAGAGGTGTCGCTGGTAAGGTTGCAAAAGCATCAAAAGCTTATAGAGTTGCTGAGTTTGAGAAAGAGTTTGGGCAAATTAACAATATTAGTCCTGCTATTGGAAGTTATCTAGAGGAAGCTGATGTGACAAAATAGGCTCGCTGTCATTTTCCGGGTTATAGGTATGATATTAACACCAACAATGCAGCTGAATCAATTAATGCTGCTTTGAGGACACCTAGAGAGTATCCAATAATTCCTTTGTTAGACAGCATCAGAGAAATGATGACACGCTGGTTTTATGAGAGTAGAGAGTTAAGTGCAAAGCATAAAGATCCTTTAACTGTTGAGGTGGAGAAAAAGATTTCAAGAAGAATAGAGAAAGGTAAATTCATGAACGGTTATTTGATGAGCAGATCGCAGATCCAGGTTAAAGGTAATGGAGTAGACTACATTGTTGACTTAGAAAGAAGGACTTGTTCATGTGGAAAGTTCAGCATCCAAAAACTCCCTTGTAGACATGCTATAAAAGGAGCTTTTGATATAGGCAAGGATCTATATCCTTATGCTGATGATGTGTATACCACTACTGCATGGAGATCGCAATATGAGGAAACTGTTAATCCAATAGGTGTTCCTGAAGAAGAATGGCGAGTCCCACAGTATGTTGAAGATGCAAAAGTTCGACCACCTGAAACAAGAAGACATCCAAGACGGCGAAGAAAAAGAAGATATGAATCCGCTGAAGACAAGATAAAATCATCACAAAACTCACAAGGGTCAAAGAGACATAAATGTGCGCGGTGTGGCAAAGAAGGGCATAACAGAACGACCTATGATATCGTGATATAACAATGGTTTGTGCATCAACTTAAGATTCCTGTTTTTGAATTTTTGATTTCACGGCAGCTGCTTTGTGATGAATGATGGTGTTTGATGGTTTTTATTTTCGATTAATAGACTCATTTGTTTTGAAATTCGTTGATGGTGTTGATTTAAGACTAATATAATACTCATGTGTTTTGAAATTCCTTGATGGTATTTTCTTTCAATCAAACTTTCATTAAAACCAGAGTACAAAAAACAAGACTAACAAAAAGTGTTAAGCATAACAACAAAATACAGAAAGCAAAGACATCATATCATCTTCTTATAAAGCCAGGCCATTGAAACTGCCAATACGACTAGTACACAAATCCTCTGCTTGTTCGACTTCTCCATACTCTCTCTTGCAACCATTAGCTCTTGCCTGATGATCTCAATCATATTCTTCTCCATCTTTTCTTCCATCTCCTTCACCATCTCCTTTTGGAGCTCCACATTGTTTGTTACCATCTTTTTTAGGTCCTCTAAGAGTTGGTTTTGTTTGCTTTCAACCATCCTAATCTCCTCTAGAACATCATCATCAACCCAACGGAACATGTGTTTCTCCTTCTTCTCCTAAAATCATTGTTTCGATAACAATATTTAATAAATTTCAGCTATTGTGATGAATAAGGACTGATAAAAGTAAATTACCTTCACACCAACAACACATCTGTAAAATCTCCTACAGGGATTCTCTTCCGTCTTTGAGGTGTAGGTTCTAATCTCTCCACCACACCAGCATCTACACGGAACTCCAACCTGAGAACTTCTCGACGGTAACCCTGACGATCCACCCGAAAAACGTTGGCTCATGGCTCCTATCAGTTTTTACGATGAAGAAGAAGAAAGTATCGGGAAAGAAGAAGAAGAGACTTCAATTAGTATAAATTAGCCAAAACTGAAATAAATCAACAAAAATATGAGACTTCAATTTTACAAAACAAAAAAAACAGATTACTAAAAGTATGATTTAATAACAAGAAAACTATGACTACTAATCATTTAGCTGCTAACAGAAACTTGAAAAAAAAAAAAAAAAAAAAAGATAATAAGAGTATTATAACCAAACTAGATACGACTTGTAAAAAAAAAGACTGTACTTTGGTTCTTACTTGTATGAGAATCTGATGGTGCTTTTGTTGAGGACATTGACATTTGCAACTTATGATCCAATTCTGCTCTCACCCATGGTAAGTCATGACTGATATAGACAGGTTTTCTGAAGTAAGAAGATCAAAAAAAGAAATCAAGTTTTTTAAAAATTACATCAACCCTGGTACACAATTTTTTTCTTTAAAGTCAATATAATACTAAAAATAAAACAAACGAAGAGCTTCAACTTAACGTATTCACATTATTAAGTGCAAAAAAATCAAGAATTATATGGTCTAGATGCAAAACGGATCTAAAACTTTGATGTTCATTTGAATTCTGGATTGAAATCGAGATTACAAAAGAATAAAAGTTAAACACTCCCAAAAAAATTCCACAATTATAAATACCAAATTCTATAAACATGGATAAATGGTTAAGAGAAATCCCAAACTGAAAATTTGATAATTAACTTATAATTATACAATTCTAGGTTAAAATCGAGATTAAACAAGGAAAAAATTTAAACATGCAAAAAAAATACACAAATTAAAATACCTAATTCGATTGACAAGGAGCAATGGAGAAGAGAAATCCAACCGGATTTACCTTGAGCTAGTGAAGAGGAGACCACCGACTAAGCCGTCGATGGATAGAAGGCGGAAGACAGTGAAGATGGAAAAACGGTGGAAGACGGTGAACAAATCGAACCGGTGGAAGATGGTGAAGCTGGAGAGAGATGTCGACGATGGAGAGAGCCGACGGTGAGATGCTGACGATGGTGAGAGACGAGAGATGGTGACGACGGTGAGATACGGCGGAACGGTTTTTTCTCGATTAACCCTATCAGAAATTTCTCGATCCCTTTTGTTTTCTTACTTTGTCAGGACAAAATCACAATTTCCTTATTTTCTCAAGACCCATTACGGAAAATTAGGCCCACTAGATTGACATAATAATTATACTTATTTTCTCAATTTTCCTTATTTCGATTTAATTTTACTGTTTTTAAAATTTCAGGAGACAAAAAATCAACAAATTTTATCTGAAAATATAACTAAGGGTATAATTGGCTATTTTTATATCCAAAATCCTATTTAACCAAACTTTTATAAAAAAAAGTGTAGATGGCCAAATTTTTGAAAAAATATCCTTTATTTATAATTTTCCCCAAATATATCCACTAACCAAAACAAAAATAAAAAAGAACCGCAACGAAGATAAGTTAAGAGGGTAAAATGACGGAAAACAAATTGTTTACCTTTTTTTAGGAAAGTGACGGAAAAAGAGGAAAATAGTGTATCCTATTTTTTTAGGGCTGCAAATCCGAACCGAACCGATTTGTCCGAACCGATCCAAACCGAAATTTGGATAAATCGGTTCAGTTATATATCTGGTTGTGATCTGATCGGAAAGAAGATTTTTTTTTTTGGTTTTATATTCGGTTCGGTTCGGAGAGGGTAAATCGACGGGTAACCGAAAATTAACCCTACATATATAAGCTAATAAACCGGTTTTATTAGTTCTAACCTAATCGAAAAACCTAAATACCTTTTGCTCTCGACTGCTGCGACTCCGAGTGCGATTGAGAGAGTTCTTCGATTTCCTCTTTGATTTTTGCGTTTAAACTAAGATCATCCTTGTTCTTAATCATCAAGGTAAGTTCTTCTCTCTAAATCTTCTCCAAGTTCTTGTCTATTTCTTCTCCAAGTTCTTTGACGTTTTGTTGTTATTTACTTGGCTATAGTGGTTTAAAGCATGTTTTTGAGATTTATTTTGCTGTCAGTCTATGATTCATAGTCATAGTTCATAGTAATCTTAGTAGTCGAATTGTATTCTTAATCGACAGAAATGGACTGTGTTGTTTGTCTTCTTCGTTTGTGTAGTTACTTCTTCTGGATGTTTGTCTAATTGTGTTTTCTTTGAACAGGTCTCCGATGTCTCACGATTGCTGGTGAACACAACAACGAACCGTTTCTGCCTGGTGAGGTTGATGGAGAAGATGCTCCGTCAAGTGCTTCCGTTCGAGGGAAAAGAAGAAGAACTCAGCAAGAGACTTCTCCTCTTCCGTCCCAACCGAGGAAAAAGCTAGGCCATAGATCTCCGGTGTGGGAGCATTTCATTCAAAAAGTGCATGAGCCTGCACTTGCTAACTGTCGTACTGTGGTCAGGAGATCGGTTGTGACACAGTGATACATGGAACAAGTGCCATGAAAAATCACATAAAAGGTGTAAGTTGTTCAAGATGCACGAAGAGAGTGGTACTCAGAATGTATTGGCTGGTGATAGCAATGGTGTAATGACAGCAATCAAGTATGATCAGGGTTTGTTTCGAAGGTCTGTCAACGAGATGATTGTACTTAGTGAGCTTCCGTTTGCATTTGTGGAGTCGGAGGGGTTTAGGAGATTGTGCAGCAACGTTCTTCCAATGTACACGGTCCACTGCAGAAAGAAAGCAACTTCAGATATTTATGGTATGTATTTGAAAGAGAAAGTTGTTTTGAAGGAACTGTTTGCTAAGGAAAAGCAGAGAGTATCTATGACGACAAATATCTGGGTAGCTCCCACTACTTCTTGTATCTACATGGTCATAACCGCACACTGGATTGATAGAGGATGGAATTTACAGAAGAGGATCATCATTTTTAAGCCTATCACAGATCACAAAGGTGATACGATTTCTGAGCACTTGATTGGCTGTCTAGAAGAATGGGGAATCGAGAAGGTCTTCACAGTAACTGTGGATAATTCTAAGGCGAATGACAAGGCTATAAGTGTATTCCGAGGCGCTCTGATGATGAAAGGACCTGATGCCTTAGTTATGAATGGAGATTATCTTCATATGCGGTGTTGTGCTCACATCCTAAACTTGATTGTGAGGGATGGCTTATCTAAGGCAAAAACGAGTATAGTGTCTATCAGAAATGCCATTAAGTATGTGAGTTCATCCAGAGACAGGCTGAAATCGTTTCTTCTGCGGGTTGAGACAGGGAACGTAGGTCGAGGAAGCTTATGTCTTGATGTTGCAACCAAGTGGAACTTGACTTATCTAATGCTCACAGCCGCAATTAAGTTTAGGGTTGCATTTGAAAAGATGTTGGCTGAAGACAAGCTCTATAACGAGTACTTCATGGAGACTGAAGAGAATGCTGAAGGGCATACGTGTGAGAATGGTTGAAAGCGTGTTGGTCCACCTACTTTTGCTGATTGGGAGCAGGTGAAGAGGTTAGTTAAATTCTTGAAGATCTTTTTCAATTGCACTTTGTCCTTCTCGGCTACAAAAACAGTGACCTCTCCTGTTTGTTACAATGAGCTGGTAATCATTGAGAGGAATCTGATCAACCTAAGTATTAATGGTGATTTGCTACTAAAGACTGAAGCTATGATTATGAGGGCATAGTTTGAAAAGTATTGGGATGGTCTCAACAACATGAATCCGCTTGTGATCATTGCTTCTGTATTTGATCCCAGAAACAAAATGCAGTTTGCTGGTCTTTGCTTTGACAAGCTTTATGGCAAAGACAGTATGGAAAGTACTCATCTACATTCGTCTATTAAGAGTGTGATGAAGGAGCTGTATGGAGAGTATGTGGTGAAGCTGAGCGGAAGTGAGCCTGGAAACTCAACCAATGGTGGAACCGTAACTGAACCTGGAGTGACAACCAATGATCTGTTTGATTTGTCAGATGACGATGGTTATGAGAGGATGGATACGTTGTACTCTGAGATGGTTGCTGAAACTTCAAATGAGGAATGTAGCAGTGAGCTTGATATTTACTTATTGGAGAAACGTGTGATAAGAACTCCAGCTGCTTTAGGAATGGACTTTGATATTTTATCTTGGTGGAGGCGTAACAGTTCAAAATTCCCAGTCTTATCCGAGGTAGCTAGAGATGTCCTCGCCATTCAAGCTTCATCCGTTGCTTCAGAATCTACATTCAGCACAAATGGTCGGATTTTGGACCCTTATCGAAGCTTTATGTCACCACACATGGTTGAAACTTTAGTTTGCACTCAACAATGGCTGAGGAATACCATTTCTGCTGAGAAATTAGCCAGCTTAGTTCAGATGTTTGAGGAATTGCAGTTTCATGAGTCCTTAGGTAACTCATTTCTCTTTTATTTAAGTTTTTTGTGTTACTCTCTTTAAACCATTCACTAACTGACGATCATTTACATTGTGCAGCTTCACAGAGTGAGGGACACCCATCCGGATATCCATGATCGAGAGATGAACACAAGTAACTCTCTATATATTTTGAAAAAACTAATATAACTATTAACTACCTATTTTTTTGGCATGGAGTTTTGAATGACAATATACCAAATGCATCCTGGTAAGAGGAAAGGATCATTGGTATTTTGTCATTTCTGATGATCTCTTCTAACTTTTGGCTCCCCACAATATTTTTTGGAACAACTGTGAACTGTCTCCAAAAGTCTCTTTACTTGAGACGAGACAAGTAGGAATCCAACTGTAGGATTGCCTTTTGAACTTGTTGTTTTTTTGTAAATTGTCTCCAATAGTCCTATGTATGTGACTAGGATTGACTAATGTTGTTGTTTTTTGTAAGCAAAACTTGTATTATATGATGCTTAATGTCATGAATCAATATGTTAATGTTAGATCGTTCTGTGTTGTGTGTTTTGAGTCCATGGTATTTGGGTGACATAGTAACCGAACTGTCCGACCCGAAAAAACCGAACATGTAGTTGACCCGAACCGATTCAATTCCCGAATTACCCGAATAACCGAAAAACCAAACCGAATTAACCGAAGTCGCAGGCCTACTATTTTTTTTATCAGTTGAAATTATAACTACGCACCCTTTGATATGATTAACTTTGGCACCGAATGTAGAAAGCGTATCGGGCAGAGCAGATCAAGCAGATCAAGCAGAACAAAAGTGGATCAAATAGATTTGACTGTTCAAGTGCAGATTAAGGGTGAACATCATCAAAAAGCTGTAGACCAGATTTGCATATATTTCTCCAGGATTTACCACAAAAAGACAAAAAAATATATACTGCACGCAGTTCTTTTTTTTTTGTCAACAAACACTCCATTATATAATTTAAAATATTACAAGCTTCCTTTGAATGGAAACCAAACACACCAATAAACTTACATAGGAGGAAAAATAAACAAGAGCTATTGTCCGTAAAACATACAACAAACAAGCTCTAAAGCTTGACTTACAACCATAATGGTGAGAATATAAATAAAGGGGACCATAGGTCCTAAAGATAGAGAGTGCCCTCGTTATGTGAGGCCACTCATGGTGGTGGATGACCGACCATTTCCGCATGATCAGCCACCTTGATAACCAATGCCGCCATCGTTGCATAAGAACGTACGCGGTTTTTAAATTCTGAACATGCACCGCAAATCCCTAGAAAGGGGGGTTACACGCTGGACAAGACCGAAGTCTCGTGATCCAAGATCCCTGAAAGACACTTGGGGGGAAGGTAATGCTGCAAAAAACTTCAATTGCCGGTACTAGGCCTTCCATAAGACTCAAGCGGAGAGGAAAAGAAACTGATTCCAGAGCCAATAGGTTCCGATAGCAGGCAATTAATAATTCTGCCACCGGTATATTTTCTCGGTTACTTTTAACCGGAGTGCCATTGAGAAAGACTAAAAGGTCTCGGCTTACACGTCTATTCCTCTCAAATGAATTCGTACTCATGAGATTATAACAGAGGTCAGAACTGACAACCCATTGGTTGAGGGGGGGAGGAGAGACCTGGAGATTGAGACACTTCCAGTCGAAGGTAGGCCTAAGGGTTACTGTCCCTTATGACGGTCGAGGCGATTCTCTCATGGTATGGAGTCGGATGGACCGATATCCTCCTCCATACTTTTTCCTGTATCCATAAACTATGTCGATGCCTTCTCTTTGTAATGCGGCTTTTCTCCCTTGCCTTTGGCTTTCCTTGGTTTTGACGGCACCAGAGTTTTGCTTTGGCATTTAGGGGAAAATTTCAGATTGAGCAGCTTTTTAGAGGCTGCTCCATGGTTTCCCAAAGGCCCATTAGAGTGGGATTTTTCTTTTTCATTTGGGTCTTTTAACTTATTTTATTTTTTTCTTATTTTTGCCTCTGGTCCGGCCCACAGAAACAGGGGGAATTGGTGGGCGACTGCAATTCCCCTTCTCCGCCTTGTTAACTCTGAAGGGAAAGTTTTCACCGGCTCTTTATTCACCCCTTCCGATTCTTGAGCTTCATCCCCCAGCAGATCATCCTCTTCCATTTCCAAGGGATCCCAACCGGGCGCCACTGCTTCACAGTAAGCTTCCGCATCTTCCTCCATCCAGTCGACGTCAACTTTGGCTAGGTCATCGATGTCATCGATGTTCGAATCCCAAACCATACCGTCGGGCTCTACCTCCTGGGGATAATCATCAACTCCTCCATCTATCTCTTCTAGTGGAATCTGCGGGGAGGGTAGCTGTTTGGTCGGAGGCTCCCTTGACTCTTTTTTCGGAGAGGCTAAGATGGGTCTCGGATCCTCAATCCGGATCTGATTACTAAATCTATCATCAAGAGGAGTTCCTTGTGTTTCTGCTTCTTCCTCTGATAAAGTCTCCTCATACCAGCTTTTGTTAAGTTTAATCACCAATTCTGGAGGTATAGTCGGAGATATGTCCTTTCCAGAGGAAGCAATCGGAGGCATAGACGGAGCCTGCGCCTCAAACAGTAAGCTTTTCCTTGCCATAGATCTTGTACCAGGTGTAGAGGTTCGTTATTTGAAATCTCCTTTTTTGCCCCTCTCATAGGAACTAGCAGCAGATTTCTTTTGCAGATTGAGCCAAAAAGGCCTCTCTCGAGCATGGTCAGGAGAGACGAGAACTTGCTTTGCTCGGAAAGTCGCAACCAGAGGGTCGGAAAGTGTTATCAGGGAGTCGACTTGGTTGGTTATAGCGTCCAGGGATCTAGTGGACTGTCGAGGATGGTTGCTTTCTCGACGAGGTGGAACTGGATTCCTTCTCCCCTCAGCATCACTGCGATGCCCAAAGGTGTCATCGTATCTCCTATTACGTCGGCTGCTCTGAGTTGGAAAGGCATAGTCTCTCCTTGCTACCCTATGAGAAGATGGGAGAGACCGATGCGTGGTTGTTCCTCGCTGTGAATTACCAGGACGAAGTTCCATTGTGTTCCATCTTTCAGGTTGCTTAGATTTCTCATTGCGGGACTGCCACATTGGATTAGTATCGCGGTGGAGCCCCGCAATGAGACGATAGGGCTCATGATGTGGTTTCTCCAACCTATGACATACGATACTTTCATTGGAAACATGTTTCTTCCCTTCCTTCTTCTCCCGGCGATTCGCCTTAGAATTTTTGACATTTGGATCATCTATAACTAAATCTGGTCTCCACCATAAAGGGTGGGATCTGCTACTTCCGGCTTTTGGAATGGGTGGTTCACCAGAGATACTAATGCCACCATTCTCAGATTGGAGGCTCTCTTCGACAATGTTCAAAGGATTGTCCCCAGAGCAGTTTGTTGGGGTAGAGCCAGAATTCAGTGGGCAAGAATTTTGCTCATGACAGATACGGTGACACAGCTTGCACCACCTATACAGCTTCTCATACACCATAGAGACCCAAACAATGTCACCATATGGTATTTGAGTTTTCTTCATGAATTTTAGAGGCTCATCAACCCTTACAGTTACCTAGATTCGTCCCATAGGGGCATCTACAGCTTGACATACACCAAAGGAGTTCCCAAAGTTCCTCAGAGTAGACTCCAACCAATAGAGGTTGGGAATACCTTCTGTTTGGTTCCAGAAAGTCATGGTGTTTGGGAAGGTATCACCAATATGAGGCTCCCACCTCTCAAGGGAGAAGGACCACTCATTGAAGTGGCATGGTCTCTTGTTTAGGACCTTCTGTAAATCTCTTTCTGACTCAAAGTCAAATTGGAATCTTGATTTTCCCAAAGAAATGCCTCTTACATTACTTGCAACGTTCCAGATATTCTGTTTTGGCAGAAGGGCTATCATAGCAGGGATGCTTCTTCCTCGGTGGAACATACGACCTACGAGACTCCGTTTGTACCTTTCAATGAGAGCAGAATTATCCACCTCTGGCAGTATGACAATATCGTCTTCTTCCTCCAAATCTCGCCCGTGGCGGAACTCTACCGGTTGTAAAGCAGAAGCCATTTCAGCTTATCACCGGTCTGAGCTACAAGATAGAGAGTTTACTACTTTTACAAGTTAGATCAAGAATTGCTGAACACTGCCTGGGCAGGAACGTCTTCCAGAAAAAGACACCAAAGGTTAGAAGAAATAAGAAATCTCCTTCCCATTTGCACTATCTTGGATTTTTTGAGAACCTACTAGATGGAGTATTTACAAGGCCTGGGAAGTTGAGAAAGCAATCACTCTGATGAAGACATCAGGAAGAACAGTTACAAGATGGGTACACCAAGATATGACATCAAGGGAAGTCGTCAAGGTTTCCTTTTAGAAGACTTGCGAGTGGAAAGGAAACAAAGGCTCCTACTGGTAACCCATCGAGGAATAAAAAGAATGAGAAGGAACAGGAATAAAAGAGAACAAATAAGAAAAAAATTATTTAAAAATAAGAAATGAAGAGGAATGGGTGCAGAGGAAAAATAGAACAAATGGTATGGTAAATGGTAACTAAAAAAAACCAGAACAAGCAAAAAAATAAAAATAAAAAAATTTAATCAAAAACAAGCATCAAACCCACGTACGAACATGATACACGAACATAAACATGAATTGCTGGAACTTTTGGTAACCCGTGATACTAATATGATAATTATAAAAAATAATCAACTATAGACGTTGAGAACCACATCTTTTTACATATCATATTTGCTCAGCAATTTAATCTCGTTTCTTCAGCTGCTGGTTCATCATCCACTTCATCATCTTCATCAATTTTTTGATTTTGATGCATCCTCTTGTGTTTCTGGTATTACTACATCATCCGTGTTTGCCAAAGCAGATTGTGTCTCCTGGAGATGTGCCCCAAAAGTAAACGGAGAGTAATGTTCATCTTGATCGGCATCATGTTGACCATATATCTGGTCCAACAAATCTTTGAAGGGCAAAGGCTTGTTCTTCAAAACCCGAACAAATTTATCTTTATTTCCAAATTCCTGTCAATGATTCAAAACATATTAGAATAAAATTTTCTATTCATATAAAAATATTATAAATGATAACAAAGAGACTTATAGCAACTCGATCATTCCACCAAGATGTTGACATAATTATTTGTCCAGTGGACGGATCAACAACAACACCCGTGCGTTCCATCAGTTGCCTATTAATTTGCCAAAGCTTATGCAAGTACTCGATTTTGCTCTTTATCTTACTATCCCAAACAAGCTTCTCTCCGGTCAACTCAAATAATTTGTTTTCAACTCTTTTTCTACCAGCAACATTCGGCATTTTACTCGAGTGGTCATTTGATTTTAGCTCCGTAATAACGAGTTCAAGCATAATTTGACAATGTCTTTCCTTCCACACATACTATAATATATACATACTCAGTAATCATGTTTCGTTTAAATTCATTCATCCTATATGCATTGAAATTTAATAAATAATTATATGCAAAACATATATACCTTTTCTTCGGTATCGATCCCTAATGCAGTGGTTGATTTGCCTTTGTTTCTTCAAAGACCTCCACGCCGTGATGATCCACTATTCTCTTGGGAACTTGCCATAATCCAAGTTTTTTCTAAAGATCAAAATCAAATACATAAATTAATAAAACCAAACACAAGAATGTAAGCAAAACACAAAAAAAAACAAAAGAAGTCATGCTAAAAAATATTGTATGATTATTTTTTTCACCTTTACGTCTCTCGATCGTAGGGTTTTTTTACTATATGATGGCCTTTTGTGCTGAAGACTATTTATAGTTGTATTTTATAAGACTTAAATTATTAAACAGTTCATGAGATAATTATGAGATAGATCAAGATGAGTTTGAATTTGATATTGGATATGTACAAATTGTTTAAAATATAAGTTGTGGAACTAGTTGAATCAAAAGATATAAGTTTAGAAGAGTTTAACGTTATCATGTACCTTCTTTTATCGTGAGGTTTTCCTTTGAACGTTATCATCAATTTTTTTTACAATTTATTAGATTTTGCATGAATTATTTTTTTTTAAAATAATAATTAATTTGTTTTCCTGTTTGTTCTACTAACAAATTGAAGAGGAACAAATTTATTCTGTGATTCCTAAAAAAAAAAGAACGTATAAGAATAGTGTGGGGTCCATGTTTCAGAATTTGGAAGATATGTTACTTGTAAATGGTAACAAAAATGAGGAACAAAGAAGAACAACACATTCCTGTCCATTCTTTTTCTAAAAACTGGTCACCAGTTGGAGCTAAAGAGGACCCAATCTTACGCCCACATCAATTACCTTCGGTCGAAACCTAGGAAACAAAGTGGAAAACGAAGAAGACTTTCTGTTTTTAGACAAAAAGAGTTGGTGAGATATACTTCTTTTGAAAAGAATGACTACTTTTGGATATCTCGAGACTTGTGCGTGGTAGAGGAACCAAAGTCACGAGTTGTAACATTTACTACTTAAACTGCACACAGTTCATCTGCATTAACTTTTAAAAATATAAAAATTTTTGAATGGTGACTTAGGTGTTGATTGGTTCTCCCGCTACCTCCCGCAAACGCTGCGTTTGCGGGTGGTACCGGTTGCTAGCGATTAGAACCAATCATACAAACCGCTTCCAATCGCTCCTAATCGCTCCCAATCGCTCCAAACCACTGAATTCCAAAAGCTGCTTCCCGCAAGCGTTTGCGGTTGCGGGCGATTGCGGTTGGATTTTTTTTTTTTGCAAAAAAACATAAAAGAAATCAATAATAATGAAATTTTTTTTGTTATATTTTCTATCTAACCATTTTACTCATTAAGGATGGGAGAAAATGAAGTAGGTATATGATTGCAGAGATTATAAAATAAACAATTAGAAGAAAAAATATTCCAACTAACAATAACCCGGAAAACTTGATGTAAATTTAATGGCACATCGCACATAAGTTCAAAAAAATCTAAATAAATATAATATTTCATCAGAAATTTAAGAAAATAAGATTATTTGTGAAAAATGTTAAAACAAATCACCAATGACTCTTCCCAACTCTCACTTGACCATTCCTACCGATGCAACTACTGATCCACGATCTAAGAGAAAAGAGAAAAGATCTACGATCTAAAGCATATGCTTTCTCATTTATCAAATTACTTGATTAAAATTTTGGTGAAAAACCAAATGCATAAAGGAATAAGTATTTCAATATGAATTTTTTTTGAATAATTATTATTTTAATGCATTTTAATTATAAATCAAGTTTAATAAAATTTTTGGTGTTTTTACATTTATATATTAGATATCACATTTATTATGTTCCAACCGCTATTGCACCCGCTGGTCAACCAGTCGTAAACCTCCCGCAAATGCACCAATTTTAAACCGCTAAACCAGTCATTCAAAACGCTTAATAACGCTTGAAACCGCAATCACCCGCTTCAGCAATCTTCCGCAACCGCAGCGTTTGAACCAGTCAGACCCTTAGTGATAGGAAGAATACATTAAAGAGTGATCTGCTTTTTTTATGTCCTCCCATTCAAAACCTCTATATTCAAGCACCACCTCATCCAAGAGGGAGCAAGTAGGAAGGAGCCAATAGATTAAAAAAAAAAGAAGCTAGAGTCATTAGTATTCTTCATATACTTGAGAGTTGAACTCCTTTTCTAATATCTCTATTGGGAATTTTATATAAAAAAAACAAGCTAGAGTCATTAGGTTTTTTTCGCTTAAATTCGAAGATTTAAAGAGATCCGCTTTTTATTCCTTTCCAAAACAAATAATATTCAGCGGATGCAAGTTGCTAAACATAGGAGAGCCCAAACATGTAGTAAACCACTGAAACCGTACAAAAGAAATATCATATTGCTTGAGATCCTCTCACCTTTTCACCTAACCCCTCTTAGACAGAATTATCTGCCTTTTAAAATGACAACAGAGAAAAAAAATCTCTTTTATTTATGCTTTCCATAAATTGAGTCGTTTCCTTCACTATTGCTTGCTCAAGTTTCTGATGACGTATGGAAGTATGCCTCCATGGTTAAAGTAAGCCAATTCCACCTGTGCACATTTTGTTTACCAGTATTAGTTAACATTGTAATGCTTTTTTTGCTCGCGTTCACATTTTTGGAGATTGAAGTATTTTACCTCAGTGTCGAAGCGGACTGTGCAAGTGAAAGATTTTCCGTTGTCAGTAGTGACAGTAACATCTTGGCCAGGTTTAATTTCTGAGATGTCGGTTGGGAGATGGATTGTGTAGCGCTCGTGACCAGTCAATCCAAGAGTATCGGCATCTTCCCCAGACTTAAAGCACAACGGAATGATTCCCATTCCCACCAAGTTGCTTCGGTGAATTCTCTCAAAACTCTTTGCAATCACTGCTTTCACACCCTGCCAATCCCAAATTTTTTTGTTTCAGATAAAACAGTAAGACAGGTTTATGCGGAAAAAAACACGAGGGAAGTGGCTCTGAACCTGTAGCATGGGTCCCTTGGCAGCCCAATCACGTGAGCTACCACTTCCATACTCAGCTCCAGCGAGAATAATTGTGTCTTCACCAGCTGACTTGTATTTCTGATACAGTTAACATTATGATAAGGAGACATTAGACTTGATCAACGTACAGTCAGTAATACAAAATTAAGTTAGATAAACACAAACCATGGCTGCGTCGAAGACTGAGAGCTTCTCTCCAGATGGAATGTGAACTGTCTTGGGGCCAACTTCACCATTCATGAGCTTGTTAACGATACGGATATTAGCGAAAGTCCCTCTGGCCATTATCTCATCATTCCCTCGGCGACTTCCATATGAGTTGAAGTCCTTACGGTCAACACCACGCTCGAGGAGAAACTTAGCAGCGGGACTGTCCTTTTGGATGTTCCCAGCTGGAGAGATGTGATCGGTAGTGATACTGTCTCCAAAGTTGAGCAAACAGTAAGCATCCTTCACATTGTGTGGCCCCGGAGGATCCATGGTCATGTCCTTAAAGTATGGAGGCTCGTGAATGTAAGTTGAGTTGGGATCCCATGAGTAGAGGGAATCTTCAGGAACAGACAGCTTATTCCACATGGGGTTACCCTTGGTGATTGACTCATATGTTGCTCGGAACATGTCAGGCAAAACACTGGACTGAACAACCTGATCCATACGCCAAAAGACTAATTTAATATTTGTGTACCAGAAGTAAATTTGTTCTTTGGTTGTAAGTTCTATATACCTCAGCAATTTCCTCAGTGGTTGGCCAGATATCCCTTAGGAAGACATCCTTGCCGTTCTTTCCAGTGCCAATAGGCTCCGTTTCAAAGTCAATGTTAACCTGGAAAATAAGAAAGAAGAATGTTAAATTACCAAAATGATGATGAGTTATGTGTCATTATCACATACAAAAAAACATTTGACAAGTTTTCGTGATTTATTACCGTGCCAGCAAGAGCGTAGGCAACCACCAAAGGAGGAGATGCAAGGTAGTTGGCTCTTGTTAGTGGATGAACACGCCCCTCAAAGTTCCTGTTCCCAGACAGCACAGCAGCCGCCACAATATCTAACAAGCACAAAAAACTTTGAATCAATAACACCATACAGTTAACCACATATATATAATAATAATAATATAAGAAGGTCCAAAGTAAGTCTAGTTGTGAATCTCAATAATACCATTTTCAGTAATAGCAGCTCCCACTGATTCATTAATTTCTCCAGAATTCCCAATGCAGGTAGTGCAACCGTAGCCGACAATATGGAAACCCTGATGATTCAGATATTCTTGCAGTCCACTGCATGGAATATAATATACACTTCACATTTCCCGCACAAAAGAAAGAATTAGCCTTTAACAACAAAGAACTTGAAAAACTACAACATACCTCTTTAACAAGTATTTTGTAACAACTCCTGAGCCTGGAGCAAGACTTGTCTTTATCCAAGGCTTAACCTGAAGAGGCAAATTTTTGGTAAAAGATCAAGAAAAGTCAAGGAATCAGATCGATTTCTAGTTTGATCTCGGAAAACCAACCTGTAGGCCGAGGTCAGAAGCCTTTTTTGCAACAAGACCAGCACCAAGCATGACGCTGGGATTTGATGTA
Organism: Camelina sativa; assembly: GCF_030686135.1. Taxonomy (NCBI): domain Eukaryota; kingdom Viridiplantae; phylum Streptophyta; class Magnoliopsida; order Brassicales; family Brassicaceae; genus Camelina; species Camelina sativa. Next base: position 17,752,733 of record NC_141880.1, on the reverse strand, counting down.
TTAGTACAGCTTGTGATTGCAGCAATCACAACACTTCCATGTTTAAGCTCTGCTGGTTGTCCATTGAACGAAAAATTTGCCACCTTCTCTTGTGCCTCTTTAGGTATAGCAAAACCCTGTAAAAAATGTAAATTCAAGAATAAACAATGGTACTTAAAATGTGCACCAACAGCCAGCCAGTCTAAAGAACGAGTAAATGCTTAAGATATAAGTCCTACACAAAACGAAACATCTAGTTACATACCTTAAACCCAACTTTACTGTCGAGACATGAATGCCAGTCAGCTTTCATATCTTTCAAAGTAACACGATCATGTGGCCTGCAAAGAAGATATCGATAATACGGTCATGATCAATTAACCAGACAATAAGCTTCGTGATTACAAAAACTAACAGAACCCATACCTCTTTGGTCCAGAAATGCAAGGTTCAACATTATCCAGGTTCAGTTCTAGATATGACGAATAAACCCTGTCTATCTGAGGCTGAAATTTATTCACAAAGCAAAGTCAAATAAAAACCTGAAACGATATGAAAAACTTAAAACCCAAAAATATTACGTATGAGGCTGATTTACCTCATTGTAGTCAACAAACATATTGTTTGCCCGAAGATATGCTTCAATCATGGCCACCTGCCATGAAAATATTTTATCAGACCAGATATCTGAATATATATATATATATATATATATATATATATATATATATATAGAAGGAAGATTATAGCCAAACACTCACCGTCTCATCACTTCTTCCAGTCAATTTGAGATACTGTAGAGTAACATGATCCACAGGGAAGAAACCCATGGTTGCACCATACTCGGGAGACATATTGGCAATTGTGGCCCTGTCAGCTAGGGAGAGCCCACTCATACCATCACCTAAGACGAAAAAAAGTAGGCTTTATCATTTTCCGAAAACACACAAAACACACAAGAGCTCAGAAGGATATATATTACCATAGAATTCAACAAACTTTCCAACAACACCATGCTTCCTCAGCATTTGAGTCACTGTTAGAACCAAATCAGTAGCTGTTACACCATTGCGCATTTTTCCGGACAGTTTGAATCCAACAACACCAGGCAATACCATACTCATGGGCTGTCAGCAAAAAGAGTTGCAGCATAAGAAAGGTTCACAAGCCTCACTAAAATGGAGCAGAAGAGACGTAAAATATAGTGATCTAATATATATTCAGTAACATAGTCTCCAGATTCACCAGCATAGGATAGGGGTAATGTTAATAATCAGACTAGTTTACCTGGCCAAGCATTGTTGCCTCAGCTTCAATACCTCCAACTCCCCATCCAGCAACTCCCAAACCATCAATCATAGTGGTATGTGAATCAGTTCCAACCACGCTGTCTGGGTATAGAAGGCCTTTGGTATTGAACACAACTCTTCCAAGATATTCCAAATTGACCTGAATGATCAAAATGGGGTTAAATTGAGACAATCAATGCCAAAAAATCCAAATACAAACAATAGGTCAGACAAAAATAAGATAATAATGAAAGCAACATTTCAATACACTGGAATCATGTGGTTGAAAAGGTTATATATCAATGTTAGAACAAGTTTAGAAACAAATAATGGACTTGCGTACTGCAAAAAAAGTTACCTGATGCACAATACCAGAACCAGGAGGCACAACAAGCATGTTCTGGAACGCAGTAGAACCCCATTTAAGGAAAGCAAACCTTTCCTTGTTCCTCTGGAACTCAAGCTCCATGTTTGCTTGCACTGCGTTTTCAGACCGAGCAACATCAACTTGAACTGAGTGGTCAATTACAAGATCCACCGGAACCTGAGAGACACTGTACACATAAGAAATCTAGAAGAACCCTAAGCTAAACAGATAGCATCGATATGTGGGAAATAAAAAAAAAAGTACCAAGGGATTAATTTTGTTGGAATCACTGCCCAGCTTGTTCATCGCATCACGCATACAAGCAAGGTCAACAACAGCTGGGACTCCAGTAAAGTCCTGCCACAGAACAAAACAAATGGTTAAGAAAACAAATAAGAGACAATTCATTTTGGCATCCCCTACACAAAACAGTAGTTTACCTGTAGAAGAACACGAGCCGGTTTAAACGGGATCTCGACTTGTTTAGGAGATGTTTTTTCCCAGTCAATAATCTTCTCAACATCTTCCTTGGTTACTTGGAAGTTATCACAATTACGAATCGCAGATTCAAGAAGAATCCTGATAGAGTATGGCAGTTTATCTACAAACAGAGCACTTCTCTTAGATTCTGATCCTTCTGTAACTTTTTTCAATCAAATTGTTCACAGAGATGTTAAAATCGTTACCAATCCGTGGATCATTCAGAGCAGGCAAGCTGTAGAACTTTCCGAATTCACCACCACTAGGCTTAGGAAGAGTAGTGAAGATCCCCTTATACGGATGCTCAGACGCTGAAACAAAACAAAAAAACAAATGAAATGGTAATCACTAGAGTAACAACCATCAGTTCCATATCGCAAAACAATCACAGAAATCTCAATTTTCATAAAGCTTATATAAATCGGAAAATTAAAGCTAGATCCATCCGATCGAAGAAATTACCCATGGAAGAGAAGGTTCTCTGGAGACGGTCTAAGACAGGAGAAACGGCTCTGATCTGAGAGGTAAGGCTAAACGGAGACGGTTTTGAGTGAAAGCAATGGCTCCAGCGAGGAAGTGAGCGAAAAGCAGGTGAAATGGTACCAAAAGATCTTCGAGTGAGAAGAGACGAATGAGATGCGACGGAGGGGGACAATAACGATCGGAAGGAGAAGAGAGAAGAAGAGCGAGAAGAAGCAGCTCGAAGGATCGAGGAAGTAGCGGAAGATGAAGCAGTTATATACATGATGTATGTAATCACGCTTCCAGATGCAGATTCAGATACTGACAGAGGATAAGGATAATGATTTACGGGAGAAGGGGTTTTGATTGATTCAATTGGGAGCGATCATGGAGGCGCTGATGAATAACGAATCTGACGTTGGAGGCGTGTGGAGACGAAACGAAAGAGGCCTAGGGCTGAGTGCCACAAAGTCAATCTTTCCTCTGCAAGGGAATATTTATTTTGTTTTTTGAGTTTTTTTTTTTGTTTTTTTTTTTTGGGCAACAATTAAGGGTAAAACCGGGTTTTTCAAATTATGAGTTTTGTGTATTTTTTTTGAGTGAATTAGGAAGTAAGTTGTTATTTTGTTATGATATGATATTGAAATTCTAGTCGATCTCAGTTGTAAAATGAGAATAGGCTTTTGGAATTTCAACTAAAAAATCCAATTTAAACATAAAAAGTAACGAAAAAATTGATAAGAGATTTGATTATTATTTTCTGTCATTTATTAAATTTTAAGAATTTTTAAAATTTCAATTTGAATAATATAGATTTTTTTAATAATTTTTATGTAAATTAATCTGAATCTTTGGACTACACTCTTTGTAAACATTATCAACGTAAACTAATGACGGAAACAATAACAGTAATGTCCTCTCGGCATTGCTGTATCCAGACACTGGCAATGAGGAAATTTTTTCTTTCCGATGGCTTCTTTGCATGTTGAAGAAGAAGCACAATATCCAGGAAACCATCCAACAATGCTATCTTTATTTTCGCTGACATCAACTATTTTATAACAAAAAAAAAAAGAAAAATTAGATTGTGAATTGATGATCTAACAAATTATGGAGAAAAAATATATCATAACAACAGTTTTTGCTATAAACTACAATCATTTTTTTCATATTATGTGAATATCTCATCAATCGAAAGAAGAAGACTATATTACCTTGAGCATGACTCATAACAGAGATCACAAAAACACATAAAAACATGAATAAAGTAGCAGATTTCATGATTCAAAAGTAAAACTGATGAAATAGTTTCTATTTTTTTGTATATTTTTTTTCTTGATCTTGAAATGCATATTTTTATTTTATCAAAATTGATAGTATATATACCCAAACATCAAAATATTCAATCTTTTTTAAAATAGGATATCCATATTTGAAAATATATTCTACCTATTTTTTTAATATATTAAAACTAGATTTGTATATTCCACCTTTAATGAGATTTTTGTAATATTTGACAGAATCTTAACAAAATATAGTATCTAGCTATTCCTATATAACAATGTATATATCTTAGTAACATCTTGTAGCCATTTAAGTCAAGTATTCTAATGGCTCAAATTTGATAGTATATAAACCCAACACACACACTTTTTAGGATGTATTTAACAAATCAAATTAAGATATTTATGATATTAATTATTAAAAAATCAATATATTCAACCTTTTTGAAACAGGATATCCATATATGAAAATATATTCTACCTAATTTCTTAATATATTAAACTTAGATTTGTATATTCTACCTTTAATGAAAATTTTGTAATATTGTACAAAATCTTAACAAAATATAGTATCTATCTACTCCTATATATATATATATATATATATATATATATATCTTATTATATAAAGTTCGATGAGAAAATTACGAATTAACGAGATCGTGACACATGTCAATTGTATCATTCAGATGTTGACACATGTCAATTTTTTTTTTATAAACGTAGTAAGACAACTTAATTATATCTACAGAATTTTACATGTTTATATTTTAAAAATTTATTTTCTAAATCAAAAAGGAAAACTAACAAAATCAATATATTTCCATTGTTTGCTACTTATATTATATGTGTGTTCTTGATAACAATTGACATGTGTAATCAAAAACATAATTTATTAAGCATGTATATTAATCAATAAATAATGAATAACAAAGTTAAAAAGAATAACATAAGTTATTAAGATAATTTTAGTCAGATATTAATTATATTTATCGTTGTAATATAAACTTAAAAAGAAAAAATTTTAATACATGATGTGTATTACTATAGTTTTACATGTTTTATCTTAAAGATTTTAATGCATGTAGTAAAATGAAAAACCTAAAAAATAATAGAAAAATTGAGTTTGTAGGAAAGATATTTTGGTTAATTAATGAGAATTGACAAAAGTATTACTTATAAAATTATGACATATAGAAGAATAATATCTAGGATATTTTTGGATTTCCAAAATTTTTGTGGATGTTAACTGATTTTTTTACTGATTATTTTTATTGTTAAATTTAAAAAACTAACCAATATACATATTATCTCATACGATGCTCATATTATTTTTTATTAAAATTTTAACTCTAATCCATGAAGAAGTGAATTATGGGTTTACGATGGAATAGACAGTAATGTGATTACTAAACTGAATGTCTAACGATGAAATTTATTTAAGTTCATTTTTTTTTTCAAATATTAATATGTATCATCTTTAAAAAAATCATTTAAAAATAGGGTGATTTTCAAAAATATCACTTTTCATAAATTGTTATATTAATAGAAATTGTACGTAGAAATTGGAGAAAATATTATAAAATACAGCAAAAGAAAGCTTTAAAATTCTTATATAATGGAACTGAGAGAGTATTAAAATGAAATATGAGAGGTTTATATTCAATATTAAAATTTTACAAGATAAATTCTACAACATGTATATTACTACTTAATTATTCTAAATAATTTTAATTTTTACCCGTGTAATAACGTGGGCCTTATCTAGTATATATATATCTTAGTAACATATTGTAGCCATTTAAGTCAAATATTTTAATGACTTATTGTAATATTAAAAATTATTTAATACTATTAATATTAATATTATTAGAGTTTACTAATTCTTATCATCTAAAATTATGTAATTTACCTAATACTTGTAAGTTTTTTGAGAAACTTATATTATTTTGTTAAATTTATAATGTTTCAAAAAATTAAAAAATTTAAGATAATTTATTTTCGGAATTTCAAATGCTTCATTTTCAAGTATTTTATATCTTTTTTTAATTTTTTTAAGAATATAGGAATTTTTTATTTTATATTTTGAATATCTTAAAAATATATAAGTTACTTTACTAATATACATAAATTTTGTATTTAGTTGCTTAAGAAAATAAGTTTATGTAATATAACAGAATAAAAATTTATCTATAAAGTTTTTTTGGACTATCAAAAAGTTTATTTATTATAACTGGTATATATATTTATGAAACTTTTTCTATTTTGAGTTACCATACTAATAAGAAAGTTAGTCCGATCCTAATACATAGAGAAAGGGTAACGCATGGATAGGATCGGGCGGCCCATATCCATATGGGTAGAGAGATAAAGCTGATAACTTTTATAACAACGAAGTTATGACCTAGTGGTTCTAGCTTAGTGGAAGAGTCACTATGTGGGCGGCCACGAATTTATGGTCTAGTGGCCAGACCAACATGGCGACTCTTCCACTAAGCTAGAACCACTAGGCCACAACTTCGTGGTTATAAAAGTTAGTTGTAATAATTTTATTTTCATATGAGAAATTACTATTTTTCTACCAAGGCAGGTAGCAACGACTAAGCTTGATTATGAGCCATTATTGGATAAGATCTTAAATAGATTAGTGAGTTGGACTAGTCGGCATTTAACTTATGCAAGTCGGTTCAGCTCGTTAAATATCAGTCATTGCAAACATTACTGATTTTTGATGCAAGTCGGTTCAGCTCGTTAAATATCAGTCATTACCACTGAAGAAGTGTTCTAAGGAAAAAGAAAATATGTGCTCAGCCTTCCTTTGGAGTGGTTCTTCAAATATATATGATAAGGCTAAGGTAGCTGAGGAGGATGTATGTGTACCCAAGGAAGAGGGTGGCTAGGAATTCAGTGACTTGATGAGGTTTTTTGGGGTTTTGGTCGAAATTTGATATGCAAAATACTTTTTTGACTATGGATTTTTGTGAATGGCTTGGGTTCGTCAGTATGTGATACGAAAAAGAAATGCTAAGGAGTCTATTTTGAACTTTTAGTTATGGCAGAAAATTCTGAAGTTGAGACCATTAGTAGCTGAATTTATACTTTGTGAGATCGGTAATGGTCGTAACACATTTTTCTATTATGAAAATAATAAAGAAATTCACCATTTTAAATATTCAGTATGGATCTCAAAAGAACAAAAATTAATAGACCCAACATTATTAATTTATAGAGGTTTTACTGTATATATATATATAAATACCTAAATATCTCATTCGATATCCCAATTCGACGTTAACAACAAACCCTTGCTTCTCTTGTCTTCTCTCTTCGTCGCTGCGACTGCGAAACTCGTGAAAATCATGGCGATTAGCTCCTTCAAGCATGAACATCCTCTCGGTTCGTTTGATTTTTCCCCCTTTCTACTCATCTCTTTTATCTATCGATTTAACCTTAATCGATCAATCTTTGTGTATCTCTCTCTCTCATCGTATAGGGTTTTTTTAGCGAGTAGGTTTTTAAAAATTCCCAAATTCTGGTTTCTTAGTTTCAGGTTTTCTTCGATTACAATTGCTTTGATTCTGCATGAATTGTTCCTTGAATCTGATTTTCTTTTGATTGCGTTCTAAATTTTTGTTGACGATGATATGATTCACTTGTCTCTCTTGATTTCGTTGCCGAGTCTGTGTAGTAGTTCCTGGATTAGTGTTACAGCAATCGTGATTGAAACATGTTCTATGATGCAAATACTTACATTATATTCTCTGTTTCAAGTGGATAAGAATGTTTGATGTCGAAGATGAAATAAGGTTGACGTATATCTCTCTTGATTTTGTCTGTTGTTCACGGGCTTAGAAACGCTATATCAGTCCCTGAACATAGTCTCGATTGAACATTGTTCTGTTTTTGTTGAGGATGCAAATACATTAGAATCTCTGTTCAGGTGGAGATGATTATTGATGTTGAAGTCTCTCTGCTGGTTTCGTTTTTGTTTTTGCTGAGGATAGATGCAAATAGATTAATCTGTTGGAAATATTAATCGGTTCGTGTGTTTTTCTGGTCTTGAATGTTACAGAAAAGAGACAGGCTGAAGCAGCTCGTATCAGGGAGAAGTATCCAGATAGAATACCTGTATGAATGATAATTCTCTATCTTCTTTCAAGAAAGTGCATAGCAACCTTTGCCTTATTCTGTCTTTAATTTGTGCAGGTCATTTGTGAAAAAGCCGAGAAGAGTGATGTCCCTGACATCGATAAGAAAAAGTAAGTCTTGGCTTTGCTTGAGAGATTCTGTATCTTCATGGTTTATTTGCTTAGGGTTCTTTATGCCTTGTTGAGATAATGAATTTGGCTGACTTATTGGGCAAAACTTCAGGTACTTGGTTCCAGCTGATCTGACTGTTGGCCAGTTTGTTTATGTTGTACGGAAGCGGATCAAGCTCAGTCCTGAGAAAGCCATATTCATTTTTGTGAAGAACATTCTACCACCAACTGGTTAGATATAAGCACGCCTTCCCTAATCATCTACTTTTCCAGTTCAAGGAATCATATCTTTTATGTCATTGTGGAACTAATAGTAGTAGCGTTATCCTTCTTATTGCAGCGGCTATAATGTCTGCGATTTATGAAGAGCACAAAGATGAAGACGGGTTTCTGTACATGAGTTACAGTGGCGAGAACACGTTTGGGATCTTCTTCTAATGCGCTTGGAATGTGTGGGATGATGCATCAAGGATTATCAATGTACAGTCTGTCAATTTCTTTGCATGTCTCTTGGTTTTATGACATTGGACTAAGCTTTTGAAACTTGCATATAATTTGCATGCTATGTTATGAACATGACAAAGCTCTTCCCATTCATGGTGTTTCTTTCTTTCCCTTAATGCTACACTTTATTTCATTCCTAGTCGCTATATAGATGAACATTGATTAAGATTTGTTATTGAAAATTATAACATGAATTAGTGTCCTCGTCGAATCGATTCATGTGCTAATATTGGCCTGCTTTTTTCACTAGTATGTTGAATCCTTGTGATTCCACTCTTCTCAAACTTTACCTTGGCAGTGTCCAATTGCTTTGTATACAGATGTGTATACCCATTATTTATCAAATCTACCAAATTCTTGTAATCTCCTTTTAAAGATTCTTCGTATATCAATTCAGAAAAAGCAGTAATAAGTTAATATAACTAACAAAGTAAAAAAGAAAATAATAAATGATCGGACGGTGGAGAAAGGTTGATGTAGGAAATAAAACTTAAAAATCCTAAACGCAATAATAATAAAACGCGTAAGACCAGAATCATATTTGTGGCTATGGTTTCTCCATCCAAACCAAAACAACACCCAAAACCTCGTCCACACCAAAATAATGTGAAACTCAAAAACCAAAACCACACAAATCAGTTTTCTCTTTCTCTTTCTCTCTACCATTAGAATCGATCGGAGAGTCAAAGAGAAGCTAATTCGATTATGGCTGCTGCTTCACTTCCTGCAACAGGATGTAATCAAGGTTTGCTAGGAACTTCCTTCTACGGAGGTTGGGGAAGTTCCATCTCCGGCGAAGATTACCAAAACTTGCTCTCCAAGACGGTTGCGCCGCCGCAACAGGTCCGAGTCTCACGGAAGGCCATCAGAGCAGTTCCTATGATGAAGAATGTAAACGAAGGCAAAGGCTTATTTGCACCAGTAGTTGTTGTCACACGCAACATAGTTGGCAAGAAGAGGTTCAATCAGCTTAGAGGAAAAGCCATTGCTTTACACTCTCAGGTTTGTTTGTGTCCTCAGTTAGACCATGTTCACTGTTCTGTCTGAAAAGTAGATCTAAAAAAAAAAAACTAGTCAAGAAAGCAGAAACCATGATTTTTGTGGAATTTGGGTTTTATTCTTTCAGGTGATCACAGAGTTCTGCAAATCGATTGGTGCAGATGCTAAACAGAGACAAGGGCTAATCAGGCTTGCTAAGAAGAACGGAGAGAGGCTTGGCTTCCTCGCTTAGGTCTTAAAAAGAACAAATCTTTCTCGTGTTCTCTCCTCTGTATACATTTCACTCTCCTCTTTTTCTTCTTGTCTAGATGTATTTTGTTCAAACCTATAATCTTCATTTTTATTACATTCCCTTTGACTGCCATTCTCATCTGATAGTTGTGTTTGCGATACTTAGATACCACTCTTAAAATCAAATGAATCTTATATATATAGCAAACAAATGAGAATGTTCAACAAGGTCTTAGTTGAATTAGTATTCTCACTAACGTTCAATAAGGTCTTAGTTGAAATAGTATTGTCACTAACACAGATACAGAACATGTAATATTGTCACTCTTTCAACATATTAAAAAGCCTGAAACCTGTCTCAAGCCTAATCACTACTCTAAAACAAGAAAACGAGATTGAAAAAGACAGCACGCTTCGCTCTCTATTGAGGTATCTCTCGTTTCTCGACAAAGAAAGGGAATTTTTAAAATCAGGACAGGTATTAAGATCAAAGTATGAACAGCATACTATGCACATAAAGCTTGTCAGCTTCACCCCGACACATTTTCTTAACTTAAAACTTTGTTCTTCTAGCTAAGTATTTGTTCCCAAAGGTTTGAGTTTGAACCATCAAAGGGAAATCTTTCATACTGAAATTGATACAAAGCGGAATTTCCTCCACATCTGAAAGCCGAAAACTCAATTCATACACATCAAATAATATTTGTTTGCACCTAAGGACACACACATATTTTAGGAACACAAATTTTGATTTGAGTTAATTAACAAAAATACCACAGACCTATGAGTCAAGGAAAATCCAAAAGCCAAGAGCAAATAATGCCTGCTTGGAACGTGAATCTATCACCTAGAGGTGACTTTCATAGACCGGTCGGAGGAGTGCAGACCATGGAGACGGTTGCACGGGAGTCCTTGGCTGATGGTTGTTCGAGATTCGAGGACAAATCTATGTTGATGGGGGAGAATTGTAACATCCGCGAACCGGAATTCCGGTTTGGGATGTGCATCGATTGATGCAGGTGTTGCATCGGTCGATGCAAGGCCGGTTTGGTCGCGAAGCGAGTAAGTTAAACGCTGCCTTTTGGGTTAGGAAAACCCTTAGGCCGGTTTGGTGAGTTTTTGGGAGATTTGTAGCTGTTCTTGGTGAGATTTGTAGTTGAGATCGTTGTAGGAGCTTAATAGGGGTGTAGATCTGTAGTTTTAGAGTCAGAACCATCTTTGGCACAGGTGAGTGCAGGATCATGGCTTATCTAAGCTTGAGATTTCTATGATTTTCGCGTTTATTTGTTATGTGGTTGTTTCCTTGGCTTGTTAGACTGTTTATGAGACACTTGGGTCTTTGTGAGGCTTCTCTGTTGCTTTGGATCGTGTTTTGATGGTTTAGGAACGAAGATCCAGCAAGAATTTTTGGGGAAGATCGATGCTCGGCATGTGCGTCGATCGATGCATTTTGTGCATCGGTCGATGCAATGTGAGGACGACACGATTTGACCTAGGCGCATCGGTCGATGCTATGTGGACGTGTCGATCGATGCAATTAGGGATTTCGTGAAATGTCGAGCATGCATCAGTCGATGCGGTGTTCGTGTAAGTCGTTGCAGGTGAGTCTTCCATTGGTCGATGCAGGCTTGCATCGGTCGATGCAACCCATGTTGGTGTCGGTCGATGCATTGGTTGGCGTCGGTCGATGCAATGTCCTTGTTTGTTTGTTGATTGTTGTTTGATGGTTAGAGTTATCTCAATTGCTTGTGTGTATAGCCTGGTAGATGCGAGGATTGCCTCACTGAGTATTTATGAAATATTCACGCATCTCATATGTGTTGTAATGCAGGTAAAGGCAAAGTGTGATCGTACAATCAAGTTGATGAAGAGGAGGATGTTCTAGTGGCTCGTTGATGTATTGTCTGGTTTCTGGTAGGTTGCTAGAGTTGAGTCAGTAAAACATTGCTAGTCATAAAATAAATATTTAAATAAGTTGATACTTCCTAAAAACAAAAAATATGGGACGAATATTCTGCTGATGCACTAATAAAAATATTCTGCTGATGGGCTTTGAACCTGAAATGCAAGGCCATGTTTTTGACACATAATTTTGGAATTTAACGAATGTGCTGCAACGGATTTTTTGTTGTAATATGAATTCATTAAATATACTAGGTTTTGAACACACGCTACGCGTGAGTTTATTTGATATATTTTGATAAAAATTATATATGATTGATTACGATAATAAAATATTATCTCATAAAAAAATTAAAATTAGAACTAAGGAAAAAAATTAAATTTCAGATACACAATTTTTTAAAATATAAAAATCAGTTGTGTTATAAAATCAAATCTGATAAAAAAATCATAAATTTAACTTGACGTCGAGGCGAGGCAAATCAAACTGATGCCCTCACATATCCTAAACCATTTTCTTTGACCACGAGAAAAACGAAACAATTTTATAATCATGAATTTAACTCGTTTTCATATTTAATTGATCGCTACCACCTATGTTTTCGTGTTTTTTATTCAATGTTTTCTTATTCTTCATATTCTTTCTTGTCATTTTCATTGTCAAATTTGTGTTAATTTTCATCATAACTTTTACCGTTTGGTTCTTCGTTATACTCTTTTTGTTCTTCTTCCTCGTCAACTTCTTCACATTCTTCCAATGAAAAACCTTTTTTTAGACTACCACACAACTTGTTAACCCATCAAACTCCAAGAACAAAATCATTTCTTTTTTCATAAAATTTGTGAAATTCATGATTACCAGCATAGTCAATGCACCCAATTATTGACAATTTTATCCATATACTTATTTGGTTTTGGATCCACGCGTTTAGAAACTTCTCAAACCAAAATCCTTACTTGGTTTATAATATTTAAAAACATAATAAAATATACTAATAATTATTTATTTAATATTAATCATATGATATATAGAAATATGAGTACACTATAAGAACATATTAATTATAAATAAATAATATCAATTATATTATATCATCAAATAATATCAACCGTATCATATTATCAATAACTGTAACCGTATATAACAGTAACCGCTTGAACCGTAACCGTATTTAAACGTAACCGTTTAACCGTTTGTTTAACGGTTCTGGTTAAGGTTACAAAAATTTCAAACCATAACCGATGGTTAATAAACCTTAACCGTGACAACCGTAACTCTGGTCATGCCTATGTACATCTAATAAAACATGTGTATTTGTCGTCTATCTTTCTTCTTTAAACCTCAAAATTTGACTCAAAAATCAAATTAAGGTCTTGCGATGTCAATCCTTCTTCCTTAGACCCAAAAATAAAAAATTAATGAAAGAATATCAACTCATCTATAAAATCAATGAAAGAATATCAACTCATCTATAAAATCATACACAAAAATATGTTTTACAGCTCATAAGAAATAGAAAGCACAAATGTAGATAAATAAGATAATTTATGTTTTGCATCAATTTATATAATATTTTAAACTTTTAAAAGGTTTCGAAATATAAAATTGAACCTTTTAATTTTTTTAAATATTTGTAATATTTTAAACTTTTAAAATTTAAAACTTATAATATTTAAAAACTTTTTAAAAGTTAAGAACTTTTAAAAGTTTCAATATTTATAATATTTAAACTTTTCAAATTTTTAAATATTATAACATTTTTTTGAAACTGTTTAAAGTTTTAATTTGATCAAATAAAAAACCAGATCAACCAAATAAAAATTTTAAACTTGGACGCCTGATAAATCAAGCTTCTTACTCATTCGTTGTTGGAAGCATATTAATCTTATTTATACTGGTTCTGAACATTGCCTAAAAAATTTCTAGCCGATGTGGGATATTGTGCTTAGTTCTTTGATTTCCGTAAATTTAAAATTTTCCTTTCTCTAAAAAATTCTGTAAATTTAAAAAATATTAATGAATAACATATCAAATCATGATAGGTTGTTTAAAATAATTCTTAATATAGAAAATTCTGGAAGTTGTATAAAATGTTAATAAGTGATATGTCAAATTTCTATTGGTTGTTTAAAATCCTATGTGGACGGCTTTAGGATTATAGCTCCTACTTTTTATTAGTATAGATTTAGATATAAGTTAATATTTCTTAGAAACAAAAGATGTAGGACGAACGTTATGATATCATAACTTTGTTGTTAGATTTCTTCCATAGTAGAAGACATGAGATAGAACGATGCACCAACAAAAATATTCCGCTGCCAGGCTTTGAGCCCGGAATACAAGGCTATGTTTATCAAACATAATTTTGGATTTTAACAAATATACTACAATGGCTTTTTTGTTAAAAATATGAATTCATCAAATATGTATTTAGATATAAGTTGATATTTCTTAGAAACAAAATATATTGGACAAATGTTATTATTATATTTGTTGCTAGATGCCTTTAGAGATGAAATAAAGAAAGCATAAACATTTCGTACCAATAAATTAATAAAGGAATAAGTGTGCACCTGTTGATCGCCAAAACCAAATCAAGTGTCTCAACCGGGAAGGTTACTTGAAGTATATGAATTGATGCATTTTTGTATTGCTATTGAGACGTTATTTATATAGTTCTTTGAAAATGGTAAAATTAGATGTGATATGAGATCGAAAATATATTGGTAAGCAAGCAAAAAATCTAAAAATATATATGGCAATTTTGAATTAATGCAAAAGGTTTATGATTAAAGCAACAAATATTTCATTAAGTTGTTATAGTAATTAATTTCTATACTATATCTAGTTAATGTATAATACGAATAAGAAATGTAGATTTGATTTCAGTTTTTTTTTTAATTAGTTTCCATTGGCTATATTGTCTAGAGTTTATTAGTGTCTGTTTGCTATAATTGAATGATTGCGGAAATAATATTTATTAGGTGTGTAAATATCACACTAAGGACTAAAGTTGTAAAAAAAAAAAAAAAATAATCATAACTATAAGGGCAGAACCCAAATTGTACTTCAAAAATATCCTGCGGAACAATATTCAGTTTCTAAAGGAGATATACATAGAAATAAATGTATTTCTTGCTTACAAAGTTATATATTTGCTAAAATTTGATTTTCTTAATTTGGGTTATCGTGTTTATAAACGTTATCTTCGTCATAAGTATAATTGAGAATGTAATCTTTTGTTTCTCAAAGTCCCTCGATTTACATTCAACTATCATAAAGATGTATTAAAATAATTTTTGAGCATTTATTCTCGATCTCTTAAATGATGGTGTTATGCTGTGTATGGCAATAAACGTAAATAAATTTGATCGATTAATATAGTTCCATTAATGGAGTTAAGTAGAAATGTTATTTTAGGAAAATCTATATGGGTTAATTAAGTAGAAATGTTATTTTCGGAAAATCTGTAGGGGTTAATGTTGCAAAAAAACAAATTAAATAAGATAAATTTTAAGGGCAAAACCAAAATGTACTTCAAAAATGTTAATATAGATGATGACATTTTAAAAAATCACATTCTAAAAAAGAAAAAAAATCAGAGCGACGAGAGAAAAACTTTTTTCTACCATTCAAGCTCTTCAATCTTAGGAAGCTATTTTCTTTCTGAATCAACTATTCTATTTCATTTAGTAAGTTTAATTTTCTAATCTCATCTTTTTAATTTAGTCGATAGTTTAGATATTTGAGAATTTATTAGCTAACTTTGGATTGTATGCACCAACCATTTAAAGCCATAATACACGCAAACGAAATATAGAATTTCAGATTTCACAGAGTTTAAAAACAACACGGCAAGTAGATTTCAACTTACCTGAACGTTGTATGTGCCATCCTGAGACCTCCTTTTATTTTATACCAAGTGAATCTGATTTAGATAACAAACAATAGCGCTATCTTTGAATTCAGTCAAATTAATCTCCAATAAGGTCCCAGCTGAATTAGTATTCTCAGTTACTGTAACTGAGATTCAGTAATTCACAGATACAAACATGTAATATTGTCACTCTTTCAAGTTTCAACCGATTAAAGCTTGAAAAAAACTGTCTTAAGCCTAATCATAACTTTGCAACAATTAACGGATTGAAAAAATAAAAAAGACGGTTATCTTTGCTTTCTATTGAGGTATCTTGATTCTTGACAAAGAAAGGGATTTCCAAGATCAGGAGGAGAGGTATTGAGACGCATGCGCAAATCCCCAGAGCTGCACATTAAACAACGTGAACTTGCACTGATTAACTTCAAGACCCAAGTAAGATTGCATAATATGTTGAACAAGGTGGAAACTCGATATCAGCACATACTGCATATATGTATAGAGCTATACCTCGACATTCTTTAACTCAAACTCCGTGCTGCTAGCTAAGCATTCGTTCCCAAATGTTTCAGAAGGTCCACTTGTTGCCTTCAACCTAGTTCATGTACAAACGTTTGGTTTCAGTACCATCAAAACGATTAAAATGGGGGAAGTTTCAAAATGAATTGAACCAGATTGTGCCTTACAAATCTTCGCCTAAGCATAGAGCAAAGTTTCCTCCACCTCCAAATGCCAAAAACTCATTCATACACATCAGGTAATATCGGTTGGCACCTGCACACAAGTTCATAAGAGAGGTTACTTGGCTATACACATACTTGAGGGGCTTGCTTTATGTATATAGGGCCTGGTTCACAATGTAGGGGCAATTGATAAAAGACGTTACTCTATTTTCCTCCTTCCACACTTCTTGTAACAAGTGTGGATAAATCTATTGACAAGAACCAGGGAAAATTCCGATAAAATCAATCGTTGCCAAACATTCTTACGAACTAATTTTGAAGAAACTTTAGCATTCTCCTCAAAATCTACTTTTCAATTTTCTCTATACTCTTATCTTATATATCCATCCTCTATCTATACAATTTCTTGAGAATGAAAAGAAAAAGAAACAGCCCAAATGAAAAGGGCCATGTGGTGTTGGGCGTGGCTCATATACAAAGGTTAATGGCAGGTCACTCCCAACTCACTGTTTTGTTGCCTAATAATCTACTAGTACTTAATTATAACATAGAATCTGGTTACCGGTAGGTCTAAATATGCGTGGTTCACCATAAATAGTTGTGAACAAAAATGTCTGGCTTGTACCCTATCATACAAAAACATGTGAAGGTGATCAGCAATAAGGAAACTAATTACACCCCAAGAGAAAAAAATTATTATGACAATTAGTTAGCTTGCCTGATATTTCCTCTTAGGAGTAGGTCTAAGTGGACATTCCAGTAAAGCGCCAAAAACTGCACCTTGTTTGTCTCCAGCAACCTGCACCATACACAATCATCACAAACTAAGATCTGTTCCATTCAACTTTGTCAAAATGTAACCACAGAGCATAAAGGTCAAATAAACAAACCAGTAAACAAGGACCAGGAAGCTCTCCGCTTCTTCGTAGAAGCGTACGTAGTGATATGCCATGTTTCAACGTACTGCCCTTCATCCGAAATAAAAAAGTTAATACCAAAACAACAAGTCTAAAATCTCTCAACAACAGAAGAAAAATAAACTTCCTTTACCTATACAACAAGAACCATTTGCATCCTCTGACAATATTGGGAAGACACGCTTGCAAGAATTCACACAAGTTAGCAGTAATAAAAACAGAGCTTTCTGTTAATTCTCTCATCTGCTTCACCCCTTCCAAGTAATCGCTACCGCTTTCTACTTTCGCCGAAACACGTAACTCACGGCCCTTATCTGAGTCCTTATCTTCACCATTGGATACAAAGGTCCCAGCTTTATCTTGCCCATGTTCAGGTTTACAATTCTCAATAGACTCATAGCTGTCTGTTCTAATAGGAAGAGGAGGACATGATTCCAAATCATCATCATCATTCCCAGATTGAGGAACAACAAAAGAGAAATACGAAGACAAAGATTTGCCTACACTTGAACTCAGCCTGGCCTACACAATCAAAAGCTTAATGTCACAGATCAAGCCAACCTAAAAGCCTCATCGAAACGTATATCAATTGGTGTCATCACCCCCAAATTGATCTATTTTGTAAACAAACAAGATTCAAATCCAAAGACCCATCTCAAGGAAAGAGTAAAAAACACAAAGCTTTAAGGGTGTTCTCAATTTCCAAAAACGACCCCAACAGAGAGATAAAAGGAGATACCTTTGGAGAATCGGAGTTGGAGAAGCGTGGAGAAGCAGATTGGCTTGGGGAATCAGCGAAGAGATTAGAAAGCTTTTGGGAGACCTTGTCCTTGAGAGTATGCATTTCGATCAGAAAGATGAGATTTTGATCGGAGACGAATGAATTTGTCGGTGGCTGAGACAGAGAAAGCCAGAGTCCCCGGAGATGTAGAATTATAAGAATAATTTTTTGGACAAACTTGTATAAAAACAAACAAGGAGACTCCAGTCAAAAAGATTATAATAACTAATGAAAATAGGAAATAATATTAAATGTAACCGAGATTATACACTATCTAGTATGCACGGAATTAAAACTGGTGAAACCATATAATATAAATTTCTTAACAGTGATTAGTTAAAATTTTGTAAAATAACATTATGATTTGATAAAGTTAGATAGAACATGATTCGTTCAATCGAAATATTACATTTCTTTGTATTATTCACTCAATCGAAATATTACATATATAGGGTAGATAAACTCTAAGTACAAAACTGACTAGGAATAAGAAGTAGATAAAGTGATGGGCCTTATAGGTTTGGACGTGTATGGGCCGGCTTTGGAGATCTATCCTAAATGTTTTACAACACTTCCCTTTGGATGACATCACTGTGCAGATGCTAAGAGATCATCATAATACGCTTGGGGATGCTGTCTCATTAAAGCCGTACCAGGAAAACCCAATGGGGCAAAACCATGGTGAAGGAAAAAGAGTACATCACGTATTACTCCCCATGTTCTAAGCATCACAAAAAGTCCTTGAGTCTACGCATCCCAATATGATGCGTGAGCTTCCTAAATGTTGTTGTCGGTAATGACTTGGTGAAGAGATCGGCTGAATTGTCGCAGGATTTAACTTGTACCACTTGAACTTCACCAGCTTTTTGTAGTTCATGTATAAAGAAGAACTTAGGCAAAATGTGTTTCGTCCGATCTCCCTTGATGTATCCTTCCTTGAGCTGTGCGATGCAGGCAGTGTTGTCTTCATATATGATGGTTGGTTCCTTGTCATCGGCCATGCCACAATCTGACCTGATGTGTTGAGTCATCGACCTTAACCAAACATACTCACGGCTGGCTTCATGCATAGCCAAAATTTATGCATGATTAGATGAAGTTGCCGCAATAGTTTGCTTTATAGAATGCCATGAAATTGATGTACCACCGTGTGTAAACACATAGCCGGTTTGAG
This sequence comes from Camelina sativa, assembly GCF_030686135.1. NCBI lineage: Eukaryota > Viridiplantae > Streptophyta > Magnoliopsida > Brassicales > Brassicaceae > Camelina > Camelina sativa. The sequence continues at coordinate 17,733,545 of NC_141880.1, read as the reverse complement.
ACCTAGCATTATGTGGGTCGGATAAACAACCTGCATCAGCAAAACCAACTAAACCTTCTTTGTTATGGTTAGTATAAAATACACTCAAATCCATCGTTCCTTATAGGTAACGCAATACATATTTGATACCGTTCGAGTGCCTTTGGGTCGGACAAGAACTAAATCTCGCTAGGAGTTTCATGGCAAAAAAAAATGTCTGGTCTAGTGTGGCTATCCAAGAACATTTAAGGTCCTATAACACTGATGTATGACACTTCCGGACCGAGAATTTCTTCATCGTCCTTCTTTGGACCGAATGGATCACTATCCAAATTTAGGCTTCTCACAACCATTGGGTTAGGCAATGGGTGATTAAATCTCTTGAGTACCTTTTCAGTGTATGCCATTTGATACACAAGGATTCCATCATTTATGTATTCAAGCTGCAATCCCAAACAAAACTTAGTTTTACCTAGGTCTTTCATCTCAAATTCTTTCTTGAGATATTCAACTGTTTGGGCAATTTCCCCAGAGGTTCCTAGGATATTCAAATCATCCACATATACTGCTATGATTACAAACCCTGTGTTTGAAAAGTTAAGGATGTTTGATTCCATGATATTTCTTTGACCAACTTGTTTGTCTCTCCACCCAATGTAGGAAATTCGGATTCAGCAAACTTACATTCTGATGTTCATATATTTTACCTGGTTTTACCTTAGTATATTCACATATTTTTCATGTTTTACTATCTGGTTTGGCCACTATTGAGTAGCTTTAGGACTGTTTATGTATTAGAGTAGATTTGCATTGCATTTGCATATTTTCTTGCATAAACATGTGATTTTGGATCCTAAGGAGCATGGAAGGATGCTAAGAAGGATCTGAGCTATCAAGTGAAGAAAATCAAAGAGTTAGAGCATAAGGAACCAAGTCCGCGAGTCCACACGACCACCCCACTCGACCAGACACTCGACCGTGTGCAAAGAGGGACTCGATTGGTTGGAAGAAGCAGAAGAAGAGGTCACTCGACCAAGCACTCGACCGAGCACCTGGTCGAGTTGACCGAGCCGCCTGCCTATTTTGTCTTCTAGCCATTTTAGGGCTTCCCCTCTCTCCTATATAAAGCCCGTGTACCTCATGGCCGCAAAAGAGAGCACTTTTTAGGAAAATAATATCTAAACCTAGTTTTTACCCTTTTGGGGTTTGTCTACTTTTTCCTATCTTTTGCTTAGATCATTAGCCACTTTTGTTTCATAAACCAAGAGATCTTTGATACTTATTGGTTCCATAACTTTCTAAGTATTGAGAATTTGGGTTTGATTTCTTCTTCAATATTGTAGATCTTTATCTCATCTATCTAATCATGTAAGTTTCATTGATTTCTGGGTTAATAACTTTGTTCATCATGTTTAGTGCTTGTGACTAGTGGCTTAGGATCTTAAGGATGGATTAGACTGGGTAAAGGTTATGGGTGTTTAGATGGATCAAGCTTTATTGTTATACATCTCTTCTAGATTAGATATGCTCTATGCTGTTCTTATACTGAGAAGGTAAGAATAGATCTTAAGCTTCTTAGCATCACACCAATGTCTAAGTTGCTAGATAAGGCTAATGCTAGGGATTATCATGAAGCATGCTAATAGATTAGATGTTTTAAATGATTTTTGACATTGATGATCTGTTGTTTAATGCCTGCTTTTATATGTAATAGCTAGTGAGAGCTAGGTCTAAGAGGAATTCAAACTTGATTGTAATTGTCATGAGAATGGATTAACATGTATTAGAAGATCATTGTCTAAAGATAGCTCATTGTTGATTGAGATTTGTTGATCAGTCTAGATAACCATAGCTTGAGCTCAGCCCATGAATACATCCTTAGGACCTTTCTTTGTTTATTGATTTCCTAGTTCAACTATTGTTATTTGTTTCCTGTTTGATTTACTTTAATTTTGCTCTGTTTTGGTTGTTGCTCTGTCTATGTTTTACATCCGCAAGTTCACTCGACCACCCACTCGATCGAGCATCCGATCGAGTGCTTGCTCGAGCACCATGCAGTGTTCTTGTTTATGTTATGCATTTACTTGTTTCATTTCCTGTTCCATTCCTTTTTGCATTCATTAAGTTTCTGTTTGATCATGTTTCATGACTTGTCTTGCATTAGTCTAGTTCCTGTTCTTGTTTAGCATCATTACTGTTTGTTTCACTGTTTATCTTGCATTTAGTATCTTGTCTTAGTAGCTTTACATTCTTCATATTGTTATCATCATTAGGTTGTTAGATAAACACATTCATCATATTTGGCTTGACTTAGATAAGTATTCATATCTTGATTGCTTACATCACACCCATTATGGATTGACATCCTTTATGCTACAAAAACATAAGGGTAATTGAAACACCTTGCATCCACCTGTTCATTCATCATCTCTCCATTATTCATTCATTCATCTCAACACACAAAAAGATATGTTTCACAATCCGCGTATCTAGCCTTAAATAAATCACCCGTAGTTGGCTTTAGATACTTAATAATGGTGGGAGAATCATATCCAACATATATTCCCATCCTCCTTTGAGGTCCCATCTTTGTTCTCTGTGGTAGAGCAATAGGTACATAAACGACACAACCGAATGTCTTTAGATGGGAATATGTCTGGCTCATGACCCGTTAGTAATTGGGATGGTGAATATTTATGCTCACTAGATGGCATGATGTGTATAAGCTCGGCTGCATGTAATACTGTGTGTCCCCAAGCCGACACAGGAAGTTGCGATCTCATGAGTAATGGTCGAGTAATCAATTGAATTTGTTTAATGAAGGATTCCGCTAATCCGTTCTATGTATGTACATGTACCACGGGATGTTTCACACTTACCCCCATTGACATGCAATAATCATTAAACGCTTGGGATGTAAATTCACCAGCATTATCTAGACATATAATCTTAAGTGGAAAATCTGGAAAGTGTGCACGCAGACCTATAATCTGGGCCAGCAATTTAGCAAATGCAAGGTTTCTAGTGGATAATAAGCAAACATGCGACCATCTGGTCGTTGCGTCAATGAGGACCATAAAATAACTAAACGTCCCACATGGTGGGTGTATTGGTCTACATTTATCTCCTTGTATCCTTTCCAGAAAATTTAAAGTCTCTTTAGCGACTTTTACTAGTGATGGCCTTATAATGAGTTTTCGTTGTGCACATGCTATACACGTGAGATTCTTAGGGATAAATCGTCTCTCTTTAAGAGTGTGCCCATTTGAATTTAATATTAGCTTACACATCATGTTAGAACCGGGATGGCCAAGCCGGTCATGCCATAAAGTGAATTTTTCATTGAATCATCCTTCTCATGGTCGAAATCAGAAGTCTCATAATCAAATAAATCATCCTTCTCATGGTAGAAATCTCCTTCACCATCGAGATGAACCAGGTTAGCTTCTGGATTCTTTTTCAAACTCTCTTGATAGAGATCAATAAGGTGCTTAGGTGTATTGCACGTCTTAGCCTAGTGGTTCCCCATACCACATCGGTGGCAAACCGATTTAGTCTTGTGTTGCGGTTTAAAAATTCCACGGCCTCTACCTCGACCACGACCGAAGTCGGATCGGTTCCCACGGCCATAACCATCATAGTGGTTTCCTTGGTAATTGCCACGACCACCACGTCCTCTACCACTACGGCCACGGCCGTGATACTTTTCTCTATGACGTAGTTAGACTCCTTTGTCTCTTTAGGCCCTTGAGGCTCTTTCTTGGTCATATCCACTTTGTGGGATTCCGGTAATGGGGCAGAACCAGGAGGTCTCATTGCAATGTTCATCAACAATAGCTCATTGTTTTGCTCAGCAAGTAGCAAACAAGAGATTATACTTGCATATGTCTTAAAGCCCTTTTCACGAAACTGTTGCTGAAGCAGTATGTTATTAGTGTGAAAGGTTGAGAATGTTTTCTCTAGCAAGTCTTCCTCAGTAACCTCCTTACCACATAGTTTCAAGATCGAGACTATCTTAAATAGCTCTGAATTATACTCTTCCACAGATTTAAAATCCTGGATCCTTAGATTTTTCCAATCGAATTGAGTCTTTGGTAGGAGCACCGTCTTTTGGTGTCCATATCTGTTTTTCAACTCTGTCCAAAGGTCAAGAGGATTCTCAATGGTAAGGTACTGGTTCTTGAGACTCTCAGCAAGGTGGTGGCGTATTAGCAAGATCGCCTTATACCTACTCTTTTCAGTGCAATCATTATTATCCTCAATTCATTCGCATAGGTCCTTTGATTTTAGGGTAATCTTATTGTCCAATGCCCATTGTAAATAGTTGTCTCGAGAGACATTAAGTGCTGCATATTGGAGATTGTTGATCTTTGACATATATAAGAAAATCAAATAATCGATTTAGCTTTATGCCATGCGGTATTTAAGACCGAACCATGCAATTAATTTTCGTCTAGGCCATGCGATTTTTAAGACCAAACCATGCCACCAATTTAGACTAGGCCATGCGGTATTTAAGACCGAAACATACCGTGCACTTATAAATTATTTTGTGGTTAATTCTATGCTTGAAAACAATCTTAGACAAACTTATGATCTAGTATGAACAAGAGAAACATGCAAGCAATTTTCAATTTTAGGGGTTTTCCTTTTATTAAGTTTTACTTTTCCGAATAGGATTTAGGTTTTAGGAAACATGCAAATATGTTTTCTCTTAGGGTTCCGATTTTAAGGTTTGATTTTAGGGTTTTATGCAGTCGAGTTTTATACAAACAATCAATAACAATCATATTAATATCTTTCTCTAAGCAAATCTTAACCTTAAGCAATCGAATTTTAATGTTTTAGAATTTAGGGTTCTAAAAGTCACAACTTTAGGTTTAGGGTATTTAGGGTATTTTAGATTTGTTGATTGTGTAATTGTATGTTTTAGAGTTCCGATATAATTTAGGATCAGGTTCGATATACATATGTCTTGATGAGTTTAATTGTTTACCTTAACACCGTTTGGCGTTGAATAGAATTGATCCGGGAGCTAAAGACCTCGGACGAACAAACTTGATCACGAACATACCACGAATCTCGAGCTGATTCACGAACACGGACTGGTCACGAATGACGAACAGGTGTGTGGCGGTGGTTTAGAGTTAGGCAACTTTTGTTTAGGGTTTAAAGCAACCTCGTGCTGATAACGTGTTATGAAAGTAGAGAAACTAGAGGTTGTATTCTCTTCTTATTATTATTCATTCAATCAAAATATTACATATATATAGGAGTAGATAAACTTTAAGTATAGAACCGACTAGGAATAAAAAGTAGGTAAGATGATGGGTCTTATGGGCTTTGACGTGTATGGACCAGTTATGGAGATCCAGCCTAAATATTTTTCAACAATTAAATATTTAAATTTAGTGATTTGTCTTTTCCAAGGTATTCGTTGTTTGTGACATGGGAATTATCATTTTTGAAACTCATTTGTCTGCTTTAGTTCCAAACGCCTAAAACCATTCTACACTGGTATATAGAAAAATTTAGTGTAAAACCGAGGTGGAATGTTCATTTTTTCTTTCTATTGTCAACTCATTGAAATCCCTTGAATCATTCTCGTACTTGAATGCATACTTCTTCTGCAAACTTTTATAGTAAAGTAAAAGATTAATTATTTCAAAATCTGTAAATTGGTGCTCGAGTTAGAGTGAACTTATTTACATGGATTTCAAAATTATTGTTTCAATACCTTTACTTTTCGTTGTTTCCTCAAAATTTAGAGAGGTGGCCGGAAGACAGCGACGAGAGGGGAAAGTGGCTGGAGGTGGGGGTAGTGGTGGTGAAAGTAGAGGGGTGGAGATGGTGGTGGTAGGAATAGAATAATATATATTATAATTTATATAGAAAATTAGATACTTAATTCATGTACAAATCTTTTGATAGTAACTAATGTTAAATTTTCTAATGTATTCATGAAATTTTTTTGATACACCATGATGTAGCCTCTGTATTCAAGCTTCTATGGATCTATCAACAACGATTTATTTTTTTCCAATCTATCTATGTTTGTTGTAGGCTTGTGTTTGATTAGCCTATTTTATCCAACAATTAGGTTGATGACCTTCTCTTCTTTATCTCCTTTTGAGATTGAACGAATGATAACAATTATGTTTCCGCAAAAAAAAAAGGTCTATGACCAACCAATCAAGGTTGAGAAATTCGAAGAAAATTAATTTGACATAATTAATAAAATAATAGAAAATTATAAGCACAGTAATATACAAATCTCAAATAATTCAAAGATGAAAATATAAATTAAATAAAAAAATCTAAAACTACTACAATAAATTTTAAAATACAATATTAGAAAAAGAAGATGCATATATTAATGTTCTATTTGTTTGGGTCAACATATTAATCTTACCTATTCCAAACTAAAAAATTAGAAAGTATATTTTGGTTTAAAAGAATAAAGAAAATTTATCTTCCCATTAAAAAAGTTTGACCAATAGAACAAAGTTAAAGCAATATTTTTGAATAAATTATTTTGTTAGATGAATAATATGAGGCGTTCTATATTTATATAGAATTGAGTATTTACATTTTTTAGAATTAATAATTTTCTATATATTTTCCTTAATCCCTTTTCTATTTTATGAGAAAAATATATTCCAATGAGCTTAATATTTTTTAAAAGTTTTCTTGCTTCCCACTTTCTTGTAAGACGTACTATCGTTTGACGATAAGAACACTTTATTGCTTCCTCTTTTCTGTTTATCTATCCTGCAAATTAATAGAAATAATAATAACACCGTGAGAAAATTTTTAATCCCAAAAACCTTAGTTATTATATATAAGAAACTTTGTTAACACTTCAAAGTCAAAGATTGCCTATTATGCATTATGAAATCGAGAAATGAAACAAAATTTAAAGAAAACACATGGTAATATCTAGGAATCTTTTTATATAGTTGCTTCGATTAGATAATAAAGAAATTGCCTTCGAGACTTGTTCAAGAACAATGATGTGTCAAACAAAAGGTTAATAAAAAAAAAAAAATTTACCAAGAAAAACAAAGCTAGTAGAAATTAGTTTGTTTGGTAAAAAATATGTCATCATCTCTTTGCTTATATAGAGGGGTATATTTACAATCATTTTCCTTTTAGGATTAACAAAGTTTTTTTTAATATAATAAGATTACGATTATCTTATGCATCGTTTTACCAAGCTTGAAAACTTCGATTTCTGATTGTTAAAATTGACATGTTTCACGATTTGATGAGTTACTAACTTGGATATTTAATCGTTAAAATTGACACATGTCACGATATGGTGAGTTTTTAACTTTGATCTCTGATCGTTAAAACTTACACGTGTCATGATCTGGTGAGTTACTAACTTTGAGAACCAAGTTTTATATAATAAGATATCTTCTTACTATTAATTTGAAAGTACAATTTGTAAATTAACATTTTATTTGTAAGATTTACATAACTAAACCATTGTCATTTGAATAAATATCAAAATTTGAAATTATAATTTGTTATATCCAAAAAATATACTTCAAAAATTAATATCCATAATTTAAATATTATTGATAGTTTTAATTTGGTAAATTTTTTAAATTCTTGCGGATCATGTTATAGAACGGATTAGAGTTTACATAAATATAATTATATAATTTTTATGGTTTTGTCTACTAAAATATATTAATCTGTTATCAAATTAGACAATAATAAGTATTATGCCAATCCTAACCGGTATCAAACACACAAAAAAATACAATCCATTTAAAATTATTAGATCTAAATACTAATCAAAACATATTAAGACAAAATGCAAAAAAGACAACATATATATTTTTAATAATTATTAAATATTCTACAGTGTACTGCATATTAAAACTAATGATAATTATATAATTAGAGTACTTATATATTTAACTTTAGATTTTTCCTAGTTAGTTTTACCAACTTTCCAAACATTTAACAAAAAGGTAAAACAGAAAAAAGAAAACGTTGAAGGATCTTGACACAAATCTTGACCAAAATCATCTTAGTTGGCAGCTTAAAATTTTGTTTGAAAGCTTCATCAGTCTCATGGACCAACACGTAGGATACAGGTTACCACGTACCAAGTTTTTGCTGGACTGTACTTTCAAAGAGATAGAAGTATTTTAGAGCATCTTTAGTGGAACACTAACACTAAATTAATTAATTAGTGTATTTCAAAGACATAGAAGTATTATTTGAAAGTTACTTACATATTAATTAATTATATCACTAACACTAAATTAATTAAAGTAATCCTAAGAGACTTAAGCAAAATCATCTCTTTACTAGAAAATCATAAATAAGATTGCTTAATCATTTTAATAATATTTTTTTAATTTATGTTAAAAATATGGTTATAGTTAAAAATATGGTTATAGTTAAAAATAAGAGTAGGCCTCTTACTCTTATTATGATAACATTTTTTGTACAAAGAAAAGTGTGACTGTCTATTATAACACTGGTACAGTACGTCCAAATTCAAACCATCATAACAGATGAGTAACACTACAATGCCTTCAGATCAAGTCAGTGAAGCAGAACATGTAATGCCATATAGCAAGTAAACAACAGAGAGAAAAATAATGAAGCTCTCTATGAGTCTAGAGGTTGCAAAAGGAAATGAGCAGTCAAGAATCCATAAATTAAGAAACTTGAAAATGGCAATGGCCAAACTACTTAAAAGACTCAATGATAGTATTAAAGACACTTCACAGCCTTTTTGTGTTATTGTGAAATTGACAATGCAAGATTACTTCATCAACAAAAACAAAGTAGTTAAACCCATTCTAACCTGCCATAGCTTGGCTTCAACACCTTCAACATAGGCAGCTCCTTTCCTTATCTCTTCAGCTAATTTCTCCACATGACCATACATAGATGCGGGTGACGATACTCAGATCAAATTTTAGATTCGAGAACAGAGACATAGCGATCTAGAACAGAGATCACAGCTTCAAAAATCTGTAAAAAGTTAAGTTGACATGGAGCTCGGATTCCGCCATTGTTAGCAGATAGAGAGAGAGATACCAACACTCAGAAGACACAAATAAATGGTTGATACCATAGCTTGAAGCTTCGTCGACAGAGAGAAAAGTGTTTTTTAATATTTTATTTGGTTGCTCCAATTGCTTCCCACAACTGATTAATGGACTCAAAAATGAGTTGTTTATTCACAAATTAGGGCGTAAATGTGAGAGCAATCCACAGAGGACTTTCCAGTAAAGATGGTCTTAGATAGACATAGAAGTATTTTAGACCAGCTCTATCTATTAGAACCTTTTTTTTGTCCTGCATCTATTACAACCTTTTAAATTATTTCCACTTCACCTTTATTTTTATTTTTATATTTATTTTAAAGAAAAAATTACTCCAACCCATCTCTATATCCACATTTAAAATAAAAATTATTATCTTTTGCTCCATATATAGAAGACTTTTATTTTTCCTGTTGTAACGTCCGCGAACCAAAATTCTGCGTTTTGGGGGTGGGTGTTGATTGACACCCATGGTGGTATCGGTCGACACCACTTATTTCTGGTTTGACCAGATTGATTTAATTATCGATTTGGACCGGTTTGGTTTAGGAAACCAGAAGGGTTTTGGAGATTATTTTTGTCTGCCGCTTTGTGGTTTTTTTGAGAGAAAAGGGAGAAGAGTTTTGTTCTTGAGTATTTTTTAGAGATATTGGTGAGATTCCTTGCTGTTTCTTGAGAGATCCAAGGCTAGGAAGGAGTTAGAGGCTTGTTAGGAGGGTGGGATTCATTGTTGTGGTTCAGAAACTTCCTGCAAAGAGGTGAGTGCATGACCATGGCTAATCTAAGCCCTTGATTTCCTTGTTCTTGCTTGTTTGGTTTTGTTTTGTGTGTTTTCTTGCTGGGGATTGGTTGCTACAGGTTCCTAAGGATGATTCCGTCATGGGTTTTGAATATTGGACGATTTGGAAGAGGCTGAGAAGCGAGATCCGACTCTCGGCTTCGAGCGGATCGCAGTTGCAGGTTGAGTGTCGATCAACACCAGCAATATGGCATCGATCAACACTGTGGGGTAGTGTCGGTCGACACCAATGCCAGTATTGGTCGACACTAGGCTGGTGTCGGTCGACACCTCCCTTCCAGCGAGATGATGTTTGTTTTCCTGGTTTGTGTGTTTTTTTTGTTGGTTTTTTGGAACACTGGATCATTGTTGCTTGTGTGTATAGCCCAATATATGGGAGGATTGCCTCACTGAGTATTTATCAAATACTCATGCATCTCAATTTGTGTTTGTGGTGCAGGTAAAGGCAAAGTGTGATAGTAGAATCAAGGCGATGAAGAGGAGGATGTTCTAGGGTCTCGCTTGGTTGTTATCTGGCTTTTGTTAGATTGCTAGAGTTGAGTCCTAAAATGTTGTTTAGGATTGTTGGTTTTATGGTTTATGTAAATTTGGATCTTTCGTTTATGGTTTTGGAATTATTACAGTTTATTTGATATTGGTTATTGGTTTGTTGGTTATTTATTGGTATTTGTTATTCCGCTGTTGTTTGTGATTGTGGTTAGGTGGCTAGTGGATATGGGACCACTAGTTGTAGTTTATTTATTATTATTATTATTATATTATTATTATTTATTATTTAAAAAAAAAAAACGGGTCAGGTCGTTTCAGTTTGGTATCACAGCCCTTACGGTTCTATGTTCGGGTTCAGTAGGTTTCTGTTGTGATGTTTGGGATTACATATCTTGATTGATTATGTGGGTTAGTCAATTATGTGTGGCATGGAGTCCTAGAACATCTTCTTCGAGCCTACAGTGTGATTCTACGGTGAGTTTTTGTTTATGTGTTATGTTAATTGTGTGCTTAACCTTTTGTTCATGGTAGTGCAAATGGTTAGAGAGGATGCTGTTGCTGGTCGTGGTCATGGACGCGGACGTGTTCGTGGTAGGGGCAGAGTCCCAATGGTTAGTGAGACTGCGGACCAGAGTGTGACAGCAGAGGGTGTTGGCGAGTCGCAGGGTGTCCAGGGGGATTCTATGAGTGTGGCCGGAGGGGCAGTGTTGATGCTCCAGTGGCCGGTGATGTTAGGGCCCCAGGTGCGGGTATCCCAGTGGGTTGAGTCCCGGGTGTCGACCTTGCGGGTTTGCTGGGACAGTTGTTAGAGCGGTTGCCTCCTATGGCACCGGCTCAGGCTCAGGTAGTGCCACCAGTGGTGGCGGAGGAGCAGCGGCCAATGGCTGCGGATGTGGGGGTCCATTCTCGTTATATCAACATGCTGACAGAGATAGGTCGTATTGGTACCGAGCGGTTTCTGGGAAGTACAGATCCTACCGCTGCGGATGCGTGGAGGACGAGTGTGGAATGTAACTTCTGTACTCTGAGATGTCCTGAAGGGTTTTGGGTGGACATTGGGGTCCACTATTTGACTGGTGATGCTCAGTTATGGTGGAGTTCTCTGGCAGCCAGGAGAGTGTAGAGGGAGATGTCTTGGGCTAAATTCGTGTTGGAGTTCAACCGCAAGTATTTCCCTAGAGAGGCATTGGATAGGTTGGAGGTGCAGTTTCTTCAGCTAGCTCAGGGGACTCGGTCAGTGCGGGAGCTTGACTTGGAGTTCAGTCGACTTCTAAGGTACGGGAGTCGAGATATGGAGTCTGAGGTGGCTCAGATCAGGAGGTTTTTGAGGGCCTTACGTGATGACTTGAGGGTTCACTGTAGGGGGCGGAGTTATGCTTCGCATGCAGAGCTGGTTGAGACTGCAGCAGGTATTGAGGAGGATATCCGGGCATAGTCAGTGCCTGCTAGCCCAACAGTTCAGCCTAGACGGCTCAGCACCCGAGAGGTTCTAGCAAGGGTGGCAAGCCTGCGCAGGGAACCAAGAGGAGGTGGGAGGCTAGGCAGACGTCGAGTGGTGCGGGTTGCTTCAAGTGTGGGAGCAAGGATAACAAGTTTGCTAGATGTCCCAAGAGGAGTGCCCCGTCGACAGCAGATCGTGTATGTTACTATTGCAGGGAGCCATGACACATCAAGCTCTATTGTCCCAAGTTGCAGCCGGTAGTAATGGCAGAATTGCAGCAGGTGCAGCCGGGAGGGCAGTAGGTGGCACGGATTGAGCAGATGCCACGGGTTTACACGACTACAGAGACTGGTGGAACCAGTGCCGGGGCGATCACATGTATAATTTCTGGTACTGTACCTTTGTGAATTCTTAGTAAGTTCAGATTTTATGATGTCCTGTGATAAAGTGTTAGGTTCTCAACACATGAGGTTTGTGTAGGGACCTTGTTGGTGGGAGGGTTTAAGTCCCATGTTATGTTTGATTCTGGAGCTACTCATAGCTTCATTACCCCGGAGTGTGCAGAGAGCGCTGGTATCGTGGGAGATCCCGAAGAGCGTGCAGGAGTTGTCAGAGTTGCTGGAGGCAAGTTCCTGAGGGTCATTGGTCGAGCGAGGGGTATCGATATTCAGATTGCGTGAGAGTCTTGGCCTGCGGATTTGCTTATCAGCCCAGTGGAGTTGTATGACGTTATCTTGGGGATGGACTGGTTGCATCGGCATATGGTTCATCTGGATTGTCATCGGGGTAGAGTGGAGTTAGAGCGCTCAGGAGGGAAGTTGGTTTTTCAGGGGATTAGACCGACTTCGGGGAGTCTCGTGATCTCGGCCATTCAGGCTGAGAAGATAATTGAGAAGGGTCGTGAGGCTTATTTGGTTACTATATCGATGTTAGAGTCAGTGGGGAAGTCTACGGTTAGCAGTATTCAGGTTGTGGAGGAGTTTGAGGATTTGTTCCAGTCATTGCATGGATTACCAACTTCTCGGTCTAATCCTTTTACGATTGAACTGGAACCAGGGACGACACCGTTATCCAAGGCTCTTTACAGGATGGCTCCAGCAGAGATGGCAGAGCTAAAGAAGCAGCTTGAGGATTTGTTGAGCAAGGGATTCATCCGTCCTAGTGTATCACCATGGGGAGCGCCGGTGTTATTCGTTAAGAAGAAGGATGGGAGTTTCCACTTGTGTATTGATTACAGAGGTCTCAACCGGGTCACTGTGAAGAACAAGTACCCTCTTTCGGGGATCGATGAGTTGTTGGATCAGTTAAGAGGTGCTACTTGGTTCTCCAAGATAGATCTGGCGTCGAGTTATCATCAGATCTCGATAAATGAGGCAGATGTGAGGAAAACTGCTTTCAGGACGAGGTATGTTCATTATGAGTTTGTGGTGATGCCATTTGGGTTGATTAACGCGCCAGCAGCGTTTATGAGATTGATGAACAGCGTGTTTCAGGAGTTTTTGGACGTGTCTGTCATCATTTTCATCGTCGACATCCTGGTCTATTCTAAGAGTCCTGAAGAGCATGCGGTGCATTTGAGAGCAGTTCTGGAGAAGCTGTGTGAGCATAAGTTGTGTGCTAAGTTGAGCAAGTGTAGATTCTGGCAGCGTGAGATGGGTTTTCTTGGTCACATTGTGTTTGCAGATGGGGTTTCTGTAGATCCGAAGAAGATCCATGCTATCAGGGATTGGCCTAGACCGCAGAATACCACAAAGATCAGAAGTTTCCTTGGGTTGGTAGTTTACTACAGGAGGTTTATGCAGGGGTTTGCCAGCAGAGCATGACTTATGACTAAGTTGACTTATGACTAAGTTGACAGGGAAGGATGTTCCTTTTGTTTGGTCACAGGAGTGCGAGGAGGGCTTTGCAAGCCTGAAGGATATGTTGACTACTGCTCTGGTGTTGGCTTTGCCTGAGCAGGGGGAACCCTATGTGGTGTATACAGATGCATCCAAAGTTGGTTTGGGTTGTGTGTTGATGCAGCATGGGAGGGTGATTGCCTATGCTTCGCGGCAGTTGTGTGCGTTTTCTCAGGAGCCATTGGGTTTGATTGCAGCTGATAGGGCAGATCTGCTGAACAGAGTGCGGTTAGCTCAGGAGAAGGATTTGGGGCTGGTGAATGCCTCAAAGGACGTTGATTCCGAGTATCATATTTCGGCCAATGGTACTATTCTAGTGCATGGGCGGATTTGTGTGTCTAAGGATGAGGAGTTATGGCAGGAAATCCTGAGAGAGGCTCATGCGTGCATGTTCTCTATTCATCCACGAGCGACTAAGATGTACCGTGACCTCAAGAGGTACTATCACTGGGTCGGGTTGAAGAAGGATGTGGCAAGTTGGGTTGCGAAGTGCGATGTGTGTCAGCTAGTGAAGGCTGAGCATCAGGTACCAGGTGGTTTGCTGAAGAGTCTTCCCATTCCAGAGTGAAAGTGAGATATGATTACTATGGACTTCGTGGTTGGTTTGCTAGTGTCCAGAACGTTTGATGCTGTTTGGGTCATTGTGGACCGGTTGACTAAGTCGGCATATTTTCTGGCCATTAAGAAGACTGATGGAGCAACGGTTTTGGCTAAGAAGTATGTGAAGGAGATAGTCAAGTTGCATGGGTGCCAGCGAGTATTGTGTCTGATAGGGATTCCAAGTTCACTTCGGTGTTCTAGAGGGCATTTCAGGCAGAGATGGACACTAAGGTGCATATGAGTACAACTTATCATCCCAGACAGATGGACAGTCAGAGAGTACAATCTAGACGTTGGTGGATTTTCTGAGGATGTGTGTGTTGGATTGGGGTGGCCTTTGGGCAGATCACTTGAGCTTGGTAGAGTTTCCTTATAACAACAGCTACTAGGCGAGTATTGGGATGACTCCTTATAAGGCTTTGTATGGGAGGCCATGTCGTACACCGTTCTGCTGGACTCAGGTGGGGGAGAGGAACGTGTACGGGGCAGATTTTGTTCAGGAGACCTCAGAGAAGATTCGGGTTCTCAAGCTGAACTTGAAGGAAACTCAGGATCGACAGAGGAGTTATACCGATAGGAGGAGGAGAGATCTTGAGTTTCATGTTGGAGATAGAGTGTACCTCAAGATGGCCATGTTGCGGGGTCCGAACAGGTCATTGTCTGAAACTAAACTGAGTCCGAGGTATATGGGTCCGTTCAGAGTGATTGAGTGAGTTGGACTAGTGGCATATAGGCTGGAGTTACCTGAGGTTATGCGTGCATTTCATAAGGTTTTCCATGTGTCTATGTTGCAGAAGTGTCTCCGTGAGGATGACCAGTTGTTGGCTAATATAACTGAGGATCTTCAGCCCAACATGACTTTGGAGGCGAGACCAGTGAGGGTTCTCGAGAGGAGTATCAAGGAACTTCGGAAGAAAAAGATTCCTTTGATGATTGTCCTGTGGGACTGTGATGGTGTTGAGGAGCAGACTTGGGAGCTAGAGGCGAGGATGAAGGCAAGGTTCAAGAAGTAGTTCGAGAAGCAGGTCGCGACTTGAACTTGTCTAGCCTGGTCCTAGTCGTAGTCCGTGGCTGGAGCGGGAATGGAGTATTTCAGCCCATCTCTCTTGTTTACTTCGTCGTTTGGGGTGGTTGGTTGTGCGACTTAGTAAGAAGATGAGGTGGTGTTTGGGGTACAAAATTTCCGCAAGGCAGTGTTTTGGAGGAAAGTTTCCTGAATTAGAAGTTTCTATAAATAGGAAGTTCCGGAAGTGGAAAGTCTAAAAATGGAAGGTTTTATGTGAGTTAGAATTTGTCCATTTTTAGCGGCAGAGAGCCTTGGAGGGGCTTGTGTGGCCTTTGTGGCGGGCTGTTTAGCCTTTGTGTGGCCTTTGTGGCGGGCTGTTTAGCCTTTGTGTGGCCTTTGTGGCGGGCTGTTTAGCCATTGTGTGGCCTTCGTGGCGGGCTGTTAAGCCAAATGTGTGGCCTTTGTGGCGGGCTGTTTAGCCAATTGTTTGGTCTTCGTGGCGGGCTGTTTAGCCAGAGTGCCTGTTTATGCGGTCCTTCGGGACATATGGTCTTCGTGACGGTCCTTTGGGATGAGTGGCCTTGGTGGCGGTCCTGTTTAGGACATTTGTTTGGCTTTGGTGGCGGTCATGTTTAGGAATTTGTTTGCCTTTGTGGCGGTCCTGTTTAGGATATTTTTTTGGCCTTCGTGGCGGTCCTGTTCATGACATTTGTTTGGCCTTGGTGGCGGTCCTGTTTAGGGAATTTGTTTGGTCTTTGTGGCGGTCCTGTTTAGGACATTTGTTTAGCCTTCGTGGCGGCCCGTGGGGCAGTGAGATGATCCTTGTGTGGTCATGAGGTATTCCAGTGAGGGGATATGTGGTTGGTAGGACATTGTGTTGTCTTACGCGAGCCACGGGAAGGAAACCTGGATAGGTTTAGGACTCAGACGTGTTCAGAATTGTTTGCTCGCGACTTTTGGGGGACTTCGGTTCTCCTAGTACCGCCATATTCTAAGACTTTGTGGCTTGGGAGTGTGGTTGGTATATCGACTTCGGATGACGATCCGAAGGCGCGCTGTAGGGCGACAACCCGAGAGACGAATATTGGATTTCTCCTTATACATTACGACATGCGGGTTTAGGCCTGATGAGGAGCCAACATTATGGCATGTAGACTTAGGTCTGATGAAGAGTCAATAAAAAGTCAAGGTTTAGGCCTAGGAGAAAAGGAAAGTCCAAAAGTCGAGAGCAAATAACGCCTGGAGCGTGAGTCTATCACCTAGAGGTGACCTTTCGTATATCAATTTTGGGATCCACGGGACGGGTTGTTACAATAAAAATCAATTTTTATGTGACAACCCTTCCCGCGTACCCCACTAGCCCAACGCTAGCCATCCAAACGGACCCCAAGCTGGCCTTACAGGGCATTGATCCTAACCCATCACTGTAGATATCTCAATCCACAAGTAATCCACAAGTAGGTTATTAGTGCGCCAGGCGTTCCTCTAACCCTGATCCTCACCCTTTAACAACCTTCCTACAGGACAAGTTGCCACCAATTGACTGTAGGAAAGTTGTTAAAGGGTGGGACCAGGGTTCGAGGAACGCCTAGCACACCAATAACCTACTGGTAGATTGGGATATCCACAGTGATGGGTTAGGATCGATGCCCTGCAGGGCCAGCTTGGGGTCCATTTGGGCGATTAGCGGTGGGCTAGTGGGGTCCGCGGGACGAGTTGTCACACCTGTATAATAAAATCAAAATTTTCTAATTAAAAACTAGTCCTTTCACTTTTAATTTTATTATGATAAAAAATCAATAAAATAAATAGTTTTGATAGTTAATAATATACTAAAATAAATAGTTTTGATAGTTATTATTATAGTTGTAAACTTTTATATATATAATGATTCTTTAAGTAAATGGATTAATTTTGAATTTTACTACTACAATTTAAAAATAAATGAGTTAGTTTGCAACTTTTATAAGCAAAAAATATTAATACTAAAATAAAAATAAAAAAGATTTTTGTTTTAGAATATTTAAAAAATAGAGGAATAATTAAAGTAAATATCACATGTATTATAGAGTTCCTCTATTTTAGAGGTAAAAATAAGAAATATATTGGAAATAGTCTTAGAGATTTTTTTAAAAATATAAAAAATAAATAATATGATAATTATATATTATTTATTTATAATAATTGAACCAGTAAATGGGTGTGACAAACAATCTCTTAAACGAGAACCTGAATCTGTTCTCTTTTTTACTTTTTTTATATATTTTTTAATATTCTTTTAGAAAAGAGTATCTAACTTAGATACCATGAATGGCGTTCCTCTTCGCTTTACATCTTATTAATTTCAATAATACAAAACATTTGTATAATCTATATAAAAATGTTTGACAAAAAAAAAAAAATCTATATACAAATAATTTTCTGAAAAATCATAAACAGTCGTATTTTTCGTTGTTATATTCCATAATATGTATATATATTCAAACATAAAATAAAATGTCATCTGTAATTACAAAAGAAAATTTGTTTCACGCTGAATCAAAATAATTTAAAATTCATTACATAACGTTATTCTATACTTTCTAATTATTAATTAACATACATCATTTTAAGTTGGAAAAAAATCCACTAATTATTGATCTAAATAAAGATTTTTGGAATGACTATAATAATATAGAACTTTTTTAGTCAACTTTAAATATAAAATTCTAATGAAGATGCACCAGTTCCTTTCCCAGTTTTGGATGAATTATACTTCAAAAAAAAAAATCATCCAAATGAGATGAGCACTTGAGTAATTTACCATGAACATGGACCAATCTATTACGAAAATTGGTTGGAAATTGGCAACCTTATGTAGCCAGTCGTCGTGACTATGAGATCTTCAAGTTCAAAAGTTTTTAGTCAACCTTTGAAGCCGATAAACTTTACTGCCGAAAAGCTTCTCTGGAATATCTAATTCCTAACTCGTTGCTCCAATCTGTTTTCCTGAGTTCAGCTTAACGTATCTTTGGAACAGTTAGCTTCCTTTGAGTTTTCTTCAATTAATTAAAAGTCCTTGGCATTGTTCATGCTTTTGCTTATTCTCTTGTTGTATTCTTTTTCTTAAAATCATATTCAGAGCCTTGCCAAGTATAATAAACATAGAACTCTTATAACACCGAAGCCTATAAACATTCGGCGAAGTGGTGTGATTCATTCGATTACATATAACTTTATTGTACTTCTGTATACGTACACACACTTGGCATTAAAAATAGAAACTTGCTAGAGATACCTTACATCCCCCCACCTCCTCCACGGCCGCTACCGCCACCACTTCCTCCTCGTCCGCTACCGCCTCCACCACCTTTGTGTCCTCCTTGGCCACCCCCACTGCCTCCTTGTCCACCACCACCTCCTTTTTGTCCTCCTTGTCCACCACCTCCACCACCACCTTTGTGCCCTCCTTGGCCACCACCTCCACCACCACCTTTGTGCCCTCCTTGGCCGCCGCCACCTCCACCACCACCTTTGTGCCCTCCTTGCCCGCCGCCGCCCTTCTGTCCTCCTTGCCCGCCGCCGCCCTTCTGTCCTCCTTGCCCACCGCCTCCTTGACCACCTCCGCCCTTCTGTCCTCCTTGGCCACCGCCCTTTTGTCCTCCTTGGCCACCGCCACCCCCTACTTGTCCTCCTTGTCCACCACCACCACCTTTATACCCTCCATGGCCACTTCCACCGCCTTGGCCACCTCTACCTCCTTGGCTATATTTGGATGCTTCTTCTTCTCCACCAAGGACCTCACCTGCTTCTACGAAAGGAATCTCTTCAACCAGTTCACAATTCCCGTACTTGCATGGCGACTTTGAGTTCTCCACTTGGTTTTCACCAGCTTTATAATATTTATAAAAACCCCGTTAAGCATACAATAGAGGAAACGCAAGAAAAAATTAAGGGTTATGACTCTAACCTTGTTTTTTTTCATCGATGGAAGCAACCACCGTAACCGCAAAAACAGCCGTCAACAAAAGAAACCACACTACCAGCGCTCGCGAATTCATCTTTACTGTCTTTGCAACATGCAAAATTAATTGACGACCTATACACCTGCTTTTTTTTGTTATATATAGTTGTACCTTACACTGAAGGAGCAAGCAATTAAGGAATTCTATGTATTAAATAAAACTTAAGCGGTAAAGGATCTTGAGGGCAGATGATGACCGAAAACATCTTAGTTGGCAGCTGGAAATATATCTGCAAGCTTCGTTTAAGCGTCTGGAGAGAACACGTAGGATTCAGAGTCGCCACGTACCAAGGTTTTGCGGGACTACCTTTGATCATCATTACATTATTATATGGCAAAATACGATACTAACATTTAAACTAGGTACTTTCCATTTGCATGCGTTCGTGTTGACATATGTATTTCGTGATGTTCGTTAATTAAGAGTTGTGCATGTGGACACTGGAATGTGAAGGTGGCATGAGACGCTGACCTTGGTCCATGCATGTGGACGTAAAACTACACCTGGTACAAGAATTTTGTCAAAAAAAAAAAAAAAAAAAAAATATTACGGCAATGCAGAAAGTAACCAAAATGTATACAAACAAATATCATATTCTCAAATATTAGATGATAGGCAATGAATAGTATTCAAACAAGAATGTACCTAGGAAGAAAGTTTTATTATATCAGAAATATCTAGGAAGAAAGTTTGATGCTTTTCCCCCAAAAATTTGTAGTTATTTTAGAAATAATTAAACCAAGTTAACGAACACATTTTCGTTACATGGTGCTTCCTTGATTAGAGTGACTGATGATCAACCAGAAGAAAGTAGATGAGCATGCACGACGAGGAGATGGTCAATATTATAGTTTAGCTAGATCTAAATGAATTATATAAATACTTATTTTCTGGTTTTTATAGATAGGTGACAGTTTTACAACTTTTTTCAATATAGCCATTCCTACTTTTATGTTAAAATTCGCATATGTAATTCTCTACTACAACAAAAGATTTACAGTCCTAAGTAATAGAGTAATTCACATATGTAATTCTCCGCTACAATAGTCTCTGTGACTCAGTAGTCAGTAGGATATTGACTTTATTTTTCATGTAGGGAAATGAAATTAGAGAAAATTACTCAAACAACACATATAAGTTGATGGTTTACTTTAATAGCACATCTGACCAAACTTTTACTCAAATAACACATAAAAGTTGAAAAATGACTTTAAAACCTTATTATTTTTCTGTATTTATAATTCATGCCATTTAAAATTAAAAACACAGGAAATAATTGAAATTATATAAGAAAAACACCAAAAAAAAAAACCTAAGTTCATCCTTTTCACTTTTCTCTCTACTCCCAAATCGTGATTTAGGGTTTCCGATTTATTTTGGAGATTTACAAGCCCTCGTCGTCATTGCTGCCGCCATAGTGAGTTTCTTTTCCCTTCTAGTTTTATATTGTATTGATTCAATAAAGCCTATCGTCTTTGTCTCTTGGTTTGTGGAGCCGCCGAGGTGTGGGTTGTCAATGGAGTCTCTCGTCTTCGTATCTTGTTCCACATCCAGGCCATGCCACTGTCCAATTCGTTGGTAAGAATGTTTTTTTTTAATTTTTGGTTCCTTAGTGTTAATGATAGCTAACATGTAGGAAATAAATGATTTGATTCAAAACAAGATTGTTGATTCTAAAGATCTAGTATTTTGTTTGAACTTTGGATCCAGATTATCATTAATTTAGAATCTGATCAAAAAAAGCACCATGGTTTTTATTTCTCACCACCAGATTATCATTTTCATGAGTCTTATGAATTTGTTGAATTTTTAGATGATTATGACTTATGAAACAAAAGTATTATGACTGTTCTGTGAACATTGTGGTTTTGACGAAGCCACCAAAATCAGTATAAAAATGCAGGAAAGTAACGTCACTTCTCACGTTATATAGGATGTAGAATGAAGTTATATAGGATCCCATGATTTCTTTTAATATACAGAGCAAGCATAACACATTCATATTTGTGATAGTGATGGGCATGGAAATTAATGAAGAGTTCTGAATCGAACATAAGTGGCGAGCATGTTTGGCTTTTATGTATCCATGGAAGGTAATTGACGTTTATGTCTCATAATATGCTTTGATGTGTATGGCAATATACGATGCTTTTAGTGGAGCTCTTAGTCTGTACTCAATCTTGTTTGGATGACTTAGAGTTTGTGTTGTGTCTTAGGGGAAAAGAAGATGAGAAAGTGATCACATCGATTCTTAGTTCCTAGATTGTCTTAAAAATTAGCTCGAGGAGAAGTGTTCCCTCACATGGTTGGAATCATTGTTCAACGACTACAATTAGTTCCAACACAGTTGCAAATTGTTTAAGCAGACACTATATGGTTGTTCATGTACTATACAGTTGGAATGTGTTGATTTGTTTAGTTTTGAACCGGTTTTAGTAAATTGTAAAATCTTCTAATATGTGGATTCGTCGTGATAAAGATTAACTTCTATTCAGAAAAGAACATACACCAGGCTTTGTATTCAAGTCTAATCTTTTTACATGTCACAATTGACTTGTACAAATGTGCAATGGGAAACACATGAATAAACCATTGAATTTTCCTTCCCACCATTAATTCTCAAAATCATGAAGCTCTCCACTAATTGGATTCCTTGCAACGAGAACATTATATAGACTCCTTGATCGTAATCATCGGAAAATTTCCTCACAAATCGTTTAAGCAGACACTATTTATGGATTCATACTTCGCACATATTCATGTTGAAAATTGCAGTTACTTGTCCAAAAGCAATATCCATTATTTCTCGAGTTTAATTTCGGTTAAGGATCCGCTAGTTTCTATGGATTCTTGACAATGTGATATGTTTAGATAAACCTTACTCGAGATTTGAATCCCACTAGTTTGACGGGAATAAGCCTCACAAATTTCCAACTCGAGTCAAGTTTTTCTTAAGGGCAAATTTGACTTTTCCAATTGTAGTGTACTCCGCTGACCTAATACAACAATAGTAAAAATCTGCCAAAGTTCGATAAGTCTATCATAACGACTTTGATAACTCTACTAATCTTTTGCTATTACAGTAAGACATAAATCTACCATTACAATGACGATTAAATCTGTCGACATCCTATAAATCTATTGGCATTCGAAGATCTACCATCACTAAAAAATAATTCTGCCATATTTATCTGTCATTAATATATATGTATGCTATCATGTAAAATAAATCTGTCATTTTTGTCTATTTTCCCCATAAGTCTCCAAGAAAAACAAAACACTGCCACCACTCCAATAAATCTGTCTAATATCTCTATCCTCTCAGAATAAATCTATCATCATTGGATGAAAATCAACTATAAAAATCTGCCACTGTATTTAAATCTACCAACAAAATTTTCTCTGTCATCACTAAAATTAAGTCTGTCAACAAAATCTATCAGGCTCGTAACTCTATTACACAAGTCTATCACCTAAGATAAGTCTGTCGTTAAGATGTCGACCGATTTATTACAAGGCAGGAAATTTTCCCTCCAAAATATTAAGCCACTGCTCAACATTTGCTGACGTGGCAGCTCTTTTTTAATGGCAGTTTCGTAAATATTTTTTTCCTAACAAATGTAACAAAGGGTTTTCATAGCAATAATTTAAAAAAAAAAAAAATCGTTATTTTAATAATTTTTAGAATATATGTGTTGTTTGAGTAAACTTCCCAATGAAACTATGGTCTTTGTTTTTATATTTTTCATGTGCATTAAATGTTTGGAAAAAATTGTCTGAGCTACCAATAGGCAATAGTTATGGGCTATTCCAATTATACAATGGGCGAAACGACAAGGAGCAGAAAGATCTGTCGACAAAAGATTTTGGTATGGATCTGTCGTGAAATAAATTCAAATATCTATTGGATCATAATATGATATTTACAAGTGCATGGCATGTAGCCATGTACTAGTACTTGACAGTTTCAATGAATTTAAAGATCAATATCACGTTACCGTGCAGTTTTGTACAATGACGTGAGTGAAAGTAATTTGAAATCTCATCATATTTCATACCATTTTTTTTTTTTTTTTGAAATATTGTTACAAAAAACTTAATGCTCATGTATTTTATCATTAACAAAATAAAGTACATATACTAATATATCTAAGTAAATAATTATTAGAAATTTTTTAATTTTTAGATTTTGAATTTTGTTTTGCAGAAATTTTCAGAATCATACGATGAATTTCCGATGGTAGCTGTCAAACACATCCTCTACAAAATATTTCTCTATATGATCTTTAATATGCGGGAAAACGGACCATTAATTCTGCAATAAACTAAGTTGCTTTAACGTATTTATACACCATGATTTTGAAACATGTTTATAATTACATGAACTAACCTATAATTTGATTCAATATAGAAACTATAAGATAGTATGTATGGTACTTAAATTTTGTATGTTAAGTTAACTTTGGAAACTCTAATGCGTGCAATATAGTCTCATCTCTTTGTTTATTCTTCGACCTTAAGAGTATGAATTTACACAAAACCGAAAGATAATAATAGAAAATAGAGACGATATTTTATTATGCAAAAATCGCAAATTACAACTCAAACTCCAAGTCATTACAATATGAAACTTTATTCCCATTAGTATCCTTTAAGGCACTTTTCATTACAAACGCACCATGGTTTACCTATAGTCATACACACATAAGTGTATATATATCTAGAATGCAACGCATGGTGGTCAACTTATTATATTGATTTAGTGACCAGGCTGAGTCTGAACAGCTTCTCCAGCATACGAGCAACACCTTACACATCCACGGTAATTTCTGTAGCAGCAGCCGTGACGGCAGTAACCACCTCCTCGACCTCCTCCATTGTATCCTCCTCCGTTGTGCCCTCCTCCATTGTATCCACCTCCGTTGTGCCCTCCTCCATTGTAACCTCCTCCACCATGATATTGATCAGGCTGCACGGTTTCCTCACTCTCTGACTTCACTGTACCTTTCCAAAACATTACATTATTTCAAAGATATTACTCTCTAATGTCAAAACTATGCTCTCTTTTTAAAATATATGTATGTAAATTCGGATCTCGCGCTTTAAAAAAAATATTTATAGCGTAAAAATACGTTCTATGTGAAACATAAAAATAGTTTGATACATGTAATAAGGATTCAACATCATCTCTACGTACCGGAGGCAGCGGCAACTTCTGAGACAACGAGAAGAACTGCAAATAGACCCAACATAACTAAAGCCTTGGAAACCATCTTCTTTAACTCTTTATAACACTCTTTTTATTTATGATGCAAAGCCCAAGTGAATGAAGTGATGGATAAAATGTTATTCACTATGCGCTCTATTTATAGAAGACGAGGAAGAAGAGAATTCAAGAAAGAGTCAAATAAACTAATGTCTAGTAGTCCAATAATTAAATACAAAGTAGTAAGGAGATAAGTATCAAAGTCTTGTGTACTCGTCTATTATCTATGGCCCCTTATGGTTGGTTGTTGGATTCACAGTAAATAAATTTGAAACTCCATAAATGACAACACCACTAGTCTTTTACTCTTTTAGTATATTGTACAACTTAAGTTTTTAAACACAGCGCATTCACATGCATATAGATATCATTATCTCCGTAAAATTATGGTTGGCACAAAAAAAATATATGTAGAACTCCATAATTATTGGACTACTGCAACTCTGCAAAATCATCGATAATATAAAATATTTGATAATTGTTATATACAATACCATTATCTCCGTAAAACTATGATTGTGAAATTCAATGCGAATACAAAAACTATATAACCATTCAAGCATAGAAACATTGTTGTCTAATCAAAGAACCCACTAGATAATTTATGATTCTATTTATTAACAAAACAAAATAAAAATTATTCTAACCGCAAAGCTAACCAGTAAATTCTAAACCTCAATGAAACATTTTACTATGATAAAAAGGAACATTTAAACTATTAGAGACAATTAATATTATGAAAAGGAACATTTAAACTATTAGAAATAATTTATATTATGACCTATGGGTAGTATATATTTTGGTGTTTTAGCATATTGAATGATGAAAAAACTCTGAAGTGTAAGATGATATATATATATAGGGTTAAACTCGGGTAAGGGAGTTCGCATCTTCCATACGACTAATATTTTTTAGTATGAAAATTACTTTGCTTGGAAATTTCCAAAAAGAAATAGGGCGAGAGACTCAACTTCTAGAAAACGAAAATTAAATGTGCGTAAGTGCGTTATTCCAGATAAGCAATCTTTATTTTTCAGGTCGTCAAAGTATATATGTTCCTAGCTAGCTAAAATATTATAACATAGTCAAAGAAAAAATTTGAAAAGCGGCACAAGATGTTGTCATAACAATGCAAATTTGGTTATAGTGAGTCTTATCTAGGATTCTAGTGGCAGTATAAGATTAAAAGGAAAACTGAAACATCCTGAAATCCTGACCAGTTTTTTTTAATAATAAATAATAAATATAATAATAATAATAATAATTGAAATACACACTAGCCACCTAACCACAAACATAATCAATAGTGGAAATAACAATATCAATAAATATCCAACAACTATTATCCTAGATATTCCAATAATCCATAAACAGATAACAAAATGCATAGAACCAACAACCTAGCGATGTTCTACAGACCCAACTCTAGCAACCTAACATAATCAGACAACATCCAATCGAGTCCCTAGAACATTCTCCTCTTCGTTGCCTTGATTCCACGATCACACTTTGCCTTTACCTGCATCACAAACACAAATTGCAATGCATGAGTATTTTATAAACACTCAGTAAGGTGATCCTCCCATCTACTGGGCTATACACACACACAATAGAGATACTCTAACCATCAATCAACAATCAATAAACAAACCAGGCTTTGCATGGACCGACACAAAGCTTGCATCGACCAACACCAACAGGGGACAACATCGATCGACACATGGTATGCATCGGTCGACACAAGGTTCGCTTGCATCGACCGATGCTTCTACTTGCATCGACCGACGCATGCTCGACATCACGCAGAAACCCTAATCGCATCGACCGACGCCTCCACATGTGATATGATCATGAGACCATCCAAGACGACCCTTGAGTTTTGCTCAACACAAACGAAGTCACATATCAACTATTCCAGCCAAAACACTATTTGGGATACATTCTTACCTCATCTAGAGCATATCTCGAGGTGGAATCAGTCCAATCAGAGTTCAGATGAAAGAGTTATTCATTTTACAACTCCGGTGAATTCATGGCTACGCGACTTCGACCTACGAGCATGGAAAGGAGGATTTCGACCAATCCAGAAGTATTCAAGCTATGAAACAAACCGTTCTGGAATCTTGATCCATCATGGAATCACTGAGAATTGGAATCACATTAAGAGCATTTCATATGTGAAAGATATGGATATTTCAAGTCAGTGGATCTATCCTAGTCCCAGTTTCGTATATTAGCCAAAGATCGTGTTACACAGATCAACTCAGGAACAATTTCGACACGAAACCACTTGGAGGTTGTCAATGGATCTCTTATGTTTCCAAAAAGCTCAAGAACACAATATTTGGCCAACAAAGTACAAGGTTAGGCCCCATTTTCCAAAGGAGGTAATAAGGTCCGATCTAGTTCTACACTTGAAGAGTTTTAGGTCCAATTGGTTTAGGAGCTTCCAGAATTATGTTTGGCAACCAGGAGTTGTTTTCTACTAAGCCCAAGATGAAGAAATGATACAGCCCATGCTGTTTCTCATCAGAAAATTGGATCAAGGAGTCAAAGAGAGTTAAAAGATCAAGGAGGTACTTAATGGGCTAATACAAGAGCTTATGGCAAAAGAGAGCATGGAAAATTATTTTGGGGATGATACCTATCAAGTCCATTCCACTTTGAGCCTAATTTAAGTCCAAGAAAGCCCAAAATAATCACTTTATTTTGTGGTCTAAGAGGAGTGACGAAAATAGAGATACATGCACCAAGAGTCACTTTGGAAAACGGGATACATGCACCAAGAGTTGAATATTCATTCAACTATCTATCTTTAATGTTTTTAGTCTTCAAGAATAATAAGTACTTGTCTTTGTTACCAAGTTTTCTTTCCTATATAAACTCATGTAAGATAATGAAATATTCAATCCAACTTTTTTATAAAACCTTTTCTTTTTTAGAGTGATTCTCTTCTGTTCTTTGTGAACACAACCGACTGCTTGGTGTGATTCCATCAATCAAAACCGACTACTTGGTGTGATTCCAATAGTCAAAACCATGATCTCCTTGGTGCGAGGCTGAGAGATCCGATCTTTTTGGTGCGAGGCTGAAAGATCAAACCGGTATATCAAGAGTCTTTCCGCAACTCTTGTGCAACCATTCATTCCACCATCCTTATTCTTAAGGCTTCATTGTCTTTAGAATCAAGGTGTCTCTATCAACCAACTCGAAGGTGCCGATTCCTTGGGACGATCATATCAACATGTATCGACCAATGCTTATAGGTCAATCCGCACCGTCCTCGCACTAGCATCACATCGTTTTTCCCGAAACTTCTCGCCAGATCTACGTTCCTGCCACCACAAGAATCGATCCCAAGCCACAAGAAAGCTTTCTAACGCCTCAAATAACATCCTAACAAGCCTATAAACACATAAGCAAACAGATCAGAGGAATCTCCAGCTTAAATAAGCCATGGTCATGCACTTACCTTTGCCACAGAGGAAATCTGACCCAAACACAAGAAAGAAACGCTCCGAGGAAGCTCTTACAACGATCTAAGCTACAGATCTCTACAGGAACAGCCTCAAATCTCCCAAAACCCTCAAGAACACTCAAGAACCTTTCCTCTCTTCTCTTCTCTCTGAAAACGGCTAAACTCGTCGAATGAGACAAACTCTCGACTTAAGGGTTTTTCCTATTCCCTTTTGCCCACAACGGAACGTTTAACTTAAGTCAAAACACAGAAATTGAATCTGCATCGACCGATACTCCTCCAGCGTCGAACGATGCACATCCCAAACCGGGATTCCGGTTCGCGGATGTTACAATTCTCCCCCACCAATTTAGATTCGTCCTCGAATCTTGAACACACTCAGCCAAGGACTCCCGTGCTACCGCTTCCACGGCCCGCACTCCTCCGACCGATATACAAAAGGTCACCTCTAGGCGATAGACTCACGTTCCAGACATTATTTGCTCTTGACTTTTGGACTTTTCTTTTCTCATAGGCCTAAACCTTGAGTTTTTATTGGCTCTTCACCAGACCTAAGTCTGCATGCCATAATGTTGGCTCTTCATCAGACCTAAGTCTGGGTCCTATCCCTATCCAGGTTTCCTTCCCGTGGCTCGCGTATGACAACACGATGTCCTACCAACCAGATATCCCCTCACTGGAATACCTCATGACCACACAAGGATCATCTCACTGCCCATCAGGCCGCCACAAAGGCCAACCAAATGTCCTAAACAGGACTGCCACCAAGGCCAAACAAATGTCCTAAACAGGACTGCCACCAAGGCCAAACAAATTCTTAAACAGGACCGCCACCAAGGCCACTCGTCCCGAAAGACCGTCACAAAGACCATCTGTCCCGAAGGACTGCCTAAACAGACACTCTAGCTAAACAACCCGCCAACAAGGCCACACAATTGGCTAAACAGCCCGCCACAAAGGCCACACAATTGGCTAAACAGCCCGCCACAAAGGCCACACAATGGCTAAACAGCCCGCCACAAAGGCCACACAATGGCTAAACAGCCCACCACAAAGACCACACAATGGCTAAACAGCCCGCCACAAAGGCCACACAATGGATAAACAGTCCACCACAAAGGCCACACAAGCCCCCTCCAAGACTCTCCGCCGCTAAAAATGGACGAATTCTAACTCACATAAAACCTTCCAATTTTAGACTTTCCACTTCTGGAACTTTTCATTTATAGAAATGTCTAATTCAGGAAACTTTTCTCCAAAACACTACCTTGTGGAAACTTTGTACCCTAAACACCACCTTGTTACCTAGTCGCACAACCAACCATCCCAAGCGACCAAGTAAACAAGAGAGATGGGCTGGAATACTCCATTCCCGCTCTAGCCACGGATTACAGATGGGACCAGGCTAGGCAAGCTCAAGTCGCGGCCTTCTTCTCATACCGTTTCCTAAACCTTGCCTTCATCCTCGCCTCAGTCTCCCAAGTCTACTCCTCAACACCATCACAGTCCCAAAGGACTCTCATAAAAGGAATCTTTTTCTTTTGAAGTTCCTTGATCCTCCTCTCGAGAACCCTCACTGGTCTCGCTTCCAAAGTCATGTTAGGCTGAAGATTTTCAGGAATCTTAACCAACAACTGATCATCCTCACGGAGACACTTCCGCAACATAGACACATGGAAAACCTTATGGAATGCTCGCATAACCTCAAGTAACTCCAGTCTATATGCCACTGGTCCAACTCGCTCAATCACTCTGAACGGACCCATATACCTCAGACTCAACTTAGTCTCAGTCAATGACCTGTTCGGACCCCGCAACGTGGCCATCTTGAGGTACACTCTATCTCCAACCTGAAACTCAAGATCTCTCCTCCTCATATCGGCATAACTCCTCTGCCGATCCTGAGCTTCTTTCATGTTCAGTTTGAGAACCCAAATCTTCTCTGAGGTCTCCTGAACAAAATCTGCCCCGTACATGCTCCTCTCCCTCACTTGAGTCCAGCATAACGGTGTACGACACGACCTCCCATACAACGCCTCATAAGGTGCCATCCCGATACTCGCCTGGTAACTGTTGTTGTTAGAAAACTCTACCAAGATCAAGTGATCTGCCCAATGGTCACCCCAATCCAATACACACATTCTCAACAAATCCTCCAACGTCAGAATCGTCCTCTCTGATTGTCCATCTGTCTGGGGATGATAAGTTGTACTCATATGCACCTTCGTGCCCATCTCCCTATCAGACACAATGCTCACTGGCAATGCTCACTGGCACCCATGCAACCTGACTATCTCCTTCATATACTTCATAACCTGTTCTACAGACCCAACTCTAGCAACCTAACATAATCAGACAACATCCAATCGAGTCCCTAGAACATCCTCCTCTTCATTGCCTTGATTCCACGATCACACTTTGCCTTTACATGCATCACAAACACAAATTGCAATGCATGAGTATTTTATAAACAATCTGTAAGGCAATCCTCCCATCTACTGGGCTATACACACAAGCAATAGAGCTACTCTAACCATCAATCAACAATCAACAAACAAACCAGGCTTTGCATCGACCTACACAAAGCTTGCATCGACCGACACAAAGCTTGCATCGACCGACAGCAACAGGGGACAACATCGACCGACACATGGTATGCATCGGTCGACACAAGGTTTGCTTGCATGGACCGATGCTTCCACTTGCATCGACCGACGCATGCTCGACATCACGCAGAAACCCTAATCCCATCGACTGACGCCTCCACATGGCATCGACCGATGCTCATAGGTCAATCCGCATTGTCCTCGCACTAGCATCGACCGACGCACATAGTGCATCGACTGATGCACAAGCCGAGCATCATTTTCCCTGAAGCTTCTCGCCGTATCTACGTTCCTGCAACCACAAGAATCGATCCCAAGCCACAAGAAAGCTTTCTAACGCCTCAAATAACATCCTAACAAGCATATCAACACATAAGCAAACAGATAAGAGGAATCTCCAGCTTAGATAAGCCATGGTCATGCACTTACCTTTGCCACAGAGGAAATCTGACCCAAACACAAGAAAGAAACGCTCCTAGGAAGCTCTTACAACGATCTCAACTAAAGATCTCTACAGGAACAGCCTCAAATCTCCCAAAATTCTCAAGAACACTCAAGAACCGTTTCTCTCTTCTCTTCTCTCTGAAAACGGCTAAACTCGTCGAATGAGACAAACTCTCGACTTAAGAGTTTTTCCTTTTCCCTTTTGCCCAAAACGCAGCGTTTAACTTAAGGCAGAATTGAACCTGCATCGACTGATGCTCCTCCAGCATCAACCGATGCACATCCCAAACCGAGATTCCGGTTCGTGGATGTTACACATCCTAACCCGAGTTTCTTTACAAGATTAACTCTCGTCTACAATACATCTGAGCTGAATACTTTTCACTAATCTTTTACTAAGTATATTATGATAATTCGATTAGATTAGTCATTTTCATGCAGAAAACAGATCATTTGAATAAACCTAGGGTACAGAAAAATAGTAAGTTTGGTAATAAGCTATTACATCGTTTTAATATTAAATGGGATGATATATTTCTTTTCTTCCTTAGTCTCACGAACTGGTCAGCTACTTAGATTACGTTTCCAAATAATTTCATTTCTGCATAAACAAACCAATTTTTTGAGAGAGAGCAGTTGTCTTGTCTCACCAAAACAAAATCAATAAATTGCAAATAACAACAATCAATTCATACAGTCAATCTGTAAGTCAAAAAAATAACTCGCCAAGCATCATAAACCTAAAGTTACTGAGCAATCGTAACCAGACAAACCTTTGCGAGAATTTCTACCCCAAGCGTGTTGCTTGATCTAGATTCTCGTGTGAAATGGTTCAACCATAAAGACTAGCTAAGCAACATATAACTAATACGATTACGAACCATGACATGCAATCAGTCGCATGGAAGTTATAGTATCCAAAAAAGTCCCCAGCTTAATTTGGATGATTAGTATACTTTCGAGTATTCAAATAGAGTTTGGACTTTATTAATTAATTTTATTATAGCCATCAAAATTTTATTAAACATATTAGGATACATACGTATTTTAAATATAAAAAAATAAAATAAGAAAGAAATAAGTACATAAAAACA
This sequence comes from Camelina sativa, assembly GCF_030686135.1. Lineage (NCBI taxonomy): Eukaryota > Viridiplantae > Streptophyta > Magnoliopsida > Brassicales > Brassicaceae > Camelina > Camelina sativa. The sequence continues at coordinate 17,701,364 of NC_141880.1, read as the reverse complement.
AAGAAGAGATAGAATTGAAAACAATGTAAAATATATATTATACAAAATATATAATCAAACTCTAACGTTGATATCTTAATTGAGTTTTGAACCAATGCAAGATTATAAAATATATATATATATATATATATATTTATGATTTGAGATATGGTGGGAGAGAATGTAAGAACTGTTATTTATATAATAAAAAGTGATGGAAATTACATTTCTTAAATAATTAAATTATAGCAGTTATAATTATAACTAATAGTGTATTTAATTAAAAATGAATGGAAAAAATATAGTCAATTCACAGTTTGTAATTTCTGTTAAAACTTATTAATAAAGTGTAGATTAAAAGATTAATTAATGTATATGATTAAATGTGCTGTGTTTTAAGTTTAATTAAAAATAAATATTATATTTAAAAAAAATTAAATACCAAATAAATCAATAAGGAGAGATTGAAAATTAAATCAATAAATCAATTTGGAGCTTACTTTTATGATATGTGGTATAAAATTAGAGGATATTACTTTAATATGTCATTTTAGACAATAACACCAAAGAGATTAAAGGCATTACCAATGACTATGGTAAAAAAAGAATTCCATGTACAAAGTTTTCACTTTGTATTTTGGGTTTCATTGTAAAGTGTAAACATTTTTTATTTGGTGTAAATTTAACATTTTAAAAAAAAAAGCTTTCACTTTCACTACTATCATTTTTTGATATCATAGAAGAGAGTGCTTGTATCATGTGATTTCTCCAGTTATATCCCATTTAAAAGTTGCATAGTCCAATTGAAACCCATTAAAGCATATGATGCCAAGTTAACAGTGCACTCAACTCAAGTACCTGCGCAAAGTCTTGACGTTTTTCAATGAAATCGAGGTATTTATGCCAAGTCTCTAGCTCCGAAATATAGAGAAGCAACATACTGAAACAGGACCTCGGTAGAGAATTTTCGAAGGCTTGGATTTGATCCCTCAATTCCGCACTTGCTTCTTCTAACAACAACATAATTATATACTTTCACACTTCTAATTTGTCTAATTTTTAGCTGATTTTTTTTGGGTTTTGCCATCATTTCTCTAGTGATCTATATCTTCTTACTCCATTTAGGAGACCTCAAATCAAATTAATTAATGTATACATTTTTTTTTTTGTTGGAACATGCACGGTTTTAATAAGTATTGTCACCGTCGCAGTTTTCGGAATTGGTATAAGCTTAGTAAGCTTTTACTCGGGAGCCTTATGGAGACTCATGTAAAGCAGGACAAGCAGAAGAAGTTTGGGTCCATTGCAGAAGGCAGAACTATGCTATAAGGGCAGAGCTGGTTGAGATGTGTTAACCCAAATATTTTATTATTAGGTGTGTTAACACAAATAAATATTACATTAACCCAAATAAATATTATTATTATTAACCCAAATAAAGATTATTGTTAGGTGTGTTAACCCAAATAAATAAGGTTGTAATAACCAATCATTAACTAAACAATGCTTAGCTTGTAGACAACATAAATAATGTTCTTCGGCTATGGATAAAATCATAGAACCATTTAATTATTGTAGGTGAATAATAATAAAAGAAACCCTTATTAAACCAATTGATTCGTAGCAAGAATCTACCGGTATGATGTATGGATAGGTCCACCGTCCAACCAAATCGTTGAGGAAATATTGAGCGGTCGTTAAATAAATAAATATTATTTTTTTGTTTTTTGGGAATAAAAAAAACAAACTCCAAAGATTGATTGCGAAGAAGAGAGATGATGATCATCAGCTCCGGCTCCATTGCATCATCATCATCCCTTTCTCTTCTCTATTCGTCTCACACGAAATTCTAATTCTCAATCGATCTCAATTTGTATCGGAAGCATAACCAGAGATGCTCAATTGTTTGCTCCGGCGTCTGAACGGAGAGAGTGATGGCCATGAACAGAGCTACGAGGCAACGGCAGTGTCATGCAGCCGTGTCCGCCACAGAATCTAGGGTTTCTCTTGTCTTTGCTCTTTGATACGCCCAAAATTCGAGAATCACTCAACCAGACTAAAAAGGATAAAAAATTGCTAAGGTGCAAGGTGCAACAAGGAAGATTTGATGGATTGAGGGGTCGCACAACAGTTGCGGAAGGCTGTTGATATTTTCAACTCCAATCACTGCTAGATATGACACACTAGTCCAGCAAAAGGAGGCTGTTGCTTGGATATTACACACTAAAAAACAAAGAAATGTTCTAGACAAATAACAAAGAGAAAAACTAATAAAATAAAAAGAAAATTGATTGATGATTCTCAAATGAGATTACATGAGTTTATATAGAGATAGAAAACTTGGTCACAAAGCCAAGTATTATTCTTGAAACTAAAACACAATAAAGATAGATAGTTGAATGAAGATTCAACTCTTTGAAGTTTGTCTTCCCAAGGTGTCCTTCCCAAGGAGAGTTGAACTATATCTTCGTCACTCCTCTTTGACCACAAAACAAAGTGATTATTTTGGGCTTTCTTGGACTTGAATTAGGCTCAAAGTGGGCTGCACTTGATAGGTATCATCCCTAATAGGTTTTCTCATGCTCTCTTTGGCCATAAGCTCTTGAATAAGTCCATTTAGTGCATTTCTTAGCTTCTTAGCTTTTGCTATAGTCAATGGTCCTTCAGGTACAAGAAATGGTTCCTCCGCTACAAGCTCCTGTGGTTCAAGCTCAGCTACTAGTTTCTCAGGTTCAAGTTCAGCTACAAGCTCCTCCTACTTAGCTCCATCCATGATCACATCATCCCCCTCCTCTTGAAAAGGATTTGACCGCAAATCTGGATCATCTGCCACAAATGGAGCCAAATCAGCAACATTAAAAATTGAACTCACTTTTATCTTGCAAGTCGAGTTTGTAAGCATTGTCACTTATTTTTGTCAAGACTTTGAATGGACCATCGACCCGTGACATTAATTTAGACTCTTTTTCTGCTGGGAAACGTTCCTTTCTCAAGTGTATCCACACTAGATCTCCCTCTTTAAACACCAACTGACGTCTTCCTTTGTTTGCTTGCTTCTCATATTGTTTTGTCTTTGCTTCAATATTGAGTCGAGCTTTCTCATGAATCTGCTTAACAAGTTTAGCTTTCTTTTTCCCATCCATACTAACTCTTTCACTCAAAGTCAAAGGGATTAGATCCAAAGGCGTTAGAGGATTGAAACCATATACAATTTGGAAAGGAGAATACTTAGTAGCAGAATGAACTGAATGATTATATGCAAACTCAACATGAGGCAAACATTCTTCCCAAGATTTGATGTTCTTTTTAATGATAGCACACAAAAGAGTAGACAAATTTCTATTCACTACCTCAGTTTGTCCGCCAGTTTGAGGATGACAGGTAGTTGAATACAACAGCTTAGTTCCTAACTTAGACCACAAAGTTTTCCAGAAATAGCTTAAGAACTTAGTATCTCTATCAGAAACAATAGTTTTAGGCATGACATGCATTCGCACACAATTCAGCAACGTTTGTAGCATCATCAGTTTTGTGACATGGGATGAAGTGTGCCATCTTAGAAAACCTATCAACAACCACAATGACAGAATCTCTACCTTTCTTGGTTCTAGGTAATCCTAACATAAATTCCATTGACAGATCAATCCAAGGTTCAGTAGGAATGGGTAAAGGAGTATACAAACCGTGGGGTTGAAGTTTAGACTTAGCTTGCTTACAAGTGACACACCTCCCACATATTCTTTCCACATCTCTCATTAAGCTCGGCCAGTAGAAATGCTCATGAACCACTTTGTGGGTCTTCTTTACTCCAAAATTTCCCATCAGTCCACCTCCATGTGATTACCTGACAAATAACTCCCTCAAAGAACATTGGGGCACACACAGACGGTTATCAAAGAATAGGAAACCAGACATTTGATAATATTTTCCATAAGCGACTTTAGAGCATTTTCTATAAATCTCTTTAAAATCCTGGTCAGTTGTATACAATTGCTTCATGAACTCAAAACCAAGCAACTTAGTCTCAAGAGCTGAAAGAAGAACATACCTTCTAGACAAGGCATCAGCCACCACATTTTCCTTACCTTGTTTGTATTTTATGACGTAGGAAAATGTCTCAATGAATTCAACCCTACGAGCGTGCCTTTTGTTCAACTTTTGCTTGCCTTTGAGGTGCTTCAAGGATTGGTGATCTGTATGAATTACAAACTCCTTTGGCCAAAGATAATGTTGCCATGTTTGGAGTGCCCTAACCAAAGCGTATAGCTCTTGGTCATAAGTGGGGTAATTTTGTGTAGCTCCTCCCAATTTCTCACTGAAGTAGGCAATGATTTTCTTTTCCTGCATCAACACAACACCAATACCCACTCCTGAGGCATCACATTCTATCTCAAAAGTTTTGGAGAAATCCGGAAGTGTAAGTAAAGGCGCTTGAGTTAACTTCCCTTTAAGTATCTGAAACGCCTCCTCCGGAGCTTGTTCCCACTTGAAACCATAATTACCTCTGTGAGTGGAGCTGCCATTGTGCTGAAGTTCTGAACAAACCTCCGGTAGAACCCAACTAGCCCATGAAAGCTCCTTACCTCTCCAACAGTTTTGGGGCTAGGTCAATCACGGATGGCTTTGATCTTTTCTTCATCCACCCTGAGTCCATCAGCACCTACAATAAAACCTAAGAAAACCACGTGATCTGTTCCAAAAGAGCACTTCTTAAGATTTGCAAATAACCTTTTTTTCCTAAGGACGTCAAGGACAGATTTCAAATGCAGCTTATGTTCCTCACGGTTCTTGTTATAGATAAGAATGTGATCAAAGTAGACAACAACAAAATGACCAATAAAAGATCGCAAGATATGATTCATCAAACGCATAAATGTACTAGGTGCATTAGTAAGGCCAAAAGGCATGACAAGCCACTCATAAAATCCTAGCTTAGTTTTGAATGCAGTCTTCCATTCATCACCTTCTTTCATGCGAATTTGGTGATATCCACTTTTCAAATCTATTTTTAAGAAAACGGAAGAACCATGCAATTCATATAGCATGTCATCAAGCCTAGGGATTGGATACCTATACTTTACCGTAATATTGTTGATGGCACGACAGTCTACACACATGCGCCAAGAGCTATCCTTCTTAGGCACAAGGAGAACAGGTACATCACATAGGCTTAGGCTCTCCTTGATGTAACCTTTTTCAAGAAGTTCTCCAATCTGCTTTTGAATTTCCTTTGTTTCCAACGTATTGGATTTGTAAGCCGGCCGGTTTGGAAGTAACGCACCTGGGACGAAATCAATATGGTGTTCTATACCTCTTATTGGCGGCAAACCATTAGGGTTTTCTTCTGGAAAGATATCTGAGAATTCCTGCAAAACATCTATCAAATAACTCGGGAGCTCCAATGCAAGTTCAGAAAATGCTATTAGTGTTTCTTTATACACAAGCAAAAGTAATGGCTGTTGAGAGTACAAATATTTCCTTACTTGACTCTCTTTGACAAAGATGTTAAAGTTCTTAGGACATACCTCAGGTTTTGCTTGTTTAATTTTGTCTCGGCTTTTTTTTCAACTGGACATGGTCTTGGTGGATCAGAGTGATCTTCTTTCCTTTATGCTCAAAGGAATGCCGGTTGGTGTAGCCATCATGTATCGCCCTCATGTCAAACTTCCAAGGTCGTCCTAGAAGAATATGGCTTGCATCCATGGGACAGGCACAAGATCCCAACTTCATATCGGCTGATGGTAAGAGGAATCGTGACTTGCTCCCTTACGTACTGTTTGCCTATTTCATTCAACCATTCCAGTTTAAAAGGTCGCGGATGAGGTCTTGTCTCAAGTCCAAGCTTCCTAACAAGAGTTTCAATAGCAACGTTAGTACAACTTCCACCGTCAATGATCAAAGAACAAACTTTATCTTTAACTAAACATCTAGAGTGAAAGAGATTCTCCTTTTGTTCTTGGTCATTGGACTTAGGCTGAACGTTCAGTGATCTCCTAGTGACCAGAAGTGTCCCTTGAGTTGGATATTCAAACTGCTCTTCCTCTTCGTCAAAGATTGGTCCGAAATTTTCCTCTTTTTCTTTATCGTCCTCAGACTCCACTTCACCGTTGTCTAGGAGGATCATTACCTTTTGATTCGGACATTTGTTGGCATAATGTCCAAGTCCTTGACATTTGAAACACCGAATATCCCTTGCCCGATTGCTGGTCTTGACTGCCTTTCCTTTATCAAGACGAGTAGGAGCATTAGTCTTAAAAACTGTATTTGGTGGGGTTGAAGACTTACCTTTATCTTGATAACTTGGTTTTGGATCAAAAGAAGGTTTAGAGAAACCCTTCCTCTTGGTTTGTTGTTCGATTAGAATCGCTTTGTGCAATATTCCCTCCAAGCTTTCATATTCTTGAAGCTCCATTATGTCCTGAATGTCCCGATTGAGGTCGGCAAGGAATCTGGCCATGGTAGCTTCTAAGGTTTCATCTACGTCTGCCTTGATCATTAAGCTTTCCATTTCCTGGAAATAGTCCTCCACAGATTTGGTTCCTTGAAGCAAGCGTCTGAGTTTTTGGTGGAGATCTCTGTGGTAATGAGCCGGCACAAACAGTTTCCTTATCAAGGTAGTGAGCTCATCCCATGAAGCTATTGGTCTTCCACCTATCCTTCTCATGTGAGTCAAAACTTGATCATACCAGTTAATAGCATAGCCTGTAAACTCAGCTGCTGCTAACCTAACCTTCTTGAGTTCAGAGAAATTTTGACATTCGAACACTAACTCTATTTTCCTTTCCCATTCTAGATAAACATCCGGATCATTTTTACCTTTAAGCGTTGGAATTTTAAGTTTTAAACCACCTAAATTGTCATTTCTTGTACCAAAAGGATTAACATCACCTTGATCATGGTTTCTATGATTTCGCCTAGCTCGGTGGCTACTGGTATAGAACGGGTTTGTTGTCTGTTCTGAATCTTGTCGAGCCTCTGGTGTAGTTCTTCTAGACCTGTATTCATAAGGTTAGTAATAGTGTCATTCAATGCTCTCATTTCCAAGTTAGATAGCCCGGCGACATAATTCCCTGCCTGATCTCGTTCTCCATCACTTTCCATGGTTTCCTGAAAAATTATGCAGATAAACAATCCTCACACAAAAGTGTTTCTCTCAATTTTTTTGGTAGGTCACTCAAGAGCTTTCTCCCTAAGTTCTAAGAGAACAAATCCAAGAAACCCAATGGAATTCCCAAGCAACAAGGGAAGAAGGAAGATAGAAAGACAAGAGAATTTTGGTGAAATCTGTTTTAACCACTCCAACGCTCGATTTCTGCTTAGACAACAGGATTTCTCTTCCACCACCTAGCCAAATGCAAATGTTTTTTTTTTTTTTAGATTTTTTTTTTTTTGCTTTTCTTTTTTTTTTTTGGATTTTTTTTTTAAAAAGAAATGGCCTAGGTAAGGAGGTGGCCCAGATTTAAGATAGAAAGGAGAAGAAGTATTTAGAAACGGAAGATGAGTAGATGAACAGACAAATACCGGTTGAGTGGCTCTAATACCACTTGATACGCCCAAAATTCGAGGATCACTCAGCCGGACTAAAAAAGATAGAAACTCGCCAATGTGCAAGGTGCAACAAGGGAGATTTGATAGATTGAGGGGTTGGACAGCAGTTGCGGAAGGCTGTTGATATTCCCAACTCCAATCACTGCTAGATATGACACACTAGTCCAACAAAAGGAGGTTGTTGCTTGGATATTACACACCAAGAAACAAAGAAATATTCTAGACAAAGAACAAAGAGATAACCTCATAAAATAAAAAAGAAAATTACTTGATGATTCTCAAATGAGATTACATGAGTTTATATAGAGATAGAAAACTTGGTCAAAAAGCCAAGTATTATTCTTGAAACTAAAACACAATAAAGATAGATAGTTAAATGAAGATTCAATTCTTTGAAGTTTGTCTTCCCAAGGTGTCCTTACCAAGGTGAGTTGAACTCTATTTTCGTCATTCCTCTTTGACCACAAAACATAGTGATTATTTTGGGCTTTCTTGGACTTGAATTAGGCTCAAAGTGGGCTGGACTTGATAGGTATCATCCCCAATAGGTTTTCCCATGCTCTCTTTAGCCATAAGCTTTTGAATAAGCCCATTTATTGCATTTCTTAGCTTCTTAGCTTTTTCTCTAGTCAATGGTCCTTCAGGTACAAGCAATGGTTCCTCCGCTACAAGCTCCTCTGGTTCAAGCTCAGCCACTAGTTCCTCAGGTTCAAGCTCAGCTACAAGCTCCTCCTCCTTAGCTCCATCCATGATCACATCACTCTCGCGTCTCAGGCGTCCTCTGTCTCCCAACGTTGTAAATGTTCCGTCTTAACTTGCTTTCAATTGCTGTAATTTTTGTATCTTAACTTCATCATTGTCAAATTTATTAACTTTGTTGTAAAAGTGATTTTTCTCGTTAATCAGTAAAGTGAGTATACAAGAAGTATTTATACTCTATACATGTGCATAGAGAGCTAAAGGAGACTCAACTATACAATATACAACATAATATACATATCTACTAATAACTCAATATACCCCCCTCAAGCCGATAATTCTTTGTTCTCATATAGGCTTGAAACAGACATTCTTTGAAGAAGATGATGGAAAGGACCAAGATGGAGTGGTTTTGTAAGAATGTCAGCCAGTTGATTCGCAGAGGAGATATGAAATAGTTTAAGAAAATCATTCTTAACCTGATCTCGCGTAGTGTGGCAGTCGATCTCCACATGCTTTGGTTCTTTTGTGAAAGACATCGTTATTTGCTATGTGAAGAGCCGAATTATTGTCGCAGAACAACTTGGCCTGTGAAACTGGTGTGATACATAATTCCTGGAGTATTTGTCTAAACCACAGTAGTTCCTTGGTTGTTTGAGCCATGCTCCGATACTCTGCCTCCGTACTGCTTGAACTCACGATGTCCTGTTTCTTCGACTTCCAGGATATATGTGAGGTTCCAAGAAAGATGCACATACCAGAAATCGACCTTCGTGAGTCTTGGCAAGTTTTCCAGTCAGCATCTGCAAACCCGTTGAGGCAAACCTCAGAAGATGCAGAGAAAAAGAGTCCTTGGCCTGGATTGTTCTTCAAATACTTGAAGACATTGCGAGCAGCTTGAAAATGCACATCCATAGGACACGAAAGGAATTGGCTTAACTTGTTAACCGCAAAGGTGATGTCAGGTCTCGTGATACACAAGTATAATAATCTGCCAATCAATTCTCTGTAGGGTCGTTCATCAGATAGCAAAGTTCTTGTTTCCTTTGTGAGTTCAACCTTAGGGTCCATGGGAACAAAGTTAGGTTTGCAATCTAACAAACCACTATCAGCTAACAAGTCAAAGCAGTATTTTCTTTGGCAAGCCGAAATGCCATCTGAATTCCTGGCTATCTCTAAGCCGAGAAAGAATTTTGCAGGACCTAAATCCTTTGTCCTGGACTTTTTTGCTAGGCAAGCTTTGACAGAAGCAACAACTTCATCACTATTACTTGCAATTAAAATGTCATCCACATTGACAATTGGAGCTATATATGAGGTACCTTCTTCTTTGACAAACAAAGTGTTGTCAACATACGACTGTGAGAAACCATCATCAAGTAGAGCTTTTGAAAAACATCGGTACCATTGTCGAGAAGCTTGCTTTAACCCGTAGATAGACTTGTTGAGTTTGCAAACTGCATTAGGTTGTAAAGTACCAGAAGAAGGTGTGTAACCCTGGGGAAGACTCATATATATCTCTTCATCAAGCTCGCTATGCAAAAAGGCACTGGTGACATCCATTTGAGTAAGGCTCCAACCCTTCTTAGCTGCTAAATCCAAGAGCAGTTTCACGCTTGCAAGACGAGCAACAGGTGAGAAAGTATCAAAGTAATCGACGCCCTCTTGTTTTGTGAACCCTTTTGCAACCAAGCGAGCCTTATATCGTTCTACAGAGCCATCTGCGTAGTATTTAATTGTGTAAACCCATTTACACCCTACAATATTCTTACCAGGTGGGAGTGAAACAACATTGAAAGTCTTGGTACGCTCCATGTTGCCCAATTCCACATTCATAGCCTCAATCCATTTCAGGGATGCCATGGCTTGTTGGAAATTTTTAGGTTCTGTTTCTAGAGTAACATATAGAATATAGGACCTATAGGTTGGTTTGATATTAGAATAGGTAATATAAGATGATAGAGGATAAGGAGTGGTAAGTCTTTTGGTGGTAAGAGAACATGAAGGAGATAAAGATGAAGAAATTTGGTTGAGAGAACAGTGATAGCCAGAAAGATATCCTGGTGCTCTAGATGGTCGCTTTGGCCTGACATTTGGTGGTGAAACAATGGTCGTCTTGGGGGACACAGTCTCATCATCAAAAGAGTCACCAATGGAATTTGTGTTTGTGGATGCATGTACAGGATTAAACATATGAGATGCAGGAGTATGAAAATAGTCTACTGTATGAGGAATATCCATTGGCAATATTGATATATGAAAAGGATCAGATGAGCCATGTTTAGTTCGATTATCAAAGAAAGGAAAAACATTTTCATGAAAAATAACATTGCAAGAAATTGTAATGCGATTGTCATCTAGATGAAGAACCTTGTAACCCTTATAACAAAAAAATACCCTAGGAAAACACACTTATCAGCACGAGGACTAAACTTGTGACGATCCTTGGTTAGAGTAGAGACATAACAAAGACAGCCAAAAGAACGTAAAAAAGAGTAATCTGGTTTCTTTTGATTAAGCATTTCATAAGGTGTACGGTTCTGTAGCAAAGGAGAAGGAGTCCTATTGATAAGAAATACAGCTGTTAGGAGGCAATCTGTCTAGTAGGCTAGAGGAACATTTGACTGGAAAAAGAGAGCTCTAGCAACATTAAGAAGGTGTTGATGTTTCCTCTCAACAACAGAGTTTTGTTGGGAGTATAGGAACAGGAAAACTGGTGTATCATACCATGAGTCTTAACTAGATCAGTGAAAGCTAGTTCAAGGGCATTGTGAGTCCTAATTTTTTTAAATTTTGCATTATACTGGATAAAAACAAACTTCACAAAAGCAGGAAAAATATAGAAAACATCATTTTTATTCCTTAAAAGGTAAACCTAGCTCTACTACAATCATCAACAATTGTAAAAAAATATTTATATCCGTCTATAGATTCAACAGAAAAGGGTCCCCATACATCTAGATGAACTAAATCAAAAGGAAGCGAAGACAATTGATTATTAGAAAAGAACCGTAAACGTTTCTGGATATCTAGAGGACATACAGAGCAAGGAACATCGTTCGTAAAACTAGATATAGGTAAAGTACCAGTAAGAAGCTTTAACTTGTCAAGAGATGGATGTCCAAGGCGTTGGTGCCAAAGATGTCCATCGACTTCCAAGGATCCAGCAAAATGAGGAGATGCAGATGACGGAGACGGTGAGATGAGAGAGGATGATGTATCAAGATGCAGAACATAAAGGTTATGCAACAAGTAGCCTTTACCAATCATCAAGCCCTGAATAGACTCCTGAAGATAACAAGAATCAGGGAAAAAATGAGCTGAACCATGATTATGTTGTAAAAGACTACTAATGGAAATGAGATTGAATTTGAAAGATGGTACATGCAAAGCATTATGCAAAATGAGTGTTTTTGTAAGTTGAACAGAACCACAATGTGTGATATCCACCTTAGCCTCATTCAGTAATGAGACTGTGACACCATAGACAGTAACTGTTTCACTAAAAAATGTCAGGTTAGAGCAAACATGACTAGTTGCTCCAGTATCTATGATCCAACTACCATGAGGAATGTGTTTGGATAGAGATGATAAACATTGGTGTTGAATAGTAAGGCGGTTGTTCTCAAAACGTAAAGAGGAAGATGGAAATTTAGAGGGAAAGGATAGAGAACTACTAGAGGAAGATTGAACAGCCATAGCACCATGTTTTGTGATGGAAGAGACTTAAGAAGATGAAACTGGACTCTCTAAAGTTTTAACCTGAGCATTCAGTTGTTGAATCAAGGTTTGTATCTGTTCACCAGTTAGAGCACTCACATCAAGATTGACAGCAGGAGCAAGAGTAGGTTGCGGATATGATGGAGTCTGGTCAGCGACCACATTAGCAACATAATGTGTCTGTGGACAAGGTGTATGTCCTCGAAACTGAGTCACAGGTGCAGAGCTCCGTTGATTTGTCGCTTGATATTTAGCAAAGGTTCTCTTGAATCCTGGTATGTAACCTGGAGGATAGCCATGTAACTTGAAACACTTCTGTATGACATGTTGATAACTCTCTAATTTACATGTTTTAAGCGTCCTTTTTTGTCCATATTTTGCATTATATATACCCTAACCTTAGCATTTTTAGGTCATTAACTGTAGGAATTCGCATTTAGGCCATTTAGGATGTTGCATTCTTGCATTTGCACATTTTGGATAAAAACAGGTACTTTAGAGCCTAAAAAGAGCAAAAAGAAAGGTTAACAAGTTGCAGCTATCACAAGGAAGGAACTGGTTACATTTATAGGGTTTACACAGAATCATCAAGAAGGAAAAAGGACCTGGTCTAGTTCATGAAGAGACCGTACCACCCGACCATACCACCCGATAATTGCCACATAGCACCTGGTCGAGTTCATGACGAGACCTTCAAATATCGACTCGAATGAAGATTTTACGGTGGGATTCAGCTTCTGAGTTCTTCATCAAAGTTATATTATATCGAGTTCTCTTTCCAAAGGTGGTGATTTGAAGCCAATCGGATGTGCGGTTCAAGAGTTATACATGTTTTAGTGAGCGTATATACATCTAGATCGAAGAATGGAACCACCCGATCACCTATCCGATCATGCACCCGAAGTGGAGCTCGAGTTCCACCTCGTGTAGCATGGTCGGATAACTGCTGACGTGGCTGCTGACGTGGCTAGTTCAACCTGTTTCGTTATAAATACCCCCTCTTAACCCTATTTTCGGGAGATAAGAGGTGAGAGCCGTTTCTACACTTTTCTTAGGATTTCTTTTCTAGTTTTTGTTATTTTTTCAACTTGAATTCTGTTTACATTTTGCTATTGATTCTTTTTAATAAAACATTTATCTCCTTTTCATCTTTATGATTATGCAATTTTTATTTATTTCTCGGTTTATGTTCTTTGCTATCGGAGTAGTAGTGAATCAAAGTTTCTAGGGATGGGATAGAAAATTTTGTGTTCTTGATCGGTTAGGATGTCTTAGCTTTTATATTTATGTTTTATAAATTCTCTTCTAGATTGGTGTTCTTAATGCTATCAACAGACTGAGAGGTTGAGATTAGATCTAAGGTGTTTTACCATCAAGAGGTGTAGATGAAATGCTCGAATCAACCAATGCTAGAGTTTACTCACTTAGCCTAAGAGATTAGATGAGTAAGGGGTTTATTGACAATAATGGATCGGTTTGTATTGCCTGCTTGGTAATGTTTCTTCAACGAGAGTTGAGTAGGGAAGTGATTAAGGTTGATTGTTTCTATCACGAGAGTGTTTTAACAAGATTTTAGAGATTCATTGTCTAGGGAATATTTGCTTGAGGCATGTAGGACATCCATACTGGTCAGGAACACTTAGGAGTCGATTACCCCATCCTTAGGAGTTTTCGTATCTTGATTGTTTACTGTTTTTATATCAACCCGACCACCAACCGATCAGGTACTCGATCACCTGCATCGTGTGGTACTTCGAGTTGTTTTTGATTTTTGTTCTTTTTGTTTTCTTATTTTTGTTCACCTTAGGTTGTTAGACAAAACCCATATTATTGCTTGGCTTGACTTGCATTGTTCTGATCATATCTTATCTGCTAGCATAACAACCATTTGGATTGATAACCCTTTGTACTACAACTGCATAGGAAATTGATACCCTGGGTGAAAATCCTATTATCACATGTCCAGTCTGACCACAATGAGTACACAATGGCCTGGAACCTCTAGGGCGATAATTGTTTTGAATAGCAGCATATGCAACATTGTCGAGAGGACCGGGATAAGCACCATTGTCTTGTACAGGAGCAGAGGTTTGAAAAATCATACTATCTGGTTTTGGTGTAATGGTCTTCTGCCTTTCATCAGATGTCACCATGTTGAAAGCTTCTTGGATGCTCGGTATAGGTTTCAGCATGAGAATATGTTTGCGAGTAGCCTCGTAAGATGCATTAAGCCCCATTAAAAACTTTGTAACACGACCTCGTTCCTGTAACTTCCCTATAGAGCAGCTGCATTACACTCACATTTACCACAAGTGCAGACTGGTAGCTCGACGTAATTCTTGTACTCCTCCCATAAGGTCACCAGAAGAGTATAGTATGATGTTACATCCAACGAGCCTTGTTGAATAGAATTCAGCTTTTGTTTTATTTCAAAGACCCTGGGAGCATCATCTTGCTTAAAACGGGACATAAGATTCTTCCATATACCCTCTGCGGTCGATATGAACAACAAACTAGCACCAATCTTCTTATCAACAGAGTTTATGATCCATGTAGACACAATATCATTGCAGCTTCACCAAGAACCAAAATCACGATGATCATCAGGTAGTTTCTTGATCGTTCCATCAATAAATCCAAGTTTGTTCCAAACATTAAGAGCAACTCGAACTGACCTTCGCCAAGAATAAAAATCAGCTCCAGACGTGAGACGGTAAGATACAATACTCATCCCCGCATGATCCAAGCTGTGCAAGAAGAACGGATTCTCATATTGATCCGCTGGTAACGACGACAAATGATTTGGAGTAACCATGATTTGGATCTGAAACAGGATTGTGCGATAGGAGGCAACAACCCAAACTCAATCAAGCAAAAGGAACGCGATTAAACCCAATACAATTCGGGTAACAAGAGAAGAGCATATGAACAAGACGATCGCAATAAGATTCATAACAAAAGATGAAAGAATCTGAAGATTTGAAGCGCTCATCTGAAGGGAAAAACAGAATCGGAGCTTCGAAAGATCAATGGGAATCACAGAGAGAGACGAATCGAAGCTTAACCGAAGATGTGGAAGCTCAAATCGAAGATAAAACGAAAAAGAAGCTCAAGATTGCCATCAATGGCGTTTGAAAAGTTTGTTATGCGGATGAGCGAATGAGAATTAATTTTGCTCTGATACCATATTTAACTTTGTTGTAAAAGTGATTTTTCTCATTAATCAGTAAAGTGAGTATACAAGGAGTATTTATACTCTATACATGTGTATAAGCATAGAGAGCTAAAGGAGACTCAACTAAACAGTATACAACATAATATACATATCTACTAATAACTCAATAAAATTCATTGTAGTTTTGGCTGATTTGTTGGTGGAGATTGCGAAATACGTGTTTCCCAAGAGATTCAATAGCTCTAATCTTGAAGAAGCTTTGATGTCTGGTTAGTTTGTAGCTTAATTGTGTTAGCTTTGTGTTCATTTTTTTGTTTGCTATAGCTTGAATTTTTTTTTCTGTAGTTTTTGATCTCGAGACAATGCACTTCAAAGTTCTAAGTAAGACAGACAAGTACGAGATTAGAGAAGTCGAGGTTGTTGCTCTTAGATTATCTTATCTTGGTGGTTTCACTCAAACTTTCTGTTTTAAACTAGGGTCTTAGTTTGATGTTATGAATTTGGAACAGCCTTATTTTGTGGCCGAGAATACTTTGCCAGGGGAAAATGGATTTGACTTCTATGGTCCTTCTAAGTCTTTCAATGTGTTAGCTGAGTACCGTGAGGTGCTTTTGAAGCATTCCTTATGAATGCATCTTTTGTATGATTTTGAATTGTTGTTTTGCTTTAAATTTGGATATTTTGTTTTTCATTAGAACAAAGTAAAAGAGAAAATGGATATGACGACTCATGTCCTTACTCGTAAAGTCCAATCTGTTGGAAAGAAGAAGATGGAATGACAATTCCGGTGATAACTAGGAAGGTATTATGATATATATATAGGATTAAACTCGAGTAAGGGAGTTCGTATCTTCCATACGACTGATATTTTTTAGTATGAAAATTAGTTTGCTTGAAACTTTCCAAAAAGAAATAGGGCAAGAAACTCAACTTCAAGAAAACAAAAAATTAATGTGCGGAAGTGCGTTATTCCGGATAAGTAATCTTTATTTTTCAGGTCGTCAAAGTATATATGTTCGTAGCTAGCTAAAATATTAACATGGTAAAAAAAAAATTCGAAAAGCGGCACAAGATGTTTTTGTCCTAACAGTGCACATTTGGTTATAGTGTCTTATCTAGGATTCTAGTGGCAGTATAAGATTAAAAGGAAAACTGAAATATCCTAACCCGAGTTTCTTTACAAGATTAACTTTCCTCTACAATACATTTGAGCCGAACACTTAGACAAGTTTTCACTAACCTTTTACTAAATATATTATGATAATTCGATTAGATTAGTCATTTTCATGCAGAAAAAAGAATATTTGAATAAACCTAGGGTATATAAATAATAGTAAGTTTGGTAATAAGCTATTACATAGTTTTAATATTAAATCAGATGATATACTATCCACCATATTTCTTTCTTTCCTTAGTCTCACGAACTGGTCAGCTACTTAGATTACTTTTCCAAACAATTTCATTTCTGCATCCACAAATGAGGCATTAACAAACCAATTTTTTAAGAGAGAGCAGTTGTCTTGTCTCACCACACCAAGACCAAAATCAATAAATTGCAATAACAACAATCAGTTCGCATTTGTAAATAAAATTACGGGTATTATGCTAGCCCGGGATTGTCTCACCATTTCGCATTTGTTGTTAGCTGATAATAGCTTGTTCTTTTGTAAAGCGGAGACGGATGAATTTCGAACAGTTATGGATATTATAGGAAATTATGGGAAAGCTTTAGGACAAGAGGTTAATCTGGAGAAGTCTTCTATCATGTTTGGTAAAAAGTCCCACCAGAAATAAGGATCCAGTTAAAATCGGTCATTGGTATTTCCAAAGAAGGTGGTATGAGTTCTTATTTGGGTATCCCTGAAAGTCTTCAAGGATCGAAAGCTAAGGTGTTTAGTTATGTTAAGGATCGATTAGATGATCGAGTAGATGTCTGGTCTGCAAAATATTTATCGAAGGATGGCAAAGAAGTTATGATTAAATCGTTTGTGTTGGCTCTTCCAACTCATGTTATGTCATGTTATAAGTTACCGCTGGAGTTAATGTCTAAGTTAACAGGTGCTATATCAAAATTCTGGTGGAATTCTAATGATAAGGCTCGAGGCATGCATTGGGTAGCTTGGGATAAATTATGTAAGGATAAATGTGAAGGTGGTTTAGGCTTTCGTGCTTTAGAGCAATTTAATGACGCGATGCTGGCTAAGCAGTATTGGCAGTTAATTCATTATCCGACTTCTTTAATGGCTCGGGTCCTTCGAGGTCGATATTTTTGGAATAAACATCCCTTAATGGCTAAGAAACCATACTCTCCTTCGTTTGCTTGGAGGAGTATTTACGGAACTAAAGGTTTAGTAGAACAAGGGGCAAGGTGGGTGATAGGCTCTAGCTGTATCGTTTTGGTATGGCGAGATCCTTGGATACCGGATAATCACCCAAGATCACCTAATGGTCGAGGGAAGTTGTTACACCCTAATTTAATGGTTAACCATTTGATTCATTAATCGAATTACTAAAAAATGGCATATGCCTATCCTGGAGGAGTTCTTGGATCCGGCGGATATTCAGTTTGTTCAAACTTTGGAGATCAGTAAGTCCTTTAAACCGGATAGGTTGATTTGGCATTATACTAAATCAGGAAAATATTCGGACAAATCAGGCTATCGGCTTGCACGTGAATTAATTAAAGAAGTTGAATATGGGCCGACATGTACGGCCCTTAAGGCACAAGTGTGGAAACTTAAGGTTCCCCCTAAGGTTCAACATTTCTTCTGGCAGATTGCCTCCGGTTCTCTCCCTTTGATGGACCGGCTTGCATATCTGAGTGTACGGTGTGATTCTTTATGTCAATGTTGTGACTCTGCAGTTGAGACTATAAATCATGCACTTTTTGAGTGTCCTCGTTCGCGTCGGATATGGGATTTGTCTCCAGTAGTGCCTACTCCCGATGGTTTTCCTTATAGTTCAGTCTATTCGAATTTAGATTTTTTATTCTGGCGGGTACCATCCCAATCGGATTCTTCGGATATAAGTTTCCCTTTTCCATGGATTGTATGGTCAATTTGGAAGGATAGGAATAAAAAAATTTATCAGGGCTCTGAGGCGGGGCCTTTATTTGTTATTAATCAAGCGGCCAATGATATGTGGGAGGAGGCCAACTCCTTCTCAACGAGTTCCCTGGTTTCTTTACCTTTGGAGGCATGGGATCCCACTCCTTGGTGGCTGATCGATGAATCTTGGAAGGGTTCAGATCCTTTTGTGGGTTTGGGCTGGTGATTCTGTAATAGGGAGGATAAAACGATACTATTAAGCGCACAGTGTCATAGACGCAGTCCTTCATCCCTTCACACGGAGTTCCAAGCATTGATATGGGCGATGGAGTACCTCCTGGCGGCAGGTGTAGTTTGTCAAGACTTCGAGACGGACTGTGCAGAGTTAGTTGCGATGGTGCAATCCCCCGATGAGTGGCCCGCCTTCTCCATTCTCTTGGACAATTTCAGGTCGCTCTGTTCATTCTTCCCGTCTTTCACTCTTTCTAGGATTCTGCATTCGTCAAATGTGAGGGTCGATCGTCTTGCTCGTTCTTCGAGATCTTTAATTTTTGAAATTTCATTTGTAAACTCTTATCCTCCGGTTTGGGCAGTCAACCTTGGAGTTATTTTCTAATTTAATGTTTGGTTGACAAAAAAAAAAAAAATTAATTCATACAGTCAATCTTGTAAGTCAAAAAAAATAAGTGGTCAAGCATCACAAACCTAAAGTTACTGAGCAATCGTAACCAGCCAAACGTTTGCGATAATTTCTACCCCAAGCGTGTTGCTGTTGGATAAGCTTCAGCTTTCCTTGAAGTCTTAGAGATCCTTATCAAGTTAGGATTAGGATAAGAGATAGACTTAATAAGAATTAGGAGTTATCTAGTTCTAATGTGAATAGGATTAGCAAAGGTATGCTAACTCTATAAATACAATTGTTGAGGTGTGACAATTGTAAGAGAGAACATTGAGAGCTTGAGAGTGTTTAGTTTTGAGAGAGATATTTTCTAAACATCAATAAAGAGAACAATTCTTTATAAGCAAAGTTGTGTTCTAAATTCTATATTTGGTATCAGAGCTCTTAGGTTATTGAACCTAAAAGATTTTAGATCATACGAACATATAGCCGTCGAAACCAAGCCATGGGTGACGACAATGTTCTCATGGGCTGAGCTAATCAATGGAAATGAAACAGGAATGAAACAAGACAATCACAAAACAAAGACACAAGTTCTGGGGATGAACTCGAGCAGCACTCGACCGAGTGTAGGTCGAGTACGTGGTCGAGCTAGACTTAAACGTGAAAACAGAGCAACACAAGAAAAACAGAGCAATGCAAAAACTAATCAAACAACAAGCAAGCAATGATATTTAGACTAAGATATTAATAAACAAAGAAGGCCTTGAGGAGGGATTCATGGGCTGAGCTAATCATTGTGGTTATCTAACTTGGTCAACAAATCTCAAGCAAGCTTTGAGCTGATCTCTAGACATACTATTCTAAGACATGTTTAATCCACTCTCATGGCAAGAAACAATCAAACCTATGCATTTCTAGACTTGTTCTCACAAAGAAAAGAATCTACACAAGCAGGCATTAAGCAATACATCTCAAACCAAACAAGACTTCTAATCTCTTAGCAAGCCTAATGGTAAGCTCTAGATCTAGCCTTATCTATGCTCCTTAGACATTGGTGTGATGCTAAGATGCTTGAAATCAAACCCTACCTTCTCAGATATAGGATCAGCATTAAGATCATCTAGCCTAGAAGAGATCTACAACAATCAAGCTTGACCAAATCAAACAAACCACAAGATCAACCCAGCCTAACCCATCCTCAAGGTCCTAAGCAAACTACTCACAAGAACACATGGTGAAATATGTCAAAAACCCAGAAAATATTGAAACTTGCATCATTAGAAAGATGAAACAGAGATCTACAATGTTGATGAAGAAATAAAACTCGAAATCTTAATATTTTGAAAGTTATGAAACAAACAAAATACAAGGATCTAGTCTTTCTTTCTTAAACAAGTACAAAATCTAAAATAAAAGAAAGTCCAAAAGGAATAAAATCTAAAAAAGGTAAAAACTAGGTTTTAGACTCTCTAAAAAGCTGGACTCTTTGGTGGCTGCAGGTACAAGGGCTTTATATAGGAGATGAGGTGGAAGCCCTAAAAATACAAAAAGTCAAAGCAGTCAACGGCTCGGTCAACTCGACCAGTGCTCGGTCGAGTGGCTGGTCGAGCTGGCTTCTCTCGTGCATTCTCCACTTGGTCGAGTCCTTCTCAGCACACGGTCGAGTGGTGGTCGAGTGGTGCGGTCGAGTTGGACTCCGGACCTTGATTCTACAGCCTTAACTCTCTTGTTTTCTCCTCAGGATTGCTTCACTTCTCCTCAGCATTGCTTCCATGCTCCTTAAGCTCCAAAATCACCTGTTTATGCATGAAAAGATGCAAATGCAATGCAACTATACTCTAATGCATGATTAGTCCTAAAGCTACACAATAATGGCCTAAATGGATAGCAAAAGATGCAAAAGTTGTGAATAAACTAAGGGAAAACAAGGTAAAATATATGAACATCAGATATCAAGACATTGTTGGAAGACTAAAAGCTTATGAAGAAAGAATTCTCGGTGAAGAAAACGGTTGAGACATACAACGAAAGCTTTTATATGATAACTCTTATCAACAATATTTTGGAGCTCAACAAGGCGGAGGACGCGGAAACAGAGGACGTGGAGGCAGAGGACGTGGTAAAGGACGCTTTAACTCACAAGATTGATCGTAAAATCAAACACAAGATAAAGAGAAGAAGGATGTCTCGAAGATTATCTGCTTTCGTTGTGATAAGGCTGGCCACTACGCCTCTAATTGCCCCGAAAGAATTCAAAGAACACAAGAATTGAATAAAGTAGAGGAAGACAATGCTGAATCAGCACTCTAAATGCACGAGGTGGTGTTCTTGAACGAAGAAAAACTAATACCAAAGGTTTACGAAAACAAAACAGGAGAAGGACTTTGGTACTTATACAATGGAGCAAGCAACCACATGACAGGAAACAAGTCTTATTTCTCAGAACTAAATGAGAAAATAAAGGGCAAGGTGAAATTCGGAGATGACTCGTATGTCAAGATAGAAAGAAAGGGTTCTATTCTTTTTCAAGGAAAAACTGGTGAACAAAGACTTGTCACCAACATCTACTAGTCATGTGGGAAGGTTGTTAAAGGGTGGAGACTAGGGTTCGAGAAATGTCTGGCGCAACAATGACCTACTAGTGGATTTAGATGAATAGTTCCTATCCACGGTGAGGGGTTAGGATCGATGTCCTGCATGGCCAGCTTGGAGTCCGTTTGGGCGACGAGCGGGGGGCTAGTGGGGTCCGCGGGATCGATTGTCACAAGAAGTATGCTAAGTTGCTACTTATATTTGTTATGGTTGATAATTTATTTATAATAAATTAGAATTGGTTTATCATGTCTTCTGATGTGCATGTTGGTTTGTTTTTGGTTTATTGTTTTTGTGTAATTAAATATTTTGAGGTATTTAATTATATTATATTAAAAAATGGGGCGAGTTGTTATATAGGGCGGACTAAGAGGTGGCGGTCGGGGTGTTACAAGTGGTATCAGAACTGAATCCAGACAAGTGTTGAGTTGAGTGGGCTCACACCGCTGGGAGTCACGGTCTTGGTGCACACCGTTGCGATCTATTAGTGGGGATGAATTTTGACTCTCCACTAATATGGCTGTCATGAAAAGAAAAGAGGAAAAAGAGAGAGAAAAGGTTAGAGTCTATAGGAGGGGAATGTATTTAAGTAAAAATTTTCAAATTTTTAGGGTTTTTCTATGCCTTAGATGATATGCAAGTACTAACATGATGATGCTAAAAATTTGAAATAAGAATCACAAAACACAATGTCAAATGCTATCTCAAACCCTCCCCCAAACTTAAATCACACAGTCCCTGTGTGAAAGAAATTTGATTGAGGATTCAAGATTAAAAACAAATCACAAAACACAATGTCAAATGCAATGATATCTACAAGTGAAGGTGATAGTGATACCTTAGGGATTGTGGAAGTAGTTGTCCACATCCATCTGCATGCTGTCATAGGAGTAGTTGAGGTCTTGCTGGTGACATGGAGGTGGAGATTGGGGCAGCTCGACGATGGGAATCGACCGGGACTTGGTCGAGTACGTGCTCGAGTGGGGGGTCGAGCTGGACCACGAGTGTCAAAATTCTGACCTTGCTGCTGGTAGAACTGCTGGTAGAGTGCTGGATCCATGAAGTACTGGGGTGGGATGGGAGGGTAACCTTGATATCCTGGATAAGCAGCTGGAGGTGGGAAGCCATAGGGTGATCTGGGCTGGAACTCGGCCGAGTACATTGGAGGTGCTCGGTCGAGTGGGTGCTCGAGTGACCCGGTCGAGTACCTTGAAAATGGTTGTTCTCGGGTACTTGCGCTCCTCTTCCTCTGATCGGCTCATACATTGAAACCCTAGCTGGTTCCACAGGGTTCGCAACTCTAGAAAGTGCTCTAGTTGAGCTACTCCTCCTCAAAGGGCTTGATGGTGTAGGTGAAGAATTCCCACTCTTCAACTCAGCAATCTCCTTCTTTAAGCCCTTGATAGACTTAGCCATGTTGGTCACCTTCTTCTTCAGCTTATCAAACCTCTTCCCATGCCATTTGTTCCATTTTTGCAAAAGGGTTAATCTCTTGGTAGCCTCCCTCACTCCTCTACTATCTCTTGGGTTGAGCTCATAATCCTCAAAGTAAAATTGCTCCTCCCCATCAGCCATTTGCACATCTCCAGCTTCATCAACTCTAGGTTGAACTATCCCATCAAACAAATGCTCCTCAGCTGGCCAAAAGTCAATGTTGGCTCCTTCTTGAATGGTGGTGAGCTCTTGGTTAGGCAAAATCAGTTGCTTTTTCCCAAGTGTTGGAAGTTCAAAGTTGAAAATGTGATTCCCTTGATGCATCTCCTTGGCTAGGATGAGAGTAGAGGTGAGGTAGCTAGAGTCAATCCATCTTGGTGAAACTCTTTCTCCTCTAAGTGGAACCTTAGCAGCTTGTAGGATTGGAGTAATGATGCCTCCAATGGTTAGTGCTCCTCTTGATCCTTTGTTCTCCAATTTGCCTACCCAACTTCTCAAGTAAATCATGTGGTCAATGAGCACCATTGCTAGGTCAGTCTCCACAGTGCTCCCAAGAATGATGGTACCATTTCTTGCTTGGAAAATTGAGAGCCAAATCAATCATCTTTAGCTCCCCCTCATTAATGTTCCCAGTTTCCTTCCTAGCAAAGAAGGTGTTGGCAAGAGCTTTGTGGAAGTACCTTAGGACTGGGCTCCTTATCCTTGAGCTCTTGGAGTTGGAGGATGAGTAGTATTTGTTATCCCCAATGGTTTCCCACACAGCATAGAGCTCTTCTCTTGGAATCATCAAACTCCTATTGCTCCCAACCTCAAAACCAAACACATTGGCTATCTTCTTCATTGAAAGTTCATACCTTTTCCCTTTGATTGTGAAAGCAATGTGACCAGCTCCAAACTCAGCATCCTTCCTTGCATATGTATGCAGCTTGACTGTGGCTAGAAACTCACAACTCTCTTCTTTGTATCCCTCCATGCAAAGCCCCATAAACTTAGTTAGGTTGCTCTTCTCAAAGAGATACTCCACATCTTCACCAATGGCTAGCTTCTCCATGGTTTCCTTGTGTGGATATCTAGTCCCTAAGAACTCCATTCTCATGAAAGCATCATAGAGTTGCCTCTTTGACAACCCACAAGACTCAGCTTCTCCATCATCCTCTATCTCTTCTTTTTTACTTTCTTCCTCACTCTCATTCTCACTCTCCTCTTGTTCAACCTCAACTGCTGGCCTCTTCCCTTTGGCCTTGTGTCTCCTCATGAACTCATTGAGAGTTGACTCCCTTTCCTCCTCACTTTCAGTCCTCTCAGGATCTTCCTCAACTCTCTCTCTCCTTGGACACGGCATCTGGCTCGACCGGCTGCTCGAACCGCCACTCGGTCGAGTGCATGATCGAGTGGGGCGTCGAGTGGCTCTTCCAGCTTCTCCTCTTGATTCAAGACTAGCATCATGACGTTCCATGGAGGTTACAGCGGTTTGTTGAGACTTCCTAGTGATTCTTGAAGACATTTTTCAAAAAGAACTGAAGGGAATAAACTCAAAGCTCAAAGTTAATAGGTTAGTGACCCAAAAACTTGAAAGAACTAAGCTTGAGCAAAAGATAAGCTATGTGAGAGACTTTAAAACTTGAATTTAATTGTTTTGAGCAAATGAGAGAATGTGAGAGGTATTATCTCATGCTAGGTCTATATAAAGAAGCTAAGGGGACAAAGAGACAAGGGTGGAGCGTCCATACCATTCAAATTTGAAATGGGAATCTTTGACCTGCTTTTTGCTGCCACTCGACCCCACACTCGACTGTACACGGTCGAGCACCTTGATTAAATTTTGAAATTTCAAAATTTTTCTTCTTGTTCTTCCCTTCACTCGATCGTTCTAGCGATTTAAAGATCAAATGGGCCTCAATTCCTTCCTAGCTCGGTCGAGTACCTCTCGTGGGCAGGTCGAGTGGGCTTGCGAGTCTCCTTCTCCAAGTCTAAATCTCTCCTTACCCAACTACATTTTCACCTAAAGGCCTGTCCAACACAAATATAAAAGAAAACACATCAAAACTACAAGGAAAATAAACCATATTTACAAAGGATACCTTAGGGACTTCCTCCCTAGTGAGCTTGTTTAAAGTCACTAAACTTGACTTTGGTTGCCTTCTTAAGCCTTGTTTAGATACCAAGGAGGTGATGAAATCCTCCCTGGAACTTCTTGATCACTATGAAGTTGATCCTTGATCACCTCACCCTTAACACACAAACCATGTTTCTTCTTGATTTTGAGCCTTGGTCTTGCTTTCTTTAAGGACCTCTTGTTCAGCTTAACTTGAAGATCCTCAACCATACTAGTCAACTCTTGAACTGACCTCTTAAGCTTTTCCACAGAATCATCTTGAAAGGAGAGCTTAGCCTTTGGAGTTGCTTCACCACTTGAACCTTCTTGACCTCCTTTGTCCTTGATAGTAAAAGGTTGATCATCAATGGTAGGAAGGTTGGTTGGGTTATAGATGTTAAACTTCATGGCTATATCTTCAGCAATGTTCAAGGTCACAAGACCCTCTTTGACATCAATAACTGCTCCAACAGTGGCTAGGAATGGCCTTCCAGGAATGATTGGATCTTCAGGTTCCTTGTCCATCTCCAACACCACAAAATCAGTGTGAACCCTTGCCTTCCCTATCTTGACTGGGACATTCTCCAACCTTCCAACTATCTCCTTGTTTGACCCATCAGCTAGACATATATGAAGGTTGGTGGACTTGAAATCAGTTCTCCCAAGCCTTTGTGCTATGGAGTATGGCATCACACTTGTTGAAGCTCCCAAATCACAAAGGCATTGGTTGTAGTGAAGATAGCTAAGTGTGCAAGGCAGATAGAATGGACCTGGATCCTTAAGCTTGATTGGAATGATAACTCCTCCAAGGTCCTCAAGATCCTTCTCATCTTGAGCTTCAGCCTTCTTCTTTGACAAATCAAGCAAAAAATCTTTGTAGAGAGGATATGGATCATACTGTTCCAAGGCAGGTCCTCTCTCTTCTTCTTGGTAAGCAATGGTGATCTCTTGTATGGCCAACACTTCCTCAACCACAACTTTTTCAATCACAACCACTTCCTTCAAAGCCTTCTCTTCCTCTTGTTGCTTAGCCATCATCTCCTTTCTCTCAATGATTTCCCTAAGCTCCTTAATATTTTGTGCTTTGAAACGTCCTGGGAATGGAAGAGGTGGCTTGTAGGCAGGAGGAATGTACTTAGCAGACTTGACATCTTCTGAGTCTGCAACTCGATCGACCACTAGAGCATGCACTCGGTCGAGTGGCTGTTCGAGTACTTGGTCGAGTGCAATAACGGACTCCAGTTGCTTTGCACAAACGTCAGTTGGGGCTTCAGTAACTAATGAATTCCCCCAAACTTGAACTTCACTGTCCTCAGTGACTTCCTCATCAGAGATATGAATGGCTTTTGCAGTGAACTCCCTTCGATTTTGAACAGCTTTTCCTGGGAGTTGGTTGGGTTTAGGAGCTGAAGTAGAGGCAATGTTGCTCTCCATATACTTCATTCTGGAATTGAGACCTTCAAACTTCATGTTCAGATCATTGTACTGTGATGTGAGCCTTTGATTCAACTCAGCAAACTGTTTGGCTTCCTCAATCTTGCCTTGTGTTTGCCCAATCAACAACTGTTGCATCATTGCTCGTAAGTCTTGTTCCTGCCCTTGGTTAGTCTGAAACCCTGGTGGGGGACACAATTGGGGCTGGAACACTTGATGTTGTTGCTTGGGGATGTAGTTTTGTTGCTGTTGAGGTTGTTGAGGTGGATAGACTTGGTCTTGAGGGTTGGCCACATTTGTGCTCCTATAAGAGAGATTGTTGTTTTTGAAACCTCCTTGGTTGTAGCCTTTGAATCCTCCCTGGTTTTGCATGTAGCACAACTCAGCAAATTCAGGCTCCCCCTCTTGAACTGGAGCTTCTTCTTCACCAATGAAGTGAATAGACTTGGACTGGCTTAGGAGTATCTTGTCAAGTTTCTCATTGACCATCTTCAAATCCTTCTTATACTTGTCCTCTTGATCAGTTGAGGAGCCCCTTATGGTCCTATCATAGTCCTCATTATAATTGCCATCAGATTGTGCAAGATTCTCAACTAATTCCCATCCTTCTTCCACATTCTTGTTGAGGAAGTTTCCATTAGAGGCTGTATCAAGAAGCATTCTTATCTTGGGAAGCACTCCTCTATACAAGGTGCTTAGAAGTGACTCATTGCTGAAGCCATGGTGAGGACACTGAGTCTGGAATCCTTTAAACCTCTCCCAAGCTTCACAAAAACTCTCATTATTCCTTTGAGCAAACCCAGAAATTTCATTCCTCAACCTAGCAGTCCTTGCATTGGAGAAGAACTTGGCCAGAAAAGCTTTCTTGCATGCATCCCATGTGGTGATAGCTCCAGTAGAAAGAGTCTTCTCCCAAAGGTGAGCTTTGTCTCCAAGAGAAAATGGGAAGAGCCTTAATTTGAATCCATCGTCACTCACTCCATTGATCTTAGTGAGTCCACATATTCTGTCAAATTCATCAAGGTGATCTAGTGGATCCTCCATTGGCAACCCATGAAACTTGTTGGCTTGTATCATTGAGATCAATCCACTCTTGATCTCAAAGTTATTGTTTGCTACTGAAGGTGGCACAATTCCAGCCCTTTGGTTGTGGGTATTGGGTGCATCTCCTGCACCAATGTGCCTTGGTCTCTGCTCATGGATAGCTTGTTGCTCCATGATGTCTTGACCTTGTTGTTGTTGAACTACTCTTCCTTGCTTATGTCTCAAACCCTTTTGTAGCATGTGGATGTTGTCAATAGGCTGTTGAAGACTGTCTTTGCCTTTTGACCTTGTGTGCATCAACAAACTCTACTACAGACTCGAACAGGTACACGATCGAGCGCAGGCTCGAGTGGGTGGTCGAGTCGACTGGGAAGTAATGGCTATTTAGGTCCGGCTTCTGGCTCGATCAAGTGCTCGATCACAGCTCGTTCGAGTGGTGGTCGAGTAGGTGGTCGAGTGGGTACCTGAAACACAAAACAGCCAAGCAAAGGAAGATTCGAGTTTAGTAACTTCACAAGTGATTAAACGAACTTAATCTTAGACTAATAATGATCCTAAATGTCACAAAACACACTCAAATGGGCAACGGCGCCAAATTGAAACTGACTTTCTTTGTGGTGTGGTGAATGAATGATGTATGGAATGATGATGTATGGAATGAATAGAAGTCAGGGTGTTTCAATTCCCCTTATGCAGTTGCAGTATAAGAGGTGTCAATCCTATCTGAGTGATTGTGAACAATTAAGATGTGCATATGAGTCTAAGTCAAGCCAATTGTAAAGATTGTTTGTCACTAACAATCCTATAATGAGATATGAAATGCAGAAAGTAAAACCAACTAGAACAAGATACTAAATGCAAACAGAACAGACAAATTAAAGCTATAATGAAACTAGAACAGAGATAGACACTATGCTAATGAACTAATGCAAGACAAGTAATGAACAGAAAACTAAGTGAATGCAATGGAAATGAAACAGGAATGAAACAAGACAATCACAAATCAAAGACACAAGTTCTGGGGATGAACTCGAGCAGCACTCGACCGAGTGTAGGTCGAGTACGTGGTCGAGCTAGACTTAAACGTGAAAACAGAGCAACACAAGAAAAACAGAGCAATGCAAAAACTAATCAAACAACAAGCAAGCAATGATATTTAGACTAAGATATTAATAAACAAAGAAGGCCTTGAGGAGGGATTCATGGGCTGAGCTAATCATTGTGGTTATCTAACTTGGTCAACAAATCTCAAGCAAGCTTTGAGCTGATCTCTAGACATACTATTCTAAGACATGTTTAATCCACTCTCATGGCAAGAAACAATCAAACCTATGCATTTCTAGACTTGTTCTCACAAAGAAAAGAATCTACACAAGTAGGCATTAAGCAATACATCTCAAACCAAACAAGACTTCTAATCTCTTAGCAAGCCTAATGGTATGCTCTAGATCTAGCCTTATCTATGCTCCTTAGACATTGGTGTGATGCTAAGATGCTTGAAATCAAACCCTACCTTCTCAGATATAGGATCAGCATTAAGATCATCTAGCCTAGAAGAGATCTACAACAATCAAGCTTGACCAAATCAAACAAACCACAAGATCAACCCAGCCTAACCCATCCTCAAGGTCCTAAGCAAACTACTCACAAGAACACATGGTGAAATATGTCAAAAACCCAGAAAATATTGAAACTTGCATCATTAGAAAGATGAAACAGAGATCTACAATGTTGATGAAGAAATAAAACTCGATATCTTAACATTTTGAAAGTTATGAAACAAACAAAATACAAGGATCTAGTCTTTCTTTCTTAAACAAGTACAAAATCTAAAATAAAAGAAAGTGCAAAAGGAATAAAATCTAAAAAAGGTAAAAACTAGGTTTTAGACTCTCTAAAAAGCTGGACTCTTTGGTGGCTGCAAGTACAAGGGCTTTATATAGGAGATGAGGTGGAAGCCCTAAAAATACAAAAAGTCAAAGCAGTTAACGGCTCGGTCAACTCGACCAGTGCTCGGTCGAGTGGCTGGTCGAGCTGGCTTCTCTCGTGCATTCTCCACTCGGTCGAGTCCTTCTCAGCACACGGTCGAGTGGTGGTCGAGTGGTGCGGTCGAGTTGGACTCCGGACCTTGATTCTACAGCCTTAACTCTCTTGTTTTCTCCTCAGGATTGCTTCACTTCTCCTCAGCATTGCTTCCATGCTCCTTAAGCTCCAAAATCACCTGTTTATGCATGAAAAGATGCAAATGCAATGCAACTATACTCTAATGCATGATTAGTCCTAAAGCTACACAATAATGGCCTAAATGGATAGCAAAAGATGCAAAAGTTGTGAATAAACTAAGGGAAAACAAGGTAAAATATATGAACATCACATATCAAGACATTGTTGGAAGACTAAAAGCTTATGAAGAAAGAATTCTCGGTGAAGAAAACGGTGGAGACATACAACGAAAGCTTTTATATGATAACTCTTATCAACAATATTTTGGAGCTCAACAAGGCGGAGGACGCGGAAACAGAGGACGTGGAGGCAGAGGACGTGGTAAAGGACGCTTTAACTCACAAGATTGATCGTAAAATCAAACACAAGATAAAGAGAAGAAGGATGTCTCGAAGATTATCTGCTTTCGTTGTGATAAGGCTGGCCACTACGCCTCTAATTGCCCCGAAAGAATTCAAAGAACACAAGAATCGAATAAAGTAGAGGAAGACAATGCTGAATCAGCACTCTAAATGCACGAGGTGGTGTTCTTGAACAAAGAAAAACTAATACCAAAGGTTTACGAAAACAAAACAGGAGAAGAAGGACTTTGGTACTTATACAATGGAGCAAGCAACCACATGACAGGAAACAAGTCTTATTTCTCAGAACTAAATGAGAAAATAAAGGGCAAGGTGAAATTCGGAGATGACTCGTATGTCAAGATAGAAAGAAAGGGTTCTATTCTTTTTCAAGGAAAAACTGGTGAACAAAGACTTGTCACCAACATCTACTAGTCATGTGGGAAGGTTGTTAAAGGGTGGAGACTAGGGTTCGAGAAATGTCTGGCGCAACAATGACCTACTGGTGGATTTAGATGAATAGTTCCTATCCACGGTGAGGGGTTAGGATCAATGCCCTGCATGGCCAGCTTGGGGTCCGTTTGGGCGACGAGCGGGGGGCTAGTGGGGTCCGCGGGATCGATTGTCACAAGAAGTATGCTAAGTTGCTACTTATATTTGTTATGGTTGATAATTTATTTATAATAAATTAGAATTGGTTTATCATGTCTTCTGATGTGCATGTTGGTTTGTTTTTGGTTTATTGTTTTTGTGTAATTAAATATTTTGAGGTATTTAATTATATTATATTAAAAAATGGGGCGAGTTGTTATATAGGGCGGACTAAGAGGTGGCGGTCGGGGTGTTACAAGTGGTATCAGAACTGAATCCAGACAAGTGTTGAGTTGAGTGGGCTCACACCGCTGGGAGTCACGGTCTTGGTGCACACCGTTGCGATCTATTAGTGGGGATGAATTTTGACTCCCCGGTTTCAGAGATATGCGGAGAGATTTAAAAGAATTGATTTAGCCACCTATGTCACCAAAGTGCACTTATTTTTTTGGTCAAGGGTCCTGAGAGAACTCCAAAGTTAATCTTGCTTATGCTGAAGTAGTTTCAGGATGGGTGACCTTGTGGAAAGAGATGTCGGAACTGTGCGAGTGAAGACAAAACACAGAGAAAGATTATATGTGGTGATTTGTAGGGACGGTAAACAAGTCTTTAATGCCTCCCAGATGTAGCATACCAACTATTGAATATGGATGGACTCACGGACCTAGTAAGAGGACGTGAGGCCCTGTACCATCCGCGAACCAAAAATTAGATTTTTGGTAGGGGTGTCGATTGACACTGCTTGTGGTGTCGGTCGACACCATTCGCTGTTGGTCAGATCAATTCGATTTTAATTCTCCAATTTGCGTTGTTAGTTTAGGGAAGCCCTAGACTCGACTCTATAAGGAAAACTCGACGTCTTCCACTTTTTTTAACCGCTTTTTCACATCTTAGAGAGCAAGAAGAGAGAACAAAGTCTCTATGAGAAATCTTAAGGTTTTGGTGGATTATTTGTCCTTGTAAGGAGAGTTTTCTTCTGGAGAGTGTGGATCCAAGGCTAGGAACGTGGTGGGAAGCTTGTGGTGGTGTGGTTTTGTCGTTTGTTGGTGAGATCTCATTGTTTTGGCTAAGGTGAGTGCATGACCATGGCTTATCTAAGCTAAGATCTTTGCTTATGTGATTTTGTGAGTTGTTTGGTTGTTTATTTTGGTTGTGTGTGAGGTTTTCGTAGCTCTTGAGGCTTGGATTCGTTCTTGGGATCGTGTGGAACAAAAGGAGAAGCTTGGGGGCGAGATTCGGAGGTTCTGTTCGAAAGAAAGCGATGCTCGGCATCGATGTCTGTCGACACCAATATGGTGTTGGTCGACACCAACGCGAGGATGACTCAAGGATTTGACGAGTGTCGGTCAACACCATGTCTAGGTGTCGGTCGACACCGTTAGGGATTTGGGGAATGTTTGGTATGGTGTCGGTCGACACCAGAAGTGGTTTATGTCTTGTTGCTTTGTGGATGTTCCTGGTTTGTTTTATTGTTGTTGTTTGTGGCATGAGATATCTTATTGCTTGTTTGTATAGCCCAGTAGATGGAAGGATTGTCTCACTAAGTATTTTTGGTAATACTTACGCCTCTCTTTTGTGTTGTAGCGCAAGCAAAGACAATGTGTGATCGTGGGATCAAGGCGATGAAGAGGAGGATGTTCTAGAGGCTAGGTTGTTTGCTCTATGTCTTTGTTAGGATGCTAGAGTGGAACACAATGGTTTAGAACGGATGTTAGGATTGCTGGTTTATGATTTGTTTTAGTTTTAGGATTGTTGGTGGTTTGATATTATGTTATTTCTTAAATGGTTATTGGTTATTGGATTTATTATTGTTATCCGCTACAACTGCTGGTTGGGGTAGGTTGCTAGTGAGTATGGGATCACTAGATATTAGGTTAGTTAAAAAAAACAGGTCGGGTTGTTTCAGTTTGGTATCAGAGTCGAACCCAAACGAGTGTGGAGTCGAGTGGGCTCACACCATTGGGGTTGACGGTCTTGGTGCGCAACGAGGACGTTGCGATCTGTTAGTGGGGATGAATGTGACACCACAGTATCAGAGACTTGCGGAGAGGTTTAAAAGAATTGATTTGGCCACCAATATCACCAAAGTGCACTTATATTTTCGGTCAAGGGTCCTAAGAGAATTCCAGAATTAAGTGTGCTTGAGCTGGAGTAGTCTGAGGATGGGTGACCTTCTTGGAAGTGACTGTCGGAACTGTGCGAGTGAGGACAAAACATAGGGATAGATCATATGGTGATTTTTAGGGACGATAAAAAGTCTTTAAAATCTCTCGGATGTAGCAAACCGACCGTCGGATACATATGGGCTCACGGACCTAGTGAGAAGACGTGAGGAACATTAAGGAAAGTAGGCGCACGGACTGCGATTGGACATGAGGCCCACTAAGAGGTGGCGGTCGGAACGTTACATATCTATTAAAAAATGTAGACCTATGAATTGAGAATACACATAGGACCACTAAGATACGACGGTCGGGCGTTAGAAGGACTAATGTCTCTTTAGTGTGGTTTCTTACTAACAAATTGCAATTACAAGAAATAATCGATTTCTGATTGTAGCCCTTCTAAGTTTTAACTCTTATATAAATTTTAATCCGTAATAGTTCCTAGCTAGGACGAAATGCTTTTAAAATCTTGAAGCCTCATAAAGTGTAGTTATGTCAATCATTACGCTGTTAAGCTATATGAATGTAAAGAATAAAAAGAGTCATGGTATTTTTAGTTTTTTTAGTTATTATTATTTTGTTAATTTCATCATTCAATTTCACATATTTGAAACTTTTCAAGATTTTTACCTTTTTGCAGTATTATCAATTACCTTTTTGCCATTGATAATTCATCAAGTCGACGAGGCTCAACAACGTTTTCTGGAATGAAAATGACATTATTTTGATCAATTTCGTGGCCTGAATGTAGGCATTGACATTGACGTGAGCTTGATCGTCAACGTGAACGTACAAAAGAAGAAGTCGAAAGGGGATACGAAAAAGGCGATATTTTAAATAAGGAAAGTGAAACATAATAGGCGATTTTAGGGTTTGTAGAGTCTCCTTCACGCTAGGGTTTGTGTGACAGCTACTGCTGGTGTGCCTTCATGACAGAGTTGGATTCTTCAGGTCCCTCTCAGGGGGAAGCATCATCTTCCCAAAACAAGCAACAGTCTTCTGCTGTTGTGGTCAATAAGCGTCCCTCGCTTAAGAAACATGATTTTGAAGTAAGTTTGATTGATGGTGTTCCAACGATTGTGGTTCCTGATGCGGTGATTCAGGGTTTGGTTCCTCTTTGGGATGATTTCGTGGTGGGTAGGTTTCCTTCTACGGCTCCACACGTTGCTAAGATTCATGTGATTGTCAATAAGATCTGGCCTCTAGGTGATAAGTCTGTTCGAATCGATGTTTATGAGAACTCTGCTACCTCGGTCCGGTTTCGCATTCGTGATGAGCCTATGAGATTGTGAGTTCTACGTCAAGGAATGTGGAATATTGCGGGTGTACCTATGAAGCTGGCTAAATGGTCCCCTCTCCCAGAAGATGCACAGCCAGTGATTTCTTTGATGCCCTTGTGGGTAACTTTGAAAAATGTCCCTCCCTCTCTTTTCTTGTGGGAAGGTCTTTGCTTCTTGACTAGCCTCGTCGGTACTCCTATTCGGTTACCTCCGGACACGGAGCTCTGTAGTAAGTCTGATGAGGCTAAGGTATTTGTGGAAGTCAATCTAACAAAAACCTTGCCTACCACGTTTCGGTTTCAGTTGACGAAGGAGGAGGATGTAAATGTGGAGTTTCAATACCCCTGGCTACCACCGAAATGCTCTCGATGTCACATGTGGGGGCACGCAAATGAGAGTTGCCTAACCGCTCCAATGTCACCAAAAAAGGTTTCTAGAAATGTCCTCGAAGAGGGGGAAATATCACCTCCAACAAAGGTTCAAGAGGCAGCGGTCCAACCTCCCCTGCTTCCGGTTCAGCAGACTGTCCCTCCTGCAAGTGAGGGTGAGGGACATGCACTAAACCAAATGGAGGATGTTACTGCGGGATGGTCAGTTGTTTTCCCAGGAAAGGGTTGCAAGAGTTCTGAAAAAGGGTGAAGTCCGTCTGTTGCTGATGGTCAGGATACTATCCTTGGTTCCTGTCATGATTCTCTGTTTTGGGAGACGCTGAGGATGTCAGTGAGCCGGAGATGGCTAAGTTTGTGCATCAAGTACAGGCTACTGTCACTGGTGCAGCTGCAGCTGTAAATGTTCCTGATAAGCAAGTTCCGGTGCTAGACCCCCCCATTCGAGCCTCACTACCTCGACAATCAAAACAAGTTCATATGACTGCTTCGGAGTCTTATGCTCAGGAAACTAAGGGAATTCCCTCTGGCATCTTGAGCAATAAGAACTCCCGCAATCGTCATTAATGTCTGGTTTTTTCTGGAACATGCGTGGTTTCAATAAATCTAAAAAGCATTCTGTTTTTCGTGTTTGGGTGCAAGCTGAATCTCTGCAGTTTTGATGTTTACTTGAAACGCGTGTTCAGGAAAATAAGGCTCCCTGGATCATCTCTTCAGTGTTCCGTGGTTGGTCTTCGATTACAAACTATGAATTTAATTCTCTTGGGCAAATTTGGGTGGTGTGGAAGGAAGATGTGCGAGTAACACCAGTTTTTAAGAGTGGTCAGGTTGTCACCTGCTCAGTCTTATTGCCTGGACATACTATGGATTTTTTTGTTTCTTTTGTCTATGCGTATAATCTGGCTGAAGCAAGAAAGGAACTTTGGGAGGATCTTAAACATCTTTTTTATTCTCCATTGTTTGCTAATAAGGCATGGTTAATTATGAGCATTCTCTCTCTGACGGTGAAGAGCACTCCAATTATGAGCATTCTCTCTCTGTAACTTGTGGAATGCGAGACTTTCAAAGTGTTGTGCGTCACTGTGCTCTAACGGATTTGCATTCTCACGGTCCTTTGTTTACTTGGGGTAACAAGCGAGATGAAGATCCTGTTTGCAAGAAATTGGATCGTATCTTGGTTAGTGAGGCTTGGAGCCGACACTTTGTTGATGCTTATGGAGTGTTGAAATCTGGTGGGTGTTCAGATCACCTTCGTTGCAGGTTTTCTGTGGGGACTCAAGTTTCTCGACCAAGGGGACCTTTTAAGTTCACCAATGCTATGTTGTCTTCTCCGGAGTTTTTGCCAACGATACAAACTTTTTGGGAAGGCTCTAATAGTGTTTTCCACTCTACGTCTGCTTTGTTTCGTTTTGCAAAGAAGCTTAAGGCACTAAAACCGCTTATGCGGTCTTTAAGTCGCCAAAAGCTTAGCAAGCTTTCCGAGCAGGTGGAAGATGCTTACAAAATCCTCTGTAAATGTCAGCTTTCTACGCTTTCCAATCCAACGGCTGACATGGTGGAGGCTGAGGAGCAGGCTTTCCAGCGATGGGATCATGTTTCTGATTTGGAGGAGCTTTTCTTGAAACAGCGGTCTAAGTTGCATTGGCTTTTGGTGGGTGATAAGAACAACAAGTTTTTCCACAATGTTGTTAAGTCTCGGCAATCTCATAATGCAATTAGAGAAATTCTCTGTAATGAAAGTTTCATTGCTAAAACTCAGCCGGAGCTAAAAGACGAGGCAATCCGATTCTTCGAGAATTTTCTCATGCATACACCAACAGATTTCGAGGGTATGAGTGTTGCACAGTTAACCAACATGGTAACATATCACTGCTCTTCTACAGACCAAGAGGGTTTAGTGAAGGTTGTATCAGAAGAAGAGATTCGTAAGACACTGTTTAAGATGTCAGGGAGTAAATCACCTGGTCCGGATGGCTTCACTGTTGAATTCTTCAAGCAAACATGGCCGATCTTGGGAAAAGATTTTGTTGTTGCTGTTCAATCCTTTTTCCTCAAAGGTTTCCTTCCTAAAGGTGTCAACTCGACTGTTCTAGCCCTTATACCTAAAAAGACTGATTCAAAGGAGATGAAGGACTACCGTCCCATTTCCTGCTGTAATGTGTTATACAAGGTAGTCTCAAAGATTATTGCTAATCGGTTGAAGGCTATTTTACCCTCTTTCATCGCCCCAATTCAGTCAGCTTTTATTAAGGAGAGACTTATGATGGAAAATTTGTTGCTTGCTTCGGAGTTGGTTAAGGATTATCACAAAGATTCCATTTCCCCTTGATGTATAATGAAGATTGATATCTCCAAGGCGTTCGACTCAGTTCAGTAGTCGTTCTTAATAAATATTCTCAAAGCCATTAACCTTCCTGCAGAATTTATCCACTGGATTGAACTTTGCACTGGTTCGGCTTCTTTCTCTCTGCAAGTGAATGGAGAACTAGCTGGTTATTTTCAAAGCACAAGAGGACTGCGACAAGGCTGTTCTCTGTCTCCTTATCTCTTTGTCATTTGTATGAATGTGTTGTCTCTGATGCTTGACAAGGCTGCAACTGATCGTCAAATTGGCTACCATCCTCGCTGTAGAACAATGAACCTTACTCACCTTTGTTTTGCCGATGATATTCTATTTTTTCTGATGGGAGCTCACACTATGTTACAGAGACTCTCGCTGTTTTTGACAAATTTGCAGTAGCTTCTGGTCTCCACATTAGTCTTGAGATGTCCACCCTCTTAATGGCTAGTTCTTCTCCGCAGCATCAGCAAGACATTCTTCAGCATTTCCCGTTTACAGTTGGATCTCTCCCTGTTCGGTACTTGGGGCTCCCCCTTCTTACGCGGTCTATGATGCATGCTGACTATTTACCCCTTATTTAGTGTATTCGACAACGTATCACCTCCTGGAAGGGTCGGTTCTTGTCCTCTCTAGTCTCACCAACTTCTGGCTCTCTGCTTTATGCCTACCAAAGAAGTGTCTACGGAGCCTTATAGCCTTTTCTCTGCTTTCTTGTTGTCTGGACCGGACCTTAGTTCGAAAAAAGCTAAGATCTCTTGGCTGGACGTGTGCAAACCGAAGCATGAGGGAGGTATGGGACTTCGTCGTTTGCAAGATACGAATATAGTGTGCATTTTGAAATTGATTTGGTGTCTTTTGTCTGCTGGGAACTCTATTTGGGTCAAATGGGTGAAGCGCAACTTGATTAGAACTGGTTCCTTCTGGTCTGTAGATGAGAAGAGTGTTGGAGGATCCTGGATGTGGCGGAAGATTTTGAAGTACAGAGATCTGGCTGCGGGTTTCCACCGGAAAGATGTGAACACGGGTCATGAAACATCCTTCTGGTTTGATGTTTGGCGTCCACTTGGTCAGCTGTTTGCTCAACTCGGACACCGGGGAAGCATTAATATGGGGATCTCGCAGCGGAGTACTGTGGTGGAGGCGCTTCAGCATCAGCGACGTCGGCACCGTGTAGACATGCTGAATCAACTTGAAGATGTGCTTGATTCTACCTGCATATCAGTCCGACATCATGGTTCTGATAGCTCCCTCTGGAAACAGAAAAATGGCTCTTATAAAAGCAAATTATTATCGCATGATACTTGGTGCTTGATACGGCAACTTAACCCATCATGTGACTGGTCTGCAGGAGTTTGATTTCCTCACTCAACGCCTAAGTAATCCTTTATCGCTTGGCATGCTTTCCACAACAGGCTCTCTACTGGTGACAAATTGGGTCAATGGAACACTTCTGCAAATGGTTCTTGTGTCCTCTGTCAAGGACATGGTGAAACAAGGGAACACCTTTTCTTCTCTTGCGCATACTCCTCCGATGTATGGTCTGCTCTGGCTCAAGGTTTAATTGGTGTCAGGTTCACCACGGACTGGGTAGCTTTGGCTCCTCTGCTTCTTGACTCTTCCCTGCCACGGATCCACCTGTTTGTTCTGAGATACGTTTTTCAGTGCGCTATACATAGTCTATGGCGGGAACGTAATGTCCGACGACACGGAAAAGCTCCATCTCCAACCTCCACTCTCTTCCGCTTCATCAACAAGACTGTTCGTAATTGCTTGCTCACCCGGACATCCATCCCTGGCTTTGAGAGTGACCTTCAATATTGGTTTCAAACTCATTCCACTTAATTCAATTTCTATTTACCTTATTTGGCTATTCATACTCTAAGTTTATTTAAGTTGTAAACTCATTTTGGACCACAGTCTTTTTTTTATGAATATAATTTAACATTCATACAAAAAAAAAAAAAAAAAAAAACGTGAACGTACGCGTGGTCGAAGAAAATGAGATAACTCTACCTATAACGTTTTAAGGATCTCTTTCATACATACATTAATGTTTACGTCCATGTTCATATAACTGATTACTGTCAAACTATGTTTAATTCATTTCACGAATTTAGAATCAGTTAGTTGCGCAAGTGCACCATGCATGTATATAAAAATCATCAATATCTTTCAATCGAAACATTTTAATTAGCTCTTTCTAATTTGATTACTAGTGCATCATTATGCAGCTTAATTATGGAGGTGGGCTTGGTTTCACCTTTTTCTCAAAGATATCGCTATATCCTTTTAAACACGCTAAATCTAGATTTTGTGTTAATCACTTCTTTTTTTTTTCTTATGAAATCACAAGATTATTCTTTAGATCAAATTATTCAATTTTTGAAAAAAACCAACAAAACAGACAAATTTTGTTTAGGATCACTAAATTCTCTAATTACTTAAGAATTTTGTAGTGAGCTAATCTTAAAAAAATATATATATATAATTATAAGAACTAAAAACATATATATTTTCATGTTTGAAAAGTCTCTATCGATATATTGATCAATAAGATAAATATGTAACTACATGTAGCTGGTGGGGTTTGCGGCGAGCCGGGTGCCAAGTGGACGACTAGTTACATTATGAACATTAATTGCTTTGGCCACAGAAAGTTTATCTCCCAACCTGAGAGTATGAATAACGGTAACATAAAGTATATGTAACAGTGCCGTTATCCAAAACCGAAAGACGATATTAACATAAAAGTACACACGATTACGCAAACAGCACATCTTACAAGTATTATTTTCAAACTTTATTCCCATAGTTATCGTCTTAATCTATCTTGCCTCAAATACTTGAGGCACTTCATTAAAATCGCACCATGGTTTACTTAAAAGTGATACACACATAATGCAATTATGCATGGTGGGGAATTGATGATTTTGTTTTAGTGACCGGGCTGAGTCTGAACAGCTTCTCCAGCATACGAGCAACACCTTGAGCAGCCACGGTAACCTCTGTAGCAGCAGCCGTGGCGGCAGTAACCCCCACCCCCTCCGCGGTTGTATCCTCCTCCTCTGTTGTAGCCTCCTCCTCTGTTGTACCCTCCTCCTCCGTTGTTATACCCTCCTCCTCCATTGTTATAACCTCCTCCTCCATTGTTGTAACCTCCTCCTCCGTTGTTGTAACCTCCTCCTCCATTATTGTAGCCTCCTCCTCCGTTGTTGTAACCTCCACCATATTGATCAGGTTGCACAATTTCCTCATTCTTCACTGTGCCTGTCCAAAACAACAAATTATTTCAATCTAGCATGTCCACCACGGTTAAACTAGCTTTTCTCTTTAGAACTTTTTTTAAATATACAAACTATAATCTTTAGTTTCTCTTTTTTAACGACTTATATAATATACGTTCTAAGATATTATTTGCACTAAACATACGTTGAAGATATTGTTTCAGTCTTTCAGATGGTCTGAAAAACATAGTGAGGATTAAAACAAGTGTTTTTGGCTATAGTGACTCCAAATAATTGACTGTTCTTCAAGCTAACAGTCGGGACTTCGACGGGAAAATTCATAGGACGCATCATCAAATGTAACGTTAGTTCGGGTTCAATTAGCCTCCAAAGGAAGATATTAAATAGACTGAAATCTATATATAATCATTTTACGTACCGGACTGTGCCTCAGCTGCTGCGGCCACTTCTGAGACGACAAGAAGAACTGCAAAGAGACCTAACAGAACCAAAGCCTTGGAAGCCATTTCTTCAACTGCTTAAACTCTCTTAGTATGGAAAAACAAGTTATGGATAAAATGTTACCCTGCATGGCTTCTATTTATAGAAAATGAGAAGGAGGATATGAGAAAAGTCAAACTAACTAATCAGTAAGCCAACAAAAAAAGAAAGGAGTACTTGATCACAGTAGAAAAGTCTAAGTATGTATGCTCGTTAATTGCGTCGGGTCCCCTTATGGTTAGATGTTGGATTCATTGTAAATAATTTTGAAACTCCATAAATGTCATCCCCACAAGTGTTTTGGATATATCGATAAACATCTTAAACCCAGCGCATTCACACATATAAAGACATACAAGAACTTCATTATTAGATTATTGTAACATCACTGTTATTTCTTTGGACAGAAAAGTCTTCCACTGTTGTTGATACGTATATCCAATCTTAGTCGACAGATTTTTAAACCTATATACATTAATACTTAATAAGTGGACCATAGAATGGCTACTAAGGACCGACTTTACAATGGTGCAAGTGAAAAGTTTCAACTTAGGTCGATTGAGATCATATTTCTCCAAGTCACCTAAGCGTAAAGAAGGCTTGATATATCTGTAGATGATGTGGGCGTTGTGAAAGGTCATTGAGCATATGCCTGCATGTATTCAGTGGCTGAGCTATAGAATTTAGTTACCGGGGTCAAAACAAATTATTTATCGTAAAAATAGAAATATAAAATTTTAAAAAGAATCTTATTATATAAAGTTGAAAGTTAGTTACTAACAAGATTTTGACATGTGTCAAGTTATCAATATAAGATTTTGACATGTGTGAATATTTAATAGGAAGAATTTGATTACAACAAAAAGAAAATATTTTGTTTTAAAAATATTAATAAAGTAAAAATATAATTATAAAAAAATTCAGAATCTAGAAATGAAAAACAAAGTTTTTAAAAATAATTATAATGAGATTATATATATATATATATATTTCATAAAATTTGAAATTATAATATTATTTACATATTTTTAGTTTAAAGTGATTAATTATTAAAAAATAGAAAAAAGGATTAAGGAAAATATACTTTTAATTATTATTTTTAAATTTTATACTCACTTCTATATAATCAAATATCGCCTCATATTTAAATAATTTATTCAAAAACATTGATTTCAACTTTGTTTAATTGGGAATATATTTTAATGGGAAAGTAAATTTTTCTTATTTTCTTAAGCCAAAATTTTCTACTACTTTCTCATTTTTCAGTTGGGAATATGTAATATTAATATGTTAACGAAAAAAAGATTAATATATGAGTCTTCTTTTTCTAATATTGTATTTTAAAATTTATTGTAGTATTTTTAGATTGTTTTAATTTATATTTGAATCTTTGAATGATTTGGGTTCATATATTAACATGCTTATAATTTTCTATTGTTTTTTTAATAATGCCAAATTAATTTTCTTTCAATTTCTCAACCTTGATTGCTTGGTCATAAACCTATTTTTTTTTTTTGCAAACATAATTGTTGTCATTATTCATTCAATCCCAAAGGGAGATAACGAATAGAAGCTCATCAACCTAATGAATTGATAAAATAGGCTAATCAAACACAAGCGTACAACAAACATAGATCGATAGATTGGAAAAAAAAAATCATTGCTGATAGATCCATAGGGGCTCAAAGACTCTAACACCCTGATTTGCGGAAATGTTTAAAAGAATTGATTTAGCCACATACGTCACCAAAATGCACTTATTTTTTCAGTCAAGGGTCTTGAGAGAACTTCATGATGGGTGACCTTTCTGGAAGTGATTGTCGAAATTGTGCGAGTGAGAACAAAACACAAGAAAATATTATTTGTTGATTTGCAAGGTCGGTAATCAAGTTTTTAAAGACTTCCAGACGTAACAAACCGGCCATCGAATATGGGTTGGTCCACAAGCCAGGAAGAGATGTAGGGCCCACTTGGGAGGGTGGGCTCATGGACTGAGAGTAGACATGGGCTCACCAAAGAATGTGGCGGTTGAAGCGTTACAGAGACAGATGCTACATCATGGTGTGTCGAAGACATTTCCACGAATACATTGAGAAATTTAGCATTAGTTACTATCAAAAGATTTTCTAACGATTGAAAAGGTTTTAACGTTTATTGGTCTTCGGAACAAGCTATTTTGAGATAGCAAAAAGACGTGAATATTTTCTTTCCACACAGGATGAGAGTAGAGCCGAGGTTCTCTCTATGGTGGAGAAGGTTGGACACAAGGTTATCTACCCAACATAGGAAGGTGGAGGAGGTTGGACGCAAGGTTATCTCTCCAAGGGAGAAAGACAGAGCCAATGTTCTCTCCATAATGGTGGAAGTTGGACGCAAGGTTCTCTCCATAAGGGATGAGGGCAGAGCCGAGGTTTTTTTCATGGCGGTCATACATTATTGTGATGATACATCATTGATTAGGATATTATGTTATCTATAAACAGATTAAGCAAACTATTTTACTTTCACTTTGGCATAGTTATTATCACGAAAACATTGAAAAATTTAACATTAGTTACTATCAAAATATTTTTTTGTGAAGTTAGAAAATTGTTTTTATTTTCATTGGTTGTCGGAACAAGCCATTTTAAGATAGCAAAAAGACGTGAACATATTTTCTCCACATAGGAGGAGGGCAAAGCCGAGGTTCTCCCTATGGTAGAGAAGGTTGGACACAAAGTTATCTCCGCAAGAGAGGAAAGTGGAGGAGATTGGACGCAAGGTTATCTCTCCAAGGGAGAAAGGCGGAGCCAAAATTCTCCCATTTTGGAGGAGGTTGGACGCAAGGTTCTCTCCATAAGGGATGAAGGCGGAGCCGATGTTTTCTCCATTGTGATCATACATTATTGTGATGATA
Source organism: Camelina sativa (assembly GCF_030686135.1). Taxonomy (NCBI): domain Eukaryota; kingdom Viridiplantae; phylum Streptophyta; class Magnoliopsida; order Brassicales; family Brassicaceae; genus Camelina; species Camelina sativa. The sequence goes on along the minus strand of NC_141880.1, from coordinate 17,658,027 downwards.
CATCATTGATTAGTATATTATGTAACATATTTTTTATTCAAAATGTTTTTTGAGCCAACAATTTTAGTAATTTAAAAACTATGTAGAAGTGAAAGTAATATGCATGGCTTAATGTGTTTATATAGACAGTTTCTAAATGGTGATAAAGAATATTTTTGTAACATACAATAGTACATTTAGATATAAAAAATACTTTTAATAGTAACATACATAAAAGATTTGTAAATGGATATAATTCAGTGTATTATAACAAAAATAAAATTTATATATAACATACAACAAATTTGAATAAATTTAATTTCATTTATAAAACTTTAAATCTGCACATCGGGCGGATCCTCATCTAGTTATATCTATAAAAAAAGTAATTTTGATAGATTAACTTAACTATGGATATTTTACATCATTACTATTGGTTCTTAAGTGTATACATGAATCCAAATAGAATAGCGTCTGGGTATTTCTTACGTGTTTTGGTTAGCTTTGCGGTCAACATAATCCTTAAAATACCACACATATAATGAATTTTACCAAATTAATAGCTAAGGCCGATGAGCTGATTTTGGGATATATATGGATAATCGTGGAGTTTTACTCTTTGGGAAATAACTCACTATGCCTAAGTTTAGTAACGGACAGGGAGCTGAAATATTCTTCACAGGATGCAAAATATAGGGTTTTATGAAATTAAATAAATATAATACTATATATATATTCAAAACCTCCAAAAATAAGAATAATACTACATGTCCTAAGGCTTAGCAAAAACTATTGCATTTTCCAATATTTTCAGAATTAAAAATGATTAGATAAAATACTAAAACACATGTTGAAAACGTTAAAAATTAGATAAAAGTCATAAACAGACTAACATATGCCAATAATATTGAATAATTTAAAATTACATTAATTTTATTCAAAATTTGAAAAGAATGATATTCTCACATAATTAAAGAACCTAATTGTTTAGGCCATGTCGATTGGGGACCTTGTTACATGATATTTGGCATTGGTGTAGAAACTCCCAAACTCGTTCTTAGGCCATGTCAATCGCGAAATGAATGCTGCCGTGGATAAGATCTCTCATTGCCTCTCTATTAATTAACTCGTTGTATCGATTGTATACAGTTCCATCTCTGTGGCTGGTTAACTTGTTTGTACCATCCTTATACAGTTTAATAAAGAGTTATAATTTTTTAAGAAAAAATTTGCTTAATTTTCAAATAACCGTTTTGCTGTTATTAGAAATTACGTCATCAAAAGGGTATATCCATAATTACCCAAATTACTTATACTTAAATGGAACCTTAATTAAGTGGCCTTTAGACCATCATTAGTGGAGTAACCCACCATGGTTACTCTTACATTAATTAATTATATAAATAATCATAAATTAAGTTAAGTAACTCTAAGAGAACCTAAGTAAAATTATCCTATTACTAGAGAACTACAAAGAGGTTACTCAAACATTTAAATAATAATTTTTTAATTTTGATTTATTAATTATCAAACTTTAATTATCTAAAATGATAAAACAATTATTTAAATTTTTTATATTACATAAAATAGAAAACAATATTTTACAAACTTAAACATATTTTACAAAATACGGAATAGTAAACATATTTTATAAAATTCAAAATATTATACATATTAAACATAGTTTGGAGTAAGATTTATTGTGCGGTTGCACCAAATACAACCCTTACAAAAGACAAAACAACACAAACAAATCTGTGACTGTCCTTGCAAGACACAAGACAACCAAAACAAAACAGAAGACAACAACTCACAACCCGTGTTACAAAACACCCCTCCACGGGTTACAAAAGAGTTAACAACTCACAGACCCGTGACAACAAGACAACAAGACAACAACTCACAGTTAGCTTTGAAGTAGGCAGCAACCCTCTTCCAGAAACTTTGTAGCCGCTGCTCATTACTTACAACTGGATCCTTGCTTGTGTTTAACCAAGCGCTTATGAGGTTAACATCCTCCTCTGCAGTCCACCGCTTTCTTATTCCCCTTCCTTCGTCTTCTTCATCCTCATCAACCTCAACCTTGATACAATCATCATCTTCAGATGCCGGCCTAAACTGAAACGGCTGAGAAGAGAATCTAGGCCCACAGTTGACAGGCTGAGAAGAGAGGGTTTGGGTAAAGTTGACAGGCTGAGAAGAGAGGGTTTGGGTAAAGTGGACAGGCTGAGAAGAGAATGTATTTGGAAGAATTGGATTATCTTGGGAGTTAGAGTCTTTTTGAGAATTCATAAGATCAACAAAATATGTATGTGGATTACGAATAAGGCTTCTAGGATCCATTGGTTGTTTTAGTGAAAGCTGATGTTAAAAGAAAAGGGTTTGTATAGAAAAAGTTAATGGTTTATGTTAGTGCTAACATGGAGGGTTTATATTGAGCTCAAGTGGTTTTGGGTTTTCAAATTTATGGTTGTAAATTAACTACAACAACCACAAATTTATTACATTAAAACAACCTACTCGACAAGTATCTCTCTAATCAAGTACTATTCGTATTTAAGAACTCCAACAAACAAAAAAGCAATCATCAATGTCCTGACTTGACTATTACCTAATCTAACACTAATTCATCCCAACACACAATCGCAAACAATAACTATCAACAACATATGAAAGCTGTCGTACCATACCTTTTCAAATAAGAGAATCCAAAACGCTGCAGTCCGCTTCATGAATAATCATTCCAAATGATCTCCATTTGACCTCGCACAAACATGTAAAAATAGTCAATATAAATCACATAAACAGAAACAAAAACATTGTACTCTTAACAAGAACAACAGAATAATCTCATAATAAAAAGCAAACCTCTGGTGGTTTCGAGAGGAGCTTAAAGAGCCCCACGAAGTTTCACCTTTTGCAACCTCTCCATGTTTACACTCTTTGGCTGCTCTAATGGCAATCCAAGAGCCTGTGCACAAATCAGCTGAAACTAGAAAGAGAAAACATCATCAGAAGCAGGGTTAGTAGTATAACTTGGTAAATCTCAAAATCCATGTAAAAGAAGAAAGAGAGATGAACATAGTTAATCAGTTAACTTACATAAGCCACAATGATGGTCGTCGGTTTTTCAACTCCTAAGAGGAAAATAAAAAAGCCATATCAACAGTTATTTCACTATATCAAAAAAGAGAGTAAATATGGGAGAGATTAGGAAAACAAACAAAGAGAAGACTCCACTCTTTCTCAACCATCACCGAGAGATCTTAGTCCCAGAAACCACAAAAGGTCTTGCGCTTTGGCAAGTCATCATCTCCATTGATGCCTTTATCTGCTAGTCAAGAGACAAATCCTTGAGGCTGATGCAACAAAAAAGAAAAGAAAACATGCATACCAAAAGTTAGCTAGAGACAAGAGATAAGAAACAAAATAACAAGACATATATATAATAAGCAAGTCTAAGCTCATGGCTGCAAACTTACTTGTCCCTTCATATTGCTGCTAGTTGTGATCCATCCTTTGACAAAGCTTGCTGTTCGGGAGTAATTCCAAAAGAAGACCTGCAACAAAGAGAGAGAGAGTGAGACCCCCCCAAAAAAGAAAAGAAGTCGTTAAAATCAAACAGAGAGTGACAAGAATGAATAAAAACCCAAGAAGATCTTAGTGCCCTCCTCCTCAATCAAACCATCAGGGAGAGATCTTAGTATCCTCCTCAATCGCCGATCGATCAATACTACAGTTATCCTCTGCAATCAATCAATCTGGATTTACAAAAAAATATAATAATAGAAATATGAGTAAATATAAGGAATTCGAGTGAATGAAAAAAAAACCCTATGTAATAGAAATCAATTTAGAGATCAAACCCTAGAAGAAGTTGAGATTTCAGAGACGAAAGCCATGCTTCCAAAAAGCACCTGCGAGAGACAGAAGGAGAAGAAGAAGAAGAAGAAACAAGTTAGTAAAAAAAAAAACAGAGGAAGCAACACGATAAATCAATCACCGAAAGATCAAAGCCAAATCCTAGAAGAGGAACTCACCTAGAGGCCGTGTGAGCGACAATCAGATTAAACTTGCTTTAAAAAACCTGCAACAAGAGACGACGAAGAAACAAAACAAAAAAATCAGAGACGCGACGCGTTAAGAAAAAGAATAACAGAGCGATGCAATTGGATTGAGAGAGAGAGAGAACAAACCCTAGAAGGATAGGAACGAAACCCTTAAGAATGAAGAAGATCACTTGGGCAGACTGCTTAATCCAATTGATAACTCGATTCTTCTCTCTTTCTTCTTTTCCCGATTACATATGAATCGCCATTTCTTTCGCCGGAGTTCTCGAGAGAGAAGAGAGAGAGACTTTGGGGAAGAAAAGAAAAGAAAATGAGTAAAAAATAAAAAAAAAACGCTTTTATATTTAACAAACACCCATTCACAAGTCGCCACGTAGCGTTCTTCAAGTGTTGCTCAAACTCCTTCCCAGGGTATCGATTCTTCGATAATGGACCCATTTTTGGGTTGTTTAATATTATTTTGGGGCCCAAATAGTGGAGTAACTTTGTGAGTACTCCCCACTAATCATGCTCTTAGGATCACTGCCATATTGACTATATAAGCATCCTTGGTTTTTGCCCTGGATTCTTTTTTAGATCCCATCTAGCTTTTCTTTTTGTTACCAAGAAAGAAAGTATCTCTAATACTTTTTTTTTTTCTTTTTCTAATACCTATTTGATAAAACTGTAGATAGGATCCTATCTGAATAGTTGTTGGGTACTTCGGAAATCGATATATTTCTTGCTTTGTTTGTTTGTGAGAACACTTCGATTCTTTTGATCAAAATACTAGATAATTTTATTAAACGTTCAAGGTTTTTTTATATATAGAGTACAAACCAGAAAATTTTAAAGAGAATGAGGTAAATATATACTCTTATTCCCATAAACCCTACTATATAATTTAGAAATTTGTTATTCTAATAAAGCACTCCCAGTAAATCGGTGTCTATCTAGTTAAACCCTATTGGTTTTAATCCAATTAATATTCTCACATGGTTGAGACTTTTGTCTTGATAAATGATAAAAATCCCTAGTAGAATAAACCTTTACCTTCTCATTTTGGTGTTGATGGATCTCAATACCTTCGTCTGTTATAGTTTTAGCTTTGTCAAGGTTATCATCACCTAATACTTTTAGATTTCAACGTTCATCATGCTTTTAGGCTAAAACTCTAAAGACACATCAATTGAATTTATTGTTGGATCTGTTGTGTTTTGTTCGTCTATTTTTTTGTTTTGTCCAACCCTTAAGTATGAATAATAATAACATATATCACTGTTACATTATGGTGAACGAAACGATAACGTTGACTAGCTACATACGATTTTACTATGCAAACGGAACAAAGTAGAACTCGAACTCAAACACATAAATACAGTATGAAACTGATACAGGAAAAGAGATGAGAAGAGGGGCATGTGTGGCACGTGAGAAAGTAACAAGTTGCAGGATACATGGGAGGAGTTTGTTGGCTGAAAAGGTTTGTTAGATGGAGAAATCGGGAGCTGAAGCTTATAAAGGGGAAGCTAATAACATTTTCAGAATTAACCAGAAAATATTGATTTGTGTAATCTTCTTCTTTTCTCCAATTCTCTCTGTAAACTCTTAGGGTTGTTGTTTCATTGTTGTTAGAGCTGATTCTTTTTCTAAGCTCTATCACATGAAATTTTGAATTCTCGTTTCATGAACGACGATTCAATTTGGTGCTTGTAATTGGATTTTAATTGAGTTACAGTTTCTCTGTAACAAAGGTATCAGAGCAAAGACGGTTCTTGGAATCGATGGCGGAAACAAGAGCTTACAACGTCGGACGACTCTCACCACTTATAACTACACCTCCGATCAGTTTTCAAAATCAAAATCGAACTACACCAGAAATATTGACGACTCCGGAATTGTTATATCCTTCATCGGAGCTGATGTGATGTCTTAGATCTGGTATGTATTCAAATACCTCTGGTGTAACTAGACTAGCGAAGCTGGACTGTCCTAGATTTAACGGTGATAAAATCAAAGAGTGGTTGTTCAAAGTCAAACAGTTCTTTGAAATTGATAGAACACCAGACAAATTGAAGATTGGCTTAGCTTCTATTCATTTCGACGATCTTGCAGCTATTTGGCATCAATCAATTACTGAGTCAGTTCTATGGAAGCATGTAATGCACGATTGGGTGATTTATAAACTGTTGTTGCAAGGAAAGTATAATAAGCATGTGGATGATTCGGTTGCAAAATTGAAACAGCTGCAGGAGACTGAAGGAATTGAGGAGTATCACGCTCGTTTTGAGTTGATTAGCAATAGAGTGAGCTTCTCTGAAGATTATTTGGTTGATGTTTACTTGGCAGGGCTGAGAACTGATACTCAGATGAATGTTAGAATGTTTCAACCTAAGTCTATTCAACAATGCTTATTAGTGGGAAGATTATATGAGAAAGCTCAAGCTTATAGGGAAAGAGTTCATTATAAAGGGATTTTATCATCCAAACCAGAACCTGTTCATAAAGCAGTTATTTGTCCTACTATGGAGAAACTTAAGGATACTACAGTCAAGCCTCACAAACAAGATTGTGGTGAATCAGAAGAAGTTCAGGTGGAGAATGTAGCATCAAAAGGAACCAGAGTTATAGCTCATATTTCGGTTAATACAATTTCAGGAGTCTATGATGGCCGAACAATGAGAGTGAAGGGTTCTTATGGGAAGCAAGTGTTGTATATACTCATTGATTCAAGTTCTACACAGAACTTCATGGATCCTAAGGTAGCTGAGCAGTTGAAATGTGTTTTTAAACCTGCAGGGTTGGCTCAAGTATCAGTAAGTGATGGAAGGATGTTGGTGGTTGATGCTAAAATAGATAAGTTTCAATGGGAATTTAGAGGCACACCATTTCAGGCTGATCTGATGGTTCTTCCCTTGGGTGGGTGTGATATGGTGTTAGGCAAGCAATGGTTGGATACTTTGGGACCAGTAACTTGTGATTTTGAGAAGTTGGTGATGCAAATTCGTCTTGGACAGAAAAAAGTTCTTCTCCAGGGCATTCGACAAGGCTCTGTCAGAGACGTTAAGGCTGCAAAGCTTAATAAGCTGAAGGAAGATCAAGTTAAACATGATTACTCTAAGAAACAGAAAAACTGGGAGTTTATGGGGAAGCCTGAGAGAAACTGGGAGTTTAAAGGAACTGAAGTTGATAAAGGAACTGTCAACATTCAAATGAACATTTATTCACATATGGATAAGAAGTCCATTAATCGTTTCAGCAAAAGTCTTCTGTTGGTAAGCAGACATTGTTGCAGCAACAAGAATTGCATTGTGAGCATGCACATCCTCATATATTGTTTAGCACAGAACAATTTCATGAAACTGATTCATGTGGACCATTGATTCAGCAAGATGCTTATGTTTGTGTACCAACATTCTTGCCGCATCAAAGACTGGTTGGTGATACTATTTTGTAGTAGAAGAAGTGGATCGGTGGTATGAGCAATCACCAAGTGTGAAGAACGTAGAACCAGCTTGTGTGAAAATCAGTGATGCAATCTCATTCTCTCAGTTTATCTCCGGTGTAAAGGCGTTCTTCAGTTGGCATAAACGGAAATCTATACACCTACAATCAGCTTTGGAGGTTTGTGATGCATTGTTACTACAGCTGTTCATGTTCAGTGGTGATGGGTTCCAAATTAAGCACAAGTGGCGTTTTAAACTCATCTGAAAAGCAGATTCTTCTCTACAGCCTTCACTTGAAGAATGCAAGGGCATCTTCCTTGCAATTCAGTTTGTACTTTCTCTACAAACCTTGAGGTCAAGGTTTCTCAAAGGGGGTAGATTTGATACAGGAAAAGAGATGAGAAGAGGGGCATGTGTGGCACGTGAGAAAGTAACAAGTTGCAGGACACATGGGAGGAGTTTGTTGGCTGAAAAGGTTTGTTAGATGGAGAAATCGGGAGCTGAAGCTTATAAAGGGGAAGCTAATAATATTTGCAGAATTAACCAGAAAATATTGATTTGTGTAATCTTCTTCTTTTCTCCAATTCTCTCTGTAAACTCTTAGGGTTGTTGTTTCATTGTTGTTAGAGCTGATTCTTCTTCTAAGCTCTATCACATGAAATTTTGAATTCTCGTTTCATGAACGACGATTCAATTTGGTGCTTGTAATTGGATTTTAATTGAGTTACAGTTTCTCTGTAACATAAACTTCATTCCAGTATTTTCTCTTCCCAAATCTGTTGGATAATTCCAACTTGTGTTAGAAGTTATCTGAGAAGCTTAAGGAGATAGAGATAAAGGACACACAAACAAGTTCAAGATAAGGAGGAGCTTATTGAGATAAGGCTTTGTGTTGTAATCCTATTAGAATTAGGAGTTGTCTAATTCATTATAAATAGAGAGGTCTATGAAGAGGTGTTTCATATGACTTGAGAGAGATTTAGTTTTTGAGAAGTTGTCTAAATCAATAAGAAAAGGTGTTCTTACTTTCAAGTTTTCAATCTTATATTTGGTATCAGAGCAAGGTTGTGTTTCTGATCTAAAACCCGTGGAAAAAACTCGAAACCAAGCATGGGGGACGAATCTAATCCACCACTATGAACAAAGGATCTTGGAGCACCATCAATCCAATGTCCGTTACTCACATCAACAAATTACACAGTTTGGTCAATGAGGATAAAGATCATACTTTGAGTTAGTGAAGTTTGGGATGTAATCGAACCAGGATCCACTGATCAAAAGAAGAATGATATCGCCACAGCCCTCTTGTTCCAATCTGTCCCAGAGTCGCTTATCTTGCAAGTAGGAGAGCAAGATTCAGCGAAATCTCTTTGGAACGATATCCGATCATGCCACCAAGGAGCGGAACATGTGAAGGAAGCAAGACTTCAGACCTTGTTAGCAGAACTAGAGCGTTTGAAGATGGGTGATTCAGACTCGGTAGATGATTTTGCAGGAAAAATTTCAGGCATTGCATCACAGTCTGCATCTTTGGGAGAGACCATCGATAAATCGAAGCTTGTGAAGAAGTTTCTTACAGGATTGCCTAGAACAAAGTTTATCCATATAGTAGCTTCTCTAGAGCAAGTCCTTCACCTAAACACAACGACATTTGTGGACATTGTAGGGAGACTAAAAGCTTATAAGGAACGAATTTGTGAAGTAAGTCCAGTCGAAGATCAAGGAAAGTTAATTTTTACTAATACCTCCAATATTCGGGGTGGTTATGGCGGTTTTAGAGGAGGATCTAGAGGTAGAGGCAACTATGGTAGAGGAAGCTACGGTAGAGGCAATTTCGGCAAAGGTGGTTTTGGTAGAGGCAGGGGTTGAGGGAGATTCAACGGCCAAAACCAAGGAGGAGAGACCACAGAAGATAACCAAAAACAACCTAAGAAGGATCTATCCAAAGTAATTTGTTGGAGATGTGATAAGCCTGGACATTATGCGACGACTTGCACCAACAAACCGATATAGAGTAATAATCAGAATCAAGAATCGAATCTCAATGAGACACATGAAGTGGATGGACTCTATATGCATGAAGTTGTGTTCCTCAACGAAGACAAGGTGATTCCAGAAAATTATGATATCAACAAAGGCAATGCAAGTGTTCGGTATCTAGATAATGGAGCGAGTAATCACATGTCAGGGAACAGAGAATTCTTTTGCAGTTTGGACGAAAGGATTAAGGGTAAAGTGAGGTTTGGTGATGGCTCATATATTGTTATTGTTGGGAAGGGAACTGTTAACTTTGTTTGCAAAACAGGAGAAATAAGAGCACTCAAAGAGATCTATTATATACCCGATCTTAAACACAACATACTGAGTTTAGGACAAGCAACATAAGGAGGGTGTAAGGTGAACATGAAAAAAGATTTTCTAACACTTCTAGACCCATGTGAAAGATTGCTTGTAAGAGTTACTAGGTCATCAAACCGTCTTTACAAGACTCCAATGGAGATAAGTCTTCCAATGTGTTTGACAGTGATGAGGTTACATGCCGTTGGCATGCTCGGCTGGGGCATGTAAGTTTTACTGTCATGAAGAATATGGTTTAAAAGGATATGGTTTTAGGAATGCCACACATAATTCATGAGAAGAATATGTGTGATGTGTGTCTAGCAGGGAAGCAAACAAGAGGTTCTTTCTCGGTTAAAACTAGTTTCCGTGCATCACAACCGCTGGAGTTGGTACACAGAGACTTGTGTGGTCCAATTTCACCACCGACACCTACAAACAACCGCTATGTTTTTGTTTTGATTGACGATTTCTCTAGGTACATGTGGACAATGTTACAAAGAGAAAAGAGTGAAGCATTTGATCGTTTTAAACGATTTAAAGACTTCATTGAAAAACATAGTGGTTTTGCCATCAAGACTTTTAGAACCGATAGAGGAAGAGAGTTTACCTCAGGAGAGTTCAATCGGTTCTATGAAGAGAACGGAGTAACTAGACATCTAACAGCACCATATACACCACAACAAAATGGTGTGGTTGAGAGGAGAAACCGCACCTTAATGGAGATGACGAGAAGCTTGATGAAGGGGATGTTGATTCCGAATGATATGTGGGGAGAAGTTGTACGTCATTCGACTTACCTCATCAATCAAGTGTCCACAAAAGCACTAAATGGTCAAACTCCATATGAATGTTTCATGTCTAAGAAACCGAACATTGAGCACTTGAGAGTGTTTGGTTGTGTTGCTTATGCAAAGGTCAATGGACCACAGTTGAGAAAGCTAGATGATAGATCAAGGAAAGTGATCAATCTTGGCACAGAAGGTAGTGTGATGTAGTATGATCCGATTGCCAAGAAGGTAGTGTGATGTAGTAGATTTCAGTCAATTAAATTATCATTCCACAATCTGCATTAATCAACTCACTAAGAATACACAAAATTGCTTAATCTATTCTTAACAGGAATTGGTTTTGTTGTAAAAATCTTAACTAGCAAACAAATTAAAGAAAAGAAACAGAACACAACTAACAACAAACTTTAAATCAAGATTAAACAAGTGAACCTTGGGCAAGGTAATTGACTTGGGAGATAGCTAACCAATCTTAGATGTCCATGCAACAATCAAGAACAATCCTATGGCTAAGAACACTAATGTAAATCAATTCATTTCCATGGTAGAGTTCCTATGCTAATCAAGTGATAATCAACTTTTTCCAAAGGCAATCACAAAGCTAGCATGCATTAAGAACAAGTCTTAATACCACTAAGCACCATAATCATCAATTTCCATTGGCTAGGAGTGCAAAGCCCTTGAATAGTTTGGTTCAGAAATTTCATCAAACACCTTCTGGGTAATGGAAATCCTAATGTCTAGATTCAAGCTTGATCAAGGCTTTCCAAGCATTATTAACACTAAACAAGATAGGAAACACATAAATAAGGCTCTATACATTAAAGATCAATCATATATCTCCCTAATCTACCTAGCCCAAAGTTCTAATGTTCTACTCACTCATCATCATGATCACACAAAGGAAAGAGTTTGATATTTGTGAAATCATAATAAGAGATTATAGATTAAGATATTTGAAAGAGAAATTGCTATTAAAAACTTAGAAGTACTCAATCATTCAACAAACCAAGAGTAAACAATCTTAAAAACTCTCAATGGCTGCTAAACAAGAGATAAACAAAAGACAAACTAAAGATAAGAGATAAGAGATAAGTCTCCCCTTAATAGGGTTAAAGTATTTATAGCAAAATAAAAGTGAGCCGGGTCAACCCAGTTCAAACCGGGTCAAACCCGGATCAAAACTAAAACAAGTGTGGTGATGGTCTCACACGGCCATGCTTTGACCGATTGAGATTGCCGATTGGGATGGCCAGGCACAATTTGGCCGATGGTGGTGGCCGCTGGTGTAAACGGCCTTAGATGAATAACTCTGGAGCTAAATCCCAAGGAAAGGTCTTCATACGAGTCGATCTTTGAGGGACTGCAAACTGGTTCCGAATCATCAATCATCTTGTGTGCATCCAAATGTGTGTCTTCCATTATATTGCTAATTATTGACTTATTTGGCTCCAAAGCACACTTTACTTGTACATCTCTACTCCATCATCTGAGATAACAAACTTGATGCAAAATGCAACCTAAACAACCTAAATGCTCATGAATATGCACAAAACAATGAAGAATTAAGATCTAAAATTACATAAAAACACAAGATATCATAGTGGTTAGTAGAGATGTGATTTTTGATGAAAATAAGGCTTGGGACTGGTCATTTACGGGAGGTGAATCAGAGAGTGAACCGGGGGCATTTAAACTCTTTCAAGAAGGTTTTATAGAAGAAGGTGGTGGACACGACAATGATCAAGACAATGATCAGATAAACGTAGATCAAGAAGCTGTAAACCATGATAACGAAGAAGAGGAAGAAAACGAAGACAACTATGATGATGATATGAACAATGAGAACTAAGTTCAGGGTCAACAAGTCGAATTTCAACCCTTGGTAACTAGGTTTGGTCGTGTGATAGCAAAACCACGTTATCTCAATGACTATGTTTTATTCGCAGAAGCAGAGAGTTGCAGTCTGTTCTTAACAATAGATGGAGAACCAGAAAACTACTTTGAAGCTGAGAAAATAAAAGAATGGATTGATGCTATGAAGGCTGAAATAGACTCGATTATTAGGAATAATACATGGGATCTTGTAGACAAACCAGTCGGAGTTAAACCAATAGGAGTTAGGTGGGTCTATAAACTCAAAAGAAAAGCTGATGGTTCGATGAATAAGTATAAGGCAAGGTTAGTTGCAAAAGGATATGTGCAACAACAATGTATAGACTTCGACAAGGTGTTTCCTCCGGTAGCAAGAGTCGAAACTATTAGGCTATTGATAGCACTCGCAGCAACAAGAGGTTGGGAGATTCACCACCTAGACGTGAAGACAGCTTTTCTCAATGGTGAGCTAAAAGAAGTGGTTTATGTTACTCAACCTGAGGGGTTCGAGAAAAAATGAGAAGATGATCGAGTTTATAAGCTTCATAAAGCTTTGTACGGACTGTGTCAAGCCCCTCGAGCTTGGAATTTAAAGCTTGATCAAGTTCTTAAGGAAATGAATTTCAAGAACTGTATGAAGGAACCAACAGTTTCTCGCAAGAAAGAGGAGAAGGAAATCTTAAATGTAGCTATCTATGTTGATGATCTGTTTGTAATAGGAACTTCACTCAGTATCATTAAATGTTTCAAGGAGGATATGTCAAGAAGATTTGAGATGTCGAATATAGAAAAATTAACATATTATCTTGGCATAGAAGTTATTCAAGGAGCTGATGGAATAAGGATTAAACAAGAGGGATACGCTCAAGGGATCCTTGTTGATGCAGGAATGGGTTCTTGCAACTCAACTCATGAGCCGATGGAGTCGGGACTGAGTTTGTCAAAAGCAGAGAAAGAGATTGATGCTACAAGATATAGAAGAACTATACGATGTTTGAGATACCTTCTTCATACAAGACCAGACTTGTCTTGTGCATTTGAAGTTCTTAGTCGCTATATGCAGAGTCCGAGGGTATCACATGGGCAAGCAATCAAGCATGTTCTAAGGTATTTAAGAGGAACTATGAATTTTGGTTTGTTTTTTAAAAAGGATGGAAAAAGGAGGGTCACAGGGTACAATGACAGTAGTCACAACATTGACATTGATGATGGTAGGAGCACCACATGTTATGTTTTCTACTATGGTTCATCACCTATTACATGGACAACGCAGAAACAGCCAACCGTGGCATTGTCATCATGTGAAGCAGAGTTCATGGCTGCTACGGAAGCTGCCAAACAAGCTATAGGATAAAGGAATTGTTAAGTGAGATACTAAGCGTGAAAGGAGAGAAGATCCTACTTAGAGTTGATAACAAAGCAACCATAGCTCTAACCAAGAACCCAATGTTTCACGGGAGAACTAAGCATATGCTTGCTAAGTACCATTTCGTTCGAGAGTGTGTAGAGAATGATCAAATTGAAGTTGATCATGTGCCAGGAGAAAAGCAGAAAGCTGATACACTTACAAAACCTTTAGGTCGGATTAAATTCAAGGAAATGAGGACTTTACTCGGAGTTGAAGAGATCAAGCTTCCCGGAGTTCGTGTTGGAATTACGGGGGAGAATGTTGGATAATTCCAACTTGTGTTAGAATTGTTATCTCATTAAGGAGAAGCTTAAGGAGATAAGAGATAAGGACACACAAACAAGTTCAAGATAAGGAGGAACTTATTGAGATAAGGCTTTGTGTTGTAATCCTATTAGAATTAGGAGTTGTCTAATCATTATAAATAGAGAGGTCTATGAAGAGGTGTTTCATATGACTTGAGAGAGATTTAGTTTTTGAGAAGTTTTCTAAATCAATAAGAAAAGGTGTTCCTACTTTCAAGTGTTTCAATCTTATAAGATCTATCCTGCCCCTTTTGTGTACAAACACACCATGTCTTATTTATAATTAAGTTTATAACCATACAGACACATAACGAATGGTGGTTAATATATTGTATATTTAGTGACCAGGCTGAGTCTGAACAGCTTCTCCAGCATAAGAACAGCACCTTAAGCAGCCACGATAACCTCTGTAGCAGCAGCCCTGGCGACAGTAACCTCCTCCGTTGTTTCCTCCTCCTCCATAACCTCTTCCGGGAACAGAGCCTCCACCGTAGCCTTGTTGATCAGGTTGCACTGTTTCACCCTCTTGCTTGACCGTGCCTGTCCAAACAACACACTATTTTAATTTGGCGGTTATTTAAGAAAACATTCTCTTAAAATCTTCTAGAATAATAACTAAGGTTGTTCTTAGGTTTACTCCATTTTAATTTAGAGTTTGTTAGCAAATTAATACATTTTGGAAACTTAATTGGGAAACTAATACATTCACTATTTAAAATTAAAAAAAGTAGGGTGTTTTGTAATAGAGAGTTTGTGAGATAAGGAGAAATGGTGGGGCATAGGTTTGGTGAGAAAATTACAAAAATGGGTATGTGTGGTAAGAAATAAAGGTTTTTTTCCCTCCAATTATAATTACTCAAATAATTGTTAATATAATCTAATTTTAGAAAACTTCTTATATACAAAAAAATACATTTTTTTCTTTACAGTATGATATAAATTTTATTTAATAATTTTTAAATATATTATATAAATCTTTTGTATCCGTATACGTTAGTATATGTACAGATGTCTATACACATTATTCTGTGTACAGATGTCTGTACACATTATTATGTGTACAGATGTCTGTACACATTATTAACTTTACAGATGTAATTTGTATAAAAATATTGATGTACAAGCATATGTACAAACATTTGAAACCCTAAGAATGAAATAATTTTCATTTGTACACTTGATAATGTGTACAGACATCTGTACACAGAATAGTATGTACAGACATTTGTACACTTAATTAGGTGTATGGATCTAAAATTTGTAAAAAAAAATTAATATTATCAAATAAAATCATCAAGCAAAATGCATATCCAATTATAAAGAAAAAAACATATAATTTTTTTTTTCTATAAAAATTTAGAACTTTTTTTAATTAGTCAGCATTTTTATTTTTAGATTATATGGAGCATATAATAAAGAAGAAAAAAAAATAAAAATAAATAAAAATAAAAGACTCAATGGCATGTGTTATAAATATTAAATGATGATGAGGGTTGGAAAGTCTTGTGAATAGTAGAAAACAGTAAAAATTGTGGTATTTGCTAATTGTAAATAGTGATTGTACTACTTTTACTGTTTTGAAAACTGTTTATTTTGCCAAATATCTCTTTAATTTATAGATACATGAGATGAATGGTTGTGTCATTCTTAATGACTTAACTAGTTTGAAAATTCAGGAAGAATAATGGATCTCTACTTTTTTCTTAATGATTTATAAAAACGGCGTCTACGTCGACTATATAATTCGTACAAAACATCTAAATAGTTTGAGTTGGTCTAGATGCGTATGGTAAGGATTAAACATGTCGAACAAATCATATAGACTTTGAAAGGAAAAAAGAAGTTAGATAAAAATATAAAATGGTACGTTAGTTCAAATTTGCATCACTAACATCTATCTCTTCTTTCAAGTAGCTTGCCATGTAAAAAGTAGACTGAAATATAAAAAGAGAAACAAAACAATTTACATACCCAACTCCCTTCCTGATGCCGCAGCTACTTCGGTGACGACGAGAAGAACTGCAAAGAGTCTCAACAGAACCAAAGCCTTGGAAGTCATTTCTTCAACTTCCTAATAACTCTATGATTATGGAATGGATCAAAAGTTTCCCTCTATTAAAAGAAAACGATCGACGTGGAGGGAATGAGATCAAAGGCAGTGTTTTATCACAATAAAAACAAAGTGATAAGAAGATAAGTGTCAAAGCTTTTGTATGGGTTGATTGTGTTGTGGGCTCGTGGCACTTATGTTTTGGTTGTTGGATTCATTTTAAGAATATTCAAAACTCCATAAATGCAACTCCGTCTTCTAAATATTCTATCAACTTCTCAAACACAGCGCATCCACACACATATAGATATTGTTGTTGTTGTTGCTTTTTTAACAGAAATGTCGTCCACTAGTGTTGTACCGGTTCAGCTCACTGCTTTCGAACATAAATTATAAAGGAGCAATATAACTACTAAGGACTGACTTTACTCGATTTGTTTTTTCGTCAACTGTTGTAATTCATAACATAATTGAAAATATATGTTGGAAAAAATCAATAATGATTAGAATTGTCTGATTTTTTACTGTGTGTTACATGAGGCTAGTATATATATACTCAAGCCTAAGAAACTATGTTTAATAACAAAGAAATTCTTTTGTAGTATTCCAATATTTCCATATACGATCTACGGTAGAACCTCTATAAATTAATACTCAGTAAATTAATAACCTCTATAAATTAATAAATTTCTTCGGTCCCAAGTTGGGACTAGTGCAATTTTGGACACTATTTGATAATATAATAAAATAATATTTTTTTTGAAAATCCTTTGTAAATATATAGTCCCATCAATAATATAAATTAATAATTATATAGAATTATCCAAATATATGTATATATCGACACATTGATTTTTATTAGAGTTCATTTTTGATATTTTTACTGTATAACAATCTTTGAGTGCTATCGTCAAAACATGATAATTGTTATTTTCATTGTAATTGATTTAATAAAAATATTAGTTATAACCATTAAATCTTATTTTTAATGTTTTTTTACTAAATTAGGAAAGTCTCTCTATAAATTCATAATTATTAATTTATCGAGAAATTAAAACCTCTATAAATTAATAGCTTTTCTTGGTCCTAATATTATTAATTTATAGAGGTTTTACTGTACTAAATAGAACCCCCTAAAGTTGGAATGTGCAAATGACCTTGTATATTGAATTTATATTATCCAATGATTTCATAAAAAAATTGTGGCTGAAAAATTACAATATTTACTATATGTTTTTTTGTATATTGAATTTATAAGTAGTATATTTAACACAATTTATTCTGTCTCTGTACAATTTTTTCAAATTTAAAACTATAGTGTTGTTAATACAATACATTGCATGCCATCATTAATTTGAAATGCATTTATCATTTTACTACTATATATTTTGGCAGCTATAGTTATAAACTTATAATTATGAAACACATATGTACTTAAAATTATGATTGTTTGCATATTTTTACTAAGCATAATAATATCTCATACACAATAATTCAGCAAGCTGGTTTTGCAAGGTGCACACTTTTTACTGCAAGAACATGATTTATGTATTCTCTAAGTATATATATCTTACAACCAGTTATCAAACCATAGAATTTATGATCTTTCGCATTAACAAAAGCAATTCATTGGCCAGCGCCCCAGCCTTGTTTACCATCTACTTTTTTTGTCTCCAACCCTAAGAGTATTAATAATTATTAAACAAAAACTCTCTTTCACAAAAAACGAAAGAAATAACTACAAACGATTTATTTGTGCAAATAGCGAAGGTTACACTTAAACAGCGAGACATTACATTCTTGAGCTTTTTTCATTACACATTTGCCATGATTTACTTATTGTTACACACACACATAAGCGTATCCATAGATGCATTCCTGCATGTTGGTCATTATATTAGTTTTTTCCTTCTCCGTTGACCCCGTGGCCTCCTCCTCCTCCTTTGTGTCCTCCTCCATTGTATCCTCCATGGCCTCCTCCTCCTCCTCTGTTGTATCCTCCTCCTCCTCCGTTATATCCTCCTCCTCCTCCTCCTCTGTTGTATCCTCCTCCACCTCCTCCTCTGTTGTATCATCCTCCTCCTCCTCCTCTGTTGTATCCTCCTCCGCCTCCTCCTCTGTTGTAGCCACCACCATAACCATCCGGGTGCACAGTTTCCTCACTCTCTGGCAATATGTCAGCAAAAATGGTTAGCACGTGCAAATGTGCATTTTATGTTTAACTTCAGATAAGCATATAAATTCGGAAGTGCTCCTTCTTTAGTAAAAAGCTTTTGACTATACGTTCTATATAAAATTTGGATAAATATACCAGAAACCCACAACATAATTAAGTGAAGTATGTTGTGATTCTAGTAAGCAGAAATAATTAGATGAGACAGAGAGTTCTATTAGCCTCATAAACATAATATATATATATATATATATATATATATATATATACTTATAAGGTTATATAGCCTCCAAAGGAAAAAGTATAGACTGAAATGTGTTAAAAGAATTTACGTACCTGGCTGCGTTGCCGCAGACACTTCGGAGACAACGAGAAGAATTGCAAAGAGACCAAACAGAATCAAAGCCTTGGAAGCCATTTTTTCTTTTCAACTTCTTATAACTCTCTTAGTATGTTAAACCAAGTGATGAGTTATATGCTACGCTGCATGCCCTCTATTTATAGAAAACGAGAAGGGGGGGAATGAGAAAAGTCAAATAAATGGTACAATAAAAACGAAGTGTTAAGGAGATAAGAATCAAAATATGTATACGTGTTTCATGTGTCGGGTCCCTTTATGTCCGTTCTTGGAATAAATTTGGAGCTCCGTAAACGGCTTACTCCACTAGTCTTTTAGATATTTCTACAAACTTGTTAAGTACAGCGCATTCGTTCGTACACATAACACATGTAGCCTTGTAGTTTTTTAGAATTCCTTTATTAATGGATTACTTATTATTATGTGGGCAGAAAAGTCGTCCACAGTGTTGTCTCTATTGATACTTGTTAAATATATCCCTTCCAATCTTTGCCGACAGAAAAATCTATATTCAGTGAAAATGAGTAACTATAATGAGTTAAGTAGACTATAGAGGAGCAATACGTAGTAACTACGAAGGACTTACTGATCTAAAAGTCTCAATAATTTTGCTTGGCTATATGATCATGACAAATAATGGAGACTTTATTGGGAATTTTGCTTGGCTATAGTTAATGCAGGCGCCGGATTGTTATCAAACTATCTATCCAACTAAATCCGAGCGAGGTACCTAAACGTAAAGTAGGCTTCATACATTCGTAGAGGAGATGAGTCTTATCAAAGTTATTGAGTATAGACATGTAGTTGCCATCCTTGCTAGGTACATTTTACTTGGACGTCAATTTCTTAACTATCTTTTTAACACGGTATCTCACACAGCTATCGTAAATTCGTAATACTTTGTTCCATATTTTTTTATATTTCAAGTACTATTAGACTACTCCATTGGTTATATACACTGAATATCTTTAATAATCTTTTAATATAAATTTAAGACACTTTCGCAGAGTGAGAAGAGTATTTTGGAGAACATACTAAAGACATTTCTTTAGACATTTTCTATCTTACATATCATTTTTCTATTAGTGTCCGACATTTTAAAAAATTAATCTAACTAAAAACACTCCACTTTTATCACCAATGGAAATGTTTTAACAATTTTTCTTAATTTTATATATAGACTGGAAGGTGGCGTCCTCCCATATATACACATTTTCACTTATAACTGTAATAAACATAGAAAATCCTTAATAGCATCGCATCATTTTATAATTTATATATATATATATATATATATATATATATATATAAGATAAAAATTTACTATACGCCGCATATATTTTTTTTAATAATTTTTTTTCTAATATACTAATTATGACTGGAAAAAGGCACCCAGAATTTGAAAATTGATTTTTAAAAGGTACCACATTTACTCATATTTTAGTAGTTTCTATTTTACTATTTTATTATATATATATATATATGCATAAATCAATAAAATATGTTATATATTACTTTTCTAAAATAAATTTACCGTATAATTAATTTTGGTATTTAAATTTTTTTACTGTTTTTTATCCTTTTAGTATGTCTATATATAACTTGTTACAAATGTTTGATCTGTTTTTATATTGTAATATACATATATTTTTCAGCAACTATTACACTTCAAGAACCTTAGTTTTTTTTCTGTTAAAATATATTTTTATGGTGCAAAATCTTAATTTGAATCATGTTGAAATTTTTTAGCATAGAAATTATTTAATTTATTAGTTTTAACTATGATTGTATAACTTTTTATATCATAGTAATTAGTTAAATCTATTATTTTATAACTTTTATAGGACAATTCTAATATAAAATTAATTTTCCAATTATGCTATGCCTCTTGTTCTTTAAATTTCGTAAAAATTTCCATCACTTTTCGTAGCTCAAAACTATCATTAATACATATCCGACAAAACATACCAGATTGCATAGAGAGATTTAGGGTCATCTAATGTACATTTTTAAAAGTTTGAGACTGGTAATACGATAAGCTCATAACCATATGAATCATAAACAAGAGTTAGAAACCGGGCGAAAAGATTTTCCGCAACTTTTAAATCGCACGGTGTCATTTTTTCCAAATAATCATAAAATGATTCGTATTATTAAGTTCAATGTTAACCAACTAATTAAAACCACTTAACAACTCCTTGGCGCATAAGGGATTTCTTGTAACATATGATGAATATTGAGTATTCGATCAGCAATAGAGAAAATTTTGACTATCTTCTTCTTCATATCCCTCGGCTCGATTACATGGTACCAAATGCATTTTATTCTGTTAAATTGTTAAATTTCACTCATTAAATATATATATTGTATTCATTATTCACCGTTATCGTTTATATTTGATCAGTTTATTTTGTTGTAGGAGAGAGATCGAGCAACGTTTGGTTAATCCAACCTAAACCAGAAATACATAGAAGAAACTGGAATAATTGGGGAGATCGGCCTAATCAGCTCACCATCATCCTATAAGAAGAAAAAGAAAGATAAATTTAAATCTAAAAAAGATAAGCTAAAAATCTGAGAAAGGTAAAAAAAAAAAAAAAAAGATTCACTCGAGAAAAAGAAGCAAGCCAAGTTAAGAACATACTACGACTTCACATAAATTATAAGATCTTTGATCGAAAAAATGATCCACAATTTCACAGGAAGAACAATAGGCTTGATTATTCCCAGAGAAAACTCGAATTTGTTCCTAAGCTAGTTAAAAAGTTTTTGTAATCATCAAGCTTTGCTAATAAATTAAGAAAGAGGTTTTTTTTCATCCCTTATTAGTTTCCGGTTTACCATGCAGAATTTATACGTACATTTTTTTTCTTTCCCGTCATTCCACTATTTGATGTTCGATTTTACGGTTATTTTTGCTGTTCTTCGTATTAAACTGTTTAAATGGTATATGTTTTCAAGAACCACGATTTGAACTGTTCGGAAAATACTTTTTCAAATTCCCTTTCACTAACGCTTCTTTAATGCGCGAACAGTGACGTAACAACTAGAAAGTTTTACTTAAACGTAAACTTTTTATTTGCCAAAAAGAAAAGAAGAAAAAAATCACTATATGCCACCGTCCAAATTAACTCATTTAAAGGATATATGTATTACAAAGAAACATAAAAAGAGAGAGAAGAGAAGAAATGACAGTATTTGTTTCGCTAGTGAAGAAAGAGACAAATATGAGTGGCCCCGTATTACAAACATTATGTAGAAATTTCACATATTTTATGTTGATAAAGGTGAAAGAAAGGTAAAGAATATCTATAGGGGTTAAAAAATCTACTACAGTATTATAAATTTTCCTTTTCTGTTACCATATTTCACAAAAGTGGTCATCTCAAAAATTCATTTTTAAAAAAGCTATAGTTCTGTAGAAAACCGTTTAGATAACAGATCGCATAAGCTGACATTATTTGTATTCTTGTGATAAAGGACAGATTTGTCAATGGTAGATAATGTATGTGGAGTCTCGGGTGTGTTCAGGTTGGGATGATAATGGAAATGTTCATTAATTATTTAATTAATGCCTAATGGTGAGGTGTCTCATGGCTATGTGTGATCAAAAGACTCATCTAAGATCTCCTGAAACGTAGACCATACAAGTGTTAGAATTAACCTCACGTCAATTGATTGTCAGTTTTCGGGCCAAAACTTTCAAAAACAGTAGGTCAATAACTACGGATGAACGATGCTGACTCTTAAGAGAAAAATAGCTATCATCTTTTTTCTCAAGTGATCGTAGTTTTATTCACTATCAATAGTATGGACCCCAGTTTAAAAATCGGCATCTAACCGATTAATCGGGCGTGTAGACGCTAAGCAGTGGTCAACCAGCGGGTTTAATGCAAAATCTATTAGTAAAATCGGTTTATAAATTTTTAATGGTTATTTAATTGATTTAAATTGAATTGAACTTTAAAGTCTATTAACTTTTTTGAATGGGTTATTAATTAATTTAAATCGTATTGGGCCTTAAAACCTATTCATTTTTGATTAAAAATTGATAGTCTACGATCAGGATCTTGGTTTAATCCTCTTTTTCTTGACCAAAAAAAAATCGTCTTCTTCTCTCAACAGTTGAAGCCAAACAACACTGAAAACCCTAATCTAGTGTCTTGTCTAATCTCAATTATGTCCAGAAATTGTACTTACTCAAATTGATTTTTATTTGTCAAGCCCCTCTCATCTTTCTATTCGTGAATCTACAAGTAATTTTTTAAAATCTCTAAATAATTACAATTTTGTAGCCGCTTAGGATGTCTTTGTCTATTCTCTCTGTTGCTTTGTCTAGCCGATCAAGATGTCTCGTGTATTGATTGGTTTCTATATCTCTGGTCAGCCGGTTTTTGATGTTTCTATCTACTAATGTTTTTGATTTTTTTGCATGTTAGAATGGTTTACGTACAACTAAAACGTAATTCTGATGATGTGGGTTGGGAATATGGAGTGTTGTATGATCCAAAAACTCCAGATAAGGTGAAATGCAAGTAGTGTGGAAAAGAAATGTCTTGTGGAGTTTATAGGATGAAAGAACATATTGCTCATCAAAGTGGAAATGTTTCTGTTTGCCCATTGACAACAAAGGAGGATCAAGCTAAGTGTAAGAATGCACTTATAGAAGCAAAGAGCAGGAAAACGAAGAAGAGAGTATGTGATAAAGAGCTTAGATCTTAGGTGAATATATATAAACCGCATTTGGATAGTGAACTGCAAGAAGAATTTGGAACTCAAGCGGCTTCTCACTTCCAAGGTCCCATTGATAAGTTTGCGAGTTTCATCAACCCTGAAGCTTCCTTAGCTGCACAAACCCGACAACAGAATATCCATGTTGCAATTCCTAAAGAGAAGACAAATGCTGTCCATCAATATTGTGCTAGGTGGATGTATGAGTCAAGTATCCCCTTTAATGCTATTGATAATGAAAGTTTCAGATTATTTTGTGAAGCATTGGGACAATTTGGACCTGGTTGGGTTCCCCCTACTCAATTTCTTCTGGTTGTGAAAGAAATTGGAGTACATTTGAAGCGGTTAGTTTTTAATCTATGTTCAGCTTTTATGTTTGAGTTACTGATTAATTTCATATTTTTATGTCTGTTTAAGTATAGCTAGTATGTTACAGCCTTTCTTCTAATATCTCATATTAATTTGCAGATCCACACTAAAAAAAGGAATAGATTAATGTTCAATTGTCTAAACAGCCTAGTTTATATCCAGTTTAATGCAAGACTTTTAAAAAACACAAAAAAAAAAAAGAACAAGGAGAAAGCGGTGGATGTGATCTTAGATGATGGTGTAATGAAGAAACTGTGGAAGATTGGATTGTGGAGCAACATCAAGAAGACTAAAGTACCGGTTTTGGTATTGTACCTATACCCAATATTCAAAGGTAAAAGAGCTTTATGATAATGATTTTGAATTTGAGGAAGAAGATGAAGTAATGGTTGACATGGATTTTGAAACTGAATGTATTCCATGGAACCCCTATGTTTTGTGACACACCAATGAGTTACTAAGGTTTGTTTTTCTTGTTGTGTGATTATTTATTGTTTAACGTGACACACCAATAATTCTTGTCATCTTGTTGGTTTTTGTTATTATTTTTGTTTGTTCTGTTGCAGTTGTAGATAATCAAAAAAAAATATTCACTAAACAAAAAAGTCTAACACATACTAATTACTTGATCATTGAAGAAAGTAAACAAAGAAGAAGTAATCTTCATTCTTTTTATGACTTTTCCATATTTTTTGTGTACTCAAGATCAAAACCATACTAATTTTTGTATATCATGTGATTGGAAACTTTTTTTTTCAATGTATAAATGTTTTTATTTTATAAAGCTTAAACAAATATTATTTAAAAAATAAAAGTAATGTAAAAATTATCAAAACTAGTCCCCGATTAATCCCCAATTTCTTTGCTAGGCGCTAGGTCCGTACTTGCTGCCCGACTAGCGCCCTAGTGATTTCTTAACCAGGGGTATGCACTATCGAAAAGTTCGTAAAAAATGCATTTTAGAAGAAAGAGACTCAACCAAAAATACAACAAATTCATTGGTCAAAGGGACTTTAAGAACTGTTGATGTCTTTGGTAATTTAAATATTCAATTTAGCTACCATATGCTACCAGTGTTTGTGTTTGTGTTTGCATTTGATGCAATATATTTCTATCAATTTTTTATTTAAATTTAATTTGCAATGATCAATATACTAGGAATATACGTAAATATTTTTTTTGGACAAAAAAAAACTTTCACTAATTAAATCTTCAAAAGAGGAAAGTTAATACAAACGAAAATTTAAACAATACGGTAAAAATAAAGATAGAGGTTTCATGAGTTTTCCAAAGAGATGATTAACTTTGAGAAGCTTGCAAACTTTGAAAAATCTTGTGAGACCAAGACGAATTTGACCATGAAGACAGCCTCCGCGAACTCGACCAACATGTGGCCATTGACGGCTTGCGCGATTAACGCATATGAGCTTTTAGAAGGGTGTGTCACGGGGGAGGCACAAGTTAGGTTTCTTTCCGACATGAGAGGGTTCAAAAGCATAAGCTCAAGGTTCTATAAACTTTTTGGAGTATAACTTAATCTTTTAGGAGAAGCTAAAATCGGGAAACTCAAATGATAGGTGCAAAATTGTAATAGAACAGGTGGGTCTTCCTTCACATAAATCCATAGAACATGAAAGTTAAAGAATTCCACACAAAGCTTGTAGCCAGTATAACACTTAAAATATGGAACAAACTCAAACTCACATCTTGTAGGCGATTAGAGAAGGTTGGGAATTGGGGTTTTAAGAGGGTTAAAACTGAAGCAGTATGTGCAAAACTGTAACATAACAGATGGGTCATTCCTCACATAAAGCTCTTGGCCATGGAGGTTAAGGAATTCCACACAAATCTCGTTGTTGAATTTATATTAAAACAAGAAAGCATATCCTAGGTTCAAACTGTTAGAAAATTGGTGGTTGTTGGGGATAGGGGTTTCGAGAAGGCTAATCCTGCAGTTGAAGCTACACTTAGGTGATTCTAGTAGCCAGGTTCTCAAATTGGGTTTGTTCCAACATATCAACATTGTCTGAATAGGTTCCAGATGATGTCTTCTATCAGATGGTTCCGTACTTCCACACAAAGTATCACTACGAAGGGATAAAGAGAACTTTAGACCAAACCTGGGTTTTGAGGTAATGAAATTGGAATACACCTTATGGATTTGGGTATAGATGGATGGAGAGCTGGGTCAAAGCCCATTCGGTTAGGAAGAGAGCAAGAAGAGATAACAACACATCTAAATGAGATGGACGAGAGGCGTTGAGGACGAGGATCTGGAGGTACTGGCAGATCTGAGGGGTTGAGCGATGAGGGAAGCAACATAGGCTCCAATGAAAGAAAATCAAAGCTTTAAGTAGAAAAAAAGTTAGAACTGTCACCATTATCATTTGGGAACCCACTAGAAGAGGGAAGACCTTGAAAACAAACAAGAAACCATATAAACAAGAAAAAGGGCTGGCGAGACGTAACCCTTGAAGCAACAAAGATGAAGTTTCTTCTCCAGAGGGAGAAAGGTTCTTCGGGAAATTGTAGAGGGATCCTGAGAGAGAAAGGACAAGGCCTTCTCAGGGAGGAGGAGTGACGAAGATCTGATGAAGGGTGGTCATTCTGAGCTATGGTTGAAGGCTTACAACGGCCACCTTGGTTTCTGTTGTTGGGTGAAACGACTCGACCCGTTTTTTTTAATAAATAATAATAATAAATAAATAACTCAAAAATATTTATTTAAATATGCATAACTCAAATCACCAAATAAGCAGCAGAAAATACCAATAATAATTAACCAATAATTAACCAGAATCATATACCAAAAACTAGCAACTTAAACCATGGTTCTAACACCAACATTCCAATTCTAGCAACCTAGCATAAACCAAAAACATAACAACTCCCTAGAACATCCTCCTCTTCATTGCCATGATCTCATAGTTACACTTTGCCTCTACCTGCACCACAAACACAAAGAGATGCGTGAGTATTACATGAAATACCTAGTGAGGCGATCCTCCCATCTACGAACTATACACACAAGCAAATCAAGAGTACAACTACAAATAAAATATAACAAACCAACCATTAAACAGAACAATCAATAACACTTTCACCATACCCACACATCATCACACAAGACAAGTCATAAAACTCAATCGCTTAGATAAGCTCATGGTCACGCACTCACCTTAACAAGTGATTCACGAAAATAACTACAACAAAAAGAGAAGCTCTCCCTTATCCAAGAACAACCAAACTCGCTCCTACAACCAATCACAACAACAAATAAATATTGAAAACAAACTGCAAGAAAAATCAGAAAAGAACAACCTCGCAAATGAAACCACGAAATCAAAATGTACTGTTAACTTTCCATTCCCTCTGGTGAAAAGAAAGGTCTAGACGTCCAGAAGCTTCTCACAAAATCTCAGCACGATCAGATCTCAGATGAAACCGCAATCGATCCCGAAAAACCCGCTGGTCTCAATCCGCGACTGAGAAGAAACGCCCCACAAAACTTCTGATATATTCTAGAATATTAACTCAAATTGTGACACCCTGGTTTTAGAGAAATGCGGAGAGGTTTAAAAGAATTGATTTGGCCACCTATGTCATCAATATGCACTTATCTTTTCGGTCTGGGGTCCTCAGTGAACTCCACAGTTAAGCGTGCTTATGCTGGAGTAGTCTCAGGTTGGGTGACCTTCCGGGAAATGACTGTAGAAACTGTGCGAGTGAGGACAAAACACAGGGAAATATCATGTGGTGATTTGTAGGGATGGTAACAAGTCTTTAAAATCTCTCGGTCGTCGGATAGAGATGGACTCACGGGCCTAGTGAGAGGATGAGACCCATTAAGGAAGGTGGGCTCATGGACTAAGACTGGACATGGAAACCCAATAAGAGGTGGCGGTCGGGATGTTAAAGTTGGTATCAGAGCCAACCCAGACGAGTGTGGAGTCGAGTGGGCTCACACCGTCGAGGATGACGGTCTTGGTGCGCAACGAGGACGTTGTGATCTGTTAGTGGGGGTGAATTGTGACACCCTGGTTTTAGGGACATGCGGAGAGGTTTAAAAAAACTTATTTGGCCACCTATGTCACCAAAGTGCACTTATCTTTCGGTCAAGGGTCCTGAGAGAACTCCACAGTTAAGTGTGCTTATGCTGAAGTAGTCTCAGGATATGTGACCTTGCGGGAAGTGACTGTCGGAACTGTGTGAGTGAGGACAAAACACAGGGAAGAATCATTTGGTGATTTGTAGGGATGGTAACAAGTCTTTAAAATCTCCCAGACGTAGCAAACCGGCTATCGGATAGAGATGGGCTCACGGGCCTAAGAGAGTACGTAAGGCCCATTAATAAAGGTGTGCCCATGGACTGAGATTTGACATGGGAACCCACTAAAAGGTGGCGGTCGGGGTGTTACAAGTCCACAACCCTTGAATAAAAACCCATCAACAATAACGTAGTCATCATTGTTTCCATGTTGAGCATCAGTCCAAATCTTTCCAAAAAAAGGATCAACTCGGTAGTGATCAGGAAGAACTGAAAAGCCAACAACCGAAACATCCACCGAAGCTACCAAAGCATGAAGACGACTCGATTAAGTGTTCCTGTCTTATGCTTAATAACAAAAGTGAATTGTTGGAGGTAAGAAAACCAAGCAACATGTCGTGAGGATACCTATACCGAACTGTAATCTTGTTAATTGGGCGGCTATCAACACACATTCGCCACATACCATCTTTCTTTGGAATAAGAAGAGTTAATACCGCACACAGACTAAGAATTTCACGCAAATATCCTTTTAACAACAATTCTTCAACTTGGCGACGGAGGTCATCATGATCTTGTGGTGACATACGGTAATGTGGTCTATTTGGTAAGGAAGCGTTTGGAGTTAGTTCGATGCAATGTTGAATGTAACGTAAAGGAGGCAGACGAGAAGGCAAATCCTCTAGAAACACATCACTAAATTCAGCTACAATATACTGGAATTCAGTTGGCACATCGCAGCTTAGGGGTGACGACACAGGTTTTAAAATAATAGCCATTCCGCCGTTAGTCCTCTCGCATTGTTCAAAGAATTGTGTGGCCTTAACAAACAACACAGGTTGTGAAGACTTTGTTGGGATAAAAACTGGATCTGAATTTGTGTGAGTTTGTGAAGATGGATCTGAATTTGGCTTCCTCTTGTGGGTGATCAATAACCTCCTCATCATAGATAACTTCTTCCTCACCAAACAGGACGCACTTAGGACAAGAGGCTTGGTGATGCCCTGTTTCCTCGCAGTTAAAACACTTAAATGTCAGAGATCATATAGGTTTCATTGTCGAGGTTGTGTTACTGACACATTGAGCAGGAGACAATGCAGGTTGATTTGTTTTAATGGCGTAGCTAGCTTTGCCATTAGAAACAGATCGAAAACGAGGGGTAGATGAACTCCACGCAGGATTTGGACACAAATTCTGCTCAATTAACACAGCTCTTTGATGTGCTTCAGAAATCGATGATGGATTAAAGAGCAAAAGCTGATTTTGTATATGCTGCTTAAGACCTCCACTGAAACGTGAAACAGAGTTCTCCTCTGCCTACAGGCTGTTGCGAGCAAGCAGAGAAAAAACTCAGATGAATACTCATCAACACTTCGAGTTCCTTGTCGTAAATTCTAAAATTGGGGTGTAAACTGTCCTTGCATAATTGTAAGAAAGAAAGTAACGACGCATATGCTTCTTCAGTTTTTCCCATGAATCCACACGACTTTTTCCTGAATTAACTCGCTGGACTTTGAGTTGTTGCCACCAGGCCGAAGCTCTACCTTTAAACCTTGTTGCCACAAGAGGCACACACTTGTCACCAGGGACACTTTTGAAGTCTAATAACTCTGTCGCACTTAACCACTCAAGAAAGTCCTCTGGTTTCAAGCTGCCTGAGAACTCCAGAAGATCAAGTCGAAAAACCGACTCCCAACGTTGATTTTATCCTCCCAGAACAGCACCTAATTCTCATTGCTGGTTTCCCCCGGCGAACGGATTGTCATCATCCACTTCAGAATCTGCATCAAAAACCGGATCATTCCGATTAGGTTGTATCGGTTGTGCTTGAGCCTGAGCTTGAAGCACAGCTCTCTCACAGTGTTTGCAATATAATCTTGCATAATTTGCCTTCGATTCTGAGAAAACTCGGTGAAAACCTCACGGTAAGCATATGTCTGCTCGTCATGGTTTTGTTGTTGAATCTTTTTCGGAGGTATGGTGAAAGAACGTTTCTGAGTCTGATACCAACTAATGTAGCACCTAGAAGCGTAAAAGACAAGAAACTCAGGATCTGCAGAATCTTGAGTAACTTTTCGATAATTCTTGTTTGAACAGAGAAATTGAACAAGAGTTTGAGAAAGTAATTCTCTTTTATTAATCAAAAAAAACAAAGAACAATAAATCTCATAATCTCCTTCTTATACTACTTGTGCAATAAACTAAAAACCCCTAAGCCAATGTCGGTAAACTAACGAACACAAAAGAAAATAATTCAACAACAAAAAGCCCACATAGAAACCAAAATTAAAACTTTCGTTGCAGTGCATGAAAGTGTGTAGTGACGCTGCATCAATTTCTCTCTAAAGCATCAATTGCTTTTGTTCCCTAAGTAGCCACTAACTCTTTCTTAGTTGCCTCTACAAATGTTTGTGGCTCAGAAGTAGAATTAATAAACGAAAGTCCTGTCACAACACGAGAATTTAGCCAAAAAAGACATATAATTTGCAACTAGATAGCAGGAGTAGTAATCATTTGATGCTATGTCTTGGTTGAGATACGTCTTGGTCTAGCTTTGATGCTAGTTATTGTTGTGACACTGCTCTCGGCATATAGCATTTAGTATTATTATTTTTCGGTTACACTGATGATGCCTTTTAGTGTATGTTCAGTTCCTTTTCTATGGTACCAAATCCAGTAAGTTATTGCTTGTCTACCACCATATGACACAAAATACATATTCAGATTATCTAGTTTCTTTTCAATATTGAGTTTTCCATCTCTCTGTTTGCATTTAAATGTATCCGATTAGGAATTTATCTTTCTTAATAAATAAAAACATTTGTTTACAATGTTGACTATAACTAGGTAAAGATGTGTGTTATGTACAAATGACCTTTCAATTGATTTACAAATTTAGTTATAGTAATACATATATGTATTAGAAATGGATAATAAATAATATTATAATATAAACTCGATATTTACTTATATTAATATTGTGTGGTTGAAAAATAACATTATTAATTATATGTTTTTTTTGTTTTTTTATGTAAATAGTAGTTACTAGATTTAAAACATGTCATTTTGTAGCACGGGTTTGATTTTGTTTTTTTTTTATTACTATTTTGTTGTGTTTTTTTTTGTATATTGTTTGTAAATTTTTCTTAATTTGTTTTTGAACTTGTTGGTATGCGGACTATTTTTAATAATTAATTGTAGTTTACAATAAATAAAATTGAGCATTCAAAATTCTTGTAAAAATTGGAATTTAGTAATCTAATTTTGCTAAAATTTTATTGTATACTTTATGCATTTTAATATATATAAGGTAACCACTTGAATGACATCCTCTTAGCAAAAACATAAGATTATGAATTTTGTTTCTTGTAACTTCTTTTAGTGAAAAATTATTTTACTTTAAGAAAACAACATAAGTCTTATTTTATTATTCTAAATAATGTTTTAAGTCTGATCCATAAAGAAAACCAAAGTATTAGTCAACTAAGTTCTGTCACAAATTACCTATTTTTACTTTTATTTTAGTTAATAGTTAATATTGTAAATAACTGAACTAAAATATATTTATCATTATAAAGATTTAAATAAATTTTTAGCTTAATTTTCCTTATAAAATATATATATATATATATATATATATTTTATGTTGGTTTGAGTTATTTGTTTTGTATAGAGATTTTTGAAAAAAAATGATTTTCTTTCCGTAAAAATCATATTGATAACGTAATAACTAGAAAATGATTATATAAACAACCAAATAAGTTTAAAGACAAAATATGTTATACCAAAAATGAATATGTTGTCCAAAGAAAACACCCTAACTCTCTAGAAAATTTTACTTTTACTTCAAATTTGTATTCTCTATTGAAGAAATTTATGGTGATTTAGCAAATTACTTAACATGATCTAGATTATGCCCAACAACTCTTTTAATTACCATATCTTTAGAAAACTTTTTCCATAGCTACAACTTTATTTGATGAGCCTTAAATCTCACTCCAAAATTTGCATATGTTCTAGATAGCAAAGTAGAGGCTACTATAACTAACACAACACACTTTTTATTTGGGTTTTGCTCAATCCTGTGGCCCATTAACACCTCTCATTACCAAAACAGTTCAAGCCCAACTTCCCTTGTTGACTTGTTCGTTTCTCTTTTTGTTGTTGACCTTCTTTATCGACAAGGCATCTTCTTTTTCTTCTCTGTTCTGCTTTGTTTCATCTAAATGAAGCTGTCTCCTTGCATGTTTAAATGGAGGACTCAATTCCAGTATTGTGTCTATATCAATCGAATACACAACTCAAAAGTTTAAGCATTCAGATTACTAATGACTTTTACACTAAGAAAATCGCAAAATACAACCCTAAACCATCAAAGGTTATGAACAAATTTACACAAAAGTAATAGAATTCAATTTATAAAAATTTGAAGGCGTTACAAATATGATTATAGCTAATAAACCTGATTTCAACGGATTGATTTATAGGAAAACCTATAGAAAGAGAATCAGGGAAGGGGAGAAGCATCATGTTTAGACGGGATACGAAATCTAGTGAAGCATCTGGTGCTAATAGATTTTCAAAGCAAAAATCTAGCTGGGATTTGACAAACGAAACGAAGGATCTATTATAAGAAGAATGATGCCCAATATAATTATGAAGACACAAACAGATTCTGGTGAATCGACAAAGAAGAAGTTGAGCATAAACACATAGATTCTGGTAGATCGAAAAAGAAGAAAACATCATGCCGAAGAAGAAAGAACCAAAACAGCGACGAAGAAGAAGAAGAAATTGGAGAATAGATAAAACGTAGAGAAAAAATCGAGGAGAAGATAAAACAGTATCTCCTTCGTTTCTCTTTTGTTTAGTCCACATAAGAAAATAACTCACA
The DNA here is from genome assembly GCF_030686135.1 of Camelina sativa. NCBI lineage: Eukaryota > Viridiplantae > Streptophyta > Magnoliopsida > Brassicales > Brassicaceae > Camelina > Camelina sativa. Next base: position 17,624,995 of record NC_141880.1, on the reverse strand, counting down.
TGTATTAATTGTTTTAATTTGATAGGCTGCTGATTTTTTCTGAGATGTCAACACCAGCTTCAATGTTGAGGCTGATGTGTTAGAAGAGAGAAACACATTTTAGTTTTATTGTATTGATTCTTTACATCGTTAATTCGATATGCATTAATCGTTTAGTTTTATGATTATGAAACGAAGATACTTATACGAAGATACGAAGATATTATGTTTATTTGCATTTATGTATACATTTCCTACGCCCTACAAAAGCAATTCATTGGCCAGCTTTGTTTACCATCTACTTTTTGTCTCCAACCCTAAGAGTATGCATAATTCGAGAGATATAACTACAAACGATTTATTTATGCAAATAGCGAAGGTTACACTCATACACAGAGACATTACATTCTTAAGCTATTTTATTACACATTCGCCATGGTTTACTTATTGTTACAAACACACATAAGCGTATCTATAGATGTAATCCTCCATGGTGGTCACTATATTAGTTTTTTCCTTCTCCGTTAACCCCGTGGCCTCCTCCTCCTCCTCCTCCTCCTCCTTTGTGTCCACCTCCGTTGTATCCTCCTCCTCCGTGGCCTCCTCCTCCTCCTCTGTTATATCCTCCTCCTCCTCCTCCTCTGTTGTATCCTCCTCCGCCTCCTCCTCTGTTGTATCCTCCTCCGCCTCCTCCTCTGTTGTATCCTCCTCCGCCTCCTCCTCTGTTGTAGCCACCATCAGGGTGCACAGTTTCCTCACTCTCTGGCATTTTTTCAGCAATAATGGTTAACACGTGCAAATGCGAGTTTTTATTTTAACTTCAAAAATGCAGATAAATTCGGAAGTGCTCCTTCTTTACTAGAAATCTTTTAACTATACGTTTATTAGGTTCTACATAAAATTTGCATAAATATACTAGAAACCCACACCATAATTAAGTGAAGTATATATGTTGCCACTCTAGTAAGCACAAATATGTAGATGACATAGAGTTCTTTTAGCCTCATAAACATAACAGATTTTTTTTTTATATATAGGTTAAATAGCCTCCAAAAGGAAGAAGTATAGACTGAAATGCATTATAAAAAATTTACGTACCTGGCTGCCTTGCCGCAGAAACTTCGGAGACAACGAGAAGAATTGCAAAAAGACCCAAGAGAATCAAAGCCTTGGAAGCCATTTTTTTCCTTTCTCAACTATTTCTTATAGCTATCTTAGTATGCGAAAACAAGTGATGAGTATAAATAATGTTAAGCTGCATGGCCTCTATTTATAGAAAATGAGTTGGGGGAAATGAGAAAAGTCAAATTACTGATTTTACAATAAAAACAAAGTGGTAAGGAGATAAGATATACGTGTTGCATGTCTCTTGGTCCCTTATATATGGTCCGTTGTTGGAATAAAATTGAAACTCCGTAAACGGCTACTCCACTAGTCTTTAAGATATTTCTACGAACTTATTAAACACAGAGCATTCGTTCGTACACATAACACATGTAACCTTGTAGATATTTAGAATTCCAATTTGGACAGAAAAGTCGTCCATAGTGTTCTCTATCGATACTTGTTATAAGTATATTCGTTCCAATCTCTGCCGACATACAATTCTATATAGTGAAAATGGGTAAATTAAATACGTGAATTAGAGGATAGAGAGGAGCAATACGTAGTAAATACTAAGGACTTACTTTAAAGGTCTCAATATTTTTCTTGGCTATGTTTATATATCATGAAACATAATGGAGATTTTATTTTAAAAAAATTGATTGGCTATAGTTGATTGCTATCAAACTATCTATCCAACTAATCCAAGGAACCTAAGCGTAAAGTAGGCTTGATACAATCGCAGAGAAGATGAGTCTTATCCAAGTTATTGAGTGTAGATGTCATCCTTGCCAAGGTACATTTTACTTAGACTTGAATTTCTTATCTTTTTTTTTTGTTTGTTATTATAACCTTCCTTTAATATAATTTTAAGAATTTTTGGAAGGTCGTGTTCCATCAATACACATTTACTTATAACTGTAATAAACCTAGAAAATTCTTAGTAGAATCGCTTCTCTTTATGATCATTTTTATTACATATTCTTTTACTTACAACCGTCTTATAATTTTTAGTTTCTTACGAAAATTTGTAATATCAGTTTTTTTTTTTTTATGTATATTGTCACTTATAAATAACATACATAGAAAATGCTCTGGAGAAGAATTAAAAAAAAAAAAGCTTTGGAGAGTCGGAATTAATTTCAATCACCGCATGTTATACTAATCACCCTTAACATTTTATATTGCGAAAGATGTTTTAGATGTATTTGATTAATCTTCACTTCAAACCATTTCCAACATTCCTAGAAATATTGTTGAAGAGCGGCGTCTCTTTTTCTTATCTATTAAATTTCACTTAATTTATTTCCTTTGATAGATTTTCAACAAGCTTTCTCTTACATCAGATAAAACTGACCTTTTTATTGTATTCATTAAGAACTTATGTATTTTCAAAGAAATTTTGTAATAAACGGTTCATTCTGTACTTTATGCTAGTATTTATTAAATGAATTCAAATGATTAAATTTATAAAACTACCATTCTTGAAGTATTTTTTTAATATAAAATTGTTTATATATATATAGATATTATTTGAATTATTTACTTGAAACAATTATATTAAAAATATATAAGTAGATATTATTATGTATTTGGGTTTGATATTATTTTTTAATTTTTATCATTATTTCTAATCATTGATACAAAATAATATAATATATATATAATTTATTTAAAGTTAAAAATCGTAAATAAATGTAATTCGTCGAAGAATATAAAAATTAATTATTTTTTATTAGATACTGTTTAAAATTTTGTTATACAAAGAAAAATATTTTGTTGTTCTAATCCTATAGTACTTACAGAAAAATAGAATTGTAAGAAACACGATTTAATACAGAAAGCACAAAAAAAACTAGTGATGGTAACTCAATTTATTATCTAATGCGCAATAAATGTCCGAATAAACATATTAGATTGCATAATATAAAGAGATCTAGGGTCCAATGTGAATGAATTTTGTAATTACTATATAATAAAAGCATCGTTTAAAGTTTCGTATCTAGTACAGTCGCTTTGACTATGTATGGATGTAGCTCACCCAAGAAACCTTCTACATCAGCTAATTCTTCTAAATGGAAATAGCCCAAATAATTTACAAATAAAACCTCCACTTTACTAGTAATGGAGGGGGTTCGCGTCTGATGGAGCGCGGACCTCTTGCTTGCAGGAACAGCAGCACTACGTATCATAAGCAAGAATTAGAAACCGGACCAATAGAGAACGAGCTAGTAAGAGGTTTTAAAGTACTATAAAACTAATCCTAATAAAGTATGATTAAATATACGACAAGATCTCACTCTACAGTCTACTGATCCAAAAGGACTTTTCCGCAATTTTTGACCTGATCAACCACAACCAGTTTGTGTTTTTTTTTTCCTATGGTCATTTTTGTGCTATTTTCATTTTCGTTTAGTAGTATATGTGAAATCAAGAAGGATTTAGTATCTATGATCTAAATAATCGTGGAGGTTTTCTAAATTCTAAGATATATATAATACTAGTGTAATGGCCGACGCTATGGGCGGAAAAGTAAATTAGAATTTTTTTTTTGTTATATTATCAAAATAATGCTTTTAACAAATTCTCTATTTCAAACCTTTGTAGCACATATAAAAAATGAATTGAATAAAATATTGTGTAATATTATCAAAATAATGCTCTTAACAAATTCTCTAATTCAAACCTTTGAAACACATTTACAAAAAAAAATTGGTTATCTATAAGAAGAGATTAGCTTACATGTAATGTAAACTTTGTAATCCATGTGTCAGTGCCATTCTAATAAACGAATAATTAAGTTTAGGGAGATGTGTATTTTATGTGTCGTATATGATTATGGGTGTAAGTGCATAAATTCTGTTGCAAAGAAATTAAAGACTTTGGTTAACTCAATAAAACGCACAAAAAAAAAAAAACTGGTGACGTCCATGTAGCGCCGTAAACCAAGTCATCAAATCGTGCAATGAGAAAAGATCGAAGAGCAATCAATTGAAATTATTTGAAAAGTAAAATGATAAATTATATGAATTTCTACTATAATTAAAGTTGGTATATTATTCGTGTTGATCCCACGTACGGTAAGAGACTAAGAGAGAGATCTTTTGTTTCAAGATAACCAAAAAGCTTTGAGCAGGAAGAGTATAGGAGTGCAGATATATAATTGGTGTGTTTTGGTTAGTATAGTTTGTGGTTGTGGTCATGGTGTTGTACTCTTCTTGAGTTAGAACTTTGAAGCTCTGAAGCTAGCTGTATGTTTTGAGTCGTGTCTCTTCTGATCGTGAAACAAAATAGCAATGAAAATAAAGATGGATGAGTTATTATAAATCAGTTTTTTCCAAGAGAACATCACTTGTAAGCAAAACAAAGTAAGATATTTTCCTTTGCAAAATAAAGTAAAAACAAAGACAAAAGTTATGTTTTAAACAAAGTCTTACAAAAAATATGTTCCTTTTAACGTTTATTACTACTTGAAACACCACAATTAAAACTTGCAATTTATCTGAACACAACAAAAAAAAACGTCGAGGATAAATATTTATGTTTTTTGTTAATTTGCGAAGTTTCTTAAGTCTTAAAAGCTTTGCATCATATATATAGCATCAGACTAATAGATGGGATGGTAACAGTAAATAGATCCTTATGGAGTTGAACCATCTAACTATTGGTTTGACAGTTAAGGAAATAGAATTGGATGAAACTAAATAGATCATAAATCAAAAAGACGATCTGCTATCTATAAGAACTGGTGTCTTGTTAGAGCAAAGCAATTCCATTTGGATCATAAATAAGCTTCACATTATTTGCTACTAATTGAGATTAGGTACCTGCAGATAAGAACATCTGTTTGGGGTCAGAGATTTCGAATGAAGAGACGACGGCTAATTAGAAACTGGAATCTGAACCTGCAAATCCAAAAGAAAAAAATTTGAGAAATAAAGAATTTGATGATCATTTGAAAACGAAGATGAGAAATACGAAACAAAATGTGAATTGCAAAGAAGAAGGTAAGTACATGTGATGATGTGAATCTAAAAGTAGAACATGAAACGACAACTTCAATTATTTTTTTACTTGATAGAAGGAAGAGAAGCAGAGGCTTCTTGTAGAAAATCATGTTGCTGTTCTATTGTTAAAGAAAGAAGCGGAGTGGAGCATTTGAGATCATGGGAAAAAATAAGTTGAAGCGTAAACCTACTTTTACACGATCTTTTGTATTTTTCCGTTAATTAAAAAAATAAATCTGATGTGCCTTAATTCTATTGGACATGTGACTTGTGCTTTATAGTATAAAGGATATATCTGATTATTACACAATTTAATTAACTCAAATATGTGTAATATTTGCTCAGTGTTAACCACTAATAATCCTTGAGCGCCTATGAGAGTTTCTTGTAACATAAGCAGAACGCTGAGTATTGGATCAGTAATAAGCAAAAATTGTGCATCTTCTACTTCATACATCTTTGGCTCAATGACATGGTACCAAAAGCATTTTGTTCTGTTTCATTATTGAATTTCACTCATTTTTTATTTTTTTTATACGAATTATTTTATTTTTATCTTGTATATTTAATCAGTTTATTTGTTGAATGAGAGATATCAATAACCCTCCGCTAAATCTGATTTAAACCAAAAATGCATATAATAAACCGGAATAACCGATAATTGGCGTACAAGTTTAAACCTCGACCATGTCAAAGCTGAGACTATGTAAATAAGGAAAATTTTAGCCGAAAAAAGAATCCACACTTTTACCGATAAAACTCTACGCTTATTGTTCTTACAAAAAAAAACCTTACACAACTTATTATGTAAAGCTAGTTAGAAAATTATTGTAATCATCATGCTCTGTTTATCAATTAATAAAAATAAATTTTCCATTCCCAATTATCCAACGACTTTCAAGTATACTATCCATGTTTTTTTTTTAATTACTAAAAGGTTCCGGGTCTAGACCCCTACATCCCCTCAAGCTAGAGATCATATCATTTTATATGGTTTCTTCCCACACGTCGTCCCTCGAACCGGCAATCTCTAGACTTTACCAATACTATGCAAGTTTTACACATACATCTGTCAATTATTTATTTTTCCGATCGTTAACTCCACAAGTTCATGCTCGATCATTCTGCAAGATTCCACGTCTGGTTATGTTATGGTCTCGCAAAATGTTTTTCCAAATTCCCTTTCACTAATCATTCTTTAATGTGCGATTTTTAACGTAAACAGTGACATAACAATTTGCCAACAAGAAAAGAAGAAAAAACCACTATATGCCACCGTCCAAATTAACTCATTTATGAAAAGAAAAAAACAGATTAAAAACGAGGAGGAAGTTTTGGCGAATGCAGAAATAGACAAATGTAGTGGCCCTGTATAATCAAAAGTATGTCAAAATTTCTCGTATTTTGTGTCGATAAAGGAGAAAGAAAAGGAAGGAATGATCCATAATGGTAAAAAGCAAAAACAAAAATCTAGTACAGCATTATAATTTTATTATTTATGTAACCATCTCAAATATTCTTTAAAAAGCTATATATTTCTGTAGAAAACTGTTTAGATAACAGATCGCATTAGCTTATATTATTTGTATTCTTGTGATAAATGCAGATTTGTCAATGGTAGTAGAGAATGTATATGTGGAGTCTCGGGTGTGTTCATCCACACACGTGAAGGCAGGGATAATTTAATCAAAAATGGAAATTTTCATTAACATTTAATGGTTAATGGTGAGGTGCCTCATGGCTATGTGTGATTAAGGGCATCATTAATAGGAGAACTTTTTTTTGTGTTCTTAAATTAAATATATAGTGAAAATAATGTTAGATCAGTTGTTAAGATCATAGGTAAAAAAAATGGGAAAACTAATTATGGTGTTTTTAGAATAAAGATTTAATAATATAATATTCATAAACATTTTACAAATTATAAAAACTTATAAAATAACATTTAAATTGCTTACTTATATAAAAGCAATTGTATACTTATAAATTAATATAATATTCATAAACATTTTACAAATTATAAAAACTTATAAAATAACATTTAAATTGCTTACTTATATAAAAGCAATTGTATACTTATAAATTAATATAATATTCTTAAACATATTACAATTATAAAAACTTATAAATTAACATTTAAATTGCATACTTATATAAAAGCAATTATATACTTATAAATTAATATAATATTCTTAAACATATTACAATTATAAAAACTTATAAATTAACATTTAAATTGCATACTTATATAAATGAAATATTTTCTTTTTTTCCAAAAAATCTCGTCCAATCACATGAAGCCACGTCAAATAAGAACTGGGCTTAAATCAGTTCTACATAAAGAACTAAAAAAAAGTGTTCTAAACCACTATTTATTATTTTTCTAATTTTTTTGGGCTTAAAACACCAAGGGTGTTCTTCCATTAATGATGGCCTAATAGACTCACGTAAGATCTCCTAAAACGTAGACCATGCAGGTGTTAAAGAAGAGTCATAGTCTCAGTCTCAGTCTCAGTCTCACTCACTCAATGAATTGATTTGTTAGTATAATTTCAAACCAAACTAAAGGCAATAAGTCAATAACGATGGCTGAATGATGCTGACACTACTAAAAATAAATCTATGAATTATTGGAAATAAAAGGAACCATATGTAAACCCGTGCTCGGGTAAAAACACGGAGGCTATAATTATGGTTTTTCAAGGTTGTGCAAAACTGAAAAAAAAAAAAAAAAAAGACTTTTTAACTTTTAGTGTTATAATAAAAGTATGATTCCGACAAAAAAAAAAGGTATGATTTGGTATTTTTTTTAGTAAAATAATATCATCTTATGAACCAAGCAATAGTTAATTTGATAGTAATTTGAAGAAGAATTTTCCTGCAAATTTATACCAAAGATCAATTCTTTACAAATGTGTAATTATTTAACCATTTCAACTTAGCAGTAAAAACGGTTTTATATTTTAGATACAGAAGATTCGGTGAATTGAATAGGCTATTCGAAAGACTTATTCACCCGGATAGATTAGTACGTGGTAAAAAAATTTGATCACCTTTTGATTATATAAAGCATAAAAATATTGTTAAATGGTTAAACTGTAAGTTTGTAGTTTTTTTCTTCAAAAATTGACTATATATAATCGTGTTATCTTGCATAATAAAAATTAAATTATAAATCAAGCTTGTTTGCCCAAAGAATGTGTTATAAAAAAACGTAAACTCCTATTAGTTTTCCTTTTTCTAATAACCATAGTTGAAATGGATATGTAAAGCCACTCAGGTAAACACACCGTGGCAATAATTCCAGTTTTCCGAATGTAGATACATTTTTTTTTTCACTATTAATTGAACTATTTCAACGAAAAAATTCTTGTAGATTGTAGGGTGAATTTCTTTTATGATATTATTGGAAACCATGGTATCAGTACGTAAATGAATAATGCTATTTTTTATTTAGATAAATCAGTAACAAAATCATCAATCAAAATTGGTATATCTAGCTCTTCCAAAAACCATTTTTGATTCTCAGTTTTCCGTTCAATCTTACTTGCGACAAAGATGTCTTTAAATATGACTTCAATAGCTTGAGTTGAATTATAGAAATTCATCATTTCTGCAGAAACAATGATAATTAAAATCGTTAGAAAAAACTTATATACAATTGTAGTATATGAAAAACTATGAAACTATATAAAAAAATTTAGTACATCACCGGTTCCCATATTTCCATTTAGTAAAAACTTCTTGATAGATTTAGCTCAAGTAAAAGTCCATCTCAATTTAGATTCATAACATCACTTCTCAAACTATTTTCTAAATACCTATAGTGAGACTTAAATTTGTATTCATTATTACACATTTTTAATCTAGTCGAATAAAAATAAATTACCAAATAGATATACGTTGATATGATTGATATTGCTCAAATCTCTGATCAAATGAACTGTATACAGAAAATACAGAATAGTAAATGTTTCTTCCACATATAATAACAACGTGTCATTTACCAATTCATCACATTTTTTTTCCGGATAGTCCTTCTTTGAATAAATATAGTTTCAATACAAATTTCATTAACAATTTCCTTAACTTTTGCCATAGCATCAACAAATCTATTTTTCTTTATTTATTAAATAATAATTTAATTCACTTAACTTTTTCATTATAACCTCAATTTCCATATCTTTTAATTGTAAATTTGTAATTAACTTTTTATATACAATATTTCCCATAGACCAACGAAATAATAGTTGATGCAAAAAGTCAAAACTTAAGTTCATTTTGCTAGATATGCTTCACCCTAAAACCATTAATTGGATCATTATCAGGCACACTTCAAATAAAAATTCTCTTATATCCATAATTTCTATTTTATTACTTTTAACACAATTTTCCTATCGTTGAGGATGATTGCTTAACAGTTATTTAATATTTTTCGAAACATTTCATCTCTCTATTGGAAATATATGCATCGCATTACTACGAAAAGAAAAGATCCTTTCATATAATTGTTTTCAATATCTCAAAACACCCAATTATGGATATGACAAGTACATGACTCTAGGATTCATATCCAAACGTTTTTCTTACACCTTTTTAACTTTGTTTTATAGAAGAGCTTTGTTATGGGCTATATAGTGTATTTTTTCCAGAAGAGTTGATTGTCGGAAGTTTGAGACGAAATCTGCAGTCTGCAGAGCTAGTTGCGATGGTGCAGGTCCTGGAGGAGTGGTTGGCATTCTCTACGCTCCTTGATTAGTTTCAGGCTCTTACTGTCTCCTTGCCTACTTTCACTTTCTCCAAGATCCCTCGAATGTCCAATGTGAAAACTGATTGTTTATCTCGTTCTTCTAGATCGTTAGTGTTAGAAACTACTTTTATAAAGCATGTTATGAGTAAAAATAATAGTTGTTAATGTTTTTTTTTTCTTTCTTTTTTTTTTTTTTTTGAAAAAACGGATCTTTATTATTAATGGGCATTCCCTAATGGGCTTAGACCTGCGGTTACAAAACGACAGCAGTTACAAAACGGAGAATTTTTTGGCGAACAGAAACAGAAAAACAAGGTTGGTTCCGGACGGTTAAACGGAGGCAAAGGATCAGGCCTAGTAGCACCGACGAAAACAAGCCCCACAGTTTTGTGACTCCGCCGCCGGATCCGGTTCTTTGATCGGAGCTTTCGAATCCTATCGCACAACCTTCTCCAAGCGGCGATTTAAACCCACCACAAAGCTTTCGGAAAGGCCAATCCGTCGACTCCCCTACCTAGCAAATCGACGTACTCGGACCCAAGCCCTTGGACTCCGAATCTATGCAACCAGAAAAACTCTCTCGAGGCAAAAACGAATTCAATCCGGTCCGGTGGAAACAAAACATGGAGGTTAGAGAGAGGAGGTGGCTCTAATCAACCTCTCAACAACCAGAACCAATGTAAGCCATCTAAGATCCTAAAAAAGGACCTACTGTTAACCACCGAGACTTTCACCGGGAAACCCACCTATCCGCATGCGCCTTCCGCCGCTGATGCAGCCACTACTCTCGACGGTTGAGCCGTGAAAGGCTCCTCTGCATCTCCAATGGTGTCTTCAAACCAGGAGGAACAAGATCCGAAGCCCTTCGACCGCCGAGATAGGGCCACAGCCGCAATGCATGCCGGAGAAACCACACCACTCCAGTGACGGAGAAGAAATCTTACCTCTCTCATGTTGCCTCTTGAAACCCGGACCTTCACTGAAGCACATCCCAGCCTTACCTGACAAACAACAACACACAACCGCAAAGCACCGCCTCGAATGGAGTGAGAGAAACCAAGTCTTATGCAAGAGCATCAAACCACCACCGGAGATCCGAAAGAATACATCTCCAGTCCCTCACTTCTCTACCAAGCCAACGACCCACGAGTGAACCAGATCGACACACGCAGTCGCGAGACCCAAATCTATCAGATGTAGTCCCAGAGTCGACGCCGTCCTCAAGCCTCTTCATCGAGTCTTCACAAGCGACCACCACCACACGAGACTCCGCTTCACGCGCCGAGAAGCTCACCGGAAACCACCATCTAGAGAAACCCAAAACTAAGGCGAAGGACGACTTTACAAAGGTGAAGCCAATGCCGGAAGGACAGAGAACCAGAAAGAAGAGGAAAGAAAGCTCTTTCCGACGCCGGAAGGGCAAACCGGAGAGGCAAACGGCATAAATCTAGGTTTGGTTCTCGAGAGAAGGGAGAGAAAAAAGTTTAGAGAGAGAAAAAAAAAACTTACTACTAAATATTTCATCCAATAGTTGTTAATGTTTCAGTAGTAATTCGAGAAGACATGCTCTTATATCACGGAATCAATTTTTGCAAACATCTCTATTAGTCGTTAAAAAACTTCTTATACAAGTCAGACTTGCAGTTCTAGTTAGGCAACAAGTAAAATTTTATAAAAAGTGTAACTATTGGTATGCAAAAACCTTGATAATCGTTAGGTGTTTGGTAATATTTTAAAAAACCTTTAACATCCTTTTTTTTTTTTGTTCTCCAAGACTAAGAATAATAACTCCATACTACTACACCCGCGTCTTCTTCACCACTCAACGGAAAAATAACTCCATGACAGAAGAAAACCGAAAGAGAGTAATTTCACCTAGAAACGATATTAGTTTTTGTGTGAAAGGACTCACCATGGTTTATTTATGAAACTAATTAATATTATGAAACGTTATTCCAAACATTTCTGAAGGGACTGCATTACAAACTCACCACGGTTTATTTATAGTCATACACACATATGTGTATATATCAGTGCAACCATGCATGCATGCTGATTAAAATATTATAGTCTTATAGAGTTTTAAACACCGGGCTTAGTCTGAACAGGTTCGTTAAGCCCGTGGCCTCCTTTCTGCGCTGTATCCTCCTCCGTGTCCACCATGTCCTCCGTTGTACCCGTCAAGTCCGTGGCCTCCTCCTCCGTGGTGTCCTCCACCTCCGTGGCCTCCCCCTCCACTGTATCCTCCTCCGTGTCCACCATGTCCTCCGTTGTATCCGTCAAGTCCGTGGCCTCCTCCTCCATGTCCGTGGCCTCCTCCTCCACCGTAATGTCCTCCGCCTCCTCCTCCTCCGTAGTGTCCTCCGCCATAACCTTCAGGTTGCACTGTTTCCTCACTCTCCGGCTTCACCATGCCTGCCCAAAATAACATTATTTCAAAGATATTGTTAAACACGTGCACATGTGCATTCCTCTTACCGATTTCAATGTTTTATTTTTGCTTTAAAGACATATGTAGATAGAAATCCATAAACTCGGGTCTCTAGTTTTCTAAAAAAATATTTACAACATTAAATGTACACTTTCTAAACATCAATTTCATAATAATTCTAAATGGTACGTACATGACTCCATTCATGTCACTTAAGTGAAGTCAGTCTTGCCTTTAGTAGGCCACATAATGTAACGGAAAAAATCACAAAATAATTGGATAAATTTAACAAATGATAGTACGTTTTAGTTCAAGTTTGATCAGCCTCACGAACATATATTGATTATTTTTCTAAAAGTAGACCGAAATGTATAAAATGTATTTACGTACCAGACTGCCTTGCTGCAGACACTTCGGAGACGACGAGAAGAACTGCAAAGAGACCAAACAGAATCAAAGCTTTTGAAGCCATTTTTTTCAACTTCTTATTATATAACTCTTAGTGTGTTAAATTAAGTGATGAATAAAATGTTACGATGCATGCCCTCTATTTATAGAAAGTGAGGAGGGCAGGAAACGAGAAAAGTCAAAAAACTACAACGCAGTCGGATAAAAAGAAGGCAATAGTTTTATCCAAAGTTAAAGTTAAAGAAAGTTATCACAATATAAACAAAGTAGTAATTATTAGGAGATAAGTATCAAAGTATCTATACGTGTTACGTCGGGCCCTATATAGTTCTTTGTTGGATTCATTGTAATTGTAAATATATATGAATCAATGTAAATGACAACTCCACTAGTTTTAAAAATATTTTTATAAGCACATAAAATTCCTTTACTGGAACATTATTATCATATCAGATTATTTTTTGGACAGATCATAGTCATCCACTATGGATACTCGTTAAGGATCTTTCTTCCAATTTCTACCGACAGAGAATAAAGAAAAATCTAAATGCACTGAACAAGAGTAAGTATAGCATGATTGCATCAAGCAGAGTACTACGTAGAAATTACTTTCCGAGGGTACAAAAGTTTTGCTCGGCCATCGTTAATACGAATATTCTATTGGAACTTTTGATTTGGCTATAATTAATTCAGGCCGACTGCAATCAAAAAACTTATATCCATTACCTAAGTGTTATCCAAGACACTAAGTGTAGTCATGTAGCTACAAAAATTACTTTTGACATTATGATAAGCGACTGTGGAATTGAAAAAAAAAAAAAAAAACAGCTATTACTTTTGACATTATGATAAGCGACTGTGGAATTGAAAAAAAAAAAAAAACAGCTGGTAATGGTCACTCCAATACATCGCGTCGACAAACGAGGTAAGCAACTGTTCATGCCAATATAATATAACTACAAGAAAACTATTTTATCGACTACAGTTAGCAACTATTTTTATAATCGTCCAAATTAACGATCATTTTGCGACTATATAGCGATGATTTTGCGACTGACCAGTATTAATCGCTATTTAAACCCAAAAAAGCGACCAGTTTACATAGTTGTTGAAGTGATAGTACGTTGACGACACATTAACGACTATTTTTTTTTGGAAAAGAATAGTCGTTTTTTAGTCGCTATATTAACGATTACGCTGACGACTAAAACTGTAGTCTTCAATATGATGACTACTTACACAGTCGTCAAATAGTCGCCAAATAGTCGTAAATTACAGTTAAAAATGTGTTTTTCGTCTGGGAGTTGGTGTATCAGCTTATTTAAATTAGTCGCTTTTGAGTCACCTAGGTTTGTCTATAAAATCAAAATACACGCAATGGTTTTCTTCATTCCGAGTTAAAACACCAAATCATTATTAAAAAAAAAAATCCTAGACTGAAAAAAAATTCTATTCCAAAAAAAAAGTTTGACTTTCATTATATAGTCTTATATTTTCTCCAAAAATAATATATATATATATATATATATATATATATATTATAATGGCGGGATATTACAATTATGGTGGTAATGGCAGAAATTATCGGAAGTGGATGTACAAGAGGTTCAATGAAGTTACGGGTCATCTGTTTAGTAATGGATTTATGCCAAATTATTATGTTTGGTATAACCATCGAGAAGAAATCAATTTGGATATAGGAACTAGTTACATTGATAGGACGTATAGTTGGAGTCATGAAGAAGTGGATAATATAGTAGAAGATCCATATGTGGATATGGTGAATGATGCATTTCGTTATAATGTGGGTTTTGATGATAACTATCATCAAGATGGTAGTTATGAGAATGTGGAGGAACCAATACAAAACCATTCGCAGAAATTTTACGACTTGTTAGATAGTGAAAAAAATCCTCTATAAGATGGTTGTCGTGAAGGTCACTCACAATTGTCATTAGCTGCTAGAGTCATGCATAATAAGGCGGAGTATAATATGAGTGAAAAGTTAGTGGATTCGGTTCGCGAAATATTGATGGATTATTTACCAGCTGGTTCACATTACGAGACAAAAAACCAGATGCGCAATTTAGGCCTCCCATATTAAACAATTGATGTTTGTATTAACAATTGTATGATTTTCTGGAGAGAAGATAAAAAGGAATAGAAATGTATGTTTTGTGATTTATCAAGATGAAGCCTAAGGAGGACCGACAGAGAACAAAAGTACCATATAATCATATGTGGTATCTACCTATTGTTGACAGATTGAAGAGAATGTATCAGAGCAGAAAGACTGCAGCGACAATATGATGGCATGCAGAGCACCAATCAAAGGAGGGAGAAATGAGTCATCCTTCTGATGGGGCGGAGTGGAAATATTTCCAAGAGATTAACCCTCGGTTTGCCAAAAAACCTGTAACGTCTATCTTGGATTATGTACAGATGGGTTCAGTCCATTTGGCATGTCTCGTAATCATTCGTTGTGGACTGTGATCTTGACTCCATATAATTTACCCCATGGTATATGCATGCCTACTGAGTACTTGTTTCTTACAAATTCATACCACCAGATCCAAGACGAAATGGTGAGTCAATTGTGTTGTTACAACTTCGCCACTTTCAATTCTTACATAGCTGTTATTTTTTAAAATTAATCCTTGTTTATTTGCTAACATTGCAGGAAGAGGAATTGGGAAGAGAAGTCCGTATTGGGTGAGGTTTTTATCAAGGCATATACAAAGCCTAATGGTACATATGTTGATCGGAAGGCAGAGAAGATTGCACAAACATATGAGAAGAATCTGAAAGAGAGGTTGTCTCGGCTCGAGGTAGATCCTTCTACTGTGTCAGATGGTTCTTCTCGGCCACGGGAGATCACAACTGAAGAATATACAACAATTTTTCTTCAGGTTACATTTTCTTTTAACCAATACACATTTATAGTCTTGGAGTTTAATTTTACATTATCTAATCTTTTATATTCTCTTACTTTGTAGTCCACTGAGAAGGATTCAAGAGGAATACCTTATGGAGTTGGAAGCCTCAAGGACTGCCTTGTTAATGGAAAATTGATGCAAGCACGTGACTCTTCTACCTTTGTGGCTCTGCAAGAACAATTAAACCAAGCTCAGCGCATGATAGAAGAGCAGGCTGCTCAAACGTTAAGGCGTGATACACAAATTGCTGCTCAATCCAAAGTTATTGCTGAACAGAAGGACAAGATTGAACACTTCTCCTTGGTGGAGAAGTTTCTGTGGGAATGTGATCCACGGTTCCAGAATTTCATGGCAACCCATTCAGCTAAAGATACAACCACATACCCTCTTCACCAAAAAGATCCAACTTCAACTCCATCAGCATCTGCTTCATAGGTTTCTATGTCTTAATTACCTCCTTTCTATGGACTCAATGACAGTTTGATATTGTGTTGTACTTTTTGTAATTTTGGTAACTTGACAAAATACAATTTTTCTCTCTTATTTTCAATATTATGTGTTGCTTTTAGGTTTCCAAATTTGAATCAATATTTTTGGTTTTGTCGACACGAATGAAACGAAGAATTAGAGCATGCTATTTTTAATTTCTGAAAACATTAGTCGCCAAATAGTTGTTGATATAGTAACTATCTAGTCGCTAAATTAAGTGACTAAATCGTGACTAACTCATATTAGTTAGCTTTCAATCACCAACAAGTCACCAATAATATACGACTATATACCAGCTACACTAAGCAGACCATTTGTTAATCACACTATAGTCACAAATTAGTCACTATATTTTACGACTATCGTATGACCACAAGATGACTACATGAATATAGTCGTTAAATAGTCGCTAAAAGACGACTATTTTTAAGACTACAACAATTAACGACTCTCGATTTACGATTATTCTATATAGTTGTTATTTAGTCGTAACTCCTATTTTAACAATTATTGGGCGACTAAAAGTGTAGTTGCTATTGGACTGTTTTTTTGTAGTGAAGAACTTAAGTTCGACTCGCCAAGACAGAGCTGATTGTGTGATATATATGCTAATAAAAGTCCAAATGGATATGAAATTTGTAATTATCAAAAGTGTATGAATTTAAATGAGACTCGCAAGTTAAAATGCATAAATCACCCTAAACCTTATAAATAATGGAGTCATGAGGAAGATTTGACAACCGGACCAAGTCCAAGAGAGCATGAAATTTGAAATTCCAAAAAGAATAGTAAACTAGTAAGATAAAGTATCACGCCAGTGAAGTGGACCGATTTTGTTGCCGACAAAATTTAAAAGTTTCACTTTCACGGCCCAATGGCTTTTACCCGCACTAAAAGAGATACATCATAGAGAGATCACACCTTAGCAAACACGAGTCAGGAGAGGAGATGATTACTAGAGAAGCATCGCTGCAAGAAACATTCCGTTCACGGAACGGTGACTTGGGTTTCTTGACTGAGAGTATATAAGAAATTCTTATACAAGTAAGACTTGCAGTTTCTCGTTTAGTCAACTACAAGTAAATTCTTACACTAGAGTCCTTTTGGAACTAGTGAACTTTGTAAGTGCTAGTGTATGCAAGACCTTGATTGTCTAGATCTCTAGGTGTTTGGTAATACTTTTAAAATATTCCCTAGCCAGTTTACCGTCTTTTTTTTTTCTCCAACACTAATTAAGAATATGATAAGGGATTTTAACTCCGTAACAGAAAGAAAAAAACCGATATAATATGACCTAGAAACGATTTTTTTTTTTTTTTTTGTATGAAAGAACTATAAACGAAATTATTATGCAAACAGCGCAATTATAATTCAAACAGAGAGAAATTAGACTAGTATTATGAAATTTATTCCAAACATTTTTGAAGGGACTGCATTACATAAACTCACCATGATTTATTTATAGTCACACACACACATAAGTGTATATATAAGTGCAATCATGCATGGTGGTGAATCTATTATAGAGTTTTAAACACCGGGCTGTGTCTGAACAGGTTCGTTAAGTCCGTGGCCTCCTCCTCCGTGTCCGTGGCCTCCATGTCCTCCGTGTCCACCATGTCCTCCGTATCCGTCAAGTCCGTGGCCCCCTCCTCCGTGTCCGTGGCCTCCTCCTCCACCGTAGTGTCCTCCGCCTCCTCCTCCGTAGTGTCCTCCTCCTCCGTAATGTCCTCCGCCTCCTCCTCCTCCGTAGTGTCCTCCTCCATGGCCGCCATGGCCATAACCTTCAGGTTGCACTGTTTCCTCACTCTCCGGCTTCACCATGCCTGCCCAAAGAAACAGTATTTCAGATATTGTTAAGCACATGCACATGTGCATTCCTCTTACCGTCTTCATTGTCTTTTATTTTAAAGAGTTTTAAAAAATAAAAACATATATACGGGTCTCTAGGTTTTTAAAAGATATTTACAACATTAAATATATATTTCAAACTTAATTTTCACAAAACTTCTAAATAGTACGTACAAGACTCCACATCACTTAAGTCTGTCTCTTGCCTTTTCAAAATGGAACGGGAAAAATAGTTGGATAAAAATTACAATAGTTAGTTCAAGTTCGAATAGCCTCACGAACATATCTTGTTTCTTAAAAAAAAAAAAAGAAGCATCCAATAGTAGAAGTAGATTGAAATGCATAAAATAATTTTACGTACCCGACTGTCTTGCGGCAGACACTTCGGAAACGACGACAAGAATTGCAAAGAGGCCCAACAGAATCAAAGCCTTTGAAGCCATTTTTTTTTCTTAACTTCTTATAACTCTCTTATTAGTATGTTAAAACAAGTGATGGAAAAAAATGTTACGATGCATGCCCTCTATTTAAAGAAAAATGAGGAGGATAGGAAACGAGAAAAGTCAAAAAACTACAACGTAGTCGGATAAAAAGATTGAAATTATTTTATCAAAAGTAAAGTTAAAAGAAAGTTATCAAAAGATAAACAAAGTAGTAATTAAGAGATAAGTATGAGAGTATCTATACGTGTTGCGTCGGGACCCTTATGGTCCGCTGTTGGATTCATTGTAACTATATCTGAATCAACGTAAATGACAACTCCACTAGTTTTAAAAATATTTTTATAAGCACAGCGCATGCATTAACTTCTAGATATTTAGAATTCAAATCAGATTGTTATGTTTTTTTCTATCTTTTTGGTTAAAGTATTAGATTTTTTGGAAAGAAAAGTCATCCACTATACTTGGTAAGGATCCTTCTTCCAATCTGTACCGACAGAGAGATAAAGACAAATCTATACGCACTGAACAAGAGTAAGTATAGCCTGATTGCATCAAGCAGTACAACTAGAAACTGCTCTTAGAGGGTACAAAAGTTTTGCTTGGCCATCGTGAATACGAATACTCACTCTGTTGGAACATTTGACAGAAACAGTAATGTTTATTAAGTATGTTTTGACAGAGACATTAATGTTTATTAAATATGTTATGTTCTATATCTACGGATAACTTAGCCGAAAAAAATCATAATGGAAAGCAACAATTATGGTGTACCCAATGTGGTACTGACCTTGTTGTTAGTGTGGAGTTACAACAATTATGGTTATAGTGTGGAGTTCTTCACTGCTCATTGGAACACAGTGGGCACTGACCTTGTTGAAGCGGTCCTTGAATTCTTCACTTCGGGACAAATTCTCAAACAATGGAACTCCACTCTCATCTCTCTTATTCCGAAAACGCCCAATGCTTCTCGTATGAGTGAATTTCGCCCTATTGCTTGTTGTAATACTATCTACAAGGTGGTGACTAAGCTGCTAGCAAACCGTCTCAAGGAGGTTCTGCCATATCTCATTGCCAGTACGCAATCTGCCTTCATTCCAGGTCGCCTTTTGGTCGAAAATGTCTTGCTAGCAACGGAACTCATACAAGGTTATAATCAGAAAAGCATCTCTTCTCGTGGTCTGCTAAAGG
Organism: Camelina sativa; assembly: GCF_030686135.1. NCBI lineage: Eukaryota > Viridiplantae > Streptophyta > Magnoliopsida > Brassicales > Brassicaceae > Camelina > Camelina sativa. Next base: position 17,605,409 of record NC_141880.1, on the reverse strand, counting down.
TTGATCTCAGAAAAGCCTTTGATTCGGTCCATTGGGGGTTCATCCTCAACACTCTGCAAGCTATGAATTTCCCCCCTCACTTCGTCACGCTAATCAACCAGTGTATCACAACTCCGACGTTCTCAGTCTCAGTCAACGGTGAATCTTGTGGTTATTTCAAGGGAGCCAAATGACTCAGGCAAGGAGACTCCATCTCTCCTTACCTCTTCACAATTGTTATGGAAGTGTTCTCTCAGCTACTGAACAGAAGCTACAACAACAATTCCATTGGTCTCCACCCATCAGCCTCCAATCCGCAAGTCACTCATCTTGCTTTTGCAGATGACATAATGGTGTTTTTTGATGGAAAGAAGGACTCTCTGCACACCATTACTGAGGTTTTACAAGAATTTCATGATATGTCAGGACTCTCCATGAACAAGGACAAGACTGAGTTATATGTTGCAGGGATGAACCAAAGTGAAACCGCAGAGATCACTTCTCTTGGCTTCAATTTCGGTTCATTCCCCTTTCGTTACTTGGGGCTACCTCTAATGCATCGAAAGCTTCGTATTGCAGATTACAGACCGCTTATTGATAGCCTAGTAAACCGGTTTGCAACCTGGTCTGCTCGTGCTTTGTCTTATGTGGGACGTATGGCTCTAATCTCCTCAGTCATCTATGGTACAGTTAACTTCTGGGCTTCGGCGTTCATCCTCCCTAAAGCTTGTATCAAACATATCGAGAGTCTTTGTTCCCGATTCTTGTGGACGGGGGATGTTAACAAAAAGCTAGCTGTGAAAGTTGCTTGGAAATCCTTGTGCAAGCCAAAGGAGGAAGGGGGCCTTGGATTTAGGTGTGTCTCTAAAAACGCTCTGCCTTAAGCTCATTTGGAGGTTATTCACTGGTGATTCACTTTGGGCTCAATGGCTAAAAAACAATAAGATTAAAGGTGGGTCATTATGGTTGATGGACAAGAAGAAGGCAACTTCCTGGACCTGGAAAGCACTTCTGCGACTTCGTGACTCTGTTATCCGTTTCCTACGCTGTCATGTAAGGAATGGCAAGCAGACCAGCTTCTGGTATGACTATTGGACACCATTTGGCCAACTCATTCATTTTTTCGGAAGGTCTGGACCGGCTCAAACTGGTATCCCGCTAAATGCAACTGTAGCCCATGCCTGTTCTCCTTCAGGCTGGAAATTGCGACCCTCCCGGTCACCGCAAGCGGAACAACTGCAAGTTCACCTCACGACAATTACCTCTCCAGCCGTTTGTCCTGACACAGATTCTTTTCTATGGAGCATCGACGGTGATGAGAAAGACTTCTTCAGCGCAAAACAAATTTGGGAAGCGTTGCGACAGCGCTCAACCCCTCTCAACTAGGCAAAACAAGTATGGTTTAAAGGCGCTACTCCAAGGCATACGTTTTTGTTCTGGCTAACACATCTTGATAGATTTCCTACCCGTACCCGACTGGTAAGCTGGGGATTGCAGATAACAACTTCTTGCTGCATTTGTGGACTTCGACCAGAAACTCGGGATCACCTTTTTCTAAGCTGTGATTACAGTGAGGAACTCTGGATGCAGACAACAAGAAGACTAGGTTACAGGCCATTCGTCTTCCACACTTGGGAAGCGTTTTCAGCCTGATTAGACTCTACTGATGCCTCTACCACTACCCTCAGAAGGCTAGTTGCACATGTGGTCATCTACACCATTTGGTCGGAGAGAAACAACAGGCTTCATAACAACATCACCACGCCACCGCACGTGATGTTCAAGGTACTGGATAGAGGAATTAGAGACGCGATCCTTGCAAGGAGCCACAGGAAACTCTTCAAACACCTCCTGCGAGACTGGCTAAAGCTTGTGTAACGCTGACTACAGTTCTAGACAGTATTCTCTTAACCTGATAGCCCTTGATTTTGTTTTTTTTGGCAAGACCTATCGGCTGTGTAAAGTTATTGTAGCTGTTACAATTCATTTTCTTTAATGAAAATTCACAAATTTTCAAAAAAGAAATTATGGTGTACCCAAGAAAGAAAATTTTGTAAACAAAACTTTTATTTCACTGTAATATAACATGATAATGATAATTTTATTGTCGAAACTGATTTATTGCACGTTAAGACACTATCATAATTAGATGGCCAACCACAAGATTTTGATGATCTAATAATAGAAGCAGAAGTTGGATCAGACACTAAAGATAGGAATTCTGACATTGAATTAACTACTCACAAATCAGAATAATAGTTTTAATATTTTTTTTATGTCATTTGCAATCTTTTTATATATTTTTTGTATCTTAGAATTTCTACTAAAATTGAAGCTATTTTGTTATTTAATTTTAAATTTACATGTTTTGATTATAATCACAAAAGTGATTATAATTATGTCACAATCTATAAGCAAACGAGAAGTAAGTAAAATAGTGACTAATTGTGATAAGTAATAAAAAGACATTTGTAACTAGAAGTGAGGTAATTTTAGTCACAAAAATAGTTATATTTAATTACCTTATTTGATCGCAAATCCAATATTTATATTTGTAATTATATATTTTGTGAAAAATTTGACATAGTTATATATTTATATTTATATTTTGTAATTATATATGTTCTTACCAAAAACTAGTCACATTTTTTGTTCCAATATTCACTTTTTTTAGTAGCTATAGTTAATTAAGACCGACTGCACTCAAAACATTTGTATCCATTACCTAAGTATTATCCACGTCACTGAGTGTAGTTATGTAGCTAGCAACTTGCAACTTCATTTGTTTGAATTTCTTAGCATTTTTGTCACTCTATACAAATTACAATTTGAGATTACGACAAGAGACTATGTGATTTTTTTTTAAGAAACAGCTGTTTCAATACACAGGTCCAAATTAAAGGAAAAGCCAGGTAAGGAACCGGTGGTGGCAATATATATACAAACTCGAGTTCTACTCGCCACACTACAATTTACATTGTTGCAGATTGCATGATATCGAGAGACTTATTAAAGTCCAAATGGACAAAAATGCATAAATTTAAATGAAACTCACAAAGTGAAGTGATGATCTCTTAAACAACGGAATCATAAGCAAGAGTTGCAACCGGACCAAGTCCAAGAGAGGATGAAATTTCAAATTCCAAATAAATAATAAACTAGTGATGGATAAAGTATCTCGCTAATGAAGTGCCGACAAGATCTATAAGTTTCACTGTCACGGCCCAAAGGCTTTTTCAGCATTTTCAGACGTGGCCAAGGAAGGTTGCTTTTTCTCCTCTTGACACAGTCAAGTTTTTGTTTTGTCCTTTCATGTTGATTGTAAAGATTATCTAGAAGATTGGTTATATTTACGATCTTATGAATGAGTAATTAGGCGGGTTAAAAACAACGAAAATTTCGATACAATTTGATATCTTGTGTTTATATGTAATTTTAGAGTTTAATTCTTTATTATTTTGTGCATATTCATGAGCATTTAGGTTGTTTAGGTTGAATTTTGCGTCAAGTTTATTATCTCAGATGTTGGAGTAGAGATGTACAAGGAAATTGTGCTTTGGAGCCAAATAAGTCAATAATTAGCAATATAATGGAAGACACACATTTGGATGCACACAAGATGATTGATGATTCGGAACCAGTTTGCAGTCCCTCAAAGATCGACTCGTATGAAGACCTTTCCTTGGGATTTAGCTCCAGAGTTATTCATCTAAGTTATTAGAAATTGAGTAAGCTTTGCAATGGAGGTGATTTCAGGCAAATCAGATGTGCGTGTAAAGATTTATACCTGTTTGAGTGAACGTATATACAACCAGAGTGAAGACAGGAGCCACACGCGGCCAAGACCACCGACCAAACCATGGCCGTGGGAGACCATCGAGCACCACCATCGGCCAAAATCCAACCGACTGAACTCACTTGCTCCACAAACAGGAGCGACCAGCGGCCAAGAGCAGCGACCAAGTGATGGCCGATTGAAGCTGTCGGTCAAAGCCAGCAGCCAAACCACGGCCGATTGAACTCTCCACAACGAGAACAGGAGCCATCAGCGGCCACCACCATCGGCCAGAAGCTGGCCGGTTCACACTTGTTTTGATTTTGATTCGGGTTTGACCCAGTTTGTTTTGGGTTGATCCGGGTTCCCTTCTATTTTCCTATAAATACTCTAACCCTATTACGAAGACTTATCTTTGGTTTATCTTTGTTTATCTCTTGTTTTAGCATCTTTTAGGGTTCTTAAACTTGTTTACTCTTGGTTTGTGGATTGATTGAGTACTTCTAAGTTTTTAATAGAAATTTCTCTTTCAAATCTCTTAATCTATAATCTTTTATTATGATTTCACAAAGATCAAACTCTTTCCTTTGTGTGATCATGATGATGAGTGAGTAGATCCTTAGAACTTTGGGCTAGGTAGATTAGGGAGATAGATGATTGATCTTTGATGTCTAGGGATTTATTTATGTGTTTCCTATCTTGTTTAGTGTTAATAATGCTAGATAGCCTTGATCAAGCTTAAATCGAGATATTAGGATTTCCATGCCCATAAGGCGTTTGATGAAATTTCTGAACCAAACTTATCAAGAGCTTTGCATTCCTAGCCACTGGAAATTGATGATTAGGGTGCTTAGTGGTATTTATACTTGTTTATAATGCATGCTTACCTTGTGATTGCCTTTGGAAATTGTTGATTATCACTTGATTAGCATAGGAATCTCTATCATGGAAATGGATTGATTTGCATAAGTGTTCTTAGCCATAGGATTATTCTTGATTGTTGCTTAGACATCTATGATTGGTTAGCTATCTCCCAAGTAAATTACCTTGCCCAAGGTTCACTTCTTTAATCTTGATTTAAAGTTTGTTGCTAGTTGTGTTTTGTTTCTTGAGTTTGAATTGTTTTGAATTTGTTTTGTTTCTTTTCTTTAATCTGTTTTGTTAGTTAAGACTGTTACAATAAACCAATTATTGTTTAAGAATAGATTAAGCACCTTTGTGCATTCCTGGTGTGTTGATTAATGCATATTGTGGATTGATAATATAATTGAAGTAAAAAGTACTACATCAATTGGCGCCGTTGCCCATTTGCATTCAATTTGACTATTAGGATTTCAGCTTTGCTTGAGCCTATTCATTTACTTTACATTGTTACTTACTTGGTTTGCTTTGGTGGTTTGAATTCTCTTTTGTAAGGTGTATGAACCTGAGAAGTCAAGGCCAAACAGACTTGATTGAGCGGGTTGACAACATCTACCGTTTAGAGCGAGAGAATCGCCGATTAGCCTGCCAAGCTATGGACAACAATCCACCACCTCCTGCTGGTCATAATGGAAATTACCAGCCTAATGTTGAACAAGCTCCTATCCACCCTCCAAGACAGACAAGAGTCATTGGAACTTTTCATAAACCAAACATTTATGGGAACCGCATGGGAATTAGAGCACCTCCTGTTAAGAACAATAACTATGAGATCAATTTAAGTCTTATCGGACCATGTGTGGCCATCGGTCACGGCCATCGGCCTAAGGTTGGCCGAGTGTGGCCATCGGGATTTTGAACAGGGACACCCAGCAGCCTGTTGCATCGGCCCAAGGCTGGCCGAGTGAGGAGATGCGAGGTTTGGACCGGGACCATCAGCGGTCAGGAGCCGCGGCCAAGCAGTGGCCGTGTGTGGCCAGCGGTCACGACCGTCGGGCAAAGGTCGGCCGCAGGTGTCTATCGAGGTAAGTCTTCTTCTCCCTCCTCGGTTTAATTCGGTTGAATCTAAGTAAAGCGGCCTAAATTTCACCTATTTCAAATCTATTTTGGCCGGTTTACTGCATTTCTAAACCCCTAAAACTCGATTTCCTTCTCTTCTTCCCTCACTTAGTCGATTTTTAAAGCTCTACCACCATTAGAACACAAAAATCTTTGTATCTCTCTCATCTCTCAATCGATTTCAAAGATTTTTGGTGTGTTGGTTTCGGTTTTGAAAGCTCTTTCCATTACTTATAATCTCTATCTGCTAGCTCTGCATCATTCCTTGTCGAAAAAAGGTAAGAAACCAACCCTCTCTTCTAAAGTTTGAATCCAAAAAGTGTGAGATTGGATTGCCCAGCAATTTATGTCTTGATTTTAGGTTATTTAGCTTAATATTGATATAGTTAACTCCAATTTGGTTTGAATTGCTGGGCTTGTTGTTTAATATCGGAAATTATGATTTTTGAAACACTTAGGGTTCTTGATAATTGCTAAAATCTAAAATTTGGGGGAATTTGGGTTTTATTGTTTCTTTACCTTGTACCTATGATACATTGAATCAATCTGTTGGAGATGATGTTCATATATTTTACCTTGTTTTCCCTTAATATATTCACATCTTTTGCATTTTTTGCTATCCATTTTGACCATTATTGCATAGCTTTAGGAGTGTTCTTGAATTAGAGTTTAGTTGCATTGCATTTGCATCTTTTCATGCATAAACATGTGATTTTGGAGCTTAAGGAGCATGGAAGCAATGCTGAGGAGAGTGAAGCAATCATGAGGAGAAAGCAAGAGAGTTAAGGCTGAAGAACCAAGGTCCGAAGTCCCACTCGACCGCCCACTCGACCAGACACTTGACCGTGTGTAGAGAGGGACTCGACCGAGTGGAAGGAGCATAAGAGGAGCCAACTCGACCGGTCACTCGACCGAGCACCGGTTCGAGTTGGCCGAGCCGCCTAGCTATTTTGTCTTTTAGCATTTTTAGGGCTTCCACTACTTTTTCTATTTAAAGGCCTTGTACCAGCAGCCACAAAGGAGTCCAGCTTTTTAGAGAGTCAAAAACCTAGTTTTTACCTTTTTGGGAATTATTCCTTTTGCACTTTATTTTTAGATCTTGTACCTCCTTGAAGGAGAAAAACATAAGATTCTTGGATTTTGTTGGTTCCATAACTTTCAAGATATTAAGAATTCGTGTTTGATTCCTTCTTCAATATTGTAGATCTTTGCTTTATCTTTCTATTGATGCAGGTTTTGGTATTTTCTGGGTTTATTACTTTGTTGTTCATCATGTGTTCTTGTGAGTAGTTGCTTAGGATCTTGAGGATGGGTTAGGCTGGGTTGTGTTTGAGGTTTGTTTGATTTGGTCAAACTTGATTGTTGTAGATCTCTTCTAGGCTAGATGTTCTTAATGTTGGTCCTATAACTGAGAGGGTAGGATCTGATTTCAAGCATCTTAGCATCACACCAGTGTTTAAGAAGCATAGATAAGGCTAGATCTAGAGTTTACCATTAGGCTTGCTAAGAGATTAGAGGTCTTGTTTGATATTTGACATATTGCTTAATGCCTACTTGTGTAGATTCTTTACTTTGTGAGAACAAGTCTAGAGATGCATGAGTTTGATTGTTTCTTGTCATGAGAGTGGATTAAACATGTCTTAAAATATATGTCTAGAGATTAGCTCAAGTTGTTTGAGATTTGTTGACCAAGTTAGATGACCTCATCATAGTCCAGCCCATGAATTTATCCTCAAGACCTTCCTTGTTTATTGATTTCCTAGCTTAAATCCTGTTGTTTGATCGTTGTTTGATTTGCTTTTGTATTGCTTTGTTTTTCTTGCATTGCTCTGTTTTCCGGATTTGTCCAGCTCGACCCTGCACTCGATCTACACTCGATCGAGTGCTTGTTCGAGTTCATCCCTAGAACTTTCGTTTATGATTTGTAGTTGTCCTGTCTTGTTTCCTGTTTCATTTTAGTTGCATTTCTGTTGCATTTACTTAGTGTCCTGTTCATTACTTTCCTTGCATTACTTGCATTATCATAGTTCTATTCATGTTCTTGGTTCATCATAGCTTTGATTAGTCTGTTCTCTTTACATTTAGCATCTATCTTAGTAGTTTTTACTTTCTGCATTTTACATTCTGCAATAGGATTGTTAGTGACAAACATCCTTTACATTTGGCTTGACTTAGACATTTATGCACATCCTGATTGCTTGCAAACACTCAGATTGGATTGACACCTCTTATGCTACAACTGCATAAGGGAAATTGAAACACCTTGCTTTCACCATTGTTCATCATCATATCATTCATTCACATTCCATTTCACACACTAAGAAAGATACTAGTTTCAGGAGACTAGCAATTTTGGAGACCAATTGATCATCTTTGATGGTTTATTGAGTTTTAAAATTTTTAAGAAGAAGTATTGTTATCATGTTTGATGGTTTATTGAGTTTTAAAATTCTTAAGAAAAAGTATTGTTAAGATTGCTTATAGGGTTTATGTTTGAGTTGGTTCTCATTTGTTCATTGGATAACTATCACTGATTTATCTCTAACATAATTAACACTTGCTGGTTGTGAATTCAAGTAGTTGCTCTTAGTGAGAAAAAAATGGGTTGGATCGTTTAAGTTTGGTATTAGAGTCCTTATAATTCTATGTACGCGTCCAATGTGTTTTCCGTTGTTGATGTTTTTACCGAAGATGATCGATGGAGGGGAAACATTTCTGGTTATAGTGGCGATTTACTTCTTTCACGGAAACCCTAATTGCAGTTGCCGGCGAGAGGCAGAGTAGATAGTTGTAAAGATCTTCGGGAGGTGAGCACGAGAAAGTGTCCGACGAGATCCAAAACCAAAGGGTCTTCGTCGGCAAGGTCTAAAACTTGAAGGAAGAAGAGCATGCAATGGCTCCGACATGGTGTGGAGCAAAACCAACGGTGAAAGCGAAGGAAAGAGATCTGAAAGGCGAATGGTCTCAAGAAGATCTTCAAATTTGTTGGTGCGGTGCAGAGATCGACCAAGACATGATAGATCTGATGGTGCGGTGCTATTTTCCGGTGGTCCTGTAGTTGTGGTTGCTTTAGGAGCAGGTGATGTTGATGTCAAACCGCTGAGGCTAAGAAGGAAGAAAGATGAGAAAGAGGTGCGGCTCTATTTTTTTTTTAACGTCTTTTATTAGATATCGGAAATGGTTACATAATTACTTAGTCTTGAAATAAACACTCCGTAAATACATTGGAGGATAGAAAAAAGTAAGAGTAGTTTCTTGTTGATAATGAGCTATATTAGCCAATTTATCAGCAACCTGATTACACTCTCGTCGCACTAGCGAAAAACATATATCAGTAAATAGATCCGCCAACTGCAGCTCTAATTTATGTTTTATTCTTGATTAGGATTTATGGATTTTGTAGTTTTCCACGTTTTTTATTAAGTTAACAATAAATAATATATTTTTTTGTTAATCTTTCCATAGCGTTTCTATATAGCATTTGCTATTATAGACCATATTTTACAAAACTAATAGACTCAAAATACCATAGGAAAAATATTATAGAGTTTATAAATTTAAAACGCTATAGAAAATTTGAAGTTATATCAATTATAGCACAACGGTATAAACCGCAATATTTCTAAGCTAATTAAAATTAATATTTTGTAGTATTTTATATAGACCTCTAGGGCTTCCAAACCCTAAATGGAACAAAACAAGTGTTTTGATTTAAGTTGGCCCTCAGAGAAGTTGTTGATGTCGACCGAATTGATACCATTATAATTACCAATTTAAAACATTGCAAAACTGATGGTTATTGTTAGTGTCGACGTCAAAATGCTCTTTTGACTGTGACTCTTGGTGTGCTACAACTTGTTCAAATACAAAGGCATTACTTTTGTCTTCAAGAAACATATTGAAGTTGTGTTGCATTTATGAAATTTCCATATATATCCAGAAAAATTTGCAGAAAATAATAGTTATATTACTTAACTATGAAACAAGTAATGTACAAGTAATGTTTAAAGGTAAATGAACTCTTATTAGTCTTTGTGTTAATAACGAGTTTATTTGGTAATTGATTCACTAGAATCACATGTGAGTTCATTCAAACAATTGAGTAAAAAATATTCAGGTTCACATAGCATCAAACGGCTCCTTCTTCATTTCTTCTTCAAGAACCAACAACTCCTCCTTTTTCTTCAGGATCATTTGGTTTAGTTCCCTCATCTCATCTAGCCACACGGTCCTGTCCTTTCTTCTTAGTAACACGAATCTCCTCAATCTTCTTTATCAACCAATACAACTTGAAACCAGGGGCTTCAAGATCCAGAGTTGTGTTTTCTACTTCTTTTAGTCTGAATTCGAAGAGATGTTGTTGAGGTAAAAATTTCATCATGTCAATGAGGTCTACCAGAGCAGTGAAGTATGTTTTTTTGACAAATACACTCTTTAGACAAAAAGTTGATGCCGTCTCTGGATGTTTCTCGAAGATTCGTTTCGCTCAATCTAACTAATATAAAAGTAAGACAGATTCGTTTCTTGTTATTAATGAAAAAAATCCATATAGAAGTTTCCACATAAACATAATCAGAATTGAGTGATATTATATATAATACTTACCTGGGAATGGAAAATAAAAAACCTGTTTATGTTAACGATTTCATCGTTGTCTGAATCCTCACATATGTAGTACTAGCTAGAACGAGAAAGTTTTGATTTACTCTCTGCTATCTTTGACATTGTTAAGACCAAAGCTTTTAGGGTTCACCTGTAGGACAATGAAAAAAAGAGATACCAAGTGAAGGCAATACGTAGTTGAGATTTAAACTCCACATTGAATCGATTATATACACATACTTATAGCTAAATGTTTAACATACATAATTGAGAAAATCAAATTTCCTAATCTCTTAAACTAATAATTGGAAACCTAATCAATTCCTGAATCTAAATAAGATACTTTCTTGTACGAGACTTGGTTTCAGTAGTTCACTTCACATATGCAAATTGAGTTAATTATGCACATTATAGTAATTTTTTTTGTTTTCACGTACATGATACTTTTTTGCAGACACAAAGACTGGTGGCTAGCATGTCAATTAGGATCAAAGTCTGCGGGCTGATTCGGCCCGACAATGAAAAATATCGGGTTTGGACTTAAATATATATATCCAGAAAAAAAATCGAGCCTTTTGGGCTCAATCCGTTCGCGCTATAAGGTTTTCTGAGCTTAGTCCGATCTGGTTCGGGCCGGTCCAATAAACCCCTAAACAAAGACATTTGTACCTTTTTGTTAATATTTTTGTTTATTGCAATATTTGATTAGTAATTTATTGTAAATAAAGTTTAAAACTCTAATCCTAATTTTCATATTTACGTAATAACCTTACTCTTTTAAAATCTTTTTTTTAACGACTTCTTTGTTACGATAAATTAGGTAATGTTACAACTTAGTTCTTGAAAAAGAAAATAATGAACATATGTATACACATGATAACATAAACTGTTTGGAATGAAAGTTTTGGTTACCAAATATGCTGCCCGATTTGTTTCTTGATGTCCATTTGAAAGTTACATCATCAAAGCGAGTCTTCCAATATTTGATATTACGAATCCAGTTAAATCTTCTAAAGTTAAGGCTTTTTCCGTTGAGAATATATGTAAGTTGCTTGCAATCACCCTCGAACATTACTATTATGTGTCCTTTGCTCAAATTGTGTTGCATTACAATGAGGAGAGCTTGTAACTCACTATCTAATAGTGATTCAGTCGATTGACCAACAGCCTGTCCAACATCAATAAATTCACCCATCTCGCTCCGTACTATCCAGCCTGATTTTGACTCTCGTGTATTATTATTGAAGGAACCATCACAATTGCACTTGAACCATCCACTAGGTGTTTGTTGCCAATTTGGACAAGTAGGTACATTACCCCTGTTTGGGAGTGAATATTGCTCCCATTGTTGAGACTCTGAAGATACTCTTGCACCTATAATCATTCAAGAGCATCTGTTCTAGCCTTAACTAATACAGAATGCCATGAAAAGTTTTTTTGTTGGAAGAGTAGATAGTTCCTACTTATCCATAATCTCCATAAAATACGTAGAGCAACTTGGTGTAGTTGTGGATTGTTTTGGGAAATGGTGTTTGAAAGTATACCTTCCATTTTGTCCTCTAGAGAAGCATTTGCATCCAGAATGATGTTGGTAGGTAATCCAGATTGCTCTCCAAACCATCTGGGCATCAGAGCAGTCAAATAATATTTTGCTTTGTAGATTCTTCTGTGTGACAACATCTTCTACAAACAAATTGATTGTTTATATGTCTTGTCCGTAGATTCTCTCCACTGGCGATAGATCCCAACAGTATTTTCCAAACAAAATGTTTAACTTTTGGAGCTGTGTACTGTTTCTAGACTTTGGATTTAAGGACAGGGTTACCTGGCGGTGGTCGGACTTGTGGATCGGTGTAGAGTTGGTTTGCCAGCCAGACGTACTGAGACTTCTTCGTAGGTGCTTAAACTTGCTTTCATAGCTTTTCAGGATTTATCATTGGATAACTTGAAGAACAAAGAGTCATCATCAAATAAAAGATGTATTATTGATTGTCCATGATCACTAGTCTTCATGCCTTGCAGTTTTCTTGTGGTCGGTTCTTTTTGGACCTGATGCGATAAAACTTCGGCACATAGTATAAAGAGATAGGGTGATACGGGATCTCCCTGTCTTATCCCCCTTTCTCGAGTAATGTAGCCTTTGGGTGAACCATTTATAAATACTGAAAAACTGATTGTTGAGACACATTCCATTATCCATCAAATCATATGTGTCGCATAGTTTTTTCCAAAAATCTCCATTCTAATCAATCATAGGCTTTCATAATGTCAGTCTTGAGAGCCATGTAGGGCTTAGATTTGCTTTTAGTGCATGGAACACTTCATGTGCTATTATATTGTTGTCTGTGATTATCCTACCTGGAGTAAACGCTGCTTGGTTTTCTGATATTATGCCTGATAGATGTATCTTGAGTCAGATCACCAAAATCTTGGAAATTATTTTATAGCTGCAATTACATAGAGCGATTGGCCGGAATTTCTTCATAGTGGTTGGTGCATCTGTTTTAGGAATGAGACAGATGTTAGTATGGTTTTGCAGTAGCGACATCTTGCCTTCTTTAAAAAATCTCTGGACTTTTTGGATGATAGTGGATTGGATGTAATTCCAAAATTGATGATAAAAGGCTCATGTAAAATCATCTGGACCAGGGGCTTGATGTTGACCAATACTGAAAGCTGCTCTTTAATTTATGCAAGACTAACCTCTTTTGTTATCTCTTCATTTATTTCTGCTGTTACTATTTTGTCAAATCCCCTGAAAATCTCCTCTTGGTGATGTAGGGATGGTGTTGATGACTGAAACAGTTAACAAAAATAGTTAACCGCGAATTCAACTATCTCTGTATCTCCTCTATGATAAACTCCATTCTAGTCTGTAATGGAGAGAATTTTATTCTGAGCTTGTTTATCATTGACCACTGAGTGGAAGAACTTTGTGTTCCTATCTCTTGAGTGTTTCTGCTTTTGAGTTTCCAGAATATTTCTTCATCAATGTAAGCATGATTAAGGTCTCTTTTAAGTTGCTATCTTTCTGCTGGTGTAGATGTTCCAGAGGAAACTGCTTTATCCAGCTGAGCTCTTATCTGTGCTATCTTATCTTCAGAATTTGTTATGTTTCGTCGTTTCGATCTTGAAATATGCTTCCTGAAATTGGTCACTCTATCGAACAAAGCTACAATAGTATTGTCCTGGTTTTGAATTCCATAGCATTCTGACAAAACAGAATCTCAGAACCCTTCTCTATTCACTAGACGACAGTCATATCTGAAACAGCCTTGTCGCTCTTATTTCTTGTCTGAAATATGTGTTATCAAAGGCCGATGATCTGATTCTTCAAATTCTAAAAACAATGTTTCGAAAGAAGGGAAGAGCTCATGTCATTTTGTTGTTAGCCAAGGAAAATTCCTCCTTTGGATTCCAATCCTTTCTATTTGTTCCCAAAGGTCATTCCTATAACTTGGATTTGGGTGCCCATAGATAAAAGAAAAGTAGAATTCATTTCCATTACTTTTAACATAGTACAAGATTATGGGATTGAAACATAACTGAAACATCTATAAACGACTTCGAGATCACTACTAAACCACCACTTAGACCTAAAGGAGGGACTTTACATAATTGGGAAATCCTAGTTCACAGGCTTTGTCACGAATGTAATCATCCTGCTACTTCCGTGATATCTCCTTAAGGCGTCGAACCGTCAGGTCTATGCCAAAAATCTGACAGTTACAGCAGGTTGTCCGCATGGGGAAAGTGGTGGTTCAGGGCCCACCGTGCATCCCACTGTTGTTGTGCCATTGGGGCTGTCAGCTGAACTTAAATCATTACCATTGTCTGATTACTCCTTGCTAGGCCTCGCTACATCTAAATCTTCATGTTTTCTTTTGCGGTCTAGAGAACCAAAAATGCTCACATTAGAATCCAGAGTAGTAAAATCACCTTCATAGGCAATGGGATTACTAATAACTGACGGGATCCTTTCCGCACCTCGGATGTCCCCACAAGATTCTGGGAAGATAGGGCAAGGGTTGAATAACTCATTGTTATCCATTTCTCTTGCCCACATTCTTGGATTACCCATTTCCTCGAAGACGTAGTCATCATCATCATCTTGCTCCGCTTGTCCGTTTTGCCTTGGTTCCACAGCTTGATCAATGTCTTCCTCAGGGGGTTCTTTATCCACCAACTCACATACTTGAACTCCTTGGCTAAAAGGCCTTCTTGGGATTGGTTTGTTGTCATCATCACTATTTTTGTCATAAGAGTCATTGCCTCCACCATTTTGGAACAGACAGTTGCGAGAGTCATGAGTCAGCATCCCACAAACCTCACAGAATCAATGAAGTCGCTCATACCGGAAATGAAGGAGGGTGTTGGTGCCAGGTGTAAATTGGAAATTGTGTTGGAACCTCAAAGGGTCAAGGATATCCCAGTTAATGCGAACCCTCACATATTCCACTTGAGCTGCAGCAAACTCAATGTAGTGATATCCATCAGTTGCTCCATAGCCCGACCAATGTAGGCAACAACTTCTTGGTTTAGGAATTGCAGAGGGATACCCGTTAGTTGGATCCATAAGGGTATGTAATTAAGCATCGCCATTGGCATGAGTGGGGTCCACCTCTAAAGAACCAACATACGTTCAGTGAAAGTCGATGGTCCTCACCTTAGGACCATCTCCATTGATTCTTCCGAAGGGTACACAAACTAAAACCGTCTGCCTTCAACGATTCATCCATGGACCAAGCCTCCTTGTCCCCATAACCGAGGGAAAGCAGCAACAATGGAGCGGAGATTTTAACACCATGGAATCACCAGTCTGCCCTTCAGGATAAATCGGTTCGCCGCCGCTGCCTGGTTGACCACTTCAATTGGTAAAGCGATTGGAACATCATTAACCCCAAGGCCAATGTCTTGCAAGGCTTGCCAGATGTTATGAGCCATGATCGTGAGGATGTCGTAAAAACGAAGAGGGTAATGAGAATTGAAAAAGATAATTGATTTTATATGTGATATTTTATATGAATCATTTTTTTTTTAATTTGATTAAAGTATATAAAATTATTTGGTTTTAAACTTTTTCTTTTAAATTAAGTTGGTTTAGTGACTATAGATGAGTTATTTAAATTTTGATTGATTTAATTATATTACAATTTTAAACACTGTTTTTAAGACTTGTTATAAGCTTATAAGTTTGAATTTTTGATCTCTAAGATAAGACCAACAAAGCCCGAAAAACCAGGTAGCTCTATTAGGGTCAAACCTGATTTTGAAATATAGGCTTGAAATATTTTGGGCCGGATTCAAACATATACAAACTTTAAGGTTTCGAGCCGTGCCAGACCACACAAGCATGATTGACACCTCTGTTGTGGTTCCTCTCTAAGAGTTTTTCTAATGGGTGCTTTTTACACCAATTTCTATTATTATAATAAAAATAAAAATAGAAAAAGAAGGAAAAAATGAGAAAATAAATAACCTAAAAAATATTGCTTGCCACATGTCAATATTTAATTTGTTATTTTCTATTTTTATTATTCAAAATTTCCATAAATAATTTATCTATTAAAATATAATCAAATAAAAATCTCTCACCTTCTCCCACCTGTGTTTTGTCTGATATTACAACAATATTATTTGGTGTCAACGGTCAACGTTCTATTTTCACCGTGATACTTCGTGTGGATACTTTGTCATACCCAAAACACAGTACGTTATATTAAGTTTTAAAAAAATCAATTCACCCTAGAGAATATATATATATATATATATACTTTTTTTTTACGCAAAAGAAAATATATATATATATATATATATATTAAAACTTTGACTTAATATCTTTGCATATTTAATAAGGTAATTTCTGTAGAAAACGTATGTAAAAAATAACTAAAAATAAATCTTTGACTCATTTAATTGGGCAGTAACTTTAATTAATACCTAAGTTACAAACTCGATTAGGTCTCAATTAAAGAGATTAAATCATATAAAACTCGATTCGTTTTGCTTTTTATTTTTAGTGACAAATTTGATTTCCTTGTATTAGGTCTCTGATCCGCTACAAATCATTTAATTTCAAAAGAAACAACGATATTAAAAAAATATTTTTGAACATCCAAACACAAGCAAAGAAATCAGAAATCTTAGCAGAACCTATATCCAAGCGCACAAGAACTAACTATCAAGTCATCAAACAACATCGTCATAGAGGAGCTCTTGCAGCTAACAACTCTTCCTTCTCCTTATCTATCTGAGCTTCTAGATCTAAGCACTTCTGCTTCAATGGCGTAAGCTGTTGTTTATTTCTTGCAGTCGGGCCAAAAAAGCCTCTTCTTTCTTCTTCTTTTCCTTTACTTCATCAAGTTTCTTCACCAACCAATCTAACTTAAACCCTGCTTCTCTCAAATACGTCAGTGCAGCCCCTGCACTAGTCATATCATCATTGGAGAGTTCTTCAGGTGATTGGCACAGCGTCTGGTTTAAGTTCAAGAGGACATTCATGTACGCCATCTTCAGATACGGATTCTTTGGACGGAACTTTGATGCGATATCTTTGTGTCCTTCAAATAAACGCTTCGCGGATTCTACCTGCGAGTGGAAAGGATATAGAAATTAAGTAAAATCACAACAACATATCTGTAACTTGTAAATATATCAAGAAATTAAGTAAATAATCACAACAACATGTTCAATGTGTTTACCGATATGTTTTTTTTTACCTATATATGTTAGAATGCCACATCGGTTAAGCGTTGTGATCCTTGGTAATATGTATGTGATGCCGCAATCCTCTTCTCTTAGAGCTAGCTTTTGGGAGTGAGTTAGGCCCATTACTAATATGGTATCAGAGCCCAAGGTTGGCCCAACAAGCAAATTCTCACATGGTTTCCTACCTATGTGGCCCATATAAGTGGCATGTCTTGTTGTATTTCCGAGATGTTGGGCTTGGGCTGTTTCCCACCCACATCTCGAGGAGGCTTGTTAGACCCATTACTAATAATATACTTCACAACAACGAAAGGTGTTGTATTTTACATAATTTTTTTACCTGCGTAGAAATAATTTGAAACCCATTGAAATCTCTAGTTTCCATTACTGGTGAAGATTCCTCTGATACATCCAATTTTCCTACAACTTCAAGAACATCTACCTTGGCAACAACTATGAATTCTCCATTAACCAGAAATCCCTTTTCCAGATTAAGTTTGGTGAGGGTAATCATTTTTGGATACCCCCAGTCAGGAGCCGTCTGATCAAACCAGTGTTGAGTCTCTCCAAAATCACAAAACATATTTTCAGAACTAACCTTTTATTAGAGAAAGTTTTGTTGGAACTGAATTTTCAAAAACAAGTTTCAGAAAATTGCAGGTTTTAGGACAGTGACTTTCCGGCCAAATTCCGGCCAAATGGCTGATCGGAATTGTCTGGTCGATAGTGCAATGGAAAGCTGGTAACGAGTACTACAATATGGTATACTCATACGTCCATAACGGAGTTGATTTGAATAAGAAATAAGAGTGTGAAGTAAGCTACTTGGGACGGTTTGGGAAATATCCCACATCGGAAATATGATTGATTTTTCACTCATATATATATAGTTTCACACTCTTCCAGTTTCAAAAGTGTGTAGAAGGAAGAGGGAAGGTTCCCACGCGCGAGCCAAATTAGGCGGGCTGGGCACGGACGCGAGCCGGGCACAGACGCAGGCCAGGCACGGACGCGGGCCAGGCACGGACGCGGGCTGGGCTGGACGTGGACGCGGGCCGTGGGCTTTTGAGTTTTTTGAAAAGCTTTAGACCCATTTAATTTTTTGGAAAGACTTGGTGTGAACTCGAAACAACTTGGACAGCACTCCGAGAATATTCAGTGAATATTTTCTTGAGACCTCCCTCCTTCCACTATATATAGAGGCACAATCTCTCATTATTTTACACACACAAAAACACAAACACTCCTTCCTCTGAAGATCTCTTTCTCCCTCTCCCTTGCTTAGTCCAAGTAAGTTCTTAGTTTAGTAGTCTCGAGAGTATAACGTAGATCTGTTCGCTTGAGTTCTATTACTGGTGTGCTACTGTAATAGTTCGTGATAGGTTGTATCCTGGGATTCATAAATCGTGATTGTCCAAAAGCACTTACGGCCGATTTACTGAATTAAGGAAAGAGATATCATATCTTGCCTCCGTGATTTATTTTATGCTTTATATTATGCTGTTGTAATTCGTTTCTGATTTCGTTAATTTAAATATAATTCGCATCTTTTCTCAATTTGATTTTTGCGCTCCTAACAGTCTTAATTCAATAAATCCACTTTCTGCTTATCGCTTTAAACGGATTGAGGATTTTTTGAATTTTTTATTTTAAAAACGATTTGAAAATCTTCTGAGAAATTGTTTCTGCTTTCATCTTTCGGTGTTTACGCGGAAAGTTTTTAGAAGAACACTTTTACTTTAATTCTTTCTTCTCTACTCTCTCTGGTTTCCACGAACGCTCTTAATTGAGTGAGTTTGTGAAACAAGTTTCTATGAACGCTTATTAAGCGAGTTTGCAAAACTAATTCAGTGTAATTTAATTACTTGAATTGTTTGATTAATATATTAATCAGATCTGTTTATTGTGAAAAAACATGTTTGGAGACAACACCAACAACGTTGACGGTGCTAGGGTTCCTGCAACCCCTGTTGAAACTCCTGCGGAGTTGGCTTTAAGCCTTGCTAAAGAACTTGAAAACACGAAGCTTATCGATTCGGGTATGGAAACCGTGCGCCGAAATTTGTTCGGTAATGGATCAACCCACATGGGGATACCACCTTCTGCTTCCCAAGGAATGATGCCAGAAAAGTTCGATGGCAAAGCTGGGTTCAAAACGTGGCAAAACAAGATGCGCTACTACTTGGCCATCATGAACATGGAAAGGTACCTCACAGAGGATTCACCAACGCTTCCACAAGGTGACACAGATGTGTATATGGTTGGAAGCATGGATAGCTGGGCTCAAGGAGACTATTGTTGCAAAGGTCAGATTCTGAACCGTTTGGTCAATGATCTGTATGACCTCTATAGTATGTACAAGACTTCAAAATCATTGTGGCTAGCTTTGGAGACCAAGTACAAGACTGATAAGTCTGGGATACAGAAATTCTCAACTACGAAGTTCCTGAACTTCAAGATGGTGGATTCCAAACCAATTATGGAACAAGTGGAGGCTCTTCGACGCATCTTTCAGGAGATCAATTTGGAAGGGATGTCGATCTGCAATGTCTTCAAAACAAATTGCTTAATCGAGAAGCTACCACCAGGTTGGTCTAATTTCAAACATTACCTAAACTTCAAGCGTAAGGCAATCTCTCTTGATGATCTCATCCGTCGGTTGGAGTTGAGGACAACAATCGTGGAGCTCATTCGGATGCTCAAAGCCAGGGGCATGACGTTCATGTAGCTGAGCATAAGGCCAAGTTTAAAGGCAAGGGTAAAGGGATCTCTATTCCTCATAAACCGTTGAAGGTGTCATCTGGACCAAACTTCAAGAAGAGCAACCTTGAGAGAAAGTTCAAAGGCAAGTGTCATCATTGTGGTAAGATTGGACACAAGGCTGAAGTGTACAAAAGCAAAGCCAAAGATCTCAAGTTGCAAGCAAACCTAACTAAAGAAGACATGGTGCGGTGGTTACGGAATGTAACTTGGTTGATATCTGGAATCCAGTGGAGTGGTTCTATGACACTGGTGCTACCACACATATATGTACTGATAGGACCATGTTCACCACCTACAAGAAGAACAAGTCAAATGAGTAGCTTTACATGGGCAACACGGCGGTGTCCAACATTGAAGGTAAGGGCAAAGTGGTTCTGAAGCTAACTTCTGATCGTGAGCTCACATTGCAGAACGTGAAGCACGTACCAGACATGCGGAAGAATCTCATCTCTGGAACAGTGCTAAGCAAGCACGGTTTTTGCATTAATTTTGAGGCTGATAAGTTAGTTCTTAAGAAAAATGGGATGTATTTGGGAAAGGGTTTTGTTAAGGGTGGACTGATCAAAATGTCTGTAACGACAGTCCATCCAAAAATTGTAGCTTCTGCTTCTGTTGCTGAAATGAAAGATAACCCTATTGCTTACTTGGTTGAGTCGTTTACTACTTGGCATGAACGTTTAGGACATGTCAATTATAAAACAATGCGAAAAATGCAAAACTTGAATTTGATTCCGAAATTCAAAACTAACCAAGAAAAATGTGAAGTATGCGTACAGGCCAAACTCACTAAAACTCCCTCACCACGCGTTGAAAGAACAACCGAACCTCTAGGTTTAATTCACACAGACTTATGTGATTTAAAATATGTGCAAACTAGAGGCGGTAAGAAATACTTTGTTACCTTCATTGATGATTGCACAAGATATTGCTATGTATATCTCTTGCATAGCAAAGATGAAGCACTGGAAAAATTCAATGAGTTCACCCTCGAAGTAGAAAATCAGCTTCAGAAAACTATAAAGGTAGTTCGAAGTAATAGAGGAGGAGAATCTGATGAGCCGTTCAATGCATTTTGCAGAGAAAAAGGCATTATACATCAGACAACCGCTCCCTACTCGCCAGAATCTAACGGAGTAGCGGAACGAAAGAATCGAACTCTGAAAGAGATGATGAATACATTGTTTCAGGAATCTGGGTTAACCAAGAACATGTGGGGGGGGAGCTTTGCTTACCACAAATTACATCCTCAACAGGATACCGCATAAGGTGACTGGCAAGACACCATATGAGCTTTGGAAAGGTACAATACTTTCGTACAAATACCTCAAAATGTGGGGGTGTCTAGCAAAAGTGGTTGTAGCACCTCCTAAAAAGGTCACAATTGGGCCTAAGACCTTAGATTGTATCTTCATCGGATATGCACATAACAGTAGTGCATATCGATTTCTGGTTCATAAATCAGATATTCCAGATATCCATGTGAATACAGTTATGGAGTCAAGAAATGCTTCATTTTTTGAAGACATTTTTCCCTGTAGGAAAACCCAAAAACGGACTCGTGAACAACGAGATGCAGCGACCTCTGAAGCTGGCAATACTTTGAGTAATACTACTGTAGAAACAGAACTTGAACCTGGACGGAGCAAACGAGCTCACAAAATTAAATCGTTTGGTGATGATTTTCTGATGATGGCATTTCTAGTTGAAAATCTACCTAGAACATACGCATAAGCTATGTCTACACCTGATGCACCTTATTGGAAAGAAGCTGTCAAAACCGAAATAGACTCTATCATGCAACATCATACGTATGAAATGGCAGATCTACCACAAGGATTTAAGCCTTTGGGGTGTGAATGGATTTTTACGATAAAACGAAAACCCAATGGCGATATTGAGCAGTACAAGGCTAGGCTTGTAGTGCAAGGATTTCGGCAAAAAGAAGGTTTAGGTTTCTTTGATACCTATTCACCGGTAACAAGACTATCTTCGATCAGGATGCTCATAGGTATTGCAGCCTTGAGAAATCTTGAAATCCTTCAAATGGATGTAAAAACTGCTTTTCTCCATGGAGATTTAGAGGAGGAAATCTACATGAAACAACCTGAGGGATTTGTTATTCCAGGACAAGAACACAAAGTGTGTAAACTTGTGAAGTCATTATATGGACTCAAAGAGGCTCTTAAGCAGTGGCATGAGAATTTTGACAGTATGATGATGTCTAATGGTTTTCACACTAATGAATGTGACAAATGCATATATTACAAAACTACTCCATCAGGGTACATTTTGTTATGTTTATATGTAGATGATATGCTCATCATCGGCAGCAACAAAGACATCATAACTCAAACGAAAAACATGCTCAAAAGACATTTTGACATGAAGAACTTGGGTTTAGCTGATGTAATTTTGGGGATAAAAATCATCAGAACTGATGAGGGCCTTATCTTGTCTCAATCCCACTATGCTGAAAAAGTGCTTGATTGATTCAAGCATTACTCAAAAGGGACTGCAAAAACTCCAGAGGATCCTCAAATGCACTTGACCAAAAATTCTGGTGAACCTGTGCAACATGTGGAGTATGCAAGGGTAATTGGCAGTCTAATGTACCTGACAAACTGTACAAGAACGGATTTAGCGCACTCTGTAATTGTACTTAGTCGCTACACAAATAATCCAGGACATAAGCATTGGATGGCTATAACTATAGTTTTGGATTATCTATGTTATACCAAAGATCATGGCTTGCACTATGGTAGAGAACCCGGAGTTTTGGAGGGATACAGTGATGCCAACTGGATCGCAGACTCGAGAAACTCAAAATCCATGAGTGGATATGTTTTTACACTTGGAGGTGCAGCAGTGTCCTGGAAGTCTTCCAAACAAACTCTGGCAGCTAAATCAACTATGGAATCTGAATTCATAGCTTTGGAGATAGCTATGTCGGAAGCTGAATCACTTCGAAATTTTTTGGAAGACATCCCAATGTGGGGGAATCATGTGCCTGCAATACGTGTACACTGTGATAGCGAATCGGCTTTGGGCAGGGCAAGGAATACCCATTACAATGGCAAATCTCGTCACATCAGATGGAGACATAAAACTGTAAGACAACTTATCTCAACTGGTGTAGTTACGATTGATTACATCCATACCAAAGAAAACCTAGCGGATCCATTTATAAAAGGTTTGACGCGAGATCAAGTTATAAAATCATCAAGAGGAATGGGTTTAAAACCTATGACTTAAGAGGAAGTTTGATGGTAACCCCACCTACTCAGATTGGAGACCCCATGACCTAGGTTCACAGGGACAACTAAATCAAGCTGAATCTGCTACAAGCACTAAGAGACTTTTGTCTTCTCCCAGTTCCTAAAATGATGTAAAGTGCTTCCTGTATGTTAGAGGTTAAGCATATGCTTTTAATGATTTGAAATGTAGCTTTGTAAAATGTTTTGAAATAA
This sequence comes from Camelina sativa, assembly GCF_030686135.1. NCBI lineage: Eukaryota > Viridiplantae > Streptophyta > Magnoliopsida > Brassicales > Brassicaceae > Camelina > Camelina sativa. Next base: position 17,582,135 of record NC_141880.1, on the reverse strand, counting down.
TTACAGGATATTTCTTTAAATACAAGCAGCTATTAAAATCACCTTGTGAGTGTGAAATGGGGCCGTTTCTAGAAGAATATATGAGGCTATACTCTCTAAGTTCACTCATGATTAACCAGGCATGTTCAAGGCCACAATGAACACAATAGAGAACCTCGTTCTACGAGAAAACGAAGCTGTGTTATGCCTGCTGTCTAAGTTTACATACAAATCCGGATGGTTCAAGACATCATGTTCACCATCTGGCTGAGTAAACTCGACAGGTATAACAATGAGTCGGTTCAAGGTTGAAAAACGCCACCAACTCAGATACAGTTAGTTTTCGCATATACTCTCGAAGGTTTGTCTAGTCTACCTAGTAGTGTCAGTCTATAGGGTTAGTCATGTCGTCAGATGTTTAGACTTATTTCTATTCATGTGGGGGATTGTTGGAACTGAATTTTCAGAAACAAGTTTCAGAAAATTGCAGGTTTTGGGACAGTGACTTTCCGGCCAAATTCCGGTCAAATGGCTGATCGGAATTGTCTGGTCGATAGTGCAATGGAAAGCTGGTAACGAGTAATACAAGATGGTATACTCATACGTCCAAAACGGAGTTGATTTGAATAAGAAATAAGAGTGTGAAGTAAGCTACTTGGGATGGTTTGGGAAATATCCCACATCGGAAATATGATTGATTTTTCACTCATATATATATAGTTTCACACTCTTCTAGTTTCAAAAGTGTGTAGAAGGAAGAGGGAAGGTTCCCACGCGCGAGCCAAATTAGGCGGACCGGGCACGGACGCGGGCCGGGCACGGACGCAAGCCGGGCACGGACGCAGGCCGGGCACGGACGCGGGCCGGGCACGGACGCGGGCTGGGCTGGACGTGGACGCGGGCCGTGGGCTTTTGAGTTTTTTGAAAATCTTTAGACCCATTTAATTTTTTGGAAAGACTTTGTGTGAACTCCAACCAACTTGGGCAGCACTCCGAGAATATTCAGTTAATATTTTTTTGAGACCTCCCTCCTTCCACTATATATAGAGGCACAACCTCTCATTATTTTACACACACAAAAACACAAACACTCCTTCCTCTGAAGATCTCTCTCTCTCCCTCTCCCTTGCTTAGTCCAAATAAGTTCTTAGTTTAGTAGTCTCGAGAGTATAACGTAGATCTGTTCGCTTGAGTTCTATTACTGGTGTGCTACTGTAATAGTTCGTGATCGGTTGTATCCTGGGATTCATAAATCGCGATTGTCCGAAAGTCTTACGGCCGATTTATTGAATTAAGGAAAAAGATATCATATCTTGCCTCCGTGATTTATTTTATGCTTTATATTATGATGTTGTAATTCGTTTCTGATTTCGTTAATTTAAATATAATTCGCATCTTTTATCAATTCGATTTTTGCACTCCTAACAAGTTTATCCGAATATTGATTTAATAAAGTTAAAGTAAATTTAGCGTGTCTTCTCCATCCAACAGACAAAGATTCTTCGTCAGGAATGTCTAGAAACAGAGAAAAATGATGATTAGGCTTCTTATTTCCCATGGGAAAGACTTTATGACGCCTGCAGACAAAATGCAAAAGAAACACAATCAGCTAAACCTAAATTCTAAGAAAAACATTAACAAAAAATAGTTTATCTTCTTACCATTTGCAGCTACCAACCACGAATTGATCAGAATAAACCGATTCTGACTGCAAAGAGGAGAAATTTCGTATCACCCAAGTAATCGTCGTTTCAACTTTTGTCTCCATATTGATGATCTGCAGTACACAATTTTTTTGTAAATTGAAAAGACATATAACAACCTCAGTGAAACAAAACCAAAAATATAGATTCCAATATATATATATATGGAACAGAATTCTAAACAGCTTTTTCTTTTCTTTACAAAATTACCACGTTTGAGAAACTGAACATAGTCAATGAAATGGAAAAAATAGAACGATTATAAATAATTTTACCTCTCCCTCGAAAAAAAACATACAGGGACGATGTGGAACTCAAACAAGCGAAAACTTTAAATAGGAATACAAGAGGAATGTGAAAAGCTTCGGCTACTTATATCACATAGAAAATAACATTTGACTTATAGTCTATCTAATTGGTGTTCATTCCCGAAACAAGTATTGTTAAGAATATCTCTTTTTAGGGATTATTAGTTTTATGAATTTAATAGATTTGAAAATACAAACAAAAATCATGTGTTATTTAATCACTGATTTTAAAATATTTCTCAAAATAATGTAATTGGTTGTATATTTTATTTGTTTAATGATTTGTTTTTGGATTTCAAAATCCAAATTATGTTTTAAGTGGATTTTAAAGTGAATAATAGAAATACCTTAAACCGGAACACAAAGATATGTGTGCTTTTTTCGAGAGAGTCTTGTTTTTTAACACCTTCAAGCCTAGGCATAAGTGTCTCGATTACATGCTTTGTGACGATGTGAAGGCAAACGCGTCCCATGTGATAAACCTCTAGACAACATCCATTTTGTTTCAACGGACCATGGTTATACATTTCGGCCGTGACGTACATGGCACACCTTGAAGATACCTTAGCCATATATTGGTTAACCAAGTGGTCTGATTCAGGAGACTGAACCAAACCGGATGCTGCAGATGCTAGTGCAGCCATCGCGATGATTGTTTATAAGGCTGTAGCCATGGATTTGGTGACGGTAGTTGTGTTGATGGCCATGTTGTATTGTATAGTGAATGGTTCGATTGCTTCTTCTAAATTACAATTCTTTATATTCTATACGAAATGTCTTTGTAACAATTTTGGGAATTTACTGATCAAAACTCAAAAGTATGTTTCCTCTCTATAGACTATAGTCTGTATCGTCCTGTGATAAATGAGGCGTTTACTTGCAGTTATGAGTTTGGTTTGCAATTAATTGCAAAACGCCTACGTTTATGACTTTATTCCATTTTGTAGCAAGAAGTAACACATTGAATTAAAGTGGAGACGTAAACCATTGAAATTACACGAACACTTAAATAGAATAACAATTGGCAAATCTAGAGACCCTCAACTACAAAGCACTTAAATAGGAAAAATTATCAAAAAGTATTCCGAAATCAAAACAACAAAACCCAAGCAAAAAAAAAATCAGACAACATTGTCATCGTACAAGGAGAGAGGAGCTCTAGCAGCTAACAGCTCTTTCTTCTCCTTATCTATCTGAGCTTCAAGGTCTAAGCACTTCTTCTTAAAGGGCTGAAGCTCTTCGTCCATATTTCGCAGCCGGGCCAAACAAGCCTCTTCTTTCTTCTTCTTTTCCTTTACTTCATCAAGTTTCTTCTCCAACCAATCCAACTCAAACCCTGCTTCTCTCAAATAAGCCAGAGAAGCGCCAGCGTCAGAGAGATCTTCATTGGAGAGTTCTTGAGTAGATTGACACAGCGTTTCTGTTAAGCTCAGGAGGAAATTCATGTACGCAGTCTTCAGGTGTGGATTCTTTGGACGAAATTTGGCTGCAATATCTATGTTTGTTGCAAACAAACGCTTCACAGATTCTACCTGCATGTGGAAAAGATATATAAAAGTAAAACCACAGCATATCAAGACACTTACTGTTGTACTTTTCATAATTTGTTACCTGTGAAGGAAGAACATAAAACCCATTGACATCTATGGTTTCCATTACGGATGAAGATTCCTCTGATACATCTAATTTTCCAACAACTTCAAGAACCTCTATCTTGGCAACAACTGTGAGATCTCCATTCACCAGAAATCCCTCTTTGGCATTAAGTTCGGTGAGGCAAATCATTCCTGGAAACCCCCAATCAGGAAATTTATGTTCGAACCAGTGCTGAGTCCCTACAAAATCAAAAACCATGTTTCATCACATTAATTACATTTCAGACTTGATGCTCACAACTCAACACAGAAGCACAAAAGTAACATAAACCATAAAGTAACAACTAACAAGCATAGAGTCCAATCACCTCTTAGCCGGGAGAGTTTTTCTGAGTATTTATTTACTACAGTTAGAGAAAATTTAGCGTGTCTTCTCCATCCAATAGGCAAAGATTCTTTATCACGAAGAGTTAGATACAAACAAAAATTATTAGCCCTCTTATCCCCTTTGGGAAAGGCCCAGAGACGCCTGCAAACGAAAACCAAACAAAAACAATCAGCTAAATATTATGGGGTTAATTATTGTGAAATATCTAGACTAATGTTATATTTCCGTTCATATTTGTATCTTGCTCATCAAGTCTACAATATTCTCTTAGGGCTTCTATGCTTATGTATACATCTTTGTACAGATAAATGGATCAGCATTGTTACTAAACCCAAATTCTACGGCTGGCAGCAAACATTATTATAATAGTTAATTATCTTCTTACCATTTGCAGCCACCAGCAACGAAATTATCAGAATAAAGTGATTCGGATTGCAAAGAAGAGAAATTTTTTATCACCCAAGTAATCGTCGTATCAACTTTGACCTCCATTGATCTTTTGATGACTCCTAGCTGCTAAACACAATTTTTGTAAATTGAAAAGTCAAACAAAACCAAAGATTCCGCTATATGTGAAACATATTCTAAACAGCTTTTGTTTTTCTTTACAAATCTACCGCGTTAGAGAAACTGAACATAGTCAAGGAAATGGAAATAAAAAAATTAAATAAAAAACTCAAACGATTGAAAATAATTTACCTCTCTCAGCGTGAGGTAGGAAGAAATAAACAGGGTTGGAGACAATGTACTAAAACAGTTTTGGCCAAAGCTTAAATAAAGATTAACTAAGATTGCACTATTGAACATCATTCTAAGAAGATTTCTGTTCTTTACTAGTTTACTACGTTTGAGAAACCGAAGATAGTCAAGGAAGTAAAAATACTTTATTTACCTCTAAGGGTGATGTCGAAGAAAGAGACAAGGACGATGAATTGAAATAGTTAAGCCACAACCTTAACGGCTTTCAAGTTTGGATTATGAATAGGAAGACTAGAGAATGCGAAACACTTCGGTTCCGATTTTATCTAGGGTTCTAGGGTTAATAAAGATATGAAGTCTAAAAACGAATTTGCAAAAAAGGCATTTGACTTTCCATAAATTATTTTTAAAACAGTAACATGCATTACCGAAATAACAAAAAAGACCCTATAGTTTAAGAACGTTTATATGATTGTTTCTTCATTCTCAAGAACAAGTGTTGTCATATGTGTTTAAAGTTGAAGAATCTTGTCTTCTCCAGCAATAAATGTAACATAGCAAAACCTCAACAACAAAACAAGTCTATTTGTCTCTTAATGTTTGAATGTTTCAAAACTAAGACAAAAAACAAAAACATACTAGAATACCGATCAGATCCAAGCTCTTAAACTGCCTAGCCATGATTAAACAACATCATCTTAAGAACTCCACCAGAGCTTCCATCTCTGCACACTTCTCTTTCAAATCCTTCAATTCTTCCTCAATTTCTTGTAGCCTATTCTGACCAGCCTCTTTCAGTTTCTTCTCCAACCAGTCCAGTTTAAACCCCGCTTGTGTCACATACTGTAGCGCAGAATACGCATCGGAAAGATCAGCAGTGGAGAGTTTCTCTAGAGATTGGCACAAAACCTCAGTCAGACCTAGTAGGACATTCATGTATGATGTTCTCAAATGTGGGTTCTTTGGACGGAATCTTGATGCAATGTCTGGGTGGCTTTTAAACAAACTACCCACAGATTTTACTTGCAAGTGATATATGGATATTAAGTAAAAACATATATGCAGCTTGTTTATGTATCAAAAAACTTAACTCTAGTTAGAGACTCTTAAGATTTGTATTTTTTTTTTCCATGAAGTTAAAAATAAATATATTAATATTACCAGAGGAGGAAGTACTTGAAATCCATTGACGTCTATAACAAATGAAGTTTCCTCTAACACATCTGATTTGCCAATAACTTCAAGAATATCGACCTCGGCAACAACCTTGACTTCTCCATTCACAAGAAACCCACTATTCTTGTCAAGAAGTTTGTCGGGAGGGAAGATCTCTGGAGAAATTCTTAATCGTCCAAGTGATCTTCTTCTCATATGGCTTTCCCATTGAATGTTGACGAAGTCTCCTAAAAATTTAAACTACCTGAAAATGAAGAGAGATCTGGTTAAACCCTAGAATTTGAGTGGCACATAACCAGACTTTGGTTATCGAAAAACCAAAAAACTCACACTTTCAAGAAGCAAAACCAGAATACAAATTTATTTAAGATTGCAATATGAACTCGGATCTTTCAAGATTTCGAACTTTGAACAACAAACAACACAAAATGGTCAACTGCCATCAAGTAGGAGAACACGTACAGACTCGAGTAAATATGCATCAAAATGGTATTAACTACTCCCTCTGTCTCATAAAAATTGATATTTTGGGATATTTTTTTATCCCACAAAGATTGATGTTTTGTAAACTTCAAGAAGTAATCACTAAAAATATTTAAAATTTTGAATTATTATTGGTTTAAAATTAAATAATATCTCTTTAGTTAAAGAAAAAAATATATTTAAATTCAGTAATTATTGTTTTTTTTAAATGTATAAAAGCTTCAAAACATCAATGACAGATGAAATATTTAATTTACACTAACAGGGCCTCAAATATTACTAGCAGTCTAGCACTAGAGGAATACAAATCGCTTCGGCTCCTCATAAGCTCATAGGTTGGTAATACGGCTAGTTAATAATAGGGGCGGCCAATATATTGAACATTTTTTATTTAAATTAATTTTAGTCCTAAGACAACAATTGTAGAACGAACATTTAACTTCCATAAATATTTTTTTTTAAAATATTGATGACCTACACAGATAACAAGAACACAACATTCATTAACAGCTCTTGTAAATAATAATATTTTCTCGAAATTGTATAAGATAATACAAATTTTGAAAATTGAAATTTTAATTATAATTTTATGGTATTTTTGAATAACCAAAATTTAAGTGACCTTTTCAGAATATTATAGTATTTTATTGAGCAAAGTTTTTAAAAAATAATAATTCCAATAATTGTCCATTTAAAAGATGAGAAGAAAAATTTAGAGATTATCTTTTCGTTGTTATCTAATCGAATAAAACAAAACAAATTTCCCAAAACATATGGATCAAATTATTATTATTGTTGTTATTTTATTCGTTGTTATCTAATCGAATAAAACAAAATAAAATTCCCAAAAGAAATTTTTCTCTCTTTTTGGGCGATGCAAAAAAGTCTCGAGGCTGGTTTCGTAAGATAAATAACAAAACTCATCTCCAAAGAAAACTGCAACCATAAAACCCTTAGAGAGTAAAAGGCGATCCGCAACCATGAATATAGAAGAGCCAATGACGTTGATGATGCTTCCTAATGATTTGATATTAAACTGCTTAGCCCGTGTTCCGAGATTGTACTACAACACTCTCTCCTTAGTTTCCAGTAGATTCCGTTCTCTCCTTGCTTCAACTGAGCTTTACCAAACACGAATCCTCTTAGGCTGCACAGAGAGTTGTCTCTACGTGTGCTTAAGATTCCATACGAGCAAACAACAACGATGGTTCCGTCTCTACCGGAGACCAAATAGCTCCAAGAATGTTTTGGTCCCAGTTACATCTCCCAATTCTCCTTCTACGTACCAGTCAGATATTGCAAGGGTTGGTTCTAATATCTATGCCATTGGTGGATTCACAAAGGATAACAATGCATCTTCTAGCGTCATGGTCATGGACTGTCGTTCACACACGTGGCGTGAGGCCCCAAGCATGCGGGTGGCACGAGAGTCCCCTTCTGTTTGCGTCCTTGATGGAAAAATTTATGTGACAGGAGGCTGTAAAAATCTCGATGCAACGAACTGGATGGAGGTATTCGATACAATGCATCAAACTTGGGAGTTTGAGTCATCAAGTCCTGGCGAGAGAATACGTAGTGGTATTAGGTATCAAAGCATAGGGTATGTGGAAGTGTCTACGTGAAGTGTATTGAGAGACATGTGACTTACAAGCTGAATAAAGGTAGATGGAGAGCCGGAGACTTAGCTATGAGGAGGGGATGGTTTTGCCCAACATCTTATTGTGTGATAGAGAACGTGTTATATAGTTGTAGTCATGGGATGATCAAATGGTACGACCCGGAAGAAAACTGTTGGACCTATTTAAAGGGTTCGAAAGGTTTGGAAAAACTGTTTAGGTTGTGGGATGACCGTTATGCTGTTGCTAGAGTGACGGATTATGGTGTAAAGTTGGCGGTTTTGTGGGAAGAGAATGTGTCTAGTCACAACAAATTGGTTTGGTGTGCGGTAATTGCTCTTGACAAACACCAAGAGGATATTTGGGGGACGCTTGAGTCGTGTGACATTGTGTATACAATCACTGAGCCATATAAATATGATTTAGCGCATATTGTTTCTGTTACAGTTTGATGAAATATGTCATACTCATGTGAAACATTGAACCAGTTGCTATTATTTTTAGTTTTTATATTATTTTTTAGTGAAATTTTCATTCCAGTTGCTATTTGTTTTGCTTTTGGTTGATGAATTTGAAAAATGTAAGAAAAAAACCATAACACTCTCAGAGTAGTTTCATGCTTTCCCAAATCAATACCCTACTTGGTGGAGCGTATCTTAAGACTGCGTAAATCCTATCATTCTGGTGACGGACGAGTTCCAAAAGTAGCTTAGGTAAATAAAGCGGCAGAAGCTCGTATGGAAAGTGAAATACTGAAGGTGATACAAACAAGACATAACAATTAAAAAATACAACGCCAAACCTGAGGCCAATATCGATTCACAAAGCACATAACAAGAAAGAAACCCCTCAAAAAAAGTCACTGATTATATTACCAAATTTACTTAGAAGTCTCTAAAGCTTCATGGAGATTCACTGCTGCTGCTGGAACGATACATAGCGGCAAAATCCAAACATAAATGTCGGTCCCTTTCATCTCCCCAACCTCCCCAACCTTTGAAACCAGCTTTATAACCCGGTTGATGCTTATACACCCGAACTCCCCATTCTTCTTTTATGTTTACAACTTTATCTGTTTCTTTAACTTCAATGTTTACCACCCCATTATCGATGCAGTCACCCTGATCTCCTTTACCTTGATGCAACCCACATTTTCCAAAGTGGACAGCACTGGTCCTAGGCCCTCGCAACGTGTAAACAGGGGAGCCAAATGAGGGGAAAACAGTTGCCCACATCGTTATATCCCAATTGTAATCATCAAAGTAACAAAACTCTCTTGCCTTCTGGTGTATATTCTCCCACACACTTCTATTAAACGAATAACCAACATTTCCCATTCTCTCCGCAACCAAACTTTCAAGCCCTTCTCCTCTTGACTTCACATCAGAAGGTGCTAAATTAGCAGCAAAGCAGTCAGGACATTTAGCAGGTTTCAGCCTCGTGAGAGTCTGTATATTACGGTAGGCATTAGGAAACAGAAAATGATCTTCCTCAATGAAAAGAATATGACCTTCATGTCTTTTAGTCTCCTCCAACCCATCCCAAACAGTATTCATCATCCACCACCAGTGATGCTTCAAAGACACAATCTTTGGAGACCTGTGATTCCCATACTGATCAGGATTGCCATCACAATGTGTCTTCACCTCATCACCCTTGTTTATACAGTCATTTGGGGTCACACCGGGGAAACTCTTTCGATATATATGAGGCGAATACGGCGAAAATATCTGTTTCACCTGACAAAACTTAATACCTTCCACAATCTTATTCATCTCTTCAAAGTAACCATCATGGCTAACAATCAACAATGTCTCACTAATTCCTTTAACCTTTGACAAACTTTCCACAGTTACTCGAAAATACTGAGCCCGATTGTGCACATACAAGACTATAACCACACGGTCTTTCGCCAAATCAGGATACAGATCCAGATTCCTCGGCGTAAAATGGTTCCTTCGATGCAACCTAAGAGACATTCTATTAGCTCTAGCTAACCTTAGCAATGAAGCATTAAGCTTAACTTCCAAATCTTTGTCAAAATCATCCAAATCATCATGGCCAATGGAAGTTCTATTCAAAGCAGTTCGTGGTACAGACATCAACATCAAAACTACAGAGACTGTAACTGCAAATAGAATCCCTAAACGACACAAACCCGTAGTATCTTTCAATTTCTGCTTCTTCCAAAGATTTGCCATCAGAACAACTACTAAAAATTGAACCAAACTCTCAAATTCTATACTAAACAACTTAAACTCTAAAACCTACTTACGCTCTGCAAAAAAGGTGCTTCCTTTACAATCTTCAAACCAGAGACTCGAGCTTTGACTTCAGATCGTCAATACTAATTACAGATTCAACAAAAGAGTAGATTTTTAGAAGAAATCAAGAAATGGGTAATCGGAAAGACACGAGATTTGATCAGGAAAGGAAAAGAAACTTCGGAGTCATTGAGGAATCTCGAAGCAAGGTGCCAAGTCTTGCGTGACTTTGGGTTTCGCGATTTTTTCTAAGTCACCGAGTCAATTGTCACTTAAATTTACTATTCTGCCATCAAATTCTTGGCTGCTGTGTTTTTTTAGGCATGAGCGTAAAAACCGTATCCGAATATCCAACTCTGAATCCGACCCGAAAAACCGGATTCAGGTTAGATACGGGTTTGTCTATAAAACCTTATTGGGTTCTATTTTTTAATACTCGTGGATTCAGTTAGGGTCGGGTAATATCCGCTACCTATTTGGGTACCCATTAAATCTAAACATATAACATATTTATAATATTATCATTGATATAATGCAATTACCCCAAAATTATGATTATAATTTTGAATATTTCATTTAGTTTTATATCTAAATATCAAAAATAATCAAAATATCTAAAATATTTTGTTATGTAAGTCAAAATTTAACTAAATTTATTTAAATTTAATTATATTTTTTCGGGTACTCGGTAGTTCGGGTAATAATCGAGTTCTAAAATTTGTAACCCAAACCCGATAGTACCCAAACCGAACCGAACTCATATATCTAAAAATACCCAATGGGTTCTATTTTTCTAAACCCGTTTACCCGAACCCGAATGCCCAGCCCTAGTTTTTTTTCCCCTTCAAAGGAAAAAACTAGACAAATAAAAGTGGAATAGTAAATAAAATAAATTATTTGCTTCAATTACAAAATTTTTTTCTTTAAAAAACTCATTACAAATTTTGCAATCAAATTTATTTGAGAGTAAGTAGTTAGTTAGAATGTTGCATCATTAGTGATGTATCTTTGATTATGAGGAGACTTATCTTTAAATAAAATATCTTACTTCATTTACACACATAATTTATAGTATTTTTTAGTTATCATTCTAGATTGTTTCACACAAATTAAGAAAATAGATAAATAAACTATTATATCTTTGTGTGACTATTAAAATTCTTAAGTATTTAATATATTTTTTTAGTAAAGGATAAATGAGATAATTTATTATTAAAAATAACCCTGAAAAATGAAAACAACAACTAAATTGAAACAAAAAATTATGCCTAAAATGATAACTATTTTAAAATAGAGGGAGTAAAATTAGGCTACTTACTACTCCTTTAGTTACAAACTATATGATGATTTAAGTAAAAACATGCATATATAAAAAATGACTACTTTAAAAAAATTTAACCAATTATAAACAATATTGCATTTATATATATAAAGTTAACTTTTCTCTCTTTTCTTTCCTCCACGTCAGCATCCACCTAAACAATAATATATTTTTTTTGTATTAAAAAACTATTTTAAATATTCATTGCATATTTATTATTTATAATTTATAATAGTAACAAATAAATAAACTTTGAGTGGGAAAAATTAGTATTGTCTAAAGGACGAATGGCAACTGCTAATGCGATTTTTAGGGTTTGAGCTTGAGATGGTGGTAGACGACGGGGGTGAGGGAGGAACGAGAGATGGTCTCTCGGTTGCTCTTATGGATTGTCGATTTAGGGATTGGATTGGTTTTCCATTCCCGTATGTTGCTAGACATGATCAGGTTTTCTCAGATCTGGCCCCTTGTGGGGGATCTTCGATTTATTGGGTTTCTATATTAAGGGTTCAGAGAGCTTTGAGGGGGAAAGATTTACGGGCTCATGGTGATGGGTGTTTGAATCTACGATTCCCATTTATAACTAATGGCATCTGCGTTGAAGGTCGATTGGATTTGAGGTTTCCATTTCTGGGTGATTGGGTTGATTCGAATCTCCATTTGCTCTTGAGTTTCTCAGAGATCGCTGCTATAATGGAGATTATTCTCTTGGCAACAGTTAATGAGATTCTCTTTCCTTGTTTTTGGTGGGTAGCTGGTATGAGGATATTCGGATATTTACTGCCACAGAGAGTTTTGGAAGGTAAGCGGATACGATCTTGGTCCCTTCTGGGTTCGGTGGAACTGGTCTGTGGTTATATATTTAGCTGGCTGTGAGGCTTCTTTCTTCACGATTTATCTCGGTTTCTTCTTAATTCTTGGTGGGTTCGTCGGTATAGTATTGTTGGTGCATTCTTCCTGTTCTCTCAGAGGTTTTTTTTTTGCATTCGTGTCTGGGGTTTGATATGGCTCAGTTGGCGCTTAACAAAGGCAAGGCTACGTTAGCCCGTACAGAGGTTGTGAAGATTTCTGGTTCTGTTTTGGCTCAACGGATTCAGCAGTTCTCCCTCACTCTAATTGGGCGATTGATGAATCCAGCTGTTCAGAGGATGGAGTCGCTTGTTGCTAATTTGCCTAAGATCTGGAAGTTGGAAGCAAAAGTTATGGGAGCGGATTTGGGTCAGGGAACATTTCAATTTAACTTTGAAGACGAGGAGGATCTTCTTGGAGTCTTACTCAATGGTCCTTACCATTTTGATGGTTGGATGATCTCACTGGTTCGTTGGGAACCTATAGTGTCTGATTCCTATCCCTCAGCCATCAGTTTTTGGATGAAGGTGGGAGGAATTCCTATGCATCTGTGGGAATTGGCAACACTCACTGCTATAGGAAAGAAGATTGGTAAAATTAAGGATCTCAATGAGGAAACAGGAAGCATTTGTGTCACGGTAAATAGATTCAATCCGCTGCTCTTCAATTTGGTGGTCCCTTTTGATACCGGTGATGAGGTGGTGGTCACTATAGAATATGAGAAGCTGTCAGGTTTTTGCAAACATTGTCTCAGATTAACACATGATGTGTTGGTCTGTCCGGAGCTGAAGAATGGCCCTGCTGGTCGAGGAATTGTGGATCATGGGGATAAGAGGGGGGTACAGCGGCATCAGGCTATGGCACAACAGGGTCCTGCACAGCATGATGGTGGGTGGGAGAAACCAAAAAAACATGTTAAACGGGCTTTGGGTTTCCAGTCTGAGCAGTCCATTGAGAGGAGACATCCTCAGTTTTGAGGTGGTGAGTCTACTTCTTCTGGTTTTCCTCTCCATGTGCGGAATCAAGGTCCTGTTTGGGGACAGAAGCAGAGATATCAGGGTGGTGGGTCTGGTATTACTTTGGGTTATGCTCCTTCTGATTCGCAGATGGTTGGGAGCGACATGATGGACTCGTTCACGGGTTTGCCAGCACATAGAAAGGAAATAGACCAGTGTGGCCCAAACCATTGTACAAGGCTAAACAGGCTTCTAGTGAGAAGAACTCTCAACGCTTGGATCACGGTGGTGCTTCCTCTGGGGTGACTGAGGATATTTCAATGGAGGTGTCAGTGGAGAATGGTTCAGGAGGTGGTGAAGAGGATACTGAGGAACCGATGTTTAATGAAAGTACTGATGACTTATTAGAGGATGGTGAAGTCAATGATGCTGACAAATCGGAAGAGCAAGAATCGGGTTTAGTAACTGTTGCTGGTTCTGAATCGGGTTTAGATGCGGAGGGTAATGCTATCCAAGGTACTCTTGTTCCTGATTCTTTAAACTTGAGTTTCAGTGATATAAATTCTGGTATGAAGTCAGTTTCATTGGGAAAATTGACTAGTGATATGGTTAAAGGGGGTAGTTCCTTGGGTAGGAAAGGTCTTACTAGTTCACAGAAATTTGTCTTGCCTCTGGCTTCGCCTGGGAAACGCCTCTTAGCTAAAGCTTTCTTACTTAAATCTATAGGCAAGGGCAATAAACCAGTGACGATAGGGAATCAACGTCACAAGACAAAATATGGTATTCCTGTTGGCGGAGGGAGTCGTCTTCTTAAGAAAGGGACGGTGGCGCTCCCGAAACCACTGGCTCAAACGTGAAGATCCTAAGCTGGAACTGTCAGGGCATTGGGGTAGACCTGACAGAAAATTATTTGGGTGATTTGTAGAAAAAGCATCGACCAGACATTTTATTTTTATCATAAACAAAGAAATGTACTTCTTATTTACAAAAATTTCAGAATAAATTTGGTTATAACAAATTGTTTACTGTTGATCCCCGCAGTTCAAGTGGTGGTTTAGCTTTATTTTTTATGGATGAAATAAAACTTTCAATTTTATTTGATAGTGATCGTATTATTGATACACAAGCTTTTATTGGCCAACAAATGGTCTTTATGTCTTTTATTTATGGTGATCTTGTTCCGCAAAAACGGAAAAAGGTTTGGGATACATTAACGGATATTGGGTCTTTCCGCGTTGACCCCTGGTTTTTAATCGGCGATTTCAATGAATTAGTGGCGAATCATGAGAAGAAGGGTGGGGCTCTACGTCCTGCTTTTTCTTTTGTACCTTTCATTTCAATGCTTCGCCACTGCGGGATGCTCGAATTTCCTTGTTAGGTAGATCAATTATCCTGGAGGGGTAATATATGTAATAGTGAGGTAGTTCGTTGTCGGTTAGATCGTGTCGTGGGTAATGAAGATTGGCATGGGCTTTACCCGAATTCGAAGGTTGACTATTTGGAGATGATTGGTTCGGACCATTGTCCAATTATAGCAACTTGTCTAAAGACGAATAGGAGCCGACATAGACAGTTCCGTTTTGATAAACGTTGGTTGGGTAAGGAGGGGATTTTATGTGCGGTCGAGACAGGGTGGAATCGTACAAGGAATTTCCGAACTCCGGGGTTTGTGGATAAGATAAGGAATTGTAGGAACTCTACTTCTTGGTGGCGGAAGAATAATATAAGTTCTGGTCCCTCGCTGATTTCTTCCTTAAAGGCGGCTTTACACGAGGCGAAGATGGAAGATTCGATTCCTCAAGAGGAAATTAGGGGTATTGAGAGGAAATTAAAAGAGGCGTATCGTGATGAGGAAATATACTTGCAACAAAAAAGCCGAAAATTTTGGTTAAGGGTTGGCGACAAAAATATGAAATATTTCCAAGCCTCTACTAAGCAAAGGAGGGTGAGGAATAGGATTTTTGGTCTTTTGGATGCCCATGATGTCTGGAACGACGCGCCCTTGGGTATGGAACAGATTGCTACAAAATACTTTGAGGATCTTTTTAAGAAGTCGGAGGGTAGGGGTATTTTAGAGATGATTCAGGAAATCAACCCAATCATTACGGATAGCATGAACAGAGATCTTACTAGGGATATCTCGGAGGTTCGAAAGGCCTTGTTTGCTATGCATCCGGAGAAAACTCCAGGACCTGACAGAATGACAGCTTTGTTTTTTCAACAGTTCTCGTCTTCTTTAAAAGGGGATTTGGTGGCTTTGGTTAAAGAGTTTTTTCGAACGGGTAATTTTGACCCACGATTGAATGAGACTAATATCTGTCTCATTCCTAAAGTTGATAGGCCACAGCGGATGGCAAAGTTTAGACCGATCAGTCTTTGTAATGTGAGTTACAAAATTATTTCTAAAGTTTTGTGTTTTCGGCTGAAAAGTTTCTTGCCCCTTTTGGTCTCAGAAACTCAGTCGGCTTTTGTCTCTAGTCGCTTAATCACATATAATATTCTTGTTGCTCATGAGATGTTTCACGGGTTGAATACTAATTGTCAGTGTAATTCGGAGTTTCTGGCCTTCAAAAGATATATGAGTAAGGCATATGATCGGGTTGAATGAGATTTTTTTAGAGGCAGTGTTGGTTAAACTAGGATTTGATAGGAGATGGGTTTCGTGGATCATGTGGTGTGTTTCTTCTGTGTCATATCAAGTTCTTATGAATGGTCAGCCTCAGGGAGCTATTGTTCCACAGAGGTTACGCCAAGGGATCCTCTGTCACCGTACTTGTTTATACTTTGCACAGAGGTCCTGATAGCAAATATTAAAAAGGCAGAACGGGAGAAGAAATTAACGGGTATCACCATTGCCCATTCAAGTCCCACTATCTCACATTTGTTGTTTGCGGATGATAGTCTTTTTTCTGTAAGGCTGAGGTGTCGGAATGTAAGACGGTTATGGAAATAATAGGGAATTATGGTAAAGCCTCTGGGCAAGAGGTTAATCTGGAGAAATCCTCTATTATGTTTGGTAAGAAGGTTCCATCAGAGCTCAGATCTCAGTTGAAAAATGTTATTGGTATTTCTAAAGAAGGCGGTATGGGCTCTTATTTAGGTATTCCCGAGAGTCTTCAGGGTTCGAAGACTAAAGTTTTTGGTTATGTTAAGGATCGGTTAGATGACCAAGTAAATGGTTGGTCTGCTAAGTATTTATCGAAAGGTGGCAAGGAAGTTATGATTAATTCGGTGGTGTTAGCACTCCCTACCCATGTTATGTCGGGCTATAAACTGCCGCAGGAGTTGACGTCTAAACTTACCAGTGCTGTTTCCACCTTCTGGTGGAAGTCTAAAGATAAGGCTCGAGGTATGCATTGGGTTTCTTGGGATAAACTATGCAAAGATAAGTGTGACAGGGTCTTGGTTTTCGAGCGTTGGAACAATTTAATGATGCCATGTTGGCTAAACAGTATTGGCGGTTAATTCATTATCAGACGTCCTTAATGGCTCGGGTAATGCGAGGTCGTTATTTTAGGAATATACATCCTCTTATGGCTAAAAAGCCGAATAACCTTTCTTTTGCATGGAGGAGTATCTACTCAATGAAGAACTTGGTGGCACAAGGTGCGAGATGGGGGGTAGGTTCAGGCTGTTCCATTTCGGTTTGGCAGATCCGTGGTTACCGGATATTCGGCCTAGACCAGCTAATGGTCGGGGAAGAATTCTTCACCCAAATTTGATGGTTAATCATTTAATTAATCCACTTATGAATGACTGGCATTTGCCTATTCTTGAAGAGTTCATGGATCCGGAGGATATACAGCTAATTCGGAGTTTGCCGATCAGTAAAACTCAAAAGCCAGACAAGTTATTATGGAATTTTACTAAGTCGTGGAAGTATTCGGTAAGGTCAGGCTATCGGTTAGCTCGGGCGTTGATCGCGGTCATTGAATACGGGCCAACGTGTATGGCTATTCAGGCTCATTAGTGGAATCTTGAGGTCCCCCCGAAGGTTCAACATTTCTTTTGGCAGGTGGCCTCTGGTTCTCTTCTTGTGATGGAAAGGCTTGCTAATAGGGGTGTTCGGTGTGATATTCTATGCAAACGGTGTGCTTCTGCGACATAGACTATCAATCACGCCCTTTTTGAGTGTCCTCGTTCGAGAAGTATATGGGAGCTGTCGCCGGTATCATTACAACCTGATGGTTTTCCGTATGCCTCGATCTATTCCAATTTAGATTTTATTTTCTGGCGCGCTTCATCCCAATCGGAGATTACGGATATAACTTTCTGTCTCCCTTGGATTCTATTGTCAGTTTGGAAAGATAGGAATAAAATTTTTTTTCAGGGAATAGAGGCGGAACCAATCGATATTCTTAATCAGGCGATTAATGATAAATTTTTGTGGGAAGAGGCAAAATATTTTTCCGGGAGAAATCGGTTTCCTCCGCCACTTTTGGAGGATACATATACCTCTCCGCATTGTCAGATTGATGGTTCGTGGAAAGATTCGGACCCTCTTCAAGCTCTGGGTTGGTGGCTTCACAATGGGGACGATTCTTCTGGGAGGACGGAGCCATAGACGCAGCCCTACACCCTTACACGCGGAGCTACAAGATTTTATTTGGGCTATGGAGTCACTGTTGGCGGCTGTGATCGATTGTCATGCCTACGAGACGGACTGTGCGGAGTTAGTTGCGATGGTTCAGACGCCCAAAGATGGGCCCGCTTTTTTGAGTCTTCTGGATGACTTAGCTTCGATCAGATCATATTTCCCTTCCTTCACTTTGTCCAAGATTGCACGAGAGTCCAATGCTAGGGCAGATTGTCTTGCCCGATCCTCAAGATCCTTAATTTTGAAACTTGTGTAAACTTTTAATCTCCAGTTTGGGCAACCAATCGTGGAGTTCTATTTTAATTTACTTATTGTTTGGTTGAAAAAAAAATAGTAACAAATAAATCAAAACTAATTAAGCAAAATTAACTTTTTAAAATAGTAAAACAATAATATAAATTTGTTTTAGTAAAAAAAAAATAATAACTATATAAAAATGAATTAAATAGCCTAAATGAAAATTTTAAAATAGTAAAAATAATACAATAGAGTTCTTTTAGTAATAATGTTATTATGCAAATTTTAAGCAAAGATCATATTCCAAAATTTAAAATGAGTTATTGAGTTTTAGAATGGAAGTAAGATTATAATGCGTGGTGAAGTAAAAAAAATAGTTTATGTAATTGTATTTATAAAATTCTAAACATAAAAATAAAATTGAAGTGAAACATTAGTTTCTAAAAAACATATACTACAAAGATCTATTATGAAATTTCATTTATAGAGAAATAAAAGATTAATTACGCAAACTCAACTTAAAAGTTTTGATCTAAAATGAAGACATTGTAAGGGTCACACTTTTTTGGGAAAACTATGAAAAACAATCTTGAAAAAGCATTCTACCTAAAAAACAAAATCAATTGTCACAAAATATAGAAAAATGATATACAAGCCATTACAAAAAGTGACATGTGATGTAACATATCTTATAAGACATATTATCAACTAAAGCTAAAATTCTATAAAATGACAAAAATTATATATATAAAATAAGCTTGAGATTTCATCAATTTTAGTAAATGCTTTTGACCCAAAATATTGGCAGAAACAACATATTTAAAGTACACTATGTTTTTTGAGAAGACGAAGCTGAGATTGCATAACAAAATTAACATCTGAAAATAACATATGAGGTTTTAGAAAAATATGTATCTTGGATTAGTGAACGGATATTCATTGTCGAGTTTAACCGTTTCACCATTTAAGCATTTTTGACTTGGTCAGAAATTCTATTATGGCAAGTGAAGCACTTGGACAACCCTCCTATTGTAGCAACATAGCACTAAAAATGTTAGTGAAACTTTGTATATTTGCATTTAATATGGGATATTGATATGTTTAAATGATCTCTATAATTAGGCATTTGGATTAGTGAACGAATATTCATTGTCGAGTTTAACCGTTCCCGAGGTTTTAAAGACTTGTTTACTTTCCCTACATGATACGCCCAAAATTCGAGGATCACTCAGCCGGACTAAAAAGGATAGAAACTCGCCAAGGTGCAGGGTGCAACAAGGGAGATTTGATGGATTGAGGGGTCGCACAACAGTTGCGGAAGGCTGATGTTATTCCCAACTCCAGTCACTGCTAGATATGACACACTAGTCCAGCAAAAGGAGACTATTGCTTGGATATTACACACTAAGAAACAAAGAAATGTTCTAGACAAAGAACAAAGAGATAGACTCTAAGATGAAAAGGAAAATTGGTTGATTATTCTCAAATGAAATTACATGAGTTTATATAGAGATAGAAAACTTGGTCACAAAGGCAAGTATTATTCTTGAAACTAAAACACAATAAAGATAGATAGTTGAATGAAGATTCAACTCTTTGAAGTTTGTCTTCCCAAGGTGAGTTGAACTCCATTTTCGTCATCCCTCTTTGACCACAAAATAAAGTGATTATTTTGGGCTTTCTTGGACTTGAATTAGGCTCAAAGTGGGCTGGACTTCATAGGTATCATCCCCAATAGTATCTCCCATGCTCTCTTTGGCCATAAGCTCTTGAACTGACCCATTAAGGGGTTCATTGATCTTTTGTCTTTTTGACTCTTTAGTCCAACTTGCTGATGAGAAACAACATGGGCTGTACCATTTCTTCACATTGGACTTAGTAGAAACACCTCCTGGTTGCCAAACATAATTCTGGAAGCACCTAAACCAACTGGACCTAAAATTCTTCATGTAAAGAACTAGGTTGACCTCCTTTGGAAAATGAAGCGTAACTTTATGGTTTGTTGGCCAGATCTTGTGTTCTTAGGCTTGTTGGAAACAGAAGAGATCCATTAACATCCTCCAACCGATGTCATGTCGAAATTGATGCTGAGTTAGTCTGTGTAACACGATATTTGGCTCAGACGCGAAACTGGGACTGGGGCAGATCCACTGATTTGAAATATCCATATCTTTCAAGTATGAACTGATTTTAATGTGCTTCCAATTCTCAGTGATTCAACGATAGATCAAAATTCCAGAACAGTTTGTTTCATACCTTGAATCCTTCGGACTTGGTCGGAATCCTCCGTTGAATGCTCATAAGTCCAAATCGCGTAGGCATGAGTTCATGTGATTTGTAAAATGAATAACTCCTTCATCTGAACTATGATTGGACTGATTCCACTTCGAGATATGCTGCAAATGAGGTAAGAATGTATCCCAAATAGTCGTTTGGCTGGAAGAATTGATCTTTGACTACGTTCGTGTTGAGCAAGACTCAAGCGTCGTCTTGGATGGTCTCATGATCACATCACTACAAATCAGCACATGATCTTTTGCTGTGTTTTGTCCTCACTCGCACAGTTCTGACAATCACTTCCCGGAAGATCACCCATCCTGAGACTACTTCAGATAAAACACGCTTAACTATAGAATTCTTTCAGGACTTTTGACCGAAAAGATAATTGCACTTTGATGACATAGGTGGTTAAATTAATTATTTTTAAATCTCTGCGCAAACCGGGGTGTCACATATTCAAACATAAATATATAAACAAATTCTCAAATCAAGTGTTATTGAACTAGTGATTTTTAAACAGACTTCTAAATGCACTTTTTGGAAGAAAAAAATTAAGCATTAGAGTTAATAACTTTGAAATAGTTTAGATGATTTTTTTAGTTAGAAAGACAAATAAATAAATTGCATGCTTTTAGATAGGATTAGTTTGGGGTGATTTTTACAGGAAATCATATCTTCCTTAATTCACTCAATTATCTAAAGACTCGCTAAAACTCGAAATCATTTAAAAATATCTGGTTGTTGGTATTCACTATTTTGTAATCATCTTTTCTACTAGTTGTTTGTAAATTATAAATGTCTTTCCATATTATATATTATTGAACTTAAATATTAGTTAATTTATTTGAAGTAATTCACAGTCAATTGTTATTTAATCAATGACTTACAAATGTTATATCCATTCTTATATTATCCAATATATATATATATACAAGATAAGGACCCGTCGGATTTGCGGGTTTTAAAATTTTGTAAATAAAAATAAATTTAACAAAAATATATTAAAATTTGTTGTACTTTATTTATAATTTTTTTTGCTATAATACACTAATTTATATATATTTACAAATTTATGATGTATGTTACCATTAACAATGTATTTTTTTGACACCTAAGTATATTTTTTGTTACAAATATATTCTTTACCACCACCTAGGAAAATACCTATATAAACACATTAAGCCAACTATTATATGTCTATTTATTTTCATTTTTGCATAGTTTATTTAAACACTAAAATTGTTGGTTCAAGAAACTTCACGAATAAAAAATATATTACATAGTATACTAATCAATAATGTATCATCACAATAGTGTATGACCAACCATGTAGAGAACCTCGGCTCCGTCCTCCTCTCTTATGGAGAGAGTCTTGCGTCCAACCTCCTCCGCCAAAAAGAGAACCTTGACTCCGCCTTCCTCCCTTGGGGAGATAACCATGCGTCCAACCTCTTCTACCATGGACACAACCTTGGCTTTGCCCTCCTCATGTCTGGAGAGAACATATTCACGTCTTTTAACTATCTTAAATTGGCATGCTTTGACAACCAATGAAACTAAAAGCCATTTTCCAACGTCACAAAATCATTTGATATGAACTAATGTTAAAGTTCTCAATGTATTCGTGGAAATGTGTAACATCTGCGAACCAAAATGTCTATTTTGGGGATGCGTGTCGATCGACACCAATGGGGTGTCGGTCGACACCAACATTTTTCTGGTCCGGCCAGATTGATTTAATTGTCGATTTTGGTTGGTTTGGTTTAAGGAAAACCATAGAACCGGATTATTTAAGTGGCAAGTCGACCTAGGTCGTGCAGTTTTGTTGTTTTGGCCGCTTGACAGAGAGAAAAGGAGAGAAAGCAGTTTCATAAGGTTTTGGTGAGAGTTTGTGAGATTTGAAAGCGTTTTTGGTGTGATCTTTCTGTGGGGTGAAGATCCAGGGCTAGACATGTGGTAGAAGATTACTAGGGAGGTTGGATTCGTCGTGGTTGGTCAGAAACTTCCTGCAAAGAGGTAAGTGCATTAACATGGCTGATCTAAGCCTGTGATTCCTTTTTCTTGATTGTTTGTTACTGTTTTTGTGTGTTTCCCTTGCTGGGATTGATTGTTACAGGTTCCTACGGACGTATATGATTTGGTTTTTGAGTATTGGGCGATTTGGTGGAGTTTGGGAGCGAGATTCGACTCTTGGCTTCGTGCGAATTTTGGTTGCATAGGTAGTGACGATCGACACCAATTGGTGTCGGTAGACACCAGTGAAGCGACATCGATCGACACCAAGAGCCAGTGTCGGTTGACACCTCCCTTCGAGCGAGATGATGTTTGTTTTCCTGTTTTGTATGCTTTGTATGTTGATTGTTTGGAACATTGGTATCACATTTGCTTGTGTGTATAGCCCAGTAGATGGGAGGATTGCCTCAATGAGTGTTTATCAAATACTCATGCATCTCAATTTGTGTTTGTAGTGCAGGTTAAGGCAAAGTGTGATCGTGGAATCAAGGCAATGAAGAGGAGGATGTTCCCGGGACTCGATTGGTTGTTGTCTGGCATTGCTAGGTTGTTAGAGTTGGGCCATTAGAACATTGCTAGGTTGATGATTCTACGTTTCCTGATGTTTGATATTGGAGTTGTTATTCTTTGATTATTGGTTATTTAATTATTGGATATTCATTAGTTTAATGTTATGGTTATGTTATCTGTTGTTGTGAGTTTGTGGTTAGGTGGCTAGTGTGTATGGGACCACTAGCTGTAGAGTATTTATTATTATTATTTTTTATTATTAAAAAAAATGGGTCGGGTCGTTTCAATTTTCAAAATGTCTTTGACACATTATGATGTAGCCTCTGTCTCCGAGCTCCTATTGATCTATTAAAACGGTTTATGATTTTCCAATCTATCTATCTATGTTTGTTTTAAGCTTGTGTTTGATTAGCGTGTTTTATACCTATTTTATGAAATATATAATCTCTTTATAATTATTTTTGAAAAAACTTTTTAATTTTTGTAATTTTTTGTAATTATCTTTTTACTTTATTAATTTTGTTTAAACAATTTTTATTTTTTGTCATAATCTCAAATCCCTCCTATTAAATTTTAACTTTTACACGTATCAAAATCTCAGAATAATAACGTGACACATGTCAAAATCATGTTAATGGCTAACTTTCAAAACCTAATTTTATATAATAAGATATACATTTAAAATGAATTCATTAACATTTTCTTTTTTGGTGTAAATTAACATTTTTAGTTAAATATGAGTTATATAACTCAAGTATTGACCTTTAAACACGAGTCTTGAAGAGATTTTAGGTTAATAGCTCTGTTTATTTTACCTAGTGTTAATAGCTCTGTTTATTTTTTATTTAATGTTGATTTATTTTAAATCTTAAATTTGCATACTTAACAAAGATTTGAAGAAAATGTGAAAGGTGGGGAATGATTTTGTGAAACGTTAAAGTTGAAGAATTTTATGGTCATTTTTCTGAAATTTCATTAAGTATTCACAAAAAAAATATAGATTTTTATTACCTCAAGTAAAGTATTCAACTTATTTTCATTTTATAAGGTTTAATTTATTCATGTGGACAACACAAATCAATCTTCTAAGTTTATCACTTAATTATTAATTATCTTTTGGATATACGGTGGCACACAAGGAAGACGATGTAAACATGTACACAAAATTCCTGGCTTTGCGTCACGACAATTACAACGAGGAAAGTCATATATATGCAATTTAATAAGGTGCTCTATGCACGTCTTGTTTCCATCAGCACCACATTTATCATCGAACCATTCCATAATTTCACACTGCACCACTTCAATCTCTATAATTTATATAAACCACAAAAATTGTTAAAATTATATATTTATTTAAAATTATATATATATATATATGATGACATATATATAAAGTAATGATGAATGAAGATTATAATTTTTCTTTTATCACAACAACTTTTGCTAAATTTTATTATCAAGAAAAATTAAAAGAATTCTGAATGGTTGTTTTTATACGAGTTAAAAGTTAAATCAAAAGGAAAATAATTTATTACCTTTGACATGGCTTATGACAAGGAAAAGGAAAATACAAGAAACCACAAACAAACTAGCAAATCTCATGATTCAACAAATTGATAAATAAAATTTGCAAAAACTTGCGTTTTCTTTAATCTTGTAAAGAAAGTATTTTTTTTTTAAACCAAAATGATTAAGAAGAAGATCTATGGGGAAAAATGGAAAAAAAACAAAAAAAAAAAACAATGAGATAGAAAGCTTAATGGCTCTTTTACTGTTCAATTTCTTAGCTTAATGACTTTTTATTTATTTCCGTTGAACTAAATTGTTAGGGATATCTTAAGATTTTAGGCAAATAAATCTATCAATATATATTTTTTTTGGTCAAATATAATATATCTATATATGATAATAAATCTCCTTACTTAAGGCAAACAATTAGATCAAGTTTTTGTTAAACTCTATTAACTCTGTTAAAGTTTAGTGTTATTAGTTTGTGATTTGTAAAAAGTCATTTAAAATCTTAACAAATTTGGGTTATTGAATTCAGACTTTTATAAGTCATTAAAAAATTTGTGTTATTCAATTAAAACAAAAGAACCTAGGATTGTTAATGAATTCAATTGTTTTGTTATTGGTTCATGATTTTATATACTTTTTTACCAAATAAAGTTATGGAAAATATAACAAAATACAGGGATTGTTTAGAGCATTTTACAAGATTTTAGCAATCTTTAATAATTTTTCACTTATTCACTTTTAATAATTTTATTTAACTCTTTGAAAATCTTTATAAATTAGAATTCAGTAACATTAATCACAAACAATTGATTTTTACCAAGATATCTTCAATCAAAACAACAAGAATCACTATAACCTTTCTCACATAAATATTTAAGAGCAAGTCCGTCGGAAGGATTTAGCAAGGACTCTTACATTTTTGGGACAAAAAATAAATCAAAACTGATCAAAAACACAAGAGTTAGCCTCTTAGTTAAGTAAGCTTTGTGATCGACTCGTACGTGTATTAATCTGATTGGTTTTATTTATGATATAAAACAATGTTTTTTTTTTCTTTTTTTCCCTTCTTTCTCTTTCTTCTCCCCATCTCTTTCTCTTCACTTCCCAAAAGCCGTGGAATTTGCGATTAACAATCTCCGTTCTTTGCACTTTTTGATTAAACAATATTCAGTCGGGATAATGATTAAGCAATCAGAACAACACATCAAAGGTATTTTCATGTTTCTATTTGTTTGAATTTTTGTTTTATAACGATTTAGAAATAAGGGTTTTGGATTTTCGAAAATTAGGGTTCTTCAATATCTCTTTTTATTTGTGTTTGTAGGCATGATTTTAATTAGGATTAACGAAATTAGCCATGAATGAAGATGAATTTCGGCAGAAATTGTATTTTCCATCGATTTTGTCCATTAGTTGATTTCGTGGATCTTGAGCTGTGGAAATGAGAATGTATGGTTTTAGTGTTGATCTGTGGTAGGTTAGTTGTGCAGAATTGCTTATGGTTAGGACTTGTTGTTGGAATCCAACCATCGATTAATCTTCAAATTGGTAAATATGTGAAGAGATGGACAGCAAAGAGACGCATCGGAGAAGACGAAGACGTTGTTGCGTTTGTGTCGTAGAAGAAGAAGAAGTAACGCAAAAGGAGAAATGTTATTGGGCCTGTTTAATTGTTTAAGCCCAATGACAAATGACTCATTAAGAAGTAGGTCTAAGATTAGAAGTTTAATATAAATATGTAATGTTGGAGACATAAGTAAAGTAAGAAGAAAGAGATTAAAAGACGCTAAACCTAAAAGTCGAATACTTGTTTTACTCGCTTGGCATTTTTTGTTTGGTGAGAAAATGGTTAAAGCAACAAAGACCATGTCCCTGCGTGTTGTGACAGGATTCAAGAGTCTTTGTTCTTGGACGTGATTGAGACGCTCTTTGGTCCTCCTTTGATTGGGACGAACAGGATCAGCAAATCATCTCTTAAAAACTGGGTGGTAAGCAATCTAGAACGAATGTATTTACACTCTTTTAAACATTTTCGGGTATTAATAGATATATGAAAATGTAGGTGAATACTTTTGGAGATAGAAGAGCTCTTATAAATATTTGGGAACATGTGGAAGATAGTGTTTGAATCCATCATCTACTTGTTTGTTATACACCCGTTTAATGTTGGCAATCAGTGTGAAATCGATGGAGTCCAGGTAAATTCATACAACCAATAACCTGTAGTAAAGAAAACTTCTCATTTTTATTTGTATCGTTTTGAATAAAATATCTCTTTTTACCCATAAAGAAATTCGTAATCAACAATTGAAGGATGATTTGGTTGAGAATATTTGGCAAAAGTTTGGCACAAATCAAGATTACACTAATCTTTTCTCCCATTTGTGATTTCTACTTCTATTTTATTATGCTTTTATGTTTTGTATGTTTAAAAGTTTATGAAATGCAATAATTTTCCATTTTAATAAGATCTTAATTGTTTAAATAATTAAACTAATTGTTCTACTTAAATTAACTATATAAAAAAAATTCATAAATAAGAACCCAGTCTACCATTGGACGAGTATAATTTTATTCAACAACCCAAATTTCTTATTTAAAAAAAGTACACTTTTTAATCAAAAAAAATTATAAGAGCTTCAAAATAAGTGTCCGCTTTCAAAAGCGGAAAAGCCTATGCAAACAGTTTCAACATAGCACATTCGTACTTGTTCATAATTCTTTCCTTTGTTCAAAAAAAAAATAAAAAAGTTCATAATTCTTTCTTTTTTGTCGTCATTTGTTCATAATTCATTTGGCCAATTTTACTAAACATGATAGCTTTTTAAGGATATTAAGGAGGATTCTTGCAAAAATCAGAATTCAATTAAAACTACCAACCGGCCTACCAAGACGCTAGAACTCCCATCTTCTGTGCATCAACCTTAAGGAATAAGGAGGCAAGCTAGAGCTCATGATGAAACAATTACTGAAAAGCTATCATGTTTAGTAAAATTGGCTCGAAAAAGAGAAAAAAAAACAAAAAAAACTAACCAAGATTCACGACAAAGTGGATGATTGAGAGCTTGTCTTCTCAAGTCAAGTCCCTAGCTAGTTCATCATGATACTCAAACCACGCCATATCTCAAGAGAACGATAGACAATCTTCAAGGTAAACCAAAACAAACCTTTCCTAGTGTCTTTACCAAGGTGGTTTTTGGAAAACTTCTTGGAGTCATTAATTTAACCCAAAAAAAAAAACTAGAAACTTTAAAAGCACAATTTTTTTTATTTTTTTTTTGTCAACAAAACCACAACTTTTATATTTTCTGTAAAATATTTTAGGACCCTCTTTACTTTATTATATCTCCTTTATTCTCTATTTTTCACTTACATATATTTTTTACTATTTTTAAAAATACTATTATTCATAATTATTTTTATTAATAAACGTTTAAGAAATATTTGAATTTATTTTAATATAACGTAAAAATGGTGGTATAGTAACATATAAATCAAATATTTGAATTTATCATCACAATAATTTATTATTGCATAAACGTAAAAAGAAATAAAAAAAATACAAGAAAATATTGTTAACTTGGGTTTGGGGGCTCACAACCTAATTGTTATAGGGCCTTGTTATAATAAAGCACATGCGATTTTACTATATTAACAGACAGGTTAAATACATACCACACATGCACTTTTATCATTATATTTATCATTATATTGTACTAGGTTTTGAACCCACGTTACGCGTGGATATATTTGATATATTTTGATGAAAAATATATATGATTGATGACGGTAGTAAAATATTATCTTATAAAAAATTTAAATTAGTATTAAGGAAAAAATTAAATTTCAGAGACACAATTTTTTGAAATATAAAAATCAGTTGTGTTATAAAATCAAATCTGATAACAAAAAAATTATGAATTTAACTCGACATCCAGGCGAGGCAAATTAAACTGATGACCACACATATCCTAAACCATTTCTTTGACCACGAGAAAAACAAAATAATTTTATCATCATGAATTTAACTCATTTTCATATTTAATTGATCGCTACCACCTATGTTTTCGTGTTTTTATTCAATGTTTTCTTATTCTTCATATTATTTCTTGTCATTTCTATTTTCAAATTTTGTGGTAATCTTCATCATTACTTTTACCGTCTCGTTCTTCGCTATACTCTTTTTCTTCTTCATCCTCGCCAACTTCTTCACTTTCTTCCACTAAAAAACCTTTTTTTAGACTATCACACAACTTGTTAATCCATCAAACTCCAAGAACAAAATCATTTCTTTTCTCATAAAAATAAAAAATAAGATAAAAAATAAAAAATTAATGAAAAAATATCAACTTATCTATAAAATCATACACAAAAATATGTTTTACATAAATATTTATAATATTCTAAACTTTTAAAAGGTTTCGAAATATAAATTTTGAACCTTTTAAAAAAAATTTAAATATTATAATTTTTAAATTTTAAAAAGTTTAAAATATTAGAAATATTAAAACTTTTTAAAAGCTAAGAACTTTAAAAAGTTTCAATATTTATAATATTAAAACTTTTAAAAATTTTAAATATTATAATTTATTTTTTTCAAACTTTTTAAAGTTTTAATTTGATCAAATAAAAAACCGGATCAAACCGAATATACTTTTAAACTTGGACGCCTGATAAATCAAGATTTCTTTTATTAGTATTATGCATATAAATCAAGATACTAATGTGGGATATCTTTTATTGGACGCCTGATGTGGGATATTATGCATAGTTCTTTTATTTCTATTAATTTAAATTTTTTTTTTTTTCTAAAAAATTCTCGAAATTTAAAAAATGTTAATGAATGACATGTCAAATCTTGATTGATTGTTTAATCTAATTTTTAATATAGAAAATTCTAAAGATTTTTAAAAATATTAATTAGTGAAGTGTCTAATCACAATTGGAGGTTTAAAATTGTACTTATATGTCATGCTTTTTATTAGTATAGATTTTAATCTTTACTCTTTACAATCAATTCTAGAAGTCCAAAACCAAAGTGTGGTTGTCATTAAAATTGAGCTTGTCTTCATACCATCTCCGGGCGTCGGCCATATCCGATCAACAACGGCGTTAGCGAAGCTTCTCGTAGATAACGACGACCGCCTCTCCGTCACTCTCATCGTCATCCCTTCACAATTCTCTGACCACGCTTCTTCCTCCGTCTACACTAAGTCCGAAGACCGTCTCCGCTACTGCCTCATCCCCGCCGTTGATCAAGATCCGAACCAAACATACATATCTTACATTGAGAGCAAGAAACCATATGTAAGAGCCGCCGTGTCCGAACTCGCCACGGATGTTTCCACACGTTCAGACTCGCGGCTCGCTGGGATTGTAGTGGACATGTTCTGCACGTCGATGTTAGACGTCGCCGACGAGCTTAACCTCCCGACGTATATCGTCTACACGTCGAACGCTTCATATCTCGGGGTACAGTTCCATGTTCAATCTCTTTACGAAGACAAAAAAACTCGACGTAAGTGAGCTTAGAGACTCTAATGTAAAGTTTGACGTTCCAACTCTGACTCGACAGTTTCCGGCGAACTGTTTGCCTTCGGTGATGCTAACCAAGAAATGGTTTCCTTACGTTTTGGGTCGAGCTACAAGTTTTAGAAAGACGAAGGGTATTTTGGTGAACTTAGTGGCTGAGTTGGAACCTCAGGCGTTGAAGTTCTTTTCCGGCGGGAATGGGAATACAAATATTCCTCCGGTGTACACGGTTGGACCCATTATGGACTTCAAAACCAACGGCGAAGATGAGAAGAGAATGGAGATTTTACGTTGGCTAAGAGAGCAACCGACAAAATCTGTAGTGTTCCTCTGCTTCGGGAGCATGGGAGGTTTCACCGACGAACAAACACGAGAAATAGCCGTGGCTCTAGAGCGGAGCGGCCATAGGTTCTTATGGTCGCTCCGTCGTGCTTCTCCCGTGGTGGAAGACATGATTGGTTCTCCTCCCGGAGAAGTCACGAACTTAGAGGAGGTTCTTCCAAAAGGTTTCTTGGATCGGACGGTGGACACTGGAAAGATCATAAGCTGGGCACCACAAGTAGCTGTGCTGGAGAGTCCTGCGATAGGAGCGTTCGTAACACATTGTGGATGGAACTCGATTCTTGAGAGTCTATGGTTCGGTGTTCCCATGGCTGCGTGGCCTATCTTTGGGGAACAACAGTTTAACGCGTATCAGATGGTGGTGAAGCTTGGTTTAGCGGCGGAGGTGAAGAAGGATTATCGGAGAGATTTTCTGGTGGGTGAGCCGGAGATTGTGACGGCTGAGGAGATTGAGAGAGGGATCAAGTGTGCGATGGAGCAGGATAGCAAGATGAGGAAGATAGTGACTGAGATGAAGGATAAACTCCACGTGGCGTTGCTGGACGGTGGATCTTCTAAGAAGTTTGTTCAAGACGTGGTCGATAATGTTCCACAGGAATGTGGTCCGATAAAAATCAAACGATCAAATAATTAAAGACCACAAAAATGACATATATGTCTGAAAGTGAAAGAACAATAAATTCAGTTTATGTCCCATCTATCTTTTATATTTATAATCTACAAAGAATAATCACACCAATGTGCATGAAAATATATGGATGTATCAAACTGTACGTAATTTCATCATATGATCTAATAACATTATAGCAGTAGTGATTTATTGAGAGATTGAACTTCAATCTTTCATTACACGATTTTGTGTCATAGCTTGTTTCAAAATCTAAAGGATGTGAAGGATTGTGTTGACGACTTGAAAAGTGCTATAGTTGGGTACTAAATCTTAAACCCACAAATATAAAACAACAACAACAACATGACTTTTTTTTCAAAAAAAAAAAACAACAACATGTCTTTCTAGCCTTTCTTAGAAATAATAATTCACAATTTAAATAGTGTTATAGCGGAAGGCTACGCCTGTTTTAATCACGGACCACTTTAAAAAATTAAGAATTATAGAATATGGGTTGTGAAATTTTGAAAAGTGTGAAATATTTGTTTGCTAATATTCGTACCAGTAATCAAGAAGGTGAGGAGATTGGAGTACGTTTATTGGAGTGGTATTCAGATATCTATTCGGGTTTGGGTCAAGTATTTTGGGTTTTTCGGATATTTAGGTTAAAGATATAAGACTCATTTAAATATTTTTACATTTCGGGTAGTCAGGTTCGGGTAAACATCCATCACATATAGATAGTTTCAGGTTATATCCAAAACCTTCAAATATATTTCTAGTTCAGATTAGATTAGATAGTTTTTCAATCTAAATTTAAAAAAAATGAAAACAATTCAAATTCATCAAAATGATTATAATCATCAAAAAAAAATAAACAATATGTCGCATGTGGACACAAAACAAACTTTGTTATACGTCGTGTCTTGTCCACTATCATATAAACTGCTAGCTATTTCTTGTGGGACAGTGGACTACGCATTTCTTGGATTGCCCACCAAAAGTTTGATGTTTCCAGACACAATAGTATAAAATGCCGACATATAACATCAATGAGCTAAACATGTGTTTCCCTAAATGTATGATTAAACCTGATCTATAGACAATTTGTATTACGCTCGCCGGGTAACATAATTTAATGGAGCCAAACAACAATGAAAAAAATTATAAAAATAAACCGTTAACCACTTTGATTAAAGACATTTTCACAGTTTCCATACTAATTAGACCTACATCTTAAGAGTATATCATGAGAGATCCATTAACATTATGTTTCTCATTAATTTTTAGTACACTAGCTTTAAAGTTAAAACATTATTGGCATGATGTACAGTAGTTGTTGTTGTTTCTTTTCAACAAAACTTTTTGAAAAGAAAATGAGAAGGAATTACAGAGAAGGGGCATAGAACCAGCTACCAAATATTACATATGAGACTTTTTTTTTACTAGATGAACTAAGAGATATTGTTAACCTAATCAATTGAATAATTTTTAACAGTGAGTATAGAGCACATGCCTTACATTTCACACTCTAGATCCGCCTCTGTATTAGTAACAATAATAAAACCATAAATATTTTTTATACATTATGTTCTCTGAAAATTAAACATAAAATTACATAGCATAAACTCATAAGAAATAAATATAAAATACAACAGCACATAAATATATGTATATCAACCATATAAGAAAAAATAAAGACATGCAATTAGTTTCTGAAAATATTAAGAGATGGACTCTCAGTTATGTAAGAAATAAATAATTATTCTATATATATAATTTTTATTATTCTAAATATATATTTAATGTTTTTAATTTACAGATTTTTTACCTAATCAATGTCTAGACTTTCGATAATATGTTGAAATGCTAACTACAACGAAACTCGGACGATATCTTTTTTTTACTTGAATATTAAAATTTAACATTTTTCTCATTGATATAATATTATATAATAAACATCAACGTATGATATATGACACTCTTATTGGGTTACACAAAACAAAAATAAGTGTGAATTTACTGTTATTGGAATATAATAAGTATGAAATGTCAAATTTATTTCAAAAAAAAAAAGAAAGACTTTGCTTAACAACATTGGCAGCTTAAAATCTGAAAATGTTTGGTTTGACAAAAAAATTTAAAAAATCTGAAAATGTTTAGAAAAGCAAAGAAATGGGATTAGAATGATGCCGAGACTTTACTGTTGTTTATCTGCACCTGTTTGATTTCAAGATCAGGGACCAATTTCCAAGAGAGGAGGCCAGACCAGTTAAGAGTTTGGATCAGGGACCAGTTGCTGTATCTTCTCCATTTCCAAAATCTTGTAAATTGAAAACAGATGAGAAAATTATAGTCATTTTGACCACGTATGTCATGGTGTTCTCTCTATATAATCCACCATCATTTACAACGTAAATTATAGTCATTTTGACCACGCATGTCATGGTGTTCACTCTATATAATCCACCATCATTTCCAAAATAAAAACTCTTCCTTTACAGAAACAGAGAAGAAAAAAAGATATGGCAACAACATAAATCAACAAGAGCATTTCTCGGCTCTACTTGCAAAGGTCTTGGCCGAAAAATGGCAAGTTGACGTACACCTCAAGGCAGTGGATAGTGATGAGGGTTCAGTTATCTCTGCCCACAAAGCTATTCTGGTCTCTTCTTCTCTCATCTTTTCTTTATTGATATCATCAGCTTATTCAAGAATCAATTCTAAATGCCAATGTTTAGTGAATGTGGTTAATGTAATTCTTTCAACATGTATGTTTTTGAATAGGAATCAAGATCGGAAGTTTTTAAGAAGTTGCTAAACTCTGATGAGTTCAAGACTTCGAGTAAGCAAGTGGAAACAATCACTCTCTCGGAGATGAAACAAGAAGATCTAGAAGCTTTTGTTGAGTTTATATACAGTGATGGTTCTATGCTTTCAGAGAAAGTGAAGCGACACGCTCGAGCTCTCTATCTTGCAGCTGACAAATACAAGATTCTCCAACTACGAGACCTATGCAGATCCGAGCTTATATCTTCTCTGGATATGGCGAATTCTCTTGACTTCCTTGAGCTTGCTCAAACCCCTTTTGACAAAGTCCTCAACGATGCAGCCTTAAATTATATTAAAACAAATGATCTTATGATACCTAGCGTTGATAAGTTCGAGTCATTCATTGATAGTTACCAAAATCTTGCCGTGGAGATTCTGGAGGCTTCTATTACTCGTAGAAGATGTTATAACTGTGGTTTCATCAACGATCATAATCTGACTGGCAAAAGCTGCTCCAATTGTGGTTTCGATCGTCCTAGTCGCAGCTAGAGGAGTCACTTTGATAAACCAGTTTTATCGTTTCCTTAGGGCATGCCCATTGGTGATACTCATCTTAGTGTCTTAAACTTTTAATAAGATTAAAAAAAATATTAATCTAAGTTTAGATCCTTAATCCAATGTTTTCATTTTATCTCCTTCCATTAGTCATCCTTAAACATGGGGTGTCTTAAAAACTTTTTATTAAAATTGTGTTTTAAGTATATTTTATAGTGGTATAAATGTTGGTTATATAATGTATGCAATATTAGGAAAATAAAACTAGAAACTATGGTTTAGTAGAATACATATATTAAAAAAACAAATATATTACATTACAAAAACCTTAAAACATATATACCAATATCAAAATAGTTTGACCAATATCAAATAGGCACATAGAACACATCATTCCAAAAACTATACATGAGATTATCTATCATATACAGAGCTCGTTAAATCAGATAAATAATTGTATCACAGTGGAGTGGTGAAGGGAGGCAACAACAAATATCAAAAAAAAAAAAAAAGAACCGATGATATACCTAACCTGCTTCAACATAATCAGACCTTGTAAGTTCCAAAGCCACTCTATTCTCAAGGAACTGCATCTGTAGCATAAGAAAAATTGTAGACATCCAGATAGCTGTGCGCCGCAAATCAGTTTCTGCCGAGAGAGAGGAAACACGAAAAAGAAAATGTGAGCTTCAACATTAAGAATTGTTGCGTCAACTAAGTATAGGTAAAATAGAGAAGTAGATTGAACCTCTAATAACTTCGTCAGTAATTCCAAGCTTGATCAGTTCATCTGCATAGAACATAGCAAACACACAACATGTCATGCCATGAGATGGAATCCCCTAATCTTCTTAGTTGCATCCTAAGAAGCAGATGGCTAATTTCCTCACAGAAGCCACATGAACTAAGAGAATGGAACACTAATTACACCGATTCAATTATGAGGCAAAGTTTTCTGGTGAGTTCAGTGCAACAAGAATGTATCCGGTGCTGATAAAATGCAATAGTAGGAAGTAAATTAATAGATAATGAGAACTTCAATGGACAAGGATAACATTTGACTAACCTGAATGGAGGAGTGAAGTCTATTTCAATCGATCCTTATCGTACCCATTAGCATGATACTTGATTTTGTAGCCACCTGTTAATTCCTTCACCATACGTGCAAACAAGAAGAAAAAAAATGTTAAGTTCTGTTTCAAAACGTAAACATAACACTCAGTACCAATGGAAGCAGAGGTGTTAGACATACCACTGAGCAATTCCTCAGTCATCTACAACGTAACCAAAACAAGAGACAACTCAAGACTGTTTTAACTTAGCGTTTATATCCCAAGCAAACTAGCCAACATTACTAAATAATTGGAAGCAAACTAGCCATTTCAATTACTACCCAACCATGAAATAATTAGAGACAAGAACAACATATCCCAACCATGGTCGATCTCTTAATCTCTCGATCCTTCTCTAACCTTATCCCTCTCCTTATCTCTGCTGCTCCTATGTCTCTTTTCCTCCCTGATCCCTCTTATGATAACGATAAACGGATTGTAATAGAAAACTTATTCAACCAAATGAATCAATGCTTGTAAATAAACAAAGATCCAGTTCTCAAGCTTACAAGAGTCTGAAAATAAGAAACAACTCCAATAAACAAGAGCAAAGAACACCGATTACAGAGAGAAGCAACGAGAGATGATTACAAAATCAAACGTCTGATAAAATTTCGTAATGAGGAAAACGATGACTCGTCCTTCTCTTCTTAAGCTCCACCTGATTCCACCGTCACTCTAGTCACGTGCTTCACTCTTGACCAACTCCACCGACATTACGTGTCACCTTTCTACTGATGTGACGCGTCCACACCTTATTCACTGACTCGCTTATTTCACACAGCACCAACAAACCTCCTTTATTATTATTATGCCCCCTTACTTCCTTTATTTGCAGCAATACAGGAGAATTCCGGTAACATCTTACCATCGTTCTCTTCGCTGTCTTCTCCCCAGAAATCAATCGATTAATACCCAGAATTGAACAGATCAATTTTATCTGGAAACCGATGGGTTGGATATCAAATTGTGAAAAATCGATTCTTCTCCCCATCTCTTCTCTCGTTTCTTTCGAAAGAGAAAGATAACCAAATGCAGAAAAAAAAATAAAAATAAAAAACAAAAAAAAACAAACGCCAGCAATTATATTTTGACACGTAGAAGGTCTGGAAGGATCTTATTTTTCCTTCGCAGAGACACAGTTCTCTGAAAATTTAAGATTAAATCTTTATTTTTATTATGTTTAATTATTAAAAAAAAAAAAAAAACACATCCCATCGGTATAACCCATGGGAATGCTCTTATGTTTCCGTAACTTAAAGTCTCAAATATTAAAATAATCGGTTTCCAGGTCTAATTTTCTGAAAATATATCTTTCATATGCATGCAAAAGTAAAGATATATTGAGAAAATATATCAATTGACCAAGCAAATTTTTTAATTTTATAAATATCGGACAATATATGGGTACCGGCGCTCTTAGACTAGAACGCGTTTAGTGGAGTTACTGGAGTTGAATATTATTTGAAAAGGCCTGGTTTGCAGTTGCACATTATCTCATTTATTAACTTGACTCGGTTTAGTTCAATTCAAATGTTCCTCAGCAAACCGAGTGCTAATATAAAACGTCAGAACAAAAATAAAAGATATAAAGAGGACAAGGTTTCACTCGAAAGTTTCCCAAATGTCATCTAGTGGTAAGACACATGCCACATGTATCTCTCTGTAGTAACCAAAAAAATCTGTAGAGTGGAATAAAATTAAAAGCCATATATAATTAGTCAACCAAAAGAATAAAAAAAAAACGTATTGGTTGGTGTTGGAAATGGCAGCCAAATTCCACATTTCCTCTCAAATCACTTCTTCCTTTAGCCACAAAACTAATGAATCCTCAACTTCATCATCTTCTTCATATTCATCGTTCCTTGTTTTGCCTAGGTTCCTCTGTCCACCATCTCCATTAGGGGTTCAACAGTTCAAGCTTCACGCTAAATTAGGTACTCTTATCTCTTTTAAATCAGAATTTTCACATTTATTTTATTTTATTGGTAGATGATAATTTTGTTACTCCTTGCTTCTTGTTTTAAGGTGGAGGAGATGGAGAAGTGAAGCCTAAAGACAAGAAGAAGTTCATAACCAAAGAGGAAGAACCAGAACAGTTAGTTAATCTTTAGCCTTTCAATTTCATATCACAGAATTGTAGAAAAAAATCATTAAATCGAAAGATTAGATGAAAATTGTAATTTTGCGGAATTACAAAAATTGATGAAAACGTTAGAAAATTAAGAAATTCAAAATTTTTAGTGTATATTGTATGTAATGTAGTCTAGTTGTTTGTGTTAGTATATGTCACTATTTGAGTCGTCCGCATAATGCATGTTGTTGACTAAAACTCGTGCTTTGTAAGTGGCTTAACGAGTGCTACTAGTGTAGTGTCAAAAGAACATATTTGGTTTAGTATAAACATGCCATGCGCGCATTGGTGTTCAACGAAATGGTTATGGATGAGATTTGCATTGCGATTTGCAGGTATTGGCAAAGCGTTGGTGAAAGAGAAGGAGAGAATCCGATGAAGACGCCTCTTCCTTACATCATCATCTTCGGTATGTCAACTCCATTCGTCATCTTAGCTATTGCTTTCGCTAATGGCTGGATCAAAGTTCCCATTCGTTGAGCATTTTTTCTTTTTTTTGCTTCTTCTTCTTCACTTGTTTAAGGCTGAATCTGAAGCATGTTTCTTATCCTCTTCTTCTTCTTCTTCGGCTGTAAAAAGAAACAAAACTATAGAATGATATCATTATATTATACGGTGCTCTGCTACATCTTTTATTTTTGCTTACCCCTAAGCCATCCACATTATCTTGGTGTTATAATATTGCAAACAAAAGTATCATGTTCTTAATTCGTCAATATTGAATAATTTTGAGTTACAAAACATCATTCTGGTAAAACAAAACAAAAACAGATTCGAGAGTAACAATCTTTTGCGCAGCAATGTTTTGGTATGTATGAACAAAACGATTGTAAAATAAGAGAGTTATATGTACTGTAAATGTAGGTGCGATTTGCATTTAGCTTTGTGGATTTCTGGTGAACCGGCTTTTCTACAAAAGTTTCAGGATCCCATTTGATAAGTTCGGTTAATAGACTAGTCCCACCTTCATTTCAAATACATATTAACCAGGCTGTGGAACAAGATTCAAATGCTATAATCACAAGACTTTACTAGTTAATTTCGACAAGAATCAATATATTTTGAGGATAGAGTGGTAACAAGAGACGAGAGTCCTTATATGACCATCGTCACAAAAGTAACCTAGTGGAAATCAGCAAGTACAACTGTTTCGGAGTCAATCATAACACAATACAAAACTATTACATAGATAAAAGAATAATTTTCATACTTTGTCTTCATTACAAACAAATGTACGAACAAACCAAATTTTAGTAATGAGAAAAATAAAATAAAAAGAGCTATTTGTACATGTAAATGTGGGAACTCAAATCTTGGTCTTCCCTCCACCACTGGTGTATCCCATGTGCTTCCTTGTAATCTTCAGAATTGGTCTTGTTTACTATTAAATTTGCAGATGGTATGACATGAACGGGCTCTTCTACTTCAACTGCATTGCTTACTCCCATTGCATCCATCAGCAAACCTCCCAAAGAATGCTGCATCGCCATCCGCTCCACAATCCCAGCTCCATACCCAATCTGTTCCATTGTTCCCCGGTGCTCAAAAAACCCAATGTACTCTGAACATAAATGGTCCCCTGGATTTACATGTATGTTAGGGAGCCAAGAAGATAATGCCTCTAGTGGATCTTCAGACAAGTTTTTTAGTTGCAGTTGCTGTTGCTGCGGCTGCTGTGCTTGTTTGATGGTTCTGGACAGAGCTAGTCCTGCTGTAATGAGACTCCCCGCGAATCTAATCCCATGCCTAACCTTCTCGTTTGCTATCCTCTCGATTGGGGGAGACACAAATGGAGGATTGAACAACAAGGAATTGATGTAAACACCAGTCTTTGCCATTGTTTTACCAGCGAGAAGCGCCATCGCTGCACCAAGAGAATGTCCTGTTAGCCAGAAGCTTGAAGCGCCAACAGAGTCAGCCATGCTTTTCACGGCTTGCATGGCGATCTCAAAACGAGATGTTCGGTGTAGCCCGTTACGGATGATGTGGATGTCCAACTCAATATCACGGGTGATCGAGTCCGCTTTAGTTAATGTCCCTCTAAAGGCTATGACATACCGCGGAACTCCAGAGTCAACTGACTCTTGTTGCGGCGATTTGTATTCGTAAATGCCGCCAAAGATGGAGAAATCAGCATCGTCTTTAAGGTGACGGATCAACTTGAAGTTGAAGGACTCCCACCATGGAAGTGCAAGTGCTTCAGAGCCTTCACGTTTAAGCTGACGGTCACGCTCTACTATATAGATTCCTTGAACCAAACAAGCTGCTACACAACGCTGGTGATCTTCATTTCCCCTGACCAAAAAAAAAAAAAAAAAAAAGACAAATTTCAAGAAACACATTTGATAAGTCTAACCATAGGTTTGTTACAAGAAATTCAAATGCTATAACCACAAAAGTTATCTATAATCGACAATTTCAAGGATCAAAAACGAAAACAAAAGTTACATTTTAAAGATCAAATCAAGAACCAAATGGTTAAGAACAGTCAAAACATACCAATCAACAGTTGTGAGATGTGAAGGTCCACACAAGTTAAACTCTTCTCTATCAGAAGCCATTGAATCTTCGATTAAGCTCCTTTCACCAACTGCAATGCCACAAGTTCAATAACCCAACATTGAATTTGAAAGTTTCAATTTTTGAATCTGAATTTGAATTTGGATATATATTTTCTCTAGGCAAATCAGTGATGATCGTTCCCAAATCCAAACTCCTCATAAAAAATGAAATCATGCAAATAATTTGGCCAAAACAAAAAAGTCAAAAGTATTGGATCATCTGAACAAACTCATAAAGAGATCTTCTTTAGTTTCCCCCAAATCGAATGAAGATAGAACCGATTCAACGAAAAAAAATGCATTGGGAAATTGAGATTTTAGAGATTGATGATACCTAAAGTGGAGTTGAAGCAACAAAAATGTTCTTTCGGCTACAATGTCTCTGCAAAAAATTTCTTCGTGATCGTTTTCTTTTTCGCCTTGAGAAGCAGCAACCGAGAGAATGATAAAGAATGATAATGTTTATAAGAACTTGAGAAACGGTGCCGTCTTGTGTTTAATCGAACATTCGAACTTATGACAAGCGCATTTTGTTTGTGTTTTGTCGGTAAACGCTTAGCTGTTTTATACAAAACCAAAGCACAACCTTTTTTTTTTTTTTTTTTTTGGTCAAAACCAAAGCACAACTTTATGTAGGAAAAAGAACATATAACTTGAACTGTTTTTGTAGATGAATAAATTCTCATATTTAATAAGTTAACCCATTCATTTTAATTTTCGTTATTAATCAATTGTTTTCTCTTGTTAGTAATTTAGTTAAAGACATGACTACAATTGTCTTTTTTATTAAAAAAATTACAGAGTTATAAATTTATGACAGTGATGTCAAAATATGATATGACGTTTATATGTAGCCTGCTGTTGGTCATGGCGGATGATAATAATGGTAAACTCAAGAGTATAAAGTATGATACAAATGTTTTTGAATATCATTGAAAAAATTATTGTTCTGAATGTGTTGTACTATATATTTGTTGAAATGAGGAGTTCACATATAGATTATGTATGTTATAATGTAGTGTAATATGTTATACGTATAAGGATCTAGACTTCTAGCTGCAATGTTGCAACAAAATGTTTCTCTAAAGATGTTGTCCAACATTGTGAATCTCTTTTACATACATTTGTAACTGACTAACTGCTAACTAGAACATGTGAATTGGCAAATAAAAAAAAAAATCTTTAATTTA
This sequence comes from Camelina sativa, assembly GCF_030686135.1. Taxonomy (NCBI): domain Eukaryota; kingdom Viridiplantae; phylum Streptophyta; class Magnoliopsida; order Brassicales; family Brassicaceae; genus Camelina; species Camelina sativa. The sequence continues at coordinate 17,540,832 of NC_141880.1, read as the reverse complement.
ATTATATCAATGATCATACAAGAGCTACTGCTGTAGTTAGCTTATTGCATACTTAAAAGAACTAGATATTGAAAAACTCTGCACAATTACAGTGAACTATAGTGGTACAAATATAGTATACTAGTGATCTAATTCACAATGATGGCTTTAGACAGATATAAAACGTTATGCTCATATTTCATATGTTATTTGTGAGAGCCTCAGAGACAATATGAAGCATAATGTTGCATAATGTTGTTGTTATGCGGAATGTTAGATCAATTTATGCAAGATTTACTCATTTGAGTTGCGTGTAAAGATTAAAAAGTTTAATAGAGGCAGTTTGACATAAAATTGTATTATTAGGTCAAATTTTAAATGCTAATAATATCCAAAATTAATCAAAATTGCTGAACTAATCATTTAAAAATTAAAATCGAATTGAATTTGACTGTAAATAAATTGTTATAAGATGCAATTTGTAGTATTTAAAACACAATGTTGTTATGTATACGCTGAGAAAACATAAAATATAAAAGGTTAAAAAAGAAAATATTCTATTTTAAATTCTACAATGAATCTTCATGAATTTGTAATAGATGAGTTGAACATTAATTTTATACTATATTACTGTTTTGTTTTAAGTTGACTCTTTCTATGCCTTAATAGAACTATTGTTTGATAACCCATAATTATATTATTCATAAAAGTTTAATCATTAAAATGAATTTTAGACTAAAATCTAGATCCATGTAAATAACTGGCTGTGGTTGTTTTAAAAAAGTTCCAAATATTTAAAGATAACAAAAGGGATAAATGCAACTTGCATCATAGATTTAAAAATCTTAAATTATCACATTAAAACATTTTCAATAATTATTTTTTTTATTAAAGAGAAAAAAATAAAAAATATGCGCACTTCTCATTACAGTGCACGATAGCATAGATCAGAGCCTCCTGAGAGAGTACTATTAACAAATTAGCACCGTTTACTTTCACTGAAAAATATATTTTACTTAATACCAAAAAAAAAAAACCCAATTTTTATTTTATCTTTCATTTTTCTCGAAAAAAAAATTTCTCGATCGCCGATCGACGGCGAAATCTCGAGCTGTTTTCCGGCGATGCTTGAATCGCCCGATAACCCTGAAAATAACTTTCACTGAAACCCATAAACCCTAAGTTACTGTAGTCATTTAAAGCTCTTCTTGATTCCAAATCTTGCTTTCTTTTTTTCTTTCTTTCTTGATTTGATCTGTTCAAAGTAGTTGGAGGAAAGAACTTGAAAGATCTATTTTGAAGGCTTTGCTTTTTTGTAAACTTCCCCAATTTATCAGTAAGATCGCTAGCTTTATTCTCTGTTTTTTCTTTTTTTTTTTTTTTTTTTTTTCATTTCTTGAAATTTTAGGTTTTTGTGTTATTGATGAAAATTTAGCAAATCTTGAGTTGGGGATTTAAAGATGAATCCTTTTTGAGTAGGGTTTATAGTGATTTGTTGAAGAAGATTGTAGCTTGAATCTGACGCTTGTGCTTGTTTTGGTTTCTGGGAGATTTGGTCCGAAATGGAGATTAAATTTAGCTACTTTATGACTTCTATGTGCTTAATTATTCAAATCTAGTTGAGTAATTGTATAATTCTCTATGTTTTGGTGATATAAAGTTAGCATTTTTGTCAATAAAAAACGGAACTTGGAGATTCTAGATCTCGAATCTGAGGATGGTTGGAGTAAGTTAGCAAGTGTGGTTTTGTTTACTTTTTGGTTTGAGTTAAAAAGCTAGTTTGAGAATGTTGTATGTGTGGTTGGTCAGATATTGGTTTATATTGCAGTGACTCATGAGAATTAATGTTATTCTTTGTGAATGTTTGCAGATAATGGTGATGATGATCTTTTAGTGGTTGAATATAGAATGTGTTTCGGCTTCTAGCTTGCGAGAACGGTCTTAGTTTCCTTTTGCAGAGCGGCTTGTTTTTTTTATATATATTGGCCTGGTTTTTTCTACATGGAAGCTTACAGAGAGGAAGCCCTCAGAGTGAAACAGATCGCTGAGAGGAGATTTGTGGAAAAAGATTTCACAGGCGCTAGGAGTTATGCGTTGAAAGCTAGGTCTTTGTTTCCTGATTTGGAAGGTTTATCTCAGATGATTGCTACGTTTGAAGTTTATTTAGCTTCTCAGTGTAGGAGTGGTGGTCAAATTGATTATTATGCGGTACTTGGACTGAAACCGTCGGCTGGGAAAAGAGAAGTGAAGAAACAGTACAAGAAGATGGCTGTATTGCTTCATCCCGACAAGAACAAATGCATTGGGGCTGATGGTGCATTCCATCTCATTTCTGAAGCCTGGGGTTTCTTGTCCAATGAGTTTAATAAAAGCACGTTTTACTACAAAAGAAAGAAGCATGTCGACTCCACAGTGGTTCAGAAGCACAGCACAGAGTACATGCCTGGGACTGGGACTACAGTATTTGATCGGTTTCCACCGTCTTCAGAAAGGCTTGATACTTTCTGGACTGTATGCACCTCTTGCAAAGTTCAGTATGAGTACCTGAGGAAGTATGTGAATAAGAGGCTTTCATGTAAGAACTGTCGTGGAGCATTTATTGCTGTAGAAACTGGTCCAGCTCCTGTTAGTGCGTCATTTCATTACACGCCTCCACCTCATGCGCCTCCATCTCATGTGCCTCCATCTCATGCGCCATCATCTCATGCACCTCCAAGTAATGGCTATGGCACACATGGTTATGATGCTATTTCACGCATGCCCACCAATTCAACGTATTTCCTAGGCCACTATCCTGGGCAAGGACATGGATATGATTATGGTACCAATGGTTCATATGAATGGAGCTCATACTCTGGAACAACCTCCCCAGGGAATCTGGATTTGAAGCGTGTGTCCTCAGTGTCCAATGGGTATCCTTATAAGCACAGCACCTCAGTAGTCAGTGCGGGGATCAAGAAAGCCAAAGACGGTTCTAATGGTACATGCTCGATGAAAAGCTCATCTGGAGGTCTGATATATCCTAATCCGCCCAGCGTGTCTGCTCACGGGTCTGCAATTAAGGTCGGCAGACCTGGGAAGAAGAGCAAAGTTTTTCTGGAAGCTGCTGCTAATGTCTTTGTTGAGAACCCTCTGAAACCTGTTTCAGTATTAAAGACAATGAATACGGATGGCAAAATGGATCAGGATTACAAACTTCATCTCCAATGTTATGGATCATCCAGACGGTGTTCTGCTGCATCAGTATTGGATACACGGAAGCCCTTACTTCAAAAGGCCAAAACGGACATTAAGAAAAGATTGGAGATCATGAGATTAGCTTCAGAAGCAGCAGCGGCTGCAGAGGATGCGACACCCCTCGATGAAAAAGCTGTTGTCTCCTGTAAGTTGGGAGATGTTACAGGACGCAAAAATAACGGACCAATAACAGTACCAGACTCTGATTTCCATGATTTTGATAAAAACAGATCGGAGGAATCCTTTGAGCCAAGGCAAATTTGGGCAATTTATGATGAAGATGATGGTATGCCACGTCTATATTGTGTGGTTAAGGAAGTACTCTCGGTTCAACCCTTTAAGATTGACATTGCTTACTTGAGCTCCAAAACGGACATTGAGTTTGGGTCAATGAAATGGGTACAATACGGGTTTACAAAGTCGTGTGGGCATTTCAGGATACGAAACTCTGACATAGTTGACCAAGTTAACATCTTTTCGCATCTTTTGAAAGGCAAGAAGACAGGGAGAGGTGGTTGTGTTCGGATCTTCCCCACAAGTGGGGAGATTTGGGCTGTCTACAAGAACTGGTCACTAAACTGGGACGGATCAACCCCGGATGAAGTGAGGCACCAATATGAAATGGTCGAGATCCTTGATGAGTATACTGAACAGTATGGTGTGTGCATTGCCCCTCTTGTTAAACTAGAGGGCTACAAAACCGTATATCACAGGAGCACGAAGGAAAACAGTAAGAAGTGGATACCAAGGTGCGAGATGTTGCGGTTCTCGCACCAAGTGCCGTCCTGGTTTCTTAAAGATGCAACCAGCGGCTTTCCCGGAAACTGTTGGGACTTAGATCCAGCTGCAATCCCCGAGGAGCTGCTTCACATCTGAGCAGGAACCAACTGATGTCAGTGACCCTGTAAGGGAAAGAGGGTTTCAGATTGAGACCAAGTGTAGTGTAAGAGTTGTTGTTGTTGTTGTATCAGCGAAGAATGGACAAGATTGTGGAGTTTTATGAAAGACTGTTAACACGCAAAACCATTCTGTTTGGTCACTGAAGCTGTTGTATTAGGCAATGTTCAACGAGTAAGCAAAGCATAGTTGACTTTTGTTTGCTCCGTCTCTCTTTTCTTTTTTTCCGATTCTGTATTCGTTTCTTTGTTGACCTTAGTGATGACAGAATTTTTACAAGTAGAGTTATAAATGTAGCAATTATCTTTCCATTTCTTACCGCCTTTTTTTAGTTATAGAATTTAGTCCAAATTATATCACCTGTTTAACCCTCTGGGGAAGAGAGATCCACCAAACCCTTGTAGTTGTGCTTTTCGGGATGTTAACCGAAGTCACTCTCATGGGTGCAATTTGCACCGTGCAAATGAATCCTTGAGGGTTAAGACTGAGAAGAAGACATGAGAAACCTCAAAGAAAGCTTGGTGCCACCAACAGAGGGGAAGAGTAACATGTTCTTCGTCTATAGTGTTTGCAGTCATTTTTTCTGTCACTGGTCTGGTCAATTGCATATTGTAAGGACATGATCTATCAGCAAGTAAATATTGTTCCTAATGATTTGCTTCTTTAAATCTCTTTGTTTTTCTGAAAATTCATCTGATGATGATTCATCTGATTATTATACCATGAAGAAGTTCTTTTGGTTAGCTACATCCAACATTCTTAACATGATCTATGTACTAAACTCCTAATACTAACTAATTAGTCTTAACAAAGCTTAATCAAGAAGGCGAGTACCAAAGATTCTGTATTTTCTTGTCGTCCATGGGTCAGCTTTATGAGTATAGTAGGAGAAGATACAACACTCAATCCATGGTGGATTTCTTGGAGCACCCAAGTTAGAGAATCCCCTTATTCCAAGCAACCGATTCCGCTTATTCCTCAATATCTCTGTGTTCTGAAATCCTAAACCCCAAAAGTACTCCTGCCAATAAATTAACACTAGATTAGGGTAACAGAGTCTCTCTTTACAGTTTAGATGCATAGACCAAAGGTGAGTTTGTTACTGCTTCTTTATCGCATAAGAAAGTATCTAAAGTCGCTGTTGGATCCTCCAGTGTCAACAAAACTCGGTGCCGGCTATTCTCAACTGAACAGAAATCCTCTACTTGCCAAGGATATGCAGCTACAACCCGAACAATGCATTTGTACTTGCATGTAACCTGTAATAACAGCGTAGGTGAGCACAGAAAAGTATTTTTAATCTTTTCAGGGAATGCAGAAAAAAGATTCATGAATGGTGGTACCTTGGGGAATGTTATGATGTCCATCAGTGAAACAAATGGGGCACAATTGTCATCCGTCTCTGCAAGACACAGAGAATGTTAAAGAATTCAGTCTAAAGAATGTCGAGGCAGAGGCAGCCAAAAAGAATGTTGAAATTGAATCGTGTTCGTTAAGGATGATGGAGTATTGCAACCTGTTAATCCAGGAGGCGACGGAAAACTCCAATATGGAATGTGTCCCAACTTTGACGCTATTCTCTTATCATATATCCTAGTTTTGGGAACATACATAAAAATCCAAAAGTGGTAAGCGGAAAGGTCAGAAGTATATACCGAAAGAAACCTCAAAAGTACTAACCTCATTATTTTTTTAACTAAACTATCATCTTGAGCGTGACGAACCTTTGTAGAGTTGGTAACTTTACCTACCCAAGATCCCCTATCAACTTCACAGAGTAAATGGTAAAGTTTCACCCAGTCACCAGGTTTAACCTGATGAAATAGATGATTGCTTAGAGAAACTCTCAAGATCGTTCCAAGTGTTGGAAAGCTGAGCAATGTATCTCTGGACAGAAAAGTATTAACTGAGAGACTGCTAAATGCCTCGTCTTCTTCAACTCCCCTATCAATAGCCAAACATTGTACACCAAATATAAAAATAGTAAGCGTAGAGTATGGAAAGCGGAAAGTCAGTTAATCAAAAGCTGGAAAAGTTTAGATCAAAATTTTCAAGAGGTGCGATACTAACATCTAATCTCAACTGATATATTGGAAACTAATGCCACACATGAGTGATAATGCCTAATACTCACTTTGTCAGAATAAATGCTGGGGGAGCATCAGTTCCATCCCATACAAAAACGGTGCTCATTTGTTCATCGGCATGGAGGATCTCCATTACAGTAAACAGCAGAATACAGGAGTGTAAGATCAGTTATCAAAAGATAAATTTGTCTATAATTTATGCCAAAAGGATTTTAAGTAACCAACGACACACACGCTTCTGATATTATTTGAGAGTATAGAGCAACAAATGTAAGAGTTAAGTCTTCTTCGTACCTTGCACACCAAATCAAAGCATTTCCCATTCTTGATCTCTCTCAAGAATGAAATTTTTTCTTGGGAGCAAGGTGTTACTCTGTAAATTGAACTCTGAGCTATGAACCAAAAGAGGAAATGAAAGCTTATGAGAATCCTTTCAAGTTATTAATCTATCTAAAGCCACTGAAGAGTTCTTGCGCCTCTTTATACTGCTGCAGAGTGACTTCGACAGTATAAATCTTGAAACAATACGAAAAATTGATAACACAAAACAAGCTAACATTGTTACCTTTAAGAAATCCGCTAGAACCGGCAAAAACTTTGCGTAGATCATCCATGGAACTCTTGTATAATGCTTCTTCTTCATGAAAATTCGAAGAGCATTGGTAACAAACAAAATCCTTGCCAGTACCTCCTCCTTCGAACAGCGCAAACGAAGAAACCCATCTATCACAAGCAGAATTTACTCTTTTCCCACTATCAAACGTTTGCATCTACACAAAAAACAAAAACAACAAAAAAAAAATCCAAACTTTTGATTCCACAAAATCAAAACACAACAAAGGAAATTAAGGAGACACAGAGTCATGTACCTTGATGCGTGTAAAGAGAATCATATCGTCGTAATTCTTGATTTGAGGAAGTTGTTCAAGAGTGTTACTAAATACATTTACTGTAAATCCAGGACTTGGGTATGTATCATCAATTACACGAAGCGTACAAATCCAATCTAAAAAATGTCAAAAAGATTCAATCTTTCAGCAGAAAGTATTCGCAATTTCAATTCAAGAATCGATAAAAGTAAAGACCTTTTTTGGGGTAAAATGTTAGGGTTTTCACAAAACAAAATACCATTGTTGCGACATCGTTTGGGTTCTCTTTGTTCAATAACGATACCGATTAGACTAACGCGTTGGTTGATGAGATTAATGGCGTCTTTGATTTTGACAAGCTTGGGACTTTCTCTCTTCCTCGCCATCTCCTCTCCTTCCCCCAAAAGTACATCTCCCGCTGTTTTTTTACAAACAAATCAAAGTGTAGCCTTTTGAGCTATTGGTTCGAACCAAACGGAGACTCTCGGTTTTTTCGGTTTACTCGGTTAAATTCGGATTTTCCGGTTATCTAAATTTCTGCCGAATTGTTAAAAATTATCTAAAACAAGGCACATTGATAAGACATAACAGTAACCGCATGTCAAGAGTTCAAGTACGAGATAAGGTGGTTCACGACTATATCAGCGAGTTTAAGTAATGAATTATTTATAAAAGACAGATTTCGCTATTGAGATAAATATGCCTTGGAAGGAAAAGTTTACCGGGGGAGGGGGATGGTGTATTCAAACTATAGGGAAGTTCATATGATTTTCTGTAAATTTTTTTCAAATCCCACCTAAAACCATGAAATTTGGATTTCTGTATTTTTAACTAAACAAATTCTTCAGAATCCTAAAAATTATTAAAATCCTAATCAACAAACTGTTTTGAATAACAGTGGATTTTAAAGTAGATTTTTAAATCATCAGTTCAATAACAGTGGATTTTAATGGATTTTAAAGTAGATTTTTAAATCATCAGTTCAATAACAGTGGATTTTAATAGACTTTTTAAAATCCATGATTGAATAACATAGAATTTGTAAATTTTACACAAATCAATTAAAATATCAAGTTGAATACACCCCTCTACATTTCAATCTTAAAAAAAAACAATTCTGGTGTAATTTATTCTTTTTTATGGTAATTAAATGAAATAGTTAATTACGAAATCGATATATTTTTTTTGTCAACTATTGGGGCACAACAGGCCGGCCCATTAGCCTAATCCCTACATTCGTAAAGAGTGGGACTAGATCCCTGGTGTGATAGTGCCTTATGCATTAAGGACTTAGCTTTGATCACTACACTAAGGTCACTTCACAGAAATCGATATTTTTTTTAATGAGTATTGTAGAATCAGAGCTTTCTATCCATACGTACAAATTTAGGCATTTTTAAGATTGTGCAAACACAATTTTGCCCTCATTTTCTTTTCTTCAATTGATCAACTGAAACATGAACGACGATTTGTGGAGATGATGGTGACGAGATGATGAGATGGTGAAACATGTAATTTTTCAATTTGGTTTAGATTTTAAAATGAAATGGAAGTTTTGATTAGAACCCTTGGGTTCACTAGACATTATCATGTTAGGGTTTAGTTTTCTTTATTCAAAAACAAGGATTATCGCCGGAAAATTAAAGTTGTTGTCGGAGAAAAAGGTTTTTGGTCGAGAGAGTAAACAAAGAGACAGGGGTAAAAATGTTATTTTCCTTATGTAAAAAGGCCTAAATCTGAGAGTATGGATAAAAATGCTCATTTTCAAAGTTTTGGGGCAACAAATGCCCATTTAGACAATAAACCCTAAATGAAATAGTAAATACTTGCTACCACAACAAGATGATGAAATAGGAGAGGAGTTTAAATGAAATAGTAAATACTCAAGCATTTCAAAAAGGGAAAAAAGCCGAAAAATACCTCATCTATTTTTTATTTGGACGTTTAATACCTCGTCTTTTTTTGTAGGAAGAAAAATACCTCATTTAATTATCGTTGGCTTAAAAATATTTAATCTTTATATTGTTGTTGGATTCTAACCCGCGGTTTAACAGTTTTTAATGGACGTTAAAATCAAATCACACATGTTTACATAGATAAATAAAAATTTATAGATGCTTTGGTGAATATATTTACATGGTCCACTGGTACCATTTGTCTTATTAAACACTTGGGCACGCCAGTTTGAATTCACCATCTTACACTTTCTGATGTTTTTTTTTCTTTTTCCACTAGAAACAACAGCGAGGATAATCATTGGGGAGAGTTTGTATGACTCTTCAGATTCTGGAAATGAAAGAAATAAAAATCAGATTTGATTCGTTGGATCTGATTCGAAAAATCTCAAAACAGAACAGAAAAACTTTTAAGAATCCAAACAATCAAACACTCTTCTTCAACAATTCTTTAGAGTTTTGACTGATCGTGTGAAGAAGAAAGAAAAATAAAAAAAGTTTTAGGGGAGGAGGGGGGTTCGAAGCGTGGTTAGGAAACTAAACCAACCCACTTCTAACCACTACACTACGACAACATATCACTCAAATAAGGTAAATGTATTGTATATATCTATATACACACAAGTTATTTGATTTACCGCCTGTTTGATGATCCGTAACGTCCGTTAAAGACTGTTAAACCGTGGGTTAGAATCCGGCAACAATATAAAGATTAAATATTTCTAAGCCAACGATAATTAAATGAGGTATTTTTCTTCCAACGAAAAAGACGAGGTATTAAACGTCCAAATAAAAAACAGATGATGTATTTTTCGGCTTTTTTCTCAATTTTCAAAAAGCTAAAAGTTTTGAGGAGAGGAGTTAAAACGGAAAACGGCTTTTTCATACATGTACAATTCTAATATGTTCGATTCATACATCGGATTTTTTTAAACGGCTTTTTCATAAAACGCTTTTTCATACATGTACAATTTCTCAAACGCTTTTTCATACCTGAACTTTGGTACCCTGTAAAAATCAATCTAAACCATCCAAAAAATCAAATTTTAAACTTGAACTATGTGAATTTGGCCGATTTCAACATCTATTTAAACAGTGTTAATTAGCGTGTTAACGGTGCTGAGTCAAATGACACTGTGGCAAACACATGACAAGAATTTGCATACGTCGTTTTAGTTTTAAAAATACTATAAAATCACATATTATAGGATTTGAACTCGGGTGGATGAAGCCCAAATAAAATTAACTTCTCCGCTATAACCACTCGGACACAGCAACTTATTGGTCTTCTTTTGTAGGATAACTTATTAAACAGAGTTATCTGTAGAGCAAAAATTTGGACTTGTCGGGCTTGTCATCTTCGTCTCTCCTCTCTGCGTGCAATGATCTCTCTTTTGTCGTCACAAGTATCACTTCCTTTTAATCGTCCGCTTTGTTCATTTAACGCCGTTTCTTCTTTTACTATGCCGAGGAATCTCCAGATCTGTGGACTCCGGCAAAAAGTGATTGGTTTCTCTCCGTCGAAGCTATTGACCTCATGTCGTTTTCAAATTAAGAGTAGAGACAACCTTTCTAATTTCGATTATGATTTGCCAATTTATGATTCAAATTGATATGAATAAATCAAATTGTTCTTAGCATGATTGTTATTGGAAGTACTTGGGTTAACATGGGCTTCTTTTCCAATTTGATTTTTGGATTCTAGAGCTTTTGTCCCGGCGGCTGGTCTCAGTCCCGATGGAAGCAAAAGAAGAAGAAGAGACAAAAACAAATAGGATATATTGAAACGTTGTGAGCTAGTTCATAATGAATCAATATGGCGCAATGGTATGGTAGTAATTTTAGTGGCTTATGCTCCACAGGTTCGAGTCCATCTTCTAACCAATAATATTATTTTCACTTCAAAATGACGACATTTTGACTAATTTTAATTTCATTTCTTTGTCATGCTGTCATCTTAGCTCAGTACTGGTAACCCGCTAATTAACATTGTTTAAATAGATGTTGAAATCGGCCAAATTTACATAGTTCAGATTTTAAATTTGATTTTTTTGGATAGTTTAGGTCGATTTTTACAAGGTGCCAAAGTTCAGGTATGAAAAAGCGTTTGAAAAATAGTTTGGGTTGATTTTTACTGTTTTCCCCGTGTTAGGCATCTACTCACTTTCAAATTTGTTTTATAATATTTTTTTTTGAAATAGTATGTTTTTGCTAACATGTCTTATTTATATTTGTGCAGTGACTTGTGTTTATTTATGTAACGTTTGTGTTGCAAATAAACACATTCATTTATTTATTTTTCAGCAACAGATGTATTATTTATACCTTAATTATCTACTCATTTGATATAAATATAAAATATATGTCTTCTATCATATACAAAATGTATTTCTTCAATCATATTTCATATTAAATGTGTTTGTGAAAATTGAAGCAAAGTATAAGGTATACCAAAAAAACACTTTACGATCAATTTATTTTTCTCTTTTTAAGATAACCAATAAAACACTAGTCACACTTTAGATTATTGTTTGTGATTAAAGTTTCACATTATTGTATCATTTAAAATTTCATGTTTTAATATATATTATTTATTAACATTAAACTGATGTGTAATTTTGGAGCGAATCTTAAAATGAATGCATTCAAGTGGGTTTTAATAAGTCCAACCGTTACAATATTAATTACTTAGTCACTACACACAATTTAAATCAATATAAACTGTTATATTATTTTGTAACATACGTACACATAGCTTATATAATAATGTTAGGTTTCTACAAAATCAAATCTCTGACAAGCTGCCATGTGAATCATAATTTTTTGACATGTGTCATTTTATTAATTTTTTAATATATAAAGTCTATTAATTTCATTATATTGTTAATTAAAATTCACTAAGGATTTCTTTTAGAAATATAGAAAACAATAATATATTATTAAATATGAATTTAGCTTCATATTTCTTAATCTTTTATTTGTATTAATACATTATAGTATTAGATGTTTGAAAGAAAGATTTTAAAAATCACATTAAAACTTGAGAATTTGTATTAAATTTTATACAAATTTTTTTTTTTATAAATGAACTAACAAAATGCTAACCTGATAATGAAAAGGAGATGGTATGACATTTGAGAGTCAGTTTTATTTTTTTATTAAAACACACATGAAAAAATATTTTACTTATATTTTGTTTATATTTTACATATGTTTTGATTTTTATTTGTTAGTTTACTTTTTTCTTTTTAAAAAATATATGTAAGATGTTACGTAAATGCAAAAACTTATCGATGAAATTAGTTGGAATTTTTTTTTTAATTATATATAATGCGTTTTCATTTTTATGATGTTAGAAAACCGTTTGAAAAAAGTTATATAGAAAAGGGTGATATTAAAATACTAAATATGTAATTTATGATGGATATATTTTAGGAATTTTTAGCATCCAACTCAAAATGTTAGATGGTCTTCAACTTTCTCATACTTTCACTATTCCATCATTTTATCCTTTGTAGTTTGTGAAGCAACATATCCAGATGAGAAGAGAAACAGCTGCTAGCATCCATTGCGTACCTTGTCTTGCCTTGAGATTTGTGGAATTCTGCCCAATAAAACTTTCATGTTTTGTTACATGGAATTTTTTTGTCTTCATCCACTTTTTTGGAAAATCAAATGTTTCTCATAACAATATGAACAAGATTTTATTATGAATAATAACTATATATATATAATCAACATTTCAATAACCAAAAAAATTACTAATTTGTTGTCATATATATACAATTACCCTTATAATTTATATCTATATAAAATTTAATGTAAACTATACTCAATATATCAAACAATCAAATCAAATCATGTATGTATATATATATATATATATGATTCTATCATAATTACAAATCAATAAAAATATATAAACAACTAAAAATAAAGTATTCACACATCGCGTGAACAACCATCTAGTTCCTAATGAAAATAGCTATTTGAGGCTCCTAAAGTCATCCACATCACCTTTTTTAGCTTGTCATGTAAACATAATATTTAGAGATCCAATCGTCATAAGTAAAGCAAAAAGAAAATTAACATTTTATACCAAGTCTCTTTGTCTCTTTTCATAATCATTTCGATTATAACGATTTAATTAATTTTTTTTCCTATTATAGTCACGATCTATGAAAAATTCTCAGATTTCTGATTCGTAATTTTTTCCGCCTATTGCTTCTCTGTAATATATGGATATAAATGAATCCATATATTGGACCTAAATGAATCCATATATTTTTTCTCTAATAATCTCAAGAAACACACCAAAATTAAAGAGTTAAATTGTACAATATATGTGTAGGGTATCTCCATCATGTGAAAAAAACTGATATGGATGGCTTAAAGAGCCTCTAATAACTCAAATTAGAAACTATTAGGGGACAATCTGGGCTTCGTGCACACCATTATAATTCTAACTAAACTGTTGTTGAGACAAATAGATTAAGATATTTTTTTGGTTTAGCTAATAAATAAATAGTTCATTTTTGTTTTAACAAATATTGGTCCAAACTTGGGCAGATCCGAGCATAGTATTTTGATTTAGCCACTATTTCAAAGTTATTCGAGTCACAATATTATTTTGAATTTGGTCTAAAACCAATTTGGACTACACTCTTAGTTCTTACCAACAATGAATCATAGTACTGTAGTAGAATCATGTATGGACATCACAAATACTATTTCCATAAGTTGATCAGTACGACAAAAAATTGTAATTTTTGTTGGCATTTATTCAGATTTTTATTATTATATAGATTTTCTAAAAATTTTAGTTAGATTATAGAATAATATTGAATATTGAATATTAAAATTCATATTATTTAAATTCAACATGAAAGAGTTAAGACATTTTTTAGCTTCGTCTCATATAATCATATGTTCACTCACTCACTCACTATTAATTTTAGTCCTATACATGTAGCCAATGTGCTACAGCGGAATTTTTGTTGATATAAGAATATTAACCTTATATATTAAAAAGTAATTCCTGGGAAATCATGGAGAAACTCATTCATTATATATTAGAGTATTCTTATCCCACGTCCTGTAGGATGTCTTTTAATAAAAAAACAAAAAAAAATTAAAAAGCTGAGGAAAAAAGAGACACAAGGTCTCGTAGGTGATCCACAGAGACACTCTTCTGACCCTCTCTTGCTTCTGTGTCACAATCTGATTGGTCTACTTTTAAAAAAAAAATAACTAATTAAATTAGATAATATTATTGTATTAAAAGATTAATAAAATAAATTTGAGATCCCAATTTTAAAAGATGTGGGATGGAAATGATCTTACAGCCCCATGCATGCAGCCAATGTGCTACAGTTGAACCTTTGTCAATACGAGAATATTAACTGTATATATTGATTTTTTGTGGATGTTTATTTTTACAAACACTATAATTAAAATCGATCAGAGACAGAAAGAAAGAAGCTTATTCATATGGCTGCTGGTCCACTTTATGCAACCGGACATAATCGAAGGTTTGCTTGGAACTTCATTCTATGAGGTTGGGGAACTTCCATTTCCGGTGAGACTACCAAAATGGTTACGCAACTGCAACATGCCCGAGTATCAGGGAAGACCATCATAATACATCCAGCGTATGATGAAGAATGTCAACGAAGGCAAAGGCTTTCCACGTAATTAATAAGAAGAATCAAAATTCTAGGATGTTTTTATAGATAAAGCGACTTGTATAAGAGTTTGTTAGAGCATGTTTATTGGTAGGTTTTGATTTTTGGGGTTCTTACATTTTTTAGTAATAAAAAGTGTACTTTTATAAGTTAAGAACTTTTGTTTGTTAATTAAATTTGTATTTCTCCAATGGTAAACTCTTAAAAGTGAGGTTCTTAGTTAAAAAAATATATATATAATTTTTAAATATTTAAACTATGAAGATTTTATTATTGCATTCATAAACTTTTAAACATACAAAACATAAAAACATATAAAAATAGAAGCAGAAATCACAAATAGGGACAAAGTTTAGTTGTAATTTTGATTTGTGCCAAATTTTTGCCATATATGCTCAACCAAATCATCCTTCAATTGTTGATGTTTTATTTGATTACGAACTTCCTTCCGCTTGCTCAGCATGGTCATCATATTGCTGACATTTGAATGTATATCTAAGTCCACATGTGAAGTATGATACAAGCTCTCATAATCTTTCCAATTGTTTCCTTATTATGGACAACAGCCGGATTTTTGACTACGGCGAAGCGAGCTTGCAAGACTCCAAAAGCACGCTCGACATCTTTACGGACAGCTTCTTGACATGTAGCAAAGAAGGATGCCTTTGGATCTTGTGGGAGTTTAATAGATTGAATAAAAGTAGCCCATTTTGGATAAATACAGGGCAACCAGTTCCACCAAGGGATAGATCGATTCCAGCGAGACTATAAGCATATTTATTTAAAATTATTGGGACTCATCAGCTCCATGGATCGATTTTGCAGTCTCTACTTCGAGAAAGAGAGAGAAGAGGAAGAGAACAATAATCAACAAAAAAAAAAACTTTTGTGTTAAAACAACACCCAACAATATTCGAACACGTCGTCGTCTCTTATTGTGTCTTTAACCTCTTAGTTAAGAGGCAAATTCTTAACAATATTCTTAGTTTTGATTTAATTTTAAATAGATAAAACCTAAGAATTTGGGGCTAAGAGGTCCACTTGGTAATACCAAGATTTCAAATAAATGTAACTTGGTAAGCTAAATACAATGCTTCAGCTTTCTTGCATATACAATATCGAAATTTCGAATATAACAAACATAAAAGACTGAAAATGTAATGGAACTTCTTTGAACATGTATAGAATCCAAGAAGCAAACTTCTTACATGTTCTCAACCAGATCGAGTGTCCCGAACTGGGAATCTTAGAAGTAAATTTAAGGAAAAGGTAGGGTTCGAGGAACTGGCGTGCACTTAAGCGGATGAACCATGCTTAGGTTCATTCCTTCAAATGTCTCTTCCATGTTGACCTCATCTCCTTTGATTTTCCAGTCAAAGCACTGCACCATCACTCCAATTGCGGTTCCTACAAATATAGAAGCTAGATTACCTCCAGGACATCCTCTCCTTCCGCTGCCAAAAGGTAGGTACTTAAAAGCTTGCTCTTTCTCGCCTTCTTGCCCACTTAAAGAACTTAGAAACCTCTCCGGCTTAAACTCGTCAGGATCTTCCCAAGAACTAGGATCTCTCATCACAGCATAAGCGTTAACAATGAGTGTTGTCTTCTCCGGTATGTAGAAACCTTTGATCTCGCATCTTTCTTGGAACGTCCTTACCAAGAGAGGGCCAGGCGGATGCAATCTTAGCCCTTCTTTGACTACCGCTTGCAAGTAAGGGAGGTTCGGTAGATCAGTTTCTTGAATCAACCTTGTTTTCCCTACAACGGAATCAATTTCTTCCCTTACTCTCTCAAGAACGTTAGGGTTGTTAATGATCTCTGCCGTTGTCCATTGTGTTGTTTGCACTGAGGTATCAGTGCCTCCAACGAAAAGCTCCTGCAGTGAGAAGATACAGAACCTTTATATGTAAATTTCGTTTGGATTTTTAAATAAAATCGACATAATGAGGAACACTTACCACAAAAAACGACTTGATATGATCCCTAGTGATCTTATACTCAGCGTTTTCATCTCCATAAGCAGCCAATAAGACATCCATCATGTCCGTACCTTGATACCCCTCTTGCAGTTTCTCTTTGTGTTCCACAAGAATTCTCTCGAGCAACTCATTGAATTTGTCGGAAACTCCCATTATCTCCTTCACGAACAGTGGGATCCGAAACATCTTGAGCGGTCTGCGCAATAAAGTAAGCAAGAACATCTTCTTGGTCAAGGCATACGATTCATCCACCAATCCTCTGACTTTCTCTGCCTCACCATTCTCCTCTGAAAAACTCCTTCCCATGCTCATCCTGCACAAGATGTTGTTCACAAGCTTCATTGCTTCCTTACTAATCTCAACGCTCTCGTTCAACCTCGCCTTATCGAGAAGGCTGTTGTAAAATCGCATCAGCTCTTCACCACGAATACCTCGTGACCTCTCAATCGACTGTGGTCGGAGCAGCTTAGTGGCGATGAGCTTCTTCATGAACTTCCAGTAATCTCCGTAGGGAGCGTTGATGATACCAGAAGATCCAAACACGAGGGACTCATCGATGGCAGCAACACCGCGAGAGGAAACGTTCACGTCATGGGCCTTGAAGATCTCGCTGGCCACTGAGGCTGAAGAGACGAGGATGATGGGGACGTGAAAGATCCGTAGATGGAGAAGAGGTCCATACTTGGAGGAGAGTTTCTGAAGAGACTTGTGGGCTAGTGCAGAGAGGAGAAGGTGAAGATGACCAATGATTGGAAGAGAAGGAGGGGTCGGAGGCAGATCACAGCTTCGCGAGTTCTTTGGTTTTTTGAAGAAGAGAGAGTAACAAAAGAGTGAGAAGAGGCATAGGAGGATGAAGATGAAACAGTTCTGAAAGTCAACGGTGATAATTGCTGCCATTATTGCTCAAAGTGAAGAGGGAGCTCAGAGCTGAAACATAATCAAGAATTCAGTTCATCTATGATTTTTTAATTACTTTAAAAAAAGGCTTTCTATTTGGAAGAACATGAAATAATGGACACCTAACAATTTTAAAATAATATTAACTCTTGATCACATTGATCACATCGAAAAAGTAAATACTCCGTAGGTGACTCATCTTCAATTTTTTGCATAGCTCCTTGATAATAACTCTCTGCAGCATTCCTTTTGCGTGGAGTTCGAGATATTTAAACCGTTTCGTGAATTTGTAGTCATCGTCATCAGTGAGGTACAATAAGTTCGCCTCGTCATATTTGCAGGTCGAATCTATGTGAGCTACTACTTCTATGCTTTTTAAAGGATCACAAGAAGCATTTTACTGCTTCGAGCTTCTCGAGGATATTAACGGAATCAACGTAAACCCGAATGATTGATCTGGTGACCCAAGTGGAAGGTTCTGTACTTGTTCAAAACGCCAAAACTAAGACCAATAACTCTAATTTTTTGACAATACAGTATCTCCACACGGGAAGCAAGGGAAAAAAAAACCGAAAACTGTCTCTACCCGCCTTTTGAAAACCAAACAAAACTCATCTGTGCCAGCCATGGTTAAACTCTCAACTTCCAATAAAGATCTGAAGGGAAAGATAAACTGCTGGAAACCCTAAACGTAGCTAAAACAGAATCAAAGGAGACAAACGAACCATTGAATCGGAGAGTTGAGATGCATGTGTTCGATGGTAGGAACGCCAACAGCTGAGTCTTACAAATCGCCCAATACTAACTCTGACAGCCAAGTCTTAAGATTTGCCCAGTACTTCTCGTAAGCAGAAAAATTGGACACTGAAAAATATGCTTTGATAGATATTTAACTTTTTGAATTCTGAGTGTCACATAATGAACCAGAGTCAGAATTTGAGCAAGTATTAAGAAATTGATCAAATGAGCAAGTCGTTTACCAGAACGATTAACCAAATGCACGGCAAACACAACAACATGTTTACTTTAAACGTTCTCTTATGGAGTTCCAAAGATTATACAAAACGCAAACATACACACAAAAACATTTTATAACTTGTTCATATATATGCATGGTATCCTTACAGTATTTCAGAAATGCAAACAGGAAGAAGCATTGAGCCTGACCCAACTTCACTAGCAACTCACTCTTATACAATACCTAAGCCGATAAAGTAGATTCAAAGGATACCTCACATTCACAGATACACAGATGCCATACAGTTCGTGCCTGCCTCACTTTGAGACGTTTAGCCACCAATCCCTGAACAGACAAGATAAATAAATGAGAAGATATATCTCCCATATTATCTTTATTTTGTAATTAGATGCTCTCATTTGACTTGATTTCAACAAAGTAGAAAAGGGAAAACTTTTTGAGTTATTTGCAATGAGCTCAGTAGTTACGGTTACCCCCAGGCGTGAAGAGAATCAAGATGTTGCATCACTAGTTTTGCTGATGATTCCTTTCCCAAAGTACTCTGCAATCACAGAAAACCCGTCTTTCGAGCCTTTCACTTGCTGGAAAAACAGATCTTGGTCATTCGAGTTCTGCTCCAAACTTCTCTTCATTTCCATCACAGATCTGTACTCGGGAGCACACTCGGGGCATTCTTTTTCATTGTCACCAAGGCAGCGTTGATGAAATGAGTGCATACACATGAAATGGACTGCTGGGATATCCAATGTGAAAGTGCACGCGGTGCACTTGCTAAGTTGAAATATTCTGGCATTCGTCCTGAGGTCTTCAATCTCTTTTCTCATGTTTTTTGTCGTTTCCTGCACCGTTCATACACAAAAGGCTTTTGGATCAGAAGTACGGTCTGCATTACGAGAACAGATTTTCTAGTTGACTTGAAAGGTCAGACTAGATGAACAAATAAAAAATGTATTGATGATGAAACTATCAACCTGATTCTTCTCTACTGCACGCCGGTCCTCTTCAATTATCTTTGATTCTTGTTCAAGTTTCCTGGCTATATAGTCTTTGATGACAGAGAGTGTAAGGCAGGGATTCTTTGCCAAGGTCTGAAGAACAATGATAGGAGGTAAGATATCATCCCGTTCAATATAAGTAAGAACCTCCTTCACCTCTTTGGTGCAGTCCTCTCCAATTTGACCAAAATACTTGAGAAGATCTGCCCAAAGAGATGGATCCCCACCCTTGCCAGAATCACCTAATCTTTTGCAGCATGCAATTAGTCCCTCATGATCATGATTCTGCATGTAGCAAGCAATAACCTCTTTGTAAAGTTTCATCTTTTCATAAAGATACAACAGTCCCTCCTTGAACGAACTCATCTCGCAAAGAATTATAGCAAGGTCAACATCATAGACGGGTTGCTCTAGGTCTGACGGCCATGCCATTTTCAGCAACTCCAGTCCCTTCTTTTGTCTTTCTGTACAATCCTTCTCCATTGCATCCTTTGAATCAGCATTTGTCCTCTTTTCAGGATGAGCTTTAGCCGCCGCAGCTGCTACTGAATGATCTGTTGTGTCCTGATTTAGACCATTTTCAGATAGAGAGATTGATGGAAAATTCAAGTCCCTGGACAAGTATAACTCCAAGAGTGTGTTATTGATTTCAGCTTGAGCAGGTGAATCCTTCACTATTTCAGCATATCTCTCGAGAAAATGCATTAATGAATGTGGATGTTGAACAAACACATTGATAAAGTCCACAGGTGATGGCAACATGGACAGGTACACACCATTAGAAGTCCCTTGCTCAGTGCAGAGTCGCATGAGTATATCAATAGTCTCTTTTGGCTTGTGCTCAATAAGAATCTTACCATACTCTTTTATTGTAACCCCAGCTTGACTGGGTTCAAGACTTGAAACATATTGCAGCGCTTCGTCGTAGTTCCCAAGATCTTCAAGCAAAATTTTCAGATACCACTCATGTTTTCCTGCCTTTTTTGCAACATACATTGCATGCTCGTGGTAATTGGCTGCACGACAGACCCTAATGGCTGTTTCCACATCGAACTTCAGTTCGCCGATGCCATCTTCTTTTCTAATGAATGTGTTCAGCTTTTCTACATCCTTCAACTTAGTGTAACAGTTTAGCAAAAGAGTTGTGTGGTCTTTTGATGCTAGACCCTTCTCATGCAACTTCTCCAGGTAATTCGTAAGATTGTAGATCCTCTGTGCATCCAGAAACTTTTGTATCACAAATGATGGTTCAAGGTAACCAATTGTGTTGATGTACTGAGACATAGCTTCGTCAAAGTCCTGTTTGCCATATAAATGATCACCATACTTCCTCATCACATTGGCAGTAGCAGCAGCATCGGCATGCTGACTCTGGACAAGATTAATGGCTACTGTGTACAGGTTTTTCTTGAACAGCATATCTAACTTGCTTTCCATATCCTTCTCGGTAATGCACAACAATGATTTGTCAGCCGTTATAAGTAATACGTTTCCCCACTCGCAGAGCATATGGGAGAATTTATCAACGACTATGCTATATGCTATAAGCCGGTTCTTAAGGTCGTAGACATTGAAAACATTCTTCCCAGTTTTAGGGTCAGCAATGACACATAAAAGATAGCCACGGAACCACTCCATGAATTTTTTCTCTCCTTCAAAAGCCCAGCAAGGACCACGTCCATCAACTTCATAGAAATAAACAGCCTCAGGTCGACCAACTATTAGTTCCTGTAGAGCACAACATTTTTTCAACTGACTAGAAGATAAGAAGAACATACACTTAAAACCAAAGTAGAGAAGTATGTACCGAGCGGTCACTCATTGTAACAGTATTCACACTGCCACCAATATGATCCAAAGTCTGCAGTTTAGGTGGCTGCGCCAGCATACTGAACAAGTTCACCGAGTCAGGAGTTACTGCAAATAAAAGAAGCGCTTGACCATCCATCCTGAACCCCAAGCCTGTAATAGGGGATCGTCCATCCACTTGAAGCTTAAACCGAGTGATACGCTCTCGTGCAATGTCTCCTTTGACACAATAAACACAGCCATTATCTAAACCAATGGCTATAAGCAATATTGGTGGAACTTCCTCCAAGACTAGAAAAGACGTAATCTGCAATTGCACATAACTTTCCCATCAACAAACCTTACGCATTAGAATGGAGAAGAGATCATTATTATTGTTACTACTAGTCTCTACCTTAGCTTCAGGAAACTGATTGGTGAATATTCTTAGAATACCAATGCACTCGGGAGTCGAAGAACTAGTGCTCTCTTCTTGCACTTTGTCAAGGTCAAACACCTTGAGACATATCCCTGACTGCTGCGGCGATATTTGTTCATCTTCTCCGACGGTAACGAGGAAGTTCCTTTGCTATTAAACATCCCACAAAACAAGAAAATCAACTGGAATTGTAAAATCGATGAGCAAGGATCAACCAAATTGAAGCTAAATCGAGGGAGCAAAATCTATTGGAGATTGTGAAATTGATGAACGAATGGATTCAGCAAGGGGATCAAAGAAGAAAGAGATACCTTGAGGTGTTGGAGGAAGAGGACGGAGGAAGAGTGAGCTTGGAAACCGGAATCGAACTTGATGCCGCGATCGAGGAAGCTGACGGATCCGTCGTTAGAGCCGATGACGACTTTGCCACGGCCACTGGAAAAACATTGTATATCTCCGGTCACATCATCAGGTATCTTACCTCCGTATTTCTCTTCGAAGAAATCGAATTTTCTCCACTGGTACATTGAATCGAATCGAGGATTTTGAATTTTTAGGGTTTTCTTGTTGTGTTTTTTTCTGATCAGATCAGCCCAATTTGGCCTTGAATGAGAAAGGAGGAGTACTATAATGTTTTAGCCTCAATGTGTCCACGTCAGATAATTGAAATCAACAAAATATTTTGGATGAGAAAAATGTTCAGAAAAAAAAACTTTAGCTTTCAAATCTTCAACTTTCTAAATCTACTTTAAATGCTTAGGTTTTCTTCTTCATAATTCTGTGGTTAACTTTGTTGATTAAGACATCTTTTGAGGCACTACGTTAAAACGAATGAGGGTACAGTTAAGTCTTTGACATTTTTATTGGTTATTTCACAGAGAGTGAAAAACTAAACCATAAAAAAATAAAAAAATAAAATAAAATAAAAAAATTGAAACCTAACCGACAAGATATCAGAATGGATTCTAAATTTCTATACCCAAAATTATGCATCTGTACGTTATAGTTTTTATGAATATATATGATTTTGGTTCGTGATCGATTGTTACATGATGTCATATAAGTAAAGTGGTTTAGATTGGGGAATGAATTGATTCCTGATTATGATTGGTAATTGTGATAAGTTATAAGATTGGACTCGTTAGGACGACCAAGATATGTTGTACCATGATTTGATGGTCATGATGAGTGAAATGTGTCAAATACGAATTTGAGGGTTATGATGGTGAGATATGCCATTCTATGACTTTGTAAAGTTGTGGTTTGGAATTAAATGTGTTAATGACTAAGGTTCTGAATTGTAATTGTGGTCGGGACGGACAAATTTGTCTGCGGACCAGACCGTTCTTTTTGAAGTGTGGATAGCAAATCGCTGCGGTCCAACTTTATTTGTAAAGAAAAGCGGTCCGCAGTTGATCCGCTGCGGTTTTGTTTCTGGGTGTGAATGGTTGTAGTGGTTGGGGCGGACAAATCCATCTGCAGATCAGACCGCTTTTTATTTACCATTCATTATGTGTAGTCCGCAGTGATGCAGTCTACACAAAACAGAAACAAAACCGCAGCGGACCAACTGCGGACCTCTTTTCTTTACAAATAGAGTTGGACCGCAGCGGTTTGCTGTCCACACTTCAAACAGATCGGTCTGGTCCGCAGACAGATTTGTCCGCCCCGACCGCAGTTACCATTCAGACCCTCTGTTTTCTGTAGACCACATCACTGCGGACTACACATAATGAATGGTAAATAAAAAGCGGTCTGATCCGCAGATGGATTTGTCTGCCCCAACCGCTGCAACCATTCACACCCAAAGTATGTAGATGTTTGAGAATAAGATCAGAGTCCGCTTGGAATTTGGAGTTTCACTTCACGAGGCTACAAGCGAGTGAAAAAAATAGGCCGCATAAATAATGATTTTGTTATTAAAAATTTATTGTTTTAAGTCACTATCAATATTCAAAATCATGGACTAGTGACTCAACTATTGGCGTTTGAACTACTATACCACCAAAAAGAAAGGGAATTTTGTTGAGAGTACCACATTTGAATATAAACTTTTATATTCTACCACAATAGAAATCTCTTTTCTGTTCTACCGCTTCTGGGGTGGCTTTATGAAAACATGGGAGTGGATGTTGATGTGGGTGGTTGTTCTTGGTCGACTTTTTTTGCTATGGGTTTGTGGTGGGGATGTAAATGGAGATGTGGGAATGTGTTTGGTGTAATTGGGAAATGCAGGGATAGAGTGAAGTTTGTTAAAGAACTTGCTAAGGAAGTTCATCATGCGCACTGTGTTCACCAGCCGTGGAAGGATAACATGGTCAAGGTGGAGCGGATGATTGCATGGAAGGCTCCGGAGGAGGGATGGATGAAGATTAGCACGGATGGAGCAGCGCGTGGTTCTCCGAGTTTGGCCACTACAGGGGTGTTGTGCGGGATCATACGGGGAGATGGTGTGGCGGTTTTTCTCTCAATATTGGTATATGCTTGGCCCCGCTAGCGGATTTATGGGGGGTCTATTTTGGTCTACACTTAGCATGGAGAATGAATCTTAGGAGGCTGGAGGTTGGAGTAAATTCTAAGGTAGTGGTGGGGTTTTTACTCTCATGGATTAGCGACACGCATCCCTTATGTTTTCTTGTACGCTTGTGTCATGGCTTTCTCTCTAGGTACTGAATAGTCCGGATTACGCATGTGTATAGAGAGGCAAACCGTCTTGCAGATGGGGTAGCTTCCTATCCTTTTACTTTACTGTTGGGTTTCCAGAGTCGTGTCCAAATGATGTCAATTGGATTGTGGATGAGGATGCTTGCGGGAGGCTTTGTCTCCTTGTTCCCACAAAAAAAAAACCATAATAGATACTTAAAAAGACGTAAATACCCATGTCACGAGGCAATAATGTACAATGTATTTTTTCTGACACAACATAAACAGAATTATTTATATTTAGATAAAATATACAATCATTTCATTAATTGTGAGAGTTTTTATTTTCTTATTCATCTCTTCCACTGTTCATATGTGAAATAATATGTGATAGACATGTTATGAACACTGATAGACAACATTTTAAAATCATGTCCACTAATTTTGTGATATTATGGACAAGTGTCTCATCTAATTTCTAAGTAGCATGGGCAACTAATTGTGTATAAGTAGTCCATCAGTTCAAATGCAACAATAGACAATTTCAATAACTGAATACAAAAACTTGTCCACAATTTTGTATTCACTAGAGAAATTGTCCTCTATTTGATTGTGAATAGTTTTTCATTTACTTGATAGACAACAAATCTTCTATATATAACTACTCATTTCTAATTGTGTTATTTAACATAATATATATATAAATAATTGATTAGACATTTTCTAGATGATATGTTGTCCTCACATATATATATACTATCCCTCAAATCTTATTCAGTGGACAAGTTCTAAACACTAAATTTGTCCTCTATTAGAATGTGAACAACTTTTTATTTACATGGTAGACATTATTATTTATTAGACTATACTCGACTGCAAAGGAAGAATTTTTTTTTGTTTTGAGAAGTGACAGAGTAACAAAGGAAGGAAGAAAGAGTAACAAAGGAAGGAAGAAAACTAAGAAAGAGTTGAGTGTTATAAAATTAGTCTGACAAAAGATGAAAAGACATGACACCAAAAAAGCATGTGTTTCATTTATTTTTAAAGTTCTAACAAAAAAATATGAAGAAAGTAGTCAAGGTTAATTTTGTCGTTTTAAGTTATTAATGTGGTATTATCAGAAAACCGTTATGCAATGTGGTATATATAACAAGAAAAGTTTTTGAATGTGGTAGAATTATTCAAAAAAACTCAAAAAGAAATTCTACAAAATTAGCTGAAAGCCTGAAACTAACATATGCACAAAAGTGCAAATATGTGAATTATGAGAGTATTTGGTGGTATAAATGATTTGAGTGTTTTAAGTTTAAGAGTAGTGATCAGATTGTATTTAATTTAATTGAACTGTCCTAAGATGATAATTTGTTGGAACACTTTTTGTCTCTTACTCTCTTATTCATCCCATCTTAATGAACCCAATCAGAATTTGATATGTAATCTAACTAAACAAATGAAAACAATTAATATCATCTAAATAAAATAATTATAATATTAAATCATAAATAAATTTGAACCCAAAATTAAAATTTAGAATCCTAAATATTCTTATTTTGGTATTCACTTAAGGCTGCAATGGTTGCACTTTTCAACCTGGAAATCTAGATTATTATTTCGATGATCTAGGAAAATCAAATATTGTGAGTTTACAGAATCTGTTTTTAAATTATATTTATAGTTTTTAATTATATATATATATTTGAAATATGAAACAAACGAATTATGTTTGGGCAAATTTGAGTCTGTTGGGAAAAAATAAATCCACTCTCGGTTAACTTCAGTTAAGCCTAAACCGACTATACTAAACCCAATCCAATTAGAATTAGGGTATGATGACTACTATAAATGAAGAGGCCCTAAAATAAAAGAAAGGCAAGAGGTCAAGAACCCAAAAATAACCCTATCAAGCGACTAGATCTAACGAGGAGTCAATATTATTTAGGAAGGAAGAGTCATGGCGTATAAGGTCATCCCACAATAGGTGTTGATAATGATTTATTGTAATTCTGAGCGTTAATCAATAAAGATCTATTGGCGTTCATTCTGTAGAACTGTTCACGAACGAATCGGTTAAAATTTGCCCAAACAAATCCTACGTTCACTAACTAATTATATTTTTTTGTTTGCAAATTTTTGACATTAATTAATGTTAAATATTAAACTAAATAATTTAAATTAGCATTATTTGTTAAGAATAAAAGGTATTCAAATATGCAAAATCAGCTCAATTTTAAACTCTTCATATTTTTTATTGATTAAAATCAAAACTAAAATCAGATCCTATATATACATCGCTCATCACGATTTATATTCAGAAAAAACAATTATATATAATTAAATTTTCTATATATATAATTTCAGATACTATTATAGATATATTATTAATATTATATTTTTGTATTCAGCTATTCAACTTAATGGTCATTATTTATCATAGTAATTTATTTTTCTGCAGCTTATTCAACTCATTCAGTTTATTCAGCTTATTTTTATTCAGCCCGTCATTATTCAATTTATTCAGCTAGTTCAGTTTGTTAATCAAACATTTGCAGCCTAAGACTATCGAGATGAATCTAAACTAGATTTAATTTTATATAATGTTTCGGTTTTTTCTAAAAATGGAGTGAGACCTTACGATCCGGTCCGTTTAGACCGTGCAGCCCAAACCATAACCTCTTGCTATGAAACCGTAACCGTTGAAACCATACCATGAGACACATCTTATGTTTTTATTAAACTGTCACAGTTGTATAACTTGTATGAATTATCCTTATCCAGAAGACAACAACATGGATCCATAACTAAAAAGACTAAAAATTCAAAACATGGGAAAGTCTTCTTGATCCTATTCGTTAATTATTAATTTACGTATCGTGATTAGAATTAACTTTAGTAAAAAAAATAATTTTAAAAGTCTCCAGGTTTTTTTCTAACTGAGTTCCGATATTTGCTGTAACAATATAAAATTGAACGAGTTGTCAAACCAAAATTAATTAATTTTTTATTTTAACAATATTCTTCGCAACAAGAAACTATTTCTTTTGTTGTTAATTTAATAATTTAACCTAGGACTTATCGTTTTCCTTCTCCACCATCCAAGATTCTCTCTGAGATCTTATCTGTTTTACAGTTACTGAAACTCCTCAAATATATTCAAAAAAAATTGCACGATCTTTCAAAACTTTATTTTATTTTATTTGTTTTTCATCACTCTGTCTCTTCTCTTTTTCGTTTTGTGTTTGTGGTTCTCACGCTCTTGTGTCTTTGATTAATTCAAACAATGAAACTATCAATGTGAGTTGTTTTTCTTGATTTATTTTAGTGCAATTCTTGTTTTTCTTAGTCTATGATGACAGTTTTTTTTTTTTTTCTGTTTTTTTTTTCAGAAAAAAATCGATAGGTTTGAAGAATTGAGTTGCATGCTTTACGATTGTCGTCAACACCACTGAGATAATTTCGTCTATATTCTCTCAAAATTTTCATTCAAAGATCTGTTATTTCGATGATTAGTCGTTATGGTTAATCCTTCTCGGATTATCATCTGCTGAGGTAAAATTTTCAGTTTTTTTTTTCTTTCATAGATCCTCTCTCTAATCATTAACTCCTCGGATTATGATTAGTGTTTTGTTTCCATGTCAAAAATATGTTTACTCAATAAAGAAAAAAAGAAACAAAACATTTTTTCTTCAAGACAAATGTACTTAAATATCATGTTCGAGTTTTTGATATATTATATTGTTTTTCACATGTACAAAGATCATTTAGTTTGTTTGGATTTGCGTTAAAGTGTCTAAGAGATGATAATTTTTGTGAAATTGTTTGTTTTGATTATGTGTAATCGTGACTCATATCTTGGTCATTGTTCTCTTATCCATAACATTTGCATATTTTGTTTGACTTACAATGCAAATCCTTTTTTTTGTTTGGGTATAAATTATGAACATGTGGGATCATGAGTGAGTCTCACTCTTCTACCTCTTTTGGTTACAACTTGTTGTTTATGTGACTTTTGATTCATATCCAAAGAGTTTGACTAAATCTTGTGGAATTAATATTAATGAAAGTTTTTATAATTTTGCTTTGCAGAGAGGCTTTTGAGTTAAGAAGAAGTTTTTTGGAGATGGATTTCACAGAATCAATGAACGTTGTGCACAATAGAATCCAAGCACTTGAACCGGATAATGCATCAAAGATAATTGGTTATCTCTTGTTGATGCAAGACAATGGCAACCGCGACATGATCCGTCTTGCTTTCAGTCCTGATTCTGTGATGCGTTCTGTCATCAATTGTGTTAAATACGAATTAGCAAAAAATGCTCATCACTACCACACCACTCCTTCTGATCACATTCCTACTCACAAATTCGCATCATTCACCGGTTCATCGTCTCTTTTGGTTTCGGTTTCTCCTCCCATGAAAACCGATTTTTGGGAGAATTCAACCGAGATGGATTCCTTGCAGAATAATGTTCAGTTCTTGAATTTTGATGATTCATTGACCAGACCTGAAATCTCTAACGGTTTCTTCTCTCAAGAACGTCAATGTTTGACTTTGAGAACGAGTAGGAGATCGCCGAGTTTACCCGAGTTCCCGGTCAAGATCTGCCATTACTTCAACAAAGGGTTCTGCAAACACGGCAACAACTGTAGGTACTTCCACGGACAGATCATACCAGAGAGAGAGAGTTTTGCTCAGATGTTTAATCCAAACAACAACCTAAGTGACGACGAGCATGTTGTTTCCCCTGGATCACATGAGAAGCTAGAAGGAGAGATCATCGAGTTGCTCAAATCTAGAAGAGGCGTTCCAATCTCCATAGCTTCATTGCCGATGATGTACTACGAAAAGTACGGCAGGAATCTTCAAGCTGAAGGATATCTCACAGAGTCACAAAGACATGGCAAAGCTGGCTATAGCCTCACCAAGCTTCTTGCTCGCTTGAAGAACACCATCCGCCTCATCGACAGGTTTGTTAGTTAATACTACTCCTTCTATTTCAATATAAGTATTGTCTCAAAATGTCATAAATGGTCTTTGAATTTGTAGGCCGCATGGGCAGCATTCAGTTATACTAGCTGAAGATGCATCAAAGTTTGTGGAATACACGGGAGAGAGAAACGAACATGGAGCAATCCTTGCTGGTTCTAGACAGATTTACTTAACGTTTCCCGCAGAGAGTAGTTTCACTGAACACGATGTCGCAAACTATTTCTCCAAATTCGGACATGTCGAAGATGTGAGGATACCTTGCCAGGAGAAAAGAATGTTTGGTTTTGTGACATTTCCTTACACGGAAACCGCCAAACTCATTCTTGCTAAAGGCAATCCTCATTTCATTTGCGGTGCTCGTGTTCTCGTCAAGCCTTACCGGGAAAAATCACACTCTAGTAACAAGCCTCGCTCTCAATTCATTGACAGAGACATAGAGATGAACACATGTAAGTAATTAACGAAATCAAATTTCATATATGTTAAATCATTGTTTTATAATTTCGTTATAATTGTTTATACTTTTGTAATGTTCTAAGTGCCACCGCGGGTTAGTGAGAGCTCGAGAATAATGAGGAAGCCATTTGTTAGTGAACCTGAACAATCAGTTTCTAAGTCCTTACCTACTAATTACTCCTACCTTGGCTTCTCTTCAGATGACTTCATGCTAACATCAAATGGTACGTATGTATACCTTTATAACTAATACCAGATATATAATCATAGTTTCAGAATTAATTGCATGACTTTCTTAATTTGTAGCTGAGCAAGAGGAACAAGAGGAACGGTTGAGCTATCTGTTGGAATATTTGAACACCGAAGATAATGTCATGAACATAACCACTAACTACAAAGACAATGATCGGTATGCTATGATCTTTAACAAACACATTAACTTTGAGATATTTATCTTGACTTGATCATATGATGCCTTTATATTCAGGAGAAGTACTCATTGTGAAGCGTTGGACAGTCAAGTCCTGAATCTACCCGAGAGTCCGTTTTCTTCCCTTTCGGGGAAGGAGATTTCAACGGTTACATAGGCAGAGAGAAAGACTGATACCTAAACAAAAAGGAAAGAAGAACATAGGAACATAAAGGTTAGAGGGAATCCCCAAAGATCTAATCAATTATCCGTCGGCAAAAAAAAAAGAGATTCGTTTTTTTTTTCATTATCTTCTTTAGGTCTTCGACTGATCGATGGCATGGAGACTTTAGGTTTCTTAGCAATAAAACCACAAAAAGAAGTGACAGAGGAACACACAACAAAAAGCCTGTTTGCTTCAAAGTTAAAATAACAGCCGAACAGTTTGAGAAACATAAAGTTAAAGGGGTATAATAATGATATAATAATTGGAACGTTTATGAAGGGTTTAATCTTATATTTATATTTGTGTTGTTTCTTTTCAACTTTTTTTTTTATGCTGTTGGATCATATATCTCAGTGTACCATATGGTGATCCTTCCTAGTTTTAAGCAAGAAGGTTTAGTGTATATATTAACAACTATGCAAACGTCTATAAGAAGTTCAAAGAGGTAAAAGTCATTGTTCTCAAGTTCAAATATTACCAAAAGACTGGTCCCTAGATATGTGTGGGACTCTTGTTACCACTTTTTTTAAGATCCATTTCAATAATATTTTTTTTTTCACTATCATTAATAATGATGGTGTAAAAGAGTTTATGAAATTTATTAATAAGAGAGTTTAACGAATTTTTGACTACTCAATATAAAAAACATTCAAAACAATTAAAAATCAATCACCAAAAACAAAAGAAATCATCAATCACTAAATTTTTTAAATCAAAGTCTTTACAACAGCAGTTACCAATCAATATCTATATTATTATTATATTATTCACGTGGGCCGACCAGGTACTTATAAGTACTTACTGGAAGTACTTCTTTAAGTTCATGACGTTCCATCGCTAGAGTCTGAAATAAATTAATTTAAAGGGTCAGATCCAGGTGGACAATTGATCCTCAAACTAGGTCACAGGAAAATAAGAAGAGCTACCGAGCAGAAAAAAAAACATATATATATGTAACAAATAAATAGCAGTCGAGGTCATCCTGACCCACGCATACGGCCCACTGGGTTGGTAGCCGGTAAAAGTTATAGTCTCCCACCGAGGCCGCGTTGACCCGGAAGTAAAAGTACTTCTCCCTCCACCTGTCGTCTTTCCTGGGAATCGCTTGGAGAATTTCTCGGTCTTGTCGGCGGGACATGTAGTATGTCCCCTGAAACCCCGAGTTGTGTTTAACGTGACACAACCGCAGGATATCATCGACGCTGAGTACGATTCCCTCCTCGCGTCCTCTGATGTAAAGTCCGATTACGTGTCTCACGAAATTCGGACACATCTGGGGGGAACGCCATTCGAAGGCGTTGTAAGACTTGGAAGATGATTCGAGGAATCGGGAAGACGAGTCCGCATCTTTCGAAGTACGTCATGTACGCACAACAGTAGCCCGGCGGAACGGTTTTCGGAGTATATGTGCCGCCGGGAGACAGTATCATCTCTACTTCCGGCGAAACTCCGTGTTTTAGGCGGAGATCGATGAGGTGCTTCTCTGTAGTAATTGGGGGGATGTGATTTCCCCAGAGCTCGAGTGGTGCCATCGAGAGTTTAAAAGATAAAAATCGAGGATGGCAAAGTTTAAAGAGGGGCGACGGAGAAGAAAAGTTTCTTAAAGTAAAACCCTAATCGTTAAAACAGAAAGAGAGAAAGGAAAAGAGATTACCTTCAAGTAGTGGATGAGTGCGCGGTTATGACGAGACATGTAGCTTATGGTTTATAAGTCATAATTGCTTCGGTTTTCGGAATCCCACGAATCTCTCTCCTTTAATCTGGACAGTCGAAACCGTTTGCCTCAACCGTTGGATCTTGGGAGAGAGGAGATAATCATCACAAAATCTCGGAGGACGAGATCCAGCGTGTTCGCCCCAAGGAAGATCGCGAAACCGAAACGGCGGAGGATTCCCTGAATATTCGCCTTTTATCTTTCGCTAAAAGATAGAAAGGCTGGGGGGCAATTGTTGGTGGTGGGTTTCGCCGACCTGCAGGCCCATAACAAGCCCGTTAAGGAGAACATTATTTGGACTTGATAGTGGGCCTGCCGCGAGCCCATGACGAGAATTCTGTTGCCAAGGTTGAGTCGTTCACGGGATAAAGTTAAGAGATCGTGGGCGAGATTTTCGGAGAAGTGAGAACGGCGAGTTGAGGGTTTAGGTTTAAATAGATAGACTCTGTAAAGCAATAAAAAGGGTGTAATTTAATAGCTACTTTTTACAAAAGATCTAATACAAAAATCCAGTTCGCAATTCTTCTTAGTTCATTCCGATTTTAACCGAAAGTCCGTCCAGATCCTACCTTAAAACCAAATCAATTTTATTATTGTTTCTCGTTTCAACAATTAATAAATTTTATTTTTGATATTAAATTGTTATGAATTATATTCTGACATAATTTATATATATATTATCGATACAACTATAATTTTAAAAATTAATGATAAATAATCAGATTTTAAAAGTAAAATTTTTTACAGTGTCAAAACATCTACGGCCAAATTCTGGATAACTATATTTTTTAAATTAAAGTCTTTACAACCGCAGTTACCGATCAGTATCTATATTATTATTATATTATTCACGTGGGCCGACCAGGTAGCCCAAATAAAAAATATTGTATTACCCAAAATCATAAACCGAACCGGTATTAAATTTCGAACCCGACTTTGACCGAACCAATTTGACATAATCGTCGAATCTTTCACGCACCTTCTCCGATTCAAAAACTTTCTCGCACCCCTCTTCTTCTTCTTCTTCTTCGTCATCTTCACATAAACCCTAAACCCCTTTTCTTGTTGTTCTCTTCAAATCGACATCCCAATGTTCTCTCCATTGACGAAGAGAGCTAAGCAAAGCTCTCGCAGTGACAGAACTCCACGAAATCGAGCCCCTCCGCCGGATTCTCCAGAAACTCCGACAACTCAAAATCGGAACACTAATTTCATCTCAGATCGTCCAGCCACTGGAACTCCTGCTCCTTGGGCTCCTCGTTTATCTGTTCTCGCTAGGTATATCATTCTCCCTGTGACGAATTTTGCTTACATTTCTACTTTTTTTTTTTTTTTTTGTTCCTTCTATTTGGTGTATTGATTTTATCTGTTCATGGTCGTTAAGAGTTTCTCCTGTAAACAATGGTGAAAGAGGAGATGATACATATCAATTGAAGCCTGTATTCGTTGGAGAGTTTCCTCAATTGTTGCGAGATGAACAAAGTTATCCTGGTTAGTATTTCTTTGCCTTTAAGATAGAAGTAGGAACAGTTTCTTTGAGGAATGTTACTTAGTTTGTGGTTTTCAATCTTCTCCAGGTGATGCTTGTGTCTCCGGTGGTATGGATACAGAAACTTGTCTTTCTTGGTTTATCACTGAGAGTAAACTTTTTGTATGGAGTCATTTGACGACCTTACCGTCGAGAAAATGCGTTGTTCTTGAACTTCCTTCTTGTGTTTTGACTAATGAAGAGTCTGGTAGTGGTTTACAAGATGGTAAAAGCTGGTTGGTTAGTGTTGTCCCTTGGGATACCTCCGCTGGTGCAGCAAGTAGGGCTGCTCGATCTCGTAGTCCTGTTGGTATTGTTATGTGTAATAGGAAATCTCGAGCTGTTGTGTATTGGTCTGACATCTTTTCTGGTCAGGAAGCTGCCCCTGTTACTAGTATTGGATCTTCTGATGAACAGGTTGTTTATCGTTCACCTACAGGCAGAATAAGCTCATCATTCATAAAGCGACAAAGCAATGGGATTAAAAGCGGCAGAGCAGAATATAGCGATCTCAATTCTTTGATTACTACTGCAGTAGCTGCAGCTGAACGCCTTTGTATTGCTATTGCTTGCAGTTCTAATGGTGAGCTATGGCAATATACTTGTAGTCCTACAGGTGTTAAGAGTAATCAAGTAGAGTTGAACATTAGCTCTTCCTCCGTTAGTGAAGGGTATCCAAGGTCCTTGATCTGGCGTTTTTCACAAGGATTGGCAAGAGAGTCTTGTTGGCAGTTTTTCATGTTGACAGATTGTGACGTACATTGTTTTACTATTGAACCTTATCCTGAACTGACTGTTTCAAAAGTCTGGCAACATGAGATTGTTGGCAGTGATGGTGATTCAGGTATCAAGAAAGATATAGCTAGTCAAAAGCAAATTTGGCCTCTAGATCTGCAGGTAGATGATCAGGGTAAAGTGATTACTGTTCTTGTTGCCACTATCTGCATGGACCGTGCCAGCAGTTCTAGCTATACACAATATTCTCTTTTAACCTTGCAACATAAATCTGAGATGAGATTTGCAGATGGGAGAGAGGAAAGGTTTCTGGAGAAACAAGGTCCAATCCAAGTCATAATCCCGAAAGCAAGGGTGGAGGATAAAGACTTTTTATTCTCTATGAAACTCAGAGTTGGTGGTAGACCCCCAGGGTCAGCTATAATTCTGTCAGGTGATGGAACAGCCACAGTTTGCTACTGTCATGGAAGTTCTACCCGTCTCTACAAGTTTGATTTACCTTATGATGCTGGCAAGGTCTTGGATGCTTCAGTTCTTTCCTCAACTGATGAACATGAATATGGTGCATGGACTGTGTTAACTGAGAAAGCAGGAGTATGGGCAATTCCAGAGAAAGCAGTTGTGCTTGGTGGAGTTGAACCTCCAGAGAGAAGTTTGTCACGCAAAAATAGTTCCAATGAGAGGTCTACACGAGACGAGACAAGGATGACACCATATGGCATTGATAGAACTGCCGGAAAGGAGATTTCTGACATAGAGAATAGTGGAGATAAAGGAAACCCTAAAATGGGATTTACTCGTCAAACAGCCCGTGAAGAAGAATCAGAAGCTTTGCTTGGCCAGCTCTTTGAGAATTTTCTGTTATCTGGGAAAGTTGATGGATCCTTGGAGAAGCTTAGTCAATCTGGTGCATTTGATAGAGATGGAGAGACCAATGTTTTTGCTCGCAAAAGCAAATCTATAGTTGACACATTAGCTAAGCATTGGACAACAACTAGAGGGGCTGAGATAGTAGCGATGACTGTTATATCTTCACAATTGGTTGAGAAACAACAGAAGCATGAGAATTTTCTACATTTTCTTGCTCTATCCAAATGCCATGAGGAGCTGTGCTCTAAACAGAGTATTCACTGTTATCTCTCACTTGTTTTCTCTTCCTACTGTAGCATGATTCTACATCATTTTTGCATACATGATCAAACACAGAATTTTAATGCTTTAGATGAAACTCTAAATTATAGTAATTTCTTCCCCAAGAATAGATGGTACTTCATAAAAAGGCTTAGTAATTTGTTAAATGATTCTGGTTGGCTTAAAAATTGACCGCTGAGCTAATACATATCTTTTATGCAGGACATTCTTTGCAAATAATTCTGGAAAATGGTGAAAAACTTGCTGCCATGATTCAACTCCGGGAACTGCAAAATTTGATTAACCAGAATCGCTCAGCCAGATTTGGCTCTCCGCATGCTGGGGAGGATCAAGTGTCATGTGCCCTTTGGGATCTTATTCAATTTGTAGGGGAGAGAGCTCGGAGAAATACCGTTCTCTTGATGGACAGAGATAATTCTGAAGTTTTCTACAGCAAGGTATCTGAACTTGAGGAAGTATTTTATTGTCTAAACAGGCAACTAGAGTACATAATCAGAGCTGACCAACCACTAGGAACTCAAGTGCAGAGAGCCTGCGAACTCTCAAATGCATGTGTTACAATTTTTCAGACTGCCTTAGATTACAAAAATGAGCATCAAATGTGGTATCCACCACTTGAAGGTTTAATACCTTGGCACTCTCAGCCTGTTGTAT
Source organism: Camelina sativa (assembly GCF_030686135.1). Lineage (NCBI taxonomy): Eukaryota > Viridiplantae > Streptophyta > Magnoliopsida > Brassicales > Brassicaceae > Camelina > Camelina sativa. The sequence goes on along the minus strand of NC_141880.1, from coordinate 17,504,543 downwards.
GTAATGGACTGTGGTGCATTGCGTCCTTTATGCTTCATCTGTTAACTGAGGGATCTAGGATTGATATATCTGCTAAATCAGATATATACATGCATCTCGAAGTACTTACCGAAGTTTTACTTGAGGCTTATGCCGGTTCTACCTTTGCAAAATTGGAAATGGAAGACGAAAAAAAAGGTCTGCGTAATGAGTACTGGGCTCGGCGGGATACCATGTTTGACTCCCTTTATCAACAAGCTAAAGAGTTTATGGAAGCAAAAATCCAGGTTAGCACTTCTTTGCATGTGGTGCACTGCATATCATTTTTGAGTTAAATTACAACATGAATTGGTTTTGTATCTGTAGGGCATCAGAGACAGAACTGAAAGGACAGATGAAGATATCTTCAGAAATCGTTGTTCAAATTTGCTATCGATTGCAAAGCGACATGCCGGCTATAACATTATGTGGAGGATATGTTATGATCTTAATGATACAGGGCTGCTCAAAAACTTAATGGTATGAGCTCAGGCTTCCACTTTCCTTAGTAATCTCAAAAACGTTGGATTTTTTGGGTTTATTATGCTTATAAAATATACTCTTGAGATTGCACGTCAGACAATTTGTTGTATGACTTTTGTGTGTGGCAGTTTTTGGACTTATTTTCTTTGTTGCTAATACCCATAAAACATTGTTGTGCAGCATGAGGGTGTGGGACAACAAGGAGGATTCAGTTACTTTGTGTTCCAGCAACTCTATGATATGAAACAGTTCTCTAAGCTTCTACGGCTTGGAGAAGAATTCCAGAATGAGCTACTGATATTTCTAAAGCGTCATTCTGATCTGCTGTGGCTTCATCAGGCGTTTCTTCATCAATTCTCATCTGCTTCTGACACTCTTAATACATTGGCTCTAGCACAAGATGAAGAGTCTATGACACCTATAGAAGAAAGAGCGGTGCCCGAACCTGAAGATGTACAACCAACATTCGCAGACCGCAAGCGGTTTCTGAACCTTTCAAAGATAGCCTATGTGGCAGGTATAATATTTAATTTTTTTGGTGGTATGTCCTTTTCCACATGTTATTGTTTTTTTTTTTTTTTTTGTCTTTCTTTCTGAAATTCATAATAATTGTCACATTGCAGATAAGGATGCTGATTCCGAATCGAAAGTGAAGCGCATTGAAGCTGATATCCAGTTACTGAAGCTGCAGGTAGATATTCAGCTATATTGATATTTCTCCTGTATAGTATGATGGTAAAACTCAGCTATGTAAAAACTCTCTATAACCAGTGAAACCGTAATATCTGGCAGGAAGAAATAACAAAAGCCTTGCCAAATGGAGAAGCTAAAAACAGGCTGTTCCGACCCGAGGAGCTCATTGAAATTTGTCTCAGTATCCAAGGCCGATGGACAGCTATAAAAGCTTTTGAGGTGTTTGCATGGACGAGCTGTTCATTCCGTGAAAATCATGAGAGTCTTTTAGAAGAATGCTGGAGAAATGCTGCGGATCAAGATGACTGGGACAGGCTCCATCAAGCCTCTACTAATGAAGGTTGGAGCGACAAAGAAACATTACAGAATCTAAGTAACACTGCCCTTTTCCAGGCTTCCCAAAGGTGTTACGGACCAACCCGAGTCAACAGTTTTGATGGGGATTTTGCACAAGTCCTTTCCCTGAGAAGAGAGAACCCTGAGGATTCAACTTCTTCCGTAGAGGAAGTGTTGATGAGCCACAAAGATTTCGCCGAGGCAGGGAAACTTATGCTAACTGCAATCATGCTGGGTTGTGTAGAAGAAGAGGGTATTGTAGCAGAAGAGTTCTTATCTCCTATGGAGTAAGTTAAATTTTCTTTCGAGTTAAAAGTGACAAATGTAAATGATTTTAAGGGGATGACATTGTTTTGAAGATGATTGCATTGCACCTTGTTATATGAGTTACTTATTTGACTGAGATGTTTGTAAGATTTTTTTAAGTTTCCCTCTTTATGATTAAAACCAGTATTAATCATTGTTTAAAATAAAAGATAAAAGAAACACAAAACCAAGATATGAAATATCATCATGCGTCATCACAAAGAATAAGCCAATAAAACCAATCCAATAAAAATCAGTGTGAAATACTATCCTCTCACTGAACCACAAGATCTTCGCACTGCCAGGTGCCACCATTACAGCCACTACCAATCTCCTCTTAGGACCAAGGAAATCTCAATTAAACTCTTTAAGAAAAAAACAATACGGATTCAGTCCAAACCTATCCACAATACAGTTTGCAAATCTTTGTTTGGTAACTAATTGTTTTACAAAATGGACTCAAATATTGTTGAACTGAACCAAACCTAAATTACCCACATTGTGAAGGTTTGATGTTTAAACCGATCTAATCGAGTACTACTAATCACGGTTTACAATAAAAGATAACGCAATCTAAAGATGAGATATATCATCACAGAGAATAAGCCAATAAACCAATCCAATAAAAATCAGTGTGAAGCACTATCCTCTCACTGAACCACAAGATCTTCCACCGCCAGATGGCACCACCACAACCACTACCAATGTTCTCTTCGGACCAAGGAAATCTAACTTAAACTCTCTCGACCAATCGGAACTCGCTTACGTGTACATATGATAATCCCCTAAGATAAACACCACCTCTGTTATAAAACTCAATTGGTTTCACCATCTCATCTCAACTCAACTCATAACTCTCTCTTCAATCCTTCTTCTTTCATTGTAGTTAAAAACAAAGATTACGGTAATGGCTACATCAGCTATCCAGCAATCCTCCTTCGCCGGCCAAACGGCCCTCAAGCCTTCCAACGACCTCCTCCGCAAGGTTGGTGTCTCTGGTGGTGGCCGTGTGACTATGCGTCGTACCGTCAAGTCTACTCCTCAGAGCATCTGGTACTAAATTCAATCTCTCTCTCTCCCTCTTATTTGTTTCATCTTTGAATCTTCAGATCTGTCTAATCACCGAATACAATCTGATGTTGTAACAGGTATGGACCAGACCGTCCCAAGTACTTGGGTCCATTCTCGGAGAACACACCGTCGTACCTAACCGGAGAGTACCCAGGAGACTACGGCTGGGACACTGCTGGACTCTCAGCTGACCCTGAGACATTCGCTAAGAACCGTGAGCTTGAAGTGATCCACAGCAGATGGGCCATGTTGGGTGCTCTCGGCTGCACATTCCCTGAGATCCTCTCCAAGAACGGTGTCAAATTCGGAGAAGCCGTTTGGTTCAAAGCAGGCTCTCAGATCTTCTCAGAAGGAGGTCTTGATTACCTCGGAAACCCTAACTTGATCCACGCGCAAAGCATCTTAGCCATCTGGGCTTGTCAAGTTGTGCTCATGGGTTTCATCGAAGGCTACAGAATCGGAGGTGGACCACTCGGAGAAGGTCTTGACCCGCTTTACCCCGGAGGTGCCTTCGACCCATTGAACTTGGCAGAGGATCCAGAGGCCTTCTCTGAGCTGAAGGTGAAGGAGCTCAAGAACGGCCGTCTTGCCATGTTCTCCATGTTTGGATTCTTTGTCCAAGCCATTGTCACTGGTAAAGGTCCCATTGAGAACTTGTTTGATCACTTGGCTGATCCTGTGGCTAACAATGCCTGGTCTTACGCTACTAACTTTGCCCCCGGACAGTAATTATCATTTGTATTTGCTTCATAATCTCTCTACCTTTGTAACCTCGTGAATGTATTATGTGAACTTGTCAATTTAATGAGGTTTCTTTTGTGGGCACTTGTTTCTTCATTGATTCGTACATTTGGCAAGTGCCAAGATAACATGACAGGTTCATAAGAGCCGACCTTAGTATAATTATCGGACCATGCAAGAAAAATAACCAAATACATAATTTTTCAAAGCAAACATCAAACTACATGTACCGAAGACCTTCAAGGTTATATTAAAAAATCTTAATCAAGAGCAAAACAAGGTGTCCAGGGTCTTGCTAGACTCATGAACTTTTCAATTCCCACTAGTCTCTCCACCACCAATATTACACCTAAGTTGCGAAAGCCTGAGCTCAATTTTCTCCAACTCTAGTGTTATATCATTAGAATTATTACTCTTCACAAGAGACGGCTCAGTGATCTTATTGACATCTCCACGCAAGTAGCAATGCCTCAACAGAGTAAAAGCGTTTTTTCTCTTGTCAGTCTCCGCGGCGAAGCAAGTCATTACAAAGAGTTTTGCATCACAAGGAAGGTCTTTAGGAATCAAAGGCATGTAACCCTTCTTGAGATCTTCCAAGTCATAGTTGTTGTCCCACCAAGGTCTCTTTCCAGTGTACATTTCCAACACTACACATCCCAACGACCATAAATCCAAACCTCTCCTAGTCTCGCCGTTAGAAACCGATTGTGGCGACATATATATCGGTGTTCCCGCAAAAGGATACTGATGAGTCCACCAGTTTGTATCACCCTCTCTTTTGGACAACCCAAAATCGGAAATCTTTAACTCGAAACTCGGGAAAACAAGGATGTTTTCGGGTTTGAGATCGCAGTGAACATAGCCGTGTCCAAAATTATCGCTAAACCTTCGAGAACCATACGCGTAAACCTTCTGATCAAAGGATCAGGCAGTTTCATGTCCTTGAATCTGTTCATAAAATTTCTTAAGCTTCCTCCAGATGCGTACTCCATGATAATCTTGGACTCCACGTCACCTTCGTTGTTGATACTCTCTTGCACTTTGGTCCCGTAGCATTGGACGATTCTGGAACATCCGATCTGAAACTCTTTGTGGAGAGAGTCGGCGTGAATTATGTTGGAGCTTTTCACGGCTGCGTAAAGCATTTCACCGTCGCGTCGTCCCTTGTACTTGATGAGACTCACCGAACCGGACGAACCTTTCCCAAGAAGCTTGTTGAGTTCTAACTCAGAAAGATCAATTCTCATAACTACTTTGGCACCAAGCTTAGCAAAGGTGAAATTGAAATATGAGAATTAGCATAAATTTGGGGAAGTCTAGCTAATAAATTAATTAATTTACACCAAACAAAGAAAACAAAATCAGTAAATATTGTATTTTGATATTTTATTTAGAAATTTCAGTATTTTGATTTATTATATTATGGAAATTTATAAAATTTTGTTCTCTATTTTTTTTTTTTTTTTTTCTGTAAATGAGTATGCATTAATTTACCAAGAAAAAAGTAATTTACGAAAAAATCAATTAATCATTACATAATAAGTATGTCGTTGCTTCCACCCGTGGATCCTAACTAAAGCGAAGCCTTGTTGGTTGTGTATAGGCAACCTGATTTAGCTCAGGATCTTTTAATTAGGGTTATGAGACGTTGGGACATAGGAATTCTTGGAGAATGATAAAAGATTGTCCTCCTGAATCTCTTGATATATTCATTGTTTGTGTGTTATACATTATACTATAGAGCACTTTGTTGCGTGAGATCCAAGGTTTTATAAATATCTAGCAATCTTGAGTTTCTATGTGAGGTCTACAATCTCCAGATATCTTCCTGGTCAGGTTGAGAATTTAATGTTTTTCTAAAGCGCTCAGTCGAATTGAGGATCATGTTTCTCTAATTTGAAAATTTGAAGTTTTATGTACTCTAAGAGATACTTCAATACTTCATAATAGACAACGTGGTCTCTAACCAATTACATGAATTGGCTCCAATTACATGAATTAACTTTTACATAGACAATGTGGTCCCTAACCAATTTCTTGAATTGGTTGTATATTGGTCCCACATTAGTTCTAAAAATAGCAATTGGCCATAGCAATTTCAGGGTTCGTGACCCAATTTAAGTGTTTCATAGCTCATTTATTGTTAGCAAGTGTTTTGCTGTCAACTTTGCTAATTTTGGATCCTACCATCAGGTGGATTTCAAAAATTATGTTTTTTTTTATCATTTTACTCCTAAAATTTTATTACTTCAAAGTATTTCACATATATTCTTATAAATTTAATTGTTACATATATTTAATAAAAATTAAAAACTTAAAATATTAAAATTTCACATATACTTTAATTAAAATTAAAATATTAAAATTTCATAAAAATTACATAATATTACAACAAATATTACACAACAAAATATGATACTAAACATAATTAATACAAAATAAAGTAATACAATGAAATAAAATTACATGAACACATAAGTATGACACAAATTAAAATACTAGATAAATACTAATAATCACCTAAATTTGATCCCGAACCTCCAAGAAGTCTTGCATGATACAATGACAGCGTGCATTATAATGCATAACATGATAATTGAGGATGAACGTGATATCAACGCACCGATTAGAGAAGCAAGATCAGCGCCAGAGGCAAGCGTTGAAATGACTATAAATGAAAATGTTCGATTTCAACAATTTATAACTCGTAATCTACAGATAAAAAATAAAGAGGCTCATTTATCTCTTCGCAATGCATTGATTGATCATATATGAGAGCATTACGGAAATAATTTAGTTGAATAATTTGTAATTTGTGGCTTAATGTAATTTTAAATAAAAATGTAATGTTTTATAAATTAATATTGTGTGTAACATTTTAATGTATGTTTTAGAGTTATTTATAAAAGTTTTATGATTTTAAAGTAACTATGAATAATATAATGACTATAGTGCAAAATACTTATTTTAAAAACTTCATATATGAAGTATACTCTTGGAGAAAAAAAGTCTGGTACTTCGTTTTTGAAGTTTCCATACTTCATTTTTAAAGTTTCTCTTGGAGATGCCCTGAGGGTGTGAATGGTTGTACCGGTTGGGGCAGACAAATCCATTTGCGGATTAAACTGCTCTTTATTAACCATTTATCAAGCGTAGACCGTAGTAGTGCGGTCCAAAAAAAATATAAACAAAACCGCAGCCAACCAACTGTAAACTGCTTTTGCATACAAATAGAGTTGGTCCGCAGCAGTCTGTTGTCTGCCTTAAAAATAGAACTATCTAAATCGCAGACGGATTTGGGCGCTCTGACCGCAGTTACCATTAAAACCCTAAATGTATAATGAACAGTTGAATTTTGTGAGCATCATCATCTCTTGAAATGATATTCAAACAATTTGGTAAAATATATAAATTTATTTATAAATTGATTATTTTGAAAAAGTTCATCCAATGATATCTTAACACATTCATTGATCAGATTAAAAAAGAAATAAATAATCATAAAAAATTAATTTAAAATATTAAAATGATGAATTTAGGAAAAAATACTCTAAAAGAAAATAATTATGTGTTAAAAAAAAGAAGCAAAACTTCGGCTCCCACAGGGGAACAAAAGCGACCGTTTCTGCTCATCCTCCTAGTAGCCGCCGGCAAATTTGATCGGTAAAATATTATTTTCCGACGTTTCTAGAAACATGCTCTGCTTCTCTAGACGCTCTCTCTCTTCTCTTCTCCGATCAAGTTTTCATCTCCGCGGCGATGCTACGGCGGCGGTAGCTGTCTCCTGTTCCTCTCCCTTCTCTGACCTGGTACTTATCCACTCAAAAATTTCAAATTTTTCGATTCTCTTGTAAACCCATGGATAAAAGAATCGAACAGATATAGAAATTGATTAGGGTTTAGTTTTTCCCTGAATCGTAATTTGAGTTTATTGAACCTTTGGATCTTACTGTTTGAACTGGATTAAAAAATGTTGTTGTTGTTATACGTAGGTCGGTGGGATCAAGAACTTGCATTCACGAGCTGGAAATGCAATCTTGTGGAGAAGTAGTCAGCAATGTTGTTCTCAAGGAAGGTTTTTTGAACGAGAGCAAGTGTCATTTTCCCTGTTTCGATGCTTCAGCGGTGGCAATGATAATGTTCCTCGATTGGATCGGAAGTTTTTTGTTCAGCTGTGGGTTTTAGAGGGGAGAAAGTTAAAGGCTTTGGAAAAGAGATATCGGATAGTTTCTAAGCATAGGAGGAATTATTCTGAACCTACACTGCAGCAACCACCAGTTAGCCAGTCTATGTCTGGTCTTCTCGAGCCTAAAACTTCTGAGGAGGTGACTCATTATCTTTCGTTCGGTTACTAAACCATGATATGGTTAAAAAATGGTTTCTTTTTAGGTTTGGGTTTAGATAATCTTCAGCTATGTATGAGTGCCTATAACTTGCTCTTTTACTTATTAGTTTAAGAGCGTGTTCAAGTATCTTTTGTTAGGTTGTGAGATTACTGTAGTCTAAAAGTGAACAAATGAAATCTTGCTCTGTCAACTCGTATAGATGGAACCAAGTATGGAAAACTTACCACAGTAGATTCATTCCTTGCGCTCTTGTTTTCTCTGAGTTCAGGAGTTGGAATTCATAATCTTATTCACTTTTTTTTAGGTCAAAATTGCTACTCTGCTTGCACGATCTAATTTGCTGGTTACAAGGGACATTGAATGGGCAAATCTGGTTCTTGGTTTTGAACAGGTATTTTTTCTGCCAGGGCTCATGTTCCTCATTTGACTATGTTATACTGTTGTTGTTTCTGATGAATTAACTTCTACCATTTTTGTAACTTGTACATACCAAATCCCTTAAAATTCTTACCCTTTTATCTGATATCTCTCCATGTGTAGCTGATATACTCGTGTAATCTTCTCTTCTTCCTGCAGGAAAATCGCTATATTGTAGTAGATGTTTGCTATCCTCAGGCAGTAAGTCATAATACATAAATTTTGGGTGTTTGCTTACTGAAGTTTTATGTGTGAAGGGCACTACTATTACATAAAGACCTTGAGTTGATATCAAATTTTCCGAATTTCAAATCTCTCTTTCCTTACTTTCTTGACAGCCTGTGGGGTCTATCCGGGAACAAAGCAATCTAATTGCGCGTCAGGTTACATTCTCACTCTGAAATGTTCTATCTTCATACCTCAACTAATATCATTATGTGTTAATAATAGTTCATACCCTAAATTTGCTGTCACCAATGAGCAGTGTTTTAAGTTTTGACATGTTACAACACAATTGATTGCTATTGCTAACTAATTGTGAAGATCCTTGGGTAGCCTGTCTGCACTCTAGTTCGTATATGAGGATAGGAATGGCCAGGCTTGAACTTTCGTATATGTTGGCAGAGAATTTCATATGTGTCAACTGTCTACCAAAATAACTAAAACCATTATTTCCCAATGGTATCAAAAATATTTGCAGCTTCTTCGTACCCGGCGCCCATTTGTTGCTTCCATAACTGATGCTTTGGGGAATGATCTTTTCCGGGTGAGGTTCTCTTGGATTCTGCTGTTCGAAAGTTTGCGGCATGAGAACTCTTTACTTCGTTTGAGCTGAAATAATTCCTCTACATCATTTAGGTTCGCAGACCTTTCTGGTGGATCACAAGTTCAATATATGCTGAGATTGATGGAGAGGTACACTTGTGTAGGATTTCAAGCCTTACAAAGCAGTAACTAAATGTTAAGTTGTTAACTGTTCGATTTGGGCTCATTTCCGTGTCTGGTACTGTCGTAGGAAATTGGTGTAGTTCACCGAAGATGGCATCTATGGAGAAGAATTTATGATTTATACCTGGGGTAACATTTATTTCGAAGCATTTTTTCTAATTGGTATTCTTGAATGCTTGATTGACCTATCCAAATATCTTTTCGTTGTTATTTGGGAGAACAAAACCATGTGTGTTTGCCTCGTATAGCAATTAAGAATGGCACAGACTTACAGAGCACAGCTTTGATGTTCATAGAATCAACACGTGTTCTGCTCTTCGTTAAACTGACCAACATCTTGGAACGAACCAAATGTGTGACATTTGCTGTTTGCAGGAACACCCAATTTGCAGTGGTAGAAAATCCTGGGTTCTGGAACTGGACATTTACAGTGAAGGATGCTGATGGGGAAGTGTTAGCCCAAATAGATCGTGATTGGAGGGGTTTTGGCTTTGAGGTTTGTGTTCTTTAACTTAAGATCTAAATGACCAGTTTATTGTAAAACATAGTTTATTGTGGTGACCACTAAGCCTTAAAATTTTTGTAAATGTTTTCAGTGCAATCTGTGTAAGACTAGAAGACACATTGTAGAGATGAAAATCTAAATGCTTCTTGTATATATGATACAGATATTCACAGATGCTGGACAGTATGTGATCCGATTTGGAAAAGCTGATGCTGCAGCCAAAACCGGCCCTGCGACAATGGTGGGTTTACTCATGTGCCGTGGACTCTTGTATTTTTAATTTTGGTTGTTTACATTAACAGTAGACATTTGACTGAGCTTTTCTTATGCAACACATGACAGATAGAAGAGCTAGAAGTGAAACGGCCATTGACTTTGTCCGAAAGAGCTGTTGTCCTCACGCTTGCTATTTCATTAGACAATGATTATTTTTCAAGACATGGTGGCTGGTAAGTTTTCCTTATAACGATCTCTCTTGTATGAAATTTTTTGGCTTATTCAGTCTCTTAATAACTACAACACTGAGAGAATGGACTTTATCTGAAAATTACGGTCCTGGTTGTTGTTGGCAGGGGAATCCCATTCATGGCGGTGGGTGAGTAGTAGGTAGGATTCAGTCTTTCACAATCTCTGTTTCAGGTAATGATTCTATGGCTATCTGAAAACTTGAGCCTTGTGCTGTGTCTATGTCTCATTTCAACTCTTACGAATATGCAGAGTAGATGCAACTTTAAATTATTTACATAACTCTGTTTATATAACGATGATTATTTTTGCATGATGAACAATGTGTCGAAAGAGTATTTATGATACATGTGTCCTGGGAAAATAACTTGATCTGTCTCTGAAGTGATAGAATATACCATCGTCGTTGCAAGAACAAGATCCGCCATGTTTTTGACCAATGCAAGTACTGTATACTATATCGACTCTCATAGTAGAAGAGTTTTTTTAGAACTATAATGAATGCAAATATATAAATTATCTAAATAAGAAATATAGAATATATTGTTATGAATCTCGTGATCTTCTAGATCTCTCTATAGTTCTGTCCTCGAAACGTATAATACAACCAACATCTTCTCCAAGAGATAATTTAAGCTCGCTGCCACACGTCTTGGCTGAGTAAGGGCGATGATGACCCTGGACTATTTGTAGCCATGTCGATCAATTATGTGAGAGAGCTGAGTACTCTTCCCCGAACCAGTTTCTCCAATTACAACTACCACTGTTTCCACGATCTTCTCCAGATTGAAGGATCGGAAGATTCACCAGCAGAAGAGCCGAAGATATAACGAAGAGCTAGCTCCTGAGAAAGGAAACGTAGCAGCAAGTAGGCAATAATTGTCGATTGCTAGAATAAAGTCAGTCAGATTCAGAGTTCCTATATTTCCATAATCTAGTGACGGTGTCAAGGAGAAGAAGCTTCACCTTGTTCTTGACTTGGATCACACGCTTCTTCACACTAAAAAACGTTTCACAGCTCTCCAAATCAGAGATGTATCTAACTCACGTAGCGGGTTCAACAACGAGGGAAAATCTATGGCAAATCAAAGTCATGGGAGATCCCTTGGTAAGGCTACGACCTTTTCTCCGCTTCTTCTTGATAGAAGCCAACGAGATGTTCACAATGATTGTTTACACAATGGGTAGTCGCAGTTACGCTAAAGCCATGTTGGAGCTGATTGATCCGAATAAACTTTATTTTGGTAATAGAGTAATTACAAATGACGACAGTCCTCATGAGAAACGCTTGATTTGGGTTTGGCTGAGGAGCGTGGGGTGGTGATTGTTGATGATACGCGTGATATTTGGTCTGGTCGCCAAAAGGATAACCTAATAGAGATTAGTAAGTACCAATATTTCAGAGTCATTGGCCAGGAGTCAAATTCTTACTCTGAGGAGAAGACATACGAGGGTGTAAATGACGGTACCGGTGGTTTGGCAAATGTTTTAAAATTGCTCAAAGATGTTCACAGTAGATTCTTCATGGTCGAGGAGGAAGAGCTGAAGTCAATGGATGTCAGGTTGCTGTTACAAGAGACTTTGAAATCAATGAAGAATCTGTAGAATGATGATCTCTTTCTCTGTCTTTCAAATTCTTTAGAAACTATAGAATCTTTTTTGTGTGTTTTGAGATCACTGACCATATATAGTACTTCTCCCTTTGGTCAGGCTCTCAAGAAATTTTTTTCTCTTGCATTTTTTTTATATATATATATATATATATATATATATATATATATATATATATATATATATATTGTTTCGCTACTCTGGCGTTTCCGGATATCGAGTTAAACAACATGTTAGCAGTGTGTCTTCCAGCCACGAGAATATGCTAATCCTTTTCTGTTTTAGGTAATTAGGAGCTTCACAAATATTTTTATGGTGATTTCTGACAACCATAGTTGGACTCTTAACTTAATAGCACATACTGTATGTACATTCCTCACAAAACTTCATACACTAAAATGCTGGTTAAAGAGTCTTTTTCATTCTGGCTGATTCCCACAAAAACCAAATTAAAGAGCTATCTAATTTGAGGATATTTAGGTTTAACATCGAGGAGAAGAAGACACTAATAGACTGTTGTACGTTAAGAATAATAAAAATTACATGAATAAGTAATAGTTCAGAAGAATACACTCTATCATACTGTTTAGAGTCTTCTTCACATCTTTATGATGCATGGTTAATCATAGGATATTCATATGCTTGAAATGTATGGATTCTTATGCAATCAACTTGTTACTCCAATGAACACTTCTAGTTTTGGAGTTCATTAACTTTACAAACTCGTAAAAAATTTGAAGCACAAATATATATGTACGTACAATGTTTTAAAAAATCCGCAGTAGCAGTTTTAAAAAATCCGCTGTAGCACATTGGTTTAAACACAGATTGGATGAAAAGGATAATAATCCCCTTCATCTAGATGAGTTCCGGGTTCAAACCCCAGCAGCGGAACATTCTTTTGTAACATTACAGCTTTTTATCTTATACATATTATTCGTTGGACCGATGATGATTGTAAACCCTAATTACATGTTTTACTGGAAAAAAATTAAACACTCTTGCAAAGCTGCATCAATGTCTACGTACGGCTCTCAAAGCTCTAAAAAAAAAAAATATTTTTCGTAATTGTATATTTTAATTCTTATCTTATAGAAAATAGCAAATGTTTTGAAAGAAAGTAACTTCAAACAAAAAAACGTACCTCAATAATGTTTTGTTATTTTATTTTCTTACAACAAGATGCTTTAAAAGCATTTATTTTTTCACATTTAACTAGATTTTAATCTGTGGTATCCCACAAATAAGTTATTTCAATGTAAAAAATTGAAATTGAAGTTATATTTGTTTGTTAATTTGTTTATTTTGCTTAGTGTATAAGAAGGTATTATTTTATATTGATTATTAATTCTATAATTTAATCCATAGTATACCGCAGAATAATTTTTTAATATAATGTTAATTTAATCAACTTAGGATATGTACAAACTCGTAAAAACTACATATATATCTATATAAATTTACGTATAATGTTTTCAAATATCTGCTGTAGCACATTGGTTTAATTACAGATTGGATGAAACCGATAATAATCCCCTTCATGTAGATGAGTTCCGGGTTCAAACCTTGGCAGCGGAACATTCGTTTTAACCTTACAGCTTTTTATATTATACATATTATCCATTGGACCAGTGATAATTGTAAACCCTAATTACACGTTTTATTGGAAAAAAAGAAACACTCTTGCAAAGCTGCAACAATGTCTACGTACTGCTCTCAAAGCTCTTAAAAAAACCCAAATATTTTTGGTAATTGTATATTTTAATTCTCATCTTATAGAAAATAGCGAATGATTTGAAAGAATGTAACTTCAAACAAAAAATATACCTCAATAATGTTTTTTTATTTTATTTTCTTACAACAAGATGCTCTAAAAGCATTTTTTTCCACATTTAATTAGATTTTAATCTGCGGTACCCGACAAACAAGTTATTTCAAAGTAAAAAATTGAAATTTGAAGTTGTATTTGTTTGTTAATTTGTTTCTTTTGTTTAGTGTATAAGAAGGTATTATTGTATATTGATTATTAATTTTATAAGTTAATCCATAGTATACCGCGGAATAACATTTTAATATAATATTAATTTATCAACTTATTATATGTACAATCGTAAAAACAATATATATATATCTATATAAATTTACGTATAATGTTTTCAAATATCCGCTGTAGTACATTGGTTTAAACACAGATTGGATGAAACCAATAATAATCCCCTTCATCTAGATGAGTTCCGGGTTCAAACCTCGGCAGCGCAACATTCATTGTTAACCTTACAACTTTTTATCTTATACTTATTATAATTGGACCGGTGACTTTTTATCTTACAACTTTTTATCTTATACTTTTTATCTTATACTTATTACCTTACAACCTTACAACATTCGTTGGACCGGTGATAATTGTAAATCCTAATTACACGTTTTACTGAAAAAAAAAGAAACACTATGGCAAAGCTGCAGCAATGTCTACGTACGGCTCTCAAAGCTCTAAAAAAAACCAAATATTTTTGGTAATTGTATATTTTAATTCTTATCTTATAGAAAATAGCAAATGTTTTGAAAGAAAGTAACTTCAAACAAAAAAACGTACCTCAATAATGTTTTGTTATTTTATTTTCTTACAACAAGATGCTTTAAAAGCATTTTTTTTCCACATTTAACTAGATTTTAATCTGTGGTATCCTACAGACAAGTTATTTCAATGTAAAAAATTGAAATTTGAAGTTGTATTTGTTTGTTAATTTGTTTCTTTTGCTTAGTGTATAGGAAGGTAATATTGTATATTGATTGTTAATTCTATAATTTAATCCATAGTATACCGCAGAATAATTTTTTAATATAATATTAATTTAATCAACTTATTATATGTACAAACTCGTAAAAACTACATATAATATATAAATTTACGTATAATGTTTTCAAAAATCCGCTGTAGCACATTGGTTTAAAGACAAATTGGATTAAACGGATAATAATTCCCTTCATATAGATGAGTTCCGGGTTCAAACCTCGGCAGCGGAACATTCGTTTTTAACCTTAGAGCTTTTTATCTTATACATATTATTCGTTGGAACGGTGATAATTGTAAACCCTAATTACATGTTTTATTGAAAGAAGAGAAACACTCTTGCAAAGCTGCAGCAATGTCTACGTACGACTCTCAAAGCTCTAAAAAAAAACCAAATATTTTTGGTAATTGTATATTTTAATTCTCATCTTATAGAAAATAGCGAATGATTTGAAAGAATGTAACTTCAAACAAAAAAATATACCTCAATAATGTTTTGTTATTTTATTTTCTTACAACAAGATGCTCTAAAAGCATTTTTTTCCACATTGAATTAGATTTTAATCTGCGGTACCCGACAGACAAGTTATTTCAAAGTAAAAAATTGAAATTTGAAGTTGTATTTGTTTGTTAATTTGTTTCTTTTGTTTAGTGTATAAGAAGGTATTATTGTATATTGATTTTTAATTTTATAATTTAATCCATAGTATACCGCGGAATAACTTTTTAATATAATATTAATTTATCAACTTATTATATGTACAATCGTAAAAACAATATATATATATATATAAATTTACGTATAATGTTTTCAAATATCCGCTGTAGTACATTGGTTTAAACACAGATTGGATAAAACCGATAATAATCCCCTTCATCTAGATGAGTTCCGGGTTCAAACCTCGGCAGCGGAACATTCGTTTTTAACCTTACAGCTTTTTATCTTATACATATTATTCGTTGGACCGGTGATAATTGTAAATCCTAATTACACGTTTTACTGGAAAAAAAAGAAACACTATGACAAAGCAGCAGAAATGTCTACGTACGGCTCTCACAGCTCTAAAAAAAATCAAATATTTTTGGTAATTTTATCTTTTAATTCTTATCTTATAGAAAATAGCAAATGTTTTGAAAGAAAGTAACTTCAAACAAAAAAACGTACCTCAATAATGTTTTGTTATTTTATTTTCTTACAACAAGATGCTTTAAAAGCATTTATTTTTTCACATTTAACTAGATTTTAATGTGTGGTATCCCACAAACAAGTTATTTCAATGTAAAAAATTGAAATTGAAGTTGTATTTGTTTGTTAATTTGTTTATTTTGCTTAGTGTATAAGAAGGTAATATTGTATATTGATTATTAATTCTATAATTTAATCCATAGTATACCGCAGAATAATTTTTTAATATAATGTCAATTTAATCAACTTATTATATGTACAAACTCGTAAAAACTATATATATATATCTATATAAATTTACATTTAATGTTTTCAAATATCTGCTGTATCACATTGGTTTAAACACATATTGGATGAAACCGATAATAATCCCCTTCATGTAGATGAGTTCCGGGTTCTAACCTTGGAAGCGGAACATTCATTTTAACCTTACAGCTTTTTATCTTATACATATTATTCGTTGGACCAGTGATAATTGTAAACCCTAATTACACGTTTTATTTGAAAAAAAAGAAACACTCTTGCAAAGCTGCAACAATGTCTACGTACGGCTCTCAAAGCTCTAAAAAAACCAAATATTTTTGGTAATTGTATATTTTAATTGTCATCTTATAGAAAATAGCGAATGATTTGAAAGAATGTAACTTCAAACAAAAAAATATACCTCAATAATGTTTTGTTATTTTATTTTCTTACAACAAGATGCTCTAAAAGCATTTTTTCCACATTTAATTAGATTTTAATCTGCGGTACCCGACAGACAAGTTATTTCAAAGTAAAAAAATAGAAATATGAAGTTGTATTTGTTTGTTAATTTGTTTCTTTTGTTTAGTGTATAAGAAGGTATATTGTATATTGATTATTAATTTTATAATTTAATCCATAGTATACCGCGGAATAACTTTTTAATATAATATTAATTTATCAACTTATTATATGTACAATCGTAAAAACTATATATATATCTATATAAATTTACGTATAATGTTTTCAAATATCCACTGTAGTACATTGGTTTAAACACAGATTGGATGAAACCGATAATAATCCCCTTCATCTAGATGAGTTCCGGGTTCAAACCTCGGCAGCGGAACATTCGTTTTTAACCTTACAGCTTTTTATCTTAAACATATTATTCGTTGGACCGGTGATAATTGTAAATCCTAATTACACGTTTTACTGGAAAAAAAGAAACACTATGGCAAAGCTGCAGCAATGTCTACGTACGGCTCTCAAAGCTCTAAAAAAAAACCAAATATTTTTGGTAATTGTATATTTTAATTTTTATCTTATAGAAAATAGCAAAAGTTTTGAAAGAAAGTAACTTCAAACAAAAAAACGTACCTCAATAATGTTTTGTTATTTTATTTTCTTACAACAAGATGCTTTAAAAGCATTTATTTTTTCACATTTAACTAGATTTTAATCTGCGGTATCCCACAGACAAGTTATTTCAAAGTAAAAAATTGTAATTTGAAGTTGTATTTGTTTGTTAATTTGTTTCTTTTGCTCAGTGTATAAGAAGGTATTATTGTATATTGATTATTAATTCTATAAATTAATCCATAGTATACCACGGAATATTTTTTTAATATAATGTTAATTTAATCAACTTATCATATGTACAAACTCGTAAAAACTATATATATTTATCTATATAAATTTACGTATAATTTTTTCAAATATCCGCTGTAGCACATTTGTTTAAACACAGATTGGATGAAACCGATAATAATCGCCTTTGTAACGCCCGCGAACCAAAACTCTACGTTTTGGGGGTGGGTGTCGATCGACACCCATGTTGGTGTCGGTCGACATCACTTATTTCTGGTTCGACCAGATTGTTTTAATTATTGTTTTGGACCGGTTTGGTTTAAGAAAACCATTGGACCAAGGTTTAAAAAGGAGAAAACGACCTAGGGTCGTGTTTTTGTTGTCTGACGGCGCATTGAGAGAAAAGAAAAGAGAGGAAACTGTTCTTGAGGGTCTAGTGGGAGATTGTGAGATTTAAAGGATTTGTGGGTGAGATCTTGCTGTGGGAGTGAGAATTCAAGGCTAGGAACGTGGGGGAAGCTTGCTGAGAGTGTGGATTCGTTCATTTGTTGGTCAGAAACTTCCTGCAAAGAGGTGAGTGCATGACCATGGCTAATCTAAGCCTTTGATTTCCTTGTTCTTGGTGGTTTGTTGTTGTTTTGTGTGTTTTCTTGCTGGGGAATGGTTGCTACAAGTTTCTAAGGATGTTTACGGCTTGGGTTTTGAGTATTGGGCGATTTGGAGGAGTTTGGGAGCGAGATTCGACTCTCGGCTTCGAGTGGATCGCGATTGCAGGTGGACTGTCGATCGACACCACTTGGTGTCGGTCAACACCAGCAAAATGGTCATCGATCGACACTGTTGGGTAGTGTCGGTCGACACCATGGCCAGTGTCGGTCGACACTTGGCAGGTGTCGGTCGACACCTCCCTTCCAGCGAGACGATGTTTGGTTTCCTGGTTTGTATGTCTTGTTTGTTGATTGTTTGGAACATTGATATCATTGTTGCTTGTGTGTATAGCCCAGTAGATGGGAGGATTGCCTCACTGAGTGTTTATCAAATACTCATGCATCTCAATATGTGTTTGTGGTGCAGGTAAAGGCAAAGTGTGATCGTGGGATCAAGGCAATGAAGAGGAAGATGTTCTAGGGACTCGATTGGATATTGTCTGGCATTGCTAGATTGCTAGAGTTGAGTCCTAGAATGTTGTTTAGGATTGCTGGTTCTCTGGTTTATGTTGTTCGGATCACTAGATTATGATTTGGAATTAATGCTGGTTAAGTTTGAATATCGGTTATTTATATTTATTGAATATTTACTGGTTATTGGTATGGTTATTCCGTTGTTGTTTGTGATTGTGATTAGGTGGCTAGTGGATATGGGACCACTAGTTGTAGTTTATTTATTATTATATTATTATCTATTATTTATTATTTATTAAAAAAAAAACGGGTCGGGTCGTTTCAGATGTCGGGCGAGTTCCCAAGGCCAGCGAGTGTGTGGTCCAGAGTTCTACGAGGAGGGACGTCGTAGGATCACAAGCGTATCAGGAGGGACCAGAGGGGGTTAGCCGGTGAGCGTGCCGGGGGTGCTCGGAACCCAAGTGTGGGGTTGCAGCGGGTGAAGCCCAGGGTCGAGATGATCGATTGGCGGATCTGTTGACGTGCTGTTGGAGCGGTGACCGTGAGGGGTACCAGTGCAGGCTCCAGTTGTACCGCATGTGGCGGGGTGCAGCCGAGGGCTGAGGAGGTTGAGGTTTTTTCCATCTTATGTTAGGAGGATGGAGCAGTTGTAGATGACTAGTGCGAGATGCTTCACGAGAGTTATTGAGCCTAGAGAGGCGGATAGGTGGACATGTTTTTGGAGCAGATATTTTGCTGTTTGGTGGTTAATCTAGTTGGATGTTAGAATTTGAGTGGGAAGGTGTAACATTGCAATGTTATACTCGGACCACAGGACGTACTTTTGGTCAGAAGATGTTTATAGTCGTTAATGATTGTTGCTCCTGAAGGGATGGTGGTTTTTACAGAATACCGATAGCTCAAGGGGCTGTGGGCTCCGAGATTGGCAGAGGGGATGATGTTCTCCTGAGGGGATGATTAGGTCCTCTGATACCGAGATCTTGAGGATTATGGTCCAAGAGTGAGACAGTATAACTCGAAGACGGTGGTCTGAGAGTGAGATCGGTATGGCTCGAAGGTTGCAACCTAAGGATGGAAAGTTGGGAGCCAGCAATACCTAGGACGTGAGTATAAACAAACCGATTGAATGTAGACCTCGAGAGATTGACGGTGGTTTAATCTCGGGTTTTAGATGTGTTGACCAATGGGCCAGGGTTTTATTGACCGGAGCGGTTATGAATGTGTGACTGTTGCGCCAGGATTATGAGGTCGGTGGTGCTGGAGTCCCGGGAAGGGGAATTGCAGCAGGTTTGAGCCGGGAAAGGCATGTTTGCCAGATACATAAGTTCACGAGAAGCCTTCATGGCAGGATAATCTAATCGTTGCGACGATGTTGGATTACGTTCATTGGAGATGGACAAGGTTGCTAGATTCAAGGTTTTGGTAAGCTTGCTGTGGGAAATAAATCAAGAGGTTTGAGTTGGCGGCTTGCAAAGCATTTGATGCGGTGAATCAGAATGTGCGAACCTATGGTACTCGTTTGTTTTATTACGTTCGTATTGATGATTTGCTATGGAGAATTGCTAAGCGAAAAGCTAACTTTCTAATAAGCAATATTGGGGAAGTTTCCCTAAGAGGCAAGTTACTAGAGGTTCTTGGATGGACAAGAGGTGTGGATATCTGGGTGGTGGTGAGTTGATGTCAGCATACTTGATTATTAGTCTAGTAGAGTTGAGGAGGAAAATTGGGGATTCTTACGTCTTATCACTTCACCGTGGGGAGCATCGGTGTTGTTCGTCAAGTAAAAGGACGTGGTATGGGTATGAGTTCGTGGCGATGCCGTTTGGGTCGACTAACGCACCAGCTGCGTTTATGAGATTGATGAACAGCGAGTTTCAGGAGTTTCTGGACGTGTGTGTCATCATTTTCATCGACGACATCCTGGTTTATTCTAAGAGTCCTGAAGAGCATGCAATGCATTTGAGGGCAGTTCTGGAGAAGCTGCGGGAGCAGAAGTTGTTCGCTAAGTTAAGCAAGTGTATTTTCTGGCAGCGTGAGATGGGTTTCTGGGTCACATTGTGTCTGAAGATGGGGTTTCGGTAGATCTGGAGAAGATTTAGGCTATCAGGGATTGGCCTAGACCACATAATGCCACATAGATCATGAGTTTTCTTGGGTTGGCAGGATACTACATGAGGTTTGTGCAGGGGTTTGCGAGCAGAGCACGACCTATGACTAAGTTGACAGGGAAGGATTTTCCTTTTGTTTGGGGACAGGAGTGTGAGGAGGGCTTTGCAAGCCTGAAGGATATGTTGACTACTGCTCTGGTGTTGGCTTTGCCTGAGCAGGGAGAACCCTATGTGGTTTATACAGATGCATCCAATGTTGGTTTGGGATGTGTGTTGATGCAGCATGGGAAGGTGATTGCCTATGCTTCTCGGCAGTTGCGGAAGCATGAGGAAAACTATCCTACTCATGACTTTGAGATGGGTGTCGTAGTTTTTGCCCTGAAGATTTGGAGATCTTATCTTTATGGTGCAAAGGTACATGTGTTTACAGATCATAAGAGCCTAAAGTATATATTCACTCAGCCCGAGCTGAATTTGAGGCAGAGGCGGTGGATGGAGCTTGTGGCGGATTATTATCTGGAGATAGCCTATCATCCTGGTAAGGCTAACTTGGTTGCAGATGCTTTGAGTCGGAAGCAGGCGGCTTCGGCTCAGGAGCAGGATATGGATTCTCTGGTAGGAGAGATCAGTGCGCTAAGCTTGTGTGCGGTTTCTCAGGAGTCGTTGAGTTTGGTTGTAGCTGATAGAGCAGATCTGTTGAGCAGAGTGTGGTTGGCTCAGGAGTCGGATTTGGGGCTGGTGAATGCCTCAAAGGATGTTGACTCAGAGTATCAGGTTTCGGCTGATGGCACTATTCTGGTGCATGGGCGAATCTGTGTGCCCAAGGATGAGGAGTTGAGGCAGGAGATTCTGAGAGAGGCTCATGCGAGCATGTTCTCTATTCATCTAGGAGCGACTAAGATGTACCGTGATCTCAAGAGGTACTATCACTGGGTCGGGATGAAGAAGGACGTGGCTAGTTGGGTTGCGAGGTGCGATGTGTGTCAGCTAGTGAAGGCTGAGCATCAGGTACCAGGTGGTTTGCTGAAGAGTCTTTCCATTCTAGAGTGGAAGTGGGATATGATTACTATGGACTTCGTGGTTGGTTTTCTAGTGTCCAGGACGTTTGATGCTATTTGGGTCATTGTGGATCGGTTGACTAAGTCGGCACATTTTCTGGCCATTAAGAATACTGATGGAGCAGCAGTCTTGGCTAAGAAGTATGTGAAGGAGATAGTCAGGTTGCATGGGGTGCCAGCGAGCATAGTGCCTGATAGGGATTCCAAGTTCACTTCGGTGTTCTGGAAAGCATTTCAGGCAGAGATGGGCACTAAGTTGCATATGAGTACATCTTATAATCCCCAGACAGATGGACAGTCAGAGAGGACTATCTAGACGTTGGAGGATTTGCTGAGGATGTGTGTGTTGGATTGGGGTGGCCATTGGGCAGATCATCTGAGCTTGGTAGAGTTGCTTATAAAAACAGTTACCAGGCGAGTATTGGCATGGATCCTTATGAGGCTTTGTATGGGAGGCCGTGTCGTACACCGTTATGCTGGACTCAGGTGGGGGAGAGGAGCATGTACGGGGCAAATTTTGTTCATGAGACCTCAGAGAAGATTCAGGTTCTCAAGCTGAACATGAAGGAAGCTCAGGATCGGCAGAGGAGTTATGCCGATAGGAGGAGGAGAGATCTTGAGTTTGAGGTTGGAGATAGAGTGTACCTCAAGATGGCCATGTTGCGGGGTCCGAACAGGTCATTGACTGAGACTAAGTTGAGTCCGAGGTATATGGGTCCGTTCAGAGTGATTGAGCGAGTTGGACCAGTGGCATATAGACTGGAGTTACCTGAGGTTATGCGTGCATTTCATAAGGTTTTCCATGTGTCTATGTTGCGGAAGTGTCTCCGTGAGGATGACCAGTTGTTGGCTAAGCTTCCTGAGGATCTTCAGCCCAACATGACTTTGGAGGCGAGACCAGTGAGGGTTCTCGAGAGGATGAAGGCGAGGATGAAGGCAAGGTTTAAGAAGATTCCTTTGATGAGTCCTTTGGGACTGTGATGGTGTTGAGGAGCAGCCTTGGGAGCCTGAGGCGAGGATGAAGGCAAGGTTTAAGAAGTGGTATGAGAAGCAAGCCACGACTTGAGCTTGTCTAGCCTGGTCCCATCTGTAGTCCGTGGCTGGAGCGGAAATGGAGTATTCCAGCCCATCTCTCTTGTTTACTCGGTCGCTTGGGGTGGTCGGTTGTGCGATTCAGTAACAAGATGAGGTGGTGCTTGGGGTACAAAATTTCCGCAAGGCAGTGTTTTGGAGGAAAGTTTCCTGAATTAGAAGTTACTATAAGTGGAAGTGTCCACAAGTAGTAAGTGCTAAAAATGGAAAGTTTTATGTGAGTTAGAATTTGTCCATTTTTGATGGCGGAGAGCCTGGGAGAGGGCTTGTGTGGCCTTTGTGGCGGGCTGTTTAGCCGTTGTGTGGCCTTCATGGCGGGCTGTTTAGCCATTGTGTGGCCTTCGTTGCGGGCTGTTTAGCCATTGTGTGGCCTTTGTGGCGGGCTGTTTAGCCATTGTGTGGCCTTCGTGGCGGGCTGTTTAGCCATTGTGTGGCCTTCGTAGCGGGCTGTTTAGCCATTGTGTGGCCTTCGTGGCGGGCTGTTTAGCCAGAGTGCCTGTTGAGGCGGTCCTTCGGGACATATGGTCTTCGTGATGGTCCTTCGGGACGAGTGTCCTTGGTGGCGGTCCTGTTTAGGACATTTGTTTGGCCTTGGTGGCGGTCCTGTTTAGGACATTTGTTTGGCCTTTGTGGCGGTCCTGTTTAGGACATTTGTTTGACCTTCGTGGCGGCCCGTAGGGCAGTGAGATGATCCTTGTATGGTCATGAGCTATCCTAGTGAGGGGATATGTGGTTGGTAGGATATTGTGTGGTCTTACGCGAGCCATGGGAAGAGCCAATAAAAACTCAAGGTTTAGGCCTGTGAGTAAAGGAAAGTCCAAAAGTCGTGAGCAAATAACACCTGGAGCGTGAGTCTATCACCTAGAGGTGACCTTTCGTATATCGGTCGGAGGAGTGTGGGCCGTGGAGTCGGTAGCACATGAGTCCTTGGCTGAGTGTTGTTCGAGATTCGAGGACGAATCTATTTTGGTAAGGGAGAATTAACGCCCGCAAACCAAAACTTAGCGTTTTGGGGGTGGATGTCGATCGACACTCATGGTGGTGTCGGTCGACACCACTTATTCTTGTTCGGCCAGATTGATTTAATTATTGATTTGGACCGGTTTGGTTTTGGGAAAACCATCTAACCGAGTTATTTAAGGGAGAAAACGACCTAGGTTGTTTTGTTTCAAGCCGTTTTTGAGAAAAATACAGAGAGAAAAGGAGAGAAACTGTTCTTGAGGTTTTAGAGAGAGTTTGTGAGTTTTGAAGGTGTTTTTGGAGAGATCTTGCTGTGAGAGTGAAGATCCAAGGCTAGGAACGTGGTGGGAAGGTTTTTGTGGTGGTAGCTTCGTCTTTTGGGCTTAGATCTCTTTGTTGGCTAAGGTGAGTGCATGACCATGGCTTATCTAAGCTAAGATCTCTGTTTTTGTGATATTGTGTGTTGTGATATCGTAGCTCCTGAGGCTTGGATTCGTTCCTGGGATTGTGTGGGACGAAAATGAGCAGTTTGGAGTCGAGATTCGAAGGTTCTGCTCGAAGAAAATCACCGCTCGACAATGGTGTCGGTTGACACTAACCCGAGGACGGCTCGAGAACTTAGCGAGTGTCGGATGACACCATGTGGAGCTGTCGGTCGACACTGTTACGGTTTCGGGGGATGTCGAACAGGTGTCGGTCGACACCTAAGTGGTGTTGGTCGACACCAGATGTCCAATGTCGGTCGACACCTTCTGGTATCGGTCGATACTCTTCCGATAGTAACCGGATCGTGTCGGGTCACTTGTTCATGTTCCTGGTTTGTTTTATTCTTCTTGTTTGTGGCTTGAGAGATCTTATTGCTTGTGTGTATAGCCCAGTAGAAGGGAGGATTGCCTCACTGAGTATTTATCAAATACTCATGCATCTCAATTTGTGTTTGTGGTGCAGATAAAGGCAAAGTGTGATCGTGGAATCAAGGCAATGAAGAGGAAGATGTTCTAGGGACTCGATTGGATGTTGTCTGGCATTGCTAGGTTGCTAGAGTTGGGTCATTAGAAACATTGCTAGGATTGCCGGTTTTGGTGTTTCTTGTTGTTTGAC
The DNA here is from genome assembly GCF_030686135.1 of Camelina sativa. NCBI lineage: Eukaryota > Viridiplantae > Streptophyta > Magnoliopsida > Brassicales > Brassicaceae > Camelina > Camelina sativa. The sequence goes on along the minus strand of NC_141880.1, from coordinate 17,479,632 downwards.
ATTGAAATGGTTAGGATTGGATATTGGTTATTCTAATATGGATTCTTATTGGTTATTTTATTGGTATTGTTATTCCGCTGTTATTTGTGATTGAGGTTAGGTGGCTAGTGGATATGAGACCACTAATCGTAGTTTATTACTATTATTATTATTATTAAAAAAAAACGGGTCAGGTCGTTTCACCCTTCATGTAGATGAGTTCCGGGTTCAAACCTCGGCAGCGGAACATTCGTTTTTAACCTTACAGCTTTTTATCTTATACATATTATTCGTTGGACCGGTGATAATAGTAAACCCTAATTACACGTTTTTTTGGAAAAAAAGAAACACTCTTGCAAAGCTACATCAATGTCTACGTACGGCTCTCAAAGCTCTAAAAAAAACCAAATATTTTTGGTAATTGTATATTTTAATTCTCATCTTATAGAAAATAGTGAATGATTTGAAAGAAAGTAACTTCAAACAAAAAAATATACCTCAATAATGTTTTGTTATTTTATTTTCTTACAACAAGATGCTCTAATAGCATTTTTTTTTCCACATTTAATTAGATTTTAATCTGCGGTACCCGACAGACAAGTTATTTCAAAGTAAAAAATTGAATTTTGAAGTTGTATTTGTTTGTTAATTTGTTTCTTTTGTTTAGTGTATAAAAAGGTATTATTGTATATTTATTATTAATTCTATAATTTCATCCATAGTATACCGCAGAATAATTTTTTAATATAATATTAATTTAATCAACTTATTATATGTACAAACTCGTAAAAACTATATATATATATATATATATAAATTTACGTATAATGTTTTCAAATATCCGCTGTAGCACATTGGTTTAAACACAGATTGGATGAAACTGATAATAATCCCCTTCATCTAGATGAGTTCCGGGTTCAAACCTCGGCAGCGGAACATTCGTTTTTAACCTTACAGCATTTTATCTTATACATATTATTCGTTGGATCGGTGATAATTGTAAATCCTAATTACACGTTTTACTGGAAAAAAAAGAAACACTCTTGCAGAGCTGCAGCAATGACTACGTACGGCTCTCAAAGCTCTAAAAAAAAAACCAAATATTTTTGGTAATTGTATATTTTAATTCTTATCTTATAGAAAATAGCAAATGATTTGAAAGAAAGTAACTTCAAACAAAAAACGTACCTCAATAATGTTTTGTTATTTTATTTCCTTACAACGAGATGCTTTAAAAGCATTTATTTTTCACATTTAACTAGATTTTAATCTGCGGTATCCCACAAACAAGTTATTTCAAAGTAAAAAATTAAAATTTGAAGTTGTATTTGTTTGTTAATTTGTTTCTTTTGCTTAGTGTATAAGAAGGTATTATTGTATATTGATTATTAATTCTATAATTTAATCCATAGTATACCGCGGAATAATTTTTTAATATAATATTAATTTAATGAACTTATTATATGTACAAACTCGTAAAAACTATATATATATATAAAAATTTATGTATAATGTTTTCAAATATCCGCTGTAGCACATTGGTTTAAACACAGATTGGATGAAACCGATAATAATCCCCTTCATCTAGATGAGTTCCGGGTTCAAACCTCGGCAGCAGAACATTCGTTTTTAACCTTACATCTTTTTATCTTATACATATTATTCGTTGAACCGGTGATAATTGTAAACCCTAATTACACGTTTTTTTGGGAAAAAAAAGAAACACTCTTGCAAAGCTACAACAATGTCTACGTACGGCTCTCAAAGCTCTAAAAAAAACTAAATATTTTTGGTAATTATATATTTTCATTCTCATCTTATAGAAAATAGCAAATGATTTGAAAGAATGTAAATTCAAACAAAAAAATATACCTCAATAATATTTTGTTATTTTATTTTCTTACAACAAGATGCTCTAAAAGCATTTTTTTTTCCACATTTAATTAGATTTTAATCTGCGGTACCCGACAGACAAGTTCTTTCAAAGTAAAAAATTGAATTTTGAAGTTGTATTTGTTTGTTAATTTGTTTCTTTTGTTTAGTGTATAAGAAGGTATTATTGTATATTGATTATTAATTCTATAATTTAATCCATAGTATACCGCGGAATAATTTTTTAATATAATATTAATTTAATGAACTTATTATATGTACAAACTCGTAAAAACTATATATATATATCTATCTATATAAATTTACGTATAATGTTTTCAAATATCCGCTGTAGCACATTGGTTTAAACACAGATTGGATGAAACCGATAATAATCCCCTTCATCTAGATGAGTTCCGGGTTCAACCCTCGGCAGCGGAACATTCGTTTTTAACCATACAGCTTTTTAACTTCTACATATTATTCGTTGAACCGGTGATAATTGTAAACCCTAATTACACGTTTTTTTGGAAAAAAAAGAAACACTCTTGCAAAGCTACAACAATGTCTACGTACGGCTCTCAAAGCTCTAAAAAAAACCAAATATTTTTGGTAATTATATATTTTCATTCTCATCTTATAGAAAATAGCAAATGATTTGAAAGAATGTAAATTCAAACAAAAAAATATACCTCAATAATGTTTTGTTATTTTATTTTCTTACAATAAGATGCTCTAAAAGCATTTTTTTTTTCCACATTTAATTAGATTTTAATCTGCGGTACCCGACAGACAAGTTATTTCAAAGTAAAAAATTGAATTTTAAAGTTGTATTTGTTTGTTAATTTGTTTCTTTTGTTTAGTGTATAAGAAGGTATTATTGTATATTGATTATTAATTCTATAATTTAATCCATAGTATACCGCGAAATAATTTTTAATATAATATTAATTTAATCAACTTATTATATGTACAAACTCGTAAAAACTATATATATATATATATATATATATATATATATATATATATATATATATATATATATATAAATTTATGTATAATATTTTCAAATATCCGCTGTAGCACATTGGTTTAAACACAGATTGGATGAAACCGATAATAATCCCATTCATCTAGATGAGTTCCGGGTTCAAACCTCGGCAGCGGAACATTCGTTTTTAACCTTACATCTTTTTATCTTATACATATTATTCGTTGGATCGGTGATAATTGTAAATCCTAATTACACGTTTTACTGAAAAAAAAGAAACACTCTTGCAGAGCTGCAGCAATGACTACGTACGGTTCTCAAAGCTCTAAAAAAAAAACCAAATATTTTTGGTAATTGTATATTTTCATTCTTATCTTATAGAAAATAGCAAATGATTTGAAAGAAAGTAACTTCAAACAAAAAACGTACCTCAATAATGTTTTGTTATTTTATTTCCTTACAACGAGATGCTTTAAAAGCATTTATTTTTCACATTTAACTAGATTTTAATCTGCGGTATCCCACAAACAAGTTATTTCAAAGTAAAAAATTAAAATTTGAAGTTGTATTTGTTTGTTAATTTGTTTCTTTTGCTTAGTGTATAAGAAGGTATTATTGTATATTGATTATTAATTCTATAATTTAATCCATTGTATACCGCGGAATAATTTTTTAATATAATATTAATTTAATGAACTTATTATATGTACAAACTCGTAAAAACTATATATATATATATATAAATTTATGTATAATGTTTTCAAATATCCGCTGTAGCACATTGGTTTAAACACAGATTGGATGAAACCGATAATAATCCCCTTCATCTAGATGAGTTCCGGGTTCAAACCTCGGCAGCGGAACATTCGTTTTTAACCTTACATCTTTTTATCTTATACATATTATTCGTTGAACCGGTGATAATTGTAAACCCTAATTACACGTTTTTTTGGAAAAAAAAAGAAACACTCTTGCAAAGCTACAACAATGTCTACGTACGGCTCTCAAAGCTCTAAAAAAAACTAAATATTTTTGGTAATTATATATTTTCATTCTCATCTTATAGAAAATAGCAAATGATTTGAAAGAATGTAAATTCAAACAAAAAAATATACCTCAATAATATTTTGTTATTTTATTTTCTTACAACAAGATGCTCTAAAAGCATTTTTTTTTCCACATTTAATTAGATTTTAATCTGCGGTACCCGACAGACAAGTTCTTTCAAAGTAAAAAATTGAATTTTGAAGTTGTATTTGTTTGTTAATTTGTTTCTTTTGTTTAGTGTATAAGAAGGTATTATTGTATATTGATTATTAATTCTATAATTTAATCCATAGTATACCGCGAAATAATTTTTAATATAATATTAATTTAATCAACTTATTATATGTACAAACTCGTAAAAAGTATATATATATATATATATATATATATATATAAATTTATGTATAATATTTTCAAATATCCGCTGTAGCACATTGGTTTAAACACAGATTGGATGAAACCGATAATAATCCCCTTCATCTAGATGAGTTCCGGGTTCAAACCTCGGCAGCGGAACATTCGTTTTTAACCTTACATCTTTTTATCTTATACATATTATTCGTTGGATCGGTGATAATTGTAAATCCTAATTACACGTTTTACTGGAAAAAAAAGAAACACTCTTGCAGAGCTGCAGCAATGACTACGTACGGCTCTCAAAGCTCTAAAAAAAAACCAAATATTTTTGGTAATTGTATATTTTCATTCTTATCTTATAGAAAATAGCAAATGATTTGAAAGAAAGTAACTTCAAACAAAAAATGTACCTCAATAATGTTTTGTTATTTTATTTCCTTACAACGAGATGCTTTAAAAGCATTTATTTTTCACATTTAACTAGATTTTAATCTGCGGTATCCCACAAACAAGTTATTTCAAAGTAAAAAATTAAAATTTGAAGTTGTATTTGTTTGTTAATTTGTTTCTTTTGCTTAGTGTATAAGAAGGTATTATTGTATATTGATTATTAATTCTATAATTTAATCCATAGTATACCGCGGAATAATTTTTTAATATAATATTAATTTAATGAACTTATTATATGTACAAACTCGTAAAAACTATATATATATATATATATCTATCTATATAAATTTACGTATAATGTTTTCAAATATCCGCTGTAGCACATTGGTTTAAACACTGATTGGATGAAACCGATAATAATCCCCTTCATCTAGATGAGTTCCGGGTTCAAACCTCGGCAGCGGAACATTCGTTTTTAACCATACAGCTTTTTAACTTCTACATATTATTCGTTGAACCGGTGATAATTGTAAACCCTAATTACACGTTCTTTTGGAAAAAAAAGAAACACTCTTGCAAAGCTACAACAATGTCTACGTACGGCTCTCAAAGCTCTAAAAAAAACCAAATATTTTTGGTAATTATATATTTTCATTCTCATCTTATAGAAAATAGCAAATGATTTGAAAGAAAGTAACTTCAAACAAAAAACGTACCTCAATAATGTTTTGTTATTTTATTTCCTTACAACGAGATGCTTTAAAAGCATTTATTTTTCACATTTAACTAGATTTTAATCTGCGGTATCCCACAAACAAGTTATTTCAAAGTAAAAATTAAAATTTGAAGTTGTATTTGTTTGTTAATTTGTTTCTTTTGCTTAGTGTATAAGAAGGTATTATTGTATATTGATTATTAATTCTATAATTTAATCCATTGTATACCGCGGAATAATTTTTTAATATAATATTAATTTAATGAACTTATTATATGTACAAACTCGTAAAAACTATATATATATATATATAAATTTATGTATAATGTTTTCAAATATCCGCTGTAGCACATTGGTTTAAACACAGATTGGATGAAACCGATAATAATCCCCTTCATCTAGATGACTTCCGGGTTCAAACCTCGGCAGCGGAACATTCGTTTTTAACCTTACATCTTTTTATCTTATACATATTATTCGTTGAACCGGTGATAATTGTAAACCCTAATTACACGTTTTTTTGGAAAAAAAAAGAAACACTCTTGCAAAGCTACAACAATGTCTACGTACGGCTCTCAAAGCTCTAAAAAAAACTAAATATTTTTGGTAATTATATATTTTCATTCTCATCTTATAGAAAATAGCAAATGATTTGAAAGAATGTAAATTCAAACAAAAAAATATACCTCAATAATATTTTGTTATTTTATTTTCTTACAACAAGATGCTCTAAAAGCATTTTTTTTTCCACATTTAATTAGATTTTAATCTGCGGTACCCGACAGACAAGTTCTTTCAAAGTAAAAAATTGAATTTTGAAGTTGTATTTGTTTGTTAATTTGTTTCTTTTGTTTAGTGTATAAGAAGGTATTATTGTATATTGATTATTAATTCTATAATTTAATCCATAGTATACCGCGAAATAATTTTTAATATAATATTAATTTAATCAACTTATTATATGTACAAACTCGTAAAAAGTATATATATATATATATATATATATATATATATAAATTTATGTATAATATTTTCAAATATCCGCTGTAGCACATTGGTTTAAACACAGATTGGATGAAACCGATAATAATCCCCTTCATCTAGATGAGTTCCGGGTTCAAACCTCGGCAGCGGAACATTCGTTTTTAACCTTACATCTTTTTATCTTATACATATTATTCGTTGGATCGGTGATAATTGTAAATCCTAATTACACGTTTTACTGGAAAAAAAAGAAACACTCTTGCAGAGCTGCAGCAATGACTACGTACGGCTCTCAAAGCTCTAAAAAAAAAACCAAATATTTTTGGTAATTGTATATTTTCATTCTTATCTTATAGAAAATAGCAAATGATTTGAAAGAAAGTAACTTCAAACAAAAAACGTACCTCAATAATGTTTTGTTATTTTATTTCCTTACAACGAGATGCTTTAAAAGCATTTATTTTTCACATTTAACTAGATTTTAATCTGCGGTATCCCACAAACAAGTTATTTCAAAGTAAAAAATTAAAATTTGAAGTTGTATTTGTTTGTTAATTTGTTTCTTTTGCTTAGTGTATAAGAAGGTATTATTGTATATTGATTATTAATTCTATAATTTAATCCATAGTATACCGCGGAATAATTTTTTAATATAATATTAATTTAATGAACTTATTATATGTACAAACTCGTAAAAACTATATATATATATATCTATCTATATAAATTTACGTATAATGTTTTCAAATATCCGCTGTAGCACATTGGTTTAAACACTGATTGGATGAAACCGATAATAATCCCCTTCATCTAGATGAGTTCCGGGTTCAAACCTCGGCAGCGGAACATTCGTTTTTAACCATACAGCTTTTTAACTTCTACATATTATTTGTTGAACCGGTGATAATTGTAAACCCTAATTACACGTTCTTTTGGAAAAAAAAGAAACACTCTTGCAAAGCTACAACAATGTCTACGTACGGCTCTCAAAGCTCTAAAAAAAACCAAATATTTTTGGTAATTATATATTTTCATTCTCATCTTATAGAAAATAGCAAATGATTTGAAAGAATGTAAATTCAAACAAAAAAATATACCTCAATAATGTTTTGTTATTTTATTTTCTTACAAAAAGATGCTCTAAAAGCATTTTTTTTTTCCACATTTAATTAGATTTTAATCTGCGGTACCCGACAGACAAGTTCTTTCAAAGTAAAAAATTGAATTTTGAAGTTGTATTTGTTTGTTAATTTGTTTCTTTTGTTTAGTGTATAAGAAGGTATTATTGTATATTGATTATTAATTCTATAATTTAATCCATAGTATACCGCGAAATAATTTTTAATATAATATTAATTTAATCAACTTATTATATGTACAAACTCGTAAAAACTATATATATATATATAAATTTATGTATAATATTTTCAAATATCCGCTGTAGCACATTGGTTTAAACACAGATTGGATGAAACCGATAATAATCCCCTTCATCTAGATGAGTTCCGGGTTCAAAACTCGGCAGCGGAACATTCGTTTTTAACCTTACATCTTTTTATCTTATACATATTATTCGTTGGATCGGTGATAATTGTAAATCCTAATTACACGTTCTACTAAAAAAAAGAAACACTCTTGCAGAGCTGCAGCAATGACTACGTACGGTTCTCAAAGCTCTAAAAAAAAAACCAAATATTCTTGGTAATTGTATATTTTCATTCTTATGTTATAGAAAATAGCAAATGATTTGAAAGAAAGTAACTTCAAACAAAAAACGTACCTCAATAATGTTTTGTTATTTTATTTCCTTACAACGAGATGCTTTAAAAGCATTTATTTTTCACATTTAACTAGATTTTAATCTGCGGTATCCCACAAACAAGTTATTTCAAAGTAAAAAATTAAAATTTGAAGTTGTATTTGTTTGTTAATTTGTTTCTTTTGCTTAGTGTATAAGAAGGTATTATTGTATATTGATTATTAATTCTATAATTTAATCCATAGTATACCGCGGAATAATTTTTTAATATAATATTAATTTAATGAACTTATTATATGTACAAACTCGTAAAAACTATATATATATATAAAAATTTATGTATAATGTTTTCAAATATCCGCTGTAGCACATTGGTTTAAACACAGATTGGATGAAACCGATAATAATCCCCTTCATCTAGATGAGTTCCGGGTTCAAACCTCGGCAGCAGAACATTCGTTTTTAACCTTACATCTTTTTATCTTATACATATTATTCGTTGAACCGGTGATAATTGTAAACCCTAATTACACGTTTTTTTGGGAAAAAAAAGAAACACTCTTGCAAAGCTACAACAATGTCTACGTACGGCTCTCAAAGCTCTAAAAAAAACTAAATATTTTTGGTAATTATATATTTTCATTCTCATCTTATAGAAAATAGCAAATGATTTGAAAGAATGTAAATTCAAACAAAAAAATATACCTCAATAATATTTTGTTATTTTATTTTCTTACAACAAGATGCTCTAAAAGCATTTTTTTTTCCACATTTAATTAGATTTTAATCTGCGGTACCCGACAGACAAGTTCTTTCAAAGTAAAAAATTGAATTTTGAAGTTGTATTTGTTTGTTAATTTGTTTCTTTTGTTTAGTGTATAAGAAGGTATTATTGTATATTGATTATTAATTCTATAATTTAATCCATAGTATACCGCGGAATAATTTTTTAATATAATATTAATTTAATGAACTTATTATATGTACAAACTCGTAAAAACTATATATATATATCTATCTATATAAATTTACGTATAATGTTTTCAAATATCCGCTGTAGCACATTGGTTTAAACACAGATTGGATGAAACCGATAATAATCCCCTTCATCTAGATGAGTTCCGGGTTCAACCCTCGGCAGCGGAACATTCGTTTTTAACCATACAGCTTTTTAACTTCTACATATTATTCGTTGAACCGGTGATAATTGTAAACCCTAATTACACGTTTTTTTGGAAAAAAAAGAAACACTCTTGCAAAGCTACAACAATGTCTACGTACGGCTCTCAAAGCTCTAAAAAAAACCAAATATTTTTGGTAATTATATATTTTCATTCTCATCTTATAGAAAATAGCAAATGATTTGAAAGAATGTAAATTCAAACAAAAAAATATACCTCAATAATGTTTTGTTATTTTATTTTCTTACAATAAGATGCTCTAAAAGCATTTTTTTTTTCCACATTTAATTAGATTTTAATCTGCGGTACCCGACAGACAAGTTATTTCAAAGTAAAAAATTGAATTTTAAAGTTGTATTTGTTTGTTAATTTGTTTCTTTTGTTTAGTGTATAAGAAGGTATTATTGTATATTGATTATTAATTCTATAATTTAATCCATAGTATACCGCGAAATAATTTTTAATATAATATTAATTTAATCAACTTATTATATGTACAAACTCGTAAAAACTATATATATATATATATATATATATATATATATATAAATTTATGTATAATATTTTCAAATATCCGCTGTAGCACATTGGTTTAAACACAGATTGGATGAAACCGATAATAATCCCATTCATCTAGATGAGTTCCGGGTTCAAACCTCGGCAGCGGAACATTCGTTTTTAACCTTACATCTTTTTATCTTATACATATTATTCGTTGGATCGGTGATAATTGTAAATCCTAATTACACGTTTTACTGAAAAAAAAGAAACACTCTTGCAGAGCTGCAGCAATGACTACGTACGGTTCTCAAAGCTCTAAAAAAAAAACCAAATATTTTTGGTAATTGTATATTTTCATTCTTATCTTATAGAAAATAGCAAATGATTTGAAAGAAAGTAACTTCAAACAAAAAACGTACCTCAATAATGTTTTGTTATTTTATTTCCTTACAACGAGATGCTTTAAAAGCATTTATTTTTCACATTTAACTAGATTTTAATCTGCGGTATCCCACAAACAAGTTATTTCAAAGTAAAAAATTAAAATTTGAAGTTGTATTTGTTTGTTAATTTGTTTCTTTTGCTTAGTGTATAAGAAGGTATTATTGTATATTGATTATTAATTCTATAATTTAATCCATTGTATACCGCGGAATAATTTTTTAATATAATATTAATTTAATGAACTTATTATATGTACAAACTCGTAAAAACTATATATATATATATATAAATTTATGTATAATGTTTTCAAATATCCGCTGTAGCACATTGGTTTAAACACAGATTGGATGAAACCGATAATAATCCCCTTCATCTAGATGAGTTCCGGGTTCAAACCTCGGCAGCGGAACATTCGTTTTTAACCTTACATCTTTTTATCTTATACATATTATTCGTTGAACCGGTGATAATTGTAAACCCTAATTACACGTTTTTTTGGAAAAAAAAAGAAACACTCTTGCAAAGCTACAACAATGTCTACGTACGGCTCTCAAAGCTCTAAAAAAAACTAAATATTTTTGGTAATTATATATTTTCATTCTCATCTTATAGAAAATAGCAAATGATTTGAAAGAATGTAAATTCAAACAAAAAAATATACCTCAATAATATTTTGTTATTTTATTTTCTTACAACAAGATGCTCTAAAAGCATTTTTTTTTCCACATTTAATTAGATTTTAATCTGCGGTACCCGACAGACAAGTTCTTTCAAAGTAAAAAATTGAATTTTGAAGTTGTATTTGTTTGTTAATTTGTTTCTTTTGTTTAGTGTATAAGAAGGTATTATTGTATATTGATTATTAATTCTATAATTTAATCCATAGTATACCGCGAAATAATTTTTAATATAATGTTAATTTAATCAACTTATCATATGTACAAACTCGTAAAAACTATATATATTTATCTATATAAATTTACGTATAATTTTTTCAAATATCCGCTGTAGCACATTTGTTTAAACACAGATTGGATGAAACCGATAATAATCCCCTTCATCTAGATGAGTTCCGGGTTCAAACCTCGGCAGCGGAACATTCGTTTTTAACCTTACATCTTTTTATCTTATACATATTATTCGTTGGATCGGTGATAATTGTAAATCCTAATTACACGTTTTACTGGAAAAAAAAGAAACACTCTTGCAGAGCTGCAGCAATGACTACGTACGGCTCTCAAAGCTCTAAAAAAAAACCAAATATTTTTGGTAATTGTATATTTTCATTCTTATCTTATAGAAAATAGCAAATGATTTGAAAGAAAGTAACTTCAAACAAAAAATGTACCTCAATAATGTTTTGTTATTTTATTTCCTTACAACGAGATGCTTTAAAAGCATTTATTTTTCACATTTAACTAGATTTTAATCTGCGGTATCCCACAAACAAGTTATTTCAAAGTAAAAAATTAAAATTTGAAGTTGTATTTGTTTGTTAATTTGTTTCTTTTGCTTAGTGTATAAGAAGGTATTATTGTATATTGATTATTAATTCTATAATTTAATCCATAGTATACCGCGGAATAATTTTTTAATATAATATTAATTTAATGAACTTATTATATGTACAAACTCGTAAAAACTATATATATATATATATATCTATCTATATAAATTTACGTATAATGTTTTCAAATATCCGCTGTAGCACATTGGTTTAAACACTGATTGGATGAAACCGATAATAATCCCCTTCATCTAGATGAGTTCCGGGTTCAAACCTCGGCAGCGGAACATTCGTTTTTAACCATACAGCTTTTTAACTTCTACATATTATTCGTTGAACCGGTGATAATTGTAAACCCTAATTACACGTTCTTTTGGAAAAAAAAGAAACACTCTTGCAAAGCTACAACAATGTCTACGTACGGCTCTCAAAGCTCTAAAAAAAACCAAATATTTTTGGTAATTATATATTTTCATTCTCATCTTATAGAAAATAGCAAATGATTTGAAAGAAAGTAACTTCAAACAAAAAACGTACCTCAATAATGTTTTGTTATTTTATTTCCTTACAACGAGATGCTTTAAAAGCATTTATTTTTCACATTTAACTAGATTTTAATCTGCGGTATCCCACAAACAAGTTATTTCAAAGTAAAAATTAAAATTTGAAGTTGTATTTGTTTGTTAATTTGTTTCTTTTGCTTAGTGTATAAGAAGGTATTATTGTATATTGATTATTAATTCTATAATTTAATCCATTGTATACCGCGGAATAATTTTTTAATATAATATTAATTTAATGAACTTATTATATGTACAAACTCGTAAAAACTATATATATATATATATAAATTTATGTATAATGTTTTCAAATATCCGCTGTAGCACATTGGTTTAAACACAGATTGGATGAAACCGATAATAATCCCCTTCATCTAGATGACTTCCGGGTTCAAACCTCGGCAGCGGAACATTCGTTTTTAACCTTACATCTTTTTATCTTATACATATTATTCGTTGAACCGGTGATAATTGTAAACCCTAATTACACGTTTTTTTGGAAAAAAAAAGAAACACTCTTGCAAAGCTACAACAATGTCTACGTACGGCTCTCAAAGCTCTAAAAAAAACTAAATATTTTTGGTAATTATATATTTTCATTCTCATCTTATAGAAAATAGCAAATGATTTGAAAGAATGTAAATTCAAACAAAAAAATATACCTCAATAATATTTTGTTATTTTATTTTCTTACAACAAGATGCTCTAAAAGCATTTTTTTTTCCACATTTAATTAGATTTTAATCTGCGGTACCCGACAGACAAGTTCTTTCAAAGTAAAAAATTGAATTTTGAAGTTGTATTTGTTTGTTAATTTGTTTCTTTTGTTTAGTGTATAAGAAGGTATTATTGTATATTGATTATTAATTCTATAATTTAATCCATAGTATACCGCGAAATAATTTTTAATATAATATTAATTTAATCAACTTATTATATGTACAAACTCGTAAAAAGTATATATATATATATATATATATATATATAAATTTATGTATAATATTTTCAAATATCCGCTGTAGCACATTGGTTTAAACACAGATTGGATGAAACCGATAATAATCCCCTTCATCTAGATGAGTTCCGGGTTCAAACCTCGGCAGCGGAACATTCGTTTTTAACCTTACATCTTTTTATCTTATACATATTATTCGTTGGATCGGTGATAATTGTAAATCCTAATTACACGTTTTACTGGAAAAAAAAGAAACACTCTTGCAGAGCTGCAGCAATGACTACGTACGGCTCTCAAAGCTCTAAAAAAAAAACCAAATATTTTTGGTAATTGTATATTTTCATTCTTATCTTATAGAAAATAGCAAATGATTTGAAAGAAAGTAACTTCAAACAAAAAACGTACCTCAATAATGTTTTGTTATTTTATTTCCTTACAACGAGATGCTTTAAAAGCATTTATTTTTCACATTTAACTAGATTTTAATCTGCGGTATCCCACAAACAAGTTATTTCAAAGTAAAAAATTAAAATTTGAAGTTGTATTTGTTTGTTAATTTGTTTCTTTTGCTTAGTGTATAAGAAGGTATTATTGTATATTGATTATTAATTCTATAATTTAATCCATAGTATACCGCGGAATAATTTTTTAATATAATATTAATTTAATGAACTTATTATATGTACAAACTCGTAAAAACTATATATATATATATCTATCTATATAAATTTACGTATAATGTTTTCAAATATCCGCTGTAGCACATTGGTTTAAACACTGATTGGATGAAACCGATAATAATCCCCTTCATCTAGATGAGTTCCGGGTTCAAACCTCGGCAGCGGAACATTCGTTTTTAACCATACAGCTTTTTAACTTCTACATATTATTTGTTGAACCGGTGATAATTGTAAACCCTAATTACACGTTCTTTTGGAAAAAAAAGAAACACTCTTGCAAAGCTACAACAATGTCTACGTACGGCTCTCAAAGCTCTAAAAAAAACCAAATATTTTTGGTAATTATATATTTTCATTCTCATCTTATAGAAAATAGCAAATGATTTGAAAGAATGTAAATTCAAACAAAAAAATATACCTCAATAATGTTTTGTTATTTTATTTTCTTACAAAAAGATGCTCTAAAAGCATTTTTTTTTTCCACATTTAATTAGATTTTAATCTGCGGTACCCGACAGACAAGTTCTTTCAAAGTAAAAAATTGAATTTTGAAGTTGTATTTGTTTGTTAATTTGTTTCTTTTGTTTAGTGTATAAGAAGGTATTATTGTATATTGATTATTAATTCTATAATTTAATCCATAGTATACCGCGAAATAATTTTTAATATAATATTAATTTAATCAACTTATTATATGTACAAACTCGTAAAAACTATATATATATATATAAATTTATGTATAATATTTTCAAATATCCGCTGTAGCACATTGGTTTAAACACAGATTGGATGAAACCGATAATAATCCCCTTCATCTAGATGAGTTCCGGGTTCAAAACTCGGCAGCGGAACATTCGTTTTTAACCTTACATCTTTTTATCTTATACATATTATTCGTTGGATCGGTGATAATTGTAAATCCTAATTACACGTTCTACTAAAAAAAAGAAACACTCTTGCAGAGCTGCAGCAATGACTACGTACGGTTCTCAAAGCTCTAAAAAAAAAACCAAATATTCTTGGTAATTGTATATTTTCATTCTTATGTTATAGAAAATAGCAAATGATTTGAAAGAAAGTAACTTCAAACAAAAAACGTACCTCAATAATGTTTTGTTATTTTATTTCCTTACAACGAGATGCTTTAAAAGCATTTATTTTTCACATTTAACTAGATTTTAATCTGCGGTATCCCACAAACAAGTTATTTCAAAGTAAAAAATTAAAATTTGAAGTTGTATTTGTTTGTTAATTTGTTTCTTTTGCTTAGTGTATAAGAAGGTATTATTGTATATTGATTATTAATTCTATAATTTAATCCATTGTATACCGCGGAATAATTTTTTAATATAATATTAATTTAATGAACTTATTATATGTACAAACTCGTAAAAACTATATATATATATATATATATATATATAAATTTATGTATAATGTTTTCAAATATCCGCTGTAGCACATTGGTTTAAACACAGATTGGATGAAACCGATAATAATCCCCTTCATCTAGATGAGTTCCGGGTTCAAACCTCGGCAGCGGAACATTCGTTTTTAACCTTACATCTTTTTATCTTATACATATTATTCGTTGAACCGGTGATAATTGTAAACCCTAATTAGACGTTTTTTTGGAAAAAAAAAGAAACACTCTTGCAAAGCTACAACAATGTCTACGTACGGCTCTCAAAGCTCTAAAAAAAACTAAATATTTTTGGTAATTATATATTTTCATTCTCATCTTATAGAAAATAGCAAATGATTTGAAAGAATGTAAATTCAAACAAAAAAATATACCTCAATAATATTTTGTTATTTTATTTTCTTACAACAAGATGCTCTAAAAGCATTTTTTTTTCCACATTTAATTAGATTTTAATCTGCGGTACCCGACAGACAAGTTCTTTCAAAGTAAAAAATTGAATATTGAAGTTGTATTAGTTTGTTAATTTGTTTCTTTTGTTTAGTGTATAAGAAGGTATTATTGTATATTGATTATTAATTCTATAATTTAATCCATAGTATACCGCGAAATAATTTTTAATATAATATTAATTTAATCAACTTATTATATGTACAAACTCGTAAAAACTATATATATATATCTGTATAAATTTATGTATAATGTTTTCAAATATCCGCTGTAGCACATTGGATTAAACACAGATTGGATGAAACCTATAATAATCCCCTTGATCTAGATGAGTTCTGGGTTCAAACCTCGGCAGTGGAACATTCGTTTTTAACCTTACAGCTTTTTATCTTGTACATATTATTCGTTGGATCGGTGATAATTGTAAAACCTAATTACACATTTTACTGGAAAAAAAGAAACACTCTTGCAAAGCTGCAACAATGTCTACGTACGGCTCTCAAAGCTCTAAAAAAAACCAAATATTTTTGGTAATTGTATATTTTAATTCTTATGTTATAGAAAATAGCAAATGATTTGAAAGAAAGTAACTTCAAACAAAAAAATGTACCTAAATAATGTTTTGTTATTTTATTTTCTTACAACGAGATGCTTTAAAAGCATTTTTTTTTCACAGTTAACTAGATTTTAATCTGCGGTATCCCACATACAAGTTATTTCAAAGTAAAAAATTGAAATCTGAAGTTGTATTTGTTTGTTAATTTCTTTCTTTTGCTTAGTGTATAAGAAGGTATTATTGTATATTGATTATTAATTATATATTTTAGTCCATCGTATACCGCAGAATAATTTTTTAATATAATGTTAATTTAATCAACTTATTATATGTACAAACTCGTAAAACTATATATATATATATATATATATATATATATATATCTGTATAAATTTACGTATAATGTTTTCAAATATCCGCTGTAGCACATTGGTTTAAACACAGATTGGATGAAACCGATAATAATCCCCTTCATCTAGATGAATTCTGGGTTCAAACCTCGGCAGCGGAACATTCGGTTTTAACCTTACAGCTTTTTATCTTATACATATTATTCGTTGGACCGATGATAATTGTAAACCCTAATTACACGTTTTACTGGAAAAAAAAGAAACATTCTTGCAAAGCTGCAACAATGTCTACGTACGGCTCTCAAAGCTCTAAAAAAAACCAAATATTTTTGGTAATTGTATATTTTAATTCTCATCTTATAGAAAATAGCAAATGATTTGAAAGTATGTAACTTCAAACAAAAAAACGTACCTCAATAATGTTTTCTTATTTTATTTTCTTACAACAAGATGCTTTAAAAGCATTTATTTTTCACAGTTAACTAGATTTTAATCTGCGGTATCCCACAGACAAGTTATTTCAGAGTAAAAAATTAAAATCTGAAGTTGTATTTGTTTGTTAATTTGTTTCTTTTGCTTAGTGTATAAGAAGGTATTATTATATATTGATTATTTATTATATAATTTAGTCCATCGTATACCGCAGAATAATTTATTAATATAATGTTAATTTAATCAACTTATTATATGTACAAACTCGTAAAACTATATATATATATATATATCTGTATAAATTTACGTATAGAGTTTTCAAATATCCGCTTTAGCACATTGGTTTAAACACAGATTGGATGAAACCGATAATAATCCCCTTCAACTAGATGAGTTTCGGGTTCAAACCTCGGCAGCGGAACATTCGTTTTTAACCTTACAGCTTTTTATCTTAAACATATTATTCGTTGGACCGGTGATAATTGTAAACCCTAATTACACGTTTTATTGGAAAAAAAGAAACTCTCTTGCAAAGCTGCAACAATGTCTACGTACGGCTCTCAAAGCTCTAAAAAAAACCAAATATTTTTGGTAATTGTATATTTTAATTCTTATGTTATAGAAAATAGCAAATGATTTGAAAGAACGTAACTTCAAACAAAAAAATATACCTCAATAATGTTTTGTTATTTTATTTTCTTACAACAAGATGCTTTAAACGCATTTATTTTCACAGTTAACTAGATTTTTATCTGCGGTATCCCACAGACAAGTTATTTCAAAGTAAAAATTTGAAATTTGAAGTTGTATTTGTTTGTTAATTTGTTTCTTTTGCTTAGTGTATAAGAAGGTATTATTGTATATTGATTATTAATTATATAATTTATTTCATCGTATACCGCAGAATAATTTTTTAATATAATGTTAATTTAATCAACTTATTATATGTACAAACTCGTAAAAACTATATATATATATCTGTATAAATTTACGTATAATGTTTTCAAATATCCGCTGTAGCACATTGGTTTAAACATAGATTGGATGAAACCGATAATAATCCCCTTCAACTAGATGAGTTCTGGGTTCAAACTTCGGCAGCGGAACATTCGTTTTTAACCTTACAGCTTTTTATCTTATACATATTATTCGTTGGACCGGTGATAATTGTAAACCTTAATTACACGTTTTACTGGAAAAACAGAAACAATCTTGCAAAGCAGCAGCAATGTCTAAGTACGGCTCTCAAAGCTCTAAAAAAGATATTATTTTTGGTAATTGTATATTTTAATTCTTATCTTATAGAAAATAGCAAATAATTTGAAAGAAACTAACTTCAAACAAAAAAACGTACCTAAATAATGTTTTGTTATTTTATTTTCTTACAACGAGATGCTTTAAAAGCATTTTTTTTTCACAGTTAACTAGATTTTAATCTGCGGTATCCCACATACAAGTTATTTCAAAGTAAAAAATTGAAATCTGAAGTTGTATTTGTTTGTTAATTTCTTTCTTTTGCTTAGTGTATAAGAAGGTATTATTGTATATTGATTATTAATTATATATTTTAGTCCATCGTATACCGCAAAATAATTTTTTAATATAATGTTAATTTAATCAACTTATTATATGTACAAACTCGTAAAACTATATATATATATATATCTGTATAAATTTACGTATAATGTTTTCAAATATCCGCTGTAGCACATTGGTTTAAACACAGATTGGATGAAACCGATAATAATCCCCTTCATCTAGATGAATTCCGGGTTCAAACCTCGGCAGCGGAACATTCGTTTTTAACCTTACAGCTTTTTATCTTATACATATTATTCGTTGGACCGATGATAATTGTAAACCCTAATTACACGTTTTACTGGAAAAAAAAGAAACACTCTTGCAAAGCTGCAACAATGTCTACGTACGGCTCTCAAAGCTCTAAAAAAAACCAAATATTTTTGTAATTGTATATTTTAATTCTCATCTTATAGAAAATAGCAAATGATTTGAAAGTATGTAACTTCAAACAAAAAACGTACCTCAATAATGTTTTGTTATTTTATTTTCTTACAACAAGATGCTTTAAAAGCATTTATTTTTCACATTTAACTAGATTTTAATCTGCGGTATCCCACAGACAAGTTATTTCAGAGTAAAAAATTAAAATCTGAAGTTGTATTTGTTTATTAATTTGTTTCTTTTGCTTAGTGTATAAGAAGGTATTATTGTATATTGATTATTAATTATATAATTTAGTCCATCGTATACCGCGGAATAATTTTTTAATATAATGTTAATTTAATCAACTTATTATATGTACAAACTCTTAAAAACTATATATATCTGTATAAATTTACGTATAATATTTTCAAATATCCGCTGTCGCACATTGGTTTAAACACAGATTGGATGAAACCGATAATAATCCCCTTCATCTAGATGAGTTCCGGGTTCAAACCTCGGCAGCGGAACATTCGTTTTTAACCTTACAGCGTTTTATCTTATACATATTATTCGTTGGACCGGTGATAATTGTAAACCCTAATTACACATTTTACTGGAAAAAAAGAAACACTCTTGAAAAGATGCAGCAATGTCTACGTACGGCTCTCAAAGCTCTAAAAAAAAAACAATTATTTTTGGTAATTGTATATTTTAATTCTCATCTTACAGAAAATAGCGAATGATTTGAAAGAAAGTAACTTCAAACAAAATAACGTACCTAAATAACGTTTTGTTATTTTATTTTCTTACAACAAGATGCTTTAAAAGCATATATTTTCACAGTTAACTAGATTTTTATCTGCGGTATCCCACAGACAAGTTATTTCAAAGTAAAAAATTGAAATCTGAAGTTGTATTTGTTTGTTAATTTGTTTCTTTTGATTAGTGTATAAGAAGGTATTATTGTATATTGATTATTAATTATATAATTTAATCCATAAAATACCGTGGAATAATTTTTTAATATAATGTTAATTTAATCAACTTATTATATGTACAAACTTGTAAAAACTATATATATCTGTATAAATTTACGTATAATATTTTCAAATATCCGCTGTAGCACATTGGTTTAAAACCATATTGGATGAAACCGATAATAATCCCCTTCATCTAGATGAGTTCCGGGTTCAAACCTCGGTAGCGGAACATTCGTTTTTAACCTTACAGCTTTTTATCTTATACATATTATTCGTTGGACCGGTGATAATTGTAAACCCTAATTACACATTTTACTGGAAAAAAAGAAACACTCTTGAAAAGGTGCAGCAATGTTTACGTACGGCTCTCAAAGCTCTAAAAAAAAAACAATTATTTTTGGTAATTGTATATTTTAATTCTCATCTTATAGAAAATAGCAAATGATTTGAAAGAAAGTAACTTCAAACAAAATAACGTACCTAAATAATGTTTTGTTATTTTATTTTCTTACAACAAGATGCTTTAAAAGCATATATTTTCACAGTTCACTAGATTTTTATCTGCGGTATCCCACAGACAAGTTATTTCAAAGTAAAAAATTAAAATCTGAAGTTGTATTTGTTTATTAATTTGTTTCTTTTGCTTAGTGTATAAGAAGGTATTATTGTATATTGATTATTAATTATATAATTTAGTCCATCGTATACCGTGGAATAATTTTTTAATATAATGTTAATTTAATCAACTTATTATATGTACAAACTCGTAAAAACTATATATATCTGTATAAATTTACGTATAATATTTTCAAATATCCGCTGTCGCACATTGGTTTAAACACAGATTGGATGAAACCGATAATAATCCCCTTCATCAAGATGAGTTCCGGGTTCAAACCTCGGCAGCGGAACATTCGTTTTTAACCTTACAGCGTTTTATCTTATACATATTATTCGTTGGACCGGTGATAATTGTAAACCCTAATTACACATTTTACTGGAAAAAAGAAACACTCTTGAAAAGATGCAGCAATGTCTACGTACGGCTCTCAAAGCTCTAAAAAAAAAACAATTATTTTTGGTAATTGTATATTTTAATTCTCATCTTACAGAAAATAGCGAATGATTTGAAAGAAAGTAACTTCAAACAAAATAACGTACCTAAATAACGTTTTGTTATTTTATTTTCTTACAACAAGATGCTTTAAAAGTATATATTTTCACAGTTAACTAGATTTTTATCTGCGGTATCCCACAGACAAGTTATTTCAAAGTAAAAAATTGAAATCTGAAGTTGTATTTGTTTGTTAATTTGTTTCTTTTGATTAGTGTATAAGAAGGTATTATTGTATATTGATTATCAATTATATAATTTAATCCATAAAATACCGCGGAATAATTTTTTAATATAATGTTAATTTAATCAACTTATTATATGTACAAACTTGTAAAAACTATATATATCTGTATAAATTTACGTATAATATTTTCAAATATCCGCTGTAGCACATTGGTTTAAAACCATATTGGATGAAACCGATAATAATCCCCTTCATCTAGATGAGTTCCGGGTTCAAACCTCGGTAGCGGAACATTCGTTTTTAACCTTACAGCTTTTTATCTTATACATATTATTCGTTGGACCGGTGATAATTGTAAACCCTAATTACACATTTTACTGGAAAAAAAGAAACACTCTTGAAAAGGTGCAGCAATGTTTACGTACGGCTCTCAAAGCTCTAAAAAAAAAACAATTATTTTTGGTAATTGTATATTTTAATTCTCATCTTATAGAAAATAGCAAATGATTTGAAAGAAAGTAACTTCAAACAAAATAACGTACCTAAATAATGTTTTGTTATTTTATTTTCTTACAACAAGATGCTTTAAAAGCATATATTTTCACAGTTCACTAGATTTTTATCTGCGGTATCCCACAGACAAGTTATTTCAAAGTAAAAAATTAAAATCTGAAGTTGTATTTGTTTATTAATTTGTTTCTTTTGCTTAGTGTATAAGAAGGTATTATTGTATATTGATTATTAATTATATAATTTAGTCCATCGTATACCGTGGAATAATTTTTTAATATAATGTTAATTTAATCAACTTATTATATGTACAAACTCGTAAAAACTATATATATCTGTATAAATTTACGTATAATATTTTCAAATATCCGCTGTCGCACATTGGTTTAAACACAGATTGGATGAAACCGATAATAATCCCCTTCATCAAGATGAGTTCCGGGTTCAAACCTCGGCAGCGGAACATTCGTTTTTAACCTTACAGCGTTTTATCTTATACATATTATTCGTTGGACCGGTGATAATTGTAAACCCTAATTACACATTTTACTGGAAAAAAGAAACACTCTTGAAAAGATGCAGCAATGTCTACGTACGGCTCTCAAAGCTCTAAAAAAAAAACAATTATTTTTGGTAATTGTATATTTTAATTCTCATCTTACAGAAAATAGCGAATGATTTGAAAGAAAGTAACTTCAAACAAAATAACGTACCTAAATAACGTTTTGTTATTTTATTTTCTTACAACAAGATGCTTTAAAAGTATATATTTTCACAGTTAACTAGATTTTTATCTGCGGTATCCCACAGACAAGTTATTTCAAAGTAAAAAATTGAAATCTGAAGTTGTATTTGTTTGTTAATTTGTTTCTTTTGATTAGTGTATAAGAAGGTATTATTGTATATTGATTATCAATTATATAATTTAATCCATAAAATACCGCGGAATAATTTTTTAATATAATGTTAATTTAATCAACTTATTATATGTACAAACTTGTAAAAACTATATATATCTGTATAAATTTACGTATAATATTTTCAAATATCCGCTGTAGCACATTGGTTTAAAACCATATTGGATGAAACCGATAATAATCCCCTTCATCTAGATGAGTTCCGGGTTCAAACCTCGGTAGCGGAACATTCGTTTTTAACCTTACAGCTTTTTATCTTATACATATTATTCGTTGGACCGGTGATAATTGTAAACCCTAATTACACATTTTACTGGAAAAAAAGAAACACTCTTGAAAAGGTGCAGCAATGTTTACGTACGGCTCTCAAAGCTCTAAAAAAAAAACAATTATTTTTGGTAATTGTATATTTTAATTCTCATCTTATAGAAAATAGCAAATGATTTGAAAGAAAGTAACTTCAAACAAAATAACGTACCTAAATAATGTTTTGTTATTTTATTTTCTTACAACAAGATGCTTTAAAAGCATATATTTTCACAGTTCACTAGATTTTTATCTGCGGTATCCCACAGACAAGTTATTTCAAAGTAAAAAATTGAAATCTGAAGTTGTATTTGTTTGTTAATTTGTTTCTTTTGCTTAGTTTATAAGAAGGTATTATTGTATATTGATTATTAATTATATAATTTAGTCCATCGTATACCGCGGAATATTTTTTAATATAATGTTGTTTTAATGAACTAATTATATGTACAAACTCGTAAAAGCTATATATATATATATATATCTGTATAAATTTACGTATAATATTTTCAAATATCCACTGTAGCACATTGGTTTAAACACTGACTGGATGAAACTGATAATAATCCCCTTCATCTAGATGAGTTCCGGGTTCAAACCTCGGCAGCGGAACATTCATTTTTAACCTTACAGCTTTTTATCTTATACATATTATTTGTTGGACCGGTGATAATTGTAAACCCTAATTACACATTTTACTGGAAAAAAGAAACACTCTTGCAAAGCTGCAGCAATGTCTACGTACAGCTCTCAAAGCTTTAAAAAAAACAAATTATTTTTGGTAATTGTATATTTTAATTCTTATCTTATAGAAAATAGCAAATGATTTGAAAGAAAGTAACTTCAAACAAAAAAACGTACCTAAATAATGTTTTGTTATTTTATTTCCTTACAACAAGATGCTTTAAAAGCATTTATTTTTCACAGTTAACTAGATTTTAATCTGCGGTATCCCACAGACAAGTTATTTCAAAGTAGAAAATTGAAATCTGAAGTTGTATTTGTTTGTTAATTTGTTTCTTTTGCTTAGTGTATAAGAAGGTATTATTGTATATTGATTATTAATTATATATTTTAGTCCATCGTATACCGCAGAATAATTTTTTAATATAATGTTAATTTAATCAACTTATTATATGTACAAACTCGTAAAACTATATATATATATATATATATATATATATATATATATAATATATATATATATATATCTGTATAAATTTACGTATAATGTTTTCAAATATCCGCTGTAGCACATTGGTTTAAACACAGATTGGATGAAACCGATAATAATCCCCTTCATCTAGATGAGTTCCGGGTTCAAACCTCGACAGCGGAACATTCGTTTTTAACCTTACAGCTTTTTATCTTATACATATTATTTGTTGGAATGGTGATAATTGTAAACCTTAATTACACATTTTACTGGAAAAAAAGAAACACTCTTGCAAAACTGCAGCAATGTCTACGTACGACTCTCAAAGCTTTAAAAATAACAAATTATTTTTGGTAATTGTATATTTTAATTTTTATCTTATAGAAAATAGCAAATGATTTGAAAGAAAGTAACTTCAAACAAAAAAACGTACCTAAATAATGTTTTGTTATTTTATTTTCTTACAACAAGATGCTTTAAAAGCATTTATTTTCACAGTTAACTAGATTTTTATCTGCGGTATCCCACAGACAAGTTATTTCAAAGTAAAAAAATAGAAATCTGAAGTTGTATTTGTTTGTTAATTTGTTTCTTTTGCTTAGTGTATAAGAAGAAATTATTGTATATTGATTATTAATTATATAATTTAGTCCATCGTATACTGTAGAATAATTTTATAATATAATCTTAATTTAATCAACTTATTATATGTACATACTCTTAAAAACTATATATCTGTATAAATTTACGTATAATATTTTCAAATATCTGCTGTAGCACATTGGTTTAAATACAGATTGGATGAAACCGATAATAATCCCCTTCATCTAGATGGGTTCCGGGATCAAACCTCGGCAGCGAAACATTCGTTTTGAACCTTACAGATTTTTATCTTATACATATTATTCGTTGGACCAGTGATAATTGTAAACCCTAATTACACGTTTTATTGGAAAAAAAAAGAAACAATCTTGCAAAGCTGCAACAATGTCTACGTATGGCTCTCAAAGGTCTAAAAAAACCAAATATTTTTGGTAATTGTATATTTAATTCTCATCTTATAGAAAATAGCAAATGATTTGAAAGAATGTAACTTCAAACAAAAAAATATACCTCAATAATGTTTTGTTATTTTATTTCCTTACAACAAGA
This sequence comes from Camelina sativa, assembly GCF_030686135.1. Classification (NCBI taxonomy): domain Eukaryota; kingdom Viridiplantae; phylum Streptophyta; class Magnoliopsida; order Brassicales; family Brassicaceae; genus Camelina; species Camelina sativa. Next base: position 17,454,230 of record NC_141880.1, on the reverse strand, counting down.
TGCTTTAAAAGCATTTATTTTTCATAGTTAACTAGATTTTAATCTGCGGTATCCCACAGACAAGTTATTTCAAAGTAAAAAATTGAAATCTGAAGTTGTATTTGTTTGTTAATTTGTTTCTTTTGCTTAGTGTATAAGAAGGTATTATTGTATATTTATTATTAATTATATAATTTAGTCCATCGTATAACGTGGAATAATTTATTAATATAATGTTAATTTAATCAACTTATTATATGTACAAACTCGTAAAACTATATATATATATATCTGTATAAAGTTACGTATAAAGTTTTCAAATATCCGTTGTAGCACATTGGTTTAAACACAGATTGGATGAAACCGATAATAATCCCCTTCAACTAGATGAGTTTCGGGTTCAAACCTCGGCAGCGGAACATTCGTTTTTAACCTTACAGCTTTTTATCTTATACATATTATTCGTTGGACCGGTGATAATTGTAAACCCTAATTACACGTTTTATTGGAAAAAAAGAAACACTCTTGCAAAGCTGCAACAATGTCTACGTACGGCTCTCAAAGCTCTAAAAAAAAACCAAATATTTTTGGTAATTGTATATTTTAATTCTCATCTTATAGAAAATAGCAAATGATTTGAAAGAACGTAACTTCAAACAAAAAAATATACCTCAATAATGTTTTGTTATTTTATTTTCTTACAACAAGATGCTTTAAACGCATTTATTTTCACAGTTAACTAGACTTTTATCTGCGGTATCCCACAGACAAGTTATTTCAAAGTAAAAATTTGAAATTTGAAGTTGTATTTGTTTGTTAATTTGTTTCTTTTGCTTAGTGTATAAGAAGGTATTATTGTATATTGATTATTAATTATATAATTTATTTCATCGTATACCGCGGAATAATTTTTTAATATAATGTTAATTTAATCAACTTATTATATGTACAAACTCGTAAAAACTATATATATATATATCTGTATAAATTTACGTATAATGTTTTCAAATATCCGCTGTAGCACATTGGTTTAAACATAGATTGGATGAAACCGATAATAGTCCCCTTCAACTAGATGAGTTCTGGGTTCAAACCTCCTCAGCGGAACATTCGTTTTTAACCTTACAGCTTTTTATCTTATACATATTATTCGTTGGACCGGTGATAATTGTAAACCCTAATTACACGTTTTACTGGAAAAACAGAAACACTCTTGCAAAGCAGCAGCAATGTCTACGTACGGCTCTCAAAGCTCTAAAAAAAAAAATTATTTTTGGTAATTGTATATTTTAATTCTTATCTTATAGAAAATAGCAAATAATTTGAAAGAAACTAACTTCAAACAAAAAAACGTACCTAAATAATGTTTTGTTATTATATTTTCTTACAACGAGATGCTTTAAAAGCATTTATTTTTCACAGTTAACTAGATTTTAATCTGCGGTATTCCACAGACAAGTTATTTCAAAGTAAAAAATTGAAATCTGAAGTTGTATTTGTTTGTTAATTTGTTTCTTTTGCTTAGTGTATAAGAAGGTATTATTGTATATTGATTATTAATAATATAATTTAGTCCATCGTATACCGCGGAATAATTTTTTAATATAATGTTAATTTAATCAACGTATTATATGTACAAACTCGTAAAACTATATATATATATATATCTGTATAAATTTACGTATAATGTTTTCAAATATCCGCTGTAGCACATTGGTTTAAACACAGATTGGATGAAACCGATAATAATCCCCTTCAACTAGATGAGTTCCGGGTTCAAACCTCGGCAGCGGAACATTCGTTTTTAACCTTACAGGTTTTTATCTTATACATATTATAATAATCCCCTTCATCTAGATGAGTTCCGGGTTTAAACCTCGGCAGCGGAACATTCGTTTTTAACCTTACAGCTTTTTATCTTATACATATTATTCGTTAGACCGGTGATAATTGTAAACCCTAATTACACGTTTTACTGGAAAAAAAAGAAATACTCTTGCAAAGCTGCAGCAATGACTACGTACGGCTCTCAAAGCTCTAAAAAAAACCAAATATTTTTGGTAATTGTATATTTTAATTCTTATCTTATAGAAAATAGCAAATGATTTGAAAGAAAGTAACTTCAAACAAAAAACGTACCTCAATAATGTTTTGTTATTTTATTTTCTTACAACGAGATGCTTTAAAAGCATTTATTTTTCACATTTCACTAGAGTTTAATCTGCGGTATCCCACATACAAGTTATTTCAAAGTAAAAAATTGAAATGTGAAGTTGTATTTGTTTGTTAATTTGTTTCTTTTGCTTAGTGTATAAGAAGGTATTATTGTATATTTATTATTAATTCTATAATTTAATCCATAGTATACCGCGGAATAATTTTTTAATATAATATTAATTTAATGAACTTATTATATGTACAAACTCGTAAAAACCATATATATATATATATAAATTTACGTATAATGTTTTCAAATATCCGTTGTAGCACATTGGTTTAAACATAGATTGGATGAAACCGATAATAATCTCCTTCATCTAGATGAGTTCCGGGTTCAAACCTCGGCAGCGGAACATTCGTTTTTAACCTTACAGCTTTTTATCTTATACATATTATTCGTTGGACCGGTGATAATTGTAAACCCTAATTACACGTTTTACTGGAAAAAAAGAAACACTCTTGCAAAGCTGCAGCAATGACTACGTACGGCTCTCAAAGCTCTAAAAAAAACCAAATTTTTTTGGTAAATTGTATATTTTAATTCTTATCTTATAGCAAATAGCAAATGATTTGAAAGAAAGTAACTTCAAAAAAAAACGTACCTCAATAATGTTTTGTTATTTTATTTTCTTACAACAATATGCTTTAAAAGCATTTATTTTTCACATTTAACTAGATTTTCATTTGCGGTATCCCACAGACAAGTTATTTCAAAGATAAAAATTGAAATTTGAAGTTGTATTTGTTTGTTAATTTGTTTCTTTTGCTTAGTGTATAAGAAGGTATTATTGTATATTTATTATTATTTTATAATTTAATCCATAGTATACCATGGAATAATTTTTTAATATAATGTTAATTTAATCAACTTATTATATGTACAAACTCGTAAAAACCATATATATATATATATATATATATAAATTTACGTATAATGTTTTCAAATATCCGTTGTAGCACATTAGTTTAAACATAGATTGGATGAAACCGATAATAATCTACTTCATCTAGATGAGTTCCGGGTTCAAACCTCGGCAGCGGAACATTCGTTTTTAACCTTACAGCTTTTTATCTTATACATATTATTCGTTGGACCGGTGATAATTGTAAACCCTAATTACACGTTTTACTGGAGAAAAAAAAACACTCTTGCAAAGCTGCAGCAATGACTACGTACGGCTCTCAAAGCTCTAAAAAAAACCAAATATTTTTGGTAATTGTATATTTTAATTCTTATCTTATAGAAAATAGCAAATGATTTGAAAGAAAGTAACTTCAAACAAAAAACGTACCTCAATAATGTTTTGTTATTTTATTTTCTTACAACAAGATGCTTTAAAAGCTTTTATTTTTCACATTTAACTAGAGTTTAATCTGCGGTATCCCACATACAAGTTATTTCAGAGTAAAAAATTGAAATTTGAAGTTGTATTTGTTTGTTAATTTGTTTCTTTTGCTTAGTGTATCAGAAGGTATTATTGTATATTGATTATTAATTATATAATTTATTTCATCGTATACCGCTGAATAATTTTTTAATATAATGTTAATTTAATCAACTTATTATATGTACAAACTCGTAAAAACCATATATATATATATCGGTATAAATTAACGTATAATGTTTTCAAATATCCGCTGTAACACATTGGTTTAAACACAGATTGGATGAAACCGATAATAATCCCCTTCATCTAGATGAGTTCCGGGTTTAAACCTCGGCAGCGGAACATTCGTTTTTAACCTTACAGCTTTTTATCTTATACATATTATTCGTTAGACCGGTGATAATTGTAAACCCTAATTACACTTTTTATCTTATAGAAATACTCTTGCAAAGCTGCAGCAATGACTACGTACGGCTCTCAAAGCTCTAAAAAAACCAAATATTTTTGGTAATTGTATATTTTAATTCTTATCTTATAGAAAATAGCAAATGATTTGAAAGAAAGTAACTTCAAACAAAAAACGTACCTCAATAATGTTTTGTTATTTTATTTTCTTACAACGAGATGCTTTAAAAGCATTTATTTTTCACATTTAACTAGAGTTTAATCTGCGGTATCCCACATACAAGTTATTTCAAAGTAAAAAATTGAAATGTGAAGTTGTATTTGTTTGTTAATTTGTTTCTTTTGCTTAGTGTATAAAAAGGTATTATTGTATATTGATTATTAATTCTATAATTTAATCCATAGTATTCCGCGGAATAATTTTTTAATATAATATTAATTTAATCAACTTATTATATGTACAAACTCGTAAAAACTATATATATATATATATAATATTAATTTAATCAACTTATTATATGTACAAACTCGTAAAAACTATATATATATATATATATATATATATATATATATATATATATATATATATATATATATATATATTTACGTATAATGTTTTTAAATATCCGATGTAACACATTGGTTTAAACACAGATTGGATGAAACCGATAATAATCCCATTCATCTAGATGAGTTCCGGGTTTAAACCTCGGCAGCAGAACATTCGTTTTTAACTTTACAGCTTTTTATCTTATACATATTATTCGTTGGACCGGTGATAATTGTAAACCCTAATTACACGTTTTTTTGGGAAAAAAAAGAAACACTCTTGCAAAGCTGCAACAATGTCTACGTACGGCTCTCAAAGCTCTAAAAAAAAACCAAATATTTTTGGTAAATTGTATACTTTAATTCTTATCTTATAGCAAATAGCAAATGATTTGAAAGAAAGTAACTTCAAAAAAAAAACGTACCTCAATAATGTTTTGTTATTTTATTTTCTTACAACAATATGCTTTAAAAGCATTTATTTTTCACATTTAACTAGATTTTCATTTGCGGTATCCCACAGACAAGTTATTTCAAAGTAAAAAATTGAAATTTGAAGTTGTATTTGTTTGTTAATTTGTTTCTTTTGCTTAGTGTATAAGAAGGTATTATTGTATATTTATTATTCATTCTATAATTTAATCCATAGTATACCACGAAATAATTTTTTAATATAATGTTAATTTAATCAACTTATTATATGTTCAAACTCGTAAAAACCATATATATATATCTGTATAAATTAACGTATAATGTTTTCAAATATCCGCTGTAACACATTGGTTTAAACATAGATTGGATGAAACCGATAATAACCCCCTTCATCTAGATGAGTTCCGGGTTTAAACCTCGGCAGCGGAACATTCGTTTTTAATCTTACAGCTTTTTATCTTATACATATTATTCGTTGGACCGGTGATAATTGTAAACCCTAATTACATATTTTACTGGAAAAAAAGAAGCACTCTTGCAAAGCTGCAGCAATGTCTACGTACGGCTCTCAAAGCTATAAAAAAAACCAAATATTTTTAGTAATTGTATATTTTAATTCTTATCTTATAGAAAATAGCAAATGATTTGAAAGAAAGTAACTTCAAACAAAAAAAACGTACCTCAATAATGTTTTGTTATTTTATTTTCTTACAACAATATGCTTTAAAAGCATTTATTTTTCTCATTTAACTAGATTTTCATTTGCGGTATCCCACAGACAAGTTATTTCAAAGTAAAAAATTGAAATATGAAGTTGTATTTGTTTGTTAATTTGTTTCTTTTGCTTAGTGTATCAGAAGGTATTATTGTATATTGATTATTAATTATATAATTTATTTCATCGTATACCGCTGAATAATTTTTTAATATAATGTTAATTTAATCAACTTATTATATGTACAAACTCGTAAAAGCCATATATATATATATATATCTGTATAATGTTTTCAAACTCGTATAAACTATATATATATATATATATATTTACGTATAATGTTTTCAAATATCCGCTGTAACACATTGGTTTAAACACAGATTGGATGAAACCGATAATAATCCCCTTCATCTAGATGAGTTCCGGGTTTAAACCTCGGCAGCGGAACATTCGTTTTTAACCTTACAGCTTTTTATCTTATACATATTATTAGTTGGACCGGTGATAATTGTAAACCCTAATTACACGTTTTTTTGGGAAAAAAAAGAAACACTCTTGCAAAGCTGCAACAATGTCTACGTACGGCTCTCAAAGCTCTAAAAAAAAACCAAATATTTTTGGTAAATTGTATACTTTAATTCTTATCTTATAGCAAATAGCAAATGATTTGAAAGAAAGTAACTTCAAAAAAAAAACGTACCTCAATAATGTTTTGTTATTTTATTTTCTTACAACAATATGCTTTAAAAGCATTTATTTTTCCCATTTAACTAGATTTTCATTTGCGGTATCCCACAGACAAGTTATTTCAAAGTAAAAAATTGAAATTTGAAGTTGTATTTGTTTGTTAATTTGTTTCTTTTGCTTAGTGTATAAAAAGGTATTATTGTATATTTATTATTAATTCTATAATTTAATCCATAGTATACCACGAAATAATTTTTTAATATAATGTTAATTTAATCAACTTATTATATGTACAAACTCGTAAAAACCATATATATATATCTGTATAAATTAACGTATAATGTTTTCAAATATCCGCTGTAACACATTGGTTTAAACACAGATTGGATGAAACCGATAATAATCCCCTTCATCTAGATGAGTTCCGGGTTTAAACCTCGGCAGCGGAACATTCGTTTTTAACCTTACAGCTTTTTATCTTATACATATTATTCGTTAGACCGGTGATAATTGTAAACCCTAATTACACGTTTTACTGGAAAAAAAAAGAAATACTCTTGCAAAGCTGCAGCAATGACTACGTACGGCTCTCAAAGCTCTAAAAAAGCAAATATTTTTGGTAATTGTATATTTTAATTCTTATCTTATAGAAAATAGCAAATGATTTGAAAGAAAGTAACTTCAAACAAAAAACGTACCTCAATAATGTTTTGTTATTTTATTTTCTTACAACAATATGCTTTAAAAGCATTTATTTTTCACATTTAACTAGATTTTCATTTGCGGTATCCCACAGACAAGTTATTTCAAAGTAAAAAATTGAAATTTGAAGTTGTATTTGTTTGTTAATTTGTTTCTTTTGCTTAGTGTATAAGAAGGTATTATTGTATATTTATTATTAATTCTATAATTTAATCCATAGTATACCACGGAATAATTTTTTAATATAATGTTAATTTAATCAACTTATTATATGTACAAACTCGTGAAAACCATATATATATATATATATATATATATATAAATTTACGTATAATGTTTTCAAATATCCGTTGTAGCACATTGGTCTAAACATAGATTGGATGAAACCGATAATAATCTCCTTCATCTAGATGAGTTCCGGGTTCAAACCTCGGCAGCGGAACATTCGTTTTTAACCTTACAGCTTTTTATCTTATACATATTATTCGTTGGACCGGTGATAATTGTCAACCCTTATTACACGTTTTACTGGAAAAAAAAAGAAACACTCTTGCAAAGCTGCAGCAATGACTACGTACGGCTCTCAAAGCTCTAAAAAAAACCAAATATTTTTGGCAATTGTATATTTTAATTCTTATCTTATAGAAAATAGCAAATGATTTGAAAGAAAGTAACTTCAAACAAAAAACGTACCTCAATAATGTTTTGTTATTTTATTTTCTTAAAACAAGATGCTTTAAAAGCTTTTATTTTTCACATTTAACTAGAGTTTAATCTGCGGTATCCCACGTACATGTTATTTCAGAGTAAAAAATTGAAATTTGAAGTTGTATTTGTTTGTTAATTTGTTTCTTTTGCTTAGTGTATCAGAAGGTATTATTGTATATTGATTATTAATTATATAATTTATTTCATCGTACACCGCTGAATAATTTTTTAATATAATGTTAATTTAATCAACTTATTATATGTACAAACTCGTAAAAACCATATATATATATATATATATATATATATATCTGTATAAATTAACGTATAATGTTTTCAAATATCCGCTGTAACACATTGGTTTAAACACAGATTGGATGAAACCGATAATAATCCCCTTCATCTAGATGAGTTCCGGGTTTTAACCTAGGCAGCAGAACATTCGTTTTTAACCTTACAGCTTTTTATCTTATACATATTATTCGTTAGACCGGTGATAATTGTAAACCCTAATTACACGTTTTACTGGAAAAAAAAAAAGAAACACTCTTGCAAAGCTACAACAATGTCTACGTACGGCTCTCAAAGCTCTACAAAAAAACCAAATATTTTTGGTAATAGTATATTTTCATTCTTATCTTATAGAATATAGCAAATGATTTGAAAGAAAGTAACTTCAAACAAAAAACGTACCTCAATAATGTTTTGTTATTTTATTTTCTTACAACGAGATGCTTTAAAAGCATTACTTTCACATTTAACTAGAGTTTAATCTGCAGTATCCCACAGACAACTTATTTCAAAGTAAAAAATTGAAATGTGAAGTTGTATTTGTTTATTCATTTGTTTCTTTTACTTAGTGTATAAAAAGGTATTATTGTATATTTATTATTAATTCTATAATTTAATCCATAGAATACCGCAGAATAATTTTTTAATATAATGTTAATTTAATCAACTTATTATATGTACAAACTCGTAAAAGCTATATATATATCTGTACAAATTTACGTATAATGTTTTCAAATATCCGCTGTAGCACATTGGTTTAAACACAGATTGGATGAAACCGATAATAATCCCCTTCATCTTGATGAGTTCCGGGTTCAAACCACGGCAGCGGAACATTCGTTTTTAACCTTACAACATTTTATGTAATTAATATTATTCGTTGGACCGGTGATAATTGTAAACCCTAATTACACGTTTTGCTGGAAAAAAAAGAAACACTCTTGCAAAGCAGCAGAAATGTCTATGTACGGCTCTCAAAGCTCTAAAAAAAAACAAAATATTTTTGGTAGTTGTATATTTTAATTCTTATCATATAGAAAATAGCAAATGATTTGAAAGAAAGTAACTTCAAACAAAAAAACGTACCTCAATAATGTTTTGTTTTGTTATTTTCTTACAACGAGATGCTTTAAAAGCATTTACTTTTCACATTTAACTAGAGTTTAATCTGCGGTATCCCACAGACAAGTTATTTCAAAGAAAAAAATTGAAATGTGAAGTTGTATTTGTTTGTTAATTTGTTTCTTTTACTTAGTGTATAAAAGGTATTATTGTATATTGATTATTAATTCTATAATTTAATCCATAGTATACCGCGGAATAATTTTTTAATATAATGTTAATTTAATCAACTAATTATATGTACAAACTCGTAAAAACTATATATATATATATATATATATATCTGTATAAATTTACGTATAATGTTTTCAAATATCCGCTGTAGCACATTGGTTTAAAAACAGATTGGATGAAACCGATAATAATACCCTTCATCTAGATGAGTTCCGGGTTCAAACCTCGGCAGCGGAACATTCATTTTTAACCTTACAGCATTTTATCTTATACATATTATTCGTTGGACCGGTGATAATTGTAAACCCTAATTACACGTTTTACTGGAAAAAAAGAAACACTCTTGCAAAGCTGCAGCAATATCTACGTACGGCTCTCAAAGCTCGAAAACAAAACCAAATATTTTCGGTAATTGTATATTTTCATTCTTATCTTATAGGAAATAGCAAATGATTTGAAAGAAAGTAACTTCAAACAAAAAAACGTACCTCAATAATGTTTTGTTATTTTATTTTCTTACAACAAGATGCTTTAAAAGCATTTATTTTTCACATTTAACTAGATTTTAATCTGCGGTATCCCACCGACAAGTTAAGTAAAAAATTGAAATTTGAAGTTGTATTTGTTTGTTAATTTCTTTCTTTTGCTTAGTGTATAAGAAGGTATTATTGTATATTTATTATTAATTCTATAATTTAATCCATAAAATACCACGGAATAATTTTTTAATATAATATTAATTTAATCAACTTATTATATGTACAAACTCGTAAAAACTATATATATAAATATATATAAAAATTTATGTATAATGTTTTCAAATATCTGCTGTAGCACATTGGTTTAAACAAAGATTGAATGAAACCGATAATAATCCCCTTCATCTAGATCAGTTCCGGGTTCAAACCTCGGCAGCGGAACATTCGTTTTTAACCTTACAGCTTTTTATCTTATACATCTTATTCGTTGGACCGGTGATAATTGTAAACCCTAATTACACGTTTTACTGGAGTAAAAAGAAATACTCTTGCAAAGCTGCAGCAATGTCTATGTACGGATCTCAAAGCTCCAAAAAAAAACCAAATATTTTTGGTAATTGTATATTTTAATTCTTATCTTATAGAAAAAAAGCAAGTGATTTGAAAGAAAGTAACTTCAAACAAAAAAACGTACCTCAATAATGTTTTGTTATTTTATTTTCTTACAACAAGATGCTTTAAAAGCATTTATTTTTCACATTTAACTAGATTTTAATCTGCGGTATCCCACAGACAAGTTAAGTAAAAAATTGAAATTTGAAGTTGTATTTGTTTGTTAATTTCTTTCTTTTGCTTAGTGTATAAGAAGGTATTATTGTATATTTATTATTAATTCTATAATTTAATCCATAAAATACCATGGAATAATTTTTTAATATAATATTAATTTAATCAACTTATTATATGTACAAACTCGTAAAAACTATATATATATATATATATATATAAATTTATGTATAATGTTTTCAAATATCTGCTGTAGCACATTGGTTTAAACACAGATTGGATGAAACCGATAATAATCCCCTTCATCTAGATGAGTTCCAGGTTCAAACCTCGGCAGCGGATCATTCGTTTTTAACCTTACAGCATTTTATCTTATACATATTATTCGTTGGACCGGTGATAATTGTAAACCCTAATTACACGTTTTACTGGAAAAAAAGAAACACTCTTGCAAAGCTGCAGCAATGTCTACATACGGCTCTCAAAGCTCGAAAACAAAACCAAATATTTTTGGTAATTGTATATTTTCATTCTTATCTTATAGGAAATAGCAAATGATTTGAAAGAAAGTAACTTCAAACAAAAAAACGTACCTCAATAATGTTTTGTTATTTTATTTTCTTACAACAAGATGCTTTAAAAGCATTTATTTTTCACATTTAACTAGATTTTAATCTGCGGTATCCCACAGACAAGTTAAGTAAAAAATTGAAATTTGAAGTTGTATTTGTATGTTAATTTCTTTCTTTTGCTTAGTGTATAAGAAGGTATTATTGTATATTTATTATTAATTCTATAATTTAATCCATAAAATACCATGGAATAATTTTTTAATATAATATTAATTTAATCAACTTATTATATGTACAAACTCGTAAAAACTATATATATATATATATATATATATAAATTTATGTATAATGTTTTCAAATATCTGCTGTAGCACATTGGTTTAAACACAGATTGGATGAAACCGATAATAATCCCCTTCATCTAGATGAGTTCCAGGTTCAAACCTCGGCAGCTGAACATTCGTTTTTAACCTTACAACTTTTTATCTTATACATATTATTCGTTGGACCGGTGATAATTGTAAACCCTAATTACACGTTTTACTGGAAAAAAAGAAACACTCTTGCAAAGCTGCAGCAATGTCTACATACGGCTCTCAAAGCTCGAAAACAAAACCAAATATTTTTGGTAATTGTATATTTTCATTCTTATCTTATAGGAAATAGCAAATGATTTGAAAGAAAGTAACTTCAAACAAAAAAACGTACCTCAATAATGTTTTGTTATTTTATTTTCTTACAACAAGATGCTTTAAAAGCATTTATTTTTCACATTTAACTAGATTTTAATCTGCGGTATCCCACAGACAAGTTAAGTAAAAAATTGAAATTTGAAGTTGTATTTGTATGTTAATTTCTTTCTTTTGCTTAGTGTATAAGAAGGTATTATTGTATATTTATTATTAATTCTATAATTTAATCCATAAAATACCACGGAATAATTTTTTAATATAATATTAATTTAATCAACTTATTATATGTACAAACTCGTAAAAACTATATATATATATATCTATATAAATTTATGTATAATGTTTACAAATATCTGCTGTAGCACATTGGTTTAAACACAGATTGAATGAAACCGATAATAATCCCCTTCATCTAGATCAGTTCCGGGTTCAAACCTCGGCAGCTGAACATTCGTTTTTAACCTTACAGCTTTTTATCTTATACATCTTATTCGTTGGACCGGTGATAATTGTAAACCCTAATTACACGTTTTACTGGAGTAAAAAGAAATACTCTTGCAAAGCTGCAGCAATGTCTATGTACGGATCACAAAGCTCCAAAAAAAAACCAAATATTTTTGGTAATTGTATATTTTCATTCTTATCTTATAGGAAATAGCAAATGATTTGAAAGAAAGTAACTTCAAACAAAAAAACGTACCTCAATAATGTTTTGTTATTTTATTTTCTTACAACAAGATGCTTTAAAAGCATTTATTTTTCACATTTAACTAGATTTTAATCTGCGGTATCCCACAGACAAGTTAAGTAAAAAATTGAAATTTGAAGTTGTATTTGTTTGTTAATTTCTTTCTTTTGCTTAGTGTATAAGAAGGTATTATTGTATATTTATTATTAATTCTCTAATTTAATCCATAAAATACCGCGGAATAATTTTTTAATATAATATTAATTTAATCAACTTATTATATGTACAAACTCGTAAAAACTATATATATATATATATATATATAAATTTATGTATAATGTTTTCAAATATCTGCTGTAGCACATTGGTTTAAACACAGATTGGATGAAACCGATAATAATCCCCTTCATCTAGATGAGTTCCAGGTTCAAACCTCGGCAGCGGATCATTCGTTTTTAACCTTACAGCTTTTTATCTTATACATATTATTCGGTTGACCGGTGATAATTGTAAACCCTAATTACACGATTTAGTGGAATAAAAAGAAACACTCTTGCAAAGCTGCAGCAATGTCTATGTACGGATCTCAAAGCACTAAAAAAAACCAAATATTTTTGGTAATTGTATATTTTAATTCTTATCTTATAGAAAATAGCAAATGATTTGAAAGAAAGTAACTTCAAACAAAAAAACGTACCTCAATAATGTTTTGTTATTTAATTTTCTTACAACGAGATGCTTTAAAAGCATTTACTTTTCACATTTAACTAGATTTTAATCTGCGGTATCCCACAGACAAGTTATTTCAAAGTAAAAAATTGAAATGTGAAGTTGTATTTGTTTGTTAATTTGTTTCTTTTACTTAGTGTATAAAAAGGTATTATTGTATATTGATTATTAATTCTATAATTTAATCCATAGTATACCGCGGAATAATTTTTTAATATAATGTTAATTTAATCAACTTATTATATGTCAAAATCGTAAAAACTATATATATATATATATATATCTGTATAAATTTACGTATAATGTTTTCAAATATCCGCTGTAGCACATTGGTTTAAACACAGATTGGATGAAACCGATAATAATCCCCTTCATCTAGATGAGTTCCGGGTTCAAACCTCGGCAGCGGAACATTTGTTTTTAACCTTACAGCATTTATCTTATACATATTATTCGTTGGACCGGTGATAATTGTAAATCCTGATTACACGTTTTACTGGAAAAAAAGAAACACTCTTGCAAAGCTGCAGCAATGTCTATGTACGGCTCTGAAAGCTCTAAAAAAAACCAAATATTTTTGGTAATTGTATATTTTAATTCTCATCTTATAGAAAATAGCAAATGATTTGAAAGAATGTAACTTCAAACAAAAAATTATACCTCAATAATGTTTTGTTATTTTATTTTCTTACAACAAGATGCTCTAAAAGCATTTTTTTTCCACATTTTATTGGATTTTAATCTGCGGTACCCGACAGACAAGTTATTTCAAAGTAAAAAATTGAATTTTGAAGTTGTATTTGTTTGTTAATTTATTTCTTTTGTTTAGTGTATAAGAAGGTATTATTGTATGTTGATTATTCATTCTATAATTTAATGCATATTATACCGCGGAATAATTTTTTAATATAAGATTAATTTAATCAACTTATTATATGTACAAACTCATAAAAACTATATATATATATATATATATAAATTTACGTTTAATGTTTTCGAATATCCGCTGTAGCACATTGGTTTAAACACAGATTGGATGAAACCGATAATAATCCCCTTCATCTAGATGAATTCCGGGTTCAAACCTCGGCAGCGGAACATTCGTTTTTAACCTTACAGCTTTTTATCTTAAACATATTATTCGTTGGACCGGTGATAATTGTAAACCCTAATTACACATTTTACTGGAATAAAAAGAAACACTCTTGCAAAGCTGCAGCAATGTCTATGTACGGATCTCAAATCTCTAAAAAAAAACCAAATATTTTTGGTAATTGTATATTTTAATTCTTATTTTATAGAAAATAGCAAATGATTTGAAAGAAAGTAACTTCAAACAAAAAAACGTACCTCAATAATGTTTTGTTATTTAATTTTCTTACAACGAGATGCTTTAAAAGCATTTACTTTTCAGATTTAACTAGAGTTTAATCTGCGGTATTCCACAGACAAGTTATTTCAAAGTAAAAAATTGAAATTTGAAGTTGTATTTGTTTGTTAATTTGTTTCTTTTACTTAGTGTATAAAAAGGTATTATTGTATATTGATTATTAATTCTATAATTTAATCCATAGTATACCGCGGAATAATTTTTTAATATAATGTTAATTTAATCAACTTATTATATGTCAAACTCGTAAAAACTATATATATATATATATATATCTGTATAAATTTACGTATAATGTTTTCAAATATCCGCTGTAGCACATTGGTTTAAACACAGATTGGATGAAACCGAGAATAACCCCCTTCATCTAGATGAGTTCCGGGTTCAAACCTCGGCAGCGGAACATTTGTTTTTAACCTTACAGCATTTTATCTTATACATATTATTCGTTGGACCGGTGATAATAGTAAACCCTAATTACACGTTTTTTGGAAAAAAAAGAAACACTCTTGCAAAGCTACAACAATGTCTACGTACGACTCTCAAAGCTCTAAAAAAAACCAAATATTTTTGGTAATTGTATATTTTAATTCTCATCTTATAGAAAATAGCAAATGATTTGAAAGTATGTAACTTCAAACAAAAAAACGTACCTCAATAATGTTTTCTTATTTTATTTTCTTACAACAAGATGCTTTAAAAGCATTTATTTTTCACAGTTAACTAGATTTTAATCTGCGGTATCCCACAGACAAGTTATTTCAGAGTAAAAAATTAAAATCTGAAGTTGTATTTGTTTGTTAATTTTGTTTCTTTTGCTTAGTGTATAAGAAGGTATTATTATATATTGATTATTAATTATATAATTTAGTCCATCGTATACCGCGGAATAATTTATTAATATAATGTTAATTTAATCAACTTATTATATGTACAAACTCGTAAAACTATATATATATATATATATATATCTGTATAAATTTACGTATAGAGTTTTCAAATATCCGCTTTAGCACATTGGTTTAAACACAGATTGGATGAAACCGATAATAATCCCCTTCAACTAGATGAGTTTCGGGTTCAAACCTCGGCAGCGGAACATTCGTTTTTAACCTTACAGCTTTTTATCTTATACATATTATTCGTTGGACCAGTGATAATTGTAAACCCTAATTACACGTTTTACTGGAAAAAAAAAAGAAACACTCCTGCAAAGCTGCAGAAATGTCTATGTACGGCTCTCAAAGCTCTAAAAAAAAAACCAAATATTTTCGGTAATTGTATATTTTAATTCTTATCTTATAGAAAATAGCAAATGATTTGAAAGAAAGTAACTTCAAACAAAAAAAACGTACCTCAATAATGTTTTGTTATTTTATTTTCTTACAACAAGATGCTTTAAAAGCATTTATTTTTCAGATTTAACTAGATTTTAATCTGCGGTATCCCACAGACAAGTTAAGTAAAAAATTGAAATTTGAAGTTGTATTTGTTTGTTAATTTGTTTTTTTGCTTAGTGTATAAGAAGGTATTATTGTATATTTAATAGTAATTCTATAATTTAATCCATAAAATACCGCGGAGTAATTTTTTAATATAATATTAATTTAATCAACTTATTATATGTACAAACTCGTAAAAACTATATATATATATATATATATATATATATATATATATATATATATATATATATATATATATATATATATATATATAAATTTATGTATAATGTTTTCAAATATCTGCTGTAGCACATTGGTTTAAACACAGATTGAATGAAACCGATAATAATCCCCTTCATCTAGATCAGTTCCGGGTTCAAACCTCGGCAGCTGAACATTCGTTTTTAACCTTAGAGCTTTTTATCTTATACATCTTATTCGTTGGACCGGTGATAATTGTAAACCCTAATTACACGTTTTACTGGAGTAAAAAGAAATACTCTTGCAAAGCTGCAGCAATGTCTATGTACGGATCTCAAAGCTCCAAAAAAAAACCAAATATTTTTGGTAATTGTATATTTTCATTCTTATCTTATAGGAAATAGCAAATGATTTGAAAGAAAGTAACTTCAAACAAAAAAACGTACCTCAATAATGTTTTGTTATTTTATTTTCTTACAACAAGATGCTTTAAAAGCATTTATTTTTCACATTTAACTAGATTTTAATCTGCGGTATCCCACTGACAAGTTAAGTAAAAAATTGAAATTTGAAGTTGTATTTGTTTGTTAATTTCTTTCTTTTGCTTAGTGTATAAGAAGGTATTATTGTATATTTATTATTAATTCTCTAATTTAATCCATAAAATACCGCGGAATAATTTTTTAATATAATATTAATTTAATCAACTTATTATATGTACAAACTCGTAAAAACTATATATATATATATATATAAATTTATGTATAATGTTTTCAAATATCTGCTGTAGCACATTGGTTTAAACACAGATTGGATGAAACCGATAATAATCCCCTTCATCTAGATGAGTTCCAGGTTCAAACCTCGGCAGCGGATCATTCGTTTTTAACCTTACAGCTTTTTATCTTATACATATTATTCGGTTGACCGGTGATAATTGTAAACCCTAATTACACGATTTAGTGGAATAAAAAGAAACACTCTTGCAAAGCTGCAGCAATGTCTATGTACGGATCTCAAAGCTCTAAAAAAAAACAAATATTTTTGGTAATTGTATATTTTAATTCTTATCTTATAGAAAATAGCAAATGATTTGAAAGAAAGTAACCTCAAACAAAAAAACGTACCTCAATAATGTTTTGTTATTTAATTTTCTTACAACGAGATGCTTTAAAAGCATTTACTTTTCACATTTAACTAGATTTTAATCTGCGGTATCCCACAGACAAGTTATTTCAAAGTAAAAAATTGAAATGTGAAGTTGTATTTGTTTGTTAATTTGTTTCTTTTACTTAGTGTATAAAAAGGTATTATTGTATATTGATTATTAATTCTATAATTTAATCCATAGTATACCGCGGAATAATTTTTTAATATAATGTTAATTTAATCAACTTATTATATGTCAAAATCGTAAAAACTATATATATATATATCTGTATAAATTTACGTATAATGTTTTCAAATATCCGCTGTAGCACATTGGTTTAAACACATATTGGATGAAACCGATAATAATCCCCTTCATCTAGATGAGTTCCGGGTTCAAACCTCGGCAGCGGAACATTTGTTTTTAACCTTACAGCATTTATCTTATACATATTATTCGTTGGACCGGTGATAATTGTAAATCCTGATTACACGTTTTACTGGAAAAAAAGAAACACTCTTGCAAAGCTGCAGCAATGTCTATGTACGGCTCCGAAAGCTCTAAAAAAAACCAAATATTTTTGGTAATTGTATATTTTAATTCTCATCTTATAGAAAATAGCAAATGATTTGAAAGAATGTAACTTCAAACAAAAAATTATACCTCAATAATGTTTTGTTATTTTATTTTCTTACAACAAGATGCTCTAAAAGCATTTTTTTCCACATTTTATTGGATTTTAATCTGCGGTACCCGACAGACAAGTTATTTCAAAGTAAAAAATTGAATTTTGAAGTTGTATTTGTTTGTTAATTTATTTCTTTTGTTTAGTGTATAAGAAGGTATTATTGTATGTTGATTATTCATTCTATAATTTAATGCATATTATACCGCGGAATAATTTTTTAATATAAGATTAATTTAATCAACTTATTATATGTACAAACTCATAAAAACTATATATATATATATATATATATATATATATATATATATATATAAATTTACGTTTAATGTTTTCGAATATCCGCTGTAGCACATTGGTTTAAACACAGATTGGATGAAACCGATAATAATCCCCTTCATCTAGATGAATTCCGGGTTCAAACCTCGGCAGCGGAACATTCGTTTTTAACCTTACAGCTTTTTATCTTAAACATATTATTCGTTGGACCGGTGATAATTGTAAACCCTAATTACACGTTTTACTGGAATAAAAAGAAACACTCTTGCAAAGCTGCAGCAATGTCTATGTACGGATCTCAAATCTCTAAAAAAAAACCAAATATTTTTGGTAATTGTATATTTTAATTCTTATTTTATAGAAAATAGCAAATGATTTGAAAGAAAGTAACTTCAAACAAAAAAACGTACCTCAATAATGTTTTGTTATTTAATTTTCTTACAACGAGATGCTTTAAAAGCATTTACTTTTCAGATTTAACTAGAGTTTAATCTGCGGTATTCCACAGACAAGTTATTTCAAAGTAAAAAATTGAAATTTGAAGTTGTATTTGTTTGTTAATTTGTTTCTTTTACTTAGTGTATAAAAAGGTATTATTGTATATTGATTATTAATTCTATAATTTAATCCATAGTATACCGCGGAATAATTTTTTAATATAATGTTAATTTAATCAACTTATTATATGTCAAACGTGTTAAAACTATATATATATATATATATCTGTATAAATTTACGTATAATGTTTTCAAATATCCGCTGTAGCACATTGGTTTAAACACAGATTGGATGAAACCGATAATAATCCCCTTCATCTAGAAGAGTTCCGGGTTCAAACCTCGGCAGCGGAACATTCGTTTTTAACCTTACAGCATTTTATCTTATACATATTATTCGTTGGACCGGTGATAATAGTAAACCCTAATTACACGTTTTTTGGAAAAAAAAAGAAACACTCTTGCAAAGCTACAACAATGTCTACGTACGACTCTCAAAGCTCTAAAAAAAACCAAATATTTTTGGTAATTGTATATTTTAATTCTCATCTTATAGAAAATAGCAAATGATTTGAAAGAATGTAACTTCAAACAAAAAAATATACCCCAATAATGTTTTGTTATTTTTTTTTCTTACAACAAGATGCTCTAAAAGCATTTTTTTTCCACATTTAATTAGATTTTAATCTGTCGTACCCGACAGACAAGTTATTTCAAAGTAAAAAATTGAATTTTGAAGTTGTATTTGTTTGTTAATTTATTTCTTTTGTTTAGTGTACAAGAAGGTATTATTGTATATTGATTATTCATTCTATAATTTAATCCATAGTATACCGCGGAATAAGTTTTTACTATAATGTTAATTTAATCAACTTATTATATGTACAAACTCGTAAAAACTATATATATATATATATATATATATAAATTTACGTATAATGTTTTCAAATATCCGCTGTAGCACATTGGTTTAAACACAGATTGGATGAAACCGATAATAATCCCCTTCATCTAGATGAGTTCCGGGTTCAAACCTCGGCAGCGGAACATTCGTTTTTAACCTTACAACTTTTTATCTTATACATATTATTCGTTGGACCGGTGATAATAGTAAACCCTAATTACACGTTTTTTTGGAAAAAAAAGAAACACTCTTGCAAAACTACAACAATATCTACGTACGGCTCTCAAAGCTCTAAAAAAAAACCAAATATTTTTGGTAATTGTATATTTTAATTCTCATCTTATAGAAAATAGCAAATGATTTGAAAGAATGTAACTTCAAACAAAAAAATATACCTAAATAATGTTTTGTTATTTTATTTTCTTACAACAAGATGCTCTAATAGCATTTTTTTCCACATTTAATTAGATTTTAATCTGTGGTACCCGACAGACAAGTTATTTCAAAGTAAAAAATTGAATTTTGAAGTTGTATTTGTTTGTTAATTTATTTCTTTTGTTTAGTGTATAAGAAGGTATTATTGTATATTGATTATTCATTCTATAATTTAATGCATAGTATACCGCGGAATAATTTTTTAATATAATATTAATTTAATCAACTTATTATATGTACAAACTCGTAAAAACTATATATATATATATATATATATATATATATATATATATATATATATATATATATCTATATATATATATATATATATATATATATATATATATCTATATAAATTTACGTATAATTTTTTCAAATATCCGCTGTAGCACATTGGTTTAAACACAGATTGGATGAAACCGATAATAATCCCCTTCATCTAGATGAGTGCCGGGTTCAAACCTCGGCAGCGGAACATTCGTTTTTAACCTTACAACTTTTTATCTTATACATATTATTCGTTGGACCGGTGATAATAGTAAACCATAATTACACGTTTTTTTGGAAAAAAAAGAAACACTCTTGCAAAGCTACAACAATATCTACGTACGGCTCTCAAAGCTCTAAAAAAAACTAAATATTTTTGGTAATTGTATATTTTAATTCTCATCTTATAGAAAATAGCAAATGATTTGAAAGAATGTAACTTCAAACAAAAAAATATACCTCAATAATGTTTTGTTATTTTATTTTCTTACAACAAGATGCTCTAAAAGCATTTTTTTCCACATTTAATTAGATTTTAATCTGTGGTACCCGACAGACAAGTTATTTCAAAGTAAAAAATTGAATTTTGAAGTTGTATTTGTTTGTTAATTTATTTCTTTTGTTTAGTGTATAAGAAGGTATTATTGTATATTGATTATTCATTCTATAATTTAATGCATAGTATACCGCAGAATAATTTTTTAATATAATATTAATTTAATCAACTTATTATATGTACAAACTCGTAAAAACTATATATATATATATATATATCTACATAAATTTACGTATAATGTTTTCAAATATCCGCTGTAGCACATTGGTTTAAACACAAATTGGATGAAACCGATAATAATCCCCTTCATCTATATGAGTTCGGGTTCAAACCTCGGCAGCGGAACATTCGTTTTTAACCTTACAGCTTTTTATCTTATGCATATTATTTGTTCGACCGGTGATAATAGTAAACCCTAATTACACGTTTTTTGGAAAAAAAAGAAACACTCTTGCAAAGCTATAACAATGTCTACGTACGGCTCTCAAAGCTCTATAAAAAACCAAATATTTTTGGTAATTGTATATTTTAATTCTCATCTTATAGAGAATAGCAAATGATTTGAAAGAATGTAACTTCAAACAAAAAAAATATACCCCAATAATGTTTTGTTATTTTTTTTTCTTACAACAAGATGGTCTAAAAGCATTTTTTTCCACATTTAATTAGATTTTAATCTGTGGTACCCGACAGACAAGTTATTTCAAAGTAAAAAATTGAATTTTGAAGTTGTATTTGTTTGTTAATTTATTTCTTTTGTTTAGTGTACAAGAAGGTATTATTGTATATTGATTATTCATTCTATAATTTAATCCATAGTATACCGCGGAATAAGTTTTTACTATAATGTTAATTTAATCAACTTATTATATGTACAAACTCGTAAAAACTATATATATATATATATATATATATATATATATATATAAATTTACGTATAATGTTTTCAAATATCCGCTGTAGCACATTGGTTTAAACACAGATTGGATGAAACCGATAATAATCCCCTTCATCTAGATGAGTTCCGGGTTCAAACCTCGGCAGCGGAACATTCGTTTTTAACCTTACAACTTTTTATCTTATACATATTATTCGTTGGACCGGTGATAATAGTAAACCCTAATTACACGTTTTTTTGGAAAAAAAAGAAACACTCTTGCAAAGCTACAACAATATCTATGTACGGCTCTCAAAGCTCTAAAAAAAACCAAATATTTTTGGTAATTGTATATTTTAATTCTCATCTTATAGAAAATAGCAAATGATTTGAAAGAATGTAACTTCAAAGAAAAAAATATACCTCAATAATGTTTTGTTATTTTATTTTCTTACAACAAGATGCTCTAAAAGCATTTTTTTCCACATTTAATTAGATTTTAATCTATGGTACCCGACAGACAAGTTATTTCAAAGTAAAAAATTGAATTTTGAAGTTGTATTTGTTTGTTAATTTATTTCTTTTGTTTAGTGTATAAGAAGGTATTATTGTATATTGATTATTCATTCTATAATTTAATCCATAGTATACCGTGGAATAAGTTTTTAATATAATATTAATTTAATCAACTTATTATATGTACAAACTCGTAAAAACTATATATATATATATATATATATATATATATATCTATATCTATATAAATTTACGTATAATGTTTTCAAATATCCGCTGTAGCACATTGGTTTAAACACAGATTGGATGAAACCGATAATAATCCCCTTCATCTATATGAGTTCTGGGTTCAAACCTCGGCAGCGGAACATTCGTTTTTAACCTTACAGCTTTTTATCTTATACATATTATTTGTTGGACCGGTGATAATAGTAAACCCTAATTACACGTTTTTTTGGAAAAAAAAAGAAACACTCTTGCAAAGCTACAACAATGTCTACGTACGACTCTCAAAGCTCTAAAAAAACCAAAAATTTTTGGTAATTTTATATTTTAATTTTCATCTTATATAAAATAGCAAATGATTTGAACGAATGTAACTTCAAACAAAAAAATATACCTCAATAATGTTTTGTTATTTTATTTTCTTACAACAAGATGTTCTAAAAGCATTTTTTTCCACATTTAATTAGATTTTACTCTGTGGTACCCGAGAGACAAGTTATTTCAAAGTAAAAGATTGAATTTTGAAGTTGTATTTGTTTGTTAATTTATTTCTTTTGTTTAGTGTATAAGAAGGTATTATTGTATATTGATTATTCATTCTATAATTTAATGCATAGTATACCGCAGAATAATTTTTTAATATAATATTAATTTAATCAACTTATTATATGTACAAACTCGTAAAAACTATATATATATATATATCTACATAAATTTACGTATAATGTTTTCAAATATCCGCTGTAGCACATTGGTTTAAACACAAATTGGATGAAACCGATAATAATCCCCTTCATCTATATGAGTTCGGGTTGAAACCTCGGCAGCGGAACATTCGTTTTTAACCTTACAGCTTTTTATCTTATACATATTATTTGTTGGACCGGTGATAATAGTAAACCCTAATTACACGTTTTTTGGAAAAAAAAGAAACACTCTTGCAAAGCTATAACAATGTCTACGTACGGCTCTCAAAGCTCTATAAAAAACCAAATATTTTTGGTAATTGTATATTTTAATTCTCATCTTATAGAGAATAGCAAATGATTTGAAAGAATGTAACTTCAAACAAAAAAATATACCCCAATAATGTTTTGTTATTTTTTTTTCTTACAACAAGATGCTCTAAAAGCTTTTTTTTCCACATTTAATTAGATTTTAATCTGTGGTACCCAACAGACAAGTTATTTCAAAGTAAAAAATTGAATTTTGAAGTTGTATTTGTTTGTTAATTTATTTCTTTTGTTTAGTGTACAAGAAGGTATTATTGTATATTGATTATTCATTCTATAATTTAATCCATAGTATACCGCGGAATAAGTTTTTACTATAATGTTAATTTAATTACCTTATTATATGTACAAACTCGTAAAAACTATATATATATATATATATATATATATATATATATATATATATATAAATTTACGTATAATGTTTTCAAATATCCGCTGTAGCACATTGTTTTAAACACAGATGGGATGAAACCGATAATAATCCCCTTCATCTAGATGAGTTCCGGGTTCAAATCTCGGCAGCGGAACATTCGTTTTTAACCTTACAGCTTTTTATCTTATACATATTATTCGTCGGACCGGTGATAATAGTAAACCCTAATTACACGTTTTTTGGAAAAAAAAGAAACACTCTTGCAAAGCTATAACAATGTCTACGTACGGCTCTCAAAGCTCTAAAAAAAATCAAATATTTTTGGTAATTGTATATTTTAATTCTCATCTTATAGAAAATAGCAAATGATTTGAAAGAATGTAACTTCAAACAAAAAAATATACCCCAATAATGTTTTGTTATTTTTTTTTTCTTACAACAAGATGCTCTAAAAGCATTTTTTTCCACATTTAATTAGATTTTAATCTGTGGTACCCGACAGACAAGTTATTTCAAAGTAAAAAATTGAATTTTGAAGTTGTATTTGTTTGTTAATTTATTTCTTTTGTTTAGTGTACAAGAAGGTATTATTGTATATTGATTATTCATTCTATAATTTAATCCATAGTATACCGCGGAATAAATTTTTACTATAATGTTAATTTAATCAACTTATTATATGTACAAACTCGTAAAAACTATATATATATATATATATAAATTTACGTATAATGTTTTCAAATATCCGCTGTAGCACATTGGTTTAAACACAGATTGGATGAAACCGATAATAATCCCCTTCATCTAGATGAGTTCCGGGTTCAAACCTCGGCAGCGGAACATTCGTTTTTAACCTTACAACTTTTTATCTTATACATATTATTCGTTGGACCGGTGATAATAGTAAACCCTAATTACACGTTTTTTGGAAAAAAAAGAAACACTCTTGCAAAGCTATAACAATGTCTACGTACGGCTCTCAAAGCTCTAAAAAAAACCAAATATTTTTGGTAATTGTATATTTTAATTCTCATCTTATAGAAAATAGCAAATGATTTGAAAGAATGTAACTTCAAACAAAAAAATATACCCCAATAATGTTTTGTTATTTTTTTTTCTTACAACAAGATGCTCTAAAAGCATTTTTTCCACATTTAATTAGATTTTAATCTGTGGTACCCGACATACAAGTTATTTCAAAGTAAAAAATTGAATTTTGAAGTTGTATTTGTTTGTTAATTTATTTCTTTTGTTTAGTGTACAAGAAGGTATTATTGTATATTGATTATTCATTCTATAATTTAATCCATAGTATACCGCGGAATAAGTTTTTACTATAATGTTAATTTAATCAACTTATTATATGTACAAACTCGTAAAAACTATATATATATATATATATATAAATTTACGTATAATGTTTTCAAATATCCGCTGTAGCACATTGTTTTAAACACAGATGGGATGAAACCGATAATAATCCCCTTCATCTAGATGAGTTCCGGGTTCAAATCTCGGCAGCGGAACATTTGTTTTTAACCTTACAGCTTTTTATCTTATACATATTATTCGTTGGACCGGTGATAATAGTAAACCCTAATTACACGTTTTTTGGAAAAAAAAGAAACACTCTTGCAAAGCTATAACAATGTCTACGTACGGCTCTCAAAGCTCTAAAAAAAACCAAATATTTTTGGTAATTGTATATTTTAATTCTCATCTTATAGAAAATAGCAAATGATTTGAAAGAATGTAACTTCAAACAAAAAAATATACCCCAATAATGTTTTGTTATTTTTTCTTCTTACAACAAGATGCTCTAAAAGCATTTTTTTTCCACATTTAATTAGATTTTAATCTGTGGTACCCGACAGACAAGTTATTTCAAAGTAAAAAATTGAATTTTGAAGTTGTATTTGTTTGTTAATTTATTTCTTTTGTTTAGTGTACAAGAAGGTATTATTGTATATTGATTATTCATTCTATAATTTAATCCATAGTATACCGCGGAATACGTTTTTACTATAATGTTAATTTAATCAACTTATTATATGTACAAACTCGTAAAAACTATATATATATATATATATATATATATATATATATATTTACGTATAATGTTTTCAAATATCCGCTGTAGCACATTGGTTTAAACACAGATTGGATGAAACCGATAATAATCCCCTTCATCTAGATGAGTTCCGGGTTCAAACCTCGGCAGCGGAACATTCGTTTTTAACCTTACAACTTTTTATCTTATACATATTATTCGTTGGACCGGTGATAATAGTAAACCCTAATTACACGTTTTTTGGAAAAAAAAGAAACACTCTTGCAAAGCTATAACAATGTCTACGTACGGCTCTCAAAGCTCTAAAAAAAACCAAATATTTTTGGTAATTGTATATTTTAATTCTCATCTTATAGAAAATAGCAAATGATTTGAAAGAATGTAATTTCAAACAAAAAAATATACCCCAATAATGTTTTGTTATTTTTTTTTCTTACAACAAGATGCTCTAAAAGCATTTTTTTTTCCACATTTAATTAGATTTTAATCTGTGGTACCCGACAGACAAGTTATTTCAAAGTAAAAAATTGAATTTTGAAGTTGTATTTGTTTGTTAATTTATTTCTTTTGTTTAGTGTACAAGAAGGTATTATTGTATATTGATTATTCATTCTATAATTTAATCCATAGTATACCGCGGAATAAGTTTTTACTATAATGTTAATTTAATCAACTTATTATATGTACAAACTCGTAAAAACTATATATATATATATATATATATATAAATTTACGTATAATGTTTTCAAATATCCGCTGTAGCACATTGGTTTAAACACAGATTGGATGAAACCGATAATAATCCCCTTCATCTAGATGAGTTCCAGGTTCAAACCTCGGCAGCGGATCATTCGTTTTTAACCTTACAACTTTTTATCTTATACATATTATTCGTTGGACCGGTGATAATAGTAAACCCTAATTACACGTTTTTTTGGAAAAAAAAGAAACACTCTTGCAAAGCTACAACAATATCTACGTACGGCTCTCAAAGCTCTAAAAAAAACCAAATATTTTTGGTAATTGTATATTTTAATTCTCATCTTATAGAAAATAGCAAATGATTTGAAAGAATGTAACTTCAAACAAAAAAATATACCTAAATAATGTTTTGTTATTTTATTTTCTTACAACAAGATGCTCTAAAAGCATTTTTTTCCACATTTAATTAGATTTTAATCTGTGGTACCCGACAGACAAGTTATTTCAAAGTAAAAAATTGAATTTTGAAGTTGTATTTGTTTGTTAATTTATTTCTTTTGTTTAGTGTATAAGAAGGTATTATTGTATATTGATTATTCATTCTATAATTTAATGCATAGTATACCGCGGAATAATTTTTTAATATAATATTAATTTAATCAACTTATTATATGTACAAACTCGTAAAAACTATATATATATATATATATATATATATATATATATATATCTATATAAATTTACGTATAATTTTTTCAAATATCCGCTGTAGCACATTGGTTTAAACACAGATCGGATGAAACCGATAATAATCCCCTTCATCTAGATGAGTGCCGGGTTCAAACCTCGGCAGCGGAACATTCGTTTTTAACCTTACAACTTTTTATCTTATACATATTATTCGTTGGACCGGTGATAATAGTAAACCATAATTACACGTTTTTTTGGAAAAAAAAGAAACACTCTTGCAAAGCTACAACAATATCTACGTACGGCTCTCAAAGCTCTAAAAAAAACTAAATATTTTTGGTAATTGTATATTTTAATTCTCATCTTATAGAAAATAGCAAATGATTTGAAAGAATGTAACTTCAAACAAAAAAATATACCTCAATAATGTTTTGTTATTTTATTTTCTTACAACAAGATGCTCTAAAAGCATTTTTTTCCACATTTAATTAGATTTTAATCTGTGGTACCCGACAGACAAGTTATTTCAAAGTAAAAAATTGAATTTTGAAGTTGTATTTGTTTGTTAATTTATTTCTTTTGTTTAGTGTATAAGAAGGTATTATTGTATATTGATTATTCATTCTATAATTTAATGCATAGTATACCGCAGAATAATTTTTTAATATAATATTAATTTAATCAACTTATTATATGTACAAACTCGTAAAAACTATATATATATATATATATATATATCTACATAAATTTACGTATAATGTTTTCAAATATCCGCTGTAGCACATTGGTTTAAACACAAATTGGATGAAACCGATAATAATCCCCTTCATCTATATGAGTTCGGGTTCAAACCTCGGCAGCGGAACATTCGTTTTTAACCTTACAGCTTTTTATCTTATACATATTATTTGTTGGACCGGTGATAATAGTAAACCCTAATTACACGTTTTTTGGAAAAAAAAGAAACACTCTTGCAAAGCTATAACAATGTCTACGTACGGCTCTCAAAGCTCTATAAAAAACCAAATATTTTTGGTAATTGTATATTTTAATTCTCATCTTATAGAGAATAGCAAATGATTTGAAAGAATGTAACTTCAAACAAAAAAAATATACCCCAATAATGTTTTGTTATTTTTTTTTCTTACAACAAGATGGTCTAAAAGCATTTTTTTCCACATTTAATTAGATTTTAATCTGTGGTACCCGACAGACAAGTTATTTCAAAGTAAAAAATTGAATTTTGAAGTTGTATTTGTTTGTTAATTTATTTCTTTTGTTTAGTGTACAAGAAGGTATTATTGTATATTGATTATTCATTCTATAATTTAATCCATAGTATACCGCGGAATAAGTTTTTACTATAATGTTAATTTAATCAACTTATTATATGTACAAACTCGTAAAAACTATATATATATATATATATATATATATATATATATATATATATTAATTTACGTATAATGTTTTCAAATATCCGCTGTAGCACATTGGTTTAAACACAGATTGGATGAAACCGATAATAATCCCCTTCATCTAGATGAGTTCCGGGTTCAAACCTCGGCAGCGGAACATTCGTTTTTAACCTTACAACTTTTTATCTTATACATATTATTCGTTGGACCGGTGATAATAGTAAACCCTAATTACACGTTTTTTTGGAAAAAAAAGAAACACTCTTGCAAAGCTACAACAATATCTATGTACGGCTCTCAAAGCTCTAAAAAAAACCAAATATTTTTGGTAATTGTATATTTTAATTCTCATCTTATAGAAAATAGCAAATGATTTGAAAGAATGTAACTTCAAAGAAAAAAATATACCTCAACAATGTTTTGTTATTTTATTTTCTTACAACAAGATGCTCTAAAAGCATTTTTTTCCACATTTAATTAGATTTTAATCTATGGTACCCGACAGACAAGTTATTTCAAAGTAAAAAATTGAATTTTGAAGTTGTATTTGTTTGTTAATTTATTTCTTTTGTTTAGTGTATAAGAAGGTATTATTGTATATTGATTATTCATTCTATAATTTAATCCATAGTATACCGCGGAATAAGTTTTTAATATAATATTAATTTAATCAACTTATTATATGTACAAACTCGTAAAAACTATATATATATATATATATATATATATATATATCTATATCTATATAAATTTACGTATAATGTTTTCAAATATCCGCTGTAGCACATTGGTTTAAACACAGATTGGATGAAACCGATAATAATCCCCTTCATCTATATGAGTTCTGGGTTCAAACCTCGGCAGCGGAACATTCGTTTTTAACCTTACAGCTTTTTATCTTATACATATTATTTGTTGGACCGGTGATAATAGTAAACCCTAATTACACGTTTTTTTGGAAAAAAAAGAAACACTCTTGCAAAGCTACAACAATGTCTACGTACGACTCTCAAAGCTCTAAAAAAACCAAAATTTTTTGGTAATTTTATATTTTAATTTTCATCTTATATAAAATAGCAAATGATTTGAAAGAATGTAACTTCAAACAAAAAAATATACCTCAATAATGTTTTGTTATTTTATTTTCTTACAACAAGATGTTCTAAAAGCATTTTTTTCCACATTTAATTAGATTTTAATCTGTGGTACCCGAGAGACAAGTTATTTCAAAGTAAAAAATTGAATTTTGAAGTTGTATTTGTTTGTTAATTTATTTCTTTTGTTTAGTGTATAAGAAGGTATTATTGTATATTGATTATTCATTCTATAATTTAATGCATAGTATACCGCGGAATAATTTTTTAATATAATATTAATTTAATCAACTTATTATATTTACAAACTCGTAAAAACTATATATATATATATATCTATATAAATTTATGTATAATGTTTTCAAATATCCGCTGTAGCACATTGGTTTAAACACAGATTGGATGAAACCGATAATAATCCCCTTCATCTATATGAGTTCCGGGTTCAAACCTCGGCAGCGGAACATTCGTTTTTAACCTTACAACTTTTTATCTTATACATATTATTCGTTGGACCGGTGATAATAGTAAACCCTAATTACACGTTTTTTTGGAAAAAAAAGAAACACTCTTGCAAAGCTACAACAATATCTACGTACGGCTCTCAAAGCTCTAAAAAAAACCAAATATTTTTGGTAATTGTATATTTTAATTCTCATCTTATAGAAA
This sequence comes from Camelina sativa, assembly GCF_030686135.1. NCBI lineage: Eukaryota > Viridiplantae > Streptophyta > Magnoliopsida > Brassicales > Brassicaceae > Camelina > Camelina sativa. Next base: position 17,423,452 of record NC_141880.1, on the reverse strand, counting down.
ATAGCAAATGATTTGAAAGAATGTAACTTCAAACAAAAAAATATACCTCAATAATGTTTTGTTATTTTATTTTCTTACAACAAGATGCTCTAAAAGCATTTTTTTCCACATTTAATTAGATTTTAATCTGTGGTACCCGACAGACAAGTTATTTCAAAGTAAAAAATTGAATTTTGAAGTTGTATTTGTTTGTTAATTTATTTCTTTTGTTTAGTGTATAAGAAGGTATTATTGTATATTGATTATTCATTCTATAATTTAATGCATAGTATACCGCGGAATAATTTTTTAATATAATATTAATTTAATCAACTTATTATATGTACAAACTCGTAAAAACTATATATATATATATATATATAAATTTACGTATAATGTTTTCAAATATCCGCTGTAGCACATTGGTTTAAACACAGATTGGATGAAACCGATAATAATCCCCTTCATCTATATGAGTTCCGGGTTCAAACCTCGGCAGCGGAACATTCGTTTTTAACCTTACAGCTTTTTATCTTATACATATTATTTGTTGGACCGGTGATAATAATAAACCCTAATTACACGTTTTTTTTGGAAAAAAAAGAAACACTCTTGCAAAGCTACAACAATGTCTACGTATGGCTCTCAAAGCTCTAAAAAAACCAAAATTTTTTGGTAATTGTATATTTTAATTTTCATCTTATATAAAATAGCAAATGATTTGAAAGAATGTAACTTCAAACAAAAAAATATACCTCAATAATGTTTTGTTATTTTATTTTCTTACAACAAGATGCTCTAAAAGCATTTTTTTCCACATTTAATTAGATTTTAATCTGTGGTACCCGACAGACAAGTTATTTCAAAGTAAAAAATTGAATTTTGAAGTTGTATTTGTTTGTTAATTTATTTCTTTTGTTTAGTGTATAAGAAGGTATTATTGTATATTGATTATTCATTCTATAATTTAATCCATAGTATACCGCAGAATAAGTTTTTACTATAATGTTAATTTAATCAACTTATTATATGTACAAACTCGTAAAAACTATATATATATATATATCTATATAAATTTACGTATAATGTTTTCAAATATCCGCTGTAGCACATTGGTTTAAACACAGATTGGATGAAACCGATAATAATCCCCTTCATCTAGATGAGTTCCGGGTTCAAACTTCGGCAGTAGAACATTCGTTTTTAACCTTACAGCTTTTTATCTTATACATATTATTCGGTTGACCGGTGATAATAGTAAACCCTTATTACACGTTTTTTTTGAAAAAAAAAGAAACACTCTTGCAAAGCTACAACAATATCTACGTACGGCTCTCAAAGCTCTAAAAAAACCAAATATTTTTGGTAATTGTATATTTTAATTTTCATCTTATATAAAATAGCAAATGATTTCAAAGAATGTAACTTCAAACAAAAAAATATACCTCAATAATGTTTTGTTATTTTATTTTCTTACAACAAGATGCTCTAAAAGCATTTTTTCCACATTTAATTAGATTTTAATCTGTGGTACCCGACAGACAAGTTATTTCAAAGTAAAAAATTGAATTTTGAAGTTGTATTTGTTTGTTAATTTATTTCTTTTGTTTAGTGTATAAAAAGGTATTATTGTATATTGATTATTCATTCTATAATTTAATGCATAGTATACTGCGGAATAATTTTTAATATAATATTAATTTAATCAACTAATTATATGTACAAACTCGTAAAAACTATATATATATATATATATATATATAAATTTACGTATAATGTTTTCAAATATCCGCTGTAGCACATTGGTTTAAACACAGATTGGATGAAACCGATAATAATCCCCTTCATCTATATGAGTTCCGGGTTCAAACCTCGGCAGCGGAACATTCGTTTTTAACCTTACAGCTTTTTATCTTATACATATTATTTGTTGGACCGGTGATAATAATAAACCCTAATTACACGTTTTTTTTGGAAAAAAAAGAAACACTCTTGCAAAGCTACAACAATGTCTACGTACGGCTCTCAAAGCTCTAAAAAAACCAAAATTTTTTGGTAATTGTATATTTTAATTTTCATCTTATATAAAATAGCAAATGATTTGAAAGAATGTAACTTCAAACAAAAAAATATACCTCAATAATGTTTTGTTATTTTATTTTCTTACAACAAGATGCTCTAAAAGCATTTTTTTCCACATTTAATTAGATTTTAATCTGTGGTACCCGACAGACAAGTTATTTCAAAGTAAAAAATTGAATTTTGAAGTTGTATTTGTTTGTTAATTTATTTCTTTTGTTTAGTGTATAAGAAGGTATTATTGTATATTGATTATTCATTCTATAATTTAATCCATAGTATACCGCGGAATAAGTTTTTACTATAATGTTAATTTAATCAACTTATTATATGTACAAACTCGTAAAAACTATATATATATATATATATCTATATAAATTTACGTATAATGTTTTCAAATATCCGCTGTAGCACATTGGTTTAAACACAGATTGGATGAAACCGATAATAATCCCCTTCATCTAGATGAGTTCCGGGTTCAAACCTCGGCAGTAGAACATTCGTTTTTAACCTTACAGCTTTTTATCTTATACATATTATTCGGTTGACAGGTGATAATAGTAAACCCTTATTACACGTTTTTTTTGAAAAAAAAGAAACACTCTTGCAAAGCTACAACAATATCTACGTACGGCTCTCAAAGCTCTAAAAAAACCAAATATTTTTGGTAATTGTATATTTTAATTTTCATCTTATATAAAATAGCAAATGATTTCAAAGAATGTAACTTCAAACAAAAAAATATACCTCAATAATGTTTTGTTATTTTATTTTCTTAGAACAAGATGCTCTAAAAGCATTTTTTTCCACATTTAATTAGATTTTAATCTGTGGTACCCGACAGACAAGTTATTTCAAAATAAAAAATTGAATTTTGAAGTTGTATTTGTTTGTTAATTTATTTCTTTTGTTTAGTGTATAAGAAGGTATTATTGTATATTGATTATTCATTCTATAATTTAATGCATAGTATACCGCGGAATAATTTTTTAATATAATATTAATTTAATCAACTTATTATATGTACAAACTCGTAAAAACTATATATATATATATATATAAATTTACATATAATGTTTTCAAATATCCGCTGTAGCACATTGGTTTAAACACAGATTGGATGAAACCGATAATAATCCCCTTCATCTATATGAGTTCTGGGTTCAAACCTCGGCAGCGGAACATTCGTTTTTAACCTTACAGCTTTTTATCTTATACATATTATTTGTTGGACCGGTGATAATAGTAAACCCTAATTACACGTTTTTTTTGGAAAAAAAAGAAACACTCTTGCAAAGCTACAACAATGTCTACGTACGGCTCTCAAAGCTCTAAAAAAACCAAATTTTTTTGGTAATTGTATATTTTAATTCTCATCTTATAGAAAATAGCAAATGATTTGAAAGAATGTAACTTCAAACAAAAAAATATACCCCAATAATGTTTTGTTATTTTTTTTTCTTACAACAAGATGCTCTAAAAGCATTTTTTTCCACATTTAATTAGATTTTAATCTGTGGTACCTGACAGACAAGTTATTTCAAAGTAAAAAATTGAATTTTGAAGTTGTATTTGTTTGTTAATTTATTTCTTTTGTTTAGTGTACAAGAAGGTATTATTGTATATTGATTATTCATTCTATAATTTAATCCATAGTATACCGCGGAATAAGTTTTTACTATAGTGTTAATTTAATCAACTTATTATATGTACAAACTCGTAAAAACTATATATATATATATATATATATATATATATATATAAATTTACGTATAATGTTTTCAAATATCCGCTGTAGCACATTGTTTTAAACACAGATGGGATGAAACCGATAATAATCCCCTTCATCTAGATGAGTTCCGGGTTCAAATCTCGGCAGCGGAACATTCGTTTTTAACCTTACAGCTTTTTATCTTATACATATTATTCGTTGGACCGGTGATAATAGTAAACCCTAATTACACGTTTTTTGGAAAAAAAAGAAACACTCTTGCAAAGCTATAACAATGTCTACGTACGGCTCTCAAAGCTCTAAAAAAAACCAAATATTTTTGGTAATTGTATATTTTAATTCTCATCTTATAGAAAATAGCAAATGATTTGAAAGAATGTAACTTCAAACAAAAAAATATACCCCAATAATGTTTTGTTATTTTTTTTTCTTACAACAAGATGCTCTAAAAGCATTTTTTTCCACATTTCATTAGATTTTAATCTTTGGTACCCGACAGACAAGTTATTTCAAAGTAAAAAATTGAATTTTGAAGTTGTATTTGTTTGTTAATTTATTTCTTTTGTTTAGTGTACAAGAAGGTATTATTGTATATTGATTATTCATTCTATAATTTAATCCATAGTATACCGCGGAATAAGTTTTTACTATAATGTTAATTTAATCAACTTATTATATGTACAAACTCGTAAAAACTATATATATATATATATATATATATAAATTTACGTATAATGTTTTCAAATATCCGCTGTAGCACATTGGTTTAAACACAGATTGGATGAAACCGATAATAATTCCCTTCATCTAGATGAGTTCCGGGTTCAAACCTCGGCAGCGGAACATTCGTTTTTAACCTTACAACTTTTTATCTTATACATATTATTCGTTGGACCGGTGATAATAGTAAACCCTAATTACACATTTTTTTGGAAAAAAAAGAAACACTCTTGCAAAGCTACAACAATATCTACGTACGGCTCTCAAAGCTCTAAAAAAAACCAAATATTTTTGGTAATTGTATATTTTAATTCTCATCTTATAGAAAATAGCAAATGATTTGAAAGAATGTAACTTCAAACAAAAAAATATACCTCAATAATGTTTTGTTATTTTATTTTCTTACAACAAGATGCTCTAAAAGCATTTTTTTCCACATTTAATTAGATTTTAATCTATGGTACCCGACAGACAAGTTATTTCAAAGTAAAAATTGAATTTTGAAGTTGTATTTGTTTGTTAATTTATTTCTTTTGTTTAGTGTATAAGAAGGTATTATTGTATATTGATTATTCATTCTATAATTTAATGCATAGTATACCGCGGAATAATTTTTTAATATAATATTAATTTAATCAACTTATTATATGTACAAACTCGTAAAAACTATATATATATATATATCTATATAAATTTATGTATAATATTTTCAAATATCCGCTGTAGCACATTGGTTTAAACACAGATTGGATGAAACCGATAATAATCCCCTTCATCTATATGAGTTCCGGGTTCAAACCTCGGCAGCGGAACATTCGTTTTTAACCTTACAGCTTTTTATCTTATACATATTATTTGTTGGACCGGTGATAATAGTAAACCCTAATTACACGTTTTTTTGGAAAAAAAAGAAACACTCTTGCAAAGCTACAACAATGTCTACGTACGACTCTCAAAGCTCTAAAAAAACCAAAATTTTTTGGTAATTTTATATTTTAATTTTCATCTTATATAAAATAGCAAATGATTTCAAAGAATGTAACTTCAAACAGAAAAATATACCTCAATAATGTTTTGTTATTTTATTTTCTTACAACAAGATGCTCTAAAAGCATTTTTTTCCACATTTAATTAGATTTTAATCTGTGGTACCCGACAGACAAGTTATTTCAAAATAAAAAAATTGAATTTTGAAGTTGTATTTGTTTGTTAATTTATTTCTTTTGTTTAGTGTATAAGAAGGTATTATTGTATATTGATTATTCATTCTATAATTTAATGCATAGTATACCGCGGAATAATTTTTTAATATAATATTAATTTAATCAACTTATTATATGTACAAACTCGTAAAAACTATATATATATATATATATATCTATATAAATTTACGTATAATGTTTTCAAATATCCGCTGTAGCACATTGGTTTAAACACAGATTGGATGAAACCGATAATAATCCCCTTCATCTATATGAGTTCCGGGTTCAAACCTCGGCAGCGGAACATTCGTTTTTAACCTTACAGCTTTTTATCTTATACATATTATTTGTTGGACCGGTGATAATAGTAAACCCTAATTACACGTTTTTTTGGAAAAAAAAGAAACACTCTTGCAAAGCTACAACAATGTCTACGTACGACTCTCAAAGCTCTAAAAAAACCAAAATTTTTTGGTAATTTTATATTTTAATTTTCATCTTATATAAAATAGCAAATGATTTCAAAGAATGTAACTTCAAACAAAAAAATATACCTCAATAGTGTTTTGTTATTTTATTTTCTTACAACAAGATGCTCTAAAAGCATTTTTTTCCACATTTAATTAGATTTTAATCTGTGGTACCCGACAGACAAGTTATTTCAAAATAAAAAATTGAATTTTGAAGTTGTATTTGTTTGTTAATTTATTTCTTTTGTTTAGTGTATAAGAAGGTATTATTGTATATTGATTATTCATTCTATAATTTAATGCATAGTATACCGCGGAATAATTTTTTAATATAATATTAATTTAATCAACTTATTATATGTACAAACTCGTAAAAACTATATGTATATATATATATATCTATATAAATTTACGTATAATGTTTTCAAATATCCGCTGTAGCACATTGGTTTAAACACGGATTGGATGAAACCGATAATAATCCCCTTCATCTATATGAGTTCCGGGTTCAAACCTCGGCAGCGGAACATTCGTTTTTAACCTTACAGCTTTTTATCTTATACATATTATTCGTTGGACCGGTGATAATAGTAAACCCTAATTACACGTTTTTTGGAAAAAAAAGAAACACTCTTGCAAAGCTATAACAATGTCTACGTACGGCTCTCAAAGCTCTAAAAAAAACCAAATATTTTTGGTAATTGTATATTTTAATTCTCATCTTATAGAAAATAGCAAATGATTTGAAAGAATGTAACTTCAAACAAAAAAATATACCCCAATAATGTTTTGTTATATTTTTTTCTTACAACAAGATGCTCTAAAAGCATTTTTTTCCACATTTAATTAGATTTTAATCTGTGGTACCCGACAGACAAGTTATTTCAAAGTAAAAAATTGAATTTTGAAGTTGTATTTGTTTGTTAATTTATTTCTTTTTTTTAGTGTACAAGAAGGTATTATTGTATATTGATTATTCATTCTATAATTTAATCCATAGTATACCGCGGAATAAGTTTTTACTATAGTGTTAATTTAATCAACTTATTATATGTACAAACTCGTAAAAACTATATATATATATATATATATATATATAAATTTACGTATAATGTTTTCAAATATCCGCTGTAGCACATTGTTTTAAACACAGATGGGATGAAACCGATAATAATCCCCTTCATCTAGATGAGTTCCGGGTTCAAATCTCGGCAGCGGAACATTCGTTTTTAACCTTACAGCTTTTTATCTTATACATATTATTCGTTGGACCGGTGATAATAGTAAACCCTAATTACACGTTTTTTGGAAAAAAAAGAAACACTCTTGCAAAGCTATAACAATGTCTACGTACGGCTCTCAAAGCTCTAAAAAAAACCAAATATTTTTGGTAATTGTATATTTTAATTCTCATCTTATAGAAAATAGCAAATGATTTGAAAGAATGTAACTTCAAACAAAAAAATATACCCCAATAATGTTATGTTATTTTTTTTTCTTACAACAAGATGCTCTAAAAGCATTTTTTTCCACATTTAATTAGATTTTAATCTGTGGTACCCGACAGACAAGTTATTTCAAAGTAAAAAATTGAATTTTGAAGTTGTATTTGTTTGTTAATTTATTTCTTTTGTTTAGTGTACAAGAAGGTATTATTGTATATTGATTATTCATTCTATAATTTAATCCATAGTATACCGCGGAATAAGTTTTTACTATAATGTTAATTTAATCAACTTATTATATGTACAAACTCGTAAAAACTATATATATATATATATATATATATATATATATATATATATAAATTTACGTATAATGTTTTCAAATATCCGCTGTAGCACATTGGTTTAAACACAGATTGGATGAAACCGATAATAATCCCCTTCATCTAGATGAGTTCCGGGTTCAAACCTCGGCAGCGGAACATTCGTTTTTAACCTTACAACTTTTTATCTGATACATATTATTTGTTGGACCGGTGATAATAGTAAACCCTAATTACACGTTTTTTTGGAAAAAAAAGAAACACTCTTGCAAAGCTACAACAATATCTACGTACGACTCTCAAAGCTCTAAAAAAACCAAAATTTTTTGGTAATTTTATATTTTAATTTTCATCTTATATAAAATAGCAAATGATTTCAAAGAATGTAACTTCAAACAAAAAAATATACCTCAATAATGTTTTGTTATTTTATTTTCTTACAACAAGATGCTCTAAAAGCATTTTTTTCCACATTTAATTAGATTTTAATCTATGGTACCCGACAGACAAGTTATTTCAAAGTAAAAAATTGAATTTTGAAGTTGTATTTGTTTGTTAATTTATTTCTTTTGTTTAGTGTATAAGAAGGTATTATTGTATATTGATTATTCATTCTATAATTTAATGCATAGTATACCGCGGAATAATTTTTTAATATAATATTAATTTAATCAACTTATTATATGTACAAACTCGTAAAAACTATATATATATATATATCTATATAAATTTACGTATAATGTTTTCAAATATCCGCTGTAGCACATTGGTTTAAACACAGATTGGATGAAACCGATAATAATCCCCTTCATCTATATGAGTTCCGGGTTCAAACCTCGGCAGCGGAACATTCGTTTTTAACCTTACAGCTTTTTATCTTATACATATTATTTGTTGGACCGGTGATAATAGTAAACCCTAATTACACGTTTTTTTGGAAAAAAAAGAAACACTCTTGCAAAGCTACAACATTGTCTACGTACGGCTCTCAAAGCTCTAAAAAAACAATTTTTTTTTGGTAATTGTATATTTTAATTCTCATCTTATAGAAAATAGCAAATGATTTGAAAGAATGTAACTTCAAACAAAAAAATATACCCCAATAATGTTTTGTTATTTTTTTTTCTTACAACAAGATGCTCTAAAAGCATTTTTTTTCCACATTTAATTAGATTTTAATCTGTGGTACCCGACAGACAAGTTATTTCAAAGTAAAAAATTGAATTTTGAAGTTGTATTTGTTTGTTAATTTATTTCTTTTGTTTAGTGTACAAGAAGGTATTATTGTATATTGATTATTCATTCTATAATTTAATCCATAGTATACCGCGGAATAAGTTTTTACTATAGTGTTAATTTAATCAACTTATTATATGTACAAACTCGTAAAAACTATATATATATATATATATAAATTTACGTATAATGTTTTCAAATATCCGCTGTAGCACATTGTTTTAAACACAGATGGGATGAAACCGATAATAATCCCCTTCATCTAGATGAGTTCCGGGTTCAAATCTCGGCAGCAGAACATTCATTTTTAACCTTACAGCTTTTTATCTTATACATATTATTCGTTGGACCGGTGATAATAGTAAACCCTAATTACACGTTTTTTGGAAAAAAAAGAAACACTCTTGCAAAGCTATAACAATGTCTACGTACGGCTCTCAAAGCTCTAAAAAAAACCAAATATTTTTGGTAATTGTATATTTTAATTCTCATCTTATAGAAAATAGCAAATGATTTGAAAGAATGTAACTTCAAACAAAAAAATATACCTCAATAATGTTTTGTTATTTTATTTTCTTACAACAAGATGCTCTAAAAGCATTTTTTCCACATTTAATTAGATTTTAATCTGTGGTACCCGACAGACAAGTTATTTCAAAGTAAAAAATTGAATTTTGAAGTTGTATTTGTTTGTTAATTTATTTCTTTTGTTTAGTGTATAAGAAGGTATTATTGTATATTGATTATTCATTCTATAATTTAATGCATAGTATACCGCGGAATAATTTTTTAATATAATATTAATTTAATCAACTTATTATATGTACAAACTCGTAAAAACTATATATATATATATATATATATATATATCTATATAAATTTACGTATAATGTTTTCAAATATCCGCTGTAGCACATTGGTTTAAACACAGATTGGATGAAACCGATAATAATCCCCTTCATCTATATGAGTTCCGGGTTCAAACCTCGGCAGCGGAACATTCGTTTTTAACCTTACAGCTTTTTATCTTATACATATTATTTGTTGGACCGTTGATAATAGTAAACCCTAATTACACGTTTTTTTGGAAAAAAAAAGAAACACTCTTGCAAAGCTACAACAATGTCTACGTACGACTCTGAAAGCTCTAAAAAAACCAAAATTTTTTGGTAATTGTATATTTTAATTTTCATCTTATATAAAATAGCAAATGATTTCAAAGAATGTAACTTCAAACAAAAAAATATACCCCAATAATGTTTTGTTATTTTTTTTTCTTACAACAAGATGCTCTAAAAGCATTTTTTTCCACATTTAATTAGATTTTAATCTGTGGTACCCGACAGACAAGTTATTTCAAAGTAAAAAATTGAATTTTGAAGTTGTATTTGTTTGTTAATTTATTTCTTTTGTTTAGTGTATAAGAAGGTATTATTGTATATTGATTATTCATTCTATAATTTAATGCATAGTATACCGCGGAATAATTTTTTAATATAATATTACTTTAATCAACTTATTATATGTACAAACTCGTAAAAACTATATATATATATATATCTATATAAATTTACGTATAATGTTTTCAAATATCCGCTGTAGCACATTGGTTTAAACACAGATTGGATGAAACCGATAATAATCCCCTTCATCTATATGAGTTCTGGGTTCAAACCTCGGCAGCGGAACATTCGTTTTTAACCTTACAGCTTTTTATCTTATACATATTATTTGTTGGACCGGTGATAATAGTAAACCCTAATTACACGTTTTTTTGGAAAAAAAAGAAACACTCTTGCAAAGCTACAACAATGTCTACGTACGGCTCTCAAAGCTCTAAAAAAACAAATTTTTTTTGGTAATTGTATATTTTAATTCTCATCTTATAGAAAATAGCAAATGATTTGAAAGAATGTAACTTCAAACAAAAAAATATACCCCAATAATGTTTTGTTATTTTTTTTTCTTACAACAAGATGCTCTAAAAGCATTTTTTTCCACATTTAATTAGATTTTAATCTGTGGTACCCGACAGACAAGTTATTTCAAAGTAAAAAATTGAATTTTGAAGTTGTATTTGTTTGTTAATTTATTTCTTTTGTTTAGTGTACAAGAAGGTATTATTGTATATTGATTATTCATTCTATAATTTAATCCATAGTATACCGCGGAATAAGTTTTTACTATAGTGTTAATTTAATCAACTTATTATATGTACAAACTCGTAAAAACTATATATATATATATATATATATATATATATAAATTTACGTATAATGTTTTCAAATATCCGCTGTAGCACATTGTTTTAAACACAGATGGGATGAAACCGATAATAATCCCCTTCATCTAGATGAGTTCCGGGTTCAAATCTCGGCAGCAGAACATTCATTTTTAACCTTACAGCTTTTTATCTTATACATATTATTCGTTGGACCGGTGATAATAGTAAACCCTAATTACACGTTTTTTGGAAAAAAAAGAAACACTCTTGCAAAGCTATAACAATGTCTACGTACGGCTCTCAAAGCTCTAAAAAAAACCAAATATTTTTGGTAATTGTATATTTTAATTCTCATCTTATAGAAAATAGCAAATGATTTGAAAGAATGTAACTTCAAACAAAAAAATATACCCCAATATTGTTATGTTATTTTTTTTTCTTACAACAAGATGCTCTAAAAGCATTTTTTTCCACATTTAATTAGATTTTAATCTGTGGTACCCGACAGACAAGTTATTTCAAAGTAAAAAATTGAATTTTGAAGTTGTATTTGTTTGTTAATTTATTTCTTTTGTTTAGTGTACAAGAAGGTATTATTGTATATTGATTATTCATTCTATAATTTAATCCATAGTATACCGCGGAATAAGTTTTTACTATAATGTTAATTTAATCAACTTATTATATGTACAAACTCGTAAAAACAATATATATATATATATATATATATAAATTTACGTATAATGTTTTCAAATATCCGCTGTAGCACATTGGTTTAAACACAGATTGGATGAAACCGATAATAATCCCCTTCATCTAGATGAGTTCCGGGTTCAAACCTCGGCAGCGGAACATTCGTTTTTAACCTTACAACTTTTTATCTTATACATATTATTTGTTGGACCGGTGATAATAGTAAACCCTAATTACACGTTTTTTTGGAAAAAAAGAAACACTCTTGCAAAGCTACAACAATATCTACGTACGGCTCTCAAAGCTCTAAAAAAAACCAAATATTTTTGGTAATTGTATATTTTAATTCTCATCTTATAGAAAATAGCAAATGATTTGAAAGAATGTAACTTCAAACAAAAAAATATACCTCAATAATGTTTTGTTATTTTATTTTCTTACAACAAGATGCTCTAAAAGCATTTTTTTCCACATTTAATTAGATTTTAATCTGTGGTACCCGACAGACAAGTTATTTCAAAGTAAAAATTGAATTTTGAAGTTGTATTTGTTTGTTAATTTATTTCTTTTGTTTAGTGTATAAGAAGGTATTATTGTATATTGATTATTCATTCTATAATTTAATGCATAGTATACCGCGGAATAATTTTTTAATATAATATTAATTTAATCAACTTATTATATGTACAAACTCGTAAAAACTATATATATATATATATATATATAAATTTACATATAATGTTTTCAAATATCCGCTGTAGCACATTGGTTTAAACACAGATTGGATGAAACCGATAATAATCCCCTTCATCTATATGAGTTCCGGGTTCAAACCTCGGCAGCGGAACATTCGTTTTTAACCTTACAGCTTTTTATCTTATACATATTATTTGTTGGACCGGTGATAATAGTAAACCCTAATTACACGTTTTTTTTGGAAAAAAAAGAAACACTCTTGCAAAGCTACAACAATGTCTACGTACGGCTCTCAAAGCTCTAAAAAAACCAAATTTTTTTGGTAATTGTATATTTTAATTCTCATCTTATAGAAAATAGCAAATGATTTGAAAGAATGTAACTTCAAACAAAAAAATATACCCCAATAATGTTTTGTTATTTTTTTTTCTTACAACAAGATGCTCTAAAAGCATTTTTTTCCACATTTAATTAGATTTTAATCTGTGGTACCCGACAGACAAGTTATTTCAAAGTAAAAAATTGAATTTTGAAGTTGTATTTGTTTGTTAATTTATTTCTTTTGTTTAGTGTACAAGAAGGTATTATTGTATATTGATTATTCATTCTATAATTTAATCCATAGTATACCGCGGAATAAGTTTTTACTATAGTGTTAATTTAATCAACTTATTATATGTACAAACTCGTAAAAACTATATATATATATATATATATATATAAATTTACGTATAATGTTTTCAAATATCCGCTGTAGCACATTGTTTTAAACACAGATGGGATGAAACCGATAATAATCCCCTTCATCTAGATGAGTTCCGGGTTCAAATCTCGGCAGCAGAACATTCATTTTTAACCTTACAGCTTTTTATCTTATACATATTATTCGTTGGACCGGTGATAATAGTAAACCCTAATTACACGTTTTTTGGAAAAAAAAGAAACACTCTTGCAAAGCTATAACAATGTCTACGTACGGCTCTCAAAGCTCTAAAAAAAACCAAATATTTTTGGTAATTGTATATTTTAATTCTCATCTTATAGAAAATAGCAAATGATTTGAAAGAATGTAACTTCAAACAAAAAAATATACCCCAATATTGTTATGTTATTTTTTTTTCTTACAACAAGATGCTCTAAAAGCATTTTTTTCCACATTTAATTAGATTTTAATCTGTGGTACCCGACAGACAAGTTATTTCAAAGTAAAAAATTGAATTTTGAAGTTGTATTTGTTTGTTAATTTATTTCTTTTGTTTAGTGTACAAGAAGGTATTATTGTATATTGATTATTCATTCTATAATTTAATCCATAGTATACCGCGGAATAAGTTTTTACTATAATGTTAATTTAATCAACTTATTATATGTACAAACTCGTAAAAACAATATATATATATATATATATATATAAATTTACGTATAATGTTTTCAAATATCCGCTGTAGCACATTGGTTTAAACACAGATTGGATGAAACCGATAATAATCCCCTTCATCTAGATGAGTTCCGGGTTCAAACCTCGGCAGCGGAACATTCGTTTTTAACCTTACAACTTTTTATCTTATACATATTATTTGTTGGACCGGTGATAATAGTAAACCCTAATTACACGTTTTTTTGGAAAAAAAGAAACACTCTTGCAAAGCTACAACAATATCTACGTACGGCTCTCAAAGCTCTAAAAAAAACCAAATATTTTTGGTAATTGTATATTTTAATTCTCATCTTATAGAAAATAGCAAATGATTTGAAAGAATGTAACTTCAAACAAAAAAATATACCTCAATAATGTTTTGTTATTTTATTTTCTTACAACAAGATGCTCTAAAAGCATTTTTTTCCACATTTAATTAGATTTTAATCTGTGGTACCCGACAGACAAGTTATTTCAAAGTAAAAATTGAATTTTGAAGTTGTATTTGTTTGTTAATTTATTTCTTTTGTTTAGTGTATAAGAAGGTATTATTGTATATTGATTATTCATTCTATAATTTAATGCATAGTATACCGCGGAATAATTTTTTAATATAATATTAATTTAATCAACTTATTATATGTACAAACTCGTAAAAACTATATATATATATATATATATATAAATTTACATATAATGTTTTCAAATATCCGCTGTAGCACATTGGTTTAAACACAGATTGGATGAAACCGATAATAATCCCCTTCATCTATATGAGTTCCGGGTTCAAACCTCGGCAGCGGAACATTCGTTTTTAACCTTACAGCTTTTTATCTTATACATATTATTTGTTGGACCGGTGATAATAGTAAACCCTAATTACACGTTTTTTTTGGAAAAAAAAGAAACACTCTTGCAAAGCTACAACAATGTCTACGTACGGCTCTCAAAGCTCTAAAAAAACCAAAAAATTTTGGTAATTGTATATTTTAATTTTCATCTTATATAAAGTAGCAAATGATTTCAAAGAATGTAACTTCAAACAAAAAAATATACCTCAATAATGTTTTGTTATTTTATTTTCTTACAACAAGATGCTCTAAAAGCATTTTTTCCACATTTAATTAGATTTTAATCTGTGGTACCCGACAGACAAGTTATTTCAAAGTAAAAAATTTAATTTTGAAGTTGTATTTGTTTGTTAATTTATTTCTTTTGTTTAGTGTATAAGAAGGTATTATTGTATATTGATTATTCATTCTATAATTTAATGCATAGTATACCGCAGAATAATTTTTTAATATAATATTAATTTAATCAACTTATTATATGTACAAACTCGTAAAAACTATATATATATATATATATATATATATATATATATATATATATATATATATATATATATACGTATAATGTTTTCAAATATCCGCTGTAGCACATTGGTTTAAACACAGATTGGATGAAACCGATAATAATCCCCTTCATCTAGATGAGTTCCGGGTTCAAACCTCGGCAGTAGAACATTCGTTTTTAACCTTACAGCTTTTTATCTTATACATATTATTCGGTTGACCGGTGATAATAGTAAACCCTTATTACACGTTTTTTTGGAAAAAAAATAAACACTCTTGCAAAGCTACAACAATATCTACGTACGGCTCTCAAAGCTCTAAAAAAAACCAAATATTTTTGGTAATTGTATATTTTAATTCTCATCTTATAGAAAATAGCAAATGATTTGAAAGAATGTAACTTCAAACAAAAAAATATACCTCAATAATGTTTTGTTATTTTATTTTCTTACAACAAGATGCTCTAAAAGCATTTTTTTCCACATTTAATTAGATTTTAATCTGTAGTACCCGACAGACAAGTTATTTCAAAGTAAAAAATTGAATTTTGAAGTTGTATTTGTTTGTTAATTTATTTCTTTTGTTTAGTGTATAAGAAGGTATTATTGTATATTGATTATTCATTCTATAATTTAATGCATAGTATACTGCGGAATAATTTTTTAATATAATATTAATTTAATCAACTAATTATATGTACAAACTTGTAAAAACTATATATATATATATATATATATTTGTATAAATTTACGTATAATGTTTTCAAATATCCACTGTATCACATTGGTTTAAACATAGATTGGATGAAACAGATAATAATCCCTTTCATCTTGATGAGTTCCGGGTTCAAACCTCCGCAGCGGATCATTCGTTTTTAACCTTACAACTTTTTATCTTAGACATATTATTCGTTGGACCGGTGATAATTGTAAACCCTAATTACACGTTTTATTGGAAAAAAAAGAAACACTCTTGCAAAGCTGCAACAATGTCTACGTACGGCTCTCAAAGCTCTAAAAAAATACCAAATATTTTTGGTAATTGTATATTTTAATTCTCATCTTATAGAAAATAGCAAATGATTTGAAAGAATGTAACTTAAAACAAAAAAATATACCTCAATAATGTTTTGTTATTTTATTTTCTTACAACAAGATGCTCTAAAAGCATTTTTTTCAGCATTTAATTAGATTTTAATCTCCGGTACCCGACAGACAAGTTATTTCAAAGTAAAAAATTGAAACTTGAAGTTGTATTTGTTTGTTAATTAGTTTCTTTTGCTTAGTGTATAAGAAGGTATTATTGTATATTGATTATTAATTATATAATTTAGTCCATCGTATACCGCGGAATAATTTTTTAATATAATATTAATTTAATCAACTTATTATATGCACAAACTCGTAAAAACTATATATACACATATATATATATATATATATCTATATAAATTTACGTATAATGTTTTCAAATATCCGCTGTAGCACATTGGTTTAAACACAGATGGGATGAAACCGATAATAATCCCCTTCATCTAGATGAGTTCCGGGTTCAAACCTCGGCAGCGGAACATTCGTTTTTAAACTTACAGCTTTTTATCTTATACATATTATTCGTTGGACCGGTGATAATTGTAAACCCTAATTACACGTTTTATTGGAAAAAAAAGAAACACTCTTGCAAAGCTGCAACAATGTCTATGTACGGCTCTCAAAGCTCTAAAAAAAAAACCAAATATTTTTGGTTATTGTATATTTTAATTCTCATCTTATAGAAAATAGCAAATGATTTGAAAGGAAATAACTTCAACCAAAAAAACGTACCTCAATAATGTTTTGTTATTTTATTTTCTTACAACAAGATGCTTTAAAAGTATTTATTTTTCACAGTTAACTAGATTTTAATCTGTGGTATACCACAAACAAGTTATTTGAAAGTAAAAAACTTGAAATTTGAAGTTGTATTTGTTTGTTAATTTGTTTCTTTTGCTTAGTGTATAAGAAGGTATTATTGTATATTGATTATTAATTATATAATTTAGTCCATCGTATACCGCAGAATAATTTTTTAATATAATGTTAATTTAATCAACTTATTATATGTAAAAACTCGTAATATATATATATATATATATATATATATAAATATATATTTGTATAAATTTACGTATAATGTTTTCAAATATCCACTGTATCACATTGGTTTAAACATAGATTGGATGAAACCGATAATAATCCCTTTCATCTTGATGAGTTCCGGGTTCAAACCTCGGCAGCGGATCATTCGTTTTTAACCTTACAACTTTTTATCTTAGACATATTATTCGTTGGACCGGTGATAATTGTAAACCCTAATTACACGTTTTATTGGAAAAAAAGAAACACTCTTGCAAAGCTGCAACAATGTCTACGTACGGCTCTCAAAGCTCTAAAAAAATACCAAATATTTTTGGTAATTGTATATTTTAATTCTCATCTTATAGAAAATAGCAAATGATTTGAAAGAATGTAACTTAAAACAAAAAAATATACCTCAATAATGTTTTGTTATTTTATTTTCTTACAACAAGATGCTCTAAAAGCATTTTTTTCAGCATTTAATTAGATTTTAATCTGCGGTACCCGACAGACAAGTTATTTCAAAGTAAAAAATTGAAACTTGAAGTTGTATTTGTTTGTTAATTTGTTTCTTTTGCTTAGTGTATAAGAAGGTATTATTGTATATTGATTATTAATTATATGATTTAGTCCATCGTATACCGCAGAATCATTTTTTAATATAATATTAATTTAATCAACTTATTATATGCACAAACTCGTAAAAACTATATATACACATATATATATATCTATATAAATTTACGTATAATGTTTTCAAATATCCGCTGTAGCACATTGGTTTAAACACAGATGGGATGAAACCGATAATAATCCCCTTCATCTAGATGAGTTCCGGGTTCAAACCTCGGCAGCGGAACATTCGTTTTTAAACTTACAGCTTTTTATCTTATACATATTATTCGTTGGACCGGTGATAATTGTAAACCCTAATTACACGTTTTATTAGAAAAAAAAGAAACACTCTTGCAAAGCTGCAACAATGTCTATATACGGATCTCAAAGCTCTAAAAAAAAAAACCAAATATTTTTGGTAATTGTATATTTTAATTCTCATCTTATAGAAAATAGCAAATGATTTGAAAGAAAATAACTTCAACCAAAAAAACGTACCTCAATAATGTTTTGTTATTTTATTTTCTTACAACAAGATGCTCTAAAAGCATTTTTTTTAGCTTAGTGTATAAGAAGGTATTATTGTATATTGATTATTAATTATATAATTTAGTCCATCGTATACCGCAGAATAATTTTTTAATATAATGTTAATTTAATCAACTTATTATATGTACAAACTCGTAATATATATATATATATATAAATATATATTTGTATAAATTTACGTATAATGTTTTCAAATATCCACTGTATCACATTGGTTTAAACATAGATTGGATGAAACCGATAATAATCCCTTTCATCTTGATGAGTTCCGGGTTCAAACCTCGGCAGCGGATCATTCGTTTTTAACCTTACAACTTTTTATCTTAGACATATTATTCGTTGGACCGGTGATAATTGTAAACCCTAATTACACGTTTTATTGGAAAAAAAGAAACACTCTTGCAAAGCTGCAACAATGTCTACGTACGGCTCTCAAAGCTCTAAAAAAATACCAAATATTTTTGGTAATTGTATATTTTAATTCTCATCTTATAGAAAATAGCAAATGATTTGAAAGAATGTAACTTAAAACAAAAAAATATACCTCAATAATGTTTTGTTATTTTATTTTCTTACAACAAGATGCTCTAAAAGCATTTTTTTCAGCATTTAATTAGATTTTAATCTGCGGTACCCGACAGACAAGTTATTTCAAAGTAAAAAATTGAAACTTGAAGTTGTATTTGTTTGTTAATTTGTTTCTTTTGCTTAGTGTATAAGAAGGTATTATTGTATATTGATTATTAATTATATAATTTAGTCCATCGTATACCGCAGAATAATTTTTTAATATAATATTAATTTAATCAACTTATTATATGCACAAACTCGTAAAAACTATATATATACATATATATATATATATCTATATAAATTTATGTATAATGTTTTCAAATACCCGCTGTAGCACATTGGTTTAAACACAGATGGGATGAAACCGATAATAATCCCCTTCATCTAGATGAGTTCCGGGTTCAAACCTCGGCGGCGGAACATTCGTTTTTAAACTTACAGCTTTTTATCTTATACATATTATTCGTTGGACCGGTGATAATTGTAAACCCTAATTACACGTTTTATTGGGAAAAAAGAAACACTCTTGCAAAGCTGCAACAATGTCTATGTACGGCTCTCAAAGCTCTAAAAAAAAACCCAAATATTTTTGGTAATTGTATATTTTAATTCTCATCTTATAGAAAATAGCTAATGATTTGAAAGAAAATAACTTCAACCAAAAAAACGTACCTCAATAATGTTTTGTTATTTTATTTTCTTACAACAAGATGCTTTAAAAGTATTTATTTTTCACAGTTAACTAGATTTTAATCTGTGGTATACCACAAACAAGTTATTTGAAAGTAAAAAATTGAAATTTGAAGTTGTATTTGTTTGTTAATTTGTTTCTTTTGCTTAGTGTATAAGAAGGTATTATTGTATATTGATTATTAATTATATAATTTAGTCCATCGTATACCGCAGAATAATTTTTTAATATAATGTTAATTTAATCAACTTATTATATGTACAAACTCGTAAAAACTATATATATATATATATATATATCTGTATAAATTTACGTATAATGTTTTCAAATATCCGCTGTAGCACATTGGTTTAAACATAGATTGGATGAAACCGATAATAATCCCCTTCCTCTACATGAGTTTCGGGTTCAAACCTCGGCAGTGGAACATTCGTTTTTAACCATACAGCTTTTTATCTTATACATATTATTCGTTGGACCGGTGATAATTGTAAACCCTAATTACACGTTTTATTGGGAAAAAAGAAACACTCTTGCAAAGCTGCAACAATGTCTATGTACGGCTCTCAAAGCTCTAAAAAAAAACCCAAATATTTTGGTAATTGTATATTTTAATTCTCATCTTATAGAAAATAGCTAATGATTTGAAAGAAAATAACTTCAACCAAAAAAACGTACCTCAATAATGTTTTGTTATTTTATTTTCTTACAACAAGATGCTTTAAAAGTATTTATTTTTCACAGTTAACTAGATTTTAATCTGTGGTATACCACAAACAAGTTATTTGAAAGTAAAAAATTGAAATTTGAAGTTGTATTTGTTTCTTAATTTGTTTCTTTTGCTTAGTGTATAAGAAGGTATTATTGTATATTGATTATTAATTATATAATTTAGTCCATCGTATACCGCAGAATAATTTTTTAATATAATGTTAATTTAATCAACTTATTATATGTACAAACTCGTAAAAACTATATATATATATATATATATATATATCTGTATAAATTTACGTATAATGTTTTCAAATATCCGCTGTAGCACATTGGTTTAAACATAGATTGGATGAAACCGATAATAATCCCCTTCCTCTACATGAGTTTCGGGTTCAAACCTCGGCAGTGGAACATTCGTTTTTAACCATACAGCTTTTTATCTTATACATATTATTCATTGGACCGATCATGATTGTAAACCCTAATTACACGTTTTACTGGAAAAAAAAGAAACACTCTTGCAAAGCTGCAACAATGTCTACGTACGGCTCTCAAAGCTCAAAAAAAACCAAATATTTTTGGTAATAGTATATTTTAATTCTCATCTTATAGAAAATAGCAAATGATTTGAAAGAAAATAACTTCAACCAAAAAAACGTACCTCAATAATGTTTTGTTATTTTATTTTCTTACAACAAGATGCTCTAAAAGCATTTTTTTCAGCATTTAATTAGATTTTAATCTGCGGTACCCGACAGACAAGTTATTTCAAAGTAAAAAATTGAAACTTGAAGTTGTATTTGTTTGTTAATTTGTTTCTTTTGCTTAGTGTATAAGAAGGTATTATTGTATATTGATTATTAATTATATAATTTAGTCCATCGTATACCGCGGAATAATTTTTTAATATAATATTAATTTAATCAACTTATTATATGCACAAACTCGTAAAAACTATATATATACATATATATATATCTATATAAATTTACGTATAATGTTTTCAAATATCCGCTGTAGCACATTGGTTTAAACACAGATGGGATGAAACCGATAATAATCCCCTTCATCTAGATGAGTTCCGGGTTCAAACCTCGGCAGCGGAACATTCGTTTTTAAACTTACAGCTTTTTATCTTATACATATTATTCGTTGGACCGGTGATAATTGTAAACCCTAATTACACGTTTTATTGGAAAAAAAAGAAACACTCTTGCAAAGCTGCAACAATGTCTATGTACGGCTCTCAAAGCTCTAAAAAAAAAACCAAATATTTTTGGTTATTGTATATTTTAATTCTCATCTTATAGAAAATAGCAAATGATTTGAAAGGAAATAACTTCAACCAAAAAAACGTACCTCAATAATGTTTTGTTATTTTATTTTCTTACAACAAGATGCTTTAAAAGTATTTATTTTTCACAGTTAACTAGATTTTAATCTGTGGTATACCACAAACAAGTTATTTGAAAGTAAAAAACTTGAAATTTGAAGTTGTATTTGTTTGTTAATTTGTTTCTTTTGCTTAGTGTATAAGAAGGTATTATTGTATATTGATTATTAATTATATAATTTAGTCCATCGTATACCGCAGAATAATTTTTTAATATAATGTTAATTTAATCAACTTATTATATGTAAAAACTCGTAATATATATATATATATATATATATATATATAAATATATATTTGTATAAATTTACGTATAATGTTTTCAAATATCCACTGTATCACATTGGTTTAAACATAGATTGGATGAAACCGATAATAATCCCTTTCATCTTGATGAGTTCCGGGTTCAAACCTCGGCAGCGGATCATTCGTTTTTAACCTTACAACTTTTTATCTTAGACATATTATTCGTTGGACCGGTGATAATTGTAAACCCTAATTACACGTTTTATTGGAAAAAAAGAAACACTCTTGCAAAGCTGCAACAATGTCTACGTACGGCTCTCAAAGCTCTAAAAAAATACCAAATATTTTTGGTAATTGTATATTTTAATTCTCATCTTATAGAAAATAGCAAATGATTTGAAAGAATGTAACTTAAAACAAAAAAATATACCTCAATAATGTTTTGTTATTTTATTTTCTTACAACAAGATGCTCTAAAAGCATTTTTTTCAGCATTTAATTAGATTTTAATCTGCGGTACCCGACAGACAAGTTATTTCAAAGTAAAAAATTGAAACTTGAAGTTGTATTTGTTTGTTAATTTGTTTCTTTTGCTTAGTGTATAAGAAGGTATTATTGTATATTGATTATTAATTATATGATTTAGTCCATCGTATACCGCAGAATCATTTTTTAATATAATATTAATTTAATCAACTTATTATATGCACAAACTCGTAAAAACTATATATACACATATATATATATCTATATAAATTTACGTATAATGTTTTCAAATATCCGCTGTAGCACATTGGTTTAAACACAGATGGGATGAAACCGATAATAATCCCCTTCATCTAGATGAGTTCCGGGTTCAAACCTCGGCAGCGGAACATTCGTTTTTAAACTTACAGCTTTTTATCTTATACATATTATTCGTTGGACCGATCATGATTGTAAACCCTAATTACACGTTTTATTGGAAAAAAAAGAAACACTCTTGCAAAGCTGCAACAATGTCTATGTACGGCTCTCAAAGCTCTAAAAAAAAAACCAAATATTTTTGGTAATTGTATATTTTAATTCTCATCTTATAGAAAATAGCAAATGATTTGAAAGAAAATAACTTCAACCAAAAAAACGTACCTCAATAATGTTTTGTTATTTTATTTTCTTACAACAAGATGCTTTAAAAGTATTTATTTTTCACAGTTAACTAGATTTTAATCTGTGGTATACCACGAACAAGTTATTTGAAAGTAAAAAATTGAAATTTGAAGTTGTATTTGTTTGTTAATTTGTTTCTTTTGCTTAGTGTATAAGAAGGTATTATTGTATATTGATTATTAATTATATAATTTAGTCCATCGTATACCGCAGAATAATTTTTTAATATAATGTTAATTTAATCAACTTATTATATGTACAAACTCGTAAAAACTATATATATATATATATATATATATCTGTATAAATTTACGTATAATGTTTTCAAATATCCGCTGTAGCACATTGGTTTAAACATAGATTGGATGAAACCGATAATAATCCCCTTCCTCTACATGAGTTTCGGGTTCAAACCTCGGCAGCGGAACATTCGTTTTTAACCATACAGCTTTTTATCTTATACATATTATTCGTTGGACCGATCATGATTGTAAACCCTAATTACACGTTTTACTGGAAAAAAAAGAAACACTCTTGCAAAGCTGCAACAATGTCTACGTACGGCTCTCAAAGCTCCAAAAAAACCAAATATTTTTGGTAATAGTATATTTTAATTCTCATCTTATAGAAAATAGCAAATGATTTGAAAGAATGTAACTTCAAACAAAAAAATATAACTCAATAATGTTTTGTTATTTTATTTTATTACAACAAGATGCTCTAAAAGTATTTTTTTCCACATTTAATTAGATTTTAATCTCCGGTACCCGACAGACAAGTTATTTCAAAGTAAAATTTGAATTTTGAAGTTGCATTTGTTTGTTAATTAATTTCTTTTGTTTAGTGTATAAGAAGGTATTATTGTATATTGATTATTCATTCTATAATTTAATGCATAGTATACCGCAGAATTATTTTTTAATATAATATTAATTTAATCAACTTATTATATGTACAAACTCGTAAAAACTAGATATATATATATATATATATATATATATATATATATATATATCTACATAAATTTACGTATAATGTTTTCAAATATCCGCTGTAGCACATTGGTTTAAACACAGATGGGATGAAACCGATAATAATCGCCTTCATCTAGATGAGTTCCGGGTTCAAATCTCGGCAGCGGAACATTCGTTTTTAACCTTACAGCTTTTTATCTTATACATATTATTCGTTGGACCGGTGATAATTGTAAACATTAATTACACGTTTTATTGGAAAAAAAGAAACACTCTTGCAAAGCTGCAACAATGTCTACGTACGGCTCCAAAGCTCTAAAAAAAAACCAAATATTTTTGGTAATCGTATATTTTAATTATCATCTGATAGAAAATAGCAAATGATTTGAAAGAATGTAACTTCAAACAAAAAAATATACCTCAATGATGTTTTGTTATTTTATTTTCTTACAACAAGATGCTCTAAAAGCATTTTTTTCAGCCTTTAGTTAGATTTTAATCTGCGGTACCCGAAAGTCAAGTTTTTTCAAAGTAAAAAATTGAAATTTGAAGTTGTATTTGTTTGTTAATTTGTTTCTTTTGCTTAGTGTATAAGAATGTATTATTGTATATTGATTATTCATTCAATAATTTAATGCATAATATACCGCGGAATAATTTTTTAATATAATATCAATTTAATCAACTTATTATATGTACAAACTCGTAAAAACTATATATATATATACATATATATATCTACATAAATTTACGTATAATGTTTTCAAATATCCGTTGTAGCACATTGGTTTAAACACAGATGGGATGAAACCGATAATAATCCCCTTCATCTAGATGAGTTCCGGGTTCAAACCTCGGCAGTGGAACATTCGTTTTTAACCTTACAGCTTTTTATCTTATACATACTATTCGTTGGACCGGTGATAATTGTAAACATTAATTACACGTTTTATTGGAAAAAAAGAAACACTCTTGCAAAGCTGCAACAATGTCTACGTACGACTCTCAAAGCTCTAATAAAAAACCAAATATTTTTGGTAATCGTATATTTTAATTATCATCTGATAGAAAATAGCAAATGATTTGAAAGAATGTAACTTCAAACAAAAAAATATACCTCAATAATGTTTTGTTATTTTATTTTCTTACAACAAGATGCTCTAAAAGCATTTTTTTCAGCCTTTAGTTAGATTTTAATCTCCGGTACCCGAAAGTCAAGTTTTTTCAAAGTAAAAAATTGAAATCTGAAGTTGTATTTGTTTGTTAATTTGTTTCTTTTGCTTAGTGTATAAGAAGGTATTATTGTATATTGATTATTAATAACATAATTTAGTCCATCGTATACCGCGGAATAATTTTTTAATATAATGTTAATTTAATCAACGTATTATATGTACAAACTCGTAAAACTATATATATATATATATCTACACAAATTTACGTATAATGTTTTCAAATATCCGTTGTAGCATATTGGTTTAAACACAGATGGGATGAAACCGATAATAATCCCCTTCATCTAGATGAGTTCCGGGTTCAAACCTCGGCAGTGGAACATTCGTTTTTAACCTTACAGCTTTTTATCTTATACATATTATTCGTTGGACCGGTGATAATTGTAAACATTAATTACACGTTTTATTGGAAAAAAAGAAACACTCTTGCAAAGCTGCAACAATGTCTACGTACGGCTCTCAAAGCTCTAAAAAAAACCAAATATTTTTGGTAATCGTATATTTTAATTCTCATCTGATAGAAAATAGCAAATGATTTGAAAGAATGTAACTTCAAACAAACAAATATACTTCAATAATGTTTTGTTATTTTATTTTCTTACAACAAGATGCTCTAAAAGCATTTTTTTCAGCATTTAGTTAGATTTTAATCTGTGGTACCCGAAAGTCAAGTTATTTCAAAGTAAAAAATTGAAATTTGAAGTTGTATTTGTTTGTTAATTTGTTTCTTTTGCTTAGTGTATAAGAATGTATTATTGTATATTGATTATTAATTATAGAATTTAGTCCATCGTATACAGCGGAATAATTTTTTAATATAATATTAATTTAATCAACTTATTATATGTACAAACTCGTAAAAACTATATATATATATATATATATATATATATATATATATATATATCTGTATAAATTTACGTATAATGTTTTCAAATATCCGCTGTAGCACATTGGTTTAAACATAGATTGGATGAAACCGATAATAATCCCCTTCATCTAGATGAGTTCCGGGTTCAAACCTCGGCAGAGGAACATTCGTTTTTTACCTTACAGCTTTTAATCTTATACATATTATTCGTTGGACCGGTGATAATTGTAAACCCTAATTACACGTTTTACTGGGAAAAAAAAAGAAACACTCTTGCAAAGCTGCAGCAATGTCTACGTACGGCTCTCAAAGCTCTAAAAAAAACCAAATATTTTTGGTAATCGTATATTTTAATTCTCATCTTATAGAAAATAGCAAATGATTTGAAAGAATGTAACTTCAAACAAAAAAACGTACCTCAATAATGTTTTGTTATTTTATTTTCTTGCAACGAGATGCTCTAAAAGCATTTATTTTTTCACATTTAACTAGATTTTAAATCTTACAGCTTTTTATCGTATACATATTATTCGTCGGACCGGTGATAATTGTAAACCCTAATTACACGTTTTACTGGAAAAAAAAGAAACACTCTTGCAAGGCTGCAGCAATGTCTACGTACGGCTCTCGAAGCTCTAAAAAAAAACCAAATATTTTTGGTAATTGTATATTTTAATTCTCATCTTATAGAGAATAGCAAATGATTTGAAAGAAAGTAACTTCAAACAAAAAAACGTACCTCAATAATGTTTTGTTATTTTATTTTCTTACAACAAGATGCTCTAAAAGCATTTATTTTTTCACAATTAACTAGATTTTAATCTACGGTATCCCACAGACAAGTTATTTCAAAGTAAAAAATTGAAATTAGAAGTTGTATTTTTTTGTTAATTTGTTCCTTTTGTTTAGTGTATAGTTTGAGCCATAGTATACCGAGGTAATTTTTTTAATATAATATTAATTTAATAACCTTATTTTATGTACAAACTCGTAAAAAATATATATATATATATTTACGTATAATGTTTTAAAAAATCCGCTATAACACATTGGTTTAAACACAGATTGGATGAAAAGGATAATAATCCCCTTCATCTAGATTAGTTCCGGGTTCAAACCCCGGCAGCGGAACATTCTTTTTTATTCTTATAGCTTTTTATCTTATACATATTATTCGTCGGACCGGTAATAATTGTAAACCCTAATTACACGTTTTATTGGAAAAAAAACAAAATAATCTTGCAAAGCTGCAACAATTTCTACGTACGGTTCTCAAACTCTAAATAAAACCAAATATTTTTGGTAATCGTATATTTTAATTCTCATCTTATAGAAAATAGCAAATGATTTGAAAGAAAGTAACTTCAAACAAAAAATTGTACCTCAATAATGTTTTGTTATTTTATTTTCTTACAACAAGATGCTTTAAAAGCTTTTATTTTTTCACATTTAACTAGATTTTAATCTGCGGTATCCCACAGACAAGTTATTTCAATGTAATAAATTGAAATTTGAAGTTGTATTTGTTTGTTAATTTGTTTCTTTTGCTTAGTGTATAAGAAGGTATTATTGTATATTGATTATTAACTGTATAATTTAATCCATAGTATACCGCGGAATAATTTAACCTTACAGCTTTTTATTATATACAAATTATTCGTTGGACCGGTGATAATTGTAAACCCTAATTCCACGTTTTACTGGAAAAAAAAGAAACACTCTTGCAAGGCTGCAGCAATGTCTACGTACGGCTCTCAAAGCTCTACAAAAAAACCAAATATTTTTGGTAATTGTATATTTTAATTCTCATCTTATAGAAAATAGCAAATGATTTGAAAGAAAGTTACTTCAAACAAAAAAACGTACCTCAATAATGTTTTGTTATTTTATTTTCTTACAACAAGATGCTCTCAAAGCATTTATTTTTTCACATTTAACTAGATTTTAATCTACGGTATCCCACAGACAAGTATTTCAAAGTAAGAAATTGAAATTAGAAGTTGTATTTTTGTTAATTTGTTCCTTTTGTTTAGTGTATAGTTTAAGCCATAGTATACCGAGGTAATTTTTTAATATAATATTAATTTAATAACCTTATTTTATGTACAAACTCGTAAAATATATATATATATATATATATATATATATATATATATATTTACGTATAATGTTTCAAAAAATCCGCTGTAGCACATTGGTTTAAACACTGATTGGATGAAAAGGATAATAATCCCCTTCATCTAGATTAGTTCCGGGTTCAAACCCCGGCAGTGGAACATTCTTTTTTAATCTTACAGCTTTTTATCTTATACATATTATTCGTCGGACCGGTGATAATTGTAAACCCTAATTACACGTTTTACTGGAAAAAAAAGAAACACTCTTGCAAGGCTGCAGCAATGTCTACGTACACCTCTCAAAGCTCTAAAAAAAACCCAAATATTTTTGGTAATTGTATATTTTAGTTCTCATCGTATAGAAAATAGCAAATGATTTGAAAGAAAGTAACTTCAAACAAAAAAACGTACCTCAATAATGTTTTGTTATTTTATTTTCTTACAACAAGATGCTCTAAAAGGATTTATTTTCAGCATTTAGTTAGATTTTAATCCGCGGTACCCGAAAGTCAAGTTATTTCAAAGTAAAAAATTGAAATTTGAAGTTGTATTTGTTTGTTAATTTGTTTCTTTTGCTTAGTGTATAAGAAGGTATTATTGTATATTGATTATTCATTCTATAATTTAATGCATAATATACCGCGGAATAATTTTTTAATATAATATTAATTTAATTAACTTATTATATGTACAAACTCGTAAAAACTATATATATATATATATATATATATATATATATATATATATATCTGTATAAATTTACGTATAATGTTTTCAAATATCCGCTGTAGCACATTGGTTAAAACACAGATTGGATGAAACCGATAATAATCCCCTTCATCTAGATGAGTTCCGGGTTCAAACCTCGGCAGAGGAACATTCGTTTTTTACCTTACAGCTTTTAATCTTATACATATTATTCGTTGGACCGGTGATAATTGTAAACCCTAATTACACGTTTTACTGGAAAAAAAAGAAACACTCTTGCAAGGCTGCAGCAATGTCTACGTACGGCTCTCAAAGCTCTACAAAAAAAACCAAATATTTTTGGTAATTGTATATTTTAATTCTCATCTTATAGAAAACAGCAAATGATTTGAAAGAAAGTTACTTCAAACAAAAAAACGTACCTCAATAATGTTTTGTTATTTTATTTTCTTACAACAAGATGCTCTCAAAGCATTTATTTTTTCACATTTAACTAGATTTTAATCTACGGTATCCCACAGACAAGTATTTCAAAGTAAGAAATTGAAATTAGAAGTTGTATTTGTTTGTTAATTTGTTTCTTTTGCTTAGTGTATAAGAAGGTATTATTGTATATTGATTATTCATTCTATAATTTAATGCATAATATACCGCGGAATAATTTTTTAATATAATATTAATTTAATTAACTTAATATATGTACAAACTCGTAAAAACTATATATATATATATATATATATATATCTACATAAATTTACGTATAATGTTTTCAAATATCCGTTGTAGCACATTGGTTAAAACACAGATTGGATGAAACCGATAATAATCCCCTTCATCTAGATGAGTTCCGGGTTCAAACCTCGGCAGAGGAACATTCGTTTTTTACCTTACAGCTTTTAATCTTATACATATTATTCGTTGGACCGGTGATAATTATAAACCCTAATTACACGTTTTACTGGAAAAAAAGAAACACTCTTGCAAAGCTGCAGAAATGTCTACGTACGGCTCTCAAAGTTCTAAAAAAAACCAAATATTTTTGGTAATCGTATATTTTAATTCTCATCTTATAGAAAATAGCAAATGATTTGAAAGAATGTAACTTCAAACAAAAAAACGTACCTCAATAATGTTTTGTTATTTTATTTTCTTACAAGAAGATGCTCTAAAAGCATTTATTTTTTCACATTTAACTAGATTTTAATCTACGGTATCCCACAGACAATTTATTTCAAAGTAAAAAATTGAAATTAGAAGTTGTATTTTTTTGTTAATTTGTTCCTTTTGTTTAGTGTATAGTTTAAGCGATAGTATACCGAGGTAATTTTTTTAATATAATATTAATTTAATAACCTTATTTTATGTACAAACTCATAAAATATATATATGTACATATTTACGTATAATGTTGTAAAAAATCCGTTGTAGCACATTGGTTTAAACACAGATTGGATGAAAAGGATAATAATCCCCTTCATCTAGATTTGTTCGGGGTTCAAACCCCGGCAGCGGAACATTCTTTTTTAATCTTACAGCTTTTTATCTTATACATATTATTCGTCGGACCGGTGATAATTGTAAACCCTAATTACACGTTTTAATGGAAAAAAACAAAATAATCTTGCAAAGCTGCAACAATGTCTACGTACGGTTCTCAAAGCTCTAAAAAAAACCAAATATTTTTGGTAATCGTATAATTTAATTCTCATCTTATAGAAAATAGCAAATGATTTGAAAGAAAGTAACTTCAAACAAAAAATATACCTCAATAATGTTTTGTTATTTTATTTTCTTACAACAAGATGCTCTAAAAGCATTTTTTCCACATTTAAATATATTTTAATCTGCGATACCCGACAGACAAGTTATTTCAAAGTAAAAAATTGAAATTTGAAGTTGTATTTGTTTGTTAATTTGTTTCTTTTGTTTAGTGTATAAGAAGGTATTATTGTATATTGATTATTAATTCTATAATTTAATCCATAGTATACCGCAGAATAATTTTTTAATATAATATTAATTTAATCAATTTATTATATGTACAAACTCGTAAAAATTATATAAATATATATTTACGTATAATGTTTTAAAAAATCCGTTGTAGCACATTGGTTTAAACACAGATTGGATGAAAAGGATAATAATCCCCTTCATCTAGATTAGTTCCGGGTTCAAACCCCGGCAGCGGAACATTCTTTTTTAATCTTACAGCTTTTTATCTGATACATATTATTCGTCGGACCGGTGATAATTGTAAACCCTAATTACACGTTTTATTGGAAAAAAAACAAAATAATCTTGCAAAGCTGCAAAAATTTCTACGTACGGTGCTCAAAGCTCTAAATAAAACCAAATATTTTTGGTAATCGTATATTTTAATTCTTATCTTATTGAAAATAGCAAATGATTTGAAAGAAAGTAACTTCAAACAAAAAATCGTATCTCAATAATGTTTTGTTATTTTATTTTCTTACAACAAGATGCTTTAAAAGCATTTATTTTTTCACATTTAACTAGATTTTAATCTGCGGTATCCCACAGACAAGTTATTTCAAAGTAAAAAATTGAAATTTGAAGTTGTATTTGTTTGTTAATTTGTTTCTTTTGCTTAGTGTATAAGAAGGTATTATTGTATATTGATTATTAACTGTATAATTTAATCCATAGTATACCGCGGAATAATTTAACCTTACAGCTTTTTATCTTAGACATATTATTCGTCGGACCGGTGATAATTGTAAACCCTAATTACATGTTTTATTGGAAAAAAAAAATACTCTTGCAAAACTGCAACAATGTCTACGTACGGCTCTCAAAGATCTAAAAAAAATCAAAATTTTTTGGTAATCGTATATTTTAATTCTTATCTTATAGAAAATAGCAAATGATTTGAAAGGAAGTAACTTCAAACAAAAAATCGTACCTCAATAATGTTTTGTTATTTTATTTTCTTACAACAAGATGCTTTAAAAGCATTTATTTTTCACATTTAACTAGATTTTAATCTGCGGTATCCCACAGACAAGTTATTTCAAAGTAAAAAATTGAAATTTGAAGTTGTATTTGTTTGTTAATTTGTTTCTTTTGCTTAGTGTATAAGAAGGTATTATTGTATATTGATTATTAATTCTATAATTTAATCCATAGTATACCGCGGAATAATTTAGCCTTACAGATTTTTATCTTAGACATATTATTCGTCGGACCGGTGATAAGTGTAAACCCTAATTACAAGTTTTATTGGAAAAAAAAAAGAAATACTCTTGCAAAGCTGCAACAATGTCTACGTACGGCTCTCAAAGCTCTAAAAAAAATCAAAATTTTTTGGTAATCGTATATTTTAATTCTTATCTTATAGAAAATAGCAAATGATTTGAAAGGAAGTAACTTCAAACAAAAAATCGTACCTCAATAATGTTTTGTTATTTTATTTTCTTACAACAAGATGCTTTAAAAGCATTTATTTTTTCACATTTAACTAGATTTTAATCTGCGGTATCCCACAGACAAGTTATTTCAAAGTAAAAAATTGAAATTTGAAGTTGTATTTGTTTGTTAATTTGTTTCTTTTGCTTAGTGTATAAGAAGGTATTATTGTATATTGATTATTAATTCTATAATTTAATCCATAGTATACCGCGGAATAATTTAACCTTACAGATTTTTATCTTAGACATATTATTCGTCGGACCGGTGATAATTGTAAACCCTAATTACATGTTTTATTGGAAAAAAAAAAATACTCTTGCAAAACTGCAACAATGTCTACGTACGGCTCTCAAAGATCTAAAAAAATTCAAAATTTTTTGGTAATCGTATATTTTAATTCTTATCTTATAGAAAATAGCAAATGATTTGAAAGGAAGTAACTTCAAACAAAAAATCGTACCTCAATAATGTTTTGTTATTTTATTTTCTTACAACAAGATGCTTTAAAAGCATTTATTTTTCACATTGAAATATATTTTAATCTGCGATACCCGACAGACAAGTTATTTCAAAGTAAAAAATTGAAATTTGAAGTTGTATTTGTTTGTTAATTTGTTTCTTTTGTTTAGTGTATAAGAAGGTATTATTGTATATTGATTATTAATTCTAAAATTTAATCCATAGTATACCGCAGAATAATTTTTTAATATAATATTAATTTAATCAATTTATTATATGTACAAACTCGTAAAAATTATATAAATATATATTTACGTATAATGTTTTAAAAAATCCGTTGTAGCACATTGGTTTAAACACAGATTGGATGAAAAGGATAATAATCCCCTTCATCTAGATTAGTTCCGGGTTCAAACCCCGGCAGCGGAACATTCTTTTTTAATCTTACAGCTTTTTATCTGATACATATTATTCGTCGGACCGGTGATAATTGTAAACCCTAATTACACGTTTTATTGGAAAAAAAACAAAATAATCTTGCAAAGCTGCAACAATTTCTACGTACGGTGCTCAAAGCTCTAAATAAAACCAAATATTTTTGGTAATCGTATATTTTAATTCTTATCTTATTGAAAATAGCAAATGATTTGAAAGAAAGTAACTTCAAACAAAAAATCGTATCTCAATAATGTTTTGTTATTTTATTTTCTTACAACAAGATGCTTTAAAAGCATTTATTTTTTCACATTTAACTAGATTTTAATCTGCGGTATCCCACAAACAAGTTATTTCAAAGTAAAAAATTGAAATTTGAAGTTGTATTTGTTTGTTAATTTGTTTCTTTTGCTTAGTGTATAAGAAGGTATTATTGTATATTGATTATTAACTGTATAATTTAATCCATAGTATACCGCGGAATAATTTAACCTTACAGCTTTTTATTATATACAAATTATTCGTTGGACTGGTGATAATTGTAAACCCTAATTACACGTTTTACTGGAAAAAAAAAAGAAACTCTCTTGCAAGGCTGCAGCAATGTCTACGTACGGCTCCCAAAGCTCTGAAAAAAAACCAAATATTTTTGGTAATTGTATATTTTAATTGTCATCTTATAGAAAATAGCAAATGATTTGAATGAAAGTAACTTCAAACAAAAAAACGTACCTCAATAATGTTTTGTTATTTTATTTTCTTACAACAAGATGCTCTAAAAGCATTTATTTTTTCACATTTAACTAGATTTTAATCTACGGTATCCCACAGACAAGTTATTTTAAAGTAAAAAATTGAAATTAGAAGTTGTATTTGTTTGTTAATTTGTTCCTTTTGTTCAGTGTATAGTTTAAGCCATAGTATACCGAGGTAATTTTTTTTAATATAATATTAATTTAATAACCTTATTTTATGTACAAATTCGTAAAAATATGTATATATATATATATTTACGTATAATGGTTTAAAAAATCCGCTGTAACACATTGGTTTAAACACAGATTGGATGAAAAGGTTAATAATCCCCTTCATCTAGATTAGTTCCGGGTTCAAACCCCGGCAGCGGAACATTGTTTTTTAATCTTACAGCTTTTTATCTTATACATATTATTCGTCGGACCGGTGATAATTGTAAACCCTAATTACACGTTTTATTGGAAAAAAAAACAAAATAATCTTGCAAAGCTGCAACAATTTCTACGTACGGTTCTCAAAGCTCTAAATAAAACCAAATATTTTTGGTAATCGTATATTTTAATTCTCATCTTATAGAAAATAGCAAATGATTTGAAAGAAAGTAACTTCAAACAAAAAATTGTACCTCAATAATGTTTTGTTATTTTATTTTCTTACAACAAGATGCTTTAAAAGCATTTATTTTTTCACATTTAACTAGATTTTAATCTGCGGTATCCCACAAACAAGTTATTTCAAAGTAAAAAATTGAAATTTGAAGTTGTATTTGTTTGTTAATTTGTTTCTTTTGCTTAGTGTATAAGAAGGTATTATTGTATATTGATTATTAATTCTATAATTTAATCCATAGTATACCGCGGAATAATTTAACCTTACAGATTTTTATCTTAGACATATTATTCGTCGGACCGGTGATAAGTGTAAACCCTAATTACAAGTTTTATTGGAAAAAAAAAAAGAAATACTCTTGCAAAGCTGCAACAATGTCTACGTACGGCTCTCAAAGCTCTAAAAAAAATCAAAATTGTTTGGTAATCGTATATTTTAATTCTTATCTTATAGAAAATAGCAAATGATTTGAAAGAAAGTAACTTCAAACAAAAAATTGTACCTCAATAATGTTTTGTTATTTTATTTTCTTACAACAAGATGCTTTAAAAGCATTTATTTTTTCACATTTAACTAGATTTTAATCTGCGGTATCCCACAAACAAGTTATTTCAAAGTAAAAAATTGAAATTTGAAGTTGTATTTGTTTGTTAATTTGTTTCTTTTGCTTAGTGTATAAGAAGGTATTATTGTATATTGATTATTAATTCTATAATTTAATCCATAGTATACCGCGGAATAATTTAACCTTACAGATTTTTATCTTAGACATATTATTCGTCGGACCGGTGATAATTGTAAACCCTAATTACACGTTTTATTGGAAAAAAAACAAAATAATCTTGCAAAGCTGCAAAAATTTCTACGTACGGTGCTCAAAGCTCTAAATAAAACCAAATATTTTTGGTAATCGTATATTTTAATTCTTATCTTATTGAAAATAGCAAATGATTTGAAAGAAAGTAACTTCAAACAAAAAATCGTATCTCAATAATGTTTTGTTATTTTATTTTCTTACAACAAGATGCTTTAAAAGCATTTATTTTTTCACATTTAACTAGATTTTAATCTGCGGTATCCCACAGACAAGTTATTTCAAAGTAAAAAATTGAAATTTGAAGTTGTATTTGTTTGTTAATTTGTTTCTTTTGCTTAGTGTATAAGAAGGTATTATTGTATATTGATTATTAACTGTATAATTTAATCCATAGTATACCGCGGAATAATTTAACCTTACAGCTTTTTATCTTAGACATATTATTCGTCGGACCGGTGATAATTGTAAACCCTAATTACATGTTTTATTGGAAAAAAAAAATACTCTTGCAAAACTGCAACAATGTCTACGTACGGCTCTCAAAGATCTAAAAAAAATCAAAATTTTTTGGTAATCGTATATTTTAATTCTTATCTTATAGAAAATAGCAAATGATTTGAAAGGAAGTAACTTCAAACAAAAAATCGTACCTCAATAATGTTTTGTTATTTTATTTTCTTACAACAAGATGCTTTAAAAGCATTTATTTTTCACATTTAACTAGATTTTAATCTGCGGTATCCCACAGACAAGTTATTTCAAAGTAAAAAATTGAAATTTGAAGTTGTATTTGTTTGTTAATTTGTTTCTTTTGCTTAGTGTATAAGAAGGTATTATTGTATATTGATTATTAATTCTATAATTTAATCCATAGTATACCGCGGAATAATTTAGCCTTACAGATTTTTATCTTAGACATATTATTCGTCGGACCGGTGATAAGTGTAAACCCTAATTACAAGTTTTATTGGAAAAAAAAAAGAAATACTCTTGCAAAGCTGCAACAATGTCTACGTACGGCTCTCAAAGCTCTAAAAAAAATCAAAATTTTTTGGTAATCGTATATTTTAATTCTTATCTTATAGAAAATAGCAAATGATTTGAAAGGAAGTAACTTCAAACAAAAAATCGTACCTCAATAATGTTTTGTTATTTTATTTTCTTACAACAAGATGCTTTAAAAGCATTTATTTTTTCACATTTAACTAGATTTTAATCTGCGGTATCCCACAGACAAGTTATTTCAAAGTAAAAAATTGAAATTTGAAGTTGTATTTGTTTGTTAATTTGTTTCTTTTTCTTATCTTATAAGAAGGTATTATTGTATATTGATTATTAATTGTATAATTTAATCCATAGTATACTGCGGAATAATTTAACCTTACAGCTTTTTATTATATACAAATTATTCGTTGGACCGGTGATAATTGTAAACCCTAATTACACGTTTTACTGGGGAAAAAAAACACTCTTGCAAAGCTGCAGAAATGTCTACGTACGGCTCTCAAAGCTCTAAAAAAAACCAAATATTTCTGGTAATTGTATATTTTAATTCTTATCTTATAGAAAATAGCAAATGATTTGAAAGAAAGTAACTTCAAACAAAAAAACGTACCTCAATAATGTTTTGTTATTTTATTTTCTTACAACAACATGCTCTAAAAGCATTTATTTTTTCACATTTAACTAGATTTTAATCTGCGGTATCCCACAAATAAATTATTTCAAAGAAAAAAATTGAAATTAGAAGTTGTATTTTTTTGTTAATTTGTTTCTTTTGGTTAGTGTATAATTTAAGCCATAGTATACCGAGGTAATTATTTTAATATAATATTAATTTAATAACTTTATTTTATGTACAAACTCGTAAACAATATATATATATATATATATATTTACGTATAATGTTTTAAAAAATCCGTCGTAGCACATTGGTTTAAACACAGATTAGATGAAAAGGATAATAATCCCCTTCATCTAGATTAGTCCCGGGTTCAAACCCCGGCAGCGGAACATTCTTTTTTAACCTTACAGCTTTTTATCTTATACATATTCTTCGTCGGACCAGTGATAATTATAAACCCTAATTACACGTTTTATTGGAAAAAAAGAAATAATCTTGCAAAGTTGCAACAATGTCTACGTACGGTTCTCAAACCTCTAAAAAACCAAATTTTTTGGTAATCGTATATTTTTGAAATGACCCGTTTTATTTTTGAAACGACCTGACCCGTTTTTTTAATAATAAATAATAATTATAATAATTAACTATGACTAGTGGTCCCATACCCACTAGCCATCTAACCACAATCACAAATAACCGCGGAATACCAATACCAATTAAATAACCAATAATAAACCATAATCAAATAACCAATACCAATCCTAACCATTCCAATGTCAAACAACAAGAAACACCAAACCGGCAATCCTAACAATGTGTCTAATGACCCAACTCTAGCAACCTAGCAATGCCAGACAACATCCAATCGAGTCCCTAGAACATCTTCCTCTTTATTGCCTTCATTCCACGATCACACTTTGCCTTTACCTTCACCACTAACACAAATTGAGATGCATGAGTATTTGATAAACACTCAGTGAGGCAATCCTCCCATCTACTGGCTAAACACACAATCAACATATGATTCCAATGTTCCAAACAAACAACAAACAAAACATACAAACCAGGAAATGAACACGTCTCGCTGGAAGGGAGCTATCGACCGACACCAGCCTAGTGTCGACCGACACTGGCATTGGTGTCGATCGTCACTACCCCACAGTGTCGATCGACACCCATCTGCAACTGCGATCCGCACGAAACCGAGAGTCGAATTTGGCTTCCCAATCTCCTCCAAATCATCCAATACTCAAAACACATGCCAGAAACATCATTAGGAACCTGTATAATCCAATCCCCAGCAAGAAAACACACAAAAGAACAACAAACAAGCAAGAACAAGGAAATCAAAGGCTTAGATTAGCCATGGTTATGCACTCACCTATTTGCAGGAAGTTTCTGACCAACAATGAACGAATCCACACTCTCAGCAAGCTTCCCCCACGTTCCTAGCCTTGAATCCTCACTCCCACAGCAAGATCTCACCCACAAAGCCTTTAAATCTCACAATCTCCCTCTAGAACGTCAAGAACAGTTTTCTCTCTTTTCTTTTCTCTCAAAGCGGCGTGAGACAACAAAAACACGACCCTAGGTCGTTTTCTCCTTTTTAAACCTTGGTCCAATGGTTTCCTTAAACCAAACCGGTCCAAATCAATAATTAAAACAATTTGGTCGAACCAGAAATAAGTGGTGTCGACCGACACCAACGTGGGTGTCGATCGACACCCACCCCAAAACGAAGAGTTTTGGTTCGCGGGCGTTACAATTCTCCCCCACCAAAAATAGATTCGTCCTCGAATCTCGAACAACACTCAGCCAAGGACTGATGTGCTACCGACTCCACGACCCGCACTCCTCCGACTGATATACGAAAGGTCACCTCTAGGTGATAGACTCACGTTCTAGGCGTTATTTGTTCTCGACTTTTGGACTCACCTTTTTTTTTTTTTTTAACTCATAGGCCCTCACCTTGAGTTTTTATTGGCTCCTCATCAGACCGAAGTCTGCATGCCATAATATTGGCTCCTACTCGGGCCTAAACCCGCATGCCATAATGTATATAAGGGAGTCCAATACTCGTCTCTCGGGTTGCCACCCTACAGCGCGCCCCCGGATTGTCATCCGAAGTTGATATACCAGCCATACTCCCAAACCAAAAAGTCTTAGAATATGACGGTACTAGGAGAACCTAAGTTCCCCAAGAGTCGCGAGCAAACAATTGAACACGTCTGAGTCCTATCCCTATCCAAGTTTCCTTCACGTGGCTCGCGTAAGACAACACAATGTCCTACCAACCACATATCCCCTCACTGGAATACCCCATGACCACACAAGGATCATCTCTTTGCCCCACGGGCCGCCACGAAGGCCAAACAAATATCCTAAACAGGACCGCTACAAAGGCCAAACAAATGTCCTAAACAGGACCGCCACAAAGGCCAAACAAACGTCCTAAACAGGACTGCCACAAAGGCAAACAAATGTCCTCAACAGGACCGCCACCAAGGCCACTCGTCCCGAAGGACCGTCACAAAGACCATCTGTCCCGAAGGACCGTCTCAACAGGCACTCTGGCTAAACAGCCCGCCACGAAGGCCACACAATGGCTAAACAGCCCGCCACGAAGGCCACACAATGGCTAAACAGCCCACCACGAAGGCCACACAATGGCTAAACAGCCCGCCACGAAGGCCACACAATGGCTAAACAGCCCGCCACGAAGACCACACAATTGCTAAACAGCCCGCCACAAAGGCCACACAACGGCTAAACAGCCCGCCTCATAGGCCACACAAGCCCTCCCCCAGGCTCTCCGCCACCACAAATGGACAAATTCTAACTCACATAAAACTTTCCATTTTTAGTACTTACCACTTTTGGAAACTTTCCACTTATAGCACCTTCTAATTCAGGGAACTTCCCTCCAAACACTGCCTTGCGGAAATTTTGTACCCCAAACACCACCTCATCTTGTTACTGAGTCGCACAACCAACCACCCCAAGCGACCAAGTAACAAGAGAGATGGGCTGGAATTCTCCATTCCCGCTCCAGCCACGGACTACGACTAGGACCAGGCTAGACAAGTTCAAGTCGCGACCTGCTTCTCGAACAACTTCTTGAACCTTGCCTTCATCCTCGCCTCTGGCTCCCAAGTCGTCTCCTCAACACCATCACAGTCCCACAGGACTTTCATCAAATCAAAGGAATCTTCTTCTTCTGAAGTTCCTTGATCCTCCTCTCGAGAACCCTCACTGGTCTCGCCTCCAAAGTCATGTTGGGCTGAAGATTCTGAGGGATCTTAGCCAACAACTGGTCATCCTCACGGAGACACTTCCGCAACATAGACACATGGAAAACCTTATGGAATGCACGCAAAACCTCAGGTAACTCCAGCCTATATGCCACTGGTCCAACTTGCTCAATCACTCTGAACGGACCCATATACCTTGGACTCAACTTAGTCTCAGTCAATGACCTGTTCGGACCCTGCAACATGGCCATCTTGAGGTACACTCTATCTC
The DNA here is from genome assembly GCF_030686135.1 of Camelina sativa. Taxonomy (NCBI): domain Eukaryota; kingdom Viridiplantae; phylum Streptophyta; class Magnoliopsida; order Brassicales; family Brassicaceae; genus Camelina; species Camelina sativa. Next base: position 17,382,275 of record NC_141880.1, on the reverse strand, counting down.
CAACCTGAAACTCAAGATCTCTCCTCCTCCTATCGGCATAACTCCTCTGCCGATCCTGAGCTTCCTTCATGTTCAGCTTGAGAACCCGAATCTTCTTCGAGGTCTCCTGAACAAAATCTGCCCGTACATGCTCCTCTCCCCCACCTGAGACCAGCATAACGGTGTACGACACGGCCTCCCATACAAAGCCTCATAAGGTGCCATCCCGATACTCGCCTGTTAACTGTTGTTGTAAGCAAACTCTACCAAGCTCAAATGATCTGCCCAATGGCCACCCCAATCAAACACACACATCCTCAACAAATCCTCCAATGTCTGGATGGTCCTCTCTGACTGTCCATCTGTCTGGGGATGATAAGCTGTACTCATATGCACCTTAGTGCCCATCTCTGTCTGAAATGCCCTCTAGAACACCGAAGTGAACTTGGAATCCCTATCAGACACAATACTCGCTGGCACCCCATGTAACCTGACTATCTCCTTCACATACTTCTTAGCCAAGACTGCTGCTCCATCAGTCTTCTTAATGGCCAAAAAATGTGCCGACTTAGTCAACCGGTCCACAATGACCCAGATAGTATCAAAAGTCCTGGACACTGGCAAACCAACCACGAAGTCCATAGTAATCATATCCCACATCTACTCTGGAATGGGAAGACTCTTCAGCAAACCATCTGGTACCTGATGCTCAGCCTTCACTAGCTGACACACATCGCACCTCGCAACCCAACTAGCCACGTCCTTCTTCATCCCGACCCAGTGATAGTACCTCTTGAGATCACGGTAAATCTTAGTCGCTCCTGGATGAATAGAGAACATGCTAGGATGAGCTTCTCTCATAATCTCCTACCTCAACTCCTCATCCTTGGGCACACAGATCCGCCCATGCACCAGAATAGTACCATTTGCCGAAACCTGATACTCTGAGTCAACATCCTTTGAGGCATTCACCAGCCCCAAATCTGACTCCTGAGCCAACCGCACTCTGCTCAACAAATCTGCTCTATCAGCTGCAAATAAACCCAACGGCTCCTGAGAAACCGCACACAAGCTCAACGCACTGATCTCTCCTACCAGAGAATCCATATCCTGCTCCTGAGCCGACGCCGCCCGCTTCCGACTCAAAGCATCAGCAACCAAGTTAGCCTTACCGGGATGATAGGCTATCTCAAGATCATAATCCGCCACCAGCCACATCCAGCACCTCTACCTCAAGTTCAGCTCGGGCTGAGTGAATATATACTTTAGGCTCTTATGATATGTAAACACATGTACTTTTGCACCATAAAGATAAGATCTCCAAATCTTCAGGGCAAAAACTACAGCACCCATGCTGCATCAACACACATCCCAAACCCACTCTGGATGCATATGTATAAACCACATAGGGTTCTCCTTGCTCAGGCAAAGCCAACACCGGAGCAGTAGTCAACATCTCCTTCAAGCTTGCAAAGCCTTCCTCACACTCCTGTGACCAGGCAAAAGGAACATCCTTCCCCGTCAACTTAGTCATAGGACGTGCTCTGCTCGCAAACCCCTGCACAAATCTCCTGTAGTACCCTGCCAACCCGAGAAAACTCTTGATCTCCGTGGAATTCTGCGGTCTACGCCAAGCCCTTATAGCCTGAATCTTCTCCAGATCCACAGAAACTCTATCTCCAGACACAACGTGACCCAGAAAACCCATCTCCCGCTACCAGAAACTACACTTGCTCAACTTAGCAAACAACTTATGCTCCCGCAGCTTCTCCAGAACTGCCCTCAAATGCAGTGCATGCTCTTCAGGACTCTTAGAATAAACCAGGATGTCGTCGATGAAAATGATGACAAACACGTCCAGAAACTCCCATAACACGCTGTTCATCAATCTCATAAACGCAGTTGGTGCGTTAGTAAAACGAACGGCATCCCCACAAAC